>NC_086351.1:7189482-8604482 GCF_036324505.1 Eleginops maclovinus | reverse complement strand
ACAATAAAACATTTCCTGCAGCTGTGATGCAGGACAGATGTAGGACCTCTGCAGCAGTGGCTGCTTCTCTACTGATATTGTGAGAGTTGTGAATTGTTCGTTGCTGCATAAAACCACACAAGGTCAGAGTTTCAGTTATGATCATGGATTAATTGTTCTATTTATAAAGAGAAAACGAATGACCTTG
The DNA here is from genome assembly GCF_036324505.1 of Eleginops maclovinus. Classification (NCBI taxonomy): domain Eukaryota; kingdom Metazoa; phylum Chordata; class Actinopteri; order Perciformes; family Eleginopidae; genus Eleginops; species Eleginops maclovinus. The sequence continues at coordinate 8,604,295 of NC_086351.1, read as the reverse complement.
CTTCACTGTATATCAACAGCATCAGCGATGGCTCTGGCTCCTGCTTTGACGTATGTTAAACTGGGAGGCATGACACACTGAAGATAAAACATACGCATCTATGTAACTGTTTCCAAGCAATACTAAAGCCTCCATATCAGGGGTCTGTCTGTGTCTTTGGCCCGGCTGTTCTCGTTCCCCGCACAATGAAATTACGCCATGGCAAACATCGTCTCATGGAGGCAGATTCAAGGCCCATTTATTTGAGATAGCTTTTAGTGTAATTCAATAAAGACTTTTTTACTCATTTATTTCCATGGTGAAATTCATGCTGAGGAAAACCAGGGCTGTATTTCCCTCATTAGCAGTAATAATAACCATAATAACAATAATGGCATTAAAAAGCAATCATTTGAAAGATCCTGCCGTCAATGTCAGTCTCAGAGAAAATATAGATGGGTGCTGGACATTATTTTTTGGTACTTACGGGATGCAATTTAGCAAAAGCTTTATTATTAAAGCACCCATTAATGAATTACACATATCAGACAAAGTACTCTGCGTATCAGAAGCTGTATCAAAACAAGATTTTTACATTTTGCTAAAACATTTTGTTTTGTTCGGGTTTCACAGGTTTGAAGTTTTGCCAAGATAAGAAATTAGAGAGAAAAACTGGAGTGAAATAAAGGACCTAATAACGGCACATGAAGAGGAGAGGTAGTGTAGTTATGAAAAGGAGGTAAGCAGGAGTGAGGAGAAAGGGGATTGAGTAGACAGCGGAGATCCACTTTCACATCCATTTTCCACCACTGGAGGCCAACAGGCTATCAAGATGGCGCTGCAGCTTACAGACGAAAACTTGGTTCTCCTTCTGATCTGCGGAGCAAGCACAGCCTCCCCGAATGCCCTGCAAAAATAAATATTTGAATATTCTCCGGCACTGCTAAACCAGCTTAAATTGGATCATTTTATTTTGCCGCTTGCCCTTGCCAAAATGCCAAAAGAGTGTGGGTCTTGGCGAGCCTTTCGCGCCCAGGCATGCCACCCCCCCCAGGCCCTGCCCACCCTCTGCACTATCAGCTGACACAGAGTCTGCCCCCGGGCCACCTCCTTTCTCCTCGGCCACACTCCTGCTGTGTGAGCTGGCACACCGAGCCCACACAGACACCGGTCTGAACCGGCCATGCGTCCAGAGCGTACCAGCATCATCAGCATCAGGTGACTCTGTCATCTTGGCCATCAAAAAAGAAAAAAAGGGGAGGATGTGCTGCGTCCTCATCTGGCCTGAAAAAGAGTTTCAACACTGGTTACTGAGGGTGGACTAATGTGATGAAGATGCTTGAGTGTCTAAAGAGTGATGTAAAAAAATTGCCATTTTCCTGAAAAGGGGGAATTTAACACTTCCTCAATTCAAACAAACTTGCTTAATATATATATATATATATATATATATATATATATATATATATATATATATATATATATATATATATAAATAAATAGTGTTTGTCACCTTAGACCAAAAAAATTCCACAAAAATCACAAGAAATGTGCTAGGCTCAGATATTTTAAGAACACTGTGAAAACATTTACTTTTCTTGAAAACAGGTAAGAAAATTCACCTTTTTTAAAGAAAAACTTAGTCCGTTTATTTTCTATCCTTGGACTAAAACCAAAAATGAATTCCAATGTGTAGGGGTCTGTTTATCCAATGTAAGCCAAACTGTTGCACTACGGGACTTGAAGCTTCATTACTACAAACACACACTCCGTCACATTGTAATCTTTCAAAGATTCCCACACACACCGTCCTGCTTCTGTGCATTCTCACTATGCATTCTGTATTGATCCACATCTGAAAATAATCCCCAGTAAATGCACACTTTCCTCCCGTTTGAGCAACATCTTAAAGAAACTACAGTGACCAACTGCTTTGGGAAATGTATTTTTCCTTTTTCTAACGTTACATTTTAAAGATATATACGTCTTCAGTAGAAACAACTTGTTTTTAATTGGATTTGTTCACCATTCCACTCAGTCCTTGATTTCCATTCATTTCTCTACATTATGCACATTTTGAAAACCATCAAAGTGAATGTAATGTTTGCTTTGTCTTTTTTTCACAAACAATGATTTCACGATCCCAATGTTTAAAAAAAAAAAAAAATCCACAACATTTTTGAAGAGTCTATTTGATGAATACAATAAAGGGAAACTAACAGATGCCAGGGATTGAGGAAATTGTTTAAGCGTTGCACAAAGTTGAAAGTTAGTTGTGGTGAAAGATATACAAATGACAAATCATGCATTACCCCCTGGTGTGATGGTTTGTTTTTAATTGATTCTTAAAGTGAAAACTTTGACTCATTCAAACTCTCTTGCTGAGTTCAGAGTCTGTCGGAGCCCGGCTGGCCTTCGGGCAGATCTTCAACAATCAGCAGCTCACTGTCTGCCCTGAGCACTGAACGTATTTGCTGTACTGCTGCAAGTGTAAATTAGGTATCGGAGCCGAAACTGTTTTACTGAAGCTCTCGTCTCAGTCGCTGCATTTCAGAGTGGATTACAGCTCTGCACACAGTGAGAAGTGCTCAGACTGAGATGAGAAAAATGCTCAAAGTGAAACAACTGGCTGCTGTATTGTTACTTTGCTCCGACATTACATTTGTAAGTTAATTCACTCTTATTTTTATTCTGAAGTTTGCCCACAACTTCTGGGAAATGTGTGGCCTGCACCTGCATGATTAATATTTAATGTGGCTGATTTGGAAGTAAAAATCGCCATGCCCTTTAATTACTTGGGTCAGTTCAAACTTATATTTATTGCTGCTTTTTTCCAGATATTCACTCTTTTTTGTGTACAACTCATCAAACTGCTTTCATCAGTTGTCTATAATTGCCTCATTAGAGATCTCGTAATTATAGTGATCAAGGACTCTTCCATACATATCAGAACAAGAAAAAACAAACATTTTCTCCACTTTGCAAAGGCGGTTTACTAGATTAATGGCGCTCTTCAGCTCATACAGTGTACATACAGTACTGTGATGTATGTAGCCGGTGCTCATCTCCTTTAAAAGGCTGTGTGTTGAACAACTCTAACCTTGTGAGCCATCTGGCTTCATTAGGCTCAAATGTCTTTCTTCTTCCGATCTAGCAATCCTTTTTGAAACTGAATAGAGCTTCCAAGATCCTGATGGCTGGTGAGGTTACAACACGTCTGATGTGGTCTGGATGTACGATACAAGTCTTTCTTCACAACCTCGAGGTGTTGGATTTAGACTGGCCATCAATTAGGGCCACACAGTTTAAAGTGTGAATTGAATGATAGTGTCCCATTTTTTAGAAAACCAGATTCACATAAATTGACAGCTGAACATAATTTATGCAAATATTTGATTATTTAATTTTGTTTCATGTTTGTATTCCTTGCCGCTTGTGATTTACACTATTTCTTATCTGATCCAGACAGTTTTTGGAATTTGGATGAGACAACCAATTTACTTAGACCTTTTACATAGTTGTAGTATATTAATTACAATATGTATTGTCAGGAGATTGGGTCATTTCATCAAAAACAAATTACCCAGCTTGATAAAATGAAAAAGCATCTTAGAATTTTTAACCTTAACAGGTTTCTTCATGCTGTTTGAATACCCAATGCAAGGGACTGTTTGTAGGTTTGTGGAGTGACTCTGGTTCGTGTAGACTTTGGTGCTGGCAATGACCTGGCTAACAAAGATTCAGTGTTAAAATTGAAGTCGCCAGCACAGACTGTAACATGATCTTTGTTTTCTAACCTACAGCATAGTCTTAAAAGTAAAGTAACATAAGGTAAGGTTGATCACCTCGTTGGTTAGCATTGCTAGCATCGTTGCTAATAACGGTTACAGTACACTGTGGATTGCAGAAGAGCTTTGGCAATTTTTCCTCAAAAATAGAAGCATTTCCTCAGGTAATAGACTGTATGATTTGACTGTACAAAAATACATGTATTGTTTTAATTTGTGATAATATCTTGCACTGTAAAGAGTAAGAGGTGTTGTGATGAAAACCAATATTTTACAGTGCGGGATATGAATACTGGGTAATTTCAATGTCATAAAACAGGGGGGAGTGGGAGGTAATGAATATTACACCGTCTGCTCTGTCCAGCCCCAACCCCCTTCTGTCCCTCTCTCTCTCCCTCTCTCTCGCAGCTGTAGTTTCCTCGGGGCAACTGGCTAACCAGATCAGGTGCTAAATTCACTAATTGAATAATTTCACTGGGCTCCACAATGGGCCCCTTTGAAAAGCGCCTGCTCTTTGTGTCTGTCCTCGAGTGACTGAAAGTGGTACAGCCTTTTAAATGGAAGAGTAATGTAGCGCTGCTGCAGTGAAGTAAATGCACTGCGATGAAGCTTTCTGTTGCAGTGTTTTTTAACAGGACCAGCCGCAAAGTATCCTCACCCTCAAGTGTATTGGATATCAATGAGAATCCTTTCACAGCACAGTGTGTTAAAGCTGATCTGTTGAGATTGGATATTTGCCTTTTGTAATCCCTGGATTGACTTAAAAAGTCTGTAATACACTGAAAACGAAACGTTGATTTTAATTAAATGAATTATTTCAACAGATTTCACATAACTGTATTGGGTTGAAGTTGAAAGCAATATTAACAATTGAATCTTATATTTTTGTATTTAAACCTAATATAATTTTTTTCAACTTACCTAATACAGTTATCTGAAATCTAATTTTAAGCTTATTCGTCTTAAAAAAATCACCTATAGAGTTGATTATGATGATAATATACAACAAAATATCACCAGACTTTTTCTTAATCGTTAGGATTGACCTCATGACCTTGATTCTTCGAATACAGATGACCCCAACACACGTTTCTGCAATACTATATTCACTTTATTGGAACATGTGACCACTCAAGACAGCCATTTTGCAAACAGTATTTCAGCTCTACATACTGTATATCCCTGCCTTAGTTTTAATTTTCAGTATTGTACTCTCATTAAATTAACCCCTGTTAGCTACATGTGAGGGTTAAGAATAGACAAAACTATATGACATGGTCATGTCAAAAACGTTATTGTTTATTATTCATCTCACTTTGGATTTGAAATCCACTCACACCCATATTCCCTCCACAACCTTCTGCTGCTCTATCCAATCCATTCCTCCTGTGATGCTTTTACACTGTAACAGATATAACCTGAGGCTAAGAGGACAACAGGAAATGCTTTTTCTGATCCTATAGTTAGCTAAGATCACTAAGATTCACACCTAAATGTCTTGGTGTGCATACACAGTAACGGTTCTGACAGCCTGATGCACCAGGACATAGAAACAAACTAGTGTCTATGGTCATCTTTTAAAATCTGCTAGACATTGCCACCTATTGCCACATTTCTGGATAACTCGTGGTTATTTTACACAGGACAAATATCTTTCTTTTGAACTTTTTCAGCAATTATTGGCAGAAATGTGAAGTTTCCTTGAACTTTGACACTTTAACATTCATCGTCCTCTGGAGACATATAGAACTTGTGAGTTAAGAGGCAAACATTTTTTCAAATTCATATAAATTAATTGCAGAAGTTTAAAATCCTCCCAAGTGTTCTCAGGAGTTAATCGCAGGAAGTCAGTTTTCGCTGAACGCTGCTTGCCCTGCTGAATTCTTGTCTGAGATGCATCCAAAACTCTGAGCTCCTTCATAACTTTCTGTCTACTTCTAACTTATCTTTTGCAAATTTGCAGCCGAAGAGACTCGTGGTCATAGATCTCTTCATACAATCCATCTAAAACATGTATCGGTCTTTGGCACCCTGCTGGCCACTACTCACACAGATTTGTTTTTCCCCAATTCCCAAAGTTTAGCACGTCCCTTACTGCTCCAACCAGACCGGTTGAAATTAAATGTCTCTTCTCTTCTATTTTCTCAACTTGGGACAATATTTTGCTACTTTAGATTGACCTCTTTGATCCCTTCCTTTGTGTTGGAACCAAGATTATAGGAGCGGGGCGATGAAGGGGAAGAGAAGCTGCCAAGTGACTGTCTGACGTGCTGCCTTTCCTGGGCTGCTCAAGCCTGAAAACTCGCCGTGCCATCCCCACTTCGGCCCAAGCCAGTCTATATGACTTATGGAGTTTGGGCCCCTCCACTGCCAATCCCACTTAGAGTGCAGTTTTCTGATAAACAAAAGCACATTCAAGCTTTAGCTTCTCATTTCACACTATGTGCTTTGGCTGGAGGCAATGCTTTCCTGGAGCCCCTGGCCTAGAGTCCAAAGAACGGCTCCAGTTGGCTTTCCTTTTTTTTTTAAGGGGGGGGGGTGGGGGGCAAGACGCCACATGTGGAGGATTAGGCCCAATTTTTCATCCTCCACGCTCTCTGCTCGCCCTCTACAACCAGAGCCATCACTGTTCCCGGTGAGCTGGTGAACCAGGCCCATGGACATGTTCATGTGTACGTAAGCTTTTTATTTCTACCTCCAACACGCACCTGACTCTCTCTCGATCTCTGTCCCACCCCATATCCCCCCCTCCGGCTCTTTTAGCCGTGCACAGGGATTGCAAACATGAACACACAATCTCCCTCTTTCTGTCCGCTCTCTCTTTCGCAGCTCGGATTTAAACTTTTAGTTTTGCGGGGGCGCGAATATCCCCGGCTATTGTCGGAGGAAGTGCTCCTGACTTTGACAAAAGCTGTACAGTTGTGGTTCTGAATATTCCTACAGTAAAGTTTGCGGGGTAAGCTGAAACCGTGACACAGTTTTAATTCCATAAATTGTCCTCATTGTGTATTTGTAGATTTTCACAAACACCCGTGCTTCTGAAATCTGGCAACCATATCATACATCAGCAGTGTACATATGGTGCTTCAATGGAGGAACCTGAGCCATTGACTGCAAATGTATTCCATTTCAGAAGTGTATAGCTTGAATACACTTAACCTGTTAAATGTGAAGGGTGCAGCAGATGGATCGAAGGATGAGAATAAGGTAAACATGATACTTAATGCTCTTTCTAATAGAATTGTCTGGGATCAGATCTGAAGGCGAGTGGCACCCATCAAGGCCCTTTGTCTCCAGCTCAGCAGAGATACCAGAGCGGTTATTAGTGATGCGTGTGAAACGCTAGCCGAGGCGCGTGATGACCCAGGGGCCTTGCCTGTTTCAGGGAACAGATGTGCCACCCACTCGCAACAGTTGTACCCTATACCACAACGGCCTTGTGGGAGACAGCGGGCTTGCTGCGGACTGAAGATGATACCTCACTTAACTAGCTCCCATGTTGGCTGCAGGGGAGGGTGCATCTCTCTGAGACGAGGGAGAGGGAGAGGAAGGGAAAACAGGGAGGGGGTGAACAGCACACATATTTACAAGATCAATATTTACCCAAAATTCTTCTCCGGAGCCAACACCTGCTGCATCTTTGTGTAAAGTCGAGAAGTTTCCGAAATGAAATCGGCTGATCTCTCTTGAAGATTTCATTAACTCCCCTCCCAATATGAACTTGGAAACTTGATCAAGTTATCAAGGCATTAAAGTCTGCGGTAGATTTTTCTCCCAGCTTGTAATTTTTTACTCAGACAGCTCATTAAAGCAAATACAGCTAATAATGAACATTTTAAAGGCTCCTAGTACAGACTAATTTTCTTTATTATTTCTTAATCCTTAATGAAGAGTTTCATTTACACCATGCTTATAGAGAAATCATGCATTTCAATGTACTGGAAGTTAATTCATTCCCTTGTAATGCAATAGTTAGTTTTAATTGCTTTTTAATGTATTCGGTTGACTGTAATATTGCAGAAAACAAACTTTGTGTTGCATTCATTTCATTTCCATTTTGGATTCCCCGACATTATTTCATAATCTTTAATGGCTCACTATGATATGCTTCATATATGCTGGCTTCCCTTCGCAGTTTACTGCTCCCTATTTAAAGAGCAGAGCGACGGAAACACGCTGCATTATGATAATTCTGTAAAACTCTGAAATATTATTCTTTAATAAAAGGATGTTTTAACTCACAGCTTGCTGTCAGATCAAGGCAGAGATATGTGTTGTGAGTGTTGGCACTGACAGGAATGAACTGTGACACCTAAATCAACAACTCGCAGAAGGACTTTGCCCCCAAATTCATTTGTCAATAGATTGAGTCAATATGGGTTGATCTGTGTGCAGCTCCTCAGCCTTCTGTCTATCCGTCAACACACAGAGGACAGTGTCTGGCTAGACGTCTGGCCATTAACTGCATTATCTGTGCGTCTGTTGTGTAAATGCATCAAAAATCAGCTGCAGTTTTTAAAATATTTTTCCTTGCCTATCTTGATGAAACCAGCGTCCCACTTGTTTGAGTGAATGAAACCCAATACGACATAAATGGCGTCCAAATTCAGTCTTTATAAGTGAGGTCTCGACTGATTTAATTATACTAAGTGGTAGGAAGCCACATGCGCCATCAAATATTAAAGTGGTAATCTGTGACAGTGTTGTTTTTGTTTTCACTCCGTCTCTAGTGTGGCATTCGCTGCTGCACAAACTTTACCTGTCAATCGAACATAGGAGGGGCGTTGACGTTATTTAACTGTGGATGTTATATTAAGGTCAGATTTGCCGCCAGAGGTGCTTTATTTTTTCTGTGACGGCAAAGCCAGTCCATCCACGTTCTGCGTAGCTGGTCACCTTTGAAACTTCCCCAGCCATTTGACGGGATGTTTCACCCTTTTGTCCCCTTCATGTAGCAACGTGTGGAGGTGTTTTTGCAGGTGATTTTTCATCTTTTCTTCTAAGTGCAAGACATGAGATTGACACCAAGAGCTGTGCCATCGGTCTTGTTCTTCTTTGAGGTTTGCAGTACACGAAATGGGCTGGAACCACAACTTTTGTTCCTGAAAACATAATGAATGACTTTCTTGCATGACATAAAGTATACTTGCACCGCACTCTGCCTTTGCCAGTGTCTGCACTAGGAACTGTGCCCTACCTCCCAGAGAACTAAGAACAAATGTACTTTTTTTTTTTTTTTACCTCTATCCTACAGCGGTATGGCCGTTCGTAAGTGCAATCTAGAGTTTCAAACAATTGCAATCTTGCCTAGTGGTTTTTGTTAGGTTAGGGTTGCTCAGGCGCTTTCAAAAATAATCATACTCAAATACTGATTGTACAAACAGTTTTTTCATTGACTTAAATAATGAGGTTTTTTTATTGGCAATTATATTTGTTTACTGTAAATACATCACAGGCTATAAATTAAAGGTGAGTTATATTTAGAAATGTATAGAACTAATTGTAGTCCTATACTTCCTTTAGATGTTATTATTAGCTATTTATTTGCAATTTAGTAATTTATCCAATAATCTATTGAGAGAGAATTATTTGGCACTAGTTATTGTGATTTTCAAGCAAAAACTGGCAACATGTTCCAGTTAATAACTCGTCTGTATTTGCTCCCTTTTATTTAACTAAAATGACTAAGTATGTTTGACTTTTATATAGTTGGTTAAACAAAATAATTAATGGAATCATTTTGTATTTGATGTTATTGTGAGAGTTTTTGTGATTTTTGCCAATTTTCTTCACCTTTTAACATTTTTGCCAACTTTTTATTCCAAAAAAACATCTAAGCATAATATAGTGACTAAAATGCCCCAGTTTTTTTGTGTCTTACCTACACGGTACACATAGTACCGTGTTCAAGCAATGGTGAATCTCACAGATATAAAGCCAGGCCACTGAAAAGACGATAAACTGGATGTTTTGAACGACAAGCACCACCAAAACACCGTTCACATTTGAGACAATAAATCATTAGTAACAACCATGGCATCTCTTTCCCTCTCATCCTTTCCGCTCCCCCCCTACCCTCTTAATGCCAATCAGAGCAAGATGGGAAGATTCTTTCCAACTCTTGAGATCCAGCATGTGTTTCTCCCAGAGGGGAAAAATTAATTCCTCCTCCTCCTCGGCATCCTCCTCCTCCCTTTTCTCCGCCAAGGTGCAGCGTGCTCCCTCTCTTTTTCTCTCCCCATCTGAAAGAATACAAGAGAATGAGAACCTCTCCTGAGGGGATCCAGCTTATATAGTATTTCATCCGCATTTAAATCCTCTGATAAATGCGAATGTGAATGCTTTAGTGGGGAACTTGCGAAATAAAGAGAGATTATTTTCTGGAGATACTAATATTAGTCTTTTGGCATGGGGTAGAGTGAATACGACACCCGAGCGTGGGGAAGTCTATTGATGGTGATTTAATCTAGTGTAAGCATTGCTCGTTGTCAAAAGACTGGAATAAAACGAAGAGGAATCTGGGTTGTTTTTTTATTTACATACCTGTGAGAATGATGATCCATTCAAATAGATGACTTATCAGGCCAGAACAGAACCTCCCTCTCCCCACAGGCGATGAAGAGGAAGAAAAATAAGTTAAGTCTTGCATTATTCTGCCTGAGAGCCGTTATATTGCGAGCTTTTGTTGGCAGGATGTCTATATATCTCCATATACTGCACAGCACAACTTTTTAACTACCTTTAGTTGGCGTTTCGTAACAAGTATCCCATTGTTCCATCCTGTTGTACTGTAAGTTTTAAGTTCTTCAGGAATCTATGTCTCCTGTTTTCTGATCATCCAGGTACCGAGCATCACTTTTTCTTTCCTACTCCCATGCGAGGAAAAGCAGCAAACTAATCCTTAAGACACCCATAATAATCTATGTACTTATTATGTGCTCATTGTTCCCCAGGACTGACATTTCTAGCAGCTTCTGTACGAAGAGACGTGCAGGTTTTCGTCACAAATATTCCTTTCAGGATCCGTTAGGCCTTGCTTGTCATGTGGATGAAAAGGAATCGCGGGGATTTTTGTGCTTGCCCTTAATCCCCCTAACTGATGCTGGGAGTGCAAATCAAATCCAATTATAGGCAATGTGGGCCTTCAGCCTCTTTGAGGAACGATATTGGAGACTCTGATGGTTATCTAATGTTTTTTTTCCCCCTCTACTTTGAAATAACCTGCAGTCAGTGAGGTCATGGGAGTAGATCTGATATCTCACAGGACCCCACTTGAGATGTTTTATCATTTTCCACTTCCTGCCATTTGTTTCTCTTTTTATATAAAGAGTATTAGACCACCAAAGGGTTTTCCATGACAAAAGAAGCACTCCTATAGTAAATAAAAGGTTCTTCTTCTTCACATTCACATATCATCATTTTCATCATTTTTCACTTGCAGGTTATTTTCTAAGTTGGTGGTTTAAGCGGACAGTGGTGGAAAAAGTATTCAACTTGTAAACCTAAGTAAAAGTAACAATACAACATGGTGAAAATACTCAATTGCTAGATAACTAAGTATCATTTGGATCAATATTGTGAATGTATAAAGCTGTACTTTAGTGTTGTAGTAACTTCATGGGTAGTTTAATATAAAAAAGAATCCCATTTTTAATCTGGTATGTTTGAAATTAATGTAATCTAAAAAGCTAGAGCTGTTAAAAACGATTGTTTAAAAAATGTACAAGAAGACATACTTTTATTTATTATAGGGGAGTGAAGTACCTCAACATTGTAGATGTGCTTCCCACTTCTGGTTGCCAAGATGTTAAATATGCTCATTTGTGATTGGACTTTTGTTGATTTCAGTCTATTTAATCACTTCAACCATATCATACAACAATCAAACCAGAGATTATCCATTCATCTGCCAGGGCCATGAACAAGAGACTGTGTCGTGTTGTATGAGTCACTGGGCAGCATCCTGCAGGTTTGTGAAACCAGCAGCGAGTAAATCAGGGTGTCACTGAATATTGAACAACCTTAACCTTGAAGAATTAAGGTCAAAAATCAAACTACAACTTGATCTAAAAAGAAGAAATCTTTAGGGTGAAAAGTCCCGATAGGGCCTGAAATAATGTTTTTGGATTCACACAAACTCCTATCTTTCTTAATCCTAGCTTTGGAGAGCATGGTAAGAAGGTCCCTGTTGAAACAAATCTACACAATTACAAAATATCTCAAACTAAATAAACTAAGATTATTCAAATCCCTTGTGGTGTAATCGCACCCAAGTGCCACCATGTAATCTCAACTGAACGTGTTGTGCATTCATCTGCCTCTTTCTCACCGTGTCTCCCAGACATCATGTAAATAACCCTTCCTGTGGTGTGGAACGGTGTAAACTTCAGAATTTGCTGCTTATTTTTGTTCATTAAAATATTAATCACAGATTAAGCCCCTTAATACCCAATGGATTGCCATTTTAGAAAACAAATACAATAGTTCCCCCACTCTTTTCTTTGCAGAAACCTCCTGGCATCTCAGGAATCAGCCGCATGTTTCGGTGCTGAAAGAAAGACAGGAAAGGATAGAACTGTAATCCCTATCAATGCACTTTAGAAACCACCTTCTTGCTAAAATGTGTGACTAATGGGCACAAATCTGCGGCTTTAGAAGCTGTCAGCGAGGACTGCCTAGGCCGTTGTTCCACTATTCACCGCATAAACGTAATAAACCAGTCCCGTTTGTTTTTGCCATTGCTCAAGCCTTTTTGTCTCTGCTCAGAGCAAATGTACCTTGAGGTCTTGTGTAGGGTTTCTCTTTTCAAGCTACAGCTCTTCTTTTTTTGCTTTCCTCCTCCCGCCCGGTCTGTGTGCTGCTTCGTGGTGCCGTAATGACATTAAAACACGAACACTTAAAGGGCTTTTGGTGAGAGCGGCATTGTCTGCTGTGAAGGCTTCCAAAAAGAGGCTTTTATTTTGTGGTGGGATTTAATGCCAGTGTGTGTTACCTGATAACATTAAGGCAGTGCAGGGAAGCAGGAATATTCCCTGACTGGCAAAGCTTCAAGAATATTGACCACCAACAGAATTGCAGCTGATGTGGCCATGTATATTCATGTGCTCAGAACGGCCTGATTATAGCTATTACAGAATTACATCCGAGACAGCAAAATTCATTAGCCTTGATTTTTCTTTATCTAGTGTCAGTGTGCAGGGGTGACTTACAGGAGCTGTGCTAGAAGGTGTAGCTGTATTTTCTCAGCCCGGTGCACAAGGAAAGTGTGAAAACACATGTCAATTTCTCGGTTTCTTACAGCTTCTTCTTTGCAATAGAATAATATGTATTTTGTGATAGCTTTAGTGTACGACTTGTAAACGGTGAGGCCTCAAACACCAATACTGAATAAATCCCAAAAGTTCCTCCAAAGTATATCCAGTTTTTTTTTTTGTTCCCGGCAGGTGAGATTTTGTGGATCCAAATCAATTTATGTTGTTGTTCTCGCAATGGCGGTTAAATACACTTTGGGAAATGAAGTGAATGAAACCTATAAAATGAAGTTTGCTTCCAGCTGAATAGTTAATTCAGTGCATCCAGAAAAAAAAAAAAATCTCTTTTTCCCTCCCCTCGCTGCCGTATGTGAGGGAGAAATAATGACAGTGTTTCGGCGTTGTTTGATCATCCTTAGCAAATTTGAATGCCAAATTTGTTTTGCAGGTGTTGCTCATGGAATAATTGAGCTGCATAATGTGGATAAGGTGTTGCTACCATACTACACTTAATACGCATTTTAAGCACCAAAACAGCTCCAGCCGGTACAGGAGCCTGAAGTCATTACAAGTTTAGTTTTGGAGGCAAAAAATTGATTTTACTAGGGACAAAGTTTGTCTTTATAAGAGAAAACAAGACTTTGATATGACCTATCTAAACTTAGTAGCCTAACCTCTTTTATAAAACATGACATTGTAACTAAGAACATTGTCTTCTATATCACACATTTTGCAGTAGAATAATCAGCATAACTTAGCGATTTTTTGTTTATATCATAAAGGATGAAATACTCACATTATCCACAACAGGAAGTCAGAAAAATTAGCTTGAACACACTTTCACTTCCTTCTCTGTGACTGACAGCCTACCTGAACCTATCAGAACAACTGTTACGTGATAAACCCCACCCATCGTGTACACCAGGGAAATAAAATAAATGCAAAAAAAAAATCCAGTCTCTTTCTGAACAAGGTCTGGCTTGCAGTGTGAACATAGCTAGTAGACTGCTGAGTGACTTCACCACAGCTTACAGTAGTATAGGTATAGTGGAGATATGTACACAGCAGAATCAGTCTGCTCCGGTGTCTTGGGTGCACTGTGCTCCTCCTCTTGTCTTCCCAGGCAGAAGCTCTATAAACACACTGAGCCACATGTAAATACACACAAGTGCACATGCACGCACACACTCAAGACAATAGCTATTACCATGCACACCTGGGTTCCCGCCTGCGCCATCCTCCTAATATCTTTTAAATCTTCACATAAGGTATGCCTTCCATAGGGCTTACAATACCATTTGCTCTAATAAATTCTTTTGGCAGCGCTGAGTGCAAGCTGCTTCTCCAAGGCCCCAGGAGGAACATGGAGAAGAGCAGGAAGGGAGAGGCAGTGCAAAATATGAGGATAAATAGTGGGGAATCCTCCAGGACCCCAGCCCTGGTAATCAACATTCTTCCAACTGGAAACATTTTCCAATTCTTCATCTTCATTTAGCTTCCTTACCTAGTAATTCTAAGCAGCGGGCAGCAATAATTTGCACTGACGCCTGAATCGAAAAAGCAGGAAGGTTCCAAATTGAAGGTTTTTGGAAGGATAAAAGGGAGTAGAGGTACATAAAAAAAGACACAAGGAAAAGAGCGATTGTGATAAGCAAATGAAATTAATGACAGCGAGTGTTTGTCTAGTCAAGAAGGGAAGGAGCACGGTGTCGGGTACCATGTTAAACACTCCTCACATGGTAAAGTAGCTAATCCAGGCTCCCTCCATCTCAAGCCTCTGTGTGATTACAGCGAACAGTCTCCTCATCGTGAACGCCGTAGAGCAGAGCGGCGGCCCTAGTTACCTCTCCAACAAGAGGCTCATTAAGAGCAAGAGAGAGTCAGGCAAAGAGAGAGAGAGAGATAGAGAAGAAGGGAGGGGAGGAAAAAACGATTTTTAAGTGTTGACTAATAGAAGAGCTCCAAGGTATTTATTTCTTATTGTTTCACTGCAAAGTCATTATGCCACACTGGAGGTTCTTCTTTCTGCTCCCCAGCAGAGAGCAAAAGTGAAGTACAGAGGGTGTGTGTGTGTGTGTGTGTGTGTGTGTGTGTGTGTGTGTGTGTGTGTGTGTGTGTGTGTGTGTGTGTGTGTTTCACCCTCCTTCACTCCTACTCTACTTAAAGAGAGGAGGCGATGGCTTGAGGCGAGCCTGGATTTCCAACTCTGAGATGCACTTCTATTGTGGCTCTTTGCTGCTGCAGCACATGAACTGTCACTTGCTACGTTAAATTATAGATTGCCTCTTCTAATTCCCAGCCTGATATTTTTGGCAATGGGCAGGAACATGCGGACAGGCAGCATCTGTTAGAACCACCGATGAAGGCCAAAAAATCTCTTTCTCTGCACCCCTTCGTCACCTGCTCTGACAATGGCCGCTTCACCTGATGTCCTGCAACCCTCAGAGGAAACTGCATATTATCTTTCTCAAACACAAAAATTAATTCCTGAAGGAGAGAATAGTTTTATCTTCGTTAAAAAAGCAATTTAAAGAAACATTTTTTATCGTTTTTTTTTTTACCAACTTTGACATTTCATTATTCTCTAACTTAACACCAGCTGCCTGATTGAGCTTCAGCTCCCCTGCTGAAAATATTTCCAGGTTAAATAGTTTAATGGTAATTATAGTAAAGCAACACCATCAAATCTAATATTACATCGACTAAATACAGTTTTATCAGTTCTCAATTGTCTTAACAATAGTTTAATTGTTAGCTCGGCCGCCCACACACTAGTTGGGCAAAGACAAAACCCACTAATGGCTCAGCAAAGAAGAAGATGAATAAAATTAAAAGACACCTGCACACCTCTTCTTCTCTATTTGAATAGATTGCTTTGTTAATTTTGGAAGCAAGTTCAGTCATTACAGAGAACACCTACTGTCCCCTAAGCTTCAGTTTAAAGCATTTAAACATTTATCAGCACAATAGCCTATTCAATTACACTGATAACAAATGCAAAGTAGTGCATCTGTTGCTTCAAACTTTTGAAATATCTTATTCCTTGCTCAAAAAAATGAAACTTGACATTATGGAAGGAATGCTGAAACTTAATCTGAATTAATTTCCTTCAGTATAAGCCTGAGTCTGCTGTCATTAATCAGTCTGTTAATAGTGTGTGCAGTTAATTGTGGAGAGGCGCCCTCGACTGCAATAATCACTTTGACTTTTTAGAGCATCGAAGCCAAAGGTCAAAGGTGTGTCTGAGGATAAACATAGCGAGGGGTTTGGGAAAGACGTGAATACTCAGAGAAAACAGCATCGTGATGCATGATGGGAAAGGGTTGCCTATAGTTACAATATTCTTTTTGACTTGAATATATTTGAATATATCAAATACAAACAACAAGTCGTTTATGTCATCCCAATTAAAACAGGGTCAAAGTTGATTCTTAAAAGTGCAAAAAATGTGCCATATTTCACAGTGTTCTACTTATTTTGTACATTCAATATTTACACACACTTTTAATTCTTACAAAGATACACTTTTAATTAAATTCCACAAAAATGTCAGCTGTATTTTTACTTTCATACAAGTCAAAGCACTTCAAATAATTCCCCAGTTTACTTTAATTTGCTTAACGTACCTGATGGGTGGAGTTAACCAAGACGATATGGAACTTTGATGATCTCTGCCGTGTAGCTGCAGCCGAGAAACAAGAATTAAGGAGGGGGAAAAAAACTGAAAAATAAAATAAAACAGGAGTCAGGACAAATGCGTGCAGCCGCTAAATTCAAGGCATGTTTAGTAGAAGGGATATGTGGGAAGACTGGGTGACAGCATGAATAACTTACATGCATGGATTGACTTACAGTTGCTGTTACATATGGTACAATATTCATTGCTCACTAAAATATACATTACTAAATGTAAAGAGGTGTATTACATTTTTAATGCACAATAACGATTAAGAAATGTCCTTTAAAAAGTGCATTAAAAACCATTAGCAAAAAAATGATGTTTGAATTTAATTGAAAGTGAGTTTTAAATACAGAAAAAAATGTGCCACTTGTCTTTTTGCACTCAATTTTGCACTTGTCCTCTACACATTTTGGCTCTTAGAATATGTCCTGCTTCTCCATAAAGAGAAAACTGGTTTACACAGACTGTCTCGCTGAGTTTCAGGAGATATTCGTTTGCCTCCTTCCTCTGAGCATAATAAATCTGTGCATCCTCTGGTTTGTTACACGACACCTCCTGGTAGAGACCGAGGGTGCAGCTCAGAGTCACACACTCACACGGTATGAGCTGCTGTGTGTGCATGTGTGCTTGTATTTGTGAATGTGTGAGGGTCCATGTGTGTACATATGCTGGCAATGTCTGTTTGTATCTTTAAGAGGGATAGAACAAGGCAGTGTGTGTTTGAAGAAGCGTGTGTGAGTGTGTGTGCATACATACATACCCCCACTTAGGAAAGCCAACCACCCTCAGTGTCTCCAATGGCTTAGGGCCCTTTTTCTCTCTCCCATGGGGGCCTTCGATTGAAGCCAGAATTCCTCCACGTGTGTGTGTGTGTGTGTCTGTGTTTGTTTGCGTGCGCGAGAGTGTCGGCCTCGCTAGGATTGCATTAGACAAAAGAGACGCACTTGCCAGCAGCTGTGGTGAAGACAGCAGCATCCCCACCCCACCTAAAGCCCCCCATTGGTTCTTCCTTCCACTCCCAGCCTCCCTCGGTCCATATAGGCAACTGGATCGGCGATGGCGTTCGCTCAGGAGAAGAAAGGCCCCTCGGGAGGCTGGAAAGTGAATAAAGGAACACGCAGAAAGGGAAAATAAGCGTTTTTCATGCTTTTTTGTGTTTAATGCCATTTCCAAAAATAATGTGGGCCTCAGAAAACAGAAGGTAAAGATTTATAAGAAAAAACACACATACACATACGTGTCCGCACGCAGATACACACAGCACATACACAAAATGCCAGTTTGGGGTGGGTTGTTGTGAATACCTGATTCTTCCCCCTCTTTTTTTTCTCCTCATCTCCCTTTAAAAATCTGCAAATCCATTTGCTAAACAGCTGCACCTCTGTAGTGCACAGATAACAACCTGGGCCAGACTGGCTTTGCGGCAGCGAGTGGAGGCAGATAGGCCCAAATCTCTGGCCCTTTTTTCAAAAATGCTAATGACGAAGGAACCACTTCCCTGGCCAAAAAAAAAAAAAAAAAAGAAGAGAGATGGAAAGAGAGGGAGTGAGGCAGAGAGAAGGCTCTTGTAGATCTGTCAATTGCTATTTTGACAGATATTTGCTTGTAAGTACACACAACACTTGTTCCCTGTGTCTTATCTGGTGCTGTGCAGAACACTGACCTACATTACATCAAGCACAATATGATGCACAAACATGCTCTGTTCAATAGCCTGCTTTTTTTCTGTTGTTGTTGTTTGTTTTATTTTTCTCACTCCCCCTTCTCTCTCTTTTTCACCTTAAAAACAGATGGATTCAAATGAAATGGCTGCAAATCCTATGAACAGAAGGTATTCTTTCTCAAATAAAACCTTGTGGCTTAAAGGGAGAATCTTCAGACCATCTCCGGATGTTTGATTGCTCCTCAAAGGCCTCAGCAACTGCACTCAGTGGAGGAGAGTAAATATTGGAAATATTGCCACAGCTGCTCGTTCACTCCGTCTCTATCTCTCCCTCTCTGCCTCCAAACATTCTCATTGACACACACTCACCCAACACATGCAAACAATGGCACAGAATGCATCCTGGATAGATAATTATTTTATTACCACGTTACAGGTAATTATTTTTTTCAGACCAGCTTCTTCCAGAGGGGTCAGAGGTCAGCAGCCCTGGAGCTGGAAGAACTTAAGTGTCTCACTGAAACACAATTCAGTAAAATGGACGATTTCCAACATTTTAAATGTAGGTGCATTAGTTGACAGATTGGCAATCTAATCACCAGGGGCTGCATTATATAAACTACGCATTTCTTTATTTGTTTGGCAACCATGGAAGTGTGAGTTATTACATGATTTAAAACTTTATAATTA
The DNA here is from genome assembly GCF_036324505.1 of Eleginops maclovinus. Taxonomy (NCBI): domain Eukaryota; kingdom Metazoa; phylum Chordata; class Actinopteri; order Perciformes; family Eleginopidae; genus Eleginops; species Eleginops maclovinus. The sequence goes on along the minus strand of NC_086351.1, from coordinate 8,585,242 downwards.
TTCAAGAATTGAGACTTTGAAGAAAACAAAGCAATACAAGGTCCAACTTACTTTTTGTTTATAAAGCTCTCAACAACATCCTTGTGACTTCGTCAGCCAATGGCATCACTGAGCGGTTACCACATTATGTGACGTATAGAAATACAGTTACTGCGTTGAGACGTTGGAAGCTTTAAATGAACCCTCACGCTTAAGAAATCTGCAGATGCCAGTCTACAATAGTAGATGTTAAAATGTTATCCAGAGAGAAAAATCTGATTGCTAGTCTTTAATTGTCATTAACTAAAGCAGTGGTTCTCAACTGGCCTCAGGACCAACCTTTTCCTTCGTCAATAAATCACGACCAAAAGTTTTGAACCACTGCAGTATAGCACATATTTTATGTATGAAATAAAAAGACAGACATGGAGCCAACACAGACAGACAGCAGTGCTCAAAATCGTTTCTGGTCTCCAACATTTCCAGTAGAACGGCTACTGCACGCGCAGCATTAGGCATTTTGGCCTTTAAAATAAAAGTTTGACCTTTTCCGTGACTTCTCTTTTGTTTTTCACTTGCATAACTGCGACCCACTCAAAATAGTTTGGGTCGCGACCCACCAGTTGAGAAGCACTGAACTAAAGCATACAAATCTGAGAGGATGACTTGACCTATGAATACTTAACAGATGCCCTTTTAGATTTATTTTTTATCTCATGAGGCTGTTTCAACTTCCTTGGATTGGCCTCAGGTTGATTAGCTTGATTTGTAACACCTGTGCCAGTTGGTATAAATGGCGCCCATGTGACTGTTGTTTTTATCCTGAAGAAAGCTGTTGGCGGAAATGGCAATCTTCACAAGTTGAAATGATTGAATCAGAGCTATGAGTCTTTCTTCAGGCACAGCGTTGTGTTGGACTTGAAGAATGGATTACATATTTGACAGGTCTGACCACTACAAACATTTTGAAGTTGACCATAAAGTCAATATATGACCAGATAAAGGCCGACTTATCAATTCTCCAATTCCATTTCTATCTTAAAACAGTTGATTGATCTGACCAAAATGTCACAAGCCAGTTAGGATTTGACATGGTATTATTAAATTGCAAGTATATCTGGTCAAGTCTGTTGTTTTAACAGCAGCGGGATGCAAGAAGATTTAATGTCTCTCAAGAAAAATTAGCATTTTCGTCTTTAGGTGCATTACTACCACCTTCTCGTGTTAAATGATGGCAATGTTGCTGATTAGTGAGTATCAGTTTATATGAAATGATCAAATGAAAAGGTACATGGTAAAAGTGTGTGTTTTTTCAATTAAAACTCCTAAATGTTCTTACAAAAAATAACACGAAACAGAAATCAAAGAGGACTCAAATATGTATCTTGTTGTACTAATAGTTAACTTTTGCATCAAGGAATAAAACATGTTAGCCAAGTAAAGCCACTGAACAGAAAACCAATAATTTACTATTTATAAATTGAACAAATAACTCGCTTGGAAGATTAATAACAATGTGACCACGCGATCATCCATAACCAGCTATTATTTCCCATCAGTTGAAGTTTTAATCCTCGAAAAGATAATAACATGTTCTCTTTTCACTGTAATTGTCATTTCACTTAATTGTGTTTTGATATATTGTAGAATGTATAGCTTATTCACGCCCCCCGATCCATCTTGCATAATTAGATTATTTGTCTTTCTTTAGATTCGAAGGCCTTTGGGATTTGACCCTACTTTATTTTGATTGGCAGGTGTGTTTCAAGGCAGCAGAAGTGGGAGGTTCGCCCCTGCAAGGCCCCAAGAAAGGTGTGTGTTTGTGTCTATATCAGAGTGTGCATGCAAGTCTGCTTAGGTTTCATATAAAGTTTGTTTAGAGGCTTAAAGGTGAAAACAGGAAGCATTTTAAACTCACTGAGTATGAAAACTTCAGTAAAATTAGCCCTTATAGCACCTCCCTAGGGAGGCGCCCAGGTGGCATCCTCCCTAGGTGCCCGAACCACCTCAACTGGCTCCTTTCAACGCGAAGGAGCAGCGGTTCTACTCCGAGTCCCTCCCGGATGACTGAACTTCTCACCTTATCCCTAAGGGAGATGCCAGCCAATCCCATTTCGGCCGCTTGTATCCGCGATCTCGTTCTTTCGGTCATGACCCATCCTTCATGACCATAGGTGAGGGTAGGAACGAAGATGGCCCGGTAGACAGAGAGCTTTGCCTTCTGGCTCAGCTCTCTTTTTGTCACAACGGTGCGGTAAAGCGACTGCAGTACCGCTCCCGCTGCTCCGATTCTCCGGCCCATCTCACGCTCCATTGTTCCCTCACTCGAGAACAAGACCCCGAGATACTTGAACTCCTTCACTTGGGGTAAGGCTTCATTCCCTACCTGGAGTGGACAATCCATCGGTTTCCTGCTGAGAACCATGGCCTCAGATTTGGAGGTGCTGATCCTCATCCCAGCCGCTTCACACTCGGCCGCGAACCGATCCAGTAGTGCTGAAGGTCACAGACCGATGAAGTCATTAGGACCACATCATCTGCAAAAAGCAGTGGTGCAATCCTTAGCCCACCAAACTGCAAACCCCCTCCCCCCCTATCACAAACAGGATTGGTGACAAAGCACAGCCCTGGCGGAGGCCAACCCTCACCTGAAATCGGTCCGACGTGCTGCCGAGAACCCGGACACAGCTCTCGCTTTGAGAGTACAGAGATTGGATGGCCCTGAGCAGAGACCCCCTCACCCCATACTCCCGCAGCACCTCCCACAGTATCTCCCTGGGAACCCGGTCATACGCCTTCTCCAAATCCACAAAGCACATGAACGGATGAGCGTACTCCCAGGCCCCCTCTACGATCCTTGTGAGAGTGAAAAGCTGGTCCGTCGTTCCACGAGCAGGACGAAAACCGCATTGTTCCTCTTCAATCTGAGGTTCGACAATCGGCCGGACCCTCCTTTCCAGCACCTTAGAGTAAACTTTCCCGGGGATGCTGAGTAATGTGATGCCTCTGTAATTGGCACACACCCTCTGATCCCCCTTTTTAAAGAGAGGAACCACCACCCCGGTCTGCCACTCCTTCGGTACTGTTTCCGACTTCCACGCAATGTTGATGAGACGTGTCAACCATGACAGTCCCTCAACACCCAGAGCCTTCAGAATTTCTGGGCGGATCTCATCCACCCCCGGGGCTTTGCCACTGTGGAGCTGTTTAACTACCTCAGTGACTTCCCCCCGTGAGATTGGAATTGATCCCCCTTCATACTCCAGCTCCGCCTCTAACATAGAGTGCGGAGTTGTCGGATTCAGGAGTTCCTCAAAGTGTTCCTTCCACCGCCCTAACACACTATCAGTTGAGGTCAACAGCGCCCCATCCTTACTGTACACAGCTTGGATGATACCCTGCTTCCCCCTCCTGATGTGTCGGACGGTTTTCCAGAACAACTTTGGTGCCGACCGAAAGTCCTTCTCCATGGCTTCTCCGAACTTCTCCCACACCCGCTGCTTTGCCTCGGCCACGGCTGAGGCTGCTGCCCTTCGGGCCTGTCGATACCTTGCAACTGCGTCAGGAGTACCCAGGGATAACATATCCCGGAAGGCCTCCTTCTTCAGTCGGACGGCTTCCCTGACCACCGGTGTCCACCACGAGGTTCGAGGGTTACCGCCCCTTGAGGCACCTAAGACCTTGAGACCACAGCTCCCTGCCGCAGCTTCGGCAATAGAGGCTTTGAACACCGCCCACTCTGGTTCAATGTCCCCAGCCTCCACAGGGATGCCTGAAAAGCTCCGCCGGAGGTGTGAGTTGAAGGCCTCCTGGACATGGGACTCCTCCAGACGTTCCCAGTTCACCCGCACTACACGTTTGGGCTTACCAGGTCTGTCCAGAGGCTTCCCCCGCCACTCAACCCAACTCACCACCAGATGGTGATCAGTTGACAACTCCGCCCCTCTCTTCACCCGAGTGTCCAAAACATGCGGCCTCAGGTCCGATGATACGATAACAAAATCGATCATGGACCTTCTGCCTAGGGTGCTCTGGTACCACGTACACTTATGAGCATCCTTATGTTCGAACATGGTGTTTGTTATGGCCAATCCATGACTAGCACAGAAGTCCAGTAGCAAACCACCACTCCGGTTCAGATCAGGGGGGCCGTTCCTCCCAATCACGCCCCTCCAAGTGTCTCCATCATTGCCTACGTGTGCGTTGAAGTCTCCCAGCAAGACTAAGGAGTCCCCTTCAGGAGCCCCATACAGGACTTCTTTCAGGGTCTCCAAGAAGGCCGAATACTCTGAACTGCTGTTTGGTGCATAAGCACACACAACAGTCAGAGTTTTCCCCCCCATGACCCGCAGGCGTAGGGAGGCGACCCTCTCGTCCACTGGGGTAAACTCCAACAAAGCGGCACTCAACCGGGGGCTTGTGAGTATCCCCACACCCGCTCGGCGCCTCACACCTTGGGCAACTCCGGAGAAGAATAGAGTCCAACCTCTATCCAGAAGTAAGGTTCCAGAGCCGACGCTGTGCGTAGAGGTGAGCCCCACCAGATCCAACTGGTAACGCTCCACCTCCCGCACAAGCTCCGGCTCCTTCCCCCCCAGAGAGGTGACATTCCACGTCCCCAAAGCCAGCTTCTGTCGCCTGAGTCTGGTCCGTCGAGACCCTCTGCTTTCACTGCCACCCTTCTGGCAGCGCACCCGACCCCATCGTTGTTTCCCGTAGGTGGGGGGCCCGTGGGACGGAGAAGCGGAGGTGTTGCCCACGTTGCTTTTTCGGGCTGTGCCCGGCCGGGCTCCGTGGCAAGCCCGGCCACCAGACGCTCGCTGACGAGTCCTCCTTCTGGGCCTGGCTCCAGAAGGGGACCCCGGGCTTCCTCCGGGCCGGGTATCCGACCGGGAGTCTTTTTGAACTCTTCTCTTTGCCAACCCTCAAAAGGAATAAAAATGTTAATAGGAAAGTAGTGTTAACTTGGACTGAGTCTTAATGTAGCCTAAGTGCACTTTTTCACCCAAAACTTGCAGAATATGCTGTATGATTGTACAATATTACCTCCTTTTCTGTTTTAAATGTTTATATGAATCAGCCTTATCACGTAATCCACAAAAGAACATGTAAAAAAGCGCGGTGCTGGCTTCATTCAGTACAATAGGCCTTAATGCTGCATTCTAGAGAGGCCGTTGCCGTGTGCAGCCCAGAGAAAGCAGGCAAGACAGAGTAAACAGTTTGTTCCTGTGAACAGCTCGATGCCAATCAGCGATTAATGAGGCGATGCTGGAACCACCGGCTGAGAGAAGTTAAACTGAGCTGAATTAAGGAGCAATATCATCCCTCATGCAGGTGCTCGCCGAACGAATAACTGCTTTAATTACTGTTATTCAATCATTTGCTTTTTTTCCTGCCGCATCCAAATACCACTCTGGTATTATCTCTTTTTCTTGTCAATTTACAAATGCCTATCAGAGACATCCTACCTACATGTTTTGCTCACAGCGCTCAAGCATATGTGACCCCTCAGAGAAAAAAAAAAAAGCAAGCATCTCGCCGTCTTGAAGTGCGTATTGTAGAAGAAAGAAAAGCTGAATAGCAAGGTGCAGTTTGCAGAGTCCCTCTGTTTGAATGGGTCCTTATCTTGGTTTACATACTCAGGGTGGAGAGGTTTGTGGGTGCCTTTGATGGGAAACATCTGTGTGTGATATGGGGGCTCGTCAGAGATGGGGGAGGAAAAAGTAGGCGTCTTTGCACCTGCTTCGGTACACTGCTCCACAATGCTTATTATTTCTGCTGGTGGTGCCTCACGTTGTTTGTGCCGCCACAGACTGTCAACATGAGGTGTATTATATACTTTACACGGAGAATACAATGCTTGTCAACTTTAATGGCATGTGTAAATAGTATATCAATGTCAAAGTCAGTTCTAAATGGTAAATGTACTGCATATATATACTGTAGCAGGTAAAGAGTTTGATGAGCTTTGAAAGTTATTCAGCATACAGCATATCTTTATCTATTTATGTGTGCATATGTAACAGTATCCACCTATTGCTCAAGTAACACATTTGCACTTTGTAAATACCAAGAAAACATCTTCTTTAATTCAGCATCTGCTCAGTCCAGCTGATGATCACCAAGGTGTGAAAACCATGCAAGATTGACAGTTTAGTAATACATACAGTACGCCAATACCAATCTGAGCTATTATTAAACGTCACTGTCGATACATTAAACCAAAGCTGCTAATTGACCATACTTGTACTGACATACTGTAACCTTGCATCTTTTGCCCCATCAAAACTGCCATCATTTGTATTCTTTCCTGGGAGAAAAAGCTTTGAAACACCATTAAATCATTGTTATTGTCATCAAATCTGTTAGTAAATTGAAAAAAAGGGACAAAGTTGGTCATAGAAAGAAATTCATTGTGGCGATGTAGATGTATAATTTCAGCTTCTCTAAACTGGTAGGGGGCAGGTCTAGTAATTTTATACTGGTAATTAAAGTTATAATTACCAGTAAGAATTTTAATATTTATACAATGATTAATAATAACAGAAAAAATATTCTGGTGCAGAAGCTCAACATTTATTCACAATTGTTAAAACAATTATTTGGTACATAAAATAATTTAATTACATTTACATCAAATTACCTCGATCGGGGCACCAACCTGAACGCGGGAACGACAGCACAATAATGTAAATTATCCTAGCCTGTCAATTTGGAACATTTATTAATAATTGAATTAATAAATCTGAACATTACACAGACCTTATTTTTATTCCGAGGATAACAGATGCGAAATCACAATATTTACAATATCGAAATAGAGTTAGCTTTGTTTGCTTTGCAGGCAAGTCCCTTGGTTATAGATCAGCTACGATGTTAAGAGTGTTGATGCTGTAATGCTTTGTGTAGCCGCTGCATGCACAATATTTGTTCGTATAGACTCATAGTCCATTCAGTAGGCTGTAAAGACCTCTCATATCCCAAACATACACAACCGGCATCAAATCGCTAACAGATAAAGTTAGCATGTCGCTAATGAACATACTGAAGAATTTTTGCCATAGAGCTTAAAGGAGAATGGCAGGAGGACTTGTCTCTTTCAAGTGGCCAGGAACTTTTTGCCCATTTATCTTAACAACTTTACAAGGTGATAATATGTCATTATATCTATAGCTTGTTGTGCTTCCCCCAAGTGGCCAAAAAATGTATTAAAACAGCTTTGAAAAGATAATCGGGCTGAGTCAAAGAATGCTACAACCACAGCTATCAACCAAAGAAATGAGAACGGGAAAGCTTAAAACGTTCCTCCGTTTTTCGCTTTTGGTTGATTTGGTCAATAGTTTGTGCTTTAAAGGGTTTGGGATATACATTTTCTTATATGAATTGTGAACCCAGCAGTCCCAGTGTTTCTATGGTTACTCACAGCCTTGAGCACTGATTTATAAGAGCAATTTTAGCATGCTTTAACTGTCAGGTTTAACCCAATTAAGGTATTAGGACACAAACAACTTTATGTCAACCAATTAGAAGCAAGTGTTGTGGATGGCAAAGTTATTTATTTAAGACTGAAGTAGTTACTGCTTAGCCTTATGTAAACAATGTGAGCAAACTCTTTATCTCTGTGTTAATACGTTGACCTTTTTGACGTGGAGAGAAAATTAATGCGGCCTGCAGTCTCTGGGGAGAGCAGGGGAGGCAGCCGGAGCACAATGGCACTGTAGGATTTGAGGGGATTGACACAAAACAAACGAGGTGATTTCCCTTAGAGTCAGAGGAGGGATCTGTCTCTGTAGAGCTGCACACTGACAAGTGCCGGTCCCCGGGGACGACAAATAGAGATGTTACCGCTCCACAGGGAAACAGGCGGCATCCCTTCTTTCATGTTACTAAACATTCGACACATTGAGCAAAGGAAGGATGAATCTGAATAAACTGAAAGGCATATTTTATTTTGTGTTCAACATGGTGTCATAAAAAAAAAAAAAGATTTCAGATTGACAATTACATCAGATACAAAGTTGTTGAAGGTGTATTTTTCAGTTGGAGGGAAATATTGATTATACAATTTGTTTTGAATATTTTTTAATTATTTATCCAATATTTACCAAATTTTTACCCAGGCTTTAATGGGGCAACTTCATTGGTTCTTCATCATAGGGCTGTAAGTGGCATGAAATTAAAAGACACCATATACACCACATATATTTTCGGAGGTTATTTCTGTGAAAATGTCACAACGATCAATTTGTTAAGGCCGCATTTGTGTGATGTATTCACCAAACTGCAGCCAGAGGAAACTATGTAAATGTTTAATCCCAAGAAATCATGCACTGTGACATTATGACATGGCAGACAGCATGCCCATGATTGTTTACTTGGCTTGTGATGCCTCATAAGGAGAACAAACATCATGGTTTCATTGGACAGAACTCGCCTCTTTAGTTTGTTCAGTCACTTCCTGAAGGTAGGAAGTTTAATATATCCAACACCAAAATGTAATCTAGTTAAAAAGAGAAATCATTAGTGACTCAGCTGGTTGACGATGCTCTCCTTTGCCGGTGCCCCACTCTGCACTTTAAACTGATACATTTAAAGCTGGTGAATTTGTGCCTTCAGCATCCATCAGCATCCATCAATTCAACACTTGATTGACGCAGTCTGGATCTAACTGGTTTCCTCCTGAGCTGGCAACAGAGTCGTTCTCTGTGACGTGATCTGTCTTTTTGAGACCCTGCCGATTTTCCTTTTGGCCTCCAGCCCAACAACACACCCTCCCAAGTGGGCAGGTGACACGCCCAGCTCTCTCACCAGGGCGTCAACGTGACTCTGAGAAACAAAGCCCTCTGACTCCTTTATCCCCCCCGGAGAATATCTTTCTGTTTCTCTTCTCTGTAGCTGAGCACCTTCCTGTGTGATCCACAGACAATCAGACAATGGCTTCCCCTGATGTTGTCAGTACATCTTGTTCTGTCTTGGCAACATCCATCTGTAGACATTTTTCATTGTTGCTTTCTTCTATTGTTTAAGGTCAATTTTGCAAAATGAATGTTTATTCTTTTCCTTACTGAAAATTGAAAAACTATTTATTGCCTCATTTTGTAACTTTTTTATGATGATGGCTTGTTTGTTGAAAATAATTTAAATGTACAATGAAGAGTCTTTTTTTCTCAAATCATAAATGCTATTTAGAAAATGTCATCTTTTCTTTAATGCTTCGTTGGATGACTTGATGGCTGGTGCTTGAATTTAGCAAGTCTCTTGGCAACAATGCTTAATCTTGACAACTTCCAATGAACGCAAATGTGTATTTAACAGAATCTTTGTCGAGAACAAAACATCACTAATATTCTGGGAAAACAAACATGTTTGATCTGAGCATGAAGTTGCAGTTCACTTTTTAAATATCAACTTTCTAAAGTCTCCTTCTGTTTGTTTGAGCTTTACTTTTTTACCATTATATCTGTGCAGACTTTGACACGGGGCAAAGTTTCTTGTGCTCTCCTTAAATCTTAGTTTAAGACACGTACAGTACCTCAAGCATGACTTTGTCATATCAAAGTAGTTTGGAAGATCATCGTAGTCCAATATGCAAGTTCCACGTGATTGGAGACGTAAAAACATCCTGGTACACTTCAATATAGTGTGAACATGTGTGTGTCCAACAGTTAAGATTGGTTATTTAACCTTTTTGTGGAGAACATATATATGACACATACAGTATATGAATGTACTAATTAATTACTTGATGCAAAGAAAAAACTGAAACAGACAGCTATTACTTTGAATCATTAAAGAGACACACACTCCCACAGTTGCCCATCGGACAAAGACAGGGTTTTTCCACCAAGGCATTTCTACGGTCAGTTTAAGAGCGTTTCTAAACCATTTTTGTTGATCCTCTGCAGAAGCGCTGGCACTCGGCTTGGTTCAAATTGGGCACTAACTTTTTGCCAGGCCAGCACCAATAGCCCCCACATACAGCATATCCAGCCCCATTGGTCTTCAACCTTCCAAAGTTATCCCACAAAGTAAGCTTCAACACAGTGCTGCTGTGCTGCGAATGCATTGGGCTGGTCGATCATCACTCTGTATTGGACAGTCATCTCTCTATGCCTGCGAGTAGTACCCTCTACAATAGGAGAATTTGCAGCAGCATTTGTGGAAAGGCAGCGATGTATGCCAGATATTGACATCATTCATGTTTTTTTCGGTGCTATACAAGTTAAACCAACTCAAGAACCACACAAGCACAAGTTGGGAATTTTAATGGACATATTTTAAGTGAAAAAGGGTCAGGAGAGGGACAATTTTAGAACCACTGTGAGAAAATTAGGTTGATTTTACTTTGATATAAAAGTGTTACAGTTCATCCCACAAAAACTGTTTCAAATTATTTGCCAGGGAAGCAGCTGTGGGTTTTGTCTATTGGTGAAAGTCCAGATTAAAGCTTTTGTTTTGCGGTTTTGTAGCTCAGTGGCTCAGGGAGAGGATTATTCATTTCATCAATAGTGAGTGAACCTTTTCAGATCACAAACATTATTGTAGATTTTCTTATTTTAGGGTTAGTGTTTTTGTTCCAAAATGAAATCCAACCAGTCGCTTAAATAATCTGTCTTTAATTCATTTTACATTTATGCTTTATTTTGCCAATTATGTTTATAGTTTTTTAGAAAAAAATGTTTTTTTTATTCATCCGGAAAGCTTGTATTAATCGGTACGTGCCTGTGGGTTTACTGACCATGTTTATACTGTAGTCTTTGACCATTTACTTGACCAAATGAAATATTAAAATGTAAACATTATTATTTAGACGAGTGTAAACAATCAATGTACTGCACTTGTAGCCATCAAATTCAAATCCTATTGACTCTTATATTGTATTTTATATATTTTTTACAGAAATGTATTTGTCTTCCAGTCATTTACATCAATAAAACATTGGAATAATTTGATACCAAATGGCTGCTACCCTTATCAAATAGGAATTAGACAGTCTTGCAGCATCTGGAATCCTTATTGTTGCGTTTTTACTGTCCGTGTGCTGCAGACTAATGGTTCCATAGCACAAGGCATCGCTGCTGCTCGAGCATCAGCGTTGAGCAGAGTAATGGGTCCATAGGAGGACAGGAATGAGTCCGGGCCACTGCATGCTGGAGGCCCAGCAGTCTTCCTCATTCTGAAGAGCAGTGTTGCACAAGCCTGCTGAGAGTACAGTGCCATTACAGCTCCCACAAACATGTGGAGACAGGGGCTCCTCATTTAGCCAAACGATCACTTAGCTCCAAAGCTGCAATGAGACGCCGCAGCCCGTGGAGAGCAAGAAGTGTTTGAGGAGTTATTCAAACATTTGCAAAGCCAATAACTCCACCAAATCTACCAGGATGCCTCATATTTACATTCAATTCTCCAAACCCTCCCCCACAAAAACAATAACATGGCATTTAAAAAAAAAATTAGCCCTAAATAACGTAATGGCATCCTCTTTGAATCTCGGTTGGTGTCAGGTTCACACATTAAGCAGAGTGGGTTATAGATGGAACTTTATTAAATGTAATTGTGCTGATGATGGAAAAAGTGTTTGGCAGGCATTATGGAGTAAAATGCAGAGATTATGAACTGAAAAATGTCTATTAAATATGAGAACCCATGGAGCAGTCGATCACCCACAGGAGGTAATCTGTAGATGTTCTTCAAGTGCCTGTTTTGATTAACTCTCAACAGAGACCACTGGTTCTGTCATTATATCTTTAATTAAACATACTTGGATTCTTTTGTCCTGTCATGTGATTGTGAACAAAAAGATAACAACACAAATACTGCTGCAATGAGCTTCACATAGTAAAATACCAAACAGAATCACCAGGAAGCTTAAGATAACTGATGCCATAACAGTATAATTGGCTGTTATATGGCTGATTAGAATTGTTTCCCATTACAAATCCTTAGTTGTTTTTAAAGAAACAGATATTAAAACAAACATGGTAGACATTAATCTGATTACAGAAGATGCAGCATGTCAAAAAATGCACAATAACTTAATTTCCATGTCAAAAGAACTGAGCTTCCAATGTTTAATAATAAATCCTCCTGGAAATGACTCAGTTTCAGTTACAGTTTCCCCACTAGATGATGACGCAAAAGTGAACTATTCGAAAAATATGCCGCAATATTATGATTGTGGTCTACACTTAAAGGAAGAATCTGTTGAGGACAAATGCAAAAATAATATGATGAGACAGGAAATTATGCTTTATTTAAGTCGTACTTACTTAATTAATGACTTTTGCCTCTTGACTTATTTTGTAATAAGTTGCAGTGGTATGTAATACATTGTATAATGTCAAAAAACATATTCATTATATCAACAAAGCAACATTTTTGCTAATAACATTTAATGGATTTTGTCTTTTAAGATAAAACTTGGGTCATAGATTTAGAAACCTCTCTGTTAAACTGAAATTAACTTGTCCCAGTGTTGTTGAATATTTGACATTTGCTTTGGTTCTCTGTGCTCACAGGTTATTTTTGTCTTACATTATTTTCCCACATTGTTGTGTTTTTTTTAAACCTTACTGTGACACCTCAAATGAATTTTTCTGTGGCCTAGATTTCCCAATTGGGATACTGTGCAGGAAAATACTATTTATACTACATGTGTTTCTAAAATAATCTCTTAGAAAGACAGGAGGACATGTTTTTGTTCCTAAATGGATACGCTTTTGAAGATGTGCTACCAGCAGATCTTACGTATGTTGAAATATTTCTGGAATTAAATTGTGATTTGTTTTCCATTGTGGGCTCTGTGATTCATACAATAAATGTATATTTGTTTCCTTTAAATAACATGTTTTCTTGATTTGTTTGTGTTCTACAGTAGAATAATATTATGCTATGGTATCATGAGTCTTATTTAAGGAGGGCTTGGGTAGGGCACTCTAGGGTGAGGGATAGGGTTAGGTCTAGTGTCGATTTTGGACTTGGCTCATTATAAAGCATAATGCATGCCAAAGCCCCAGCCAGTGAAAATTAGTCAAACTTGACTATTGTGGTAGCCATAGTTGATTGTAAAACATAAACATGTTATTTGTTGTGATTCGCATGGTGTGTTTAGGTGTTTCCATCAATGCCAAACATGTAAATGTGGTCTGTCCGAACTTCTTATACTTTTCTGTTAAAACTGGTTGGCAATACGTTGATATTGGTCTTGTTTGGATTGCTGAGGAAACGTTGTAACAGCTTTTATAACTGACAGAAAGGGTGCATAAAAAAACTAAGATATACACTGGTAGAAGCAGCCAGTATGTATTACACCGTAAAAAAAAAATCCATCCTGCAAATTCTCACCAGTGTGAGTGTGTGTTTGGAAAGCATGGAAGTGTGCAAAGGAGGTAGGGTTGGGTCTCCAGCAGTATTGAACCAGCGCATCAAAAAGAGTACCAAACAGCTGGGAAGTCTCAGCAACTAAACAAGATCACTTGTGTACGAGAGTAAAAACAGACAGTGAGTACTGCATCCAAAGGCACCATCATAATGAAGCTTCCCAAAATGGCGGCTGTGAGGCGACCAGAAGCAGAGTAAAAAAACATCTATTAGGCTAGTAATTGCAGCACGATTAGCAGACGTTCTGTTTGGCATGGTTTTAGGTTTTTCTGCAGAGTTTGGAAGAAATATACCTACTGGTGCCTCCTGATACAATAGAGCTGCCTGGGCGGCCATACATCCTGCATGTCTTACTCCCTCTTCCCCTCTTTTTCTCTCTCTCTCCACCCACCCCCTTGGGTCGCTCCCTCTATCAATCCTTCCCCCTCCTCTGCCTGTCTGGACTGGGACCAGCTGGCTTCATTAGGGGCCTCCTCCATTCCACATTGCCTGGTTTTGTCTGTTGCACATTTTTCGACTGTTTTATCTTAAGCGCTGTCCATCCCTGGACCCTCACACATATTTTCTTGGCATTTCTGCAGCCGCACAACTGGCTTCTAATGAAACAATCCATGTGTCCGTTGTACAGCTTTTCTTTTTTTAATTAATCTTTGTGTCTGCCACCTCTTTTTTCATTTTTTGGATCCTCATTGTTTGCAATCATTGGGAGTGAATGAATTTTAATGGCTTGAGAGAACTGCTCTTGGATTGTGAGGCCTTAGTTTAAAAGAACATCCAAAGACTAACATTACCTGTGCATTTTTAACTTTGATGTCCAATACAGTCAAAAGATGCAGTTAAAATATAATTATTATATATAATTATCCCAAAATACTATAAAACTGTTTAAAAGGCATTTCTATATCTACAAGCCTTTATAAAAATATCTCTAAATCCACAAAAGTCTCTTAAAAGCTCCCATTCTAGGATGAGAAGCCAAAGCCAGTATTTTCTGTCACTGTGTTTCTGTTTGACTGAGCTCTCTGGTTGGATGAAACCCTTCCTTGATAGATACAGTGACTTACTCACCCTGCTTTTTCCAGTTTGTCATTATTTGGTTTGGAGGGATAACAGGACTGGTGACTAGACTGCAGATGGTTCTGTTGATTGTTTCTTGATAGGGTAAGGTTGATAGGCAGATGGCATGAGGAATAGGCTAAGTTTTCATTGTTTAAGCCTTAAGTATAATTTTCTTGTAAAACTCTTGCTGACAAAATAAACACCAACAGGACTCAAGAACACTTGGATGCTCTCCTGCCCTTAGGCCTCCCTAAACACAGACTTTTCCTCATAAATGATTACTGATAAGCTGATGCTCTTTTGACATCATTACATCTGGACATTTATTTGCACTTAGTTGATGCAAGTGAGGCCAAATGATGTATCCACCAGGGTTTTTGGGCAGAACTCCTGTGATTAGCCAGTGCAACAGTAGTATAGATTTGACAAGCATATATTCAAAAAATGATATGTTCTAGGTTTAGCAATCAAGCCGCTATAGTCCATTTTCTAATCAACATCCCTTAACAATGGATCACAAGACTACTGGTGTGTGAAAGTTGTCGCTTGTAACAAACCGAAGATAATTATCACATGGCTTTCAGTTCATATTTTAATAACATGACCCATAACTTTTCAGTGAAAAAGCTCTTATAAACAGACCTTACACCTACATGGTCCAGCATTTAGCAGCTGAAGAAACCAATATTTTTTTGAGTTTGTTGAGACCATAACCATATCTAGAATGAAAAATGGACGTACAACTGCAGGTGGCAATAAAAACACTTGCCACACAAACCTAAAAGGTGATAATATGTCTGTTGTTTTACAGTATCGCCCAAAATTGTGTTTTTGCAGGTTTAAAATGGAGAGTTTAGATTCAAAGTTGGAAATGGTTGTGTATGGACATGTTTCTTGATTTAGCATAGCACCCTATCCTCTTCTTTTGCAGACTCTGTTTTAATTCCCATAACTTCTAGAGATCTTTCTCATTTGAACGTAAACATACAAAGTTGTGTGGGAGGTTAAGAATGTATTTATAACTATAGGAGGTTGCTGTTGGCTTAATGTTAGGATCAGGGTAGAAAGCGGTTTATAACTCCTTGTTAAAATTGGCCTGGCGATGGAGCGTACATGCAGACAACATTTTTACAACCTAGGCCAAATAACAAAAAAAGAAATACATACAATAAATATGTGGTTTAATGCTGAATAACCATGATCTTAACATCAAAAAGCTAATGTGTTCAATGTTTGTGTGGTGATTACCAGAACAAACATCTGATGCAGGTCAAACAAAAAACAAATGAACAACACATTTACCTTATAATGGACACAGCTTTCTCTCTGGATCTATTTTTGTTTGCTTTGCTTCTTGCATGAGGCTTCTTGGTGGAAAGATTTAATCTGATTCTTTATTTATGGTGTGTCATTATTTATTTATTTGATTATTTTGTAAATTATTTATCTATTGAATTATTAATTCTTCTTCATGACTTTTCCTTCCATTATTCATGACTTAATTTGAGATTATTGCATCAAGATGCGGCATTGTTGCAGTGTTGGGTCGCCTTTTCACATCAAGTCAGACAAGGATATTAAATCTACCTCTCAGGCTATTTTACATTGAAGTGAAAGAAGTAGAAAAATGATCCTGAAAGCTTGCTATTAACATACAAACTGTCGTCACGCTAGAAATAGGAGGAAGGATTAGTTCCATGACAAACACTGAAACACCCTTTGATTGAACTTCTTAAGACAAGAGCTGTAGCAGAAACATCAGTATGTTCTACAGTGGATACAGAAATGGGAAACAAATGTGGAGGAAGCTTGTTTTAGTGTAGAGGTGTCAAACATATGGCTCAAGGGTCAGAAACAACTCGGTAGAGGTTCCAATCTGGCCGCCTACATGACTTTGCAAAGTGTGAAAATTGGACTTTTCCTATTTTTCAATATGGGGTTGCACTGTCCTAATAAGAGTAGCAGGCCCTTTGCTGGATACACTATTATAGATCCCAAGTACTCATCAGCCTTTGGGACATAAAACGTGTAGAGGTTACTGTTAATGCGGGAGTGGCCAGTGGTAAAGCTTGGACGCAGATTGGGGGGTTATGTCATCACAGCTAAACTGGTGGTCGTCATAGTAATTGCGTCAACAAAACTGGTTCTGGTTCCTTGAGTTTTTGCTAATTGCATCAAACTTTCATTAGACTCCTTTGATAAACTATGCAGGCTTCAGTTATGATCTTAAACCCTTATGAATGAGCCATCCTGGATTGAGATCAAACATGTCATAAATATGATGATCTTATCAGAGATTCACTGCATTTATTCACTCGGTATGTACATCCATTAACTCTTTGCTTCTGCTCTATTTTTATGTAAATCTCTAATCTTTGTGAACCACAACATTACCACGCAGTATAAATAGATTCTATTCAGCAGATTTTTAATCCACAGATGAAACAGAGAGAAGAATGAAGTCATCTGGGTGCTTTATACGCTATTGTGGGAGCATTATTTTAATAGGGACATAGAAACTTTTCACACTTACTCTTAGTTCTATTAGTTGCTCTACAGTAAATCTTCACAATATGGAGGCGTATGTCAGTGTTGCACACACAAGTGAGTTTTGAGAAAAGCGTTGACAAAAAAGACCTTTAAAATGTAAATAAAAGAGTGTGTGCTTTTACGAAAGCAAATCGATTTTCTTGCTTCTTATGTAAATGTAAATAATCAAAATGTTGTGGGCTCTGTTGCTTTATCAATCAGTTCTTGAATAGCGCTCTGAAAAGACATCCTGAACACTGATAACATAATCTCTGTATCAAAGAATACATTTATTCTTTGGGAGCTCGTACATTTTAAAAGCCCAGTGTTTTGCTGTGCGAGTTATTGACAGTTCAATTCATATCAGTCGACATCTCCTAAGCGCTTCATGCCGGATCAAGACTGCCGTGTTATCTGAATTGGAAGTGGGAAACTAAAGGAACCTGTCATGTTGCATTCAGAGGGAAGAGGTGTGTGCATCAGTGTCTGAGGTATGTGCTGCAGAGATAACAGTCCCATAGCGGCACACTAGGGCAACAGGAATATTCCTCTTCATCACTGCAGCTCTGCCACTAGTACTGTGACACAGATAATAACTGTTTGTGTGCAGCACATCTCAAAGCAGCATCATCCTCTTAAAAGCTCTCAGGAGCCGGTCTGTTCTCCTGCATTACTGTGTGTGGGATATAAGGTTGTCAAGTATGTTTTTATCAGAAAGTTCAACAAACAACAGTTTACCTACTTCAGGGCAAAGGTTAAGTAAAAGGATGAATCCTAAAAACTAAAAATACACAATACAAATTAGAAAAAATAAATTCATTCTATGAACTGCAAGCTTATACATTTCTTTCTCTTACTAAGTTTATAAATTAGACAAATAGTTTGAAAGTTAGATCTGAGTTAATAAAGAAGTTGTTTTAGTCATAACAAAATACAGAGAGCATGCACCATATACAACCAACATACAACCAATTCAATTTACAAATGTAATCCAATAAAACTACTTTGAATCTACTTCAGTCCTTTCTTTTTGCACTTGGTATTTGCGTTTATAAAGTCTTTTGTGTAAAATGTCAAAAAATGCTACCATCAAGTTGTGGTTTTTAAAATCGCGCTATAAAAAAGTAGCTTTTTATTGTAGCGATAATATAAATGATTGCTGATATTAAAGTAAGGGAGTATTATGAATTCAAGCTTGTTTATTCTCCTTGGTGATAGGTTACAAAAATGCAGAACATTTAGGTTTTTATCTAAAGTCATTATATTGACAATACATTTCTTAGGAATAATGCACTATCTGTAGTGTAACATGGAATTGTGCCTATTCAAAAACGGTTGTGCACATAATGTTTTTAACCCATTTGATAGGCAGTAGTGCATCAGGAGTATTGATAAAGAGGTGTGGGTTTTGCATTTTGTGTCTAAGAAATATAACCCTTGACAATACTGTTTCAAATAAGGAAATTGTTACCTTGTGTAAATTAAACTGAAATAAGCTTTTTTATGTCCAAAATTTAGATTTCCTATTGTAGCGCCCCCATAAGGCTAATTAAGACCATATTTTTAATGGGGAAATGATTTAACATTCATATGGCAAACAATGTTTCAAACATCTCCATCTTCAAGGAATTGTGCATTCAATGTAAAAAGAGATCCTACCTCTGTTAATAAATGCAGCACAGGTAGACTGACACACTTGTTCTCAAGGGGCTCTTTATGAGTGACAGGGGACTCAGGCTCTGGGGTCCAAACACCCCTCACACCCACTTCACATACGAGCCTCATGTGCTTTGTATGAATGCATGTCATTTCACAAACATCTGCCTTAATGAGGCTTCCCCCACACTTCTCCCCTCAAACTTGTGATTGACTTGACTATAAAAAGTAGATGAAACTGTAAATCATGAGATGTATTGTAAAATGTACTTCTGTCTTCCCGTGCGCCGTAATGAAGCAGTCATTATGATTATTTTATAGGACTGAAGTTTTTAAAAACTACAAGAATGCATTACTCTGCATAATGAACAGATGTTGTGGCAACAAGCACATACATTATGCATAAAAAATTATTTCAATTTTGATTGTAGACGCTGATTTATTGAGACAAGTCTAGCTTACAACAGTAATGGATTTAGGATGTGCTTTTGTTGTGTTATTTCCATAATTAATAATAGGGAGGCACAACATTATATATGCTTTGTATTCATAAAGATGAGAGGGCTTGAGTTATAACAGATAAAATACTGCTTGCTGAACTTTAAAACGACACCAGATTAATTATACATAAAAACTAAACTCTTTTGAATGAAAAATAAGAGAAAATTCCCGTAATGCCATCCTGCTTGTTGTCTGTGTCTTGATATGTTGAAAAGAAAGAGAATAACTCATGCAGATAAAATAAAACGAAGTAAGGAAGATAATTACCACGGCATGATGCACTGTACTGCACAATGACTCAAAAGGAAGCCAGGCTGGTTCATGTACTATATCTTTATACTTCCCTGTCAACATAAGGAAACACTTGACTGAATGGAAATACAGTGAGAGAGCAGATGTATCCTACTCTGGCTAAGTGTAGGTTGAATATTTTCAAATGCTTAGATGTTAAGATTTAGACATAAACTGTATGTAGTCTTTGTGTTGGCCGTTAACAGAAGTCATCTACATGTGGACTACCCTGTCTGTATCCTCTGTATATGGTAATTAACTATTTGGTCACTGATCTTTTATAAGAATATAGATTAGTAGTTTATTTTGAGTTCATTTCACAAACTGTAAAACTTAAAGTAGTCTCTTTATTATGTATATATGAAAGCTGGAAATAAAAAGCATTATTTACTGCTGCTCAGTAAGTAAAATAAATATAGCATATAGTTCTTATCTATTTTAGGAAATCACTTTTTTTGATGTTGGTACCTCTTCTTATGTAATATAAACGTCCTCAGTAGGATAAAATAACAGTTGATGAGAGTATGTTAGGGGCTTGGCCTGGGAACTGGAAGGTCACCAGTTCAAGTCCCCGAAAGACCAAGTGCCACCGTGGTGTCCCTGAGCAAGACACTGGTTACCTACACTGCTCCCCGGGCGCCTTACATAATGGCAGCCCACTGCTCCTAACACTAGGATGGGTCAAATGCAGAGACCGCATTTCGTTGTCCTAGTAGGCTACCTTTACTCTGTGCAATGACAATAAAGTTGAATCTTTTATCTATAACGCAGCATACACACGGTTCCGTTGCGTTGACGCTTGCCGGTGGGCGTGTCTGGCGCTTGGGGTTAACGCGACCAACAACCAATCACATTAATCTCCCGCCCCGGAAACACAAACACGCGCTTTGATTGGCTAGCGCTTGTGCTGGGATATTTGCATACGCGGGTTTGATTGGGTGTCGCTTCCGTCGACGCTTGAAAAAGTTGAACTTTTCTCGACTTTCTCTGTGCCCGATCCGTTCCCCCCCCCGGTTGCACATGCGTGTAATGACGTAAGCAGAAACTCAACGTTTTCCTGCCCAATTCGTACCACGCATGTCTACATTTTACGGTACTTGACGGCAGCCAGTTAATTTACCTAACCGGAAACATCTGGTAGTTCATAGAAACTGTCTGGATATAGAGTTTATTGCTTGATATTGGCGATCGAAAACAGTTTGTTAATGATACAGTGAAAACACATGGGCTTAGTAATATTACATGCAATATTGATCTGATGGGAGTATGTGTGCCAGTTTAAAATGACATGGTAATTAATGCAGAAATTAAAGGAATATGGATCCAGCCCGTTTGTTTTTTCAAGTTATTTAATTTTTTTAATTGGCTACTGCGTGGCAAGCTCAATCGAACGGTGTCTGTCTACAGGAAATCAACTTGATTCCGATGATGTTCCACATAAAGCGTTGCAACCTGGTGGTCGTAGCGGGTGATGATGCTGTACTCACGCGAGAATAAGCAACGTAAAAAAACTTGCATGCGTGGAACGGATCGGGTATTGTCGTAAAAGAGGTTCATATCTACGCATGCGCTGTTTTCGCGCATGTGCAGCCGGGGGGGAACGGATCGGGCACTAGTGAGCACCGGAGCCAAAGCGAAGCAACGGAACCACAATGCAGTTCGGCAACGCTTGACGTCACCCCATTCAAATTGAATGGGAAGGTGCGTCAAGCGTCAACACAACGGAACCGTGTGGACGGGCCGTAAGGGAGTTTTGAAAGTTTTGAGAAATATTGAAATACAGCTAGGAAGATGATGCCTTATAGTGTTGGACAGCATCGGCTTGATTTGATAAAAGCTTATGCTCTTTTATGATCGAAATTGTTATACCAAAACATTCCTTTACTAGTTTCTTCTCTGAATCAACATTTTTGACCAACAGTGCTGAATTT
The DNA here is from genome assembly GCF_036324505.1 of Eleginops maclovinus. NCBI lineage: Eukaryota > Metazoa > Chordata > Actinopteri > Perciformes > Eleginopidae > Eleginops > Eleginops maclovinus. The sequence continues at coordinate 8,563,916 of NC_086351.1, read as the reverse complement.
CTAAATGCTAAGAATATTCAATCCACATTTAAAATCTTAATTAAAAACACGAATTTAAGCATTGTATCTATCAACTGAGAGGGGACAGCGATGACTGGCTAGTATCCAATTTTGAATGGAAGTGATATCAGGCTGATAAATAATGCTTAAATGTGCTTTAAATGATGATATCTGATGTTCCTGAGCTTTTAATATGTGGTGCACAAATGATGAATTGCATTATTTGAATGGCACAACTGTAATAGGGGAACAACTTGCCTTACTATAATGTTTATTTATTTATTTTTTTAAACATTTCAGTTGTCACTGCATCGCTGCTGGACACTCAGATGCAGATGTCTTCCAGACGGAGCATAACCTGGTGGAACAAGTCCAAGGTCTGGTACGCAAGAAGGTACATGAAGTGGGACCGCGTTTGGCTCCACACAGTAGAATTAATGATTTGAAGACACATAGTTGGTGAATAATTGATTCCAGCCCCGAGGATGGTTAGGAGCTGAATAAAAGACTAATAAATCATTTGTGGTGCTGCCAGTTGTCACTTTCAATTATTTCTGGGTTTGTGATAAACTGCTGCACCTGCCAGCTGCTGGTCCCACGATTCCTTGGAGCAGAAAGTGACGACTTTACCCAAACTTTGCTCTGCTATACCTCATACAAACATCTACCCTTAAGCAGGCACAGTGTGAAAAAAGAATGGCTGAAATAGAGCGTAAGGTATACTAATCAAAACCCATTTTTACAATGGCATAATAGGGCATGGTATTAAAATGGGCGCTATATTAATCTCACTTTCAGGTTCATATTTGTATTTTTTTTAAACATATTTTTGACTTGACTCGAGTGATCACTTTTTTCTGTCCATAATTGTGTTTCTGATTAGCCTCTTATTATTTGAAAAACATTCCCCTGTAGCAGCTGCATTTAAACACTTTTCAAAAGTATTCGTAATAAAGATGTTTAGAAGATTTTATGTGCCATTGACAGAATTGGAGAATTTAAGTATATGCAAAACTGGATGAGATAAGAAAATAAGGCACAATAGTTTCACATTTCACATGTTGTGATGTTGTCGTTCCTTTTCTCTGTCTGTCCTTCTTGATTGATTGACTGACTGGCAGATGGATGGAAGCAGATTGATTGATTGATTGAGCGGTTTTAAGAGCTTGCTGTAATGAAAATGTGATAATCTTTTAAATAAATAAATAAAATCAGGTCTGTCAAACCCTCCCACATTTGACAAGTATAAATCTCACTGATTAACACCGTTGTACATTCACATTTCACTTGCTGTTTATTTGAATATAACAGATTGCACATTGTAGCATTATGAGAATGTGTCTCAAGGTGTAAAGATGTCTTTTTAATTCGCTGCTGCTGCAACACATTGCCATTGTTAACATATGTGGGTCTTGTAAAAAATGCTTGTGTTTTGTCACTTGTTTAAATGAGCCTAATGCACAATGTACTACATGGAAGACCTTGTCAAGTGAATAATTACAGTTACGGATCACAAGCTATTGCGGTCCTTCTCCCGGGAGCGAGGCTTGTCGAGGTAAACTAGGTGTAGAGCTGTTCATGCTGTTTGAATGAGGACTTTTAAAAAACCCTCAATTGTGCAAACAAATGTTTCTATCCTGAAAGTAATTTGATCAACGCTAGTCTCTAATACTTATTCCACATGTGGCTAGTGCAATCTGGGAACAATCAGTGATTTATAATTACAATCAGTGGTTAGGGATTTTATTCTTACTCGCTTTTGAACAAACTTTTGATTCAAACTCATTCCTCGAAATACTGTGTGAAATACTCTCAGACTATACGTTTTATTTCACTGTAGTAAATAAATGTGTCAGTGCTTCCACATTGAAATATAACTATACATATAGGTTAACCTGCACAACTAAAGAATAAAACTGCCCTGTCATAAAGCCTATAATGTACGGTTCCTTATTGTCATGAAGGTTTTAATTACTTTTTATGTTTCAATGTTAGTGTCATAGTAAGTACAAGTAGCATTAAACTATCAATGTAATTCAGTGCATAGTATTGTTTTATGGAGATATAGAGTTACAAAATCGATGTACATTTTGTGAAGTTGAGCTCCTTAGCTCTAATGTTGGGAGGTGAGTCTTTCAGCCAGGCATATCTGAGGACACCTTTCTCACTGGAAATAGCCACTTGTTACACCTGCAGGCAAAGAACTGATTGGCACTTCCTTGTTTGTGACAGCGTTAAAAGACCAAGCCCTGAAGCTAGGTGAGTCATAGCTGAACTGTTTGTACATTTTCTGTGCTGTAAATATAAACTGAAAGTGAAGTGCTATTTACTGCTTTGCAAAATATTTCTCTTTAGGTTTTTTTTTTTTAAGTATTTTTTCCCCCCTTTACACTAATTGTTAAGATATGATCAACAAATCCCATGTTGAGTAATCCTAAAAAAATTGTAATTTGTGTCTCAACTTTAATATTCACCCAACTTAAAACACCAACAAGCCATACAGTTAGACTAGGGTTTGGTGTTACTTAATTACATTGAACTTTAGTGTTGTTATTTACTTGTTAAGTAAACCACACTAAAAAATATCCTCCTGCTAAATAAGATACCCTCACCAATGCAGCAATTGTGTATAAATCTTCAGGTACAGTAAAAGTCCACCCCAGAAAAAGCACCTTTTCTTCCAATTTGTGTTTCCTCCTATCATAAGTGTTAGTGTCTAGCGGTTTTAACAACTTATCTCTTTTAGTTATATGAAAAAAACGCATATATGACTTTGGACTTAGTGCATAACAAGGAAGTCAGACTATGTTAAGAGATGGACTGTCATCATTATATATAATTTCAGGGGATTGTTGATATACAGACTACTGTAAATGGAACATGTCTAGAGAAAACACCAGATTTATCTTATATGAATTATACGCTCTGTTTCGTCAACATGTGGCAAAAAATATGTGTGTGCAACTACTCTCCTTTCAGCATTTGTGGTGAAGCTCCTGTTGAGTAATTGCTATTTTGGTTGTATAGCGAAGTGATAGCATTGCATTTGACAGTTGATAGAGAGCAGGGAAGCGTTAAGTAGACAGTGGTGGAGTGTGGTCCATCTGTGAGGGGGAACAGAGAGCTGAGGCAGAGTGTGAGGCAGCCCCTCAGGGCCTCCAGGCAACTCAAACAGCATTAGGAAGAGGTGTCCCTGCCTTTACTGCAGCTTTCACGCCTCACTCCTCTTCCAACGCAAATCAGAGGCAACACAAGTTATCCATTTGGGATACTGAGTCGATATGGAGATAAAGCCTGCACTTATGAGCCATGGTCATCAAAAAGATCAGCAAGGGACCCACTGCCTGTTTATCTGTCTCTAACATTAATGTGAGCAGTTGTCGCTGCAGGTAGCATGAAATATTAAAAGGATAACCTCGTTTTGCTAACTGACCAGAGCAAAGTTGTCACATGTGTCCTCAGGTTGTGTAAGGCCTCTGACTTATTGATTGTCTTCTCTTTGAATGTTTACAGTCTGGATATATGATTCAAAATCTCCGCTACGGGTCTTGTTTCTCAACTTAATAACGTAGTTAAGCTCTTTATATCGTTTGTTTAAGGATGGATTTTTTATTTTTAGCAACTGCACATCAGCAGTTTATGAGGTTTTGTTTTTTAAGTATTAGGTTTTAATTGTTTGTGCTGTTTCTCACGTGTGCAAGTAACCAGTGACTCAGCCTGTCCCCATGAAAGCACAGTTTTAGTCAATGTAGATAAATAGAGGGACGGATAGCGCTAATGTAAAAGTAAGAACATTGAATATATTTAAAATGATTTGTTGACATTTTGGGATATACACTTTTTTGCCAAAGGTTAAAAGTATTACCACTCTCTTGTTTGTTCACTAAATATGACGCTTAAGCAATAAGATGGTAGCTTAGCTTATCATAGAATTGAAAGCATGGGGAAATGTCAAACTTGATTTAAAGGATTTTAAAAAATAGAACCTCCAAAGTTTATTAATAAACATAGTATATGTTTTTCCTTTTGATCAGAAAACCAAAGTCTAAAATGTCGAACTGTTCCTTTTAAAGAACTTTAAAGAACCTGTACGATATTTATTTCGAATAGGCCCCAAAATCTAATGTAGAAATAAAAAAAGAAAATAATAATTTAAATGTACGTTCAACCAGAACAAATGCACTATGTGACCTTAGAGACAAATGCAGAGGGTAATGATATGACATCAGTAATACATAACAGTAAACCTTACAGCACCGAGGGGTACAGAAAGAAATGAGGTTGCAGGATGTTGTATTTGTTGATATTGTCAGATTGTGAATATGGCTCAAAATGCTGATGGTAGATTTGATATATACCACGGGTTTACATGGCAGGCTAAAAAGCCAAACCTTTTTGAAGGGCACTTTCTTACCCTCTGTAGAAGTTGGAGGCACGTGATGTGATTCACAGCGTTCACTGCTGGCAGAAGATCATCAGCGCTTCGAGCTGCCAGCCACGTGACTGGCTGGGAAGCGTTGACGGGGCTGATGGTTTTGGAGTGAGTGGCAGCTGAGGCAGGTAAGATGGAGGGGCTGTGAGTAGAGTAAGCAAAATGGGGGGGGGGGGGGGTGTTTTGGGGGAGGCGTTGGTGGGCAGTGGTTTGGGATGTGTGAGGAACAACAGCGTTGCTCCTGTGCGTCTGCTCCCTGACACTTCCCTAATCTGATAACGGATGAGGACAGGTTGCCTTCGCTGTACCTGGCAAGTACCTTCCCCAACCTGCACAGGCGGATTTCGGCGGATAAGGCCAGGCTTGGCAAATGCTAGCATCCTCTGGAGAATAGTTAAAGGGTGATTAATCATTGTTTAGGCGAGGAATGTGCGGGGAAGAATGGGAAAGCGGCGTTTCACACCTCTGAAGCAATTAATCCCTGTGATCTCTACCAGGTTTGTCTTGTAGATAAGTCAGGATACAAAACTGTTCCTAATTTATCAACCCACTCATGGCATCCAGCATAAAACACACAATTTATTTCCAATCATTTATAGTCAAATTTTAAAAAGAGTGACTTTGCCACATCCAAGAGTGCCTTATATTAGCTTCATATAAACTAAGTACCCCAGATTACAATGGGAATCTTGTTTTATTGTGCACATCTGGTGGAGTCACAATGCATTTTCACATTCGCTGTCTGAATTTTTGAGTGATTGTGGCATAAATCATTTTGCTAATCAGAAACATAAGTGACATGAAGGCATCTCCCCTCTTGGAACAAAGGAACAACATATGGCTCTAAAAGCACTCAGGTCTTTTATTTCCAAGGTATATAACCTGTGCATAAACCAATATTATTGAACTAATTTGCATTTTTCTTTCATTCTGGGCTCTTTTTCAGAACTCATATCTTTGCAGATGACTTCAATAATGGATAAAAAAAAGCATTTCTTCCTCGTTATATATTTGATGCTCAACTTGAGTGCAGTTAAGCAAAACATAAGACTCGGCTCAATGGTTTGTTGCAAGGTGAATTATGGCAACGTACTCTGTGATTTGAAGTAAACATAGACCAGCGCAGGCATGATAGCTTTATGTAAATATGTGAGCCACCACGAGAAGTAGAGTTCCTCCCTCTAATAAACTGCATTAACAGATGAACCAAAAACGACACTGATATGACAAGATGAATTCCTTTATTATGAGTGGGTTCTCTCTGGATATCTCTGCATTGCTTCCAAATCGTATTTGCCTCCTAAAACGGGAGGGGGGGGGGGGAACACATTCCTGCCAATAATAGTAAAATGGCTCCTGTTTTAATTGCATCATTACGTACCCAATATCAGCAGCCTGCCTGCCAATATCAATATTGCCATAACATGGGTGGAATATAGATGACCCAGGGTATGCGTGGGTCTTCCATGAGTGCCTCCATGCCAGACTCATCCCAATGCCCGCTGTGCAGGGAATGGGAATGTAGGCCGGATAGCAGCTCGTCTTTCTAATGTCCCCCCGTATTCCCTTAATTGCTGACGGATCTTGTTTGTATTTTGATGGCGGCTTGGAATCTGTGGTTGCTACACATAGGAATTGATAGGCCTTGAGGGAAACATCATGTTACCCACTATGTGTGTGTGTGTATGTCTGCGTGTCCGTATCTATCTGTGTGTCTACATCTGTTGGTCTGCACGTGCAAAGATCAAGTCTATTGTAAAATCAAGAGGCGGAGGGCTTTGCATAATATATTCGTACATTAGGATGATGTAACTAATATAAATGGTGGTCAGGTGGGTCAAGTAGGCTGCATGACTATACACTGAGCAGATGTTTAACTGATGGTGGGAACACACAGGTTTTTCTAAACATGCTTTTATTCGCGTGCAGAAACAGCAAACACTTCTATAGACCTGAGTAAAAATAAAGGCTGTTTTGCATTTCTAATCCAGCAACACTGCACATATGGCACGGCAGAAAACTTAACAATTAGTTACTGCTTTGATGAAGGAAAATTACATCTTGTAGGTCCCACTTCGAATGCACTTCACATATTCATATTAATGCATTCAGGACTGGAGAGTGAAAGATAATTTTCCTGTTTAAATATTTTATTCTAGTTTAAAACTTAACCCGTAATTAGAGCTCCCTAATGGCAAGAGCATCCAGTTTGTCCGTTTTAATTAGATTGTTGTTATGTATCTTTGTGTCATATAGTTTTGATGCTACCAGATGGTGCAATGGTTGGTGTCTGGGCAGGAATGGGTGATGATTTATTTACCTGCACTCTGTTAGTAAGATCCGTTCTTACATTATTCTTCCTCTGTAGCTTATGACAGAATGTGACATGGTAAGATGTTCAATAGATACATGAAGCTTTCTGTAAGCATAGAACAATTATTTTCATTATTAAGGATTTTCCCACTCAAATATTTCAAATATTGTAAAATTGAAATAGTATAAAAAAAACTGAAAATGGTCTTATTGAAAAAGACGAATTGTGTATTCTTGCTTGAAATATTCTTTAAACTTTTAAATATCAAAACCATTACAGATTTGTTAACCATAATAATTTTAGCTCTAAAAATGTATTCAAGACCTAACATATTATATATATATATATATATATATATATGTATATATATATATATGTATATATATATTCATCCTGCAATCCCTGTGTGCTTTAACGCAGCATGGTGTTCAATGTGGTTGCAACTGGCAGGATGCCCCCTCTGAAGCAACACTGCACAGTGAGGTGCAGTTTTTGGATTAATTAAAAATGAGGGCTGTTAACGTGGTTCTAAGACTTGAAAACAAAGAAAAAATGTCTTGATTGATATAAAATACTAAATAAATAGTAAACACTATTATCTTAAGTTCTTTTTTAATTTAAATTCAACTTTATATCTATATATTGTAACTAAAACAGAGACCCACTCATAGAAACATTGCAACATCATAGTACTGGAGGTCAAAACTCATCAGGGTACATAATGTACTGAATAACTGGCTGAGCAGCATTCTGATGTTTCTTTGGTATTACCTTTGATACATATAACAAGAGTCATATAAAACTATTTATTGGTGTAACAAAGTTTATTTGAAATGGTACACTCTCACAATATCATAATGAAGATAACTACATGGTGCAGCTTTTGTTTCCTTTGGGGTGGGGGGGGGGGGGGGGATTTGTAACAAACATATTAACATTTGAAGCTTTCACAAAGCAGTGATTTATTTTTGCAGCATGAGTGACCTGAGCGAGAGTCAAACTCAACCTGGCAGCGTTGATGTGATGCTCTACTAGGAAGGGCACATACACTTCACGCACTGCTGAACTTTTGACCTTTTTAACACTCTGTCAACAACTACATGAGACGTGAGTTTTCATTCAAAGTTTAGTCATGTTTGCATTTGTGTCGGGCTGTTTTGTTGCACCGGTTTGACTCTGGGCTGTATATTTGGCTGGCTGTTATTTGTTTTGTCTCCTGATGATGGGGGCCTGTGATTGATGGACGAGGTCCAGGACATCTCCGATCGACAGCTGTTGATAGCTCTGAAATCGAGAGCAGCAGTCGGAGCGTAACAATGAGCTCATTGCGCTCTTGGCTTGGTCGCCAGCCCAGCAAACCCCAGCACTAGGGGGACTTCATGAATTTCAACTGGGGCCACAAATGTGAGTGCAAATGAAAATTGTGCTGGGGTGAAGGGAAAGGGACTAAACGAGGAATACAGCCCTGATTATCTAGAATTAAAAGAAAGAATAAAAATTCAATACGTCACGTGAGCAGCACATTTTCCTTGAACACAAACATAATTGTGTTTCTTGCATGTTATAAAGCTTAAAGGACAATTTCCACTGAAAGACTTGGTACTTAAATTCAGGAAAACTATAAGCTTAAAAATGGGAGTACACTTAAGTGTTTCCTCATCAAATCAAAAGGTCCATAGCTTTCAGTGATAATTTGTGTGTGGGGCTTGCTCTGGTCTGTAGTGAAACAGGTGATGGTTGTGACTGTCGTGGGAAGGCCTGTTAGCAGTGACATGCAAGGAAGGAGTTTTATTAAAGAAATTCCTCACGTTGATGGAAAGCCTCATTCTAGTGACACGAGCACATTGTCAATCACAACTCAACAATAACATGCATACAGGCTGCAGTGATTCTGATTTATTAATTTGGTGGCTATTGTTGGAATTTGTCCTGTTTGCAGCGATGAAACCGAAAGAAAGTAGCTCGCAGCAGATAGTGTGTTATCCAATGTATGCACTGTAGGTTAATGGAAAAGGTGAAGGAGTAAATGTAAGAATTAAGTATTGCTCCATATTGTGTTTTGTCTTATAGCCACCCATACTTCATTTTAATTGGGCAGCATCATGCTGTAATAAGCTGTGGTTGCATGGGTTTGATGCCCGAGCCCTCTGAGGTTACCAAAGCACCGGCACCACATCTGAGCTCAAATTAGCATTCTGGGCAAGCATAACTCCCCAAGCTTAATTAAGGTAAATTCAACATTGTAGTTCATCATCGGGTTTTATACAATCTTAAAACCAGTTGCGCTTGTTTGGCAGCTGTTTATTTCTTATATTAAAAAAGAAAACATTACACTGTAGATGATTTGGCATCACAGGATTTTGAATTTGAGCCCTCTATTATGGGAAATCTGGGTTTGTGCAATGATTAAATGCTTAATAAAAAATTCATTGTTGTTGCCAACATCTGTATTGTACGGGCTAACGGCTCACTGGAGTGTGCGAGACTTGTAAAGTTTCCAAACGCGCTGCCGAGAACCCTGGAAAGTTCACCTAAGAGTTTGCCTTCCTCATTACCAAGCTACTTCTGTGTCTGCGATTAGACTGAGAACATCTTTAATTGCTTTAAAATCTGAATGCATGATAAGAATGGATTAATTTGATTTTGCTGTTCCTACAAGTAGCAGATGGTTTATGTCTTCAGAATGCTCATGTTGTAAAATGAGATCCCCAGCTTGTCTCTGATTGGTCACTGTTAATGAAGCATGCTGGGCTGATTATTGATTTAGAAAATGAGGACGACACAAGTATAGTGTGTGTTGCTGTGATAAATTAAAGACAAGCTTTGTTTTATGGTTGACAGACAGACACGTACCTTAAATAACACAAAATATTTGATTTTCCATTCAGGTGTTCTCTGGCCCGTCAAAGTAATTTTATTGTTTATTTTAAAACAGGCACTTTTATAGTTGCCACTAACAAGCAGATGGTCGACTTGACTTATTTGTGTTTTGTGTTTCTGAATGACCGATCAGATGCATGATGGGAAATGCAATGAGCTGCTTGTCAGGGAAGAGACAATTCACGGGAGAGGCCCCACGAAAGCTGTATACATTCCCAATTTACTCGCATCTCTGCGGTTTTTAAGGTTAGTAATTTTTTTTGTATTATTATTGGCTGTTGCGAGAGCAGCTGTTCCCCAGCCTCTTCCCGAATTACCATCCACACACTGACAGACAGGCAGCTGATGGGGAAACTCACTGCGTGCATGAGGTGATCCAATTCAGCAATGAAACTAATGTGCTGCATCAAGGGGGATATGTGGCGGCCCTGGAGGAAGAGGAGGAGTCAAAGGTTCAAACACAGTCTCGGGAGGAGCTTGGACTGATGAACATGGATGTAGTTTTGTTGTGCCAGTTCCTGCCTTTATTATCTATCTATCTATCTATCTATCTATCTATCTATCTATCTATCTATCTATCTATCTATCTATCTATCTATCTATCTATCTATCTATCTATCTATCTATCTATCTATCTATCTATCTATCTATCTATCTATCCATCCCCCATCCCCCATCCCCCATCACCCGTCACCCGTCACCCGTCACCCGTCACCCATCACCCATCACCCATCACCCATCCACCATCCACCATCCATCCAGCCATCCATCCATCCATTACATTATGTATTCATTTTGCCACACTACCTTCTTGTTTTTGCAGCAGATTCCAAACTTTCAGTCTTCCGCTCTGTGGAGTTTTAAGAAAAAAAAAACACACAAATACATTTTTTTATGTTTGTAGGAAATATGAAGGGCGGGTACAAAATAATGGACACATCTCATTACTATAACACAAAAAATAAGTATTTTGTTATGTTAGGGGGTCATCAGCTATTAAACATAATTATAGACAGTCTATGTGGACCATGAGGGTATTTTGGCATTGAGGGTCTGAGGGAGTACAAGCAATGGAGAAGTAAGCCAAAATCAATTAAACACTAACAATACATTCCTGACAAGTAAATGTACACATCCATCCAATATTGTTCTGTATTAATTTTAAAGGAGCCCTACAGTCATGTACTGTTGTCATAAAGTGACACAGCTTGAACATATTTGCTGTTATAACTGTAACTGCATCTATCCTGTGATCCTGATCAGCCACTGGTGGAAGAGGTTATCTAATACTAAAGTGAACTGAGGAAGGAGGATGATTTGAGTACTTGCATTATTCACAAAGTAGCATCAGTGGATTCCATTCAAAATCTCCCACTGTGCTCCGTTTCCAGACATGCAGGCCTGAAGTTTGTCCAGCGCAGTGAGCTCCTTTGAGCATAACAACAAAGTGGTCATTGCTTATTTGCTGCTGAGGTCTTATGTTCATGTCTACTTCTATTGACATGCAGTGCAAACATTTATAATTACCTTTAGCTCTTTGATATCAGCCTGCCTTGAATAACCTGCTGTGGCGTTTTACCACCTGTTACTAATCGCTCTGTGAATTCGTCACGGCACCGGCAATGATTCAAACCAACACTGGGCTCCCCACAAGACACTCCAGGAAACGTAGCAACCGGCGGCAGTGCAGCATTCAGACAGCCAGGGGAGCGACTTCATGGATTTTTTGCATCATTAACTATTTATGAGTTGCCACTTCATGTTATTTACACTGGACTGATGGTAATGCTGTTCAGAGCTCAAACGCCATGCAGGGTCCCCGTTGGGGTGGAGGGTGCGGGGGGAGGCGAAGGCATGTGCGATCTGTTAAATATTGTACGGAAACGCCACCTGCAGCTGCGAACGAGGCGCAGGGTAAAAAGGGCGACTTGGGGGCAACTCTTGGGGGACAATGAAACTCAGCAGACTGCAGTGCATGCAGACAGGGCACATTGTGACTATATAATGTATAAGTCAAAGCCCTACCACAAGCCACAAGGAATATTCAGTTGACCTGGTTTATCTTTAGCTTTAACCCACAAGAGCTGATTGCATCACCATTTGCAGTAAATGTGTCATAGCTGAAGATAGATTATGCATCATCTACTTCTGCACTTGAAGTAAGATTCAAGTCTGGGGAGCTGCTAGTTTTCTATCTAATCTATCTATCTATTTGAATGTCAGACAAAGAATGGTTAGGATCTCGCATATCTGTTTTTAATGGCGTATGTACCTGACTGGATATTCATGTCTCTCCCTTACTCTCTCTTTGAAATTGAAAGGCAAATAAACAATATGTGCAAATGTATCAACAATATACGTGTCAAAATCGGTTTTGCAACATGGCATGCAAACTGTAAATAAAACACTTGGAATGTCCAATCAGACAAACAGCTGTCACACACTCAGTGCAGATGCTCAAAGAGAAACGACTGGACCTGTCAGAGCTAAATGTAGGTACTGAAGTTGAGTTATTCTTCAACCACTTCAAAGAAAAGTCAAGCAGCACGTACAAAAAACAAAAACACTACATTTCAGTTGATATGATGAGCAACGGCGTCCTTGGATTTGTGTCAAAACTGTTGCTTCGAACACTGAGGGACTTCTTGTTGCCAGGAAACATTTGATATGATTTTTTCAATTTTGTGATAACTGCTGGGAGTGTTGCCCATCTACAATGTTTTAGTTTATCAGCACCCCGAGGCTTTTATATAGTTTGCCAGGAGGGATATCATCTTTGTTACTGTAGGAGTTTCATTAGGTCCCTGTATGTGGTTGTCTGGTTTGTCTCTTGCTTTAGTTTTAATCAACAATTTTCTGCTCATTCGCTTCCCATTTGTTACCATAGTTGTATTGGATGATAACTTTAACTTTTCAAATTCCTCCAAAAGATAGAAATGTGTTTGGTTGTTTAATAACATATCTGATCTTGTTGTTTTACTGGGGTTCAATTTGAATTTTTAATTTTTGTTGTCCGTATTCACACACAAACTCAGTATTTTTCATAATGGTCATTACTGAAAACCATCAGCTAGCTATGCAAATATAACTGTAGTTAAAGACTGAATTGTGAATATTTTGTGGGCATTATTACATTCATGTGACAGTAAATATCAACCCATATTTATACAATTGAAGATCATATTGGATGTTGCATTATATATCTGATACCAAGGTTCAATCCAGGAGGTAATGCTCCCTTTAAATCTGACTCTTAATCAGCTACATGCTCCTCTATGTTTACCAGCTCGTCTTTAATTGTGTCTGTCTTCTGTTTGGTACACAATTAGGTAGTTTACAGTTGGTTTCAGAGCATTTTGGCTGAAAAAAAACAACTCACTACTGTGGGCAATAACATCTCTATGAGAGCTGTACTCAAACACTGTGAAGGTGCAGGCCGGACAGATTAACAATGAGTTGAAACTCACTGAGCTTTTTAAAGCCGAGGGGAGCTGCAGATGCGGATAATAATCCTCTGAAGGATTATCACCAGGAGCAAACCCTGTCACATCGTCATTTGATACAATGTTATCATAAAAATATTGATTGCAGCTGCTTTTATTAAAATAGATATTCCCGTTTTGTCCAGTCTCTACAAATACAAAAACCAGTAAGCTGTAGCCTTATAAACGTCTCAATAGCTGTACCCAACACCAAGATCATCAGGCTTTTTTAATGGTGCGCAAGTGTGTAGACTGAGTCTTTTTAAAATGGGTTTCTGTTTGCAGAGGAATTAGTGTTTTCTTTAAAACGACATATTGTAATTTCACAAGTCCAGGTTTTGCTGGAGGGTGAATTTGTTCCACGCATAAATGTGTTGCTTATTAAAAAGATACACAGCATCCTCAATGATCAGCAGCGTCATGCTAGGTCTGAGTCACTTCCCATCAAATTTATAGAGATGAATGCAGAACACGGTGTCTTCTATCCAAACATCCCATGCTTGTATCCACTCGTACTCACCTGCATCCTCTTGATAATGTTGCCTTCACTGCCTATGAGGGCCTTGATGTTGGCTCATTAAATACCCTTTTCAGCCAGTTATTTATCCTCCTTTAGCTCACAGTTTGGAGCCATGCATGAATACTGCCTGGGTCTCACCCATGGAGCTAAAGCAGCGTAGAGTTGTTCATGATCCCCTCATTTCCCCATTGCTATCATCTAAATAACATAAAACAGGCTGTAATTTGACCAGTGTGATTTGGGCTGGTGCTCTTTTGCAACAAAAACCCAGAGCCATTGTAGTGTGATGTTGACCGCCTAATCCAGCGCCACACAGAATTCCCTTTGAACTTGTCTGATTGCGAGTCTAATTTTTATTAAGTAAGAGCACACCATAAACAGTCTTTGGAGCACACATTATTTGTGGCAGTCACTGAAGCTTCAAGGAGTCGTTGTGACTAGCGGAGCCCAAGGGCTCAAATTACAAACTCTTTCCACTAGCACGGCTATAATTAGCCCGAAATTAACAAGAAATGTGTGCTTTAGTTTAATTATTCAAAACAATTATTTCGCTTGTAAAGCTTAGATCAAATTGTTGTTTTAAATGCACTTTTAAAAAAATGTTCAATGTCAAATGGAGAGGCTTTTGATCTTTCGGTTGCTTTTGACTGAAAGGACCTGAAATACGTTCAGACTCAAAATAAGTGCTGAACGTCTTGTGAGGAGAAACTGTTACACTGCAGTGTTAAGGTGTTATTGAACGGAAAGCAAATTGCCTGGTGACATTAGGCATAGTTATGGAGCAAGCACACACTGGACAAATGTGTGTAGAGTTTTTTGAACCTCGTCAAGATGCGCCTTGGCAATCAGTTATGTATTTACACATCCAGCAAACACAAAGCAGCGTAAGCATTATTAATGTTTGTTTTTCTTCTTTCAAAGACTACTTTGGTCTGCTTTGGACCGCTAAAAATACAAGTCTTTAATAAGTGCTCTCTTCTTCTGGGACGTTTGTGTCAGGGTACTCTTTTGAGTAGTTTTGCATTTTAATTCCTAATAAAATCTAATTAAATCCTATTGTAGTTGTCATCTACTGATGAAAATGGGCCTTCTGTGAGGTACAAAGAGTGAGCCAAATCACTCTATGAGCTAATAATGAACACTAATATTACTTATTTCCCATTAGAGTTGTTGTGGCTGTCTGCTGAGTTTTTGTCATTGTTGGTGAATAAAATGATTCATGGTGACTAATGTGCTAAGTGTCAAATCCAATGCATTGATTGCAAGGGGAATAATCAAACACGACATTGTGTATTTGGCGAGGGCATATTTGTGGAAGTTCACCATTTATTAACAACATGAAGGACCCGAGGCAATGAGGTAATCTGTTTTTTTGCACTCTAAATGCAGAATGTGTGTTAAATCCATTTTTAAATAAAAACAAGGCGGGGGAGAGAACAGCGCCCAGATTCTAATGCGACTAGATTGACAGACAGATAAAAGGGATACAGTAATACAATGACGGCATGACAATCTTGCTACGCATTTTATGGTGACGAATAATCAAAAATCCTTTTATCAATGACACATCAAGGAGTATTTAGTTTATGCTTCAGTTAATCCTATTGACTATTTTGTGATTTCTCTCCCTCTTACTTGTTCCAATGTGCTATATTTATCTCATAAATACTGGGTATTTTGGCTTGACAAATTGCTATACAGGCACAATCCTATTAAGGGATGCGGTGTTGTGTTCCCTGCCAGTGACATTCTGTTAGGGTGTTGCATTAGACACTATGACTACTGTACTATGTTGTCATTAGTGGATAATAACAGCATTTTGTATTTTTAGATAGTTCTTTCACCATATCACTATTTTTCATTATCCCCTAACAAAAGCCCGATGCAGACTTTTGTTGTTCTAATGTGCCACCAGATCCCTTTCATCAATCAATCAATTAATTAATCTTTATTTATCCAGCACTTTACTGAAACAAGGCATCTAAGCCGTGGCAGAGTCTCTTACAAGAGACAAATGAGCAGTGAAAACCGTACATTTAAATCAAAGAAGACACGTGTATCAAAGAGCCAGTTAGACTCAATTAATAATCCTTAATTAGAAGGAAATGCTTAACAGTTTTAAATAGATGGTGTGCAAAAAGCACATTTGAAACCCTAAAAACATCATCAGACCAACGTGCCACCTGCATTTCACTTCCAGCTCCCTCCCTCATGTTTAAATTGGTCACAGAAAGTGGAAGGATGCAGCTGCAGGTGGTTTTGAAGTTGTTGTGGGTAGAAATAAACATCTTGTAAGCTTAAAAACCAGCCCTGTTGTCCTTGTTATGGCCGATCCAGTCTTTGAGAACAATGTTTGACTTGTGACTCACTTGTTTTTTTCGGGGAAACAGTGTTAAAAGGGGGAGACCAAGGGGAGGATAATGCCTAATAGATCTGCAAGCTGGAGTCTAACCTGCGTACTGGGCAGCGCATGCCAAAAATGGGCCACCAGCTCACTGCATCACTTGATTTAGACCTATCCGGGTAATGTCTTTTGTAAAGTGCACATATTTGTCCCCTCATATGTTCGGTTCACAGAATTCCTCCGTATTGATAATTCATTTTTTAGACCTTTTTGATTCAAACTCTTTTGCCTTGTTGTTTGTCTCGACTGCACCCCTTACAGTTAATATGAATGAACACAATGAGCCATTTGTTGTTTTATTGTTGTATTTATATTGTCACTACCTTGACAGGCGGTAGCCTCTGCCTGGCAAGAGGCGCAAAGGAAGTCCTGGAGAGCATTACTGAGTGACGTGAATTGTGATAAATTATCGGTCAATAATTCAGCATGTGTGTCAGA
This sequence comes from Eleginops maclovinus, assembly GCF_036324505.1. NCBI lineage: Eukaryota > Metazoa > Chordata > Actinopteri > Perciformes > Eleginopidae > Eleginops > Eleginops maclovinus. Next base: position 8,547,446 of record NC_086351.1, on the reverse strand, counting down.
TAGAGTATATTAACACGACCACCTGGCGTTGCCTGAATAGAGTTTTCACTATAGGGAGTAAATAAATAATACCGTTTTTTTTTTTACCCTGCGATTTAATACCATTAAATATTCAGCTATTTGGATGATCAAATTTGCTGCTAAATTACAGCTCTCCTGTTGATAGGACTGGGAGGAGAGGTGGCCAACGGGTGCTGCAGTGGGAACCCAGCCAGAGAGAGAAACATCACACACACACACACACACACACACACACACTATCAGACACCCATAAGCACGTCTGTGTGAGCTAAAGTGACGCACACATACATACGCAATTTGTATAGTTACACACTCGCACAAGCAGAGGCTCACAAACACATAAACACACACAGCCCCAGGTGGCACATGCTGGCATACACCGCCTTACCTGATGATGCTGTATGCATCAATGAGCGCATCTGAAATAATGCAATGTTTACCCGAAGAGGGATGGTTGGAGTTTAGATTCTGTCTGAATTTTTAACATAGAGAGAGAGGATTATTTGATAAATAATATATGTAAATACATTCACAACCATCATGTGTTTTCCCATTATACAATATAATACAGTGCTGTGACAAGTCTCATTTCTCCAGGATCTGCCCTCTGACAGACTGGTGCAGTTATTACTATTAACCACTGTTGGAGTCATCAGCAAAAAAAAAAAATTGGCATCCCTAAGCTTGATATGAGAATTGGTAAGCAAAATGAGAAATGAAGCAATTAGAGAGGTTCACATACATTATTTAGCGCTCATTAGCTTCCTGTGACACTGTAGGCTCCACACCAATGAAAAGTGTTGGCCGGGCTCAGGCAATTAGTAAAATTAGTGGCACAGGATTTGGCGTTGATTCAGGCCACATGGCCCAGAAGATACCAGACTGGTGTCAGTCGTGTAATTTATAACTTTGCACATGAAATAATAGGTTTGAAAAATCACTGGGGCTACCAGTGTGTCAACCTGTATTATCCAGGCAACAAGGGTTGTCCGTTGGACAGAGTGAACAGCAGAAGCTTCCTCTGATTTCTAGGGGAGTGCACGGTGCAGTCGGCCATTTTGTGTCTCTTTGAGAAAAATAGGGGACAGAGGTCCAAGCGGATGGTAATTAGCAGTCTGGGTTGTGTTTGTTTTCATTTTGTGCATGTTTGTGCTGATAAAGTTTGACTTGCCAAAAATCCCAGTCCCGTGCTGGATTCCGCTCAAGCTGTTCCCCAGCATCCTTCAGGAACGATGGGAAATCTTGTACACTGCCACTGGTCACAGCACAAACAGACGGTGGTAATCAGTGATTAGTGGACATGTTACAGTATACAGAGATAAGCCCACACCCCAACCCTTCAATCTGAATCAATAGCAGCACATGAAATACATAAAATGTACATGTTTGGGGGCAGATATTCTGCGATTAACTGGCAAAATAAGCACTTAGGGTTTGTGGAAATCTATTTATGTAACTTAAATTGTGCAAGAAAATTAGCATAAACATCAAAAGGAATACAACATAAATAAATGGTTTTACTGGTCGGAACACACTGTGCTGAAGAAGTAGAAAGCCAATGTTGTTAAAACAGGCAATTTAACAACACAGTTTTGATCCCTTTTGGTTTTGAGCTTAAGGTCTGCAGCCAGCTTCAAATGACTGAAGGTCCACATCAACACCAGAGCAAAGCTAAATAACATTTTGCAGCCTCTTTACCATTACGGGGAAAAAAGGAAGGCAGAGAACAAGCAAACCAAATAAACAGGTGTTGTGTGCTTTAGAAAAAGCTAATGCTAACGTGTTCTGGAATAGAGAGGCATAATTATACTGTGCTGGATTATGGAAAACATTGTGCATGTTAATTACACCAGGTATGCTCATTGATTTTCTGTTATAATACTTAAATGTGTCATTAATAATTCATTTTCCTGCCAGCCCATTCCATTTTTCATGCACCTGTGTTGTTGATGTGAATGACGCTGTGTCATTGCTGATGATGGCTCTGTAGTTCATCACAGAAAGTAATTTTCTGCACTGACACCTACTTATTTGTCTTTTATGAGCCACTGACAATGTCCATATTGTAAGGAACGATTCTCCACTCACACACAGACCATGAACCGTTTTTTTTTTTTACTGTCTGAAGAGGCTTTTATTTGTCTTTTGCGCTAATAGGGTAGTTGTTGAAGATTAGGGTATGGATAAATAGAATAGGGGATTGTCATTGTCAATAAAACTATAAAACATTTGCCAGTTCTTGTGAATCTCTCTGGCCAAAAGGCGTTAATTTAAGGGTTGAGTTCCCTGAGCTGCTGCTGCTTCCACAACTCTGGACCTGATTCTTTGCTTACTGATTCTCTCTAAGCTCAGCGTTTCATGAAAACTAATTCCCTTGTTCTCGTCTTTTAAGAGCACCCGTCCCTCTCCTGTCATTTTAAAGCAACGCATTCCTCAAGGAGTGAATCTGTCAAACAATAGTAGAGCGATGAGCACGACAAGCAAACAAACCCAGAAACAACAACAGCAGCGGCCACAGGCACAATCAAGTTTGTCCTTGAATTTCCACACCTGTGAGCGCTGAACGTGGCAGGGCCATTTGTGAATTGGAGGGAACGCGACATGTTTGTCCAGCATCAACTCGGCAGCGTGTTTATCCCCTCGTTTTTCCAGCATTGTTTGTCTTTTCTTTGTGGCGCTGAAATGCTCAAATTGAATTTTTCAGATGTTGGTTCCCTGGAGGTGTGCGCTTCTCGGCAGGTGTCTGCGGGAAAAGCGAAAAGGGAAGGGGAGAGGAAGAGGGACTGGAAGAAAGATAAAGAGGGAAAAAAAAAGGCAGAAAGAGAAGATAGAGCACGAGCAAGAGAGATCTCCCACTCATTCTCCGATGTGGATTTGAATTTATGCCGAAGTGCTTCATCTACCATATATGCTCTTTAGCAATGTAAATGCATGCTGATGAACTTGGATCTTGCAACAATATGGCACATGTTTCTTATGCCGCATAAACTTTTTCACAATTAGTTGTTTGGCAGAAGATGATAAACTATACAGAACTCCTGTGAGCAACATCCAAGTTACGGAAGTTTAGAACAAACACGCTTTTTTTTTCACTCCCTGAGGTACTTCACTCTGACAAGCTAAATCCTGCTAAAAAGCATGACACAAAGTGCTGTTTCCCTGGAATAATAATTCCATTTTCCTTATTTTATTTTCAAATCAATTAGCTAACCTTGAGATGAGCTTTACTGCTGATAAGTGCTGTACAGTAATACTCAATCCCCCCTCTGCTTTGAAAGAGGCTTCCTCTCCAGGCACTGAATAGCATATAATAGATATTGAACTGTAAATTTGAATTGAAAGCTCGGGTCATTGTGCCTCATTGACTTTCGACCACAAAAACCAAATGATGTCTTAGTTGAGAGAAATATATCAAAGGATATCAACAATTACGAGTCATAAACACGCCTGGAGACGTGCCTGGCGGGCGTATAGCAGCGGGAATTAGCATGTTGAGCTGATAAATATGCATGTAAAGACGCTCCCAGGGGAATAACACGCATGTGATTGATAGCTTTAGAATTGAAGGATGTGTAAATTCCTTTTATTCTGGGGGTTGTGCTGTTGTACCGCCGAAATACATAGCACTTGTTAAAAGTTTTACCAACTTTATAATCCTTAATGCCACATCTGTTTGCTGTCTTTATAGCGCCTGTAAAACGTCATTAAATTATTACCACCAGCTGGCCTCATTGCACAATAACCTCACTTATCTGTTATTCTCTGGGAATACTTTTGATTTATAGACCCTCTTAGAATAAATGATATTTTATACATATGTATATATAAATAAACAAGCGGAAATGTGTTCTCTTAAATAATTCATGAGTTGTACTTTGAATAAGTTACTTAGTAGAAGTTTTTTTTTCTTTCCCAGCATGTATAAAAGAGTTGTTTGTGGCAGATACAGAATGAAAGACAAGGCTGGACAGGTTTATCTACTGGGAATAATCTAAACCTAAAATAGTATACCTAATCACATGTTGGTGCCTATGTACAAGATTTTTAAGAATGATGAACACGGTTTGCACATTTTAAAATTCTGTATGTAATTAATTCTCATTATCACCATATTATTTTGGGTGTAACTAAACATGTAGTCAAACAGCTTTTCTGAAGTTGTTGAATCTTTAGTGAAATTATAACTCTGATAAAAACTGTTTTAAATAAAAGAAAAACACAGAAATAAACAGTCAGTTTTCAATACTGCTTCAAATCAACGCCTCATAACTCAACTCTAAAGAATTCCAGCACCCCCTAATGTCAATGTGAAGCTACTGAAATTACACCTCCAAAAATGGACAAACTGACAGGCATCATTTCAGCACACAAGTTCTCAGAGAAAAGCAGAAAAATCTGAAATAATATCCACACAAACAAATGCAGCTCAGGTAGAGGGGTGATCTCTGTGGCTATGCTGGTGCTTATAAATAGCACTCGCCCTGGAGTAGCAATAAAGGCTGTTTGCGTAGCTGCTATATGTTTAGTATGTAATGATATATTATTGCTCTAGGTAGTGGGAGCATGTCCTATGTGCTCGGTCCTCTTGGGTATAATTGCTTCAGAAGAGATAAACTGAGCAGAAAGGGGGGAGGAGGGGTTGAAAGACTGGGGAAAAAGACAAGATATTAAAGATTAATAAGGTGTGTGTGTGTGTGTGTGCGTGCGTGCGTGTGTGTGTGTGTGTGTGTGTGTGTGTGTGTGCGTGTGCGTGTGCGTGTGCGCGTAAAGCTGTAACTCTCAAGAGTGATTCTTTTCATTTAGCTAGTTTTTTATTTCCCATTGTACTTATTTTTTGTTCATTTTGAATTTCAGACTATTTGTAGAGACCCTCAAAGGCCTTGTTGGTGCCGCTGTGTGACCGTGCTTTTTTAACCGATTTCAAGTTATACCTGTCAATCAACACAGACGAACTGCAGGACGCAATGGTACATTTATTTTGTGTGTTTCCATTGCTTGATTGCATTGCATTGAGACCATTAATAATAAGTTGTCATGAAAACATACATTTAATATTTCCCATCTTTTTTTACGATTGAATAAGAACTATTTTTTTTTTTTTTATCAGAATGGTGTGATTTCTATAGAAAACTGGGGAAAAAAGTTGCACAATTTAACGAAGGGACAAACCTCTAACTGCTTTACTCTTGACAATTAGCTGACTTTGTGCTTGTACTGTGGCTAATTGCAATGAAACACACATATTAAGTAATCTAACACTCCAAATGTCCACAAGCATTGTCTCTCAGATGTTATAAATGAGCTACACTTTTGTTGTTTTTATAACAGATTTACTTTAAGTCTAGCTTGAAGTTACTTTTTTATATGCATATTTACAAATATAACCATTTTCAATGCAAGAAAATATTGTGTGGATGAGCTTTATGGAAGCTTATTGCTTTAAACTCTAATTAAAAAAGTAAAATAAAACATATAGGATATTCACATGCACACACACAGACATACACATACACACACACACACACACACACACATACACACACACACACACACACACACACACACACACACACACACACACACACACACACACACACACACACACACACTGAGAGTATCAGTGTGAAGCTCAGAATAAAGGATTCTGTGAATTTGGCCAGGTTTCCGTGTCAGAAGCAGTCTGTATGTACGTTTGTGTTCGCAGGCTTTAGAAGGCTCTTTTTTCACACCCTGCTGTTTTCCCCTGATAATTTAATGTCCATATTCTTCTCTTCAGGCATTAAAACCCTCTGAAGTTCATTCTCTCTTTGTTCTCTATGAGGCTGCACAGTGGGGCTGGGAAACACACACCACACTCCGTAGGTCCTCTGTTGTAATGCCTACTGAGTAACCAACCAATTACCAAGTTCAAACACGCAGCTATCACTCTGTTTTGCTGCTATCCTCTGATTTGGCCAGTGTTTGTACCAGACTTTTTTCCTCATTCTTTTCAAAATGAGCTTCTAATGGAGATGGATGTTGATGACGGCATGTTACTTGTTCTCAGAAATGATGATGCAAATCTTCAAACTTTAAATTCCTACTTGAATATTGACAGCAAATGTATGTTGACAGCATAGTGGAATTGTCGAATAGAGTAAAACTTGACTTCTGTAAGCCACAAATGCTCTATAGTGTGTATGCAGGACTGTGGGACTTGCTTACATAGATATAGATGAAATACAAAAAGATAGAGCACATGTTCCAAACGACTTTCCACTAAAGAAAATCTTTTGAGCATGTGGCTTTACATGAATGTGTCTCTCTTCTTCACAAAAATCACGTACATTAATGTTAAAAACTAAATCCGGTTGGACTGTTCTTAGATTCAAAGGCCTTTTATTTGCAGTGTGCTACACAACACCGAAGAAAACCATGAGAGAAAACCTTTTTGAAGTATGCACTTGATGACTACCATCATAATGGAATAAATTGGCAGCATCTTGATGTCCATTTCTCACAATTCACCCAATAGCTGGAAAATTGTAGTGTGGCTGATAACATGTTTCACACAGGGAATTTAAATAAAGGTCAGGTCAACAACATTTTCAGTACAGAGAGCTTAAGTTGTTCAAAAAAGAATGCTGATCCCCAGATAGTTCAGTCCATTGTCCCCTTCAACGCGTTCACTTGCTCAACAACAACACAGGCCTTTCCCTGAGTGCAGCAGGTTTTTTCTTCTTCTTCTGTGTGGTGAAAATGTGCATTTTGTGTGAGAAGGCGGCTCATGATTTCCCTAGTGAACCCGTATGGCCTGTAGAGATCTACCTGTCAGCACACCTGAGCACCTCAGCACAACCCAGCCTTTCTTGCTGACTTCGCCGCCTCTGTTTACAGAGACGAGACATGAAAAATGCAACAGAGGTCTTCGTCATCCGGTGTGTTGGGGTCAGGGGAAATCACCTTAGCCAAGACTGTGTAGTGCCAGCATCTTTGACAGGGTAATGTTATTTTTAAAAATGGCTTCCTCACACAGTGAATGATTTGTCTCAGGAAGTACATTTGACTATTTTTTTATGCAGAAAGCGCAAAAGATGGATTACAGGAAAATCAGGCAGCACTGAATAGACCATTGATTTGATAAAGCCGGGTTTGAGTGCTTATAAAACTATGTTGACAGCCCCAGGGAGTGTGACAGCATCTTCAATTAACAATTGATGGTTATAAGAACATCCGTCTGTAAGTTATTCATGATTTCTTATGCCAGTTGTTGTCATAAATCCATATGTATGCCAGTTAATAGATTTCCGCTGCTGTATGACAAGATGTTTCCTTCTCAATCTGACCCTACCATATGCCAAAAAATGTCTCTTTTGTCCATATTCACTGTCTAATTACTGCATATCCAGGCTGGTTTTCTTTTGTTTAGAAGAACCTGTGAAGAAAAATGACCATGAATTGATCGCAGAAAATATTAACTACCTTCAAAGCTTACATGAGTTGAAAATATTAGAAGATTATGAGATAAGTACTACAGTAGCTATAGTAATATTGTGTGGGACTTGGGTTTATGAAACCATTAAAAAAATCATAGAGACATTTACATAGCTATGTTTTAGCTAAGAACTGGGATATCGTGTTAAATGTACACTGTCCCTCATCCACAGCTAGCTTCTGTCCTTTGTCATAATAACATTGATATAATAAAGCCATAAGCCAAAGTGTGCCCGTAGCACAAAGTACAAGGATGCTGAACTCAACTAGGATCTTTAAATAAATGGATCACTCTGTAATTGTACTTTGACCACATGATTTATATTTACACACATTATTGCATATACTTCTACAACGTATCACTCACTCATAGATGGATAATAAGTAGTTTTCTTGACTGTTTCTCAGTTATTAGTATACATTAGTGTTAATATTTTGAATAAAACTGGATTTGATCTGAAAAATCTTCTCTGCCGGAATAGCTGATCTATCACGTTTTGACCTATTCATTTTGAGGTGACTAAGGTGTGAGAAAAGATAAAATGGCAAACAATTGAACTGGAAATGGAGCAAGCTAATTCCACTCAGTGAAATGGATTTGTGATTGCAACAAGACCAAAGCAAACTTTCTCTTAAAATGGACTTTGTAGCATATATCAGGTTGTTTTCTTTAGTGTTAGTCTTTGTATGGTCAGCTACTGGTGACCCTTGGGATAAGATTTGTTGTACCTTTATCCAGTGGTTTTGCTGCAATCTTAGTATTTTTGACTAAGATTCTGAAAGTGTAATTCAGATGCAAGTTTCCCACCACCATGACACAAAGAAGATCATATTTATCTCTCACTGGAACCTGAAGAGACAAACGAGCCGTGCCAAGTGAAACACAGATTAACATGCTGTCGTGTTTGCAAGTTCATACGATGACAGAAGGGTGGACGCATTTGATGCCCCCCATCCTTCACTACACCCACCGAGCCGCATATTAACTACATCTCCTGCCACTGCCAGCGTATTGATTCATCACCCCCCACCTCTTTTTCTCTATTCTTAGGGACAAAATGTCACAACATGAGCATTTTACTATTTAGTGTGAAATAATAAGGAATAAACCACAGTCACCTCGCACGTTATTAAAGCATCAAGTTCACATATTTCAGTTTACACTTTATTAACTTGAAAACTGTGATGTGTGGCGGACAGGTGTGAATATTAAAACAAAGGAAAAATGAGTGAATAAGTAGATGTGTGGCTTTGTTGCTATACTGAGCTGTAATGTAAATCAACACAGAGTAGGAATTATGCTCTTTCAAAATTATAAACAGATCTACAATTGTCATGGATTTCCGACATGTTTCCAGTTCATTATATTACATTTATATAACACCTTTATCCAAAGCAATGTAAAATGATTACATTCAATCATGAAGAAACAAACTCATAACCTGAATAGCAAAAGTTAAGTGAGAATAGAATATTATAATTCAAGAAAAGACCTCTGTTGAAAATACCATGTGAGGTCAATACAAATGTTCCGGTAATGCGTTGGATAGGATTTTTAAAAAACTTTTCCTACATCAAAAAAACTAACTAAAGGCAGAGTCAAAAAATGTACTATAAATGATGAACAGCATGCCGTTAACCTTGCCATGAAACCTATAGTGTCCCCCACCGACATTCTGTACAAACTCCTTACTCCAAATTAAAATGGCAATGGATACAAATTTTGTTTAAACTGAAAATGGATAATTGTTTTCAAAGTCTTCATTGAGGAAAATAGATCTGGTTTTCCTCGTGACAGCGGCACCAACAATAATACACCTCGTTGGGAGATGTTGAAAAGTCATCTCTCTCCACGTTTAGCTTTTTTTTTGTTGCTAAAAAGACCTATGAGGAATTTGAAGAAAACGAAACCTCATTAACTATGTCTGAAAATATTTTAAAAATCAGACAGCATTTTACCTAGCTTAAATTAGTGAAAGCTAATACCCTCAGATAGCAACGGTTGTCATTTCAACCTCTAATATCGACAGTTGCCAGCAAGATATTAGAAGTCTCTACATTTTATCTTTATTTTGTTAAACCAAAAAGCGATTGTAAAAAAATGACTTAAGCCGCCTTTGACATGATCAGCAGTAAATCCATACATTTTTTCCTATTGAAGCTATATCTTTAGCACCTCTCAATATGGCTACCAAGTGCTGCGCTCCAATTTCAATGTATTGAACTTTCCCGCGATGTATCCTCAAGCGGCACAGGCAAGAAGGGCAGTTAACCATTAAACACAGCAGTCTAGCTGCTTTCACCGCAAGGCTTCGGCCCTTACTTAACGGTGATAAAAAAAACTTTCAACGGTAAATAAAGTAAAGTGCATCATTATGTGAGAATGTAAGGCTCAACAGTAGCAGTAGGCTTAGTGTTTCATTCAATGTCTAATTTGTATCCACACAAAAACGTTTTCAATCAGAGTCTTTAAATGTGTGAATCGTTGAACAACAGAAACGTTTTTCTTTCCATGTCTTTATTGTGAATTGATTTAACCTTTTGTAAAAGAATATCAACTAATACATGTAATTGAGATGTCTTGCCTTGTGTTCAAGTATTTCACGTGGATTTTTGCTTTGAACAAATATGATCTAAAAAGACTAGAATTGGAGGCATTTAGTGTTATATGACAGGTCACATGCTGGTGATTACCCTCATCAGATCATATGAAATGGACCTTCCCACAGTCTGTTATGATATTATCCCATGTCAGCTCCACTTATCTTCAACTAACAGTCATATTATTGCTTGCATGAGGACTCAGTAGTTGTGACAGGCAGAGGTCATGGAGATGTTTACAGTAAAGTTTTCTAAACCGTCTGAAATATCACTTAATACAATACAAAAGTATTTACTTCAAAGCTGAAGTTTATTGTCTGCATTTATACAAACATCCCTTTTAAAATTATTTAGTTAGCAAGTTACCTGGCCTAACAAACAGGCTTTATTGCACCAGGAAGCTTTTTTCTCTCTGAGAGAAGCAGCATTACCAACTTTCCAAACCGGGTGTAAAAACTAGAGCATGACAGCTGCATTTAAATATGAAATAGCTGCAGATTTGGTTTCAGACACCTTGTACTGTGTGCAAACAAAGCCACCGTTTCCACCAGAGAAAAGAGAATGCATTTAAAGCACCTCTTTGTCGTTGTTCAGAACTGTGTTCCCTTTGTTTCCATTTGTCTCTTTTTAGGGGGAAAGAATGGGATGAAATATTTTTAAACGGTAATTACCTGGCTGGGATCCGACATGCAGGGATTAATGGGTGACTGCGGAGCACCAGGTTCGGCAGTGTGTTGGAAGGTAAGGGGGTGTGTGGGTGTGTGTGATGGAGTAGCGGTGGTGGTGGTTGTGGCAGTGGCAGGGGGGTGCCGAATACGGAGAACCAAAGACTGGCAGAATTCTGCTGCAAGTGTCTTTTCTTTATCCAAGCTCAAGTCACTGCTTCACGCCAAGTCCGTCACAAATGAACAAGACAGATTTAGCTCTCCCGCCTCATCCCACTCCCTCCAAATCCATTTGCTAAACGTCTGTTTTCATGCCTCCTGAAACAATATTGTTACATGTTTGGGGTTATTTTTACCTTCTTCGCTCTGGCCCACTCTGTCGCACAAGTCGAATTTCTACAGAGGAGTTAAGCAAATCTGTAATCGTGCATTGTTCCAAACCCTTGTTTGGCATGTAATTGACAATCGCAAGCAATTTCTGATCAATTCATATCACCACAAAGCACTCGAAACTGCCTCCTAGGCCAAGCTCACATCGCTGAAGTCAAAGAATGATGCAGTGCACTTTGTGCTCAGAACTCAATTAAGCATGTCCTTGGAGTACAATATCTCTGGATTCTTTAAGTCGTTTGGATAGCGCAGAGAGGCGATGAGGTGCTCTTACAGATGGTGTGCGACTCAGACTGTAATTAAACAGATCAGTGTTTAATACACAGTCTGATATCCAGCAGCAGTGCAGCCAAATCTCTGTGGGAAGAACTTCCTGAGGTTCTCGGGAGGTTCTCAAGGTCGCTGAAGTCACTGCAGTTGCTACAGAAGTTATTTGCTCTTTGCTCTGAGGAGCCACAGCTACGTTACTTGAAAGTAATGTTGTTTGTTACAGCCGTGAGTTGGGTGAACCAAGAAATGTAATATTTATTGTATCAACTGTGTTCGAGCATCCTGATTCCAGTGTGTTTTGACATTACTGTCATTCAAAATCTAAATCTAAATCTCTGTGGTTTGTACAATAACCTTGTGGAGATTTGTTTTGTGGAATGCAGAGCCATATATCTGCAATAACCTTTTTAAATAAAGGTTGCAAAGGTTAGAAAAAATGTTTCTGTTTAATGGGGCGAAGCCTGCGAGCTAGTTCAGGCAGTCAACTCGAGCACCAATGATACCTTCGCACACAACGCCCCCTGCCGCTCTTAAAACCAACCAAATACAGCGTCCTTTATTAGCCACACTATTTAAGCTACCAGATCTGCCTCCATCCGCATGGCTCATGCTGCTCTGCTGCTACTTTACGTTGCTGCCGTTTACCTGCCCCACCACCACCTCAGTGAGCCACCTCTGGTGTGACACCTTAAAGCTGATAGGCAGAGACACAAAAAGATGTATGGGTACACAGCACTTCAGTTAAATACTGAAAAGTTGAAAGGTGCCGATTAATGAGAAAGATTGTGTTTACTTATCAAATCAAAGTGTATCACTTTTAAATATTAATGGATTTCTTTTAAGATATAAAGAAGATATGACTAAAGTCAAAGTCCAAGTTTGGTACAGCTTTAAATCTAAGGTTGACGTCTTTCAATTTAAAAGTTGTTTTGTCTGTCAAAGGTGAATTAGATCATGAGGGATGTTAGTTCGAGTAAAAACTGATAAAAGCATTTTCCGGTAAATGCCTATAGAGTGAAAGATGCACTTAAAAAATCAAGGCTGTAGCTAAATGTCTTTTTCTCTTTTATTCCAAGCTAATGAATCAAAGTCGTTAATAATTTTACGATGTTTTTTTATCATTTTTGCTTGGATTTTTGGTTTTCTTGGCAGAGTTTGAAAAGACCAGACAAAGCTGCTGAACAGAAGGAAATCAAAGCACATTTGGTTGGACCGTTAAGACGTGTGAAATTGTCATTTGAACAGAGTCCAGGAGAAGTTTCAAGGTTCCTGAATTCTTCGTTAAATCTTTTGAATGCAACTGTTCAGTGGTTTTTATATATCAGTTGCATTTAATAGTTCATCATGTGTTCCTTTTACTTAATCAAAATATATTTGTTAGTGCTTAATAACCTCCAAGGGCCAAAAAGCAGGTTTTAGTAATACAAAGTAGTGCAAGTTTTTATTTTCTTTGTCAATAAAAACTACTGTTGTTCATCACAGAAGCAGGATAAATATTCTGGATTTATATCGGGTGATAAAGCAGCAAGTCTCATAACATGCTCCAATAACCTACCTGCTCTAATTACAACAGCAATCATAAAATGTCAGAAGGAAAAGCAATATAAACAAAGCATAACATTCAAGGCAACAACATTGCACTGATTAATATAGCAGCAATGATGTTTGTAGTCATTCCTGTATTAAGTGTAGATGCCCTAGTAAGAAAAACAACATAAAAAAGTTGTACACTAAATTTCCAAAGTGTTTTTACTTCCTGTATCAATCTATACAATTTGAAACACGACGCTTCGTTAATGACAACAAACAACTAATGACAAAGTGATTAATTCCGACAATGGAAAAGACTGTTACAATAGAGGAGACACATTTTCTTGTGAGCAGATTATGTTGTTATCTGACAGTCTGGATGATAAGATCACACTGTAGCCTTAAGAAATAATATGTTTCAGGCAGGGTGAACAAGATCAGCATTTATGTGATCGGTGCCAATTGCCAGAATGAATCTAATAGGCTGATAATCCCGCGTCTCACTGCTGGCGAAACCAATCTTTTTGCGATAAGGAGCTCACATTTAGGGCTGATCAGCTGCATCGTCACATTGGACCAGAACGTGAAAATATCTCCCATTAAGATCTGAAAACAACAAGGAGAAGCCAGGAAACCGAAGAGAACACGGGAGATGTGCTGATACACTCGAGGAGTGATAACATCTACGCCTGCTTTGAGCTGTTAAGGCACTTTTTTTGTCACGTCTTACTGTCAACATGATGTTTTGTCAACATGAATTTTAAAAAAGTGGTTGAAAAAGCATTCAGATTGGTACTTGTGTAAAAGTGCAAGTACCACTCTATAAAAATACAGAATTTCAAGTAAAAGTACTGCATCAACAATGGTACTTAAGTCAACGTAAAAAAGTATTTATATTTATTGAACTGTATGCTTTCCTGTACAAAAACCAAATGAACAAATGAATTAATTTGATTTTTTTTAACTTGACTCACTTTTTGTAAAGCAGGATTTGACCTAAAATTCACCCTAAACTGTGAAATCCTTTTGATAAATTCAAAATGAAACCAGCCACTAGACTGGGACTTGCTGGTTTTCAGTCTAACAACCGGTAATTCTTTCCTCCAATTTAATTGTGTGCATTTCCTTTTACAGTATTTATATAATATGTCCTACTGTATTGTACATTATACTGGAGTATACTGTATTATTATTCCCTGGTAAGATGTTTATTAGTTGGTTTTATATTTTGTATTATTAATCTATATCTGAAAAGTAGCTAGTAACTAAAGATATCAAGTAAGTTGGAAATACTCACGTGAAGTACAAGTACCTGAAAATTGTGCTGGAGTACAGTACTTAAGCCAGGTAAATGTACTTATAGTTACCTTCCACCACTGTAAAATGGTGTATACTATATAGTATCATATTCTATCAAGGCACTGCTGCGGTTTAATTCAACTTGATAAACAACACATTAATCACATTTATAGATTCATGTTTTCTCTTCCCTTGGTATCTTCAGGTTCACTTTCACATGTGTTTACATTGCTGACCCTTATTTGACATTTTCTTTGATATGATCAAACAGAGCAGCTTCCTCCTTCCCTTTCTCCTTCTCCATTATGGAAAAAATTATTAACATCTGCTGCACAGACATCAGGAGAAGTCATGCATGCCTTAATGGCCCCTTGTTTAGTCATTTATGGGTAAGCATGTCATTATTTCAGGATTTATGATCAAACAGATAGAGAATGCATTCTCCCGGAGTTTCACCTAGCAATTATTTATTTTGATTTTTATGGCAACAAAGTTTCCTATCCTCCCTCACTATCCAATTAATGCTGATGATCAAGCATGTCTTAGTGCTTTAGCTTTTGTTTTTATCTGCGTTTATGTCCTTTGATGGAATGATGGATCATTTTGTGATGAGCCTGTTATGGAAAAAGCTTAAAGGGAAATATACAGTATATCCAAGGACAGCCAAATAAGTAAGTGATGAACTTAAATCAAACCATGTTTAAGTATATTTCAAGGTCTTGTTTTATGCTTAATTTAAAAGTTTACTCCAGTGACTAAAAAGCATTATTTTCTCTTTAACTCTTAGTGTTTGTTTTTCTTTGTTATATCTGCAACCTAAACTGTATTTATTATTCATCTTAAAACAACCAGGTATTTTTTTATTTTCTTGACCTCTAACTGCAGAAACAATATGCAATAAATATTAGTATATACTATGTAGTATTAGCACAAAGTATGGGTTTTGTAGTTTGTTTACTTCAGTCATTTACAGGCACTTATTCAAAGGTGCCAAATTCATATTTAAAAATTACTAAATATACAGCATGAAGAGAGGCCATCCTGAGGTGACATTAGCAAGCAGCAGGTTAGTGATATGTACCTTTCTCCTCACACACATGCATGCCCATACTTACACCCACGCACACTCACCACACTAGCACAAATTCCTGCAGTCACGGCATCTTGCACAAACTATTCCTGACATTTTGCCCCTCTGCCTGGAGCAGCCCCGAGGAGCCTTCCTCAGATCAAGGTCATCACATCACTCAGCGTCCCTGAAGCTGCAGCTAGAACAGTCAATGAATGTTGTAAGGCCTACAAAAACAGCCCTTACATCTACATATGACAAGTTTCGCTCCAAAATGAGAGCTGACATGAAGTGCACCTGCTGCTTCATGATGATCGATAGCACAACATCTAAAACAAATGACTCTAGGTTTTCTCAGTGGACGAAATAGGACTATTTTCATACATTTTGTCTGCAGATCTGTTGGCTCTAATCATTAACGTGTTTATTTCTGATTCCAAAATTCACCCAGAATTTTTGAAATGCCTTCCTCAAATTTTCTTTGGCAAGTTTCAAAGCAGAAAGCCTCTCTCTGACTCTTACTGAAATGAGGATGCACAGAGGGTGTGTGGGGGGTTTCGTCGCAAAAGCCACCATCTGGTGTCAGCGCGTGGTGTTGCTCACCATGACCAATTGTGTCATTAGATTATTGAATAATTAGAGGAGGGATCATGTCTACCCAGAGAACATGGCTTTCAAGAGTATTAGTGTGTGTTTGTGTGACTGAGGTCTTGATCAGAAAGAGCGGCATTATATCTGCACAAATATGTTGGGGGGTGTTAAACTCTGAGGAAAGTTTGAGAGGAACAGACACATGCAGCATTCATTAACTCAAAATGACACAATTTGTTAGAGTAGGTGTAATGCTTTTTTTTTTTAGAACATTTATGTGGTATAACCCTTAATATGAGAATCTAAATCCCAGTTTCCCTGTATAGTCCTCTTATATCTCAGTGAATACAGTGTCCCTGTTAAGTCGACGGAGGACTTTCAATGAGTCTTACGTTGCTCTGGGCGGTAAGGACTATTTTATTAATGAAGGCTGCACTTTGTCTCAGGTAAAATCGTCTCCAAAACGTCAAGGGAATGCATTTGAAGCCACCCACTGCTACAACACCAGGCTGAGTGGGTTTTCACCCACTTTAGATCATACATTTAATTGTTTAACTTTAGGAAACTCTGGTTTTGGATTTGTCTTTGTAGCCAGGTGGGACAGCATGATGAGAAACAGGATATGTATGAAAGCCAAAACTATTCCAAAGAACATTAGAATAGCCTAGGTAGGAGGTTCTCAGATTTAACTGAGTCAGCCACAGATTTAGGATCAAAGAGACACCAAAATCAGATATCCGCCATCTAAAAAAAAGTGACATCTTTAGCAGCTTGATGAAATGCATGTTGGAATTAAAATAAAGCACATTATGGTCTACTATTAATGTTACGTGTGGTCCTTGGACAATCGGTTTCCACATATTAAAATCTGCAGGCTTGTGGGAACCGGGCTGAACTGGAATATTAATTTGGGCCTGGAAATAACATCTGTGACTTGTGTTTACACATCCCCCAAGCAAGCATCAGGTTAAAAGAAAGCATCAGTTTGTATTCAAATTGAATCCTATCAGTAAACACTACAACACTGAGTTTTTAAAACAGTTAGTTTCAATAACTATACACAGTATGCAGTTCTTAATATTGTACTACTTTTTAACCAGTCCAAGTAGATACAAAATAAAAACATAGATGCATCAGACTTGCTCAAAGCAATTATTCTAATTCTTATTCATAAAAACATTTCAATAGGCTGCATCCTTTTTCTTTGGTCACCCATAGGGATCTCCATACCAGGAGTGGGGGTTAATTTCGCAAACAAAGATGGCGGACGGAAAAAACCAGCAGAAGCTTGGCAACCGTTCACAACGCTCCTGACATCGATATTGTGAATTTGTGTATCTTCACTAAGAAGTGGAGACATTTATCTCTGAACACCAGCTGAGGTACACATCATTGCACCTGCACATTTTATCAACCGCTCCCTTTATATTTAGCGTGCTACCATTAATGTTTTGACCTGGAATCAAGAGATAAAACATCGGGATGAAACCTTCACAACTTTCATTGCATTTGCATGGATTTGAGCTGAGACTTGAGAGGCAAGCTGCAACTGTTTGGGAAAGTGCTAGCTAAGTTACCTGATGGATGGATGAGCTGCTAGACAGACTTGAGGTATGTTAACTGAACATTGTATTTATTAAATCAAAGAACAACTTCAGAAAATGCAAAGTCTCTCCTAGTGTCAGCTTATGTTAATCAGATGATAATGTTCACCTGGCTGTCAAATGTTAATATAGTCTAATAAAAATCGCCTCGCCAAACCTGTATGTTGTTCACAAAGTGTTTTTTGCTGATGCTGTTTTAGAGAGGTGTTGATTCATTTTAAGTTTATTAGAGGCTGTTACATAATCTGTGGTTTTATTGAAATTTGCTGCTTCATACAGCTACCTTAATAATTAGTATACATTAGTATTGCTGAAGTTAGTGGAAGCACCTCCCAATATACAATAATGCAATATGAAACGAATGCTGAACGAAATACTAATGCTGGGTGTACGCTAATACTCAGTCTGCCATATACTTGAGAAGTTCTTTAAATGGTTTATAATTGGCTGTTATTGGCACTGTGGCTGGTACTAATGTAACTGTTTGCTTCTATAACTATCACTACATATGGTTACACAAGTCAGGATAACAATAGTCATCTTTTATGTAGTAATGTAGTAATGTAGTAATGATTTTGTTATAATAGCCGTTATTATGAAAAATGTACATCGAGAAGAGAAGAACATCATACTGAATGTATGGTTGTAACACTCAAGCATATTTAGGCTTGAATGAAAACTTGGAAAACGAAATAGAAAAGATAGCCATATTGCCTTGTGATGGCTCAGTGCACTAGTTTGAAAGTTTTTTCTGCTCGGATTTTAAATTCACAGTTGACAGTTGGTGGTTTTTGTTGTTATCGTTGATGTTTTGTTGCACCTGCCAATCAGGAAATAATGCAGACAACGCAGTGACCTTTTTGTTTATTTCTGATGTGGTTTTTAGCAAAAGCAGCGCACAAGACCCGGTTTATACTGAGAAGAATTCAAACACCCTGCCATTCATTGGACAGGAAGTCTCACAGTTCATCATCTGTGTTGTTACCTCAGGGTTTGGTGTATTTGTGAGGTTTTGCCCTTCACTATTTCTGTTTGAACAAGTACAACAACATTTACTACAAATTTCTCCTTAAAGTTCAAAATTAAACAAAAACAACACGCATGTTTGTATTGTGTCGTGTCATTCATGTCTTGCAGCCTTGGATAGTGACATTCCTGTCATGTGCTCAGCTTTTTTTTTTATCACACCAGTTTATTTAAAATAGTGAATTGAAGTGGCAGGTCCAATGTCTGTTATTTTGTCATCCGTGCCGCCCTGAGAAGCATTTGACAGGCTCTCTGACTCCTAGTCACACGGGTTTTATGGCGTTTCAAGCCTCTCGTTGAAATGATTTATGTGGCTGGCACAGATGTTGCTCAGATCCTGATTTTTCATTCAATTACCGAATCTATCTTGCTGTTTTAATTATGGCTATGAAAAGTCCCATATCCCTCCTCTTCAGCTGCACTCCTCAGCCCGTATTAAGGCCCTGAGATAATGTGGCCATCCATGCTGCTGTCAGGCACTCCTTCCTCTTCCCTTTATTCTTTCTGTTGGTTATTCTTTAGGGAAGAGGTAGTTGTGAGGTTGTGCTGATTAGATTATGGGTCACACATGCAATACCAAAATGTGATATAGTAATATATTGCATTTCAGACAGAGCTTTCAATGTTGTGTATCTGTCGTTTTGGGAAAGTTTTAATGCCACATGAATTCAATTATGAACAGAGGAATGTCCACTTACTGTTGTGATGTCTTTCCCAAAAAAGAAACATTGAAACAACTATTTCCAATTTTTTTTCCTGCTATTTTGTTGTGTATTTTACAGCAAGTCAAACATTTAGAAAGTTAACTAAACTGGTGACAAAGCTGATTTAGTGCAGCATTATTAACGATTATTAATTGTTATTAATATTACCTTATATTGTACAGTACACAGACATTTGACATTCTTTAATGTTGTGTAAGTAATTGAAAAACACGTTGTAGCATTTTCTTTTTAAATTGGAAAAGTGTAGGCCAAGTTGTATAGAAAAAATATGCTAAGGTACTGTAGTAGTTTCTTAATATTGGGCAATGTTTGCCCTTGAATTTCACACCTGATTTATTACACCAAGCTTTATGTATATTGAATATGCAAACAGACATAACAGCATTTAGAAAAATGTACTTGTACTCTGGAAGATTGGGGATTGTTCAGCAAAATCATATTGTCAGTATTCATCTCTAATATTTAAGTGTCACTCATTTTGTTTTTAAATTATGTGTTACTTTCTCCAGACAGAGGCAAATTAATTTAGATGCAAATCTCATTTATTTCTTTTCGAAGTTCGTAACACTGCACCCTGTGTCATTTTCGCTTTTGCTTCTTTGAAATGATATTCAAACGTCCACAGAGCATTGCTCTTGACAGTCAAATGCCAGCTTGTGTGGCATAACAAGATCTTAAACTGACTTAAGTTAACTTATCTTAAGTTGATAAGATGGTTAACAAGATGCACATCCTCAGTTCTCGGAAGTGCACACCAGCAGCCGTAGTGGTGCTGCACTCTTCTGAAGCTCTCCTGGGTCCTCGGGGTATCAGCTTGGAGACACACTCTACCTGTTTTGTTTTTTTCTCTGAGGTTTTGTTTTTCCTGCTTAAGTGGCTGAGCTCTTTTCCACGCTTCCAGCAGACCTCATGCATTTTTATTGCCATCTGGAGAATACCAACAGGTCTTAACAAGGGGGCCCTTGTTGTAAAAACTGCTTACCGTGGAGACCGACTCAACTCCACTCATTTGACTGGCTCTGACCTAGTGTGTGTTTGATGTCACTCTGTTAATGTGTTCATTTTTATTTTAGTTTTATTAGCAGAAAGAACAGAGAGAAAGAGTGATTGTTAATATATGCATTATTACATTTTGTTTGTGTATGAATAAAAAGCAAGAACGAATAATTCTTGTCTCGTGCCTCCTCCCTCCCCTCCCCTTCCCTTTCCCAGGAGCTACAGAGTTTGATGGGCCGTCCCAGACGCCGGTTGACATTTTGTCCCCAGTCCGACCGGATGCCGCATAAAAAATTCAATCAGGCGAGAAGCCAGGAGGAATACCGTCTCCCCCCACCCTCAGCGAGTGCCTCTCAGCGGGGAGTGCAAGGTGAGCAGAACTTGAGCTTGTCATGGCTGCACGCCTCTGACAAACATAAGTAGATGCTAATGGCAAAATCGTGACAGAGCAGAGTCCCACCACCATATGGCTAATTGCCACAACAATATCTTCTGTGTTATTAATCACGTTTTCATAGTGTGCCATGATAATTGGAATAATTAGGAGGGGAACAGGCACTGGGATGCGTCTGCAACATCCGCCGCCTGGTTAAAAAGAAAAATACAAACCCTGCAAAACTGTGTCTCCTTCCCTGCCTTGTCCCCAATGTTTGGTCCTCCCTTCTGCCCCTAAGCACTCTAATTCACCTTCTTCCCCTTTCTTTTGCCTCATGCTTCGACGTTTTATTCGTCTCTTCTTACTCTCTCAGTCCCTCAGCCTTCTTTACCTCACTAATCGCTCTCCAGCTCCCCATCTCCCCATCTTGTTTACAGTTTTGCGGTGAAAAATGAAGTTTATAATTAATGAATACAGTGACGTGGGGACCTTGGCTGTGAGTAGTTGTGGGGGCATTTCAGGGAGCTGAATGAGGCCACATGCCCCACTGAGTCTGAACAATGAGTGTTTGGGGTTAACCCTTTGTGGGCTAGGCCGTTGCTTTGTCAGCAGTTTTTGTACAGTAGTGTTAGTTGTAACTTTGTGAACCAGTTTGCTGCTTTGTCTTTAAATGTAGTGGAAAGTATTGTAGAGCGAGTCATATCGAAGAGCTTTATTGGATAGAAATGTGTGTGCAAATGTTACTTAATGAGCTAAAAAATATTTCAAAATAGAGAAATTGTATGAAATCACACTGGTTCTGTAGTCAGATATCAGACCTTCAAAATATAATGAGCACTCCTCGAGCACTTCTTTATTAAGTCCTGTGGGCTCTGATTTACCATTCAGCAATCCTCTCTGCTGTTCAGCCTATAAATCTCCCTGTTTATCCAGGAGCAACCTTAACGGCTCAGCGAAAGCCCAGGCATTTTGAAAAACTATCTTTATTGATTCCGACAGCGAGTCAATCAATAGGACATCTGTAGCATTAGTGGGCTAGTTCAGATGTCTGGGATCCCTCTGCCAAAACAGTCAATGAGAGTGATCCAACTTTTCTGGCAAGTCCTAATGACGATGTCTTTCCTTGACCTCCATCTGAAAAATAATGAGCAGACAGAGAGGTACAGAGACAGAGATCATCAGTAGGAGTAGGAAGGAGTAATCATAGATGAGCAAAGGGAGTCAATAAGGTTAAATGTATCCTGCATGAGTGATCATGGCAGTGAACTATGATCTCACTATTTTATATTAGTTTCACCTAATGGGAAGAAATAGGTGCATCCCCTCGAGTTTATAAGCACCACAGTCGTCTATGGCTCTGTTCCCAAACTAACTCAAACATGGGGCGGCGTGCACTAGATCTTTTCTCACCCACGTCTGTCGGAAAGCATTGATTAGAGAAATGAATAGTCACAGGCATGTGATTTGCACCTTTGGGCTGTACTTGACTAATAACCAGTTTATTGTAAGAGCGCAGTCACTTAAAATCACCTTGATAATAAAGGGGATTGTGGGGAAATATTCGTATCACTTACTTACTACTTGTGAAATTCCTTTTTTACTAAAGAGCAGTCTTGAAAGTATTTTTTGGGAAAGTTAGACAAGGTTCACAGAATCACTTGTTCTATATTAACATTTCAATGTTTTCTCTAATCACTCCAAGGGTCTCCATAATGACTAGACTTTCCATTTAAGCAATTATCCTCTCTAGGGCACCCTGTTAACACCATTCACACCTCCCTCAGTATCGCTTATCAACACTTTATATGACACTGCCAAAGACCAAGCTATTTTTTCACTCCCCACTTCCCACTCATTCAGTTCTCTTTTTCACAGTTCGTCCTCTTTCTACAGCACTCTCTCCCTCTGTCATACTTCTACATGTAGCTTACATGCATGCAAACATACTCATTCGCATGCACATTTAGGCACAGATGCTCGACCCTCACCAGTCTCTGTTCTAAACATACTTTCCTGTCCATATTCCAAGCTTATCAATATCTACCACAGCATTGGATGATAACATTTGAATATCTCCTCATAACTGAACTATGAAACATCAACAGCTTCCCTGAGGCTCCTAATGGGTAACACTGATCATAGGACATGTTTATTGGATGCTAACGAATGATCATTGTTCCCTTTATTCAGATTTGTCTTCTTTCATCTCTTCAAAGATAATCAGAACAAAATCACTGAATTCTTCTGAATAATAAAACAATGCTACAGCTTTCAGTCATGACTACCAGTTTAAATTATTTCAAATTCTCGTAAGCCCTGCAGCAATGTTCCATGTACACGTTTTATGTAAAGGGAAATGCATTCTGCACATTTGTTATAGCTCAAGGATCATCACAATGAGTAACACCTGTAAAAATGACATGTGTTTATAGACAAGGAAACTCCACGGTACACTTTTAAGCTGTAGAATATATGATCAGTTTTTAAGAAGGGTTATCTTGCTATGAACCTTGACACACAGTATGAGGACTCAAATGCACAACCCAGAGGCAAAATGTTGGTAAAGAAAAATAATATTTACTGAAAAAATCACTATATCAGAGGATACAAAAAAGGTCTAAAGAAAAGCACTTACATGGAGGGGAACAAACTGAGTCTATAGTCTACAAGAAAAACTAATTTCTATAACAAGAGAGCTTGGTACACTTGGCTTCATGCGGACAAACAAGACAAACTATCAACTATCAACAATTTATACATGAGGTAAGTGGGCACAGGTGGAAACAATCAGGGGCGGGGCAGACGCTGACGATGATCGGAGGAGACACAAAGGCAGGAAGTAAAGGGGCCTGAAATGGGAGGTTAGGTAGGTACAAAATAAAACAGGAAGTGGATGAACATGAATAACTAAACTAACATGAAACAAGAACATGACAATCACAAACATGACTAGCACAATTGACGGGACACTACATATCTTTAGCCTGTTAATAGCAGTGCGTGTTACCTCATTTTCAGATGCCGTTACTTGTGAGCTGAATACAAGTTAAGTTAAGTTCCGGCTAAAACCAAACTTTTGGATATTAAACTTCTGAATTGGATTTAGTTTCCCCACTTTGTTACCTGTTGAACTTTAGTTTTTTGTCCCTCATTCTTAGGTTCAGCAAACTCAGGTTATCTAAAACAACCTAATTATTTGAGCCTCTTCAGCATCTGCTTGCAAGAAATGTTTATGGCCTGACTGCAACTCCAATCTGTCACACGGACATCAAATACTCTGTGACGTTATCTGTTTATAGTTGTCTTACAGACGTGTGTGATATATGCTGAATAGGCGAGAAAGAATTATGGTTCTCGCGTAGAATCAGGAGGAGGAGCCCAGGTCGCTCTTCTACCCCCCACGTTGTCATTTCAGACAGTTATGGACCCAGAAACGGCAAAAAGCATCTGCTCCTCTGACCATAAAGCCCTGAGCCGAGCCCTTAATTGTTCCTGTGCAGAGAGGGAATTATCTCTACCCAGGCCCTTTGACGGGGGGACGAGATGAGGAAGGAAGAGGAGGGGCATGAGGGGATGTGTGGATGGACACAAAATGGCAGTATGGATGGCGAGGTGTGGGCAGATTTTGGCACTGCTACCTGAGGGAGTGGGCGGCAGGTTGAGAAGTCTCCCTCATCACAGCTTCTCCGAAAGCAGAAGACTTCAGACTGAAACTGGGTCATGACTAAAATCAGGGGGCTGTGTATGGATTTCAACGTGTTGTGTGTAGGCTGGCACTTTGCAGATTTATATTTTTATATTTTAAAACCTTAGCTTATTCAGGATATTGCTATTTAGATTAGCATCGTTAGACTAGAATAGCTCCGTGTCTTGGCCATGGAAGATGCTTTTTTTTTGTGATTGGTTGTGAGGTTGTATATCAGGAAACCTTAAACAAGTTTTCGGTTATTCGGATTTAAATATTTGGTGATTTATTTTATCAAACAACCGACGTTTTAGTGCTTATCGGGATTCAATTTTCACTCCTCCCTAAAACTTTTAAATTACCACTAATACTCACCAATACAATACCATTGGAATTTCTACCAATGATTTTGTTACTACTGCTATCACCACTGTTAAAACTGTAGAGACTGCTGCTAGAGCTGCTGCTGTAACTGCTACTGCTTGTCAAGGCTGAAACGAGCACTGTTCTCTTATCTTAAACAACTTGGTGCAAGCCCTTTCCATCAAAGGCATCCAAAAGACGCCAAGACCGAGTGTCTGTGTGTCCCCCTCTCTCTCTCTCATCTCTAGAGGTGAGCTCTAGGTTGCTCCCCATATTAGTT
This sequence comes from Eleginops maclovinus, assembly GCF_036324505.1. Lineage (NCBI taxonomy): Eukaryota > Metazoa > Chordata > Actinopteri > Perciformes > Eleginopidae > Eleginops > Eleginops maclovinus. The sequence goes on along the minus strand of NC_086351.1, from coordinate 8,522,482 downwards.
TGCTTTCCACTTAATGAGGCGGTGAAGCATGAAGGTCCAAGCACTCCTAAATGCCGCGTTCATTAAACCAATGGTGCTTAATGATGACGGCAAAGGCACCCGCAACCCGGCGGCTCCTACTGAGGGCAGCCATTAGCGTTAGAGGCAGCCAGCTGGGGGGAGACAGTCGCACGGGGGGAGGGAACTGTCAGATGTCAACAACACTGTAACAAGGACGCCTAGCCCCCGGTAAATGGCAGCAGCAGAGACAGTGAAAGATACAAAAACTTCTATAAAGTTTGGTGATACAGTATATGATCAGTTAAAGTGAAACATACAGACATGATGATAAAGATGGATACCTTAAACTTTGTCAGTACTGTGTTCAAATCAGGCTTGATTGATTTACTCACTCATGAATACAATTGCTTTGCAACAATATCCTGCACACGTTGTACCAAAGTTTCATTACTTTGTTGTTGTTTTATTAGATTATCTGTTCCAATGTGTCTTGATGGACATTTGAAAAGTAATGGCTCCACTAAAAATCCATTATTTGTAGAGCTGCAACATTTAAGATGCCAATTATTTTCATAAATGATTTAATAATTCTTAAAGCTATAACATGTCAGATAATAAAGAGAATCCATCACTAGTGAACAGAATTAATGTCATTCTGAATCAATTCTTTTACTTTATATAGTATTTTTTAGTAAATAAGTGAAGCTAAGTATATTTACATTTTTGTGATATTTAAATGTTGGTATTTTAATATGCCACATTTTCTCAGCTTTTGCTCTGTTACATTACCAGTCCGACTCCCTTATTGCTGCAGTTGCCTCTTTTCTCTTTTTCAGACAGAGATTTAGTGCTGAAGTACTCCATCAAAGGTACTTCATGAGGTTTTTAACAAAAGCCTTCTGGAAAGGAGAAGTCCACTCTTCAGTCCAATGCTCCGCTCTGTCTTCTGCTCAACACTGTGTGTGGCTATTTCACTGCATAAATAAAGCAAGCATGCACGCACACACAAATGAGTGCATGCGCTCATGTGAACACACACACATACACAAATAAACTGCCTGTGATTTCCATGCAGCCCTCAGAGGACACACTAATGTATCCAAATATATTTACAACAGATGTTGCATTTTATTTTTCATGATAAAAACCCATTTCAGAAAATTTACTTCATAATGGGCAGAGCAAGAGTTTCTCTTCTCTCTCTCTTTCTTTTCTATCTTCTTCTGAGGCCTCTCTTATGTAAAGTGAGAGAAGTGCACCACCTAATGGTGGCAAATGTCTCCCCTGTCAAACTTTCATTTTGCAGAATACAGTTTTAGGAGATAGTGAGTATTCTTCCACTTAAACTGACATTTGCACCATATGATTCATCTATTGAAAATCCTGTGTGCAGTTCAAAAGCCATCTCTTGACTCAGACTGCTGCAATGACTGCATGCTTTGTGCACTGAATGCTGTTGATTGACAGCTTACAGAAAAAGGAGTTGAGTAGTCGTCACTGTGCAGAAAAGTAAAAAATATGCTTTAAAAAAAGTCACATTTTTGATTCATTATCATTTGTCCTGTGGATTAAGAAGTATGAAAGTGGAAATTGTTCATCTTGAGCCTCAGGGCTCATACACACATCCTCTGATGTCTTGAACAACAGCACCCAGATATATACACATTAAAAAAAAAACTAAAACATGTAAAAGCAAATGATTGATTATCAATAAATTATTGATTTACATAAGTTGTTGTCAAATGGATATTTTGTGGATTGACTTATTGAATAAATATTTCATCTACTACACATAAAAAGTTCATTAACATGTTGCCTATATTGTCTCTCTACAAACAGACATATTCTGAAGCATCTTGACCCAATAACAAGCTTTCTTCACATTTTGGAGAAACTATAAAACATACGTTTATTATTTTAATGGCGAAAAGGTTGAAATTCCCAGTTGTATCTGTGAATATATAACATTTTCATTTAAATCGTTTCAAAGTTGTCTTTAATATTCCTTAACTTTGGGCAGATTTCACATGGAATATTGTGTATCCTATTAAAGGGAAATGAAAATGTGTAAAACAGGACTCTTACTCACTGTTAACTATGCTACTTCATAGTTTCTAGCACTTGAGTGGGAGGCTGGTGAGAGGGGAAGATGGAGAACCAGAGGGAAAGAAATGGGCGCAACTGTGGAGGACAAATGGGGAAAAAACTTGAGAGGGCTTGAGCATAAGAAGAGGAGGAGATGAGGAGGATTAGGTGAGGCAGGGGACAAGAGGCGCTCTCCCTCTCAGCCAGCCGGATAGATGGGGAGCAAAAGAGTGACGAGAGAAAAAGCAAGAGGAGGAGGGAGGGCGTAGCAAAAGAGCTGGAGAGACTGTGAGTGTGTGTGAGGGCTAAGTGAGGCCTTTATAAATGAAAGCAGATGCCTGGCATTATGAACTTGTCGGGTCGCAGATGGGGATGGCGATGATGGAGCACTTGACTCCCCGGATGGTTATCACTCACTCTCCTCCTCTTGCCTCTCAACTGCCTTCCCTAGTGCTCCGAGGGTTAGAGGGAGAAAAAAAGGGAGAAACAAAATAAGATATAAAGAAGAAAGAGAGAATATCTGTAGAGTGCAAGAAATAAGAGGACAAGAAGGTGGACTTTACAGTGAGTGATGAGTAGGCCTATTTAAATAAAGACTATAAATACAGTATAAAGAGAAAAGCTTCAAGTATTTCTCCTTCCTTTTCCTTCTTTGATTGATCTCAGCGTCGGTGTGCTGTGATTGATTAGATTGCCTGCGGAACATCATCCCGCTAACTAGTCGCTGCGAGAAGGGTGTTTGTCACTGCCATTGATCTTCTTGTAAATGAAGTGTTCCATTTCCAGTGCATTTTATTGTTAAATGCAGTTCATTAGCTACTCTGAGATTTATGGCCGTGTCTCCTCTCTTAGGGCAGGAAGAAGAGGAGAGAGGCTGGAAAGAGACAAGGGGGGGGGGGAGAGATGAGAGAGTTGAAGGGGAGCAGGGCAGAGACGAGTGTTGATGCTATAAAGCTGCTGCAGACTTGATAAATATGATCTAAGTTTGCCAAGAGATGAGAGATAATGACGGTGAAGAGGAACTGACACACTGAGCTTCCTGCTATACTGTAGTTATCTTTCTTGTCATCACTGTGGGGAACTTTGGCACAAGCCTTTATAAATAGGCTACTCTTAGTTCTCACAAGTTTGTATTAGTAGTTTTAGAAAAAGAGGACATATCTATGATGTATATATTTGCTAATACGTTGATCTTTTTCTTAACAGGGTTGGATGAAATATGGAAAAAGATTTTGCAGTAGTGTGGTTAGTTTTATGGTGGCCAAACTGTTTGCCATGAATCACATTGCCGTCCTGCTGAAGATTGTCGGTTGAAAATGAACGTAGTGAGGTGTTTTTTTAGTAGAAAATTAGGGGGATAATGCTGCTCTGTCACTCTGAAACAGAATTGAACAACCATGACAGACCAAACATGTTTCTGAGGTCCCCAAATAACTTTAAAACATTTTGCTTTCACAAAGGTCCTGCTAGTGGAAAATGTGGATCTCTGGAAGATGATGTGGAGCGCTGTTTGCCTCTAAAGACTGCTTTCAGTATTAAACGTTTTACTTAATTTAAATGACTGGGAAAAATTAAGAGCTGTTATTTCTTGCAATAGGGGAGACTCATCAATCTTATAAGGTTTAAGAACAAGCACAATCCATCTCTCCAAGTTGAGCAGTAAAAAGAATCTATACCAAGGCCGTTAAGAAGACATATCCCCTGAGCACTAGCAACGTTATGTCCTGTAGGCCATTTCAAAGAACTCACTGCAACCCCTTTACACTCAAATACCCCAAAAATATGTGTGATCTGTAGCTTGCTGGTTCAGATCCCTTGACCAGTAGCGCAGATCAGAGCAGGCAAAGTAAATGAGCAACCCTCCGCTCTCAGCAATTATCCCACACGTGCCATTGATCAAGGCACTTACTCGAAAGCTCAAGGCTCCAATCACTTCCGCTGAGCTGCTGAGCAGCCAGCAGAAGAGGCTGTGGCTGCACTGGGCAGCTCCCAGGTGTGAAGCCGGGCATCTCTCTGAAATGACCAATCTTCGGCTAATATTTGCTGATCAGAAAGGTTGATCTTGCCTAAACCAATATTTGCTTATGAAGAATCAACTTGACTTAACTTCGTGGGTTATATAATAGGGCTTCAACAGAGAGCACAATGTGTTTCTCACCTGTTTCTCTTTTCCCACATGTGAAGGATTACATCAGAATTTGAAGTAGTTTGTAATGGATAGTGATGAGTCTTGAAACACAGTGAAAATAGCAACATTTTTGTTTGAAATTGACTCATCTCCATTGCTCAGTTGGTCATTTTTCTCTGCATCCCCTATATTGTATCTCTCGTAACAGAACATTAGAAAGGTTTTTACTTGTGCTTTGCTCTTGACGTAGAATTTGCAGTTCGACTGGGCCTTGTTTCTGGTTAATCTCTGCTTGTTAGAGTTTCTGGAGAGCCAGACCACACCACTGTTTGCCTGTCAAACAGTCTGCAAGAGCAAGGCAATTACAAAAGCAAACTTTGCTCACTCTCTTTGGTCATAGTGGAAAAGAAGCAGTCTGTGTATGTGCACTTGTGTGTTTGGTCCTGTACAAACCACTGAGTGAAATGTGATCAAGTCTGCAATAGGCCGCGTTGTTTGTTCTATACTTTAATCTAATACAACATCATCGTGCGTAATTCCTTACTGACTTTCACTACCACGCAGGTCAGGGGTTTTTCTAGAAAAATATATTATTAGGGCGCTGATCTTGTATACAAGATATATCAATTTTCGCGAGAGCATGACGCCAGTATACAAGATGGGGCCACTGACGTAAACAACAACGTGACGTCGGAGCTCCGTAAAAACAAATCTGTCTTTGCCGTCTGGCGGTTAATTTGACACTTTTTGATTTTCATATTTTTGGAGTCATTTTACAGTTTTTGATGAACAGAAATATTGTTCTTTGGCATCACTTAAATAAATTGTCATGTTGGAATGGGGGCTCATGCCGAAAGTAGGCTACGAGGGCGCAGCGCCCCTGCTACACGGTTTAGGTGCAGGTGTACTGGTGGAACCTCTTATTTGTGAAGACTTTTGAACCTTTTTTTAAATTACAATTAGTCAATAATGGCCCTAAGTAACGTATCTAGATTCAAAACATGCAGATGTAGCCGGAGCAGCAGGGATTGTATCAGTTAGACACCTTATGACATTCAGGAGTTGTTGCTTGTTGCTTTACAGTGGTTTTGATTTTTTATTCCATCCTTTTCTTTTATACAGTTTATTAGATACATTTTATAAAAAGCTGTTGTATACCATTGGTAGAAGCAGGCTGTTGTATGTCAACACTAATGGTTTGTTTTAACTTAATGCTTAGGTTCTTGTCATTTTTCCTGCAAAATACTTTGTCAAAAGTAGTGCCCTATTGTAACCATTAAGAGTCACAGGAGTACCTAACATGACATTTGTTTACTGATTTATTGACTCCATAAGCCACCAGAAGGACTGCTTAGTATATTAAAATTCAAAAGAATAACTGCATTTGATAATAAATGCCAAGGCGACACTACTTTCAGCAGCGTCAACTTTACTTTAAACATTAATCGACTGGAAACAAAGGGTTGTTTTTGTCTTTTTAAGAGGTGGTATTAGGCACAGTGGTGCAGTTTCTCAAGACAAGCTGACAGCGCTAAGGTTAGCCCGGCATTTTCATGAGTTATGATGCTTTTTGTGGGCTGTTGACAAAACCAGGAGGGACAATAGATCAACCGAAATGGCAAAGATATCTCAGGAATGATAACAAGAGAACATTTCTGAGAATAGTAACTACCTTAAAGGGAAAGAAGACATAGCCCAATAAGAACAATTTAGATACTGTGTATGTGAAACATTCATATTTCAGATTATTTCACAAATAAAACATAGGGTGTGTTACAGGGGAAATATATTTATATAGATGTTGTTGTCTAAGTACAAACACGAGTGAGCATCATCAGTGAATGATTTGCATTTTAGAGCAAGACTTTGTTCACTCTGCTCACAGATCAGAATGAAACCATCAACAGGAAAGGTTCCTTTCTTATTGCATAAATGGCCTTGAGCAAGGCAGTGCATTTTGAATTACTCTTGTAACCATTATCAATACGAATTCAGGCTTTGGGTTGACACAGCAATTACCAGAGACCAAAACTGATAAACATGTAGAAGATATATATGTATTGACCTTTATATATTTTACAATCAACACCTGAACATAAAGTGAACAGTGAATATTAGAACCCAATAGCATTATCAACACCTTTTGTCTCACCTGAAGAAGTAACTCACAAGACTTGTGTTTGTTTTTGGTTGCAAGCTACAAGGTGTTGGGGCTAGGTGTTGATTGCTGTCATGTTTTTGCACTGCAGTTCCCCAGATATAACCTGTCAGTCAAAGAGTTAGGTGTGCTGATTGTTAGAGGTCTGCTGGCATACTGTGGGAAAGACAAAGCGTTCATGAACTGGCTTTAACAAAAGGCAGAAGAAAATAACGATACAATCTGTATGATAATGCATTCTTGCACGCATATTATTTGCTTAAATTGGGAGATGCTTCCTTCCTGAGTTAAGATTATTTAAAGTCTAGATAACAATGACAAAACATCTGAAAGAAAGTCAAATATTGAACTCCTGAGTCTGGCAAAATGTCACGTCATACTATTTCAATGATCCAATCATTTCCCTGGCTGATAAAGTGGTAAAAAAATAGTTAAACTACATGTTCAGTAAAAAATATACAATAGGTATCTTTCTAGTTGAAGATAATCCTACATTGCGAACAACAAATAAGTTACTGTAACCAAATTCATCTGAGTTATAACAATACTTTTTTCTTGGTAATACTTATTTCTGGTACAACCTAAACTGAAAACTGAAAAGAAAAACTAGAAGGTCGAACTCACTGAGTTTTATCTTCATTAAGCGAAATCTTTGTCAGTTTTGCAGAGTTGGTTTCTTCAACTCCATTTCCTCTCTGATAACAAATGAGCTTACAGCGTCACAGTGTAAACCTGCTACCAGTGGCGACGCCAGGACCCTGAGTTGTTTCTCATCCATATTCAATCCCTCTGAATTGGGGACTGTGACATATGGTTGGTACTCACGCTACATCTCCCCCTCCTCTGTACGAGAGATACAAATTCAGAATTGGATTTAACACTTCAATTCCCCACTGACCAACAAGGCTAACACAATTACTATGCTGGATGTGAATCACACACACACACACACACACACACACACACACACACACACACACACACACACACACACACACACACACACACACACACACACACACACACACACACACACACACACACACACAAATGTACACATGCACATTGGTGTAATCCAATTAGAACACAGCTAGTGTTTATGCTGGTTCGTGCAGAACAGCATGTGTGTTAGTGGCAGTTTATCAGAATTCAAATCTTAACCTAAACTATATTTAACACAAGGACAATTAAATTAGACTTAGAATGACTAAACTGAAATCCAGAAAAGGGTAGATTTACACAATTATTGACACTTTGCAACTTACTACATATCTAACAATTTCAGGATTAGTGGTCAATAGCCAAACTTGACCTCTGACCTTTCTCTCATGGTATTGCCGTAGACTGTTCATATAAAGGGTATTAAACAATTATAAACAGGGACTGGAAGTAAACTTTATGTAGCTTTATATTTTTAGTAGCTTAGATTGTACTGTCATTTATTTAGTCCAGTCTTCCACTGACATAGCCCTAGCCTCATTGTATTCCCAGTTTGTTTAGATCCATTAAAGTTTTAGCAGATTTCTCCTCTGCAGCATAAGTAATATCAATAAAAAACAAGCTCAAGTCTTGGATGCTAACAAGATATACGGGCTACTTTTACACGAGACAACAATATGCATGTCTTAACTATTAATTATGAACAGATGTTATGCAGTTTGTGCATCACAGTTCTCTTTATGTCCTCGAGGAGGTTGATGGAAACCTGCATGTGGTTAGAAGCATTTTTCCCCTCAGAGATAATCAGTGAGGGATACCAGAAGGATCGATATTGTCTAAAAATCGATCTTTGGAAGTTGGTGTCCATGAGGCAACAGCGAACAGGGATCGACATAAACAGAGAATGTGCTGATTTAGTGCATTTAACTGCCTGTGCTGTTTATATTCTCTTCAGTTCATCTTATGTTAATCCCCTTGGCAGCAATTGTTTTACAGGAGAATATAGCACCAAATCTACCGGGAAAGTGTAAAATGACAAACTTCCCATTGCACACACAGTTTAATAGCCTAGGCTGTTTGATGTATGGCCAGTAAAAAGTGCGTCCAGTTCAGTTCCCTGCTGAGTAATAAAAGTCACACTTAATTCATGCCTAAAAGTCACTGCGGAGCATCAGCGAGGACGCTGTTTAGGAAATCTGCCACCGAAGCATCAGCTTAGGTTTCACAACATTACATCACCTGTCGTAATTGATCCGCTTGTTTGGGCTCATTTCATACCTGCATGGAAGTGCTGATGAAGACGCCCTCCCCCCCAGGTGTGTGTGTGTGTGTGTGTGTGTGTGTGTGTGTGTGTGTGTGTGTGTGTGTGTGTGTGTGTGTGTGTGTGTGTGTGTGTGTGTGTGTGTGTGTGTGTGTGTGTGTGTGTGTGTGTGTGTGTGTGTGTGTGTGTGTGTGTGTGTGTGTGTGTGTGTGTGTGTGTGTGTGTGTGTGTGTGTAGGGAAGCAGGTATTAGCCCTGACAGATCGCACTGTTAATTGCTAATTGTGTTTCTCATTAGGCGCAGGGGTGACAGGTGTTGTTAAAGTGTTGTGAGTTCTTTCGGCACTCTCCCATGAATTGTGCTTGCTCCCTGCGCACCATATTGCCGATCCGCTTGCTAATGGTTCCCCCGAGAACTCCCATCAGCCCCTGGGCTCGGTGCAGCTAGGGGTCGCTTTTAGATACTGTGTATCAGCAACAGCCGCATTGGGAGGTCTCCAAACAGAGAGCTTTGACAACTAACACGTCCTTTCATCAGTCAGTATAATACTGTGTATGCACCTACGATATAAGTGTATTTGTTCTATATGTATTAACGTACCAAGCACACAAAGTTACATAAATCAGGAATATCTTTGTGTCATGGGTGTGGTCTTGGATCTAGAAAGGTCAAATACAGTAAGTCAGCTGAATCTGTGTGCGTTAGAGCCAACAATTAAATATGTCTCAGGCTAACGGAAAAAACCTAAACCAATGTCTGCATACACTTTTCTGTTTGAACCAAGGTTGGTAGATGTAGAGCTGCCACGATTACCCATATTATTAATTGGTTAAATAATCGCAAAATATTTTGATAATCAATCAATCAATCGTCTGAGTCATTTTCATTCAGAAATTGGAGAAAATGCTTGTTTCAGCATCTCAAATATGGAGCGTTCCTGCTTTGTTTTTTCTACATAGTATTAAAGTGAAAGTCTTTGCTCTTTGGACTGACAAACACCTTGGACGTTGAGGAAATTTGGCTGACATTTTTCACTCTTTTCTGACAATGTATAGACCAAAGATAAATAATCTGAAAAGAATTGCTTTTTTAACTTATAATTGACTAAAATAAACATTTGTTGCAGCCCTAGTTAGATGTTCATAATATACCCGAATATGGCAGCAATACATTAAATAAATAAATAGGACCTACATTAAAATTGCTGTGTCACAGTGGAAGATGTACTTGTTTGTACAGGTTATTTGTCTGAATTTGGAGAATTGAGATAATAATATTCAGACAGCTTTTGTGGGATTAAAGCAGACTTAAAATAACACTCCGGGTCACTTCCATTTCCTGTGTACTTTTGTTTAAAACATGTTGGATGTCCTTTAGACAACATTTACTTCCACAGTACAAGACAGAGAGGATTTTAATGTAAGACGTGTCGCATTCATATTTAAAACTACACTCAGCCAGTTGAGCACAGCAGGTCAATAATCCCAGAGCCGAGTCGTGAACGCACTGGGGACACTGAAATATGAAAACGTGTGCTGTTTTATTGTATGTGGTAATTGCATGTTAGACCATCAGTGAGGACACAAATGGTGCCTTGGTAAAAGGGCTGATCTGTATTTTGAGGAAGGATAATGGGCTTCGGCCTCATTTTTGCTAGATTGCTGTAAAAACATTTGCACTTGCAATTTCTGCGTTCATCAGTGGGGAAAAAAAGGTATTTAGCCCAAAAGAACAAACAATGAGTTGATTGGATGTCTCTCTCTCTCTTTCTTGTATCCATTCACATACAGCAGCTTATGCCTGATTCACTCATTTCAACAATTGGGCATGAATGGACTATAGTCATCATTCACCTTTTCCCACCTGAGCAGTGTCACTTGCTCAGGGATTAAGTATCTTGTCCAGGATACATCAACATGTTGACTGTACGGACTGGGATTGAACCCACAACCTTCTGGTTGAAAGACAGCCACACTCCTTCGCAGCCACAGTCACCCTTTGGAGGGTGTATTGCTCTGATGATGTTTGGTTCAAATTATTTATCAATGTGGGGGGCTAACAAAGCCAGTGTTAAACCTTCCAACAGTTTGCAGACATTTAAAAGCTGTTAGATATTTAGGAGGTCTCTCGATGATTAGGTCAGTATTTTTCTGAGCCTGACCACAATAGCCAGTGAAAGAGATGAGTCAGAGCAGCTGACAGAGACATTCTGGCCTTTGAAGCTAATGTTTGTCAGCATGCAGCTATAATATTTTATCTCAACTCCAGTTCCCACTGAAGAAAAGACAACCCCTGTTGACCAATCCAGATTTGTTTGGCCTTCTTCCTTAGTTTTTTGTCAATGCAAAGCTTTACATGAAGTTGTTGCATCACATCAATCCGTTCTGCTTTCCTATTGGATCAAGGAAAACATTTGCCCCCCCAATAACGGTAATATTAATAATGCAGTATGTGATGTGCCATTATTTTGCCAATTTTCTAATATGATCATATTTTAGATTTAAAAAAAAATACTGAATAGTTAGCTTAGGCCTTTTAACAAAATCCCCATCACTTACATGGTGTGACTTGCTTGAAGTGAATATATCTGCACTTTCCTTGTCGTTTGGAGTTTGATTGTCTACGTTTTTTTCACTTATTGTAAGTCGCTTTAGATAGAAGCATCAGCCAAATGAAGCATCTGTGAAGTTTCTCAGGGTGTGCCTTGTTCAACCAGAGTTCAAAGTCAGAGCCCAGTTTACAGTGTTTGTATCATGTGAATTCAACAACACGTTACTTAAATATAAAACAATATCAACTGTGACATATGTATAATTGGTAGACTCTGGCCTTTTTATTTCTCAGAAACTTTCCAATTAAAAATAATAATCCTACAAGAATTACCAATTTACACAATAATGCTTTACACAGTGATGACAATTTCCAAATATATTACAAATATATGAATACTTTCATTATACTTTGGCAACTGTGTTACTAAAAAACTTATATAGAGACCAGCATATGTTTATATTAGTTTATGTAATACAATATTCAGCACTGGGGGTTAAACGTTTCGGTAATTATTATTGCAAAGACCCTTGTGTACCTGCTTGGCATGCTGCTTTTCCGTGTTGTCACTGGCTACTAATTACAGCGTAGGCCTCTGGACAGCCGATTTTGAGAGCGACACGTCCCCATGGTGGCACCTGTCTGTCCCTCACCGCTGCTATTAGCTCAGCGTAAGCTCCACTTGGCAGCCATTATTAGCCTGGGTATTAACGTGGAGCTGACGCACACTGATACCTGCATGAGACTGATGCCCTAATGAGCACCTGTCACAGCACCCATGTGTACGTTCGTTGTCCTGGAGGCTTGTGGGGACGTGCTGCAGCCCAGAGGGCTAATGATAATAATTCCTCCTCCAAAGACTGTTGGGTCCCTGCTCATGCAGCCATGTTTACAGTCAACTACCTTTGGGTTCCTGAGCCCTGTTAGGGGTGCTCAAGGGACAGGTGACATTTACAGTGGAGTTCAAAATATAACAAAAAACACAAGACTACATTTTATACAAATTAAAGTCAGATAAAATTGTATTCAGTTTTCTAAAATACACTCAAACATAAACTTTTCTTGTCAGTAAGCTTTTTAATGACCTTTAAAGGGTCAAATTCTACATATAAGTGTTGTAATGTTTACAACCCAGTGTCCCAAATGTGCCCTCTGCCCCATCATTCTGCATCCTCTTTATATTTTCCTCTCAGTCATCTTCCTGTTCCTTTAACCTTTCCCTTTGACCTTTGCTAATGTGTCTGTTTCACGTGTCTTCTTTTCCGCTACATTAGCAACTGCACCATTGAGAGCACACACACAACGCCCCACCATCTCCCAACTGGAGGTGAGCTCACGTCTCTGGGGATCTTTTTATTTTCCAGCACACACAGCAGATCCGTCCAGCTCCAATTAGCTCATTATCTACGCTAACAACTTCACCAACAACCTATGCACTGGTTGACTGACTGAGTGACGTGCAGCCAAGCTTTATTTTTTAAACTCAATCCAAGCGGAGGCTACGAGGGACGTCACATGGGAGCAGCTGGTCTCTTTAGTGCCTGGCTTTATGAATGAGTATTCACTTAAATACACCAGTATCTGCCGACAAAGTTAGAACATTAGAGTATAAATCCACACGATGAAGAAATATAAAAATAACTGCCTGATGTGAATATAACATACCATCTGCTTTATCTAATAGATTTTTTTTCTTATTAACTCTCTAGGTTAATAACCTGCTAATTCCACACTGTCTTAGTGTATTCAATTATAATTACAAGATATGATGAACATATGTGAAATGAAACACCTCGATATGAAGTTTGAGTATAGGGGCCTTAACATAAAGTTTTGACTTTATATATACAGTGGGGCAAAAAAGTATTTAGTCAGCCACCAATTGTGCAAGTTCTCCCATTTAAAAAGATGAGAGAGGCCTGTAGTTGTTATCATAGGTATACCTCAACTATGAGAGACAGAATGAGAAAAAAAAATCCAGGAAATCACATTGTAGGATTTTTAATGAATATATTTTCAAATGATTGTGGAAAATAAGTATTTGGTCAATAACAAAAGTGCATCTCAATACTTTGTTATATACCCTTTGTTGGCAATGACAGAGGTCAAACGTTTTCTGTAAGTGTTCACAAGGTTTCCACACACTGTTGCTGGTATTTTGGCCCATTCCTCCATGCAGATCTCCTCTAAAGCAGTGATGTTTTGGGGCTGTCGCTGGGCAACACGGACTTTCAACTCCCTCCAAAGATTTTCTATGGGGTTGAGATCTGGAGACTGGCTAGGCCACTCCAGGACCTTGAAATGCTTCTTACGAAGCCACTCCTTCGTTGCCCTGGCGGTGTGTTTGGGGTCATTGTCATGCTGAAAGACCCAGCCACGCTTCATCTTCAGTGCCCTTGCTGATGGAAGGAGGTTTTCACTCAAAATCTCACGATACATGGCCCCATTCATTCTTTCCTTTACACGGATCAGTCGTCCTGGTCCCTTTGCAGAAAAACAGCCCCAAAGCATGATGTTTCCACCCCCATGCTTCACAGTAGGTATGGTGTTCTTTGGATGCCACTCTGCATTCTTTCTCCTCCAAACACGACGAGTTGAGTTTTTACCAAAAAGTTCGATTTTGGTTTCATCTGACCATATGACATTCTCCCAATCCTCTTCTGGATCATCCAAATGCCCTCTAGCAAACTTCAGACGGGCCTGGACATGTACTGGCTTAAGCAGGGGGACACGTCTGGAACTGCAGGATTTAAGTCCCTGGCGGCGTAGTGTGTTACTGATGGTAGCCTCTGTTACTTTGGTCCCAGCTCTCTGCAGGGCATTCACTAGGTCCCCCCGTGTGGTTCTGGGATTTTTGCTCACCGTTCTTGTGATCATTTTGACCCCACGGGGTGAGATCTTGCGTGGAGCCCCAGATCGAGGGAGATTAGCAGTGGTCTTGTATGTCTTCCATTTTCTAATAATTGCTCCCACAGTTGATTTCTTCACACCAAGCTGCTTACCTATTGCAGATTCAGTTTTCCCAGCCTGGTGCAGGTCTCCAATTTTGTCTCTGGTCTCCTTTAACAGCTCTTTGGTCTTGGCCATAGTGGAGTTTGGAGTATGACTGTTTGAGGTTGTGGACAGGTGTCTTTTGTACTGATAACGAGTTCAAAAAGGTGCCATTAATACAGGTAACGAGTGGAGGACAGAGGAGCCTCTTAAAGAAGAAGTTACAGGTCTGTGAGAGCCAGAAATCTTGCTTGTTTGTAGGTGACCAAATACTTATTTTACCGAGGAATTTACCAATTAATTCATTAAAAATCCTACAATGTGATTTCCTGGATTTTTTTTTCTCATTCTGTCTCTCATAGTTGAGGTATACCTATGATAAAAATTACAGGCCTCTCTCATCTTTTTAAATGGGAGAACTTGCACAATTGGTGGCTGACTAAATACTTTTTTGCCCCACTGTAATTCACACATCTAACATTTTAGAGACTTCATGTATTATACAGACAATTTACAAGCTAAACACCACCTATCACTAACCAAATGTCCTAAAAACTAAACTAGTCAAACCCTAACTACTAAATGGTCCAAAACATGTATTTCATCAGTCTAAACATTGGTTTAAAATACTTAAGACATAACAAAACAAGGCATATTTATTTTAAAAAAAGACAAACACATTTTTATATTGATTCCATATCTTGTCTGGCACAGGGGAATCAATCTCTCATAAACATTAACACTATCCATTGTGCAATATATTTAAAACACAGACTATGATAACAGATTTGAATATCATTTGCCAAGGACAATTATAAACATTTGAGATGAAGTACTTAAAATAGTAATCTTTCATTAAAAGCATCAGAAAATAATGTTAAACACACAGCACATGCCTCTTAAAGTAAAATACAAATGTGTAGAAAACTATTTCGAAAAATGGCCCATGTCAAAAATGAAACCATGTCCTTTTGCATAGACAAAATTTCCCAAAAAACTGTGCTGATGCAGCTTCCGTTTTGTAGTTTTTGTCTTGTGTCTTTTCTCCTTACCTTGACCTGTCAATGAATTGTCATAACAGTCTCAGAACGGGATTCAGAAACAATGTTAATGTTTAAGCTTTTAAATAATACTAGATTTTTTACTTTGCAGAGGCAGTAGTGGTGACACTGATCCTGACATGAGCACCGCTGTTGTCCTGTACAAGGTTTGCTCCCCCCCTCAGTGTCATGAGCCCTCAGAGAGCAGTGGCTGGTGTGAATGCAGCGCTCTCATGATGGCATGTGACAGCAGATCCCTGAGCAAAGGCTGAAGTGTCCACACACATCGTTGCCCCTGTCATACACACAAGAGAGCAGTTACACCACACAACCAGTCAGCTGGGAGTGTGTTTGTGTGTGTGTGTGTGTGTGTGTGTGTGTGTGTGTGTGTGTGTGTGTGTGTGTGTGTGTGTGTGTGTGTGTGTGTGTGTGTGTGCGCCTTACTAGAGGCTTGAAGTTTCACAATTTAAATGAACTTGACGTGCATATTATGCTCACTAATACCACAATAATGCTCAAACTGTTGACAAGGCAGCGTCCCTTGCCAACAGCCTGTTAATTTTTGTATCCATTGACAGAACATCGATTCACAGTAATTCTAATAACTGCATAATTGATATTTATGAAGCAAAATGCAACAAAAAAGATGCTACATTTCTGTGTTGTATTTGTTTATAGATTGCCATGTAAATACCTCCGCGGTTTAGGATTGCGGTGTGGTAAGAAAAGCTATTCAAAGTTCATTTTTTACCTTTTTGAGACACTACATTAATTGCTTTTTGAAAAAATAATAAACCAATGAATCAATAATGCCAAACTCATGATATACTTCATGGATATACAGTATACTGTAATCCAGATTTGACTCAATGTCAAACGCTTTACTGGTTATTTGATGAACTGCAGTTGGACTTGAACTGAACTATTTCCATTTTTCAATACCAATTTTATAAAAATCCATTTGAACAAAAGAAATGACAATAGTACACAATGCGGTACAAATCTATTTATTTTGAACTCCTTAAAAAACACACACCTAAGCCCCATCTCTGGGAGTAAAGCAGGGTTTTTCCTGAATGCTTATCCAACAACATCCAATATTATAATATCTACAAGCATGCTGCATTTCTATTGGCTAAATTACTTAATTTGTATTCAAAGTTGGCATTTGAATGCATTTTTTTAACATTTTATATAAAGAAAGCAACTAGTTTGATGTTTAAATGTATTGAAGTTCAGTACCCAGCCATCATTTGCAAGGCCATAGATTCATTCTGTCAAAGGTGCATGTAAATCTTGCTGTATTTCACAAATAAGTTCATTTTGCAATATTTATTGACCTTTATAACAGTTAAACCCATGATGAGATGCAAATAAGACAGTAATAAGTGTTGTTGCACATCATTTTATATGTGCTTGAAACATAATGTAGAAAACATAGATGCAGCATCTGTGATGTCCCAGATAATCGGGGAGGTTTTGAAGTCTGGATTTGCGATCATCACTTGCTGCCATCTTGGCAGTTACTGAAGCCAGTAAATTCAAATGTTGGCAAAAAGCAGGAAGCCATGATGGAGCTGAGGGGGATGAGCAAGTGGAAACTATCACAACTGAGTATCATAGGCTGAGAGACATGTCAATCAAGCAAACACACTATTGTACTTATTATTATTATTACACCTCAGTAAATACCTAAACCTGTGTGTACTACTATGTTATATGTTGTGTGTCAATTTTTACTTGCACATTTGGAGTATGGGGATACGCAATTTCAATCATCTGTGTAATTACTTGCACTAATTGCATGGTCTGATCGACAATAAAGTTCACTTTGACTTTGACTTTGAAACTCATCCCTCCTTGAATTTCTATATTTTTTTATCAGAGATTTTTTTAAATTGACACCTGGACACATCTGGAATTAACCATTGGCATAATGTTGTCAATACAAATAAATGAATTACATGGACCAATTCATATTATTCAAATCAGAAATGTTACTTATGTATATATTTAACAGTTCGATGAATTGCTGGATGAACATTTTATATTGGTTCCCAGAAGATGATTCAAAATGCCTGATGTGTTTCTCTGAATGTTCCTTAAGCGCCACCTTGAGGTTGACATTTAATGGTTTTATTGAAAGAGATTTTAACAAAGCTACTGGATGGATTCATTTTATATTAAGTTCAAACAACCATGTTCCCCTCAGGGTGAACTTATGGAATATAAATAGTACAATCCTTAAGTTCTACTAGTTGTGTTCATAAAGATGTTAACAAAATGCATTGCTGTAGACTCATAGTCTGGTTGACTTTTAAGTAAAAGTCAATCAATTTTGACACTTCCTGAAGGCAGTTTGGTTTAAACATCTGCCGGTACAATTAAGTAATTTGCTTTCATTTATGTGTTTGTCTCTGAAATGTTTAATGCCGACAGCACCAAGTTTGTCTTTTCACTTTGTAAGGCCTACAATCACTACCAACATAGTTCTGACACTAATCAGCTCTTTCTAAATGATGGTTTGTGCAGAGATGTTCTGGTTTCTAATGTTTCCTCCTCCTTGTTTTTTTTCTGACCTCACGTGCCATTCATCACATCAGTCCACAGCTAGCTGAGGTTTCCTCCTCCTCTGCCCGCCACCAAACAACAGTCCATCTAGATTCAATTCCTCTCCTTCCAGCAAACACTGTTTAAACAACCTGGTAAACATGTCTGTCTTCATTCATTACCCTGCTTCTCATCATGATCAAGCCTCCCGATTTAATGAGGCAAATAGATATTTCTGTGGTGATTGTCTCGCTCTCCCACAAAGTATTAAGACTATTAAATGGACACATCTGTTTTTAATTAGGAGCTAAAGTCACCTCGACGCTGCCTTCCATGTTAATGGACTCAGAGTCCATCAAGGCTCCCTCAGCCTGACAAACAATGCTGCACAGTGTGGTTAGTAGTAAACAAAGGGCCAATGATGAGATACATGAGCTATCTCCACTCCAGACAAAAGATGAGATACAACCTTCAAGTATTAACGTAATTTAAAATATCTATTTGTCATATTTATGGATGATATTCAATAACACAGTATCTAGTTGTTTTAGTAGAAATAAGGTTGTAGGAGGCTGAAGATTTGTGAGATTTGACACCACAGCAGCAGATGTTCCTGAATCAGTCATGAAATCTGCAGTGAGGCTGTCCAATCAGAGCACTATTATTGCCCTTCTACCTCTGGAGACTTTAATTCATTCAATAAATACACTCGAAGCTGAAATACTTTAGCAGGGTTTGACTGAAAAGATAATCAACAAATTCCTCTCTTGTGGATAAAGATTTATACAAGACAAAAGATCTCATATTTTTTGTTTTAGTCAAACTAATTACAAGAATTGCACATTGTAGTAAAAGATCATCTCTCAGAGGAGTGATGGTTGAAGAGTTTCACAGTAAAAAGTTGCAATTCCCAGTTTATGCATGTTTGCATAATGAAAACCAGCATGTTTAAAATGTCTAAAGGTGTCACTGAGCTGCGGGAGCTTCAACATGTTTTACTCCCCACATGCCTCACTACTTCTCAGTATTTAAATTCAGCATTTCATAGTAAAGCCTCATTCCTGACTTGTGTAGTTTATTTATTTATTTTAAGAAAGTGCCATATGCTCATAACGCCACTATAGTTTTTCCACACGGAGGGGAGCTGCAGTGCATTGTGGGAGCAGGTTACTGAGTTCCCATGGCATGGTGGAAAAAGGAAGTGGGCAGGTGTGATACTCCTGGCAGATCCCAGCAGAATAAGTCATGATTAGATGGAAAACTCATGAGGACCTTCAGGGGACGAAGACTGAGGTGTGGAGTATCTGAGCTCGCCCTGCCATCTAGTGGAAAACATAAATATGTTCGCCTTTAAATGCAGATCATATAGTTTATTCAGTTCTTATTACAGTTATTTTTATAGGCCTTTTTTGGCTCCCATTAGACCCACAGATGAAGCATATTCTCTTTGAGGACACTGTTCCATAGGCCATGAGAAACATTTTAGATTGAAATATAAGATGATATGACTCTGTCATTATGTGTTCCTTTTTCTCTGTCATATCTTTCTGTCATGTCTGTGTGAAGTTTTACATTGTGTGGCTGACCCTTTCTTGGGAGTGGTAGAGAGTTGCACCTCATGTTGTGTCGATGTTCCCTTAGACCAGGAACATAACAAAGATAACTTTGAGAAATTAATATAAAGGTATTATGATGATCCGTACTGTAGGCTACCTGTACTGCAGACATGTGACTGCATCTGAAATGTGCTGACGATAGTCCTTGCTTGCGTGGATACCGCAAACATTAAACATTAAAGCAGTTCATGGCTTTATTTAGAATAGGAAATGCTGTGTGGACAGGGCGTAGTTGATGTGAGCAGCTATGCAGGAGCATCTGAGACACCCTCTTTCACCACCAGGTGGCAGTATATGACCACTTTAAAATAAATACTTCAATAAATGAAAATCTGCTGTACTGGAGGGTATATATAGTATATACATATATACGTGTCTCTACGATAACACAATACTGTTCTTTGTTTATGATGATATTAAGTAGAAGTTTTGAAGTAAAAACTTTGAATATCTTGATCATAACTACATAAATAAATCCCTTATCATGACTGACATGTCATTCTCATGATTCATTGCTAAATCACTGCACCTTACAAAGCTCTATGATTGCAATGCTTAACAGGTAAAAATGCTTGTGTTTACAGTTAATATGAGTACACAAAATACATCTTTGTTCTTGGTTCTTTGGATTAGAATTATCAGCGACAGAAAGCTCAAAAAGTGTGATTAGTACACCGTTGAGTATGCGGTTGAGATAATGGCTGATGGGCCTTCAGCCATATTGTTTGTCTTTTGTGCAAACACAATTTTGTAAATTTCCCCTTTTTCTCTCTCTTTACAAATGGTTATTGTATCACACTGTTTCCCTTCTCTTCCTGATTCCCCTCTCTGTTTTTTCCCTTCAAAACAATGGATCATAACTCAGACAGGAACCAGCTGCTTTGGCAATTACATTAATATCTGTCCCAGACTGTATTGGTTGGCCGACCACTCTAATCAAGTCAAAGGAAGCGAGGCTATCCCTCTTCGTAACGGATAGCTCACCCTTAATATGCTTTGAATCAGAATGGATGTCATTCCTTTGCCATTAGCGCTATAGTGTACAATGCTCCTCTTAACCATTGCATCCTGGAAAGGCAAGCATTATGGTTTCAGAAAAGTCAACAGTTCAGGCACTGCCAACGTGTCCCTGAGCAAGCGTTACATCAGCTGCTGTCACTTCACGTACTTTAGTGACTTTATTGTTTGAGAAAAAGGCACCATTGTGGTAGAGAGAAGTATAGTCGGAGTTTGTTTGGGGAGCTGGCGAGGGGAAGCAAAATTCTAACTGAGCAGTTATGGCATGACTCCAAACAGATCCACACTGTTCAATGGCAAGAACAAGTCGTTATTGTGTCACACTCTGAGAAATACAGCGAGCTGCAGTGTGACATTGTCCGTGACACCAGGTCATTCAGCACTACTTCCTTCATGAAACCCCTGCCAGCTTTTTTAACAGCAGCACTGTTCAGATGCATGGTGATTATTCCAAAGCAACAATTCCATAGGAAAGTTTGGGATTTATTTTTGGACAAAAGACATCAAACTATCCCAAATGTAAAGATAAAATCTCATTCATTCTTTTCCCAAGATTGATATAAGAAGATACATATCAGTTTTGTTGTTGCATTGAGAACAAAGCTGAAGCGTTTGGGTCTTTTGCCTTGTTTTGTATAAAGCTGGGCGTGATGGCTAGCCTGGCTATCGCTAAAGTTAGAAAAGTATGGCCACAGTATCAGCACATTTCAATAACACAAATATACATGCTCTATTTCTAATGTTTGATCCTTACACAGACTAATTGTGGATTTAAGTTATGATCTGTACCTATTTATTGGTAGGACCAATGAAAAAACATTAAAGATTTACTGGGATCAGCTTCTTAAATATGGTCTTTCACATCGTCATTACATTTTCTTTTTTTCTTTGGACTGACAAAACATTTAAAATCTCATGGCAGATTTGGGAATTTATACCTGATATTTTTCTGTATTTTCTGCCATTTATACTAAACTCTTGGAGTCAACGGACTAA
The DNA here is from genome assembly GCF_036324505.1 of Eleginops maclovinus. Classification (NCBI taxonomy): domain Eukaryota; kingdom Metazoa; phylum Chordata; class Actinopteri; order Perciformes; family Eleginopidae; genus Eleginops; species Eleginops maclovinus. The sequence goes on along the minus strand of NC_086351.1, from coordinate 8,501,151 downwards.
TGATGAAAATAAAGCTGAAACAAACAGTCAATTGTATTATTGTTTATTTGACTGATATTGGTGAAATAAGTATGACAAATGTGTCCAATTAGATATCTTCAAGTCCTTTTTTTGTAGAGCTAATAACGTGAAACCCAAAGATTTTAATATTTCTTTGTAGAGAACTGCCCATATAAGCTTGAAAAAATAATCGATTATCACAGTTTCTGTTGATTAACTAATCAAACAACTCTTTCACAAATTCTGATAATATCAATAAGAAACATAATCTGCATTGATCCATTTAAAATGCTTTATCTAAAATCATTAAATTTCAGTTTAAACTCTGAACCTCTCTCTAAAGACCATGGCTATAACCAAATACTGTAAAAACCATAAAACTGTGGCAGATAAATATGTAACCGTCTGCTAATTTAGTGTTTACAACCTGAAACATTGGTCGGTCAAACTGAAGCTGTTCAATGTCCATTGACAACATTATATATAACCCTCCTGCTCCAGCACAAGTTGCCTTGTTAAACACTTCATGGTTTAACAAGTCAACTTGTAAAACAGAGTGCCCTGATGGCTATTGGCGATATAAATGTTCCTTTCAAGTATCTCTTATGGTAAGCGTGCCAAACAGTATCTCATCCTTCCATCCGAGAGGAAAGCGTGTTATTGGCTGCTTTGTTATCCACGCCGGCTGCCCAATTTCTAACACATTCCTTGTTTGCTCAGAAAGAAAAAGAGGTCTGTCTTTGAGCTTTAAGAAGAGCCCTACATCTGCATTTAGCTATGCTCCTCTGAGCACTGCCGTTATGCCTCTGCAGTCTCTCCTTTATTGCTGAGTGGGGCTCATGACTCGGTCATGATCATGGCAACGCTCAACCTGCGGAAACGGCTCTAAGTGCTGCTGAAGAGCAACCACTTGCTTTCCACAAAGGCGAAAGACGGTGCTCTGGGACAGGCAGTTTAGTGACTAGCGGTGCATGAAATATTTGCAAAGAAAATATATGAAGGATAGTAGAAAAGGTAACTCTGCAACAGTGTGTGTTGATGTAGGCCAGGCCTGGATGCCTCAAGGTGAAGATACTCAAGCAGAAGGCAGCGTAGAGATGTAGAATTATGCCATATTCTTTGGTTACTTGGTTGGTGTGATGTCCAGTGAAAGACTCGGTTGGATGACTTTTGGCTCAATGCTTCCGATAAAAAACCTTTTCCCCACTGATCGGAAAAATAATTTTGGACTATAAACCATAATACATTGATTCACTTAACCATTTGACAGCGGCATTAATTCTTGACTGAACCTAAGGATTGGTTCCTTGATGTGAGTTTTTGATTTATCACTTGAATTATAAGAGGCCAAATGCCAATCACAATTTCAACAGTCCCAAATCCAAATCTTTTCAGTTTACAGTCATGCAAGTTACAGCTGCATATCATCATATTTGCTGAATCCAGCAAATATTAACTATTAAAGTATTTGTGTTTTGTCATCTTAAGGCTTTGGACTGATTGTTGGGTAAAACATTTTTTGGGGGGATTCCACGTGTAGGCCGTGGGATCATGTGGTCATATTTCCTTAATAAGTGACTAGACACAATCTTCAGTTTACAACACTGAAAATATAATGTCCGGAGCTGCCTTCATTCATGGGGAGATGTAGCTCATGCTATATTTTTCCATTGTTTTGACTGTAAACCTTGCAGGGCACCAACAACACTGTACACTTTCACACACACACACACACACACACACACACACACACACACACACACACACACACGCGCACACACACTATGGGCTCGGATGTAATTTCAAACTCGATTGAGGAGGCCAGGTGCTGGGCCACATTTCTGAAATGAGAGTGATGCGTTCTGTGTAAGGAACCAAGGGTGGATCAATAACCTGAGCAAACGAGTTAAGAAGAGGAGAAGAGGAACCAAGGTGTTACAGACAAAGTAATGTAGGTTGAGTGTGATGCATTCACTAACCTTTACTCCATTTGGGACCTCATTTGTAAAAGGTATCTGGAGGCTGCCATGGTGTGTAGACTCTGTTTGGCTGCAGTGAACTCAACCAGCAGCGGTGACCCACACTGTGCTGCCAGCGCTGGAGTTACCACAGGAGGCTCTGACATCGGCTTGGATGATCTGAACAGAAAGCATCTTCACTGAGGGCATGCGCTGCACAGCCTTCTGTTTTACACGCTGTCCAAACATTTCCTGCACAGCTAGTCTGAGTGCCACCGCTCTGCTGTAAACACGAAGATGATGATTTAAGTTCAGACACGACGCTCACGACCAGACTCATCCATCCGTCCATCCATTCATCGTCTGCGCACTGCCGCTGTTTACTTCTGGGAAACTGTGCCGAAGAGGAGGCCTGTCTGCTGTCTGCTGTCTGTGACGGCTGATTCATTCCAGACGATGTTTACTGTCAAAGCACCCCAGAATAAATCTCGTACTTTTTGCAAGCCCGACTCCTCTACAAGTGTAGAACTCAAGCCTTTAAGCTGTCTACCTTCCTGCATTACAAACGTTTTACTTAAGTGTATGTTTTCAAATTTTAACAGCCACTTAAATTATACCTTAGATTTTAAACAAAGATCAGGGGAACAACCTCCCTGAAAGAGATTAACAGTTTGGCTTTTCATTTAATTCAGTTTTATGTTATTCAATCCCATGTTTTTATAGTTCTGTTGTTATTTAGGTCAAAGCTAATTCCTTGTATGTGTAAACTTACTTGGTAATAAAACTGGTTATGTTTTGTGATTGTGATTTGTTTATCACAAATTCTCTCTGTCTGTAGATTGAAATAGAATATTGGTTGTTTATTATTTGTTACATATATATATGTACCTTTATTTCACTTACAGTTTACTAAACTAAACCTGCCCTTTTGCCATGTCCCCGACAAGTGTTTGGACAAATCCATTTCAGTTTTTCTGTAGTCTTGATGGTGGTCTGGTAACATTAGAAAGACACCTGCAGTAATGACATTATAGAACAGTGTTTAATGATTTGTGACAAGAGCAATCTATAGCATGAAAGGTGCAAACAGAAACCCTTTAATTCAAACTCAGCTAGTAAAATCCATTTCAGTAAATCCACAGTCCCCTTACAGTATGGCTTGTAAAAAAGCTCTTTAAAGAGAGCATTAGAGGGCCATTCTGGTCAGTTTACATGTTCTCTACACGCATTTAGCTAATTGCCGAGCCGTCTGTTGAGGCAGTAGAGCAGCAGGAACAGTCTTATGTTTTATGTTTGCATGGCTTATCAGTGAGGGATAGGACAGGTAGGCTTTTAACTTTTGATAAAGAGAGTTCATAAAGGTTATCTTTTTTATTGAATACTTCGCCTGCCATTCGATTACAAAAATGTATTTGAAGAATTCAATTATTATTTTAAAAAACTCTTTTTATTCATAGGTTATTATTTTTATGTACAAATCCATAATCTTAGATCCACAGTCAAATCTTTGAAACGTAAATCTGGATAAAAATGAAATGATGATCGAGCATTTGAAGGCCCTTAAACGAAATGTACTCCGCGTCTCGTTGTGCAAAAAAAGTGTATGCATGCTGGCCAGTAACTACACAGCTGGCATATTCATAAAACGGTGCCTGCTTTTGCCTGTTACCTCTGCGTGTTGGTGAGTGTGTTGGAGTGTGTGCGTGCTGGAGGCTGATCCAGCTGAACAAGCTAAAGCCTTATTTCCCCAGGCTCTCTGCTCTACTCAACACACAGGGAGCTGATCAATACTGATGCATGCACTCCTCCAGCATTGGAAACACTGCTGAGAGAAAGGAATAGGTTTATTGTATTTATCCTTAGAAATAAATAAGAATTATTCAAGTGTCCGTGCAGCAAACGTGACTAATACATACATATCCTACAGTATTCTCCAGTCCATGCTACTATCCTTGGGCAACATTTAGCATTTTTTTGCACTGCGCTGCAATGTATAATTTGAGAGAGACCTGGAATAAAAGCTGCAGAAGATTGAGCTTTAATTTTCTGCATTATGTGCACATATAAGCCAATGTTAGATATGGCCTCCTGGAGGGAAAGAACCATGATGAAATATTGCATTGAGCTAAGATTGACATTTAACCCAAGAGTGATTTTGTTCTTTCAGGAAGAGCAAGTGAATAGGAAATAAAGTGCTGCAGTGAATCACTTTTCATAGCTGCCTACAATGGGGAAGTACAGTATATGAATGTCCAGTGCTGAGGGAGGTCAGTCCAACACGTAGACTATAGGGTCCAACATGGTGCAGCCTGGAGGAGCCTCGAGGTCCGGTAGAGCATCGACCGAAGCAGGGAGGATTTCACGGACTCAACTATTTCTCAGTAAAAACCTCTTCCAATTCAGTAGAGCAACATCTGATTGGTCAGCACAAGCTGTAAATACACAAACAGCATTCATGATAAACAGTTGAATTAGAAAAGACACACATATCTATCCAACATTGTTTATTTCGAAGGTTCTATTTTTCAGACTTTATGGATGAAGATGTGAGACTGGATTACAGTTGAAATGCTTTGATCCTCTCATCAACAAGTAGAAATAAGTTGAGTGGCACAGCACGGACAGTCAGAGATAACATTTGTCGCCTTCTCAGTGGTCATGTGACCTGTAGGTGGGGACGGATTAAAACCAAAAAGCATTGTGAGCACTAAGGGGCAAAATAAGAAGTATAAAATATGGTTGGGTTTCATTTAACAGTCATAATGCTGATTATTATTGTCCTTTTGGATATTCAAAAGTGAACTCAGGTTGTTGATTTCTTGCTGGTGATCAATATGTTGACTTCAGTCATGTTAAGCACACGCCCACCAATATCTATGGAAATATTTAAGGCAACACTTGGACTCAAGTTATCCTAAAAAATTACGTTTTAATGCTAGACTTAAAGTAGGCTTTAAACTGAGTATTTACTAGCATGTTATTGTGTTAAGTGTTAAAGCTTAGGGCGGATGTTTTTATATTGCAACAAATTAAACTTCGAATGCATTATTACAAACAACCTAATCTAACCACCTACGTATCACTAGTTCAGGCAGCTACAGTGCACATCTGTCAATAACAAAATGCCATTTGGATTAGTTTTCAATTAAATACATACTACGTACAAACACAGGCTTTACATTATTTTACAGAAAGTCACTTTAATTTAAAGCTGCAAAAATGGCCCTCATATTATTCCCTATCTCTTTGTCCTGGTTTTGCAAAACCACATACCTTCAGTTCCCAGTTTATTAGGAACATCTGTCTAGAAATAATATATTCTTATACAACAGCCCTACAATAAATCCTCCAAGAAGATTATGGTTTGAAGTATTTCTCCAAACTGTTTCAGAAATATGTTGAATTAAATTTATGAATATTTTGGAGGACATAGTTTGTTGTCCATGACATTTTTTAGGGCTTATAAGTGAAGATTCTAATATTTTGCCTGCCTTCATTGATATGTACGTGGACCAAATATTGGAAACACCTTTTCAGTAAAATGATTAACTAGCTGCACAACCAATAAGAATTACAATCTGATGGTAGCACGTTTTTTCTTTGTCAGAAGAAATGTATACCTTTTAGTAGGCATCATTTTCTTGAGATTTGAAATAAAAGACAGACTTCTGGACTGTTTAATAAATAGCAAGCAAGAGCACTAATGAAGCAACATTTAAGTAAACCCTTAACTCTCCCTTCATACTGAGGAACTGATGCAGACGTTTAGTTAGCATTAATGTGGCTCACAGGGTGTGTCAGATAGTATTTTGTCCCAAGGAATGGATATGAAGCTATTATTACTCTGAAGTTCATATCCTTCTAAACCATCTTCAACAAACCTGAGTTAACATTCTCACAAAGGGTTAAAGTGTTGCAAGTCAGACAGGAACCACTTCCGATCCGCACTAACAACAAGATGAAAGGTAGCGAAGCAAGACATCTGGATTGACATTTTTAAATGCACAATTAAAGTTGTGTGTACAGTAGCTCCCGTTCAGTGGCCATGTAGACAAATGAAAATGTGAAAACACATTTACCATTATGATCTTAATGATTACAAGTGATCAAGGGAATTTGTTGGTTTTTTAACCTGATTTCCTGGTTTGGGGTTTTAAATGATAAATGTTGGGAGCACACCTTTTATAGTTTGCACACTTCCAAAAGTACATGTTTTGACATAATACTGAGGGGCAAATATGTATTGCAGCTGCTCATAGCACTATTGCACATTATTTTATTTGCACCTGCAAGTGTCTTAAGTTCCAAATTAAAATCAACAGAGAAGTCTTGTGGCAATAAAGAAGAAATCATTTACACCTTATTGAACTTTTAGATGTAATTTCAAAGATGACATATAGGGGAGCTCTATTCATTTCTTTTTCATTAAAACAGCTGTCATTGCCTCCTGTTAATGCATCCCAGAATAAATGAGTTTAAGCTTGGCTACAAACACTTAGTGGAAAGTCTGGGAGTGACTACCACCGTGTCTCTGAAGACAATGGTCATTTTAATTTAGCTGTGAGATGTAGATTTGTGCTAAAGTCTGCATATTACCTGTGAACACATGCATATAGCACCAGAGCAACCCAAAAGCTACTTGTTTGGCTGCGCAGTTTGTGCAGATGCAAGCCAGGCAATCCTTTCGTTAATTCCCCCCCCTTCAAAACATTTGAGTTGATTTTTTCTCAAACTCTTTCAGTTTTGTGAAATGGGAGGACCGTGGCCGAAAAATAAAGGCCAAATAATTAAAGACGATAAAAGGCTGAAGTAGGAAAATGTGTCAGGGTCCAAACTGTTTTCGGGTCCATGTTATCATCACCCAGTCGTGGTTCCTCTTCATGCAGTCGCTGGTTGATGACACTTCGCTGTTTGCACCTAGCAGAAGAAGCTGAGGTCACTTTTCTTCAGTGACAACCCTCGTTATGTACACACCGATTAATGTCTTCTTTTTCCACAGACAAATTCATATATCTTTTATAAAATAAATCTTATATTTCCAAGTATACAATAATAAAATGACGCACTGCAGAAACAAATGGGAACAGGAAACTATATATATACACATAAATGTGACTATTTTGGCAGACAGGAACATGGACAGTATTGTAAACAGCTCTTTACTCTCATTCACAACGTTTGCGTCCACTTTTGTCCTTAACTACTTTCGCTCCCTTTGTCCTTTTACATTCATATTTCCAAAAAAATTGTGCTTTAAGAAATCTCTTATAGTTATCCAACGGCTCTTTTCTTTTTTTGTTTCCTCGGGTAACACCCTGGTCCGTTGAGTAGAAGTGCAGTCTCTGAACAGTAGGTCAAAGTCTTGAATGGTCACGTAGCTGGTAGTTTATTCGCCTTCCCAGGAAATGTGAGTCAGTGACAGAGAAATGACGGGAGCGCAACAAACTAATGAATCAGGGCTTTAGATGAAGAAGTTGGTGAGTCTGGGGTGGAGTTAAGATATTTGTCTGGCACTATGATCATCCTCAGCATTTCTACACGTGTCCCTTTCCACATCTCCCCAGTATCGGGTTTTTGCTGGATCTTTTGGTATCTATATGCTTTTGCACTTAATGGCTAGGCAGCATCACATGTTTCATACTTTTCCAGCTTTCAGGACAGCTCCCTCACATATTAAGACGTAGAAATAATCACAGTCATTTTTCAAACCTGTCCAAACCTTCTGTGATCTGAACTTGGGAAGGATTTTTGTCCTGGAGCAGTTGTGGCATTTTATTGATGATTACAAGGCTGAGAAGTTACAGCTGTGCTTGCGATACAGGAATGTACAAGATGGAATGTGGAAAAAACACTGTTGTTTGTAGAGCGATGATGCTGCAGAATGCTAACAGAGAGAGCAAGAGCTTTGGGTTTGGAGCTCAGGAGGCAGGAACAGTAGAAGTCTGAGCAGAACAGGATTGTGGGTCTTTAGCTTTCCCCATCAGTGAGCTCCTGCTCTGCCGTGGCCTTCTCAGGAATGGCCTCCAGGCTGCGTCTGCTCTTGGACTCGGAGCCGGAGGAGCCTCCCGCCGGTGCGCCTTTACTCAGGTTACAGGTGAGTGCAGAGTAGTGGATCTGCCGCAGGTTCTCCTGGACTTCACTCTGGGCGTGCTTCAGGAGGTCTGCCTGACCCTGGTGGGTGGGGATCACAGATCAAAGAGTTAGAGCAGCTTTTCAAAGTAACCCTAACACTCGAATTTCCCCACAGGGATTAATAAAGCTACATCTGATCTTGTACACATGTTTGTAGCTGCTCGTCCTGAAGATAAAAATGTCATAAAGGATTCCATATTTACTGACATAATACTCTCGTTCTTATGTATGTATAAACACCTACATCTATATTTTGGCAGAATTAAATGCCTTCACACTGACGTGAAGGTCATAGCAGCACAAGGTACGTACAGTGAGAGGTCATACATCTCTCAATCATTACTGTCATGCAAAAATCTGTTATCAATAAACCATAAACAACAAACCAGTTCCTATTTTCTGAGGGGATTATTCTCATTCTAGATCAGTATATAAAAAAGTTTAAACAAAAACAGAGAAGGAACACTCACAACACAACCATTATGGGATCAGCCTCTCATAAAAGAAATTATGAATATCACGCAAAGTACTTAACCTGAAGCATCGAAGCAAATACTAATTAAAAACAGTCCAAATGTCTTATCATCCTATGCTTGTGCTCTGTCATTAGAAAAAGAGCAGCAGATTTTTGATCTAGAATTGCTGAAAACCTTATCACTGAATTCCCAGGCAATTTATTTCTGTGTTTCTAACCAGGTGCCAAATATCACAAGCGCTGTGGATATTCCAGGCACACCTGCATGAAGGCATAATGAGCATCTACACAATGGACACCTCGATCTGAATCACAAGAAGCTCGTTGAAGCCGGCCTTGTTGTGTAGCTCATACATGAAAATGGTCTTTGAACTCTTTTTGTATTGAGTTTAAAGCTTTGATGGATAGCTGCCGTTTTGTAAGCTTCAAGAGCTTCAGTCAATAACCTAATGTACTTTTAGTAGTCAAGAAAAATCTCAAGTCTTTAAGTAGTATGGCTGCCAACAATAAGATCCATATAAGCAAAGCACCAGATTACACATTGACAGAAAATGCAGCATGCACAAAGAATAACACGTACTTGCCTGACTCAACTCAATTGCCCGGGGACAAAGTATAAATTATAGCTGAGCTACTCGTGTGGTAATCTTAATTAACACGTGCAAATGCCATATATAAATATGCAGGAGGTCATTCATCAATAATTACCCCTTGTGTTGGCTGTGGAGGTTGAAACAATTGGTGTGGTGTTTCAGAGCGGCTTAGACTAGGGACTCACCAGTCCTAAAAGAGAGGCGTAATATTGCCTCCCGATAGAAATAATTACAATATTTATGAATTTGATAAGTTATCATGATCTTTTTTGTGTGGCACTAATGTGTGTGTGTGAAGCTTACATAAGTGTCTTAAAGTACATTTTAAACATTTGTTTAAGACACTTATCTTACATTTAAAACACCTTTTTGGACTAAAACGCCACATGTACATAGATATGTAGCATTTCAAAGAGAATGGCAGCTAGTAGCAGTAAAACCCAGACTACACAAGGTTGGGGTCTTTAGTGTCCTGCCTGCTGCGGAGGAGAATCTCACCTTTAGCACGGTGATGTTCCAGGTGAAGCTCTCCACCGCCTTGTGCAGCTTCCTGCCCTTCAGCCCCTCCTTCACAGCTAAGTCATGGAGGTTCTCGTGAAACTCCATCGCTGCGAGAAAGAGACAGATGAGAACGAGTCAGACTTTTTGTGGCAGTTTTGTGAAACAGAAGAGCAGCCTGAAGTCTGGGAGCTATGACTGGGTGCTAGGCCTGTTGTCACTGTGAGGAAACACATTAGAGCTAAAGTCAGTCGCATTGCTGTCACCATTTCACAGTGTGCTGCCGCAGCAGAAGGGTAAGAGTATGTGGAAGTACAGTATAGAGATCCTCTGGCTGTGGAGGAGGATTCCTCTCGTTACAGTACAGCTGCAGGGTGATAAAGGATCGCGGTGTGCATCTTAGCTCCGACTGAAGTGCACATTTCTGAACAATTTGAGGAGGAAACCTGAGGATTGGAAGGACGACATAAAGAAATAAAACTGTACAAGCACCTGCTATCAAAATCTTAATATTTTTTTAAGCAACCCTTAAAAAAACAGGCAGAGGAAGTGGGCAAGTGACAGTTATAAGATAGCTTACAAAGTACCGCACATCCTGTTTCTCTCAGGACTCCTATGTGCTTTTTTGTTGCATTAATTTTCATTGCCTTGTCACTGATAACCAGGAACAGTTTGGCGAGCATGTGTGACCTCTGTCAGTAACACCTCACTTCAACATCATAACTCTATATCCCAGAGTGGAATGTTACTGGATGGTAGGCAGAGTAGCACATCCCAGCGAGGTGTTGATGGGATTTTAAGGGACAGGAGTGAATTGGTAAAAAAAAAAAGAAAGATAGCAAAAAGGCATGATAAAACAAAGGCAGAGAACAAAAGACTAGTTGAAGGAAGCAGGCAGGCAGGATGAGAGGGAAAAGAAAGCGCCCCGGAAACCCAGAGGAGCGCTGCAGCGTAGGCAGACAGACATGACGTTCTTTCACTGTGGATTAGCATCAAGGCATGGAACAGAGGACGGATTTGTCTCCTGAGGAGTTTTCCCACCTCCTGTCTCCGCCTCTGCATGACTGAGTCTAAGTAAGGACATCTTTAATGTTGAGTTGGCCTTTACAGTGCAGCGCTGACACTGCAGCAACAGGCAAGCAGCCTGTGAGGTAAATAAAGCGGAGAGGAGTCCCTACTACACACACCACCCCATCACTGCGTAATGACAGAAATTCCAAGCAAGAATGCCTACATCACCGCCCAAAGCGCTTGTATCAGCTGGAGTCAGCCCTGGCCCCTGTCCTGTTGCCATGGAAACGCAGCGTGCACATAACCCCCCCTCGTGTGGAGTCGCCATTATAGGCGTGGGGTTGGGCTGCCTACGAGCCCCTCAGCTGAGTCTGCCGGCAGAGCTCAGGCGTGAATACAACCTCCAACACCTGATACAAATCTACTGACACATCCATCAGCTTCTGACATCACACCCGCACTCCGTCCACTTCCTGTGCTCCAAACAACATGCCACACTTCTCTCCTCAATTTCAGGCTGCCATCCCTGTAACGAAAGAGCTGCCGCTGCTGCTGTGCACATGGACCATGACTGTGCTGTAGAAGGTGCACACACACGCACGCACGCACGCACGCACACACACACACACACACACGTTGCCAAGCAACATTTTATGGAGTCTGGCAGGCAAGAAAGAAAGAAAGAAATGGGGAAGCTCATTCTCAGCAAGCATTTCAGATTCTGATCTCTGAAGTAATGCTGCAAGATGACAACTGTACATAGAGGCAGCGCTCACAACATGAAACAGCTACAGTATAAAGAGGAGGGGGGTGACCTGAATTATCAGATATAGAATACTGAGGGGAGAGATAGATAGATTATTTAAAAAATAACACCTATGGCTTTGTCTTAATGATTTTAATGATAAACTAGTATGTTGGTTATTTTTCCAATTAACCAGTCATTTAGTCTATGAAACGTATGTTTTTTTTAAGTAGTGCTAAACCTAAAAACCTTCAATTTCGATTCAACAACTCATTGACTAAAGGAACACAATCGATCCTGATGTGCAATAAAGGGACATTATATGCTCTGTAATTAACATACAGTCTATGTTACTGACTTTTTCAAATGAACCTAACCTGTATGTATTGATACATAAATGCCGGTCCTTAACAAACAAGAGTTTACTTTTTTGACATTTTTATGATGATGTTTACATCTTATGACTTTTGGGTTTGCTTACCAGTTAAAGTTTGTGATGCATACCATTTACATATTTATATTTCTGTCCTTGTGTACATTTGGTTATCTAACATTATGATAGATATTAGAGAGATATTTTATTGCTTGTATTTTGCTTGTTCCTCGTTATACTACCACCACTGCAGAATAATTTCCATCGGTATGAATAGAGTTCTAAGTCCTTTATCGCTCTTATTTTGTTCAAGATCATATACTGTACAATACAGCAAGAGAAGAAACCCTTACATTGCGAAGCTGAAACCAGCTAACCAACTACAACTAGATTAATATTAAATCGGTTGTTCAATAGTCTCAGTCATTATGTTAACCATAATATAAAGCACCATCCAGGTGGCGAGTTAGCCCAAAGTGTTTCACCAAACAGAATGAAACCAAAAAGTTAAATCCACTTTAAAGGGTACTTTAACATATCTGACACAGTATTGGCCCTTTGCTTTGTCCTCTGCAGAATGTCACTGAAAAGCCACACCATTATTTTGCAGTTGGCATTTAAGAACATCTTCTGTACTGATCGTGTTAGTCTGCAGCAGGTTCAGCCCTCCATCTGCCATGAATGCTAATTGGGACTTAAAGTGAAAGTCGGGGGTGGGAAGTGACATCCATCTTTAAGCAGCAAACACCTGACTGTGATCTCTGACTCTATCTTTGTGTCAGTGTATTTTCTGAGGGCAACATATCCGAGCTGCAGAGATGGGTTACTCACAACTTTAAAAGCTGCTTCTGCGAATGTTCCACTTGCTGTAAAGAGGGAATTGGGTTTGCACTGACCCAGTTCTACACAACAGACGAACAGGAAACCATGATTGCACTGAAATACCAACAAACAAGAGCAAGCGAACACACACACACACACACACACACACACACACACACACACACACACACACACACACACACACACACACACACACACACACACACACACACACACACACACACACACACACACACACACACACACACACACACACACACACACACACACACACACACACACACACACACACACACACACACACACACAGTCTATTGGTATGGGAAATATATCAATGAAGAAGTCCATCAGTTGTGTCCCAGTTTGCAATTGTTGTTGACGGTTCTCCTCCTGATATTATATCATCGTATATAAATGCTGCTTTGAGACCAAACCCCCACAATGCTTCTGTGGAAGTTTTCAAAACTATTTTTTTCACAATAAGGAATCATTCCCTTCGACAAGATGTTTATCAATCCGGGCTAGGACTCACTGTGTAAAAGTACTGTTACATAAACTCCTGTTGGGTAAAATGCACTCATGAACTCATGAACTCATTAAAACGACATCATCTGTCCTCAAACAGGACATTACTGACAATGAAAGGCCATTTTGATAAGGACAATTTCAGATAACGAGGAAGGACGTAGAAAAAGACGGCAGAATGTCTGGCAGACCTTTACTTAAGGTTTATATACTATTTTAAGAGTGACTTGTACAAGTACCATGGAGGATGAGCAACAGGCAGCACAAGAGGTGGCAATAACAACATGCGCATGTGCTCTATAAATCAAGCAATGTGTAATATTTATATGTTGTGCCAACACATTTGCACACTGCATATTTGAAACTGGTGGCACAACAGCTGGTTTTCTTTAAAATAGAATGAGAAAAATGCTGACAAAGGCTGTAAAGATGAACATGGGGAATGTTGTAAGACTAGTACAAGGCACTCATTTCATACACAAGCCATTTCAAATTGCCCACACTACAGCCAAATCTAAACCAAAAAGAATATGGTTCAAATATAATCCCAGTGGCAAAGATGTGAGCAGAGCTTTTTGGGATCTTCCTGTTGCCAGGAAGCCCTACATCACAGAACATGTTTTCCCAAACCACTGGCTGGTAATTGTTAAGGGGTGGAAGGTGAAAACACAGAGGAAAAAACAGCTCAACGCCTTTGAACCATTGCATTGGTTAGAAGACACAGTCCTCCTCTCTGATGTGCCAGGACAATAGAAACTGAATATTTTATAAGTCCATCCATCAGGAAAACAATAAAGCAGAGCCGTGGTAATGATGGTCCGTCTTTCCCCCGCTCCAACCTCACTTAGCTCTCCCAGCCGGCTCACTCAGGGATAAATTAGCTTTCAATGCTACATTTTTGGAATTCAAGTCCAGACAGTGCTGCATTAAAAATAGAATTAATGTCAACAAAGAAATTCTTCTCATTAACAGGTTCAACCCATAGATCTGTAAAGACAGCAAAACCTGTTACATAGTAAAAATATTGCAAAATAAAGACAACATTAGCACAGCACACGTGTCTGTTATTTGACCGCATCATATGCTAATGTATATCCTCTAAACACTGTCTGTATATATATTTTTTTATCTAGCATTGCTTTATCTGATGAGCTGCCAACCTAACTCCGGGTGCATTAAGTCATTTGGTTACAATCGGCTAGAAAGCTAGGTCTGTATAAACACATTAAAAACACTTAGAGGAGTATAGAAGGACTGCCATCTGGTCGCCTTGATGTTGTCCAGATCCCATCTCTGAGCCCTAAACACACCTTGTAATTAGAATACAGCACAGAGGCTGTTACTGGTGTGAATTAAACACCCCTGTCTAAACCGCAGCTTTTCAAAGAGAAGCAGTGACAGGACCACGTACTTGAACCCGATTCAAATGGTAATTCCACTCTTGTGCAAATAAGCAAAATCAGTTCTATCAGATTTCACTGAGTGATCTGTGTGGTGTGGCTTCAGAGAGATGGGTGGGGCCATTATGCAACGTTCAGGAGTGTTCTAATGTCAAAGGAGATAAACATCTTAAAGGTTACTGCACATCTCTTACCTGCTTTTTGGGTTTGTAGAATTCTGTCATACAGCCCCTCAAAATTCTCCAGCAGAGTCTTGCTGGTCTGGATCACCTGAAAGGAGACAAGATATATTGTTTTACTTTGCCTTTTTATTTCCACATCAGAAAAAACTGGCATCCCACAAGACAGCAGGGAGCAGTCTCCGTCTGGTGGCCGGGTGTTTCTCTCCAGGGAGGGCCCAGGAAAACAAGCTGTTATTACAGGCTCGTCAGTGGGCGGGGTCGCTGAATTGCATTTTTTAGAACCAAAATTAGAGGGACGGAGACATAAGCAATTAGGGTGTTTTTCAAAAGTCACTCATTTTTTCAACGCTTGTCTCGTTTTCAGGACATAAGAATGTCATTTACGGCGACATTTAAAAAAATATCTCTTTAATAAAAAAGGCAGATCATCAAGGTCATATGAAGAGAAGGTGAAGGTAAACATGAAGCAGGACACCACCGTGTTATCTGTGAAATTGCAGCTATGAAAGATGCAAAGTTTAGCTCCTGTGGTAGGCCCAGCTTTAATTGAGTACACACACTCTGCTGACCTGCAGATTGTTAAAAGTCTCAGGGTGGCCTTTAAGGCAGACTCGAAGATTTTTGGAATTAATTTCCATATTAAAATGCCAACACCACACCTGCCCCACACAACAGCTCAGCAGTGTTTCACAAGGTTAATGATGCTTATGTAGAGTGTCACAGACAGAGGTAAATAAGTGTAAGGTATAAGGAGAGTCTGACCGACCATCTGGGTCTTTCCCTTACTATCTTTAAAAAAAAGTGTTATGTTATTTTGTGCATGTTGGGCACTGGGGCCTAAGTGTATCCAGGGCTGCTGTACTTGTAGGCTCCCTAAGTGACTTAAGTGCACATCGTGGTCATGTCATAAAGCAAGGCAGCTCTGCTCCCCTGACAAGACAGAGAAAGAATGGAAAGAAAACACAGCTTAGTTTAACAAAGTCCCTCTGGAAAAAAGAGCAGTGACCAACATCTTGCCCCTGAGATCGATCACTGGAGCTAGCCAGCGAGAGGAAATAGAGAGAGTGGGGTGATAGATGGGGGTGTCAGGAACAGAAGAAAGGTGGAATACTATTTTAGAAAGAAAGATGAACACGTTTTATTAAGAAACGCCCTCAGCATTAATCCTCTAGACCATTTAGTTTAAATAAACACCTGGTGATGTATAAGTTTTGTCATTATTTGAATAAGACTGAAACCAACAATTATAGTGTGTATACCCTAATATAGCTCAGTTCTCATTGCCATAGAGCTCCATAGTTATTTAAAAACTATTAAATGAGCCCCAGTGTTGCACTGGTTTACGTGTTCCTTCATTACCATTAGCATTGGTACTGTGGTTTATTTTGAGACAATCCCAGAAACTCTATCCTGCTGCTGGTGATAGTCACAGAGCACCTAACACACACACTAGCTATCCCTATTTGAAAGGAACAACGCACAGCTGTTGAAAATGAATTACTGAGTGTTTTTCATTTGTGCCAAAGCCAGGGTGAGGAAACTACGAAATCTGATACAGATTTGTTGTTGTGCTTTAAATGTTTCCTGCAGTAAGTTCATATGATAACCTCCACCACTACATTACTATATATCTGTTTATGTTCTTAAGACAAAAATAAACAAGCAGCCTTTTTTTGGCATTATCACAAGTATTCCATCCCATTATCATGTGCTGTAGGGAGAACAGAGTTTCTAAAAAAACCCATGTAGTAAATCACCATGTGACAGTGAAGGCAGTACTGACTTAATTATTCTGGCTATTTTGTGTCACTCCGCAGCTGCAGTTGCGGCACTTAGAGCTGTCGCACACGCTGTGATTACTTCCCCCATGGGAGAAGAAATTACCATCTTGGTGGCAGAGACAGCATCACAGAAGTATTTAAAGACCCGGTCTAAAGGTAGGTGTGTGGACTGTGCACACCCCCTCTGCACACTAAAGCCCATCATCTGTTAGTGCTACATTATGTTTATTTCTATTATTATATTTATTACTTCCCACATTTTGCATAGATGCAAATGGTCATTTGATTTAAAAGGTGAGGTAAGTTTAGCAATCCAGTTATGCAAATGATGATAACACATAGTTATGTTAAGTTTTAATATATCCACAAGGTTCATAGAAAAAATGATATCCCCTTCCTTTCAGATAAAACCAAGACTAACACACAGGCTTTATATTCCCTCGGTTCAGTTTTTAAGAGACAGTGCATGCGCAACTCATCTCTATTTACAGGCTGTGCCCTCAGTTCATCTGCTGTGAACAAAAACAGAAATCAGAGCATATTATCTAAGACCACAAGCTGGCATCATGCTCATCCCTCTACTTTTTTTCCCGAAGCACACAAATGAGCAGGGATTGAGACCTAGATTCTATTTTTGCCAACTAGGAAGCAAAAGCCTGGTTACTCCCAGTGGTGAATTTTGACACAGAGCCTGGATTCCTAATTGCACTGTTCCATACATTATTTGCAACTCTTTGGCTCTCCTCCTTTGGATTCATGCCTCTGTATTTTCCTCCCCCCCTGCAGCTGTGCAACTTCCTACTCCGTCTCCTTACGGTCAGGGCCTGCAGTTTCACATCAATTAAGCCCTTGTTTTTAATTTATTAGATTTTGTTCCCCAAACACTCGTCATTTTCTCCTTTCTTCTCTCTAACTTAATTTTCCTGGCAATCTTTCCATCAGCCCCAATTAACTAGCCCTCTAATCTCAAGTCTGAGTCCAGCAGAGGGGTTACTTTAATATGTCTGCGTAATTTTCGGGATATTTATCTCTCAGTCCAAAGGGGTGTGCTATAAGAACTAACACAGTTGGGGGCAGATAGCACTTTATCCATGCATTGTTTCCATTACAATGTCAATTTCATGTGAAATTTCTATCAATTGTTTTCACTTCTGTTTTTTACTTTGACTATAAAACTGAATAGCATCTGTTTACAATTAGAAAACTACATAGACTTTTGTAATTAGCTCCACCGTAATTGAATCTAAACATTTGAAGCCTCACTCAGAACTCGCACTTGGAGCTTAGGTTCCACATATGTGCATACATCTACAAATTGTGGACTCACACTGTGGCCCTTGTATATCAATGGTTCAGTACCAATAAACACTAAACCAGGGCTTAATAAATATTCTCAGAGCATAATGTTACAGCCAAAAAGATGGAGATCCATCTGATAAAATATTCTCTTGTTACTGGAAGCAAAATTAATCAAAAGGAGTTCACTTGTTGCTCTACTTATGCCACTGGATTTTTCCAGGTCATGTAAGCCTTGAGCTTGAAATAATGATGTGAAGTCTTGCTAATAATGTGCTGAAAATCAATGGAAAACAACAGGATGTGTTCAGGGAAATGCTGTTGTCTCAGAATAGCCTCAATTGCAGGTTGTATAACTTGTGAACATTGATTTTATTACTTAACAGAGCACCCCCCCCCCCCCCCCCATTAGGGCCAGTAAAGCCAAGGCATTGATTTAATAGAAGTTGGAACTTGTTTTCTAGGCAAGTCTTTTTTTGCTTTAAATATGAAGCACAAAAGGGGGGACTAAATCCATTGACAAATGTTCAGCCTACTTCTTCCCCCTTCAACACTTTAAGAACAATTTCGTCAGGCAACTACTCACCATGTCATAGGTAGTGACAACTTTCTTGAGAACCTCTGGTAGCAGACCTTGGGGCTCCAAGTTGGGGTATTGTTCAGCGAGGTTGAACAACAGAATGGGGCTGTTGTCGGTTCCAGTGAGTCGAGGGGAAAGGGCCAAGATGCACTGCTTCAGGTTAGCCACCGCTGAAAGGCCACACAGCTCTTTAAAGGACACAATGGCATTCTGCACAAAGAAGAGAAAAATGAAAGGCTTGCCAATATACTGATTAATAATACTGGCATGCCAAGCAACACATACTTCTGATTATATAACGTTAAGTTAAGGTAAGGAGTTAATATTCCACATTGTTCAAATCTGGTATTGATCTGTGTTAAAGGTGTAACCCAAGAGTAGCCAGAGGAAGTGCCACTCATTACCTGTGAGAACTTTTATGTTGGCACTTGTGAGTTACTCATAAACACTCAATCCTTTTGGACTGTATCACACGGAAGTCTCAACCTTCCTGTGAAAGCACACATTTAAATCCTGCATAAACAACCGCAGGGACCAACTGGGACAGTGCAGTCAAAATGTGCTACAGCCTCAAGGCCAGTGGCTTGTTATGACACAATGACTGCAATGTAAACACAGCTACTAAAATAAATCCTAATACAGCCTGAAGAAACACAACATGGGACCAACCACAGAGTGTTACGACACTCCAGTACAGCATTTTCAGTACAAGTTTTTTCAGATTCTTCAAATGCTAATTCAAGACAACAAATATGACTTGTGACACCGTTTTCAGGATCCCTGTCTTGGCAAAGAAAGACAAAAAAAAAAGGGTTGGGATAATATTTGTGAAGATTAGAAGCTATTTAAAAAACAGAAGGTGCTTTATTTAAAACATATCACCAGCTTGTGGTATTTCAAAATCATACCAGACTCTACCATTCAAAAAGGATGATCATAATTGTCCCTCAACGTTCGCCCTGCATTTGTTTTTACTATTGGCTAAAGCATAAGGATTAAATCACGTCTGACTCAGTCAAGCTTGGTGGTTTTCTTGTTTTTCTTTCCAGAGTGGGTTCCATTTTTAGATGTTCAAGACTCTTTGTAGTTGGTCTGGTTATAATCTATTCTTGACTTGGGGTTACATTTCCTTCAGTCTACCCTTGACCACAAAAAACAAACCCATGCTGGAAGATGGACGGAAAAAAATACAATAACTGTTAGCTCACTGGTGCCAATTCAGAGGACACTAGAGAATATAATTGGCATTTAATGGAGTTTGCTTTTAATTTCTTACCTGCATGTTTTCTCTGAGATCTGTTGCCTCCCTTAGAGGCAGCATGACTGTTTTGAAGACATCATCCAGAGCCTTGATCAATAGCACTCTCATGCTGGCATACTCTCTACTCTTCTTGCCCTTTCGTACAGACAGTCCCCTTTTGTGTGGTTTGCCGCCTCCTCTTCGATTGGTTATGGCCACATGAACAAACAACAAGGTGTGTTGCAAAACCTCCCCTGTCAGAGACTGCAGAGGTACATGGCGAAAACCTGGCTGGAGACACTCAAAGGGGATGGTGTATTGGCCGATAAATTCATCACCAATATAGTCGTCATCTAGCACCACAAAGCGCACCATTGCGAGCTCAGGGAGATTTATCTGAAACTCAAAGCTTTCATCAAACAGAGGGTTGTCCCCATTCTGATTGACCGTTTTAGTCCTTTGTTCAGCACAGTCAGCAGGAATGCCGTGTATTTCCACATACACATAGGGGTCCACTACATCTCCTTTGGCACCTGAGCCTTTGGGTTTAGGGAAGTTTTGTCCACTGATGATCTTGATGTGCAAGAGCTGTGGAGAAACACCAGGCACTGAATCTTTAGTGTTGGCACTAAAATATGACACATGCTCTCTCATGATGGCTGGACGCAGCACATAGCCACAGTTCCCATTCTGACGGAACCAGCCTATGTTTAAATCCATCATCAGTCCAGGAGTCTGGTAGTTCATTGCCACAATCTGGCAACCACACTTCCAGAAATCCTGTGGATTCATGTTGCTGGAGTCAATCCGCATTGGGCTAGGGTAAACTCGTGCAAGATACTTCTTGTTGTAGTTAACAAAGTCGCCAGGGAGGTCACTGGCGCAGCGACTGGCAAAGACTTCATTGAAAGAGCAAAGCTCCCATTGCTTCTGGTTCTGGAAAGATGTTGGGAAGTCCTTGAACTCCACAGACTTACACAAAGTCACCAGATCAGAGAGGTCCTTTGACAGCTGGAAATGTTTGGGTGCAATAGTCTGTTGTTCTGCAGACTCTATGCTTATTCTTTGAGACATCTCTGCACCCTCGTCCTCATCTGTGACCTCACCTTCTGAAGCAGTGCAGTTCGTGCTCAACTTTTTACCCTTCAGCAGGATCTTACCCTTCAGTTCTGATGGAGAGGGAAGGTAACAGTCCTCAGGTTTTGGAGGGTCTAGGTGGATCTTGTCACCAAGAATCTTCTTTAGGTGCTGAAACATGACTCTCTGCTGCTTTAAGGAGCAATGGTTTTCTAAACACAGTAGCAGTGGAAACTCAGATGCAACAAAGGCATACTTGTTGATGACGTCAACGACACTGCGAAAAACGATCTGTGAAGTCATTGTGTGACCAGTGTAAATAACAGGTTCGTTATCAGGCCCGTCCCACACATCCAGCTCTACACTGCGGCAGCCCATCTTGAGGGCACGGATGTACCCTGTCACATCAGAAGGACCTCTGAACTGATCTTCTATCAGATACGTGTTGTGGGATGCATTAATGTAATAGTGGGACAGAGGCTGTTTCATGTCTTGGCACACTGTTTTCTGTTCAGGGTCAAATAGATGGCACTCTGGAGACATAAGATAGTTGGTAAACCCATCAAGAGAAAGCCAACCCTTGAGCTGGCCTTCTTTGGACGGTTCATATTTCTGAATTACCTCTAAGCTGGTGTCTTCACTGACTTGTGCCATACCCTGCTCAGCCTCCAGAAATATCATTAGGTCTTTGGTATCCAGAAATTCTTTGTTACTAGAGAACTGAACAAAGAGAAAATAAATTTCTGGTCTGGTGCAAAGATCATGAAAGACCTCAATGAACTCGTCTTTTGTCACATCAGAACCTGCTTTGTCCTTAGCTTTATGAAGCTCCTTGAACTTCAGTTCTATTTTCAAATTTTTAAGTCCCGGGCTTAACTTTTTGACTAACTGCAGAGCAGCACATATCGTTATATGTTTGCTGTTGTTACTGCCTGCCTCATCAAAAAGTTCACCGAGCCAAGATGAGCGCATGTTGTTCTGACTGCTCTCTATCATATTTAAGGTGTGTTTCCCATAGGAGATCAGGTACCGCAGCCCTGTTACCCAAATGTTGGCTACATCTGCAGTGTTTGCCACCAAGTCCAGTGACTCATAGTTCTCCCCAAAAATAATTGAGAAGGCACAGTCCTCTGAAATCTGATCATAGGTTCCATTAGTTCTAAAAGTGTCTGTATTTTTTCCCGTTCGCACTTCTTTGATGGATTTTACATCAATTTTGGCCTTTTCTGATTCTTTCTTCGAGGGCTCCCATCTCAAAGACTGCATGTCAGCATCAAGGAGAAAGTAGCGGTGGTAGATGCGGGAATTGGAACGCACTTTCTTTAGCTCAGAGCCATCCACCATTGCGTTGATGCAGTCGCTAGCACTGCTAATTTTCTTCTCTGTGGGCATGCTGCTGAATGATACAGTCTTCTTTCTTTCTTTACGTTGTTTTGAGCCATCCTGCAGAGAAGCAGAACAAGGGGCATAAATACAAAGACTTCTGTAGATACTGAACGATAAAACAGAATATTGATTTTAAAAAAACAAGCACTACTAACAAGAAATACATTGAGTAAAAACCTAGAAAACTAGTATTTTACACTCCAAAGTAAAGAAACATAATGCATATCTGTTCAACTGTATAGAGGCATATATGTATTGCTTGCTTAAAATTAAACAAGGTGAAGAAGAGTTTTCCCCCCCAACAGTCCAACATTTAGAATTAACAATAATGTTTTTTGTTACGTTCAAACACATCCTGAAGGTGGAAATTGCACTATAATAAGAATGTATATTTACTCCGGTACTGAACTACTACATAAGTGCATTAAGATGCTTATTATTTTATTAGCCAATGAGCCAGAAATAGTATTCTTTCTTCCTGGTTCCTCTTTAAATAGTTCCTGAGCAGAATCACAGCAACACAATTGTAAGGTGACTTAAGGTACCTGTCACAGTACATTATGGAGATACAACACAAAATCTCCCTCAGGAAAGTTTTGCCAACACTAATCCAGTCATCTATTCCACAGCCTCTACATTTCTAATTTGCTTTATGAACACTGCAATTTTCTGCAACCGGTTCTTCAGCACAAGAACATAATTTTCTATTTTCACCAGTGAAAACCAAACCAATGCGTATCATCGTGTTGGAGTTTAGTGGCACTACTTGATCTTACATTTCCTGTCGGGTTTAATGAAACCACAAAACCATCCCAACCTCTTCTGTAATCAAACTGAGATGTGCACACCTCACATACAGAACAAACTCTTGAACATGGTGAAGGAAAGATGGGCATATAAATCAAATTCGATCTAATAATAGGAATGAGGGGTTATGTGTGGGATTGATGTGTCTTTATCTTCATGTCTATAAATGCACATAGAAGCACACCTCCTCCATCTAACGTCTCTCCATCTTCCTCCGTGTACTTCTCCCATTTAGCTTACAATGTTATTAAGAAACTCCTACTGATGTGACAGTGTGGCTGTCATTTTTCACAGGACCAGCATTTTTTAAATTTAAAGCAGTTTCATCATAATAGATTGTGTTTTTGCTCTTGCGTGTATGCTTACGGTTTACTCTATTGTCCCAAACTTCCATGGCTCAGCAGTTGCTCTTAGACACACACACGGGGATTAACAGAGCTTCATCATGTATAAATTTGTTTGTAATTGGACAAGATGTAGCATAATATAATTTATATAGACCCAAAGTCAGCAGCAGAAGCCTGTCAATGGGCAACACTTAGATTACAAAAGACCAAACAATATTACGTATGATTTCTATAAAATAGTGAGTCATAATAAATCCCATCTGTGCGCTAGAGAATTAAAAAAAACACAGACTGGCACATTTACTCTGATTGGTAGGATCTTCCACAATCTCTTAGGAGAGTTCATTATAAAAAAGGGAAGCATTAATGCGTGACTGCAGATAATCCTTATGATCTGAGGAAGAATGTGAACATATGTTGGCTCACTGATAGTCTGTTTCCGGCTGTATTTATTACAAGGGCCGCCATGCCAGGCATTTGCCTCAGGATTTCCCTTTGCTCCCTTAACCTAAACTAGAAAACAATGCTGTCCACACCCGTCTCTGTGTTAGCATGTGTTATTATTTCCTTAGGACATGTTTCTTATGCAATAGTCCCTTCCTGTCTCTGGAGGAAGCCAGACAGTCCAGGGTGTTCTTCTTCTATTGTGTATTTCATTAGTCCTTAAATGGTTCTTTAAAAGATGCGATCCCCATCATAAGGTTTTCTATTTTTAGTTTGATCAGATATTTCCTTTAAAAGGTTAGGCTTAGCTACATATTCTACCAGACATAAATATTACAAATCTCAGTTCATCTGTGTTTCTTGATATCCAACAATAAACAATATCTTCAAAGCGAAACATCATCAAGATGTTTTGTATTAGCGAGTCCATAGCACAGGACACAAAAGGGAATACCAGGTAATGGCAGGTAGCACAGCGTCAATTGAGAAATGCATCTTTGATACAAGGTTGCTGTATTCTAGCAATATTAGGGGTGATTATTTTCAATGATTTATGGAACTGCCTTGCAAAGGGTCAGGAACTTTGCAAGGAAAGATAAGCTTGGATCTCAATTTGAATGTTAATGTGTGCTTTATGTAGTGAACGTCCTAGGGGGAAGTGACATTCAACCTCAATACTTGTGCATAAGCCTATTTAATTGAATTCTAACCAGGCTTTATTTCTTTTCTTTTTTTTATTCCCTTTATTTTCACTTAAGTTCCGTACCTTTTCGCTAATCTTCATACAAATTTTCCACCTTGAATATTATAGAAAATCTTTTAAATAAAATTCCAAAAGCCAAAAATTACAGCAACAGTAAGTAGAGGCAAAATCATTGATATTCCTAAACACTCTATCTAATTCCCACTTGATTTGTCACCACCATTTTATGTTAACAATGAATTTAACTAGTGATATTTTTTATACAATGTTTGGGGTAAAAGCGTATTTCTTTGGATGTTGAGACTGTGGCTTTTTCATTCCCTATTATATTTTTATTTTTAGTAAAATTCAGAAAAGAAAACACAAATTGTAAGCAGAATATGTCAGTCAGAATAACTTCAAAATAAAAGGAAACTGTTTCTTAGTAGAGAGATAATAACAAGGCTTTTCCCATTAATACATGTATGCCCTTATACAATTATGCAAAGGATGCTTGGTGTTGGGGTGATTGAATGAGTAAATGAGACAGAAGGTGAGTCAGAGAGAAGCAAACAAAAGAAGAGACAATGCAAAAGCAAGAGAGTAAGTATGACAGAGTGTGTCCAACTGCTCACAGATCCCATAGGAATCTTAATCCCCTAATGGACTAAATCCCATATTTCTTTCTGGCTCAGTGAGCAGTTATGGATTGTCTGTACAACTGAGAATATCAGAAGGGCCCCATTACGCTCTGCTCCACTGTTCTACATCCCCAACATAAAGAAACAATCACCTACAGACCAGCATTGGCTTCAGTTCATAATAACCTGAATCTATTCAATGAGAATAATTGAATTAGAAAGCAGATGTAATAAAGGAATCAGGCTAGTAGACGCTATTGTTAGCCTAACATACATTTCTATTGTTTGTAGGCCTACTGCCACTACTGGTGTTTCTGAACACCTATTATTGATAAATTATTAAGGCCTGTTGGAGGACATGCTACATCCATGTTATACAACTATTCTGCAAGGCAAATGTTATTTTTGGAATAGGAAACAAACACAGGATTTACCATATCCTGTTGCATAAACTAAACACTGATATGAAGAGTCAGATGCTGAATCATTTTCTCTGGATAACGCTGGATTAGACCCAAGAGTGCATGAAAGTCTCCTCCACTACCCACCAAGCAAGCTGAGGCAACAGCATGGTTACCTAAGCAGCTCATACATATCCCACAGCTCTAACAGTGGGATGTGTACCTTTTTTTAGGACTCGAGTTCACCTAAGAAACTCAAAAGGACTGACAAAGCTAGTCAACATTACAAATCTGTTGGCCTGAAGATGTTCTCATACATTAAACCTGTAATGCATATTTAACACTGACAGAAACTGCAGCATGTTTGATAAGGTTTTCATACTGATACAGTTGTTGATGGTTAACCAACACCTTTACTTATAATAATACAAATAAAACATACCACAATGTGTCAAATTACAGTACGTCATCTTGTATTGTTACAATTACATAGAAGATTTGGAGGCTTAATTGCATTTTTTACAAAACATATTCAATTAATGTACTTTTATTCTGTTTGAAAGGGTAAATGCTTAATAAAGGTTCATGCATAAATCAGTCAGAACCTTACAGTGAAATAATCCAAAATAAAACATGTGGCTATAAATGATTGATCCATTGATTAAAAACTAGCCAACATGTTACAATTTGGATCAAGCACTTGGAACGTATTATTTTCTTTGTGTATAAGAATAAATACGAAGGATTTGGCCTACAATGTTCAGTCTACCTATGCCTTTCATTTGTCATGATTACTATCAGCTTCAAATTAATTGTCAGGTAGATCCAAAACAGGCGCTACTCATTTCTTCCCTAGTTGCATCATCATTAAACAATAATGTGTTAATACAACCTGATGTGTTCAACAGGCCGAGGAGGCTGAGATGAAAATACATTGAATGTGTGTCGAAAAAAGGAGTTAGGGTAACACAGTGACAGGACGAGCTGTGGGGGAACAACTAAAGCTAGAAGAAAATGAGTCAAAAGTGAAAAAATGTTTGTTTTTTAAATGGTGACAGATAGGAAGAGGAAATAAATGATTTGAAAGCTTGCCCTCTAGAAAATGCTTTTCAGATATGAGATAAGGGTCACATTCTGTTGTGTAAACTCTTCAAATAATGTGACAGTCACTTTGCAGACACTGCAACAACGGTAACACCACTAAACCACAATAGCAAAAATAACTGCAAAACTATTTGAATTTCTCATATTAACTGTTTTTTCGCTTTCTGTATCTTGAATTAGTACTGTAAAAGTCCTTTTATGACCTGGGATGGGTTCTTTTTTATGAAGTGAGGATACTATTAAAATAACAGCCAAAGCAGTCAAAATACTGTATCAAGTCATTGTTCAAATAGCCTTAGATATTCCAGTTAAAAGCTCAGTGTTTGGTTCAAATAAGCCTAGGGAGACTTTTTGGTCACTGTCAGCAATGCAGAGTCAGGAGCTTACACCTGGTGAAGGCTCAGCTGCTTCTGTTCTGCTCCATATGAGGTCAGTCGTTGGTCAAATGAAGTGTGAAGAAGGTGACTACCTTGGGACTCAAATTTTAAAGCTCTACCATTTCTTGAACAAACATAAATGCAAGTCACATGTCTTTTTTTGGTACATTGTGGTTGTGATTTAAAGTCATCTGCCAATAGGTTTCAATGAAGCGACCGATGATGTTTTCCCTACAGGTTTTGACTTAACATTGTTTTGGGTTTATTATCTGGATATAATGTTTTTTATTCTTACTTACTCTTGTATAATTCTAATGGTAATTGGTGTTCAGAGCATGTGTTAAATGTGAGTTAGCTTGATGTAGATTGATGTAACGGACAAATGGACTCATCACTTTTTATGTTTTAGGAGGAAACGCAACCAAAAATGAGAAATGTAACATTTCAAGTCAGCTCCAAGGCAAGACAATTAAAACATGTAGGTCTATGTTATTTTTTATTCAATTAATTTGGTCGAGTATATGCCTGTAATGAAACGCTCACAGGGAGTCTCTATCAATCAACGAACACACGGTTTAAACGTGTAATACACATATCCAGCTGGACATTTTTTGGATTTAAACAGCTGTTAATGCAGATACTGCTTCACTTAACATGACAAAATAGACCAAAAGCTTCAAAACAGGCAGAGTCTCTGTGGGATGAAGGCTCATTTAAAAGCATGGAAGTGAAGCTGTTCTGTAGATGTCCAAAAAGCCTCTAAAATGCTCCCACTGGGAGTTAGTAGTAGGCTACAGCTGCATTAAAAAAAAAAATTGCTGCCTTCAGTGACTGGATTGTCTGACCTCTAAATAACATTTCCTAAAGCTGGAAACCAAAGACTTAACTGAGAGGAGCAGAAAGTATTTCTGCTAAATTATAACTTCAACAAGCATTTCTGTCAGTATTTAAGCTCTGATAAATGACACCATTACCCAGAGTACAATCACCTTAGTTGTTCTCAGTTCATTGTTCACCATCATTTTCTCTCTGGAGCTATTCTGAGATTTACATCATCAGCACTTAGTTTTTAGGCTCTAGGATTTGGGAGAGAGACTAATGTTTTCAAGTCATGATTGTGCCATTATCCACAGCTACACAAATCAATTGGTCCAAAAAGTACCGTATTTTCCGGACTACAAGGCGCACCTGAATATTAGCCGCACAAGCTAAAATTAGGGGGAAATCCTGTTTCGTTCATACATTAGCTGCACCGGACTATAAGCCGCAGGGTTCAAAGCTTGTGCAAAAAGTAGCGGCTTATAGTCCGGAAATGACGGTACTCGTCTTGCTCTTGCTAATCTAGTCTCTTTTTCAAACTAACTCGTACGGCACTACTTTGCCTGGCGGACGGACATGTGACCAACATACCACTCTTTTCCCCTGTGACTGTGTGTCTGATCACATGCCCTTCCGCCAGGCAAATTAGTGCCGTACAACAGTGGAACAAACCAAAACAAAACCTCTTACGATATCACAAAAATCATGAAAAATCCATAGAAAAGCCGCACCGGACTATAAGCCGCAGGGTTCAAAATTACGGTAATATGAACAGAACATTTCTACAGGGGTGAGGCTTTTCTTAAGTTGCCGACTGTGACATATGCCTGAAAAGCATAAAGCCCAGCATTGTATGTTATTATGAGGACAGGCTGAGCTATCTATGGAATTACATAACACGTACCCAGACAACATGTTAATTACCACTGCTAAAAGGTCATGTTTGTCTTGGTTTGTCTGTCGGTCTGTCTGTAGAAAGATTACAGAAAAACTATTGGAAGGTTTTTCATAAAACTTGGTAAAAGGGGGAAATTATGGACCTTTTGAAAATTGTGAAATCTCTGTGAAGTTAACACAATTAACCTTGCAGATGTAGTCTTTGAGAAATTGTACACGTCCAGATTGGTGTATTAATCTGCTCTCAGATTGACAGGGACAAATCAAACGAAGGTCTTTGTCTCATTCATAAACTGCAGAAGGGCACAGAAAGGAACAATAATAACTCACACATCTTCTAATTAACACAGCATTAAAGTGTTTGCACACTACAACACTCACACACACAAAATCAATCAAACTGAACTTCGATAAACATAAATAGGAACGGTTTACCCACTTATTGATAGGTGCAATGTAACAGCGGTGAGGCACAGTGACCACTAATTAATTATTTAATCCGGTCAGACTGCATTGAATGCATTTACAAATGAAACTGCAATTGATGAAAAATGATCGTAATCACATTCAGATCAGATCTCAGATCTCAAAATGAGAATCAGAATCTGATGAAGGCAGAGAGAACACTGGCATGCATCCAAAGCTCTGCCTGCACTCTGAGTCAAATTAATATTAGCTGCCAATTTCGTCAGGATTTTCCCAGCCAACATAGTTACAGTGACAACACAGCGTTGCTGAAACATTCTAGGAGTCTCTTCAAGTTAAAAAGACATGCAAGACAATGCTGAGGCAGTCTTGCCTTGCTGACAGACAACACAATACCAATTCGAATGATAATACACAGCCCCAATTTAGTTGCAGTTACATTTTATCACATTAGGGGCGGTGGTGGCGAAGTCCATAGGGGCTTGGCCTGGGAACTGGAAGGTCACCAGTTCAAGTCCCCGAAAGACCAAGTGCCACCGTGGTGTCCCTGAGCAAGACACTGGTTACCTACACTGCTCCCCGGGCGCCGTACATAATGGCAGCCCACTGCTCCTAACACTAGGATGGGTCAAATGCAGAGACCGCATTTCGTTGTCCTAGTACTTGTACTCTGTGCAATGACAATAAAGTTGAATCTTCTTCATCTTCATCTTCATTACTTGCAAACAAAACTACATTTTTGCCTGACGTCAGTCTGTGTTTCTTCCATCCAACAAAGCATTTGTAAAGTCAATAACAGTTAAATTACAACAAAAAAAGTGCAGTATTTTTAATAAACATGCATTTGAGGAGTTACATTAAGACTTGCATTGCCTCTATAATATAACTATATTCACATCTCATCAGGAGCAGCCTCGATTTGAATGTTTTTATGATGAACACTTTTTCTTTGATTTATTGATTATTACAATACAATTTTAATTAAACTCCTTTCCAGAGGCATGGAGCCACCTCTCCCATTAATGCGGCAGAACTGTAATCACTGCCAAGTCATTGGAGCTACTCTTGAAATACCTGGGTGAGGCAAGCAGCACCTAAATCACTGACTGAACAAGCAGTTAGTCGTGTTGATCACTGCTCCTGTGAATCGCCTTCCTTAAACACATAAAGCCAAGAAGAGTGAACCTGAGACAGCAACAGGACACTGCACCACAGATGGCTGTAAAAAATATCCATAATAAATAACCACATCAACTGTAGTGGTGGTATTGGGTTGGGCAACTTGATAACACATATGCATGCACGATTCATTGCTCAAAGATAGTTTTGGTTAAGCAACTATTTGTGGTTGGTAGGCTAAATGAGGGTTGGGAAGTCCATAACTATGCTTAAGTGGCGGTTTGTAGAGTGACATTATGAATGATTAATATGACAATGCTTGGCAAGATCAACATTTCCATTACCACTTTCTAAATTCCCTCTCACTTCCATTAAAGACAGTGTGCAGTACACGTGAAGAGAGACGCTAAGTCTGAGTACTATACCATATAATAGATTTTCCTAGCTTTAATTGTATATTTTTTTAAACAAGACATGCAATGGTTCCATTTTTTTCAATTAGAGTAGGTTCTTACATGTACTACAAATGTACCGTATCATATAAAAGGAAAGTCGTTTTTTTTTTTTACCACTATGCAAACCTTCTAAAATATGACATAGAATGTACAAATGGCTTATAATCTGAAAAAGGTAAACAGTTAAAAAGAGAGTCAATGTTTCTTCAAGGCAAAGTTACCAAAAGAACTAACGACAGTTTTTCGCTTATAACAAATACACAATGACTTTTAATATAGCTTTGCTCCTCATCAGCAGTACAGGGGTTCATCTCTTAAAAAACAATTAAAAGGTTGAATTGGACTTAAAAATACTGCTGTACTAACAGGCATGTTTCACATAATTAACATCTGATGCAAATTCAGTGTAAACTTCCACTTACCTCAACAGATAGGCCTAAAAGGCTGCTACCGTTTTCTGGATAGCACAAACCAAGCTCGTCTATATAATTCTCACAGAAATCACACTTTGCATGCTGAACAGTTACTGAGTCTGACTAAATGTTATGATACAATATAATGATTCCCAAGGAGAAACTTGTCTTGGACTTGCGGCACTGCTGGTCCACCATAATTAACACCATATGGTTTTTTTTCCTTTTAACAGGGTGATATCACTAAGTGAGTGTGTTTCCCTCTGTGGCTCTGTGTAACAAGTGTTATTTACCGAGCAATGAAAAGATCCTCTTTCTTCGAAAGGATCTGAGGTGAGACCTGAAGTGGAAAGAATTGTAGCCATTGGCTCATTATTTTTTCGCCCACTTGACACCCACTTCAGCATGGTAACAACTCACTGGTGGAGGCAGAGTTTTAAATAAGTAAACCCCTTAGTCCTAATTTCTCAGTTCTGCAACATTTTCTATTGTTATCCATGGGCTCGGCATGTCCCAAAAAGTCATTACTTTGCCAAAGTAAAGAACTTCAATACATTAGGGGGTGAAAGGCAAAGACGCAGTGAATTTGGGGATATATTTAAAATAACAAGGGTTTGAAATATTCTATGTAAAGAGGTTTGGTAGGGTGTGTGCAGATTTTGGGTGGAGTATCACATTAAGTTCCCTATTCAGAAACCATGAAATTTAAAGATCTGCAAAAGTGCTATTTTGCCAACCATGGACTGCAAGCTTCACTTTTTTTTTTGCAACAGTGCACATAGTTTTTCTGTTTCGACCTGCTAGTTTCAAGTTGCCAATAGCTTGTACCAACTCACCACAAACATAGTCCTAAAACACTCCCGTCACTAAATATGTTCAACAGACATGTTCAAAGAAGCCAGGTTAATGTTCACTGTTATTAAGGCTGTCACTATGAGAATGTGGTTGGTGTTGCCCCGACCACATCCTCCCATCTTTTTTGTAGAGAAGCAGTTAAACAAGAACTGAGGGCTCTGACTGACAGTATGAAACATGATGCCTTGTTAACACTGGTCCAACCCGTCACATCCCCACAGCCCAACATTCAATCACTTATAGCTGTCAAAAGTTTTAAAAAAAACAACTGCATGCAGACAAGGGCAAGTCTGGCTGCATACTTGATTTCCCTGATAGCAGTCGGAAAGGAAAGAGTACAGACTCTGTCGGGAGGAGGGCCTGAAGGACGGACGGTGGTGGTTGCTAGGTTCTAACTAACGACTCGGAAGAAGCTTGACTAGAGCGAGTGAAGCTAAAACATCTAAAACTTATAATTTTCATTCAGAGTGGGAGGAGGATTATTTTTTCGTGTATTCGAATGCCAAGTCCATCTGTCTTATCTGCAATGCAAATGTGGCTTTACCAAAGAAAGGACATTTGGAGCGGCATTTCAAGACGGTCCACAAGAGCTACGATACAAACTTCCCAGCTAAATCACCACTGCGCGCCCGAAAAGTCAAGGAATTGAAAAGTCAGCTAGCAGCACAACAGTCCATTTTTACCAGGCCCAATACCACGAGTAAGGCTGCAACCATAGCTTCTTATCGTGTATGTCGTGTTCTTGCAAAAGGAAAGAAATCTTTCAAGGATGGTGAAATTGTGAAGCGTTCATGGAAGCCGCAGATGCGCTTTTTGCCGATTAAAAAAATCGAAAGGAGATTGTGTCTGCTATTCAGGATGTGCAGCTATCAAGAAATTCTGCTACACGGCGATGCGAGGGAATGGCAGAGGATGTTGAACAGCAATTGAGGAATGATATTGACACATGTGAGTGTTTTTCTCTGCAATTCGATGAATCCACTGATGCTGTGGATGTGGCTCAGGTTTGTGTGTTCATTAGAATGGTTTTCGGCAATATGAGTGTAAAAGAAGAGCTGCTGACCATTTTGCCTCTGAAAGGGCACACAAGAGGCACAGATTTTTTTCAGGTTTTTATGGAATTCGTTCGTAAGAGCAAGTTGCCCCTCTTCAAACTCATCTCCATTACAACCGATGGGGCTATCAGCAATGATTGGACGTACTGCTGGGTTCATTGGATTGTGCAAACAGTCTGAATCTTTCCCGGATTTCCTGAATTACCATTGTATAATTCACCAGCAAGGGTTGTGCGGGAAGATTGTAAATTTGAAAGACGTGATGGATGTGGCTAACAAGATTGCCTGTTCGGGCCAGGAGTCTGCAGAGGCGATTATTCTGTGCGGAACTGGGGGAGACCGGTGCACAGAACTGCTGCTGCACACAGACGAAAGGTGGCTCAGCAGAGGTACATTTCTGGAATGGTTTTCTGAATTGTTGCCCGAAATTAAAGAATTTCTGAAACGTTCAAACCATGCTGAATATGCACAGCTAGAAGACAGTCAGTGGCTCTTGGATTTAGCCTTTCTTACTGATCTGACTGACAAGCTCAATAACTTGAATCTAGAGCTGCAGGGTAAGAACAAACACATCATCAACATGATCAGCTCCGTGAACACCTTTAAAAGCAAGTTACAGCTGCTATCAAGCAGGTTGCAACAGTGTGATCTGCGGAACTTTCTACACATGGACACAGAACTTCAGGGCAAAGACTGTGCAGAGCTTGAGAGTGCACGTTATGATGATCAAGTGCAAAGCATCTTGTCAGAATTTGACAGGCGCTTTACTGACTTTGCATCCATTGAGCCTGTTGTCAGTTTTCTCAGTTTTCCATTTGGGGAAAATATAGATGTGGATTGTATAACGTCCAAAGTGGCATCACTCTTCAACCTGGATAGCGGTGCCATTGAGCATGAGATCCTCACACTAAATAATGACATTGAGCTCAAATCAAGAGCTACACCTGACACAAATGTCCAATTCTGGAATCTAATGCAGAAAGAGAAGTACCCCAACCTCAGACCAACTGCAAAGAATTTGACTGCACTTTTTGGATCAACATATTTGTGTGAGTCTGCCTTTTCACATAACAAATCATTAAGTCAAAATACAGATCCACCATGACTGATGACCACCTTGCGGCCTGCTTACGGCTGGCACTCAGCTCCTACTGTCCGGACTATGAGAGACTAGTTTCCTCCTCTCAGTGCCAGAAGTCCCACTGAAGTAGATAACCACTTTTCCAACTTAAATTAGGCATTGTATTAATTGGGTTGTATGTTGTTGTGTTGTTACGGGCCAGTCCTAGGCCTACAACGTACATTTACTTCAATAAATGTATTATTATTGTTAAAACTTGATCTTTGTGTCAGAAAATTGTGTTATTATATAGGTGCACAATTAATTGTGGCTACGCTATGGCTTTCGATATGGCTTAGTAGATCTCGACACACTATCAACTTTAAAAGTAGATCTTGGTTCAAAAAAGGTTGGGCACCCCTGTCTTAGAGTTAACTTAACATGACATTAATTTATGGCTTCAACCAATCGGAAGTCTCTGCTGTGACTCACTTGCTGTGTATTTGTGTGTGCTGTGTTGCTAAAGAAACCCCAGAAAATCCTTTAAAGCTGACTTGTGCACTTCACTTTTTTCTAATGTCCTGTCATAAAGGCTTTGATTGTCGTAATATGGCACTTATTTAAATCTAAATCATTGGGCATTTTAAAATGAGTTCTTGCCTGCATGGATACCCGGGCACTAGACAACCATGAAAGGGTTTTCGTGTTTTATAAAGAAGCCTTTCGTTGTTTCCTCTTTCAAAAAAAAATGATTTGAGTTTAATCCCAAATGTCCTCAAAAAGGAGAGAACAATCTAAATCTATTGTTCAAATAAGCCTTCACATGTTTCCACAGTCTATTGCTCACAGAAGTGAACACATCATTGAAACAAATCACACTCAAATGGCCTGGGAACTGAGACAGCTTCTTGTGTATCGAGGGATTACTTGGAACGTTACAAGATAGAAATGTCAATATAACCCCATCAATCTCCAGGCAGAGGGCACATCTAAGTTCAGCACCTACAAGGTGCCAAGAATGTGTTGCCAGTAATACCTGCTGATGAAACGGTGTGCAGCTGAGCCCCGTCCACTGCCAGAGACTGTACCAAAAGCTGGCAAATCTCTCTAAAACATCAATACCTAATAATCGTCTTGATTGCGCACATGGTAAATTATTAAAGCCACCAACTTCCCTTAAACACACCAGACTTTGCATATTGAAAAGTGCTACTCGAGAAATTCCTTACGCTCATGCATTTAAATTTTAACTGGGCCTAAAGGGAATAAAATTCCTGAGTCTGACTACTAATTTACTGACCTCTAAACGCCAAATGCAAACAACATCAAATAAGAGGTGTCCACTTCTGACATCTCTTTCAGGATAGGATTGCTATACTACGGTTATGTTCTGTGGGGAGAGACTAGAGTAATGGTGAAGATAATTTAAAGATTAATCTTTAGTTTAGTCAAACAAAGACACTTCTCTTCACCTTTTTCAAACGTATTCCTTTACAAGTACATGGCTGACATGACAGCCAAAGCAGTAGAGGCTGTGACCGTATAGTATAGTGTTGCTGACATGATCTACAGACGGTGTTTCAAAGGCTTTCAACATACAGTAGATCGATGCAATGCAAGGAAGTGTCGTCATCTTTGTAAAACCTCAAGCAGTACAGCCAACGTTCCCACCAGTGAGAGGAGTAAAGTAAAGTGCATATTCACAAATCAGACTAACCAAATAGTCTAAAAACATTAACCTGTTAAAAGGTGTGTTGGTTATTTGTATACTCCTCTGAAACAGTTATGCAAAACACCCAGGATCAGCACCTGGAGCAGGTTAAGCCTGGAGTGGCTGTCAGGGATATTCTTTAGTTTGCTAGGTTTCTTTTTTTATGTTACAAATTAGATTTGTATCACGCTAACAGTATGCAACACAAACAATGTTAAGGCAGACCCTATCAATAAATCTGTGCAAATGTTAAGTCAAGATACAGAACATTTAGGAGCCCTGCATAATCATGTATTACCAGTAGTCAGTGTCAGTATCATGCTACATTGCTGCAGTACTGAACAGACTGAACTGTAAGTTTACAGATATGGTATGGTATTCACTGTCTTTGCTGTTGAATTGTCTTTGAAAACATTATTCGTGTGTGCAGTCTTTATTTAAAAATATATCTGAAAAATGTCTGTTTTAGCATCTGTATTATTGCTATAATTGACATTTAAACCACATGCTTCTTACTGTCTTCTCACTGCATTACTATTCTACATCTCTGCTGCTACTACATTTCTCCCTTCTGGAAACAATAAAGAGAATCCCATCTTATCCTGTCTTTACAGGCATGTACACAAAGCTACATTACTGGCATCATATACGAAGAAGTTCTGCTGTACTTCTGTGCAAAATATTGACACAAAGTACAGGATGTGCTTCTGGTGTTCACATTACCGGCCTCTATTGTGAAAACCACATTGAACTGAAATGTAACGTGTAACCATGTTATAGGCGAGGTTAATAACAAGCAGCAAAAGAAGATTAATTGAAATAGAGCAAGGGGGTTTGGATTGTCTCTCCCAACATACATGTCCGGTGTAGATGTGCAAGCTAGCTTACCATAATGAATGACAAAACCCGGAGACTTAAACTTCAATGTTTACCTTGATAATGCTGCTCCTGCGTGGTATTTCTGATTTGCCATCCAATCCCACAGAGGTGTTGGCGGTTTCCCCGGCTTGGTTGCCAGGTGCGACGATGGATCCTGAACCGACCATATTTTCTGATATCCCACAATCTCCATTCAAGACGGACACTTCGCAATGCGTCTTCCCAGCTGCTTCGTCGCTGGGCACGGCCGTATCCTCAAGATTCAATGGAGGCAGGCGGCCGTCCTCCCCAAACTCCGCCATAGGCACTTCGAGCACACACACAGGCACACAAGCTGCTGGGTAGCAAAGCCTTATGATTCGCTTTACTCCAATTTCCTGCGTTGCGTATTGCCCTGTTTTAACATTTGCACGCGATTATTCTGCCATATCATCTCTCGGTGCTCATATCTGTCAGGTTCCTACAGACAGAGGGGCTTGCTCCGTGCACTGTGCTCTGTAAAGAGAAACCCCGGTGATTAGCATAATTAAGCAGCATGACATTAGTAACAGAAGATATTCACAGCAATTCAGCGCTGTGAAGCCATACGAAGGAGAAGCGTTCACATGTTGTGTTCACTGAAAGCGGATGTAAACTTGAGTCAGTGAACGATGTCAATGTAAATGCAGCACGATACAACGCATACACCCGACGTGCTTTACTATGTGTTCAGGCTTTGAAGCATTTTTCAATAAGTTTCCCGTTTGTAGCACACTTCAACCGTGTTCACTCCACAGAGCAATCCATTGTTTTGCTTTAAACCGTTGTAAACCCAACCTCTTCAGTATGGCAGCAATCCGTAACGTTAAGAAAAATAATATTAAAAGCATGTTAAGTTATCAGTTCAGTCAACTCTGCAACACAACTCACGATTAGCCTACTGTAACACACGGAATATGTTTGTACTTGCCTTGTTTCTCCATGGGCTGGACGGTCTTCATAAGTTGTTGCAGCAACTAAGCAAACAGACTGACTGCCGTTTGCTGTCTATGTGCTGAGCTAGGAAGCTAACTCGCTAGCTAGCTCTGTGAAGTTAGTTTTCCAAGCCAAAATATAAGTCCATTCAAAACAACCCTGTGTTGTTACCCTGGTTTCGCAAACGGAGTAATTCCCTCCCCCATCAGTCAATCTCAACAGTGAAAAAGAAAAACGACACTTTGCATAATACGTTACATCTCCATAAACTAAACCGTCGCTTAGAGACTCGTAACTAAGGAACACAGTTGTGTATGTCTCGTGAACGCGCGGCGCAACACCCAAAACAGGCTGTGTTGTCAATCAAACCTAATTTTTTTTTTTTGCCGACTGACAAGAAACGCCCCTTTACTTTCTGCAATACAAATAAACCCGGATACCGAGTTCAACATTTCGCGTGCATTCATTGTGGTATCTTAATATATACCTGTAACTGTGTTAATATACATTTTGATCGTATTGGCATAGGGAAGGTGGTGTAAAGTAGCTAAGTAGATTTACTCAAGTACTGTGTTTAAGCACAGTTTTGAGGGACTTGTACTTTACTTCAGTATTTAAATGTGTTGCTTTCTATACTAAAAATCAGAGTAAATCGTGTACTTTTACTTGACTACATGTATACGTTAAATTACTTTGCAGATTTGGATTAATGATGTGAAATACAAACACTTACATAAGACTTAAATTGCACCTGGAATACAATGCACAGGCTACTCTGCAGCATACAAAGTGGGTAAAACTAGCTTCAAGGTTTCAAGGTTTCAAGGTTTTATTTGTCATATGCACAGCAGATACAGCGTATATGTTGGCAATGAAAATCTTATGTCGCGTGCTCCTCCAACAACTCCACATACATGGTGCAAATAAGATAAATAAAATAGTGCAAAAAGAGAGAAGAATATTTACAATAACAACAATAAAGATTTGAGGATGTGAAATATATACATATGTGGAATACATTGAAAGTATTTAAACACTTTACACTGTTGAATGAGGAGGTATGGGCAGATGCATATATTGTGTATAGCAGATGTATATGGCAGATATGTATAATATATAGATATGTGTACTATAAACAGATATGTATGGCAGATGTGTATAATATATATATATATATATATATATGTATGTGTGTACTATAAAAAGATGTGAGTAGACATTCACACAGCTCAGGAGTTCAGCAGTCTTATAGCCTGTGGTATAAAACTGTCTCTGAGTCTGGTGGTCTTGGTCCGGATGCTGCGGTACCGTCTGCCAGACGGCAGCAGACAGAACAGATTGTTGCTGGGGTGATTGGGGTCCTTTAATATCCTACCGGCCTTCTTCCTACACCGCTGGGTGTAGAGGTCCTCCATGGATGGCAGCTCCGTCCTGGTGATGTGCTGAGCAGTTTTCACCACCCTCTGTAGAGTCTTACGGTTGAGGGCGGTGCAACTGCCATGCCAGGCGGTGATGCAGCCAGTCAGGATACTCTCGATGGTGCACCTGTAGAAGTTGCAGAGTATCCTGGAGTCCATGTTGAACTTCCGCAGCCTGCAGA
Organism: Eleginops maclovinus; assembly: GCF_036324505.1. Taxonomy (NCBI): domain Eukaryota; kingdom Metazoa; phylum Chordata; class Actinopteri; order Perciformes; family Eleginopidae; genus Eleginops; species Eleginops maclovinus. The sequence continues at coordinate 8,462,010 of NC_086351.1, read as the reverse complement.
GGAAGAAGGGCCGCTGTCGAGCCGTCTTGGATATGACCCTGGTGTGATGTGTCCATGTCAGGTCCTCACTGATGTTTACCCCGAGGAACCTGAAGCTGCTGACTCTCTCCACAGGAGTCCCGTCGATGGTGATGGGTGTGTGTGCCTCTCTCTGCCTCTTCCTGTAGTCCACAATCAGCTCCTTTGTTTTGCTGACGTTGAGATGGAGGTTGTTGTCCTGGCAACAAGATGTCAGGGCTCTGACCTCCTCTCTGTACGCCGTCTCGTCGCCGTCTGTGATCAGGCCGATGACGGTCGTGTCGTCAGCAAACTTGATGATGGTGTTGGAGCTGTGTGTGGCCACGCAGTCGTGCGTGAACAGGGAGTAGAGGAGAGGGCTGAGCACACAACCCTGAGGGGCTCCGGTGTTGAGGGTCAAGGTGGAGGATGTGATGTTCAGGTGGAGGATGTGATGTTCCTTTGCTGCACCTTTACCAGCTTTGATAACACTTTAATGCATCAATAATTATAAACAAAATATATAATACTCTGAAAAGGGCACATTTGAATAATGACTACTTTTAGTTTTGGTACTTTAAGTTTATGTTGATGCTAATACTGTTGTACATCCTACACATAGTTTTACATAAGTACAAGATCTGAGTACTTCTTCCATTGGGGTTTCTTGATAGGTGTGTGTTTCTTTGTATACATTTTGATCATATAGGGACAGGTGGCTTTAGCATATGAACCAATACCATAGCATTCAGTTAAAAATAGTTTGCAATCCGTGTTAGTGGGACTTTTAAATGCATAGGCTACATCAAAAAAATAAAAATCATACAGCACACAACTAAAAAGAAAAACTTCAAAACAGTCTTAACGTGAATACATGTTACAAACAGCAAAGAAGTCAACAAGAAAATGCATTCAAAACAACACAAAAGTCAACATGAAGAGGAATATACATAAAAAAATATCACATTATCCAATAAGAACAACATTTCAAAACATAAAAGATGTTTATTTTGAAACATTTCTGAATATGCTCAAAATTAAAGCCTAATTGACAATAGTTATATTAGTAAAAGGCAGATCACAGAAAAAAGATCTTCTTCTTGCTCTTGAACAGAACAAGAAGGAAAGTTATACTGAAAGCGCTAATGGGTTAAAACGCAGACCTCACTGGGTCTAAACCATGGGGGTAAACCAATATACGGCCTAATTAAAGGCTTTATATACAACTTTACTTCTTTTCTGCATTTAGTGGCTGTAGAACATCTCCTTTTTTGTATTATTAATAGTGTTGCTTTTGATGTAAGCTTTACTTAGAGCCTACTTATGACATCTCTCAAGGACAGCCTTTATCTCTTAGAAGGGCTCATGTGACATTTCAGTTTCCAGTCACATTGTGTCAGGTCTTCCTCTTTATGTAGAAAGTGCTTTGAGATGATTTACCAACATCCATGGTGGAGTAATATCCTTCTCTTAAAAACTGCCTCTTGTGCTCTTTTTGTGCACATTAACCTATGTGACCGAAAAGAGTTATAACATCAAGTATCAATTCTTAAAGATGGCTTTGAAGTATTAGCCACACATGGTAGAACACATATCCTAGATGTAGTTCATATAGCCTATACTATATCCTCTTGTATTGGAGACAGAGAGAGTTAGTGATGAGGCATAACATTGTTCTACATGATTTAATGCATGTTATTCATAGACCACTGGTTCAGATGAAGGCAGATACACTAAACACTAAGGAGGGGAAAAAGCAGGATGTATGGGGAGCTGTACAACAGAGCCATCTGCTGGTCTACAAGTGGTGTTGATGCTTTTTTGTTTTTGAACAGTGCAACTATTCCTAAAAGGATGTGTATATCCTTTTTGAAAAAATAACTGCCAAAGTTGATCTTTTTAGCCAAATGTCATTATCTAGGCCTTTTCATCATTAAGCATTGTCCAATTTTGACAGTTGGCCTATGTCGTTGTTAAAATGTAAACTAGAGTGATTTTCTGAGGCCCGAAGAAGTTTGCTTAACCAATAATTCTCTAGAAAAAAAGGCACATTTGTTTTTGCTGTTCCTGTTTCTCCAGTCCTGTTAGCTATATTGCAACCCAACAGATGTACTGTGTCATACAAAGCGTTGCAGAGTTCGTGGCCCCCAGGCTTTTGACCATGAGACCATTAATTTATTCAACGTTAATATTTAAAGAAATCACATTTCAGTCTTGACAAAACAAAAATGCTGCAAAAGTTGCAGTGCTGTGATGATAGTTTCCCCTCTTGCATTCATGCATAAGTAATGTGTATTATATCAACATGTATGAAACTAGCTGTATAACTTTGTTTCATACTGAAGCCAATAGCACAGAATATCAACAACATTTATCATTTTAGTTGTTGAATTGAAATTCTTCCAAGGGGGCAGAATAAGCCATCTTGAAAATGTAAGATGGCAAAACATTTAGAGATTTCAATCCATGTCTCTTGCTCCAGAATGTCTTATCTTTGGTGTCACTTATTATAATGTTCAAAATGGGATATAGTACAGAAGTAGTGTGTGTGATTAGGGCCCAAGAAATGTCTTTGCAGTAGTTTGAAAGTGCAAAATGTATATATAATATCATTTGATATGGGAATATCACTCTTGACATTCATATCAACCAACTGTCAATTGTCTGTTGAACTTCACTGAGCAACTTCACCATTAAAAATATGTTACTGTTGGCTGCTGCAAAAGTGAATAGGCAACTTTACCACAGCACTGGTTGCCCTAACCTAATCCCTGTTAGAGCATTGCTGTTGTTCGGATCAGCAGATGTATGTTTTTCTTTGGCCACTTGGTGGCAGTGCAACAATCTTTAACATTAAGTTATTGTCAGTTTATAAAGTTGACTTGTTAAACATGATCCCAAGTAATTGTCTATTTACACAATCAGCTCACAAGGAGAAGCATGAGCAGTCATTGCAAATCGTGAAGCTTTTTGGACTGACACTGTTGATGTAACTATAAACTAAATTGTCAACTAAATCATTTATAGGTTTCACTTTAATTAACCAGAACGAACAACATACATTGACTTAAATAGCCTTTATTGTATGATTATTTGTATGATTCATATTCTTGATACATATTATCTTGAGCTTGGGTGGATTAATAGTTAAATTATATTTTCTGCTTGAGCTGACACATTTTTGCAAATTTTAATGTTAACACCAAAGTACAAGATATGACAAACTTCAAGGTTGTGGAGGTTAATTAAAATACAACAAAAGAATAGTTTGGATACTTCTGATAAAGAATCTGTAGGCGTTATATTTTAAACCCCTCCTAAAACAATCTCAAACTTAATGCAATCAGAGCAAACTATATTTTTTCTTGTGTCATTAATATATCATCATAAGCTTGAATGGATTATACGTAAAGTAGAATGCTTTGTAGACAGATAATCAATAAAGATGTAATTGATCTGAACATTTTGAGGACTGCAGATTCAAGGGCTGATCTTTAGGCGATTGGAATGATTTCAGTGGTACATTCGCATGCAGCTGGACACCAGGCTTTCACCAACACATTGGTGCATCCAAACAATTTTTTCAAGGTTGGACAGTTGATGTATTTGTTGATGAAAGGGCATGGGTTGGCTGTAATGAAACAATTATATGTTAGCTCATTGTCTTCTTTTTTTTTTTAGTAGATGATATTTTTTATACAAAGAACCCAGAGTGTATATTTGTCATAGCATGTTTTACTTACTGCAGAGTTTGTCTACACAGTCATTGGGACAGGAATCACACGTGGGTCCCTCTTTATAAGGTGACCAAGTCCTGAAGTTTCCTCTGTTGAACAAATGATTAACAGTTGTTTACCCAACTTCAAGCCATTCAGTAATACATAGACATTTAGTCTTTTTTTCCACCACCGTTAAGCTCTCTCCAGAAATCACATGCATAGCAAAGTCTAGAGTTTTATGGGTATGAAAGGTAAATGAGGATTACATACGCTCGGTAATAATGGCAAGCATAGAAATAGATGCTGTTGCGGCACAATTTCACGCCACAGCCAATTTTGTAGGAGCTGCTCCACACCACCTGACAACAAAAATAAAAAAAGGGACTGTCTTCAGTGGCACTCTAATAAGGAAAATCTTAAACAGTGATGCCTATTGTTTGTTCAAACAGGGCAATGACTTGTTTTGTATAATTTTGATTTTGATTTTTATTGTTGTGTGGTTGTATTTATCGTGACAGTTTAAAATTGGACATGAAAGAAAATGGCTATTTGTTTTTAGCTGAAATACAAACATACATTTTCTGTCAATGGTGGAACACAACAAAATGCTATCTTTAATTTGAGGGGTGAAACCAGAATTGGTCACATTTATTTGTACAGATAATTCACCATAAAATGTTTATTGTTTAAGGAACAAAAAAAGACTCTTCAAAAGCTATGATCCAAAAGAAACGGTCAATCTGTCATGAATCCTTATTGAGCCCTTAATCTATCAAACTTCTTTCCTATTCTCTCAGATTTGGTCTCTACCAACTCCTCAGGCAAAGGTCTAGATTTTCAGCTGCAAAATTCTCTAATTTGGTGAATTGCCTTTTTCTCTAAAAGCAGCTCCCTCTTTTCTAGCTACAAATGACACATAAGATGTCTGAGAATCTAACGAAACTGTACAATTGTGGGATGAAAAAACTAAAAAAAAAGTGGGCAGAAAGACTCTAAAACTCTTTCCTGAGCTCATGGGAACTACAAAGTCTGAGGATAATTCTCTCAAGATAAATCAATATTACATTAAACTTTAACAATGGGTATTACTCCAATATTAAAAATAATGAATTAAAAGTAGTCATCCAATAACAAAGTAGCATCATTAAAAGTGATGGCATTGCTGCTGACACAAGGTCACAATGTAGGCCTACTTTATCATCTGCTATTAGCTTTGTCAACACATTGCTGTGTTACCTGTGTGTAGTGACCAACAGTTTTGCCGTTGGTGGAGCCATGTGGATACAGGTAGCGTGAAACTTCAGAATGCCAGGCTTTGATGACGTCAGTCCACGGGTAAGGTTTGGAAGCATAGTACAGATTCTCACCTAATTCATATCCTGCTCGTTGGTGGGAACACATGGCAGCACTGATTAATGGGTGTATGCAAACACACAGTTTTAATTTCCACGTCCCAGTAGATGAAGAAATGTATGTAAAACAGGGTTCATTAAAAGACCTATTGATGATAACATATCCTATTCCAGATAGTTCGTTATTAAAAGAAAGACGGCAGATAGCATAATGTTCACTGTGATTGATAATCAATCACAAGGTCATTTGGGTCAAAGAGAACCTTTAAACGGATGCACATCTGAGGTATTATTTAAGGTCCTGGCATATGTGGAGCAAGATAAGAAGAAACACTTAAAGAATAAAGGAAGAAAAAATATACCATTAATCATGCGGGTGCTGGGTGCTCCATGAGCCAGATCACATTGGTCAACCCATGCCTGAGCACTGGCTGCTACCTGGTCATCATAGCTCTGTATGAGAGAAAAAAAACAAGATCAATATTTTAGTTTCAGGACACCCACAAACATAATTGTGCTGAAGAACTCACCTATTTTTTTTTCATTCACACAAACAAGGGAAAACAAAAGCTTAGATTTATTAGCGAATATTATCTGAGACACTTTGATTGTGTGAGAACAAAGAGGGACTGACCATTTGCAGCATGTCAGAAGCAGTAGGCTCAACTGCTCTCCTTAATTGATTGTGATAGTTAACGATCTCAGCCTGAACTGCTGTGTTGTCTGGGCAAATGTCTGCACACACAGAGAGACACATATACTGAAAACCAATGTGTAAACAACAGATTAACGATAATACATTGGTATTTACTCTGTTTGCTTAATATCTAGGCTATGACTCACACATATCCTGGTTTAATGATTCTGAAATGGCTTGACATTACAAAAGAATAGAGAGGGTTTTACCAAATCCTTTAATCGTATTGGGAGACTTATTGGCATGGTCTCGGTTTATACTGGAAAATGAAATAGCTCTTCAAACACGCCTGATGGTGTTTACATTGTGCTTACCTTGCTGTGGATGCACCACGGTACAGAAAGGTTCATTTGGAAAGGGGAAAAAAAGGAGATAAAGAAAGAAGAATTGAGAAGAAAAAGTCAGATCCTTTTGTGAATCACAATTTGAATTAACTCATGAAGGGCAAAGAAGGGCACTGGAATGTATTATATTAACTTAATCAAAACTTTACTTTACCTAAATGTATAGCTTCAAAAAACAATCAGAGCCATGGAGTTTGAAGTGCAGTGTCAATCACCACTTATGCACTCAAATCAAACTGTCAAACAGCAGCACTGATCAAACAGGAACCAATATTCCGTCACTGTATTGCCAATTTCTCTCCTCAACTGATTTCAGAAATAAATATACTGTAGGTGTACCATTTATGTGTAAAAAAAAAAGAAGTGTCATCCAGACAGCGGGCAGGGTTATCAACTTTGGTAGGCGCCTCAAAGTAGTTTCTTATTATATGTTCATGTAAAAGCTTATTCTGAAAACTACACCACAATATGTGTGTCTAAAATATACTCAAGAAACTACTCCAGTTGAGTTTTAGCACTTAAAAACTGTTGTACTGAAGTACTGTACCTGAGTAAATCATCTGCATTACATAATGTAGAACCATTCTCTATAACGTTCATACTTATTATATTTACCACTTACATTCACATTGCATGCTGAGTGCACTGCAGAGTGCGTCACGGTCAAGGTGTAAATCAGGAACACAAACATTTTCCTAGGAAAAAGAAAGATTTAGTAAGATAAAGTAGGATTGCAGAAAAATACTTCCTGTCACATGTTTAGGAAAAACAGTTTTATTATGTATTATAAAATTAGAATAAATTACTTTTTAAAGTTTAATTGATTCCACTTTGAAACAGAATAATAGTTATTATTATACGAAGAAAAACAACTAAAATAAAGTTTACACAAATATCATGATGTGTAAATGACAGGTTCTTCCCTTTATTGCTTGATATTTTGAAGATAAAAATCAATTTTTATCTTCAAAAGTTAGAAAAAAAGGCTGAAAGATATGTTACCTTCGAAGTGTGGACCTTACCTGCTCTTGGGTATTCATGAGATGGAGGTGAGTTTACACTTTCCTCTCCCTCCTTTTATATATCCAGCTTGGTTGCCAACTATAGTCTTAGATATAACACATTCCCCTCTGGCTGCTAATGATGCAGGAGTACCAGGGCTTTACACAATTGATGCTGGACAAAAACAAGTCTTTCATGCAGGACTGAAGAGGCTTTTTCTTTAAACTAGTGCAACACACAGAGTAAACAAGGAATTGTTTATCCCAAGGGTGTAGTACAGTGGTTCAAGTTTGCACTGCATAGAACAGAAAAGTGTCTGAGGTAAAGGTAAATAAAAGAAAAGGAGCATTTGTAGATTACAAAAAAAAGATCCGTGTGGTCCTGTATGTACATGGATTAAAGTCATACGGCTCATATGGGCTAGAGACGCACCCATTATTTGCTTTGGCACAAAATGCAGTATATCAAAAAGGTATAAGACTGTAAAAACGTTTCAAATCATGATATGCCAACTTAGACTTATCTTGAAGGAGATTTATAAGGTAACATCGGATAAAGAAAAAAAAAGGTTTTCATGATTTGTGATTGCCATTATGGGTTATAATAACCTTTAATAACATCCAAAGAAATAAAGACTTAACTGCAGTCCACAAAATATGATTATCACCAGGAGAGCAAAGAGCACTGATTATATTAATAAACAATATCTCAAAGATGATGTGTTCTGAATTAAGCGGATAATACTGCACTGGAAGACTACAATAAAGAGATTGTGTATCGCGTTCATCTAAATTACAGTCATCCAAAAAATTTGTAATACCCATTTTGGAATTCAAAAGTCATTACAGTGCATGCAGAATTAATTAATTATTGTATTTTATAGCATTTCCAGGAAGTTTAAGGTGTTGGTGTAGTTTATCTGTAGATTCATTTGTAAAAAATGACCTGTGATGCTCACATTGGTAGAAACTGTGCGAACAAAGCCATTTTGTTATCTTTGGCGAAACCTTGCACATTCATATCTGTTGACTCTTGGTTAATTGTCTTAATACACACTAACCATTATAATGCTATCACCTCTTTGCTTAATGCATACTTGTGTCATTAGACAGTACAATGGGCAGCTGGAGTCAAACAGTCTCCGTGGTCAAAAACAAGTTTTACTTGGAGCACGCTTACCTTTGAAGTCTTAATTTAATAGAGAGATTCCTTTGAAACATATTAGGTTAATTGTCTTCCACCAACGATAGCATGCCATTCCTTTATGAAGATGTTTTGTATGGATCAATAAAAACACTGACTAGGTGCTGGAGATGGAGACAATGAACTGTACATAACTGCATGGCAACAGGCATAAAAATAGAAATTGCCACTTCTCGAGACAAATGGCAAACATGGCTTAGAATGAAGATTTTTGATAAAGCTACAAGGTTTGAGAAGTGAGCTCCACATAAGCCGTAAACTAACATTACAATAGAAAAGGCAAACCACAGTCAATTTGTCCTGAAGTGTCAACAGTGTCAAATGTCTGCAGTGATCGATCTCATGGGTGTAGTTCTTCATGTACCACTGGCATTGTATACATTTGGATATGTTTTTCCTTGAACTATAACTCTTCCCATTAGGTGAGAATAAAGGCAGACCATTTGGAGTAATAGCCGCCATTATAGAGCAGAATGCTAGAGAACCCTGAGTGCAGTTACAGGCGGACACCCCGTGCTGAACACTGACAGCCTAATGTACGTGGCTCTGTGGAAATTATGCGAGAAAGGTTGAAGTCTTTTGTTGGAAATATGTTCTCGTTCGCCCCTGTTGCTTTACTCAGATGTCTAATCAGCGGATAAAAGAAAAAAACTTCTGAATGAATGCCCACTGCCAAAAAGTCCATACGGCCGTCTGGTTCTATTGAAAAGCATTCGAATGGTACAAGAAGTGCATACACTTGTACTGAAATTTTAAAGTAGCTTTAGTAGCTTCATTCTTTAATTATAAGTATGTAAGGTAGTATTTTTTATAACACATAAGACTATAAGACTTGGCACTTCAGCACAGAAAGCTATTGAGCTTTATTAGTTTTTTTCCATTATTCAGGCATTTCGGGCAAATACATATAAATATTTGTAATTTCGAATGTTCGTTTATTCAACAGAGCCAGGAATTACAAAATTAAACCAAAAGGGTATTTATTTTTTCTGTAGACCCTGGACACAAGTTACTGTACATACCGTCATTATCTCAAATGATTACTGTAAACTCAAAAGGTATTGAAATATGATAGACTATATAAGGATACAAGCAATTAGAAAACAGGGACTTTAACATTAAGTACCGTATAGGACGTTATCTGGTTCTAAATCCAATAGAAGTACATTTACTTCTGAGTGGACTATTTACACTACACTGGATCTATGGAACAATAAAGCAAAGCCACAAAGGAAGATTCTCGCCATTTAAAGACTTACTTTCCATTACAAACACTGGGGGGCACTGTCACATCTCTAGTCACCACGAAGACAGCTGAGGTCCAATGACAGAACCCATCTGTGATCTTTGTATAACATTTTAAATATAAAGATGCTGTGATTGAACAATGTAAACAATGTTTACAGCAGATCCAGGAGCATCATTTTGGGATGTGCCTTGTTCCAATCACACTCCCGTCCAAACAGCTGTCTTTCTGCAGCCTCAGACACTTATGAAAGACTGATCATTCAACAAACACAGAATGCACAACCACTATGCATGGCTTTCCATATTTACATTTGTCTCACATTATTTGTCACATTGTCCACCAAGTCACAAAACATTAAAAAAACACCTTATTTGGCCATAAACAAAAACGTGTTGAAGTGTGAGATTTGAGGATGACATCACGTCTGTCATTTTACAACATTTGCATGTTGTATACAATTTGGCATGTTTTTATAACTACTGGCATATCGGCAATTGTACTGTGGGTGATCATTAGTGTCATTCAGGCCTCAGCTCCGGGACGGCATCAGCATCTGTTAAATCTCGCTCTGTTTAAAGGGATGGAAAAGCAGTCAAGCAACCCGGTACCAATTTCACTTTCTTCTACTCTTTAAAACTGACACTGAGGTCTCTCCACGGGTGTTTCAAAGATATTATTTGCCAGAACTACCCTTTTTCATGTTAAGGTGATCTAATGCTAAAATATGCCCTTCCAAAATCTGATGGAAATTGCCCAGATCTAGATACACGTGGGCAGTTTCCACTTATGCTTCCAGAAAGAGTGATTAAAGCTTAATGGGGCTCCTGATGTGACAGCAAACAGAATTAAGAAATATCCGTCTTAAAAGAGACCTATCATTAATTTGGGGCCTGGAGATTCACATAGCAACATCTGAGCGACACAATAAGGGCTCTCCTTGAAAAGGCAGTTATGACTGTGGCAAATGAGCAAGTGAATCCCCCACTAGGCTAAAAAAGGTTTTGAGAAGAGCCCAATGTCATGAGTACATTTGTGTAAAAGACTAATAATTCTGATGACAGTATGTGAGGCACTTTATCAGTAATTATGGAAAACTCATCAAAAGACAAGTCCCCCCTTGTCTCTCTTGTTATTCAGCTGCATTACTCATATGTGTTGTTTCGTAAACAAAACAGTTTCTCAATAGCTAGCAAGGCTAAAAGAGTCACACTGTAAAAGATGCTCATTCAGCACCTTTAACTTACCAAAACAAAAACATCTTCATCATTTTGTCGTTGTAACAAAAAGGCTAAAAAAAAAAGCTGCATCATGATAAGATTCAAACTAGATGTGTTGCGTTCAGTACTCAAATTAAGGTACAACTGTTCAGTTAACTTCTGTTAGATGGACTAGCAAATAATCTCCACTATGTTCACTAGCTGGTTGCTAAGTTTAATAGTCAGAAAGGTGGTTCTTGTCAGGTGGTTTACGTTGTATTTATCAGACCTTTTCTGCTGAAAACGGCTGCCTTCATGTGGCTTACAACAAAACCAAAACTAACTAAAACTAAACCAAAACAATAACCTGAAAGACAGTAAAACCCCAGATTTGGGTTATAAATTTGACTATACGCCATCCCTTTTCGATTCATGTAGTCTTGTGATCCATTCTTAATATAAAAATATTGATTGTAGCTGTAGAAAGGCTGATACATATTCAACAATCAAAACAGTCATTGAATTCTGTGCAACACAGTCAGCACTAAACACCCAACCTGGGTCAAACCATAAAGTATTTTAGTGTGTCCATCAATAGATTCTAAGCATTGCAAAGAGTTAATGACAGTGACCGGATTTCAGCAGTGATGCGGATGTGTGCTTGCCTCGAGCGAGGATGCTCTGTAAGGACATGGATCTCAGCTGTTGTTGTCTTAAGCAGTAGTAGTTGTTGAGTAGGAAATCACAGTTTGTGTAACAGAAAACTCACCAGAGTGGTGGTCCCTCGTACAAACTGGCTTAAATAATAAATACAGAGCTATAGGGGGTCCTGACCTGGACATTTTAAATATGTATTACCACGACAGAGCAGTGAAATACAGAGGATTACACACACAAAACACACCCACACACATCTGTAACTCTTTACTCTTTTCATCACCAGGTTCGAAAAACACCATTCACAAAGCATGCACGTGTGTGTGTGTGTGTGTGTGTGTGTGTGTGTGTGTGTGTGTGTGTGTGTGTGTGTGTGTGTGTGTGTGTGTGTGTGTGTGTAGTGTTCATTGACTATGTGGCACAGCATTCTTCTGCTTTCTTTCTACTTCTCTCTATTTCTCTCTCAAACAAACTATTGATTTGTATTTCTGTCCGCCCCATCTTTCTTTAAGTCCTTCACTCCCTAAACAACACCCGTCACCCTTCCTCCCCTCCTCCTCCTTCTACCTCCTCTCTGTAACTCTGGTATTTCCCAGCGAAGCCCCCTCCTCACCTCCCCTCTTTTCTACCCCCTCCTCTCCTCAGATGGATTCTTCAGTCAGCCGAGTGGAACTGGTGCGGCTGCTGGAGAGATAGGCAGAGAGGCAGAGAGGCTGTGCTGAACAGACGCTGGGTCAGAGCGCTCAGTTGCTTCAGACAATCACAGGGGAGCGACAGAAAGACACAGGAAAAGACCGAGACCACATAGAAAGACAGATTTAAAAGAGAGAAAAGGGAGGGAGACAGGGGAGGGAGGTAAATATGTGACAGGATGTGGTTTCCCTGAGCTTGCAGAACATCGGTACACAGGCATACTTTGAGCATGACCTAAACACACCGAGCTTACAAGTGTGTTTTAGCTCCGTTTGCTGGCGAGGGGGAAGAAGAAGAAAACCGATGGAATTGCTGCTGCTGTGCCTGTAGACACTCTGGTTTGTCTGCTGTGTGCCGGAGGATTGTGTTTCCTTAAAGCCATTCAGCTCCACAGCAGTCAGCTCATCTGACAGGATCTGAACCAATTCTCCCTCCAAGTAGAATGCGTTTCTCTGCTGGAAGCTCTCCTCAAGTTGCTGTCTTCGTTCCCAAGCAGTGAACTTTTCAACAAGATTTGTGAAACAGGTAAGTTTGCTTCCTGTTTGTCAGAGCCTTAAACATGTGTATGAATTTGAACTTGGGGACAGATGTGTAACCGTACGCTCGCTTGACTCTCTGGACAGCAGCCACTATAAACTTTGAGTGCATGTTGGCAATTGTTTACCACAGAGAGTTGAGTTTATTAGAAGATGCCGCAAGCCACATGTAATGCTTCTGAGCCGTGAGTTAGAATACAAGCCCGCAATCCACTGCTAACACACAGACACACAGACACCACACAGACACACACACACACACACACACACACACACACACACACACACACACACACACACACACACACACACACACACACACACACACACACACACACACACACACACACACACACACACACACACACACACACACACACACACACACACATTCACGTGCTCCCAAGCAATCTCTGGCTATTCATCATGCACATCAGTAGGTCTGCTTGTTTTGAAGTCACATGCGTGATGGACGGTGCAGAGTGGGGCAGAGAATGCCAAAAATGTCTACCTGGATCCAATCATAGACCCTGACATTGTTTCAATATGTGTCCGGCTTACAGTATCACACCACTCCCACTGGTGAGGAGAGAGCGAGGGGAGTGTGTGATTTGTACTGTAGCTACTGTACTGTACTGTACTGAAGCGTATGGGTTTTCCTGTGTGTGTTTGAATGTGTACAGCATGTGTGCTTTATCCGTGTCTGTCTGTAGTGGATGTTTACATGCTGGGACTCCAGTGCATGAGTTCACCCAAGCATGCGTGCATTAACGAGAGAAGGAGGTTTAAAGGGAAAAACAAGTTGAGCGATGGCAGGAGGTGAAGGAAGGGCGGGGGAATGTCAGGGAGGAGGAAGACGAGGGCATGAGAGAGAGGAAAAGCCTGGGGAAGAGGGTAAAATGTGTGTGTGTGTGTGTGTGTGTGTGTGTGTGTGTGTGTGTGTGTGTGTGTGTGTGTGTGTGTGTGTGTGTGTGTGTGTGTGTGTGTGTGTGTGTGTGTGTGTGTGTGTGTGTGTGAGAGAGAGAAAGTGAGTGAGTGAGCCCAGTCTGACTGAACCACTGTTAATTAGTTCCAGCTGGTGAGCTGTGGAGCGTCGGGCTGCGATAACTCTGCTGTGGTGTTGGGTCAGGAGTTGCCTCTGTTTCAGTTTGTCTGCTGTCTCACACACAAACACATACACCCACATGTACAATTTATATGTACATGCACACACAAACACACATATACATAAAAATAAATATACAGAGATAAACACACATCCAGAGACATTACAAAAGGTTACCTAAAAGGCAAACAGCATATGGGCAGCAACACAAACACTGATACATGATTTGCTCAAACTCCCGCACACACAAAGAAAAGCATAACATTAACAAAAAAACACACATTTATGGAGGCTCACAAACATGTTAAACAAAAAGTCACCAGCAAAACATACAAGATGCAAATAAAAACACAACCACACAATATTAGAGTCAACACGTCGCTGACAAAAGCCTACTGTTAACACATTGCTAAGGGGAAAACAGCCCTGTGCTGTAAATGTGAATATGTGTAACATGGAGTTAACACATGCATAACCACACGTGAGTATGCATACATGCTACATATTCACATGACATGAGCGGACACAAGCACGCACGCACGCACGCACACACACACACACACACACACACACACACACACACACACACACACACACACACACACACACACACACACACACACACACACACACACACACACACACACACACACACACACACACAGGCACACACTCAACCCCACATAGCTGTATCCTACACTGGCTGCTTGAAATGTGGAAGTGATTGTGGTTTGGCCTCGCTACGCTCCAGAGTCATGTCGAAAAGGGAATCATAACACAGGGCAAAGGGTTAAGAAACCATTACCTTAAAGGGCAAATTCACTCATTTTCTCAGTCCTATGTTGCCATTGAACTATTTTGGGTTTTATTTGCTCTGGTTTGAGATAGTGTTATTGGAGATGTATAATGGCAACCAAATTCAATAGGGGTTAATGGAATTTCACTTCCATCAGTCAACCTCAGAAAAAGGCCTGCTAGGCATAGTGACCAAAATCAATTTATAATAAGTTATTAACCTTTACAAATGTAGACCTAGTGTGCTAAGCCTTTACGTTATGGTTTATTAATAATAAGAAGGGAAAATTACTTCCTAATGTTTGGTGGGAAGCTCATGTACCTTTATTAAGGATGTACTAGCATTTACAGAGATATTACAGTGACTCATTGCTGGGCTTGTAATAGGTTGGGGGGCCTACCACAAACCTGAAGCAACAGAGGGAAAAATATCTTGACTTTTAGTCTGTAGGATGCTTTGAGCTACACAATCACTACTACCTACACACCCCATGATGCAACTCAATGGCATCTTGGGTCTTTCTGACTCAAAAACACCCATTCATTCAAGTCACAGACATCTGGTTTCTTAACAATTGTTTTTGCAGGCTGAGTAATCTTTATGACTATTAAACTGAATTATTTGTACTCCTTTACTGGAGATTAATTACTAATTACAACTACAGTAGGCAATGCTTTATTTTTTTCATAGTTATAGCTACTGTACGAAGTGTCTGAAAACAGCCTGACTCATTTTCGTTTCGATTTTCCTTTTTTTCGGTTTATCTTTATACGCAGCTTGTGTTGATTTTCTTTCGCTCCAGTCTTTTAGCAAACACGTATTTTAATCAACTTGTGTTTGCTATCTGATCTGAGCCCAGAGAATCCCCCTGTGAGGTGTGAAATTTGATTAAGGTAATTGGCAAGCGTTCGATGGTGTAAACCATAAAGTGTACTCTTCACTGAGGATGTACAGACACCCAAAGACAGACACACAAAATATCAAAACATTTTAGGGTGCATCTAATTGAAAGGTAGTTATTTTTAAACCATCTTAATCTCATTCTACTCTCATTTGGTGCAGTGCCTGCTGGATACCGGAGAAACATTTGTACATGCTTCTCATTTGGGACATGAAATACAAACATATTAAGAGTTATATTTTGAAATAACATGCTTTAGGTTGACTTAAGTTAAGGTGGTTTTTCCACCGAAAATCGTAACAAAAAGTACAAACATTAGATAATGACAAAATATATGTCTTTGGTTAGCAGAAATGTCTGTATTTAAGAGATATACAGGGTTTAACTTCAGGTTCTTTATATAGTTTGGTGCCTATTGGATAGAAAATCCAGATTTTGGAGTGAAAAACTTTTGTTTTGGCATCATTATTGGCAGTAATATCAACTGTGGGCAGTAAACATGGCTGAATGACACTGTAGATAAGGCGTGAGTTTTGCAGTTCTCATGACAGGGTGTCATCATGAGTCCAGCCTTCGCTGAAAGTCTCACATCTTTTCCCTCTATAATTTTCAGTTATAAGATGTCCCGCAAAGACTATTTCCTCTCAATCCCGTGCTAGGTGACAGTTATCATGCTTTTGAAAATACTTAGTGATTCAAGCCTCTGGCAATGCCCTAGAATTAAGACGGCATATTAGGAGAAATGTTCCGGGCAAGACAGAAAACAAAAGAGCCGATATTCAGCAGGTTGTGTAGTAGCTTAGCAAAGAAAAGAACCCCCCCCCCCGTGATATTTCTATAAGGCAAATTGACTCCTGTTGTAATGGGTGGTCAGGAAAATTGCAGCAGTATTGATTTGGTAATGTTCAACACGGACATGTCGATAGGGTGTCTGAAAACCGAGGAACTTGGCTTTGGCTGGCTTTAATAAAAAGTGACCTGCCTGGAGCAAATTCACAGAATGCAATGAGTCACTCACAGAAAATCTCTTGATATCCCTCAGTGTTTAAAGAAGAATTACAAAAAGGGCAATCACTTGCTTTCCTAAATGTTTTTCTTTGTGTTTTTTTGGCTGTAGCTTGAAAACATCCAACACCATCTTTGTGCAAGTCGGGTTGAGATCATGTTTTGCTTTTCACTTGTGACAAATCCAAGCTTGGATAGATTTTGCATAACAAATCAGACTCAGGACAGTCAAAGACATGCATAGAGGAGAGGAGGTGAACAGGATGACACGAATGTTTGCTCCTGCACATGGAGGAGGAGAAAAGAGAAGCATGTCCTGGTGATGAGGAAGGGTGTGATCTTATAGTGACCAGAAAGGGAGAAAAAAATGGAGAAACTGACAATGAAAGAGGGAGACGTCGAGAAAGATTGGTGCTTATTATTCTCCCCAGAAAGGAATAGTCATAGAGGGGTTGGTTCCCATGGCAATAGCTCTGTCGATGTGTGTATGTGTGTGTATGGACTGTAATCGGCCTTGAGACTACATGGAGATGAGGTTGGCCGAGGCCATTGCGAAGCGCCGAGCCACCCGGAGCCTTGAAACGGCGGAGAATCTCAGACAGATATTATTGTTTACTCGCCTGTTCTCTCCAACTCACACATCACAACCTCATCTTCAATTCTTTTTGCACTTACATATCGTCCTTGGGCATTCAAAGCAACAACAAAAAAATTCAGCGAGTTGAAAAAGCAATTCCACCTTTGCACCAGTGGCCTCCTTGTTGGCAGCATGCATGATGTGGGGACGTCTCCCAAAAACTAATGTTAAGCTTTTCTGTGGCACCTTCAATGTTTCAGGGCCCCTCACATAATGTATTCACATATGTTAATGAAAGCTTTGTGTCATAAAGTTTTCTACAGAATGGTATTAATTGAAGATATTGATCAGTGTACAAAGATGTAAAAACTTAACTTAAGATCTTAAGATCAGCTACTTATTGCATGGTATAGTAGTGCAATTACTCTTTATAAGTTAGAGAAATTATTAAAACAATGATGCTACAGTTCCCATGCTTGTTTATTACCCAACCTTCTATTGGGGGTGTACTGTTATCACATAGAGACTTAAAGGACAACTCCTCTAAGATAAAATGCTTCCTGCACAGCAGCATGTTAAAACAAGACACTGCATATAATGTGAAGAATAAAGAGTAGAAAATAAAATTCCCATTCATTCTCTCCCTATGATATGGAGGCTCTGGAAAGTTTGTAGTTTCCCCCGTTGTGGAAGACTGATAGACATAGTCAGCACCCATTCATACATGCTGAGGATTTCAACAGTGACCCAGTTTCATAGGGAAAGTCCACCTAAAATGCATTGTCATCATGTGTTTGAGGGGGAGCACATTTTGTCCTGAATTATATAACTATATAACATTGATTTTTTTAGGGCATTATATCTTAACAACAGATTGCATAAAAGGGAAATGTAAAGGACACACGAAATACAATTTATATACCTTTACATACCCATAGGTACGTCTCTTTAAACGACTGGGTTATCACTAAAGGTTACAGCATTAACATCCTGCCTAAGTGTCCATTGTTTTTCTCCCTCTCTTGGGTCCCTCTTTTTTCCATCCTCTCTGTCCCACTTAGACAAGGATTCAAGTTGTTAAGGCTGAGGGGAGGACAAAGGGAACAGTGGGGGATTTCCAATATTTCAGAGGGTTAGTGAGGATATTTGGAACAGTCATCACGCTACTGTATATATTGGCTTTGTTTCCATTGACAATACCTCAAAATAGGTTGTTTGTGCTTTTTACAGGAAACAACACGTGAGCATTTTATGATCTGTAAGCTACATGTGATGTTTAGCCTGTATTAACGCAAGGTAAAGTAAGCACGTTGGTAAGCATGTTGATGCCTACGTGTATCACCAGTGCAGATATTGCCCCCAATAGACTAAAAAGTTAAAAATCCTTGTCTGTGTGTTTTGCTTGTATCCGTGAAACGTAGCATCCATATATCTGTACTTTTTATACATAATATAATATGTGACGTCCATGATCAATTATTTCTGAGTGAGCTGATTAAAGAAGATAAGGTTCAGTAATGTGAAAGGCCCATATAGTGATGGCTGATTAATCACATTGGAAGTTACTAAAACTGTCACATTAGTTACATGTCAGTACATGTTTTAAAACAGTTCTTACTTGGTTTATAAAAAAAGCAGACGGAACACAGAAGATCCATTTAGTCTGAAATAATCTTAGCTTTGAGCGCCCTTTATTCCTCACAACAGTAGAAGGATATTGAACCAGCAGTATCCACCACCAAGCGCAGCCTTGCTTGCACACCACTTTACATGTCAGATTAAAAAGATCAAAAGTCAGAAAAGGGAAAAGAGGGTGAGGGGAGATAAAGCATGAGAGGGAGAGAGCGGGCTTAAAAGGGAGACTATATGGAGAAGAACACAAGAACACAGTGTCCTAATTAATGTCCTCCTCCATTAATCCACTCTGAAGCTTCCCATGCTGCTGGGTTTGATCTCAGCAATGTTGCTATCAAAGCCTTTTAACATGGCCTTGTAATATGGGGGAGATCTCAGTCAGACAGCATTACAATCATTCAGTGCAGTTGCTCCTTGTTGTCGATGCTGTGATGTCTGTATGTGCAAATATCAGGAAGGGTTTTGTAAATGATCATTTACAATAAAAAGGCACCAAAGGTCCATTTTCTCATTTGAATAATATTATTCGCATGACCACATAATGTGAAGGCTATCAAGTGTAGCGAAGTCTGCAGAACTACATGGCCTTTTAGTGTCCTTTAGCTCACTATTCTGGTTGGAATAAGGAAGGGAAATGTGCTCTTACCAATAAAAAAAAACTAATTCACACCGCTTTCATTAAGTCGTTTGTGGCAGCAACTGGGGCCTGTTTCCAGAGAGAAAAGCTCAGTTGAACAGACTACATGCTAACTGTCTTGCACAAAACCAGCTTAGTCAGAAACTAGCTAGTGTAGATTTGGCTTCTAAATAGTCTAGCATTTCCCTCACGAGCTGATGGAGACCAAAATAGAGCTAATGTTTCCTAACGTTGTTCAATTTCTTCTGGAGATGTAAATTACCAACTTTTAGTCATAGCAAAGGTTGCAATAGCAACTTCATAAAGTAAAAATATGGCCTGTTGTTGTGATTTGCAGCTAGCAGAATTTTCTTTCTGCTTGGATTGGACAAAAAACAATTGTTTCTGTTTTAATGTTTTACATTTCCTGGAATGATCCTGATCATTGGACATTCAAATTTTTGCTGACTGACAGATAGAAAATATGGCCCTCCCTTCTGTTGCTGTTCACATTCAGCAAAAAAAAAACAAAGTGCTGTGGGATGTTTTGGTTGCAAGGGCCAAAGCTAAGTGCATCCAAGCTACAACAAAGCATTTAAAAGTCAATCTCGGCTCAGATGAGAGAATCCTATCGAATAAAACCTCTTATCAAATAAAAAGCTCAAAATACCATTAGCTAGAGACAAAAGATAGAACAAAACGGTAGGAAGATCGTTGCTAATTCAGCAAAAGGGAAATCAATGGTTCCCTTCCTGTTTTTTTTGTCTGTCTACCCTGTCAATGATCCCTGACTCCCTGCCTGTCAATCTCCAAAAGAAAAGGGTGTACAGGAAGTGAGGTGTGGGGGCTTTAACTGCCCAAGGCTCCTACCTCGAAGGAGAGGTTTTGAGGCAAGAAACAGCGACTCAAAAAATCATAAACACCTCACATTTCCTCTGTCAGTTTAGGTCTAAAAATACTCTGGTTCGCCTTCGCCTCACATCTCCTCCTTCCTGGTCTCAAGGAGCTATGCAAATACAAGCCCCCCCCCCCCCATTTTTTTCCTCATCCACTTTGTTTTCTTTCCATACCCCCTCCCTCATAGCCCCTGAATCCTATTGTTCTGACTACATCTCCTCTAGCTCTTGCAGCCTACATGACAGAGCCTCGTCTTCCCTTGTGTTGTTCCTTCTCTCTCCAGGGTAAGGGGAAAACGATAAAAGCTATTTACAAGTAACTGTAGGCAACAGTGGGAAACCAAGACTTGGAAAAATTCAAGCTTCTTTCTTGCCCTGTTTTCTTTGATGGCAGAGCCATTTGTGATGCTGTGCGATGAACTGCAGCACAGCGCGCAACAGTCCTGAGTGACAATTTAAGGGGGGACTATAGAGCTTTTAGGGACTTCGAATATGCCATCTTCTGCAGATTACGTTTAGCTTTTTTGCTATGAAAACAAAAGTAAGACATCAGTCATGCTCGGCACATGCAGAGAGGCAAAGACACAACCCGTCAGCACATCTCATAAACATGTATAAACCATTTAGTAGGCTTCAGAAGTTTAAAACAGAGAGGTTTGAAGCACACAGGACTCACAGTGTGTTCTGGTATTAATCACAAGTCCATCAGCCTCTTGGTCCATTTCAGGGAGCTGTTCTGAGGCTTGTAGAGATATGATTGTGATACACTTTCAGATTCATAAAGCCCAACAAAGACATCCATGTAAGTGCCACTGGAAACACCAGCTTTCATGACAACCGTAATAAATCTCCTGCCTCATCTTTCTCTCTCCGTTCTCCCTCGGCGTGTGTTGATCACCCATTTTCTATTCAACTGACTCTAATTGCGAGCTCCTTTTTTCTCTCCAGACTCTACTTGCCATGCATTACCCACTGCCCCCCCCCCCCCCACCCTTTTTTCCGCCATACAATCTCCAACCCGGCCACCCTTATTTCCTCTCCCTCCCTTGATTGATTCTCACCTTTCCCATTCTTGCCGTTCACCTCATTAACAGAGCCCCCGTCTGCTCGTTTCCTATTTCGTCCCTGACTCCTTCCTATAACCCAACCCCCCGCCTCTCTTCACTTCCTGTCCTGTCTCTGAAGCGAAGGCCGGCTCGGATTCATAGTTTGCAGCCAAGGCCATGTGATGTTCTGTAATTAGTAGAGAGCATAATAGAGAGTGTTCCTCATCAGTTGAGGTGGAAGGGGGAGGGGAGGGGAGGGCACCACCGCCATCTATCAATCCATCCATCCACCCATGCTTGAGTTTAATCAGTGGCACACAATAGGATGTCACCTGCTCCTGGATGCAGTTGCTAGAGAGGGGCAGTGATGCTGTCACAAACCATTTGGGGTGAAGCGGCGTCCATGGCACCGGCTCTTTAAGGCCTCCTCTTCCTCCACGGTTGTCTTTGCTCATTTGGTCTCCCTGGGAACGAGGGAACCTGTGAAATCAAGCTCATTTATTTGTGTTTATTTATTTATTAAAATACGTTCATCCAGCATGTTCTTCTTTATTGGTTTTCCGTCTAAGTCCCTGAGGAATCATGGATAATAAAGTGCTTGAATGTTTGCTTTCCTATGTGTGTGTTTGTGTGTGTATGTGTGTGCACAGTATGTCCCAAAGAGGTTAATCTTGCCCTCAAACAGTCATACCCAGTGGAGGAACGTAAATAAGCTTTTAGTCTCTAGTTGTGAGACACTTGTCCCTTCAATTATTGTTTTTTTTACATTTTCTATTTATTTATTTTTCCTTCACTTTCATACATTTATTTTACATCTTTAGATACTTGTCACTTTGACAAAAATACAAGACTTGACATAAAGACATCAGATCCATTGCAACAAGCAGCCTACTTTTTGTTTTATTTAACCCCAGAATTGCTCTCATTAAAATGTCTACAGTATTGAAGTGTGTGGGGGACGTTTTGGATAAGAGTGTCTGCTAAAAGATATAATGTAATATAACATTCTCTTTCAATTATTGGCTTTCATTCATTTTGGGACATGGTATTATTGATAAAAATTGAATATCATGGTTCAGACGACGATGATTATTAAGATTATTCTATAAAGTTTGGTTATTATGCTCTTGGTCAATACTAATGCAATGCAGATTTGTTGTTTACTGTGAAGATTGACACACCTCAAGCTTCAATACTCTGTTCATTTTCCTAACATAAAGATGTGAATGGAGACCTTTGGTTGCAAGGGATTGAAAAAAAAAAAAGAAAAAGCATTCATGCATCTCCAAAAAAGTACTTATTTCTATTATCTTTGTTAAGCCAAACAGACACCCTAATGCATGTGCACTTTTCCGCTCTGCTACACACAAAGACACACAAGTGACAATGAAACACTGTCTCAGTCTGTTGTGTCTGGTTGGCAGGGTCCGTGCAGAGAGAGACACACACAGTGGAGTCATGGGCTGCGGACTGCGAAAGATGAAGCCAATGTCGGAGGAGAACAGTCCTGGGAAGATTTATTCCACACTGAAGAGACCACAGGTGGAGACTAAGGTGGGCGTGGCCTATACCTACCGCTACCTGGACTTCCTCATTGGTAAAGACGGTAAGACTTGGATTTTTATCTATTGCTTGAAACTGACCTCTGGTTATGACAGGAAATGCAGCAAATTTATATATTGATATCTTTCACCATGAATCTTTAAAACACTTTTTAATTTCTATTACACATAAAGTATAACCAACCCCGACTCCTCAAAAAATTACAACTAAACTGCAATTTTAATTATGTATCAAAGGAAGCTTTGGTTTTTTCCGGATTGCAAACATTTTTATTTTGGTTTTAAACAGAAAACAAACACCAAACTTCCTGGTTGAAAGTCCTGGGTTTTTTAACCCATCAAACCCAACCCCCTCCATGCTCATGCTATCTAACGCTTTGAATGTAATGTAACCCAGGAGAAATAACATATCCCCTGAAATGTACAAGCTTTGTTGTATGAGAATGAATTTTTCAGGAGCCCATGTTTGTAAAGTTCAGCACTACAAGCCTGAAATCTCGGCACAGCAATAGTAGCTACTGATCAGTGATCCCCACAGCGTCATTTTGCAGATATGTTATGGCCGTTTTGTCCTGGGAAGTCATAAAAATCTAAAATATGGCTTGTTCTGAAATGATACGTATAGCTCAAGGCTTCTGCCATTTTGCAGCATCATGCCTCAGCCTGATAAAAAGGCAGCACGCCTCACAAGTTTTCCAAGGGGCTGATCTGCACTGCGGTCTCCAACTTTCTGTGCTGTGTGTAGTATTTTACTGGATAATGCTACCTCCAGGGTGATTAATCTCTGTACACTCCCTCCTGAAAATGCCATTATACCTGTGTGTCCCCAGTATAAAACCATTAAACAGATGCAGAGGAAATCTATCACTCATGTATATGGAACAACAGCACGCAAGCTGAAACTTTCATAAGGATTTTCTTGTCATGATGGAGTGTTAATTAGCGCCTCCCTGTATACAAGACACGGTTGCAATTTATTTTCTCACAATTAGTCAGTCATGCCTTCACATTGTGCTAATTATATAGAAATGTGCAGCTTAATCCAAGGCAAACATCATGACGCTGGCCATAAATTATGTATAGCACCAAATCGAACCAACTAGCAGGAGAGGCAAATACATTTAAGGGTGGCCTGCTACGTAGAGAGTGTTCCTTCATGGTTACAGGTTTGATCTTTAATGTTTTAGCTTGTTTCAGTGTGTGTCGGGTTGCGGAAGTACTGACCAGCCTGGTGAGCTGAAAACATGTAAACAAGTTGTATTAACTATAAAAATATGGCTAAATGAATCTAAGGTTGCCTGTGCTTCACATGAAAATATGGAAGTGAATCACTTTCCTTATGAAGATAGCATCCCTTCACTAGCACACACACGCACAAAAACAAACTGACCCGGTAGAGCCACCCCCCTTTTTTCCTTTACTCATATGAGGTGTTTATGAGATGAGAGGTGATTGTTGTTTCCTGAGATACAAAGACCCAAAGTAATGGTTCATGGTCTTTGTGTGTGTGTGTGTGTGTGTGTGTGTGTGTGTGTGTGTGTGTGTGTGTGTGTGTGTGTGTGTGTGTGTGTGTGTGTGTGTGTGTGTGTGTGTGTTGGGGGGGTTGTTTTTTGATGTTCTCTCTTAGATTTAGACATCTGAAGAGGTGGTTAAGTTACATTAGGTTACAAACGGATTTCCAAAACTTTTGAAACTACTTGTAAAAAGGTCATTGTTGAGGTCACTGCTTGTTTCTGCAGCCCCTGAGTTTCCCAATTGTAGGTTCAAGATATGTAAGCAATGTGCATGTACTCACACGTAAATTTGGGAAAATGTGCATGGCTGACATGTTCTACTTAGCTAGCCCGCTTATGAAGAAGACTCTCTTTGTCTTCTTCCACTGCTGGGCATACCACTCGTTTTTCGCACACGTCACTGCTTTAAGTTTGCTCCCATGACATTTTGCAGCTTGAAATTCATTACCAAAACAAAGAAAGAGAAAAAAACAAGTCATATTTAAAGAGTAATCCAATTCTATTATTTGACAATTAGAAAGATAACGTTCTGTTTGCAATAATCAGAAATATTGTGCTTACACTGATTATAATCAAATTACTGACTGCCTGTAAGCCGTCCTTCTCAGCAGGACATTGTCAAATATATTGATTTACAAAGAAGAGGGTAACGTCCTCAGCGACTTCTACACATATTTTGCAGCTTAGCCGACAGACATTAGCATCGGGGTTAGGGTCAAGGTAAATGTAAGGTCAGATGTAGAGTTAGGATTAGATTAAGGATAAATATATAATGGAGGTCATTAGGGTGAGCAAATGGGGAATTAATGAGCTCAGGGACGACCCTGTGTGTGTTTGTGTGTGCGCTCTAGGAGTCAGGGTGCTATATATAGTCATCACTCTGTTATTTCTGCTTATGACAGTTATAGCTGCAATGATGGTGGTTGGGTGGGGATTTGGTGGTGGTGGGAGGGTGCTGTGGGGGAGGAAGGGGGATGGTACTGGAAGCCGGGAGATGTAGTGCGCGCCGTGTTCGCCCTGACAGTTGATTAGTCTCCATTAGTTTGTCAGGCTGACTAGACTGGATGGATGAAGGAGCCGGGGAACGTGGGCGTCTGGGGGCCAGGCTTTTCCTTCCTCCCTCGTATGGGACAGTGTACGGATGCCTCCCTTTTGTCTAAGTGTGTGTGTGTGTGTGTGTGTGTGTGTGTGTGTGTGTGTGTGTGTGTGTGTGTGTGTGTGTGTGTGTGTCTGGCTCACAGCCACATTATTATCTTCAAGTATTTTCTATAATGTTGGGGGTGGTACTTACTGTAATCAGTTTCCTCTTACTGTCTCTCTGTCACTGTCAGTACGCCTTTGTCTATGATTTTCTGTTGTTCATCTCGTAAAATATGTGCATTTGTGTGTGTGTGTGTGTGTGTGTGTGTGTGTGTGTGTGTGTGTGTGTGTGTGTGTGTGTGTGTGTGTGTGTGTGTGTGTGTGTGTGTGTGTGTGTGTGTGTGTGTGTGTGTGTGTGTGTGTTTCCCATAGGAGCACATTAAGTTTGAGAAATCTGGAGTCTAGTCATTGCAGCCCCAGTGGCTTAATAATTTCACTGCATCAGCAGATTTTTTAGGTTAAAGGTTAGCGTGTTACTCATGGCTGTAATTACCTTGTACCAGGTATGTAAGTGTAGGTAATGATTCATGTGCCTGGCCTTTTTCTACAGGAAACATATCAAATATTTAAGACACAGTCAAGGATTATGAATATGAAAATAGTCTCTGGTAGAACTGTTGGTGGTGCACATAAATTGAGATATTTAGAGTGCTCCCAAAATCAGGGATAAGCGTTTCCTTGGGAAATGACTTGCTTCTACAACTGGAAAAGTACAGATACTTACTTACAGACAAAAATAGTGAACTGCGTTAGTAAAAAAATGACCTTTTTCCTCAAATCATTCCTTAAAAGCTTTACTTCTAATCAGAAAACTTATTTTCAATTGTGGTTCTTCACCAACCAATTACTGTCAATTCCACATGTAGAACCAGCAGCGGGCAGAAATCACTCTTTTCTTTGGCTGTTCAGCTTAAACGAGTCAGTGCTAGTTGGGTTGGTGTGACTCTGACTTTCAACTAGCTTTTTTTCTTCTCCTTCACCTGTCAATCAGGAATAATGCAGGAATGTGTGTGTGATGCATGTCCTAATGTTAAAAAAATCTAATAACTGATCAAAATGTTACAACATAGTGCTACTAGTGGTCAGAAATCCACTTTGTACCTAAAAATAGAGACTTTTCAAGTTACTTAAAAAAATAACAACATTTTTGTCTTACAAATAAACAGAAATATTGATAAAAACTAAACTAAATACCCTATGGAAAACCAACTCGGTATAATATTACTCATGGTGGCTTTTGTTTTATCTTCATGACCTTGTTTTTATCGACCTTGCTTTTAACTTTCTTATCCTATATTGTATATTGCTTTCATGTCTTGACAATCAGATAAGGCACAAGCCATCTTCATATCACATTCAATAGAATTATTGTCACATTAAATCATATTAAAAAGGAACAAGTAATAGAAATAGATTTGTCAATTACTTTGTACAGTGATGAGACACGCTAAAAGACAGGTGTTTGTTTGAACCTGTTTTCCTGTAGGCATCATCAAGAACAATTACACTGTCATATGAAAACAGAAGAAAGGAAATTGTTTTTTGCTAATACAGGAATCATAACTGTCACTTTCCAATCTTGCATAAGAAAAGAAAATCTTTCTTAAAAAAGTTAATGTAGCAGCAGGAAAATGTTCTGCCTCAGCGTTTTAAACTGGGAACAAATGAAGGCTGACTTCATGCTTCCCCTTCACCTTTCTCTTCTTGAGAAATAAGCCCTCATGATGTTGAGTTCACTTCAGCATGACTACTGCACTGTGAATAATGTTTGTAATAATTTCTTGCCATAGTGTTGGATCATAGCTTTCTGCAACTGCCACCTCAATGGACCTGCAGGCTATTATAACCAGCCAACGAATGTACAAAAATAACAGCTTTCACTGCAGAAATAGTGATGAAAGGCAGAGTAAATCGGTTCAAAGCTGTTGGTAATAAACCTCCTCTGCACCTAATATCAGCATCAGCCCACCAATGAGTTGTTTCCTTATGTTACCGTATCATTGTGAAACACACAGTTAGCTTCATGGTCACTCTGCTACCATTTATCCAGCTCTAAAAGGACTGCAGAAAAATAAAACCGAGAGTCTGTTTGGTATTGAGATCATGACCCTACAGGGAGCTGAGAGAGCACCTTACTGTTGCTGTGTTAGATGGTGTGGGAAAAAGTAATTTTGTCGTAAACACAGCCACAACAGACTCTGGGATGTATGGCATGAATCTTATTTACCAAAATGTGATTTTAAAATGTTAAAATAGTCACAAGAAATTAAAAATGTGCTTATTGCATCATGTCTTCCCTAGCGAGCAGATTTGGGAATACTGGAAATATAAAGATCTCGCCCTTTAAATGAAAGCTGGTGAGCTGACATGTAAAGCCTCCACACACACACTGAGGCCCAGACACACACCGTTTGATATCATCTCAGGAGCTAGACACATCATTTATATGCAAAACCCCCAGAGCCCCAAGTCCCCTTGTTAATATGAGCTGTAGCAGTGGCAGGCAGGTGAGTGACACGCAGGAGCAGCCTTTCCCCCGTCACTCCACTCAGATACAAGACCGAGCTGCAGGAGAGGTCAGCAAGAACGCCGCACGCTGGAGTGGCTTTCTGAGGCAAGATTAGTCCTTGGATGGCGGGGGAGCCGGGATTTATCCCCTGGCTACTCAGCTTGAGA
Source organism: Eleginops maclovinus (assembly GCF_036324505.1). NCBI lineage: Eukaryota > Metazoa > Chordata > Actinopteri > Perciformes > Eleginopidae > Eleginops > Eleginops maclovinus. The sequence continues at coordinate 8,433,896 of NC_086351.1, read as the reverse complement.
GGTGGAATTGAATCGCAGTTATTGAAGGGGAGAATGACATTGAAGACTGAATTCACGGTCATCTGGTTTTTACATTATATTTCCATTATATTCCTGCTGCCCAGGGTGTGGCTGCGCAGCTCAAATCACAACATGATTGTAAATTAGATGCAGACAGAAGTGAGTTGAATTGGAAATGTGTTTCTGATGGTGTGAGAAATCAAAAATGGGCAAGCGGTGATTATATATTGGAAAATAGTGAATTAATAACCCAGACCTCCTTGGAACAGGCAGGTCTTTGCAAACAGATAAAGGTTTTCAATGTGATTACCATTACATTGTGGGGTATTTAAGAAATGTGCATGAAATATGCATCAGCAGCCATACAGGCTTGTGTTGAGGCTTCTTGTTTCTGCATCTTCCTCTATACACGGCTGGAGGCATACTAAGTGGATGCTACTTGTATTGTTTTGAGGCAGTCAGGCAGCAAAATGCCAAGCCATCGTTTGCTGAGACAAAGATGTCAGAGCAGCATTTTAGGCGTGTGACAGAGCAAGGGCTCAGCAGGTTCCATTCGTTAAGCTTCAAACGGCTGCAAATGCTGACAAAGTTTTCAGAAACAGGAAACGCAGATTTCTGCTTGGTTCCTTCCTCTTTCTTCCTCACTGCCTGTCTCTCACTCTGCAGTATGTTTAAGACGAGCTCTCCTTGTAATGCTTCACACTCAATACAGACTATTTCCTGTGTCTGAAGGCTTTGTTATTGCAGTTAACTGAACTCAGTTTCCAGTATGCGGTATGTGTGTGTTTATTTTTATGGTGTTGCGGCAAATGCAATTTCCCTAGCTTTAGAAAAATATTCCCCTTATGATTTGATTCAGGCTCTTCAGGCCTGCACGATGAGTTTGTAAAAGGGGATGTGGGAAATATGAGATGGAGGGTCAGAGGGTGAGAAAAACAAAAATATAAATAAAGCAAACTAAAAAAATAGATTCGGGAAATTTTAAAGTTTGCCAAGGGCCCTTCGATTTTAATCTAGGATCTTAAAGAATCCTGAAATTACAGTCATGGCTGATCTCTCTGCACGACCTTGTCATCAAACATCTCACTGCTTTGACAAAATAACACATCAGAAGGCTCTATGGGTTTTATTTTTGAGATATGGATTCTGCATGTGGGTGGGGAAGCTGCGCGCGTCATTAGATGAGTAAGTGTGAGTGTCTTGAAGAGAGAGGAAATGAAGGGAGAAAGATAGAAACCAAGATAGAGCTAGGGCTTGTATGTACACATGTATTTTGATGAAATGTCTTTTAAGTCTCAGACCTCTGTGTCTGCGTGTGTGTTGGTTTGTCTTGTGTTTAAGTGCGTTTGTCCACTGCTGCGTTTTATCCAGCCTGCCTGCTTATTGCCTCTTCTAACGTGGCCTCTGCTATTTTCCTGCCTGCCTGACAGACAATACGCCCAAGCGCCCCCTCAAAGCTTTATTGGCTCTTATTGCCATCTCACTCGATCCAATATGCCAGTATTGATTGTGTTGAAATGCAATCAGGGTCTCCACAGCAGAGGAGCAAACAATCTAAATTTAACAAAACACCTCCGCTGGCCTTCATCCCGGCCCTGATGGCACCTCCCGAAGAGGATCAAATGTATTTATGTGTGTATAGAAAATAGAGGATCCTCCACGCGATCACAGCTATTGTTAGATGCTCTCTTAAGAGGCCTGTGAGGCCGCACAAGCAGAATGTGCAGGAAGTGACCTCATCTTTGACCTAACTTCCTGGCAAGTGGGCGTTTACAGCCTGTTGTCAATGCAAAATATGTTTTGGGATTCAAAGTCAGATCTCAGAAGTCAGTGAGCAGACAAAGTCATAGGCTTAAACTTATGCTAAACTAACCAGTGAAAACTCAAATACAGTGCTGATGTTTGTTGACCATGAAAAGGCTTGATTTGAGCTTAAGGAAAATGCATACTTAGCATTTATTAAGCTGTTGGGAACTTATTTTTTCACAGCACATAGAGGAACAATGTGATCTTTCAAATCATCAAAAGTTGAGTTATGAGTTTTCTCCCAATAGCGATAAGTATTTTAGCACAATGACATTCTCAATATTTTCATACTTATTCTTGAGGGACAGAATGCTGCGAACACCGTGAATAAAAACTATTGTTTGTCAGCTTGATAATGAAATTCAGAGCTGCTTCCTCACCGCTCAAAGTCTTGTATTGCACATTCTGTAAAACTCAGTGTTCTTTTCAAATCAATTTACACACAGGTAAGAGAAGCTACATTTTTTCATAAAGTGAAAGAGATTTTTTTTAAATGCCATGAATTCATTTTGGGGAAACATGTCGCTACCTGAGACTCAGCAATTACCAAAAAAACAAAAATGTTCTGTCCTCAAAAAACAGCAGCCTTGTAAGCAAGGATGAATGATAATATTATTATTAACCAGTTTGCTTTCCACTTTGTTTTAAAGGTCTCATCAATCATTATGTTAGAAAAGGTGTCATTTTTGGGAAGCAATTAACTGAAAAAAAAATGAAAGTCTTCAGTTTTCCAGTATAATAGACTCTGACAACAAGACAAAGGTTTGCCTTGATGAGGTTTAGTGCATGCGCAGGAGCGTTTCCATTAAGACTGGAGATAACACAACACTGCTTATGTGTGGTATTGGCTTTGCAGGCTGTAGCCTCAGTAGGGACCACTACATATTTAATAGAGGAGTTGGATAAAAATGTAATTAAGAGGCACTGCGTTCTGCATCTCTCAAATTGGCACTTAATGATAACTAGTGAATGATTCCTGTATTGATTGGAGATCCAAAGCAGAATTTGCAACCTCTTTCACTTAATTATCTTTTTTCTCCTTTTAAAATGTTGGCCCCTTCAGTCTAAGTTGTGTTGGACCTCCTTCTCAGATGAGAGACCATCCAGTCCTATATCCAGTCCTTTTGCAGACAGTTTGGTTGTGTTTTTCCTCTTTCCAAATCTATTCCCACTCCCATTAAACAGCTCCAGAGGAGACGTCCAGAGCTTCTGAAGTTATCTGAAACCCTCCCACCACTCTGGACATGTTAGAGAGTTAAGAAATAAGGCATTCTTGAAACACACATTTGAAGTTTAATCTTGTTAGTTAAAAAAAAGACAGAATCAGTGTTCCTCCTTCTGCTGGAAAATTTCCCCGACCAAGAAAGCACATTTTCAGTGAAGCCCACAGAACTCACTGTGCCTATAGGTTACATTTTTGGTTTATTTAGGTTTATTTGACAGATGGGGTAAGAAATTTGTGGAAACAACAAAGTCTGTTGAGCAAAGTTGAATTGACTCTCTCGGAAGGTCGGTTGATGAAAGCAGCATCTTCAGGCAGCACTGCGAGTCATGCTTCAGCAGGCTGTGTATACTGTGGCCCTGCAGACCTTTAATGTGATTTCATTCATGGGAGCATGGACTAACAATCTGCCCGAAGCCATCATAAAAAAAAACAGGAATGGAGACGCTTCAAACCTGCTTGTGTTTTCAACCCATCACATCAAGGGGTAGCATTCAAAAAATAGCGTGCTGATTGGGGTCAATTTGTGTGCACGTTACAGTTTGATTGCACTTGCACCCACGTGGGATGCAGAGAGCGGTTTGTCGGCGTGATGAATTTGCAGTTGTGGCGGGGTGGTGAGGTGAATATCTAGAGTATTAAAGTTTAATAAAAAGGGGGACCGACAACGCCACCTGGGGACTTGCACCCCAAGATATAAACCTTCAAAGATGTGGGCATAAGTTCGTACTGAGGGGCAGAGACGTGTTTTGTACAGAAAATAAACTTCTATTAATTATGAATAAAACAACAAAAGGAGCTAAGGAAGAGGATGCTAAAAAGAGAAAATACAAAGTCATCACGTTGTAAACAATAGTACAGTTTAATATCTTTATTACTAACAAAAGGTTTTAAAATCTTTATGTAAAAGCTGACATTTAAATCAAAACAGAAAAATAAACTAAACCTCGGTGAGATGAGGCCAGTTAACGGGGTCGCATACTACTTTGTGACACTCGGGTGCAACCAAATACTCACAGGTGCAGTCACAGCAAACCAGTCACAGCAAGTAGGTCACTCATTCGTGCTCCCCGGTGATCTCCACCACAGCAAACAGTGATACGGACTAGCCCTCCCCATATACTGGCACTCAGCTTGAATAGCAAACTAAGACTAAAAACTAAACCTAAACAAACAAGAAAATCCCAGCTGGCAAAAGGAACTAAACTAAACAAAACCAAAGTAACTATACAAAACTAAACTAAACAGCAATGAATAAAACAGCAATAAACAAAACAGCAATAAACAAAACAGCAGCAGGTAAACCACCATAGGAAGTCAGCAGACAACTGTAAGGAAATATAAGCAAGTCAGTACAAAGAGACAATAACTTGTTGTCAACATGTGGTCAAAGACAGCCTACCTGCACCACCGACCATGAGGACAGGGCCATGGGGAAGGATGATTGCAGCAGGTGCCATTTATACTCTCTCTAATTAGGGGGAGTGGTTCGGGGAGGAGTCAGGCCCTGAGCTGCTTTTCCCAGCACCCAGCTACACAGTCGTGGAAGAGAGATGAAGGGAAAGCAATCAGAGTTCACCGTCCCCCGCTGCAACGTGATGGCATAATTCTCTATTGTTCTGTGACGAGAAGTGATGGCTCCCTGATAGGTAGAGTTTATACTCTGTGATGATACAGTATGTGTAAACACACTGTGCAGAAATCTGTCACCTGCTGAGCAATTAAAGTGCACTGGTCACTTACATGCAGAGTAGCATATTTGAGAAAATGTGCGTGGGAATAAAAGCTAAACTCTGCCACGTCAAATGACCAGAATTCTAAAAAATTTAAAATGCAAAATAATGACTTTTGAGTCTGCTTTATAAACCAGTTTGCAGTTGTAGTCCTGCTGCTGAAAACAAAACATGATGGCTTTCTAAATTAGGCAGTCAGTGCCTTCTTTCTTGTTCTATTGTTATAAACATAGACAGAATACTGAGGCAGGTGTTAGGGAGGCACAGTAGGGAGTTAATGATGAAATAGATACCGCGCATGTGCACCCCCTCCGTCATGATTACGCATCAGTCTCATATTTCCCTCAGATGTCTGGCTCTCTTAGGATCCACCATTGTTTCCAAAGAGTCAAATGACAGTTATGTGATGGAGGTTTGTATGAACAGAGGCCACCTGTTGCTCTGCAGGGTCTCCCATCTGCTGAGAGATTAAGGTTGCGGGTGCGGAGGCCGTCTCTAATTTTACTTAATTACTTCTGAAGAGACTGGGTGATGAATTAACATTGTATCTATTATCATGCGTTCAGTCTCCTATTCCCTATGCCTCTCTAGTGCCCCCCAGAGCAACTCTCAACTTTCTAAAAGCATCCATCCATTCTCTTCAACTTCAAAGTCGGAATCAGGATTAGATGATGCATTGTTGTGCTTGTACCTAAGCCTAAATCGATTTATTTCTTAAAAGTATGGCCATTAGCTTATGATGCTGACTTGATTCTTAGTTAAAACCTTGAGTCCTCGCAACCTTTTTGTTTCAAATGGGAGGAAACCGCCACATCTTTGTGTTTCATTCTCAATTCCAAAGCGTTAAGTGTCAAACATCTGGATAGAGAATTTAATCTGACAAAACTGGATTCTTTAAATTCCGTGTCTCGTTATAAACAAAGAAGAACCCGATTTGTAATAGGACGGCATGTTTTTGCAGTAACATTACCACATGTTTTAATGAGGAACAGCTATCGTATTTGTTGGCATATCAAAAGACCATCTGCTGGTTGATTTCTACATCAACTGCTGCACACTACAAGAGCATTTGGCTAGTTTGCAACATAAATGTAATGCAATAATGGATTTGGGTTAGTCTAAATAACAGGGAAACCCACAATATGTCATGGTCAAAGCCTAGTCTGCAAGCTTGAAGATGTGGAATAAAAGTAGAAGATAATCCTTCCTGAGCTTAGTCTTGGCTGCTGTTTAGTGACTTCAGGCAGAACAGGCCCAGATCCTTCACTTGAAACTGCTCTGCAACAAACAGGTCACCAGAGCCCTTCCACAGTTTCACAGTCAAGAGCAATTTGCAAGCCTGAAACCATTTCACGCTTTGTTGTTATTTTTAGGTCGACGCTTCATCTTGTAAGTGTAAGTGTGGAACAGGCTGGCTAACAGTTGGTTGGTGAAACATATTAAGTGTTACATTGAGGGTTGAGGGCTTTGATATCATTTTCTTTGGCGCTTTTTAGTACTCTAAGTAGGTCTGAAGTATTTGTAAAACATACATATTTATGCATATTTAGACTGATATTGTTATTGTTAATGATATAGGAGGGAATAAGTATGTTAGCTTTTTTTTTTTAGCTATCATCTTTAGATTTTTTGCAAGGATTCGTGCCACACGTCAATTTTCTGTAGAATCCAGTTTTACATCTCAGCAGCACAACAATACTTTATTTAAAATATTTGGAGACATATTTTGCGCTTACTAAAAATATTGTTCCTCGTGCAATATTAATATTACACAACCCCTTATTCAAATTTTAATTAAATCAATATAAATTGTTCATAATAAACACTCTGCTCCCTTTCCCCTAGCAGTCTATCAATGGTTGTTTTACTTTAAGGATGCATTGTTCAGTCTTGAGATGTCCAGTTGTTACTGCCAAAATGTCACCAGGTTTTGGCACAACCCAGGTATCTCATCATTTATTTGACAGAAATAACATGGACCGTTAATAAACTCCTATTTCTAATTCCACATCATTCTTTCTAAGGAAACTATTTTTTTTAAGTCTCAGTATCCCAATGCCGTAAAGTCTGGAAAAGAAAGGAATGTGACAGGTGAGCTCCTACTTGAACATGTCCCCAAATGTTTCCTTGAATCTAGATCACAACACATCCAGCTGTTGATGTCCCAAAGCTACCTTTGACACTCCCGATCACAACCACGCTCGCCTTCACTCGACACTGTCAGTGAACTTCTCCGACCTAGATAGTTTGGACAAGCTTCCTGCTAGCAGGGTATCAGAAGTGACATCCCGGGTCCTTCTCCCGTCAGGGTTCCAGGAGTTATTGAAGAGGCAAGCATAGCTCTCACTGAAGGCTTTTCAAAAGGCAAACTGGAGGAATGTCAAGGGCTTTGGGTTGAGTGGTTTTAAGCATGTGTATGTGTACAGATCTGCATTGCTTAGTTTTTTTTTCGTGCCTGTGTTGGCTTTAAGCACATATGCAAACCCTAATATGCACACGATTACATTACTGTACAGGAACACAGTGATGATGACAGTTACCATACAGTTAATGGACTACAGTAATGGACTTAAACAGATCTGAGTATGTGTAATTTACTTTTATGCTGCATTATACATCCACTCCACAACATTTATGTCAGCTATAGTTACTGCTCATGCTCTCCCCATGGAGACACACATTTCTAGGCTACGTCTTCCTGATAATACCCAAGTACTTATAACGTACTTTCAGACAGACAGACATTGTTTCAAGTGTAAACAAACACAATGGCACCAGTGCTACTAAGGACAGCAAGGTTGAGGAGAGAAACGATGCCATGAATGTTAACAGCTGATTGTTTGTAAGTTGATAATGGATTAACATTTTTTAATTAGCCACTCATGTCTGGTGAGACGAAAAAACACGCAGGTGTTAATGTCAGTGATTTCTCAGTTTGATTTTCTGGTATTCGCCAAAACAGTTTATGATGTTGCTGAGCTGAAGTTGCTGTTATTTTGCTCACCATTTCATCTAAAGCTACAAGTTTGTCTATTTAGCTATGTGACGACTTGAAAGTAGGATAGAAGCAACATGTGGTCTGAAGCACGGGTTAATAGTAGGACTGAAGGAAAGTGCCTCTGTCTAAAAGCCTCTTTATTTGTAATGGATGAGATTTACATTTTGGTTTACCACTTTCATTATAGACCTAAATATTTCTTGCTAACAGGCACACCTGCCATAAGCACCGCCATTTTAAATAATCAGGTATAGCATTTTACAGTGACATTTTATAAAGCTCTCTGATTAGATTTTTCAGACACTGGTTGCTGTCTTCAGGGTAGAGCAAATTATGCACCACGATCACGGCACAAAGCATGTAATAGCAGACCTACGGTGCCACCAAAACATCCGAAGTCTGTCAGATCTGAATCATCGCACAACCCCATGTTTGAAAATTCAAATGTGTGCTCTTCTGCTATGCTAATGGTGGAACCCCAACCCCACCCCCACCCCCCCCCCCCCCCACCCCAATCAAGCCGACATGTCTCGGCAATAAACGCTTCAAAAGTGATTTCAAACCGGAGGCTAATGTCAGGGTGTACTGTATGGAAAAAGCCTGCAACTTGTTGTTAGCAGAGAACAGGAAGTTAAAGTGGTGTGCGGCGACTGAGAAAGCGCTGTTGGAACGCAGCAGTGGAGCCATCGTGGGCTTTGATCAACAACCTGCTCATTTACCACAGCTTGTCTCTCAAGCGGCGTCTCCAGGCAACTGAGGGCTGTCAGCGGAGGAGGTGGCGTCGAGGACAAAACGCACTCTGGGGGCCTCCTGTCAGCCTGAAGACTGGTGATGGAGCCACACTTTAATGCCTGAGAGAAAGCGAGAGAGAGAAAGAAAAACTGGAATAAATATTTGGACCTTTTCTTTTTTATTGTATATATAAACCTTCTTTCTGGCTGATCAAATTACCAGTAGTTTTCCCCTATCGAGTCATTTGGTGCCTTTTGATTTAACCATTCGCCTTCAAAATGCAGCGCCCCATTCATTTAGTGAGGGGAGCAATAGATGAATTTGGTTTACTTTCCTCCCCATCTCCACTAAAAGCTTCCGCCGGGGCTCTGGACACAGATTAAGAGATGCATATGAATTTAGAGGCAGCCTTAAATGCTCTGTCTAGACAAAAATAACTAATTGAATTAGCATTTCGCTGGCCATCCAGGCTATTTGTTTTTATCTTTATTTGCCCAGAAAAAACACTCTGCTTAGTACTTCTATTCAGGAACGCCCTTCACACTAGCTCAGTTACGGACATTAAGACCTGGTAGATGCCCAATGCAACCACAGTCTGGTGCCAGTCAGCAGCTCCATCTGAGCCGTCGGCCGTTAAGCACCTTGCTCAAGGGCATCTTAACAGGAGTTGTTGAAGGAGCAAAGAAGTGTGTCTGATTCGCTTCCCGCGTCCAGATTTTCTTCGGTCCTACGGTCACGAGTTTGCTTTTTGAAATTTTGCCTCAGGCCAGATGCTACACCAATTTTCCAGTTCCCATTTCCCTCCTGTTTTTTCCACTCTCAACCAGTCCTTTTGTGCCCATTACCCTAATGGTAAGCTGAGAGTGTAAATGTCAAACACTGCAAAAGTAGGGATTTAGAGAGGGAGAGCAAATTTTGATGTAGTCTTTACACATTTGTCAAGTAGTTTATGTCACATTTACACCAGAACACATCTGAGAAATTAGAGGCCTGCTCTCTAAAAGGAAATCATAATTATATCCAGTTTTAAGAGAAACACTTCAGAGTATATTAAAAGGTCATATATATCTATCCACAGCTCAATTTCTTCATTCTGTCAATGATTTGTTCTAAATCAGGGGTCCTTTTCTTGAATGTCAGACTCATATTAAAATCAATACTATGCCTACTCTGAAAACATGATTATTTTTATGTTTGTTGTTTAGTGACGCTCAGGGTTGAAGCTGTTTATTAAAAGCACTGGGATTCAACCCCTGGCAGCACTTCAGTCCAACATTATTAGCGCAGCAAGTGTCAACATGTCCGCTCGCAGCATCTGGGAAATGTACAGGAGCAGACTGTTCTGCTCTACATGCAGGTGTGATCCCATCGGTCTCAGTGTTACCGTGAGAAATTGAGGTGGGAGAGCGCAGGAGGTGTGAAGGCACAGAGCAAGTGTGTATGAGAAACCTTGCTCTATAATATCATTTCACTGTATAACTGTACTCAAATGTACATTATTTGTTTTGTTGATATTATGCATCCAAATGTTTCTCTACATGGTAGAGATGAGGGATAAGCAAGATACAGCAATACAAAGAAGGGGAAAGAAATTGAGCGATCTATACACTTAGATGTGTGTCCAAAAACAGCCCTGTGCTGCATGGGCGTTTCAAGGCAGTGAAATATAATCCAGTAATGCTTTTTGGGTAATAAGAGAACTTGAAAGCATACTGTTCCACAAAGCACTGCACAGGGGTTTATGGGTTTAAGAGGCATGTCTTTAAAACTATGGAAAGTTATCACAGTGACACCTTTATCATCTGTTTTCGATGATAGAGTATGAAACTGAATAAATACCCTGTTAAATAATACATTTAAACTCTTTTGCAGGAAACTCTGCATACAGTTTAAACATGGCCAGTGTGAGTGATTTAGTGAGTGAGTGTAGTCATATCTTATCTAACGGCTTGTTGGGTAATTCAGTCTCTGTCTAAAGTATGTCCGGAGGAGCAGATACATTTTTATTTCTATCAATATATCGTTCCATAGAGACTGCTTAGTGTCTCATATATCACGTGTTCAACATGTGTATATGCTACCCGAAGCACATTTAAGCATAAATGTCAGTATATTCTGTCCCTTGATACAGGAGTTGATATTAAACAGTGTGCCTTGTTAACAGGAAACCAGCTGTTTAAAGAAGAGGTTATCACAGAGAGGGCAGAGGTTCATGCAGCTGAAAATCAGAAGAGTAACTGTGCTGTCTGTCCATCTCTTGACCATATGGTAACTGTGATGCAGTTTGTGAAATGAAGAAGCTTAACATTTTTGCTACAGTAACTCTTAAATTGTTTCAATGTGGACATGGATCTTTTTAAAAACCCTGTGGATACATCCATTTCATACATAAAGAGATTTGCCAGATTTATCAGGCTTAGTGTGAATGTAGACTGAGGAACCAAACAAGAAACTGAGTGAGTGAGTAAGTACAACTGTTAGGTGGATGTGGCAAGTCCAAGTGTGTGCGCATCAATGAGTGAACGAGTAATTAACATATAGGTCAAAGGGAATGAAGTGAATACAGTGTGTGTGTGTGTGTGTGTGTGTGTGTGTGTGTGTGTGTGTGTGTGTGTGTGTGTGTGTGTGTGTGTGTGTGTGTGTGTGTGTGTGTGTGTGTGTGTGTGTGTGTGTGTGTGTGTGTGTGAGTGAGAGTGAGAGTGAGAGAAAAGGAGGGAGGCACCAGCAGGCCCAGTGACTTCCCAGTGACTCATTAGGTGGGTAATTAAGGCACAAAGCTTCGGCCCTAGGGCTCCACCGAGCTGCACTCTGAGCCCCGACTGCTAATGACGCCGTCCTGCACCCTCAGAGAGATGGAGGCAGGGGAGGGAGAGTGAAACAAAGATATAGGCGGAGAGACATAGATTAGTCCACAGAGTAAGTGCTCCGACTGCTCCTCGCAGAGACTTGAAAAGACGAAGGGGTCGATACTGTTCACACCCTGCTGGGAAATAATGGACAGTAAACTCTGTTTCTATTTGCAGTAATGTAGAGTTCACTCGCTTTTGTAACCTAAACAACAATGGTTACAAAGAGATGCTGATAGATGTTTGAGGTTATCTAAGTGTGTAAACTAAATGACATACACTGGATTGTCTTACCTGTTAGTGAAATAATTTAAAAACTCCGTTTGTCTGGCTCACCAAGTGCTAATTCCTAACTGGTCTTTTTTCCTTAAACATAGCTATCATTATATAATAATGACATACATGATAAAAAAATATACATTTATAATAAATAACAAAAGCAATTGTTTTGATAATGACTTTACTACCCAGTGGATTTCAGCCTTGCGACTAACTTGCCATAACATTATGATATCTGAATAATCAGAATCAGGATGTGAAAAGTTATGACTTTCCCATCAGCCTCAGCTTTGTGTTTTACACTGATTGGAAAATGTTAGCATCCTAACGTTATAAACATAAAGAGTAAACATACCAAACAATACTATTTGAGCATTATCGTTGTGAGCATGTTAGCATTATAGTCAAAGCATTACCATCCCTATAGCCTTATTAAGTATGGATGTAAACGTATACTCTTGTTACACTTTGAACTACTTGGGATTTAGTTTTTGTAGGTTAAACGACTTTGACTCTTGGCAGAAGAAAAACAACTATTATTAAACAAAAGTAACTCAATAACCACATATCCTTTTAACCATTATAGCACATTTTTGACCAACGGATATCTTGGCTGACTCGTTTTTTTTTTCTTTTGACCATCACACCAGCACAAACACCTTGTCCTTGCATGTCCACTGTCTTGACACTGAGGAGAAGAGATTAGAGAAAAATACAGAAAATGACTCTCACATGTAGAGGCAGAGAAAGAGGTTCAAAGCACAGGAGACCCTTAAAAGATTTTGCTCTTCCTTACACAGTGCAGGGAATAAATGGAGGGGTTTTTTTTTGGAGGGGGTTGGCGGTAGCAGAGAGCAGTAGTGGTAAAAGTGAGACCGAGAGAAGGAGAGTTGAAGAGAGGAGGGCAGATTCCCCGCAGAGAGCAGAGGCAGAAAAGAGGCTAAATGTGCTGAGGAGCTGAGCAGAGAAACTTCCCCTTCCTGTGGCAAAGGGGTGAGAGGAGCTGAGGGAAAAGAGAGGAGAAAAATAAAGGAGATGATGGGAGGACAGAGGAGTTACTGGCATTTCCATTTTGAGCCTGTATGAAGGCTAATGACTTGAGGCGTGCTGCTGAGACCGAGCGAGGGTCCTGCAGGTGGTCCTCACAGGAGTGGAGAGCTCCTGAGGAGACTAAGGCCATTTTAATTGGACACTGAATAACGATATGACTACTTCACAGAGAGAATACAGGGGTGGTGCTTTCAATTCCAAAAGGCCAATTACAGCATATTCATGTTGCATTGCTTTTATCAAGACCTTAGGAAGGTGCACAGGCTTGTGTTTGGTTTTCATTCCTGATGGGTTTAAATATAATTTTTTCTATGGGATATACTTTGTGGCTTTGCAGAGTGATCACATAGGGAAACAAAACAATTACAAGGTATTAATTTAGGGATTATAAAGAGCCATCAACAATTGGCGTGGGTCTAATGCTCCAATGTGTTGCTATAACCAGGGGCATCATAGGTAAAGGGAAAGGAGGACTGACTACCCAGCCACCAATGAAGAGCTGTGTAGAACTCAATTAAATCGGCTAAATACATATCTTTGAAAACATTTTTGAATGAATATTTTAGATCAAACTAAATGTTGAGAGTCTTTGGGCTCCGTCTCACCCCTTCAAGCAGACACAAAATGGTGTAGTCTGCCCCCTGAGTCGAGTGACTGGTGAGGCTGCCTGGAGCAATAACCTTGTACACTTTTTATGTCTTTCCCAAAGGAAGGGAAATCTGATTTTTGGTCTACCACTAGAAGTCATTGCAGAAGCAATCATTTGACATTAAGGTCTCGCAGTAAAGACAGTTCAACTTTGGGGAATCTTTGCCAGTAAGCTAGCATGACCGATCTGCCGATTTACCTCAATCTCCAGATTCTACAACATTTGTGTTCCTCTCTTAAAAAACTATTTGAGATTGCAAACCTCTTCAAAAGACAGTAAGGACTAGGTCCTAGGTTCAAGTCTCTGAGCGGAGGACCCAGGTTCGAATCGGACCTGGGTCGTAGTGAAGATGTTGGCCGGAAACGGATACAATGAGCTAACAACGCTGAAACGCTGTATAGAGCTGAGGGGTACTGGGGAATTGTTTATGAAGAAATATTGATCAGAACTTATAAGTGAAGCTAAACATTGCTGTATCTCAAAATTATAATTAAGTACAATTAAGGATTTGACTAAATCTACATTTTTCATTTCAAGTTCTCTTCTGCCGTACCAAAGATACATTCCTTCTGTCTCCAGTGGCCCAGCAGCAGCTTCTTACTACGTATGTGAAGGGAACTAAAAACACTTTGTCCTGTACGATGCTGTGCACCAGAACACGTTGACTGTTAATTGAGCCATTAGCAAGAACAAACAATACTTAATTACAATAAGGTGAGGCAATATCACTGACAGAGATGTGGTGGATAGGAGCAGCAGAATCAGAAATCACTTGCAGCGGGTGGGTAATATATGCCGGGGCTATTTTCTACTCAATGCAAATGTGGTCGAACCATTTCTCCCAGAGGCGGTGCATGGCGCGTGTGTGTGCAGAGCCTTGGCGCTCCAATCTTTCAGCTTATTAATTTCATATTTACTCATTTATTTTTAAATGTGTTGAGTGATGGAAATGCGGTAGACTGCAGCTCAGAGGTGCTTACATGGCAGATGGGTTTAAAAGGGGAAGTGAGCTAGTGTCAGAGGCAAGATTTTCAATTCAAAGTTGAGGGATATTTTTCTTTTATTATTCATGGGGAGTGGGAATTATCCAAAGAAGGTTGACTCAAATGGCGTCCTACTGTGCTCCTAATACAATACAAACTCTACCCTAGATCAGTTTGGGCAGAAATGGCCTTCTTACCAGTATACTGACATCATTAAGACAGGAGACTTGAATGGCAAAAACTTGCTTCCGAATTTTTTCTTGATGCATAGCTACCTCAAATGCCCAACAGTTCGGGATTTGAGATGCATCCTACAGTAGGTGACGTTACAGTGACTTTTGCCGTCAAGTTATTTCAACTTAAGGCATTCAAGGCCCACAACCGCAAAGCACTCTGCAATGCAAACGCAGCGAGAAAAATGCTTCAATCTCACAGCCATAATAATGAAAATAAATGCCGCCTCCAGCTGCTAAAACGCACTCTGTCTGATCGGGCCCGGAGGAAGAATTGTTCCTGAGGTGGTTTAGGGAGCACTACAGCCAGATGCAAAGTACATTTAGATGCAAGTCAGTAAGTAAGGCACATACAGGGTTTAGATCATAACCCATTCACGCAAGTCATCTGTGTCAGTTGCTGGCTAAGTCTATAAATGTTAGAGAAAAGTCATCCAAAATGACAAAATGACTCTTCTTCTGTTTGTGTTCCTTATTCTTCTTCTACTTTATCTCCTTGCTTTCCTGTTTTCTTATTCTACCAAATAGTATAACTATTATTATTCAATATGAATCATTATCTTGATTTCCTGCTCTCTGTGTCTATTGAATAATATTTGGATTCCACCCAGATATGAGACACATGAAGTGAGAGAGACGCTTTTAATTCCCAGTGCTGAGTCAGATAGATATGTGTGCCCATGCGTGGAAGGTCAGCATTACAGAAACTGAACGGGTGGTTGTTATTTATTCTGCTCCTTAGATGAACTCTTTCATGCATGCATATTCAATTTTCGTGTTTACATCTTCACTCTGAATCAAATGCAAATCTGGGCAAGGATTGTTCCCACACACACCCTCCCTCCTTCTGCCCTGAAACACACACACACACACACACACACAACCACAATCTGTCTGTCCCTACTGTTTTCCCACTGCATATGTAGACCATGTAAATTGCCTTACTTAACAAATAAATTACCTGGTTTTCCCCAAAAAACATTTTTTAGTTTCGGGGTATTACACAACTATATTCTTATCTATATTATTAAAGTTTTGCAGCTACTTAATGAAATGGTTAAATCTGATGATCCATTGTTAAGAAAACATCTTACCACAAGCTCCATGTAGTAGCTTTTCACAGTATATTCGTCAAAAGTTTTGAGTTTGCTTAGTTTAATGAAATTGTAAATCTTCAAATGTTAATCTTTCCTCCCAGAGCACTTCAAGCACTTCGAGTCCATGTTGGCTTCAAAGCTTAGATTCCCTCTTGACCTTGAAGACATCCCCATTTTCTGACGAAGATCATGTTATTTGATCAAAAGCTTCACAACGGCTGTTGAAAAGACCTTGTGTTGAGATTGTTTTTCTGTTTCCAAAGTCAGTGAACATTAAACCTTAATCTAAATGTTGATCTGATAAATAAATCCACAAAGAAGCAGACAATGGATGTTTTTAGAGTGAAAAAGGCAGAACACTTTTGTCACATTTGAGAGTCAAGGGGACTAAAAAGACATCACTCTACTGTATCTCAACAGCAATCAGCATTTTATCTAAATTTATAGAAGGTTGTGTTGTTTACTTTAAATGGTACTAACTGTAAAATGACCAGGCTTTGAATTTAAAAAGAGATGCTTGAAATTTATACAGCTTAAAAGTTATTCTGACCCCTGTCTTGTCATGCAGCATGGACAGAAAGCATCTGATGTTTCCATTAACCCCAGACTAAGCCATCACTCCCACATCATTTCATACAACCATACCACACTTTTGTTTCCCCCTCTGTGTTTAATGGCAATGTCTGTTTGACAGCTCTGAACAATTTTCCATAAACCAATTTGTTAGTTGTCAGAAGCAACCTTTTTTTCCTCATTATTTGTCAAGAAGTGTTTTGTTTCTGGGGGTTTAGGGACCTTCTCTGTAGATATGAGAAAGCATTCTCTTCCATGGTAAACAAAAAGACAGAGTGAAGTAATTGGCTGCCAGTTTGCCATGTAAGGTTTCCCAGATTGCCTGTGTGATTGACCACTGACTCCTTCAAAGGGTTTAATATTTGCAGTATGAAACATCAACCCTGACGCATGCATACAGCAGTTATATGGCAGCTCATTTGCTCTCATCCACGCAAACAAAGAGATTCTTTGTGGACTATGACCCTGTATTGCAGGGCATAGTTAACATTCGAACAACAGAACGAGATTTACAAAAACCAAGCACTGGGCAACACTTGCTTGGGGATAGTATGATAAATAAAACGTGGTCTGATCTAATAAATGTAGACCCTGTGTATTTAAAGGCCTCTGGATGAGATTATTAGCTGCTCACACAGCGATTAAAGCCAACTTAAGAAGTCGCCAGCGGCTGTGTTCCCACTGCCTAATTGAAACCATTCCTTATTTACTCATCTCCACTAAGGGGATCAGAGAGCAAGCAAAGACAGTTTCATTTTCCATTTAATATTTACCGCCTTGTGAACTAGCGCACATGCAATATGATCCCTCTGGGGGGAGGACAGGGTGTTCATGTCGCACCAAAAGGAAGGGGGAAGGAAATAAAAAACAAATTGCAGATCACAGAGGGATTAATTCCATTTCTAAAGGCAGCCAGCGGTGGAGGAAGGGGGGGAAATGAGGAAGGAGGAGCTGGGGGGGGGGGGGCTATTTCTTTGTGTCAATTCCTCCACGCCTTTTAACTTCTAAAGCTCCAGCATTGTGGTGCAGTAGGACAGAGTGTGATTGAGAAATTTGGAGGAGTATTTTTAGCCAAAGCACTCCCTTGCCCCGAGGGGACAGTATATGATTTTTTCCCTTCTCTTGCTTCTTTCGTGGTTTCACAATGAACCTCTGGATTTGAGCCCGGGAGGAAGAGTTGGGATCCGAACTGAATCAGTTCTCGAGCTACATCACAGAAGCTTCCTTCTGATTGGCGCTAGCAGGCTTTTTCCAGAAATCCCTTCTGCAGTCCTGATGATGTGGTGAAGCACACTGAAAGCACACCACATCATTGTGTTGTACAGCCTGCAAGGGATGGCTGAACAATGTCACACATGTGAGCTTTAGTCAAATCTGTCTACCAGAGGAAGTGCGGCTTGTTGAGGTGTAAAGGAGTGACAGATTCAATGCAAATGGATTAAAGTAATCTCATTCTGAAAGAATGACAGTGGTAATCAATTATGGATATTGAAAAGACAGAAATCTGATTAAATATAAAACCTGAAGTTTCCTTTTTTTACATCTCAAGGACATTTGAAGAGAAGTCTGTATATACGCAGTAGGCAATATACGCATTGACGCTATACTGTATGTACAGAGTATGCTTGCACTGTGTTTGTGCAACAGCTCAGTATCTGATTTTAAAACTCTATGAACTCCAATTTGTTCAGTTTTGGTTCTTTTAGAAACTCAACATTTTCCTTTATTTCTATTTGTTTATTTCTTTGGGTTATAGAGCATCACATTATTCAATTTTGTAGCTCCAGCTGAAATGTTCAACACACAAAATGTATGATGCCAATTTGCATATGTTCATTCCACGTGCATACAAGCATTGACTTTAACTATAATCATGCTACCTCTGGAAATAGAGCCCTGAATTGGATTTGATGGAAATGCAATATTTTCTTGGATTCCAGCTGTCTTGAGGCTGATATGCTGCATATGATAATGCTTCCAATACAACAAATTCAAATGTATAATGTATTTTGGCACATCCGCAATCATACCGAGTACATGTGCAAAAATGCGCTTGGCTTCTTAGATAAATAATGTATGGGATGCGACTATGAATGTAAAGACATGAAGCAAAATCCACATTAGAGCCTCAAAAAGCATGTGGAATTATACATTAGCAGCACATTATGCGCTGTTCAATAAATCACTCATTATTATATTAGAACAACAGATCCACACATGACTATCACAGTAACACAAGAGCTTGTTAGCTTTGTGTGCAGTGGCCAATGGTAATAAATGCAGCAGATGTTATGCAGAGCTCCTTTACACATTTTAACACGACTTTGACATCAAACAAGCAAGCAGTGTGTGAGAGCATGCTGTTGGTGTCAGGAGTTTAAATGTCTGTGACTGACCTCAATTTAGCCTCTTTTGCCCTCGTGTTCGCATCGTGGGAAAAACAAACTGATGTGTGTATGGAATGAAAAACACTATTTTACAGTACTCATAATTATGATCTTTTTTTAAAACAGTACAATGACAGTCCCATATCCAATAAGAACATGGAAGTTGGAGTCATGACCTGCAGAATAAATAGGAAACAGATATCATACACATAGTATGCACTTCATTTGGATTTTAAATATTGAGTATTCTGTATCCAAATACACATAAATATATCATTCCAGCCTTGTCATGCACAATACTGCTATGATTAGAAAATCTTGTTAGTTTCGCCGACTCTACCTGAGACCATACAAGCAGCTCTCTCTCTCCCTCTCCAATTGAACTTGTGTACCCTGACTTTTCCCATGGATTTAAATGTTGCGTTCTGTATAGTCTCATTGACTCTAATTAGCCATAGCGGCGTTTCCCACGTCTTGTGACAGCTCGTTCCGACAACCAGACCTCCGCTCCCACTCTCCCTCCCTCCTCTGCTGTCCTCTCCCTAGTCTCTCGTTTTGCATCCAGCTCTTTGTGTTGGCGCTCTCCCACATGCCCCAGCTGTTTGGCCTGTAGTAAATGTCGCTGTGTACAGCGCACTGCTGGGATCCCAGCCGTCATGCATCCGGGGTCAGGCACCATCTCTCAGCTGTCCCTCTGTTTGGACCTCTCTGTTGTTCCTTCCTCTATATTTCCTATCCATCCTCCTCTCCTTCCCGCTATCAACCTCTCCATTTACTAATCTAATTGCTCCTACTCCTGAACTTGAACCACTCTTCCCTCCCGAACTCATTACCATTCATCCTGATTGGCCGATGTTGCCTGACAGAAGCTGCGTGTGGCTTTTTGTAACGCAGCTGGTTGCTCCATGAAAAGCAGTCACCAGCGGCCGTCTGCTGCAGGTTTTCTTCCCTCAGGGAGGTGCAGGGAGGTGGCAAGGAGAAAATAATGCTGAGAAAGAGCTTTGTGCAGCACTATGTCCAAAACTTCATTTTTATTAAACAGCTGGCCACTCACTGATAGCACTGTATTAATGTCATGTCCCTGTCTGCTGCTCATGGACAGTTACGTTGAGCTGATAGGGAATCAAAGCAAGTGTCAGAATACAGAGAGCTGCCGTGATACTGAAGCAATCAGCTCTGATTGGATTTTGAGCCACTCTTATTAACTCCCAGATTGAGGGGATGGAGCGAAAACGTGATACTAATTGCCAAAACAAATTGCGACTGAATCGGTGTTGGTATCTGAATTGCAAATCTTCGTGGCCTTTGTATTGTTTTTGATTTTTTGTGAAGCAGTTTTCCTTTAGTTTTCTGTTTTTGTGCAGTTTGGGAACATGTCAAGCTGTAAGAGGTCCTTTCTCCAAAAATAAAGAAATCCAACATTAATTAAATGGTACAAATCAAAAAGAGGCTAACTGCTGTGAAAAATAACTACCATTTAGGTAATTGCATAGAGTGGCAGAAATAGTCCAGATACTAAGAACTGCAGGGGAACAGTTTTTTCCTTTCATCAGTTTACTTTAGAGTTACCTGAATTTATTCAATGCATTTCATATTTCTTGCATAGCTGTATGAAAAATGGAACAACTTAATAGGTGCTAAATTGTTGTCAATTTTTTTTTTGTAAATTTCACATTACAGGTGCAACAGGGAAGGAATACATTACATACACCGACAGGACAGAATTAAAGCCTTCAATAGAGCCTATAGTGCAAAAGTTACTTGGATACAAGAAGGCAGGAGAGTGGCTGGTATATACCGTATATACCGTAGTAGGAATGGCTGATTGGCAAATGGATGAAAAGAATTAGGGCATCGGGTTGACAGGTGGGGATTGAGAAGGTGTAGAAAGGCCTATGTTCGGGCAGGGGGTAGAGGGAGGTTGTGAGGATGAAGAGGAAGAAAAGCTGACAGGGAAAGAGACATTACATTGACAAGAGAAATGACATTCATTTTAAAAAACTAACTTTGCCAGTTACCAGGGATTTGTACTGCTTTTAAACATAAATGTGTCTTTTTCCTGCAAAATATCTTCTGTTTTAACCAAGGTGATTGTTTTGGTGTCTCTGCAGTGATTTGTTTGGAATAAAATAATAGTAAGAACATGTATAAGATTGAGCATTACCACCAAAATCAGAAGGCGAGGAACTGCCAATTGGACTTACAGCAATCAGCACCTAGCAGCAAAGATGTTTCAACGTACAAATTATTTTGTCTAACGTATTCGTTGCCCTTCGTTTTCTTTCAGGTGGGACGTCCACACTTCGTCTTTCTTCGGTGAGGGAGTTGCCAGGTCAGCTGCAGGAGCTTTACCAGCAGGGCTTTGTTCTTGCATCCGTTCACCCGTTCATCCACCCCTGTGGTCCAGAGTCCAACAGCCCCCAGCACCAGCTCTACAGGGCCATACTGATACGACTCAACGACGGGTAAGAGCCACATGAGAGGGATTTTCTTTACCATTAAATGTGTAATTATCTGACATGGGAAATAAGGGTCAAAGGGGTCAAAACATCAGCCTTAGCTAACGGAAACTCAAAAATCCACTTACAGTTTCTGCAGAAAATGTAGTTGTTCAAGGTTTGAAATAATGAGTAATGCATAGCATTATAAGAAAAGCCTTTCCGTTACGCTGCCAGCTCAAAGAAGATTAAAGCCACGTAAAGTAGTCCATATACTAGTACTTTAGGCTAATTATTTTTGTCCTTTACAGGAATATACTGAAAAGTACTGTTATATTTAAAAAAGGTGAAGATAAATGTCCTCTTCCACAAGTTAAAATAAAAGCTGTCTTCTACATTTTTAGGCCTCACTATCACCAGTGGGATGAAAGGTTGAGACAATTTAAGTTAAAAGGCACTGATGTTTTTTACTAAACAAATACGTGGGCTGGCCCGGAGGAAATCATCTTTCAGAGGCGTCACACTTCTTAGCTACACCTCTTTTATCACAAAATAATGCAGCCATTATAGTCACTTAAGAAAAAATGTTAAGATTGCTAATGCACCTTAATTGCTGTAATTATGCAGAAAAACACTTGATGGGAATCAGATTTTTCTTTGTTCTCATGTGATGAATGGTACAAAATTGGTAGGTGGTAAATGACATAAGGGTTTATATCATTATACATGTTTACGGCTCCTGTTTTATGTCTTTTTTGTTCGGGGTGTGGGATACATTCATGCAGAAAGATTTCCATGATGGCAACCAACTAAAAGCAAACAGTGTAGTTGCATTTATTATCAGTTGTACAACCGTTCTGTGTTGCTTCAGTATCGACACCAGAGCATCACAACATCTGTTTGTGGCTCGGCGAGCTGTCCTGTGGGCATCTGAGTTTGGACTTGAGTCAGCAATAATCTCAATCCTCCATCTCCAGTCCTTTTAATGTTGAAGCCAAAACCGGTTGCATGGCCCAAAATCACCACCACCCCCTACATCTGCCCTCCAGCCCTGTTTACGAGCCCCTCTGTCCTGGGAAATATGGGGGTGGGCGCACGTTATAGTCAGGGCATGACGCCAGAGAGCAGCTCCAAGGGTGGTTGAAGGGCATATAGGAGGAGTGATGGACGTTGGAGGTGGCTTTTGTCTGGCCAAAATCCTTTAAACATCTTTTTTTAAATCTCTGTATGTAAGCAGAAAAACTGTTGTATCTTTGGGGAAAATCCATCCTTTGTTTTAAATAGGTCCGAAAGCCCCAGGGGTCATGAAACCTGAACATCGTATTCACACCCACATACCGTAAAGTCAAAAACATGACAATCAAAAAGGTGGAAGCTAGGTGAAGAATTTCTTGAAATATTTTCCCTGGCAGGAGTGACATGCAGGAGGGAGTCCCAGTGGCTACTCTGTCTGGTTCTGAAGTCCAGCGAAGATCCAGGCCTGTTTACCAAAACACTGCAGGGCATAGATGTGTCTGAATGTGTCTGAGGTTGTGTGTGTGCTGTGTGTGAGTGTTTTATGAGCTACACATACTAACTCTTTATGGGCTTACATTTGTCTATGTGCATATAGTGTGTAGCTTTATTGTTCAGGATAAATCTCCTCACTCTCTGCTGTTCTTGAGCAGAATCCACCACAGATTCCTCTCAGTTTAAAATACATTTCTGAAAGCTGACAAACCATTTGAGTCATTTTTTCACTGCTGAGCTAAAGCACAACACCGCTGGTACTAATCTACATTGACATTTGAGTCATTAAGCTAACGCTTTCACCCACAGCGACAACATAATAACTGCAGAAAAACCAATACCCCGATATAACATGCAACCAAGAGTAAGGAGTGTAATAATCAGAGCCGCTGTGCCCTGACAGTTCTGCTGCAACCGCATACTGATCAGTTAAGAAAAACGAAACCGGGGACCAAATCTGAAGCACAGATACTAAAGGATAAGTCCTTGTCGCAGAGGCTCTTCTCTTCTGGTCTCTCTCCAGCTGTCTAATGCAATAAACCTGAATAATATATAACTAAAAACTAAAGAGACTTACTCTGCAAGAGCTTTGTTGTTCTTGTCTTCAGAAACAATCATGAATAGAGGATCAATAATATAATTGGGAATGGAGAAGGAGAATGACAAATGGGACTCCAGTGAAAAAATGGATTTAAGATACATTTAACAGTAAACAATTATCTACAGAAAACCATCAAGGTGACAAAATACATGTACAAATAATACAATCCAAGAAAAACAAATTGGAAGCCAAGTCATTAATTGGTTTGTGCAAATGTATGCTGATGATAATTTAAATTTGTAAGTGCGGTGAGAGGCTCCAAAAATGTTGTCCTGAGGAAAAACTGCTTTGAGGTTGGTGCCAACTGTTTAACGTGCCTCTTTCTTTCCCCTCATCCCTCTTTGTGTTTGTTGGAGATATCAGGACTTGTTTTCCTCCCTCCCGATGAAAGCATTCACAGATTTTTCTTGTCATACAGTATGTGAAACATCATCCACTGTCTGAGATAATTCATCACAGCAAACATGACAATTTAATTTGAGTTTGTGAAACTTTGTTTTATCATTTTACTGTTATTTTGTGCAGTGGTGCAAGGGGTTATGATAAGCCTTGCTTACTGAAAATCACCTGACAGCCGCACACGCCAACTGCTAACACAATTTGTCAAACTTATTGCTGTACAGTCCTACTCCTCAAATAGATCCTCACATCTGAATCCTCTTTGTTTATCAAGGTTGTGTTTATTTCAAAAATAAATGTTTCACTAAAAAGACAAATGTTACAAGGTCGTCAGTAAGAAGTCATGTTTCCATTAAGATAACGACAAAAAAATGTTTGTCAGTTCCTTCCTTAACACAAAAATGCTTTCCTTTGCTCACTTTGGTTAAGGTATGGTGTAGTTAAGGCAAATTAAATTGCTTGGTTAAGGTTAGGGGAAAGATTTTAATCATGTTTTAATTGTTAATCAGAAAATGTACCCATAATCGGAAACTGCTAAATATTTTATCAGCTCAGCATTAGTGGCGCATGCAAATGTGTTTTAAAGTCAGATAACTCTTACTGAAACACCCCCCTGGGAGCTGTCGTTGACTTATTATCAAAGAAGCTGATGTTATTAACGCAGTTGTTCATCCTTTATACTACTGATTCAATCAGGTTGGTTTGAAGCCCATCCATGCCTTTGAACAGCCAGTAACATACCAATGTCTGTTCGTGACTTGCTGCCGGACATAACTCCTATTAAGTTGCACACATATTTCTTAAATGCCCATAAAAACAAGCAACCTTAAGTCATGTACTGTGGGGTGAAAACATGGCAACCGGCCACGTTTTAGAAGGTCATTTATTTAAAATGCATGGCATCTTATCTGCCCTCCCTTCCTGCAGATTGTGGCCATTAGTAATCACCTCCCATGCTGTTGTGCAAAACACCTCAGGTTCACTTTCTGCATGCGCAGACATTCAGTCCAGCAGCACTTCTCTGCTGCAAATCTGCACAACGGATATATTGATTCAGTATGAAAAGGTGACAGCTGAATGGACTGCATCTCTCTTTAAAAAAAAAGCATGCCTGATTTGATCTGGAGAAAAGACACCATGAGGGGGGAGAAAGGAAGAAAGGAAATTCACAGCTGGAGCGTAAAAGAAGTAAAGAGAGAAAGACAGAAAGAGACTGAATGGGACAAAAAGAGGGATATTGAGTCAAAAGGGCAGAGTTTTCTACCATCCTTTGATGGCCCTGGCCGAAAGCGGGGCCTGGGCTTTATCTCCAGCGCCTGTCACCGTGGAGACAGCTGCTCACATCAGCACCAGCCCAGGGGAATCCAAATCTCCACCGGGGGAAATGAAGGAAGTGAAAAATGAGAAACCAAAAAAGCAGAGCATCTCTTTTCCAGTTTCCTTTACTGTCAGACCCAGAATCAAAAGAAGAAGAAGACAGGGAGGGTGTTGGATGGGAATACAGTGAATGGGATTGAAAAGCATGACAGCGAGCAGCCATTCATCCGTCGCTCCAAAGAGAACAGCTTTTTCAGCTGCTCTGAAAACAAAGCAAAAGTCAAGGTAGAGGAACCAGTGGCGAACATCAGCTGTATAGGCGTCTTTATAAAGCATGCTCAGTATAGCTGAGGACACAATCACAGTCATGTCTCTGCAGCATTAGCCTCAGTGTGAAAAGCTCAGCTAACAAGGCTCTGCACATGGAAGAGGTGACGCAGCAATAACCCAGCGCACAGTCAGGAAGTACACAGAGGTTGTGTACATACAGCGTGTCATCTGTAAATGTCTGCTTAAGTGGGTTATAACTTTAGAAAATGTGAAGGCAATTTGTCACCGGCAGAAACCACATCCCAGCTACAACCTGCTGCGGGAAACAAAAAGAAAAAAAACCCTGCAATGCAGACAGGATGGATTGGACCGTTTGGAAATTTAAAATGTCAACTGTCAAATTTGCCCGTGTTCAATTTGATTGCAATGAAATAGGGTTACAGTTCAGCAGACAATGTCTGATGGGATATATTCATCATTATTGGGTAATTGCAAGAAGCTACCGTGTGCTCAGGCAGAGAAAGAGGGATTGAAAGAGGGAGAGGGGTTGAGACGGGGGAGAAAGGTGGAGAGTGTGAGAGGGAGGTGGAGGTAGAGGAAAATAAAGAGGTACGGCCTAAAAACCATTAGAGGGGATTCGCTCCGGTGCAACTATTCACAAATGTGTGAAAATTTGACATTCGGAGAGGTGTGCTCCATTATTAAAGCTCTGCGGCGACACAGTGCTAAACATGGGTTCAGTTGCTCCCTGACTGTGTCGTCATAGCAATAGATGGGCGGCGGGTGATGGAGGTAGGTTATTCAACTGTGCTCCTGAAGCAGAAAGAACGGGAGTGATTTCACATTTTCACTGAATACTATGTGGAAATGGTTTTATTCAGCCTTGACTTTCTTTCTGTAGAAAGCTTTTATTGTATACAGCCATTCAAATCCTCTCAAGCAATTTCCTAAAAGAGGCGGCATTAAAGTAATACCTTAGAAATATTTTACTTAATGCATACTTTGCTGCTCTCTTTCAAGGATCATTTTTAAGCAATTTGTAACCTGGATTCTAGTTTTTGGAAAAACAGTCCTGTGCTCAATAAAGGATGGATTTATGATTTAAAGTCCAATGCAAGTTATTAAAGCCTCAAAATGCGGACAATGCAGTGTTAATTGTGTTTTAGCAACACAAAATGATGTGGATCTATGGATAGCGATTGGTCGATCCACTACTCTGATCCAGACCCTCATATCTCAAAGACTTCAGAATGGATGACCATTACATTTCATCAATTTCCATTTTTGATTGAAATATCATGACAACTATTGCAATAATTGACTAGCTGGTGGCAGTCAACCAAGTTGTTTACCCTGGATATATGTAGCAATTTCCCAGCAATAAATGCAATAGTTTTCGCTTATTAAGTTAAATATCTCCACAACTACTAAAAGCATTGGTGCAGCTTTTCATTATCTCCAGATGATGCATCCGAATGACTTTGGTTATCCCTCGATTTTTCAATGTGCATAATCAGCTGGCCGAAAATATACTTTGTTAAGTATTTTAGTTTATGATCAACAACCATAAACAGTAAAACTAATGACAATCCCATCAGCCTCTCTTTACTTAGTATTTGCAGGTAAAAATGTTAACATGCTAAACCAAAACTAGTGAACATGATTAGTATTACAAGTTCAAATTGAATTGGCGTTTAGCGTTGGTGTTGCTTGTGTGGCTGTAGACCCAAAACTGGATATTGTTTTTTATTTAATATCTCAAGTAAGTCGGGTCCTAATTGTTGCAGTTAAAGTCTCAGTATCTTCCATAAAGTTGGTATAGTAAGTTTTAATAGTGGCTATGCCTGAGCAGACAAATTAAAAGAGCTAAAACTTACAGAACCACCAAAGAAATAAAACGTTAATTGCCACAAATGGGGACCATCTCTAATTAAAAAGTAGGTTAATTGTTCCTCAGTGTGCAAGCTTGTGAGGTATCACTGTTAAACAAACAAAGGCTAAAGTTATTGTCAACATTTTTTACCGTTTGACTTCCACTGGAAAACAACAAAATGTCAACACAACCCCTTTTCATACCCCAGTGAACACTGCATAATTGGAAACCGCACATACAAATGTTGTAGCCACTATCCTGCTGAAACAACTCCCAAAGCAAGCCGTTAACAGGTAATTCACAATTAGCTAACATGTGACCATTCAGCTCCGGTGGGAGAAATTAGTCCAACACAAGATGTTCCACAGCGAAACAAAGCATGTGACCCATCTGTGGGGCAGACAAGGGAAAGGAAGGGGGAGGGGGTTTAGCAGGTGTATTTACCCAGTAGGGAGCTCCAGGTAGGTGGGCAAGCAGGCAGGCAGGCGTTTGACACCCATCTAACCACGTGAGACCTCAGAGGTTGACAGCCAGTGCTGCACGCTGCATGAAAAGTCATTGCTTCCCACAGAGAAGATGGACTGCAGGTGATGCAGCTGCTATTTTTAACCAGAGGCCTCCCTCCAGGACTGAGTGCAGCGTATGAATTGTTGGTCCCTCTCTGCTGCTATAACTGCAGTATAGTCTGTTTGTATTCAGGGCTTTTGACAGCCCAAATTAAATCAAATCACAGTGCTTAAGGGTCAGTCCTTGATTTCTCATTTTGGTGATTTGTGGTTACCTTTAATTATCACCATAAAAACAAGGTATATCATTCCTTTAATCTGCCTCTCAACACACAAGAGCAGCAGCGCTTAGTACAGTATCCAAAACATGTTGTGTAAGGTCTATCATGCAGGAATAATCATTTATAATGTAAGAAAGAAAAGCAAATAGTTTGCTCTTAAGAACTCTACATATATCATGTTGGCTGTCTGTATCGCTCTGTGTTGTTCACTGAAGATTTCCCTGGAGCACAAAACTGGTAGGTTGTGATCTCTGTCGCAACCAATGAGGGATATCCACCTTTTTTGACAGTGCCACCAGGCTTCTGCCATCGTGCCTTTGAATGTTATGACGCTGGGAAAAAAAGAGAGGCAGCTCTCAGCACGTTGTAATAAATGTTTCACAGAGCGTGTGAAGTTTGTGCTTAACGAGTCAGTCGGCCCAGTTTCTGCTCCCCTGTGTGCTGCGACAGCGATATGTGCAATAGTGACGGGTGTCAGTGACAGTAGAGCAGACGTGTTGTGTTTATTTGGATGACATAAGCGGGGTGCATTGGTTATGCGATGTAGTCTTACAGAAATACTAAGGCTGGGGCCTAGCCTACAGCTTGTTGGCTTAGCTTAGCAAAAAGGATGGAAAAAAGGTGGTTAACAGCAAGCTAGGCCCTGCAATGTACAAAAATAGAAACATTAAAAAAAATACCCCAAACTATATTGTGTAAAGTGCAACATATGAACTGGTTTGCTACTAACTTCCCTAACGTTACTTATAATTGATACATTAGACAGCTCAATCTGCATCCAATGGGGGGCATGTCAGAAACATTTCTGTGGTAAAGCATTACGGACACACAGAGGCACGGACACGCACACAGTGACATATATCTGCACTCAGAGGGAAGTCTTTTGCATGAACTGTGACAGCCTTTAACACACACAGCAGCATGCACGCATGCATCTTTTACCCTCCAGAACATCAGGAGTCCTTGTAGAGCCAGAGCCCTGGCAGAGCACACACACAACCACACACACACCTACTGTATATGCACAAGACTCTGAAGCACACTGAGGAAAAGGGCGTGTGTAGCGTCTTTCCCTTGTGAACAGGATGAGAAGCAGGGAGGTGGGAGCCGGGGTATTTGTCTCCTCAGGGCTGACTCTGGGATTTCCTCCAGAGGACAGAATAGGAAAATACAACATTTTATAAATAGATTCTCCCCCTCTCAAAATACAGATATGGCCTCAGCAGGGAGGTCTGGGGGGGGGGGGGGGGGGGGGGGGCGAGATTTGCATTGAATCTCCTGATTTCTGTGCTCTGCATGTGTTCTCTTTCATCCATGAGGATCTTTGTCTCACTTACTCTAAGTGTTTTATTGTATTTTTCTTTGCCTCCCACAGGGAAACAAAACCATTAACAAAGCTTCTGGATGCTTTGTAATTTGTTGATAGGGGGTTATTTTTGTATTATAGATTTGGTGTCAGCCAGTGGATGTTTGATAGCTGTAATATTTTAACACAGTTTTCTGTGTATGAGCATGTGAGTGAATGCATGGGTACCCTTATGTGTCGTTGTCCAGCAGGCTGGCTGTCTGAAAGGCTGAAACTCATTGTCCTCTCACCCCCCCCCCCACCCCCCCCCCCACCCCCACTGTGGCTCCTGCAGGGTGGAAAGGAGCCAGCCTGTCTGCCCACCATACAAACTACAGCTGGAAGAGTGTCTATCCGCGGAGCAGGTGCCCACCCCAGAGCTCATCCAGGGCTACGTCAAGAAGGTAGGGATGCTTTACAAATGCCAAGCTGAACGGTTTGTCTGGTGGTGCCCAGCTGGAAGAAGGGATGCAGCGAGGAAGGGAGGGAGCACGAGATAGGGAGGGATGAATAAAGATGCATAAACCAGCATCAAATACTCAGTCAGAGATCCAAGGCACACTTAAGTGCATGTGAAGAAAATCCAAAAACCAGAATATAAACTCAGTCTACTACCAAATGAATTTGTTCAGCCCGTCACGGTGTGTGAAGGTTCAGAGAACACAATGTTTGTATGTTTACAACCGTACTTTAGTGAATAAACCACGTGGCTCAACCTGCTTGCGAGCATGCGGCTGTCGGGCTGGAGGCTTTAAACTGCAGCCTGTCACACAATGCTTTGAGGCAGTTGCCAATGAAGAACACGATGTTGGAGGAGGGACAATAAAAGAGATGTATTTTTTCCAACGTAATTGCAGCTTCAAGCGATAACAAAGGAAACACAGGGGTGGTGCTGATGTGTGTACTTCAGGATTTGTCAGGTATGAATTAGTGGGAACTTTAAAACTTTGATTATAATGCAGTTGCTCTATTATGAGTCATGTCAACAGGCTTCCACGACTACTGCACGTTTATGCTACTTCTCATATCCAAAGACACCAAGAAACAGATAATTTTGCAATGCTGCAGTTTACCATGAGTCTTATTCAGGATGTAAGCAATACACTAAAATCCATGTTTTCTTGGTTCAAGGCTGATGTTAATTAGCAAACCAAATAGCGTAACATTTCTGCAGTCTCTATACTGTAAATGAAAGCAGCCAACAGGAGCAGGAATCACATTCACTGATCTGATAATGAATTGGCTCTCCAGCTGTTATGAATGCGCTGCTGTACAAAGCGTGCTTGAAATAGCACTTCAGATGATATATACGAACACACCCGGGTCTTTTGTGAGCTGGTAATGCTGCGTCATCGTGATTCAAATCAACCCCCCTGCTTAATCTGTATATTACCGACCGTTGTAGGCCTTTGAAGTCTTGATCCTGAACCTTTCTGTACATTTTGCCCTTCGATTAGTCATGCAGCCGGAGTCCTGTAGGACCTCATTACTGTTGGTTATCATTTTAATCTTTCGAGCCGCTACAGGCTTGCTGAAGCAGGAGGTGGAGGATGCCATGCTAGAAATCTATTAAAAAGGGAAGTGGACATGGATGAGCGGTAGAGGATTGAGCAGAGAAGTCCATTCCCTTCATCCCCTTTGTTTGCTACTATGTTCCCCCCTCTTCATCTCTTTCTCTTATTTCTACCTTTTCGTCTACTCATTGTCTCAATCTCTGTTGTTATCCCTCTGCCTCCCTTTCCCTCATCTCCCCTCGATCTATCTCTCTCTAGGCTTTTCATCTTGACCTTCAGACACCTCCTCCTGGTGCCACTTTAATAACTTACTGGGGAAAGAGGAAATGTGGTCTCAAGTCAAAATTGAAATGGGTTTTTCACTGCAGGCTGTTGATATTCTGGTGGCAGAATAGGGGAAGCTGCTCCCAGAATATTTTTCATTAAGTTTGCACTCTGCATCTTTTCTGTTAATGAAGAGAAACGATGCGAGGCAAAGTTTCCGTTTTGACCTCAAAACCTCATTTTCTTGACCTGAGGTGGTCTCATCTAAACCAGTAGGACGTCTGTTCGTTTAGATTAAGAGGTTTAGTGGAATTTTGCGTTGGCAGTAGAATTTAGTTGATTTTGTCACATATTCTGAATTAATACTGCCCTTTTATTGTTCAGTTAGCTAGAAACTCAGATATATAGTTAAATACAGTGCAGTATGTATTCAGTTATTTTATGGCAGCTCTATTATTTGTTCAATAGATGATTAAAGCAATTGTTGAATTAATAATCTCAAGACTAACTCATTTATCCAGCAGGTTATTTACTGAATTCTTCTCAAAATCAAATTGTCTCTTTTGACTCCGGGTTTACATATTCTGTGATTCATTCCCATGTGTAACTCTTATATAATACAGTACTTTTGTGGTTTATCTGAAGTCTTTTTATGATATTGGACTGTTGAAAATATGAAAAAGGAGATCTAATCTGATGGTTCTACTTTGTCAAACATAGGATTTGATAAAATTATAATGATAGTGGTACTAAAAATCTATTCAATCATTACGACGCACTATGGGAATCTACTTTGCGATCAACAGCAGCAACATTAGACAGTCAGAGCCATTCATCTCTCACTCTGACTGCCTGCATAACCATTAAATGAGATACAACAGTTCCCTTTTATCTCAGCAATTCCATTTCAACATATTGGTACGGAGAATATGATGTGGAAGCACCCAGAGAGCGTTCACTGATATTAAACAATATGGCTGGAAACAATGTGACTGTTTTCCAATTTAATTTCATAGTGAATAACCTGCGATTTGATTTGATTCTCTTCCTCACTGTGGCTCGAGACAGAGACGGGCACCGCCTTTGCTTGGGGGGGTGGGGGGGCTGGCGTGTGGAGGGCTGCAGAAATGGAGAATGGCATCATTAACATTGTCTGACAGTTAGTTAAAGTTTCAATCTCGCTCCGTGGCAGAATCCCAATATTGGTATAAAATGCCAGATGACAAAAAAGAGACAGAAAGAAAGTGGAGTGCTGGATTTGTGATGTGGCCCGTGCCTGACTAGGGTTGTGCCCGCTCCAATTTAATCAACAACAGAATGATTGGAGAAGCTGCTTGGACGAAAAGAATCAGAGGATGGTTAACAAAAAAAAAAGATCCAAAGGATGCCAATGACTATGACAACTATTGTGGGGCGAAAACAATTCATTTTTAGATAAATACTCTCAAACTAATTCTGAAAGTCTGGTTTCAGTTTGGGTCTTGGGAAATAACTTGTTGTATATGTTCTGCTCCATGCTGTTCTTGTTTCACAAACAAAATCTCCAATAGTACATGCATTTAAGTCAAAGGACGCAAGTAATGAATAGTTTATTCATTGGTTGGTCCGACGGTGACGATCATTATTGCAGATCATTAGTCATTTAGTTTGTACATTTTTTGCCCATCACAGCCTCTCAGAGCACATGGTGACATGTTCAAATAGCTTTTGTTTCCAGGGAACAGTCCTAAACCCATTATAATCAATTGACTATCAAACTGTACAGCATACATACATCCAATAGGTGTTTCATCTCTCATGAAATCAGGAATCAGTGAATGCCAAGCAGCAGCATTGACATACCTTCATCATCCTAACTCTAGTTTTTTGTTCATGCTTCCAACAGCAGATCCATGATGCTGCTGACCAAGGGGTGATGTTCGTAGGATTTGTCCAGGAACCGTATGGGGCCCCATGTACCAGGATCCGAGAACCAGACACCCCGTCCCTTTCCCTGCACTCAAGCCCCAGCTCTGTGCTCGGTTCCCTGGGCAGCCGCAGCCTTTCAAACCCCTCAAGCCCCAGAAACCACACAGCACCTGGAGCTCAAGCTGACAAAGAGGGAAATGAGGAGGCTTCATGCAAAGCTGTGGAAGGAGCTCCAAGTGGGGAGAAGATTCAAAGTGACAACACTCGGAACCATTCAGGGAGCGGGGTGGAGGGCAGTCAGGGCGAGGTCTCCTCTGTGGCGTCTCCAGTATCAGAGGGAGATCTGGAGCACAGTGAGGAGCTGACGGTGGAGGAGTCGCCGTGTCACAATAATAACCAAGATGCTGTCAGAGAAGCAAAGGAGCGGCTGAGATATCGCCAACGGAGAGGCAATGGTAAGTGTCTCTGTGGTTGCCATCATACAATCAAACTATAGAGGTAAATGATGTGTTAAGCAAGAAAAACGTAGATTAGGACCATAAAGCTCTGAGAAAAATGAATTATTCCGGGCAAAGAGCGCGGTAACAGTAGGTGAAGGACATAATGAGGTATGTGTGGATTCTTTATCTTGTATGGGGTGATAGAAAGCCATGGAAACATGTTATCTGCTGAAGTTCCACTGAATGTTGAAGAAATAAAGATACAAAGTATCGGGAGACAAATATGAAGAAAATACGTACCTACATATACAAGGATATAGACATATACAAGTACCGGTAATACTTTATTACACAAATTCAGCACCATGACAAAGGTTATTTGTTCTTCCTTTTTTGCTATTCAAAAAGCCATTGCGCATATTAATATTTACTGTCCACTGAAAAAATAACAATTGCAGCAATTGTACATTGCAAACATCGAACTGTCCCATTTCTCAATTTGTGGCCATATAAAACCCAAAGCATTGGTATAGCTAAATATGACATGGGAGTAAATAAATCTGCTACCTTGTTACTTGGGGGAACAGATCTTTTAAAAGAATATTAAACTAATAAGCCCAACAAGGGCCCTGTAATTAAATGTTGACATTTAAAAACTTTACAAAGCTTTTAAACTCGACAAGACTCTTGAGTGCAGATGACACAGACCTGCTGCACAGCGATCCCTACAAATTGCACAGGAAGGCCCGATGAGGGATGATAATTAAAGGTCAAACTGTGAAAGGCTCAATGTTAATGAAGGAGCCTGGTTTCTGCAACATTTATGGACATAAGCTAAATGTGGTTTTAGCATGTACATTAGTTGGTGCAAATTAGTTAGTTTTTGTGTCATGTTGCTCGCTAATCACAACGCATCTGATACAAGAGCAGCAGAAGCAGTCTGGGGTTAAATCCTCCTTTGATAACTGTAGTCTCACATTCACAGCTATTTAAACTGACAGCTTGTAATCTTTAGCCAATATCTCTCTAGATGTGTGTAGATTTTTAGTGTTGGTTTCATTTGGAGCCATAGCTTTTGGCTGTTTAACTAAAGCACAGCGTGGCACCGTAGATCCCTCTTGAAACACTTGGCAACTGCGGAGGTGTCATTTTTTGCTTTTACCTCAACAATGTGCTGCCTTGGGATATAATCCCCTATATCCGTTACACAAAAAGGAATCGTCTTATAGCTGTGATGCATACAAATTCACACTTAGCCGATGAAGCTTAATCTGTGAAATTCACCACAACAGTTTGGCGGGTTTTTTCGGAAACTGCACATCTCATGCGTAGTTACACTTCACCGAGTCATTTTTCTGCAGGAACACTGGCAAAATTAGGATAGACACTTGGATTGACAGATGGAGACACCCACCACTAACACCTCCCTCCTACTGTCTCTCCTCCTCTCACCAAACCTATTTGTGATACGTGTCAGTGCAATGTGCAAACTGTGCATTAGACACACATCCCAGTGGGAGTGTTAACATTTGTGTGTTTCTGTGTACATACTGTATATTTCTATGTACAGTGTACAAAGTGATTAGGTTCAGAGCACCTAAGACTGTGTGTTGCATAATTAATGTACTCTTTGGTGTGCAGAGCACATACTTCGATTAAGTATGTGTCTTTATGTATATGTGTGCAGTACCACAAACTTGGCATCACAGCAGACCACAGCCCACTGGTCCATCTGGGCCTCCCTACAGTACATTTTGCAGTGAGATAATCCCCCACTGCCTCGTCCTCTACCTCCCTCAGATTCACAGCTCTCTCTCTACCCCCACCTTCATCCCCCTGAATCCCTGCGACAACGCCAGCAGCACTGGTGTAGCAGCCAGAAGGGGTGGTAGGGGAGCCTGCCAAGCTCCCATGTCCCTCTCTACTAATGCCCAGTCTGCCACGAAGGCCCAAGAGTCTCAGCTACTGCTGGCTTGTCCTCGCTAATCCTCAGATCTCGAGGTGAGCGCCATGCAAGTGTTGGCGGTAGAGCTGGCGAAAGTCTGTGGCTTTATGATGGAAAGATGATCACCATCCCAGAGTCTGGAGCTCCGGATAGAAACTGAGCCTATAAGTTTAAAGACTCAAATGCTTGGAAGGTTTAAAGAAAAGGGATTCTGCTTCAAGACAGAACGGAAAGTATAACACGGTAGCGACAGCTGTACTATTATGTCTGGATAAGAGGAAATACGGCTAATTTGCATGAGCAAAAACGTTTTGTAGGGAATTAAATGCCACCTGGAATGTTTTTTATGAGCATAGGGGTGAAAAATAATATTTTATCATAATTAATTTCTTTCCCAGCCTTACCCTTTCCCAGTGATTTCTATGCATTACATGAAAGTCACATGATCAAACTGAAAAAAAGAGAATATTGATGCGTAATCAACATTTTAGCAAGCCTATGTTCAATTGCCTAAGATAAGATATCCACTTCTGATTGGTTGAGGTTCTTGTCATTATATTTGTTTATCAAAGCTATGAACAAAGATAACAAGCTTTAAAGGGAACATCAAAAACTGAAGCAAAGAGAATGAATTAAGAGCTTTATTGCAGGTGTAATCCTAATGAGATTTCAGACTGAAATCATCTCGTCAATGTCCAGAGGGAGTCATAAGAGTGGCTCGGTTTTCCCCTGAGATCAGTGTTATCTTTGCTCTGATGGGATCAGTGTCCAGCTTCTCAGATTAGAGAAACAGACGTTGAATTGATGACAAATCATGTTTGAAAACCACACTGCTAAGATCTGTTAGAGGGTTAATGTCGCCAACCGCCGGCATCAGATAAGCCTTTGACACAAAATGCCTTCAATGTCTTCACCACACTCATGCGCCCACATGCTTTTTACCTGGACTGCTAGCAACAACAAGTCGTATTGCTTCAGAGACTTTATGAATGGCTTAGATTATTTGAGTGAAACTTTTTGGTGTGCCTGTGTCTGTAATGCGCAAGTATAGCTATAAATGTTACATTATTAAAGTAAATGACCAAGACTCTTTCTGGCTTTTAAAATGTGTAAGCTGTCAACACAGTCAACAAAAACAAAAGAGACTGCAGTATTATTACCACTGTTTGTTAAAATATCACCTCATCATCACAAAGCAAATCTCTGTTTTGTGTAATTAATACAAGAGTGTTGGCTTGTGTCTTTCACACTGTACCTTAAGGGGACACATCTTGGTGAGACATTTTAAATATTGAAAGAAGTTAAAACAGTTCTTAAAGATAACAGATAACCTAATTGTAATATCCTTATACACAGGTAGTATCCCCTTCTGCAGTCTGCACTGATTCTCTCGTGGGAATTATGAGATGTGTTGAAGTATCTCAAGCTTGTCAGAGTCACAGTGAACATGCGACTGTGGGTCACTGGTTTAAGTCCTGGCTGGTTAATCATAGCAAGGAAGTGATGAGGCATGCAATTCATTCATGAATTCTGAGCATTCTCATTTTGTATGATGCAATGTTTTATTGAAGCTTTGCAGAAACAAGTCAATCACAGCCCACCCTCACAGAAAACAGCATGTATCTGAATGCGCTGACTTCACATTGAGTCAGTTTGCTATAGGGCTGTACCTGAATCAAGATTTGTAAAATACTGCAGCAAAAGGAAAGGAAGGAAGAAAAAAAAAACAGGCAGTGGTTTGATTGACAAATGTGAGTCGACTCGAGTGCTTCTCGACTGACTATTTGAATCATACACGTTTAGAGGGCAGCCCTACAGATTTCTATCAAAATGATTTCTGAAATACTTGAGAATGCCGAGTGAAAGCACGACTCCAGTTTGACTGTTATCCTGCAGTCCAGAGTAATGGATATCAGCAAGACAGAATTTTTCATGACTACCTAAAAATATCATAAGATGGTCCTCCGATCTTTTGGTACTACCCTCTACCATTTTGCCCCGCATGCTGAAGTTCCCCTAAGGAAAGGTACTTAATCCCGCTGATGCTTCAGTATACAGTATCTCCTGTGAACAGAGTGCAACTGAAAAGATGATTGCACACCCAGAGAGTCTTTACTGAGCAAATAAAGGTTGGAATATTATCTACCTACCGCTCCATCTGAATTACAGTTGCCTCGGTGCCATAATCATAGCATAATTACACTTGAATGAAATATGATGCATGGAAAAATCTTAGAAAGACATGTAATATTGTGAGAGAAACAGGGGCTAAGCAGCATGTTTATGGCTTGTGGCTGTCATTTTATGTCAAGCTGTTATAAATGTGACCTCTCTCCATAACAGTCCCATCAGCATCAATGTAATCATCATTCTCAAATATGGTTTGATGTTGTTATTTATCTAATTACACAGTGATTACATGAAGATGCAGATTTGCTGTATTTTTAAACCTGTGATTATACATGGCAATTTTTGAAAAAGCTTTTTTTTTCTTTATGACCTGCCTGTAGCTCACCGACACAGAAAGGATTCATGAGTCAAACCATTGAGATATATCATTCTAGGCTTGTGCACATAAACTGTAAACCACTTTATACGATAAAGATTGCAAGTTAATCATTCACAGTGAGGAAACATGTTGTTTTGGCAAGTCGGAGGCATGTTGAATGGGAAGCCATTTTGATGTTGTGTGTTGTCCAAGAATAGTTTGGCATATTGTGTTCGCTGTAACATGGGTAACATAGGGATGGAAAAAGGGAGCGTGTGTGAATATTGTGCATCGATTCAACTTTTCTCAAGAGTGACAAATGACAAGATTTGGGGAATTTTGAGGCCAGCTGTCACATCAGTCAGACGAGACGGATAAGAAATGCTTCTAAATGATTCATTCTTCCTGGGTGTCTGCCCGATGGATGGCTGGACGGAAGGACCAAAGCGATTGGGCCATGACTCCCCCTACCACCACACACACGTCAAAGTGTGTGGGTGTGTTGTGTGTGTGTGTGTGTGTGTGTAGGTTGATGGGTGGGTGAAAGTGCCGCGCATTCTGCTCGTCCATCTGGCTCACTTGTGGAATGACCGTCCGACATTTGCATTCTAAAGAAAGGGGAAAACATGAGCTGACTTGATTTAATTTGCTTTCTGCCCAACATCGAACTCTGCTCACATCTCACGTTTTTTCAAAGGCAAGTCTGAGCAAATATTTCACTCACTCACATCCCAACAAATAAAACTCTTTTCACTTTGATCGTACGATAGGAGCAGTGACACGCATACTATTGGCAACTTTCCAAGCCTGTTTCCCCCTCATGAGACCCACTGCATTATGTATATTTCTGCTTGATGTAAACAACAGCTAGCTGGAGAGCTTTTAATGCATTATTCAAGGTTATACTATAAAGTAACTCAGTCACAATGAAATGGTCCCTTTTAGGGTCTGCAACAGCACTGCAGGAAAACAAAAGGAATACGAGGATTACTTGTAGAATTAATATATTCAAATTGCTTTTAAATCCCTTCACGTTTGTTGTTTTAAAAAGAACCAAGTGAAACAAATGAGTCGCAGCCTTGGAAAAAGATGTTCAAGGTATTGTCAGTCCAGCTCAGGGCAACAAAAGGCCAGGTTGAACTGTTGACCGTTGCATGATAATGATGTTGAGGTTTGTATCATAGCACCTTTTTTTCCTGCACTCATGGGCATAGAATACTTTGGAAATTAAAATGTTGAAAACTGTTGAATCCAACACATACATCAATAAATTATACAAGTCCTTTAACAGAGTTTACCCATACATTAGTTTGTTGCTATCAGTTTAAGCAATTTAAGTGTCTTGCAGTGTATAATGTCAATGGAAATGCTGCTTTTTTTAAGGCCACTTTCTTTAGCTCATTTCAGTTACTAAGGGTCCTTGGATAGGAAGAGAAAATCAAACTGGTTGGATACCAGAAAACACAAAATGTGTGTTTTGCTGTTAACTAAGAACCGCGTGGCCAACTTTTCTTGGCCAAAAAGCCTTTTGACTGTCCTCACATTGGCTGAGTTTGTTGGTTTGCTCCTCTCAAAGGAAATAAATGTCCTTCCAGTTGGTTTTGACCAGTTAGATCAAAATGTGGTTAGGATTTTAAAAAGAACAAGAAAGTAAGTTATCCCAAATCAACACGTTTTAAAGAAGTAGTTCATAACTAAATACTGCAGATGGTTGTTTGCATGGCAACAAAAGTTATATATTTCAAACCCGAACCCGGTCTCAGCCAACCGTTTACTGGGCTATTTCTTATATCTTCTGGCAGCTGCAGAGGGAAATTGCTCCAGCAGACGTTGCCAAATTGCACTTTGGATTGGGGCCAAAAGATGGCAGTAATTCAATAATCATGTAGTAAAATGTGGGACTTCCACAGAGGTTACATCTGTATTGTCACAACCTATACTGAGTAAAATGAATGTAAGAGTTTTTATTTTCTGTTGTGTCTTAACAGGGGTGGAACTGCTGGCTCTGTATAACCACCCGCCGGTCAGAGAGGGCCAGCTGAAGTACTACACTGTCAAGGTGCCACTGCGGGTGCAAAACTGTGATGAGGGGATCAAAGGCGTGGAGGCGAACTGGCTGGACCACATGACGCAGCACTTCAACAATGGAGCCTCACTGGTCGATGGATACTTCCACCTGGGCAATACAAATGGTAAGCCGCATGACTCAATGTTACTGCATATCATAGACTTTTCAGTGGAAAAATATGTGGGACAAAATATCTCAGGAGGAATAAACTAAAAGTGCAATTTTAATATCCTCACATGCTGTTGTAGGTTCCACTTCACACACTATCCAGAAACATTAGAATAAGACGTTTGTTACGTTCAAACAAAACAAATAACACAATGTAGTTTAAGTAGTTCAATTAATATTTAAAAAGTGCCATAACCTTTGGTTTTGGTTTGTTACATTTTCTACAATTGTTCCTCTACAGGTACTCTTTTTAGTGAAAACCTTCAACATCGAGCAGAGACCAAATTAATGCCAACATCTATTAGATAAAAAGTATTTGGCAGGTAACGATGCACCTTGGCCAATGTGGCATTAATTATGCATTAGCTGGTATTTATCTTCCACCGGGGAAACAATCTGATCATATTTTACAAACATCTACAGGATAGCAGGATTATGAGTTTGAGTTTAGGCTTTAAATTAAACGAATGAAAAAGCCAGCAGATAGGACACCATGGCATTCATGTTTATGACAGATAAACTGGAACGCTAGAGACATAAGCCGGAACAAATGCTCTGCTGCATTGCAGTTATTAAAAGATCGGATGAAGGTAACTTCTTATATGTTGCCAACGTCAAAAATATGTTTTTCAAAATGTCTTTACATACTACATCGACTGTTGTAATTTCTTGGGTCCTAAACGAAAATTAGAAAACGTTCAAAAGAGTGGTTTTCATCAGTCTGCTGTGCAGCCTTTCTGTGTATAGGATCCTTTAGAAGCTGGAGTTCATGGAGCTGTCTGTTAGTCATTCTTAAACTATTTCTCGTTTGGGTTTCCGTCTTCCATCAGACCCCGGCGGCTCTGTGCTTCTCTCTGACACTGGAGAAATCAGCCATCCAGAGTAAATAAGAGTCATAATTCATTAATCTGGGAAACTGAACGCCTCAGCAACTCTGAAACACAGATAATTAACCTGATAACAAATTAGTGCCTCCTTGCATATTTTATGTCCTGAGAATAGAGTGATGAAGTGTATTATTATGATTCAATTTTATTCTGTCCTATATGCTGCTAAGATATGAGTCTCTTGAACAGTAAAATGACTGAGTAGGATTGAAAGCTGCATTATAAACTGCTTCTGCCTTCCCTAACTTAAAGGACTGAACTCAGCCCTCAGCTTTAGCTCAGACACTTTAGAAAACAGACAACTTTACCGAGGTGAATGCTGTACTTTGTGGATTTTTGGTCTCTTGTGAGTAGCTGGCAGTATGACATCAAAGCAGCATCCCGTTTGTTGTTAGCAGCTAATTACATCAAACAGTCGCGCAGCTTGGGTTTAGAATCAGTATCCATTCTTGCCGTTTCCATATTTAGCAGCTTCTTTGAGACAAGCTTCTGAATTCATGATGAGACACTCGACACGATACAGGAGACCATCTCAACCTCATAAACATCAAGGACATGTTTGACAGAAAAACAGCACGCTAAAGGGAACGGACTGACAGAAACACACGCATGCAGTCAGATGGATGATCGCAGTGACAGTGTCAGCATTGTTTTTAGATACAGAGCAAAGCAGCGCGCTTCAGCTTTCATCTACTGACGGATACACACGCAGTCTAATGAGTACACTGATTGTTTTTTTCGAAGA
The DNA here is from genome assembly GCF_036324505.1 of Eleginops maclovinus. Classification (NCBI taxonomy): domain Eukaryota; kingdom Metazoa; phylum Chordata; class Actinopteri; order Perciformes; family Eleginopidae; genus Eleginops; species Eleginops maclovinus. The sequence goes on along the minus strand of NC_086351.1, from coordinate 8,392,342 downwards.
CTGACCTCCTTCTGCCTTATTTTTCTAAAAAACCTTTATCCTGTTGGACTTGTACTGTTTTTAAACCATTTATCCATGAGTCAGGCAGGCAGAAGCAGTGTTTCATAATAGATGATAACTGTCTTTCGGAGAGTCGGTCAGTCCACCACTTTGGTCCACACTTAAATATCTCAATGGCTGTCATGCCATGAAGTTCAGTGCAGATATAAATTGTGTCAAAAGGGTGAATCCGACTGACTTTGGTCGTCCTCTGACATTTTGAACGCACCACTAGGGTGTTGACATTCTGGGATGGAGTTAAATGTCTCTACATCTATTGGATCGATAGCCATGAAACTCAGTACAGATATTCACATTGCCCTCAAGGAAAAATGTTATATCTTTTTTTATCAGAACATCACTTTTTGTATTGATAAAACATCAACCAAATATCTGCAAAAGTCATGAAATTACTGCCAAGTAGGTTCACACACACAAGGAATTCTCTTTGGTGTGTATGGTGCAGTATCGCAGCCTTAGTTGTGCGTTTTATTTAGTGCAAATGTTAGCTAATGTTAGCATGCTAACTTTCTAACATAAAATGATGAACATGGCAAAAATGTACCTGTAAAACATCAGCATTTTGGCATCGTCAATGGGAGTATGTTCAAATGCTGACGTGCGCATTTAACTCGAAGCATCATCTTCAAAGCTAAAGTGCAGCTTCACTGATCTGGTAGCATGGCTGTAGACTCTTAGTCTTGTCACCTGATGTGTTGCTTCAATTTTTATTATATCTGGGAGTTGGCAGGTACAGCTTCAAACCTCTAACAAAAACAGTCTCTGAAGTGCCTTGTTCACAGCAAAATTGCCTCAAGGATGACAGATCTAAGAAATGCATGTCCTTGTTGAAACCCCAGACTCAAGTAAAAATCCTGCAAACCTGCCTGATGGGAAAGATTTAAGCCGTTTTAATGCTTTGTAATCTGAGATGGGTTATAACATTTTAAATACAGATTTACCATCAGTGATCCACCCATAAAGAGCAAAGATATACTGTATAGTCCATTGCATTGCACTGTGATTCAACAACAACCATTAAAGAAATCCATAAACAAATACCCATAAGTGTATTGTTATCCAAAGTCAATCATCATTATGTAGTTAATTGAAATTAATTTCCCATGTAGCTCTGTGCATCTTATGCCTCGATTCCAAATAGTCACATGATTTATAGTTAACTTGGCAGCACTCAAAGAGCAGCTTGCACTGCATTATGGAAGGGAGAAGGGAGAATGTGACTGACTGGCCAATATATAGAATTCCTTTCTTTTAAACGGGCAATATTTTATTATAAGTCGTGATATATCAGTAAATTAGCCTCATATAAATTGGTTTATTGTCCTGAATTGTTTTCTGCTTCGGCATAATTTTATTTCGCTAATCTTTATGCTCTCGGACATTGTAATTGGATTAGTTGGCAACATTAAGTGGATTTGTTCACCTTTTGAAGACTTTTTAAGCCCTAAATATCCCATTGCATGTATTGCAAGTAGCATGAAACTGATTTGAAAAAAAGATATGATTATTACTCTGATAGAAGAATAATACATCTGAGTTTTGATTTTGTCCAGAGAGATGCAAATTAAAAAATGCACCATGTCCCCATGCTCCTTCTAAAGATGGGTTTCCGTGATGAAGCTGAATGATCACACTGTTTGCATACATGTGTTTGGACACTTACATGTTGTAAGTCCTTTTCTCACCAGGCAGGTTTGTTGCAGTGAGTGGAGATTGCGCCCGAGCCACAGGGTAGCTTATTACAGCAATATTGAATTTACAGATCCTAAGGTGCACACAGGCCCCAGTGTCATAAGACACACATTAAACATTCATACAAGCCGTGGCACTGCCAGCAAACACGCACAACAGGCGTACATGCAGCCCTACTTACTTTTGAAAAAAGGTTCACACATACACCCATTTTCAACACTAAAATACACACAAGTTCACACTGCCTCCCTGGAGTTGGGAGCAGGGTGGGGGGTTGAGTTTGTTTACTGAAAAACTGACAGTAATGGTGTTGACGGGTAGTTTGCTTTTGTTACTGGTATAGCTTAAGCTATCTCCAGAGCCACAATGAGGATTTGAAGCCCAGTTGTGAGACATTGAGCTATTCATATGCACGGCAGTCAGCCTTCACTGCTTTCTAAATTTGGGAAATGCCAATGGAGGGAGAAAAAGAGGGAGAGAGAGAGAGAGCAAGAGAGATACAGCGCATATGAAATATTTTTTCTGTGAAGAAAAAATAAACCAGAGAAGGGAAAACATGAGACAAAAGTTGATGAGAGGGGGAATTAAAACGCATTTTTGTATAGTTGCAGTTAGGTGTATACAGGTTTTGAAATGACAGCATGTGTCTCTTACACCTCTCAGTTGCAGTCAAAAGACAGGTTCTCCTAGCACTGGGAGCTCAAAACCATGCAGTTTAGTGTATTTGGGCACATGAGCAAATGCATTCAGGTGGTTACACTTCTCATGAGCTTGGAAAATGTTGTTGTGGTTTCAGCCAGATCAACTACAGGACTCACTGGTGGGGCTAAAAATGAGCATCCATTAACACACAAATGTGTTAAATAGCAAAGTAGATCATGATCGCAGGCTTTAATGAAGCCATGAAGTAATTTTCACTGTGGAGTGAAAAGGTGCCATTTATTTATTTATTGGGTTTGTTTATAAGCACCGGGATAATCATTACACATCAGTACCTCAGCAGGCACAAGTCCAACAAAGGTTTTTTTTTAAACTGAAAGACAGTCATCTAGGGAAGGAACTCTTTAGACAAGAAACATTTTCTTTAAAAACTTCAATGCTTGATTCCCAGTGCATGTGCTTTGAGGTTGGATGGAGGATAAATCCCTCTCCCTCAACTTCACAGAGCGTCTTGGTGTAACTTAGTATAGAACGGAAATTAATGAATTATTAAAATCTATTAAAATGCTTGCCCAGCTGAAGTTTGCCAACCCTCTGTATTTAGAATAAAGCAAAAAAATGAAACATAACCGATCCTTCATTCCTTCTATACCAGCTAAAGTCTGCCCGGTAACCCACAGGTACCACCTGCCAGCTGCTAAACCTTTGGCTCTGCTGGGAAGAGCCACATCCAATCCAAAGACACACAGACACACGTTAGACATCCTCGTCTCTTTTTCTCTCTGTCCCTCCGTCTGGATGTCCACTCACCCAGTTTGAAATATAGATGAGCTGTCAGCAGCCTGTCTCAAGCTTGGCACACATGTTTAAATCATGTCAGCAGTCATGACCTTGGGCAGGGTCACTTTCGGGCCTCGGCAGCAGGCAGCTCGACTTAAACACACATACAGTGAATGGTGAGAGCGCATGGACATATATGTTTTGTTTCTGAAACTCAAAAGATATATGTCATGTCCAAGACCAGAAACACAAAGCACTAGAACGATGCCAAAAATAATATTATAAAATATCAGTGCAGAATTCCTTTTCCTTCTTGTCCTTTTGTATTTTTTCTTTACAGTACAATTCCTAACTACAAAAAGTGTGTCATGGTAACACAAACTCAATGGTTGTTAAAAGGACCACAGCATTGTTTTTGCGAGCTTTTATTAGCTTCTGTTGGGATGATCAATTAATGTTGAAGTCATCTTTCTAAAATTTGATTTCATGATGGGTTTGGGACACCTTGAGCTTTTGAAAAACATGATGATTTTCATTTAGTTTCAAAGAAAAATAATCTGTAGATTTATTGATCATGAAAAAAATGAGTTGCAACTCAAGTTGTTTTAACATGTAATTCTGAGGCCACAGTGACTTTAAACACTTATACACAGCTTGAAGAGAACAACTTCCTATATACTTTCTCTGCCATTTCCATGAATATCAGGAAGAAAATGATTCCAAACTTACTTGATATGTGCAGCCAGAGCTACATTTGACATCCAAACACCCACACACTAAAGACTACCACCAAAGCAACACTTTAAGTTTCAGTCTCTGTCTGTCAGCACTGTTGTTGATCCCCTCTTCTGTCATTTGAGTGCTGATTTCAGCTGCTGGGTGTCACTGGGTGTCACCGGGTGTCATTAGCTGTCACCCTGCAACTCCAGCTATCTCTCCCCCTCCGTTTGCTTCGGTGGCTTTCATTCCCATCGCTGTCACTTTTAGAGTAACTTTATTTGCATGCTTTGCCCTTTGACCTTGAGTGCGTGAGTCACGGGGGATGAAGAGCAATTTTACTGAGGGCGCGCAGTGGTTTTTGCAAGTGTAAACAACTTATTCTCAGTCGGCCCGCTGGCTGCTCGACTCAGCTCTCAGTCAATAGGCGCAAGATAATGTTTATTCGTGCACGCAACCGGTGCATTCCCCTGATGCACTCAACGCCCCCAGCAACCAACTCCTCATCCACTCCCCTCGTTCTCCCTCTTTCACTCTCCTCCGCTCAGCCTCTGTCTGCATTATCACCAGAGACAAGCTGCTCCCTCTAGAGCAGCGAGACAGAAACCCTGTGTCGATCTCACCTGAATGATCCCTGTGGCGCCGACACAGAACCGATGGTGGGCCTATGCGCCTCACATTTTCCGTAAAGACTTCTTTCCAATTATATGCGACGGGCTGACGAATGAGACCAAGACGCATTGGACTCCAGGAGGATGAGGGTGGTGGAGGGAGCAGAGAAAGAGAAAGGCAAGCAGGTGGTTGGGCTGAACAACGACAATGTCTGTATTTGAGAGAGTACATGTCTTCATTTGGGCATGCACAGGTCCTAAATAGGTTTTCAGGGAGGGGGAATAAAAAGGGGCCCGTCGTCCCCACATTCTATCTTTCCTACTGTCTTGCTCACTCCCTTCCTACCTTTCCATCTTTCTCCATCGAGCTCTCCAGCTGCCTCTCATCCCCCTGTTATTAGGGTCCAGTAATGAAATGTGGAGTGTCTCGTATTGGTGCCTGGGCCCCGGCAAACTGCATTAGTGTGTAAACGGTGTGGGAGTAATGAGAAAGCACTCAGGCCAGCCGGGAAGACTGGACCACGGTATTGTGTGTGTGTGTGTGTGTGTGTGTGTGTGTGTGTGTGTGTGTGTGTGTGTGTGTGAGTGTGTGTGTGTGTGTGTGTGTGTGTGTGTGTGTGTGTGTGTGTGTGTGTGTGTGTGTGTGTGTGTGTGTGTGTGTGTGTGTGTGTGTGTGTGTGTGTGTGTGTGTGTGTGTGTGTGTGCATCAAATGAATAACAAGAGACGTTTGGTGGAGCGGGAGCCCGGCTCATGGGGGCCGGAGCGGTGTTTCTGTTTCGGATGCCAATCCTGCGATTGTTAGCTTCGAACAGAAGAGAAGCTTAGAAAATCTATTTTGTCAGGAGCACACAATCTCACTAGCGGCCTCAAGCATCAACGTCAATGTCCTGATGTGGCTAACTTAATTCAAACCTTTTTAAGGTGAGTTATGCGGGCTTAGCAAAAGGAGTTATGCTTTAATGCCTTACGGACAGACTTCATTAAATCAGTGGCTACATTTTTCCATCGCTAAATCATTTTTTTAAAGCGGTCTCAGTCCGGCCCCCCTCGATTCTATCAGCAATTGCATTCACCTTGCTTCCCAGCTGTAATTAGCCTTTGTTTAGCTGTCAAGCATGAAAACCAGCAGAGCTCTGAAAACCACTGAGGAAGAGCATAATGTCTCCTCTTCTTCTTTACCATCCCAGAAGGGGAATACCTACTCCTTTTTTAACAATCTCTCCTTACATAATATATAAGTGCACATTGCTCATACAAATGGGCCACACTACTGGCTATGTAATAAAGGGTTGTGTGTGAATGTGGCTGAGTTATTTCATTCCATTTCCTCTGGCCTGAAGGGCATAAAAAGGAGCCGCAGATACAACACAGACACGCTCCATCCAGTAAATACTCTTTTCACGGATTGATTATTTTTTTCTTTGTCTCTGCAGATATGCTGCCTAAGGCTGTGGAAAGTGTCTTCATTTTCCAGGAGGCGAGCGAGAGCGAACCAAACTCGACCACCCAGACATTCGATGCCATCGTGGTGGAGCAGTGGACCGTCATTAACGTGAGTGGAGAATGTTTCTCTTCCTTTAAGTGTCACAGGTTTTGTGCTTATGTTTTAAAAGGTTGCATAACACCAAATTAATGTTTCCAAGCTATCTTTGCTAAGAAGCTTAATATCCACGAAACAAAATATAGCACGATTATACACTTTTAGGTCATGGTTTTACGTCAAATGTCAATGTATCGTTTCAATACATGCATGCATTTTACTTATTCGATGAAAGGGAGGAAAGTATGGAAAGAAGAATAACGAGTGCAGATTTTAACATTTTAACACTAAATGGTTTGATGAGAATCAAAATGACCACAGGCTGTGCCCTTGCAGTCATGACATCCAAACCAAAATGAACACGAACATGGTAGATTTAGAAATGATGTGTCGAACAGCACTCTTCAACATATAAAAAAAAACAAATGAGGGAATATATTTTAGGGAAATGAAGGTTTATTCCTCAAACAGAGATGCAGAGGATTAGTTAATAGATACCAAGGGCCCTTGAAGGTGTTATGACATTTTGTACTAGGCTTTTTCTTTAATTCATCACCATTCAAAATCATATTGATATTGTGGCATTCAACAATATATTAAATCCACATTGACCAGCCCTGTTTAGGGCACAAAGCTTCTGAAAAAGCCTGATCCTCTGGCGTTGAAATCAGTTGTCACTCAGATATTGTGCCCTACACCCCCTCCTCACTCTACAGCCAACCTTTTCTCCAACAACCCCAAAGGCAAATCTGACAAATCTCAATTTATGGGACATGTGTCGCGGTCGCTTGTCTTATCAGGAGCAAACAAGCCCTTATCTGCCCGCCGATTAGTGTCTCTCCTCAGCATAAGTTCCAAGTTGAAAATTGATTTCTGTCTAGAGTTGAAGGGTTTGCAGCCATTTCTGTGCCTTTCATCTGTGTGTGTGTGTGTGTGTGTGTGTGTGTGTGTGTGTGTGTGTGTGTGTGTGTGTGTGTGTGTGTGTGTGTGTGTGTGTGTGTGTGTGTGTGTGTGTGTGTGTGTGTGTATACATGTGTGTGTGTATGCAGCTGTATGTGCTTGTGTGGGTGAGTTTGGATTTGTTGGTATGTATGTGTTTGCAGATGCTATCTCTGTAATTGAATTTAGACTTTTTTGAGGCCTGTGGCTGTCCAAGTGTGAAAGGAGACTTTTGTCCCCCAAATGTTGCTCTCTGATTGTCCAGCCCAGTGCTGATGGCCGCGTATACCAATAAAAACACTCCTGCAGCCATCACCCGGCAGCAGAGCCTACCCTCCTCTGAGATGAAGTGTAATACAGTTACAGCTTAATGGATTTCAAGGCTTCCTCAGAATAGTCAACAGTGAACAACACCGAACCTAAACCCAGTGTTCCAGGAGATCCAATCAACTCTTCCACTGGGACTTTATCAGAAACTGTTTCACCAAAGCAATCAGCACCATGCCAAATCAGATTGACAACCCACTCTTTCACAAAGGGCCATCAGGGCCTCACATCATCCCCATTCATTGTCATGACTGCCTAAAATTGATATGCAAAGTGTCTTCACTGCTCATTATTGTCTCAGTGCCAGGATAATTAGAATGAAAAATAAGGCAGGATATTGATTGTGGGTAAGGGTGTATTCTTCTTCTTTATATACGTCATCTTCTTTTCCCCCTAGTGCTTATTGTTTTATTTTTCCAAACATCTGACAGGCGATTGGATGAATGAAGCTCAGAGAAGAAGAGGAACACAAGCCGTTTCACTCAGGGCAAGCAATCATTTATATTGTCATTAAGTAGAAGTGTATCATCTCAGTGATGGCGTCTGTTCATCACTGAAGGATAACTTCTTTTTTTTTTTAATTGTTCCATTTATAAATGAGGAACAACTAATCAGAGGATTTGCATGTAAAAAAGCTTTCGAGTTTCTAATGGCATCAGATCTACAGGTGTTCACAAAACAGCAGAGTGGTGATGAGATGCAGCGTATCAGATTACTACTGAATATGGATGCATATGACTATTTCAAATACTGATTTCTAAAGTTATTCAACTATTTTACATAATATGTGGCATGTGGAAGCTAGAGAAGTTTGAAAAGGCATCTTATACTGAGTGGCGGAGTCATGAAAAAGAATTTAACTCAATTTTTGCTTTTTGATGAGTTGTAGGAGTCGGATAATTCATTACATTTTCCAAGTAAATAGTGAGGTCGAAAATAAGAAGCTTCCATAAAAAAAATAGGTAATTTAGAGTTTTAGTTCATTATTTTCAGTTGTACTGTGATAGGAGACAGAAATCATTTTTTAAAGTATAATGATAAATAGCCAACAAATGTGAAATGAGTAAAAAGCACACAAAAGGTGAGAAAAATGTGAAAGATAAAAACAACTCAAATAATATTGTGAAACTGACAAACTAAGATGCAAGTTCTATGGAAATGCTTTGTACTAAATGACAGCAGAGCACAGCACAAAAACCAAATGACGAGCAACAGAGACAGTTTAAGTACAGGAGGTTCAATTTGTAAAAAGCCTGCAAAATATTCTGCATAAAAATGCCATCAGTGCCAAAGAGCCGAAATAGACATTACATGTAGCTGTATCATAAAAAAATGACATATTTTTAACAGATGTTCTGAAAACATCCGAAAGTGCAGCCTGTGCCTGAACATGACAATGACCTGAATAGGAGCAACCATATGGATGGTGGTGAAGTGCTCCAAATGAATAACTCATCGAGGGTCTCTGCTATGAAACAGCAATTAGGACCAGCTTCATGTCTCTCGTGTCCTGTGGGAAAATCAATACAGGAGCTGCCGTGAAACTAATGTACTGAGAGCCCTCTTTCCTATCGCAGAGTTTTAAAAGGAGTAATAAACAAACAAAGCATGTCCTCCTTCAGACCTCAGCTAGGGTTGGTCTTAAAATGTTTGTTTGCCATGTGCTGCTGCTGCAGGATTCTTTATTTATCAGGAGGCGCAAAGTGCATTAGCAGGACGGTTTGTTTCAGTTTCTATGTATCTAGATAAAATAGCAAAGGAGCATAAACTTCCATGTGCGTTTTATTAAAAGATGAACTGATATTCACCTGAGCACAGCTGACGTCTATGAGGAGTCTGATGCTTCTAGGAAGCTTCTCTTCCTCTCTTTTCTACCTTCCATATTTTGTGTATAAAAAGGTAACCATTATCCACTTAAACACTGCCAGACGCAGTAGTTATGGCAAATCAATGTTGTGCAACAAGCGGTATTTCTAATTCTCAAGATCATAATAAAATATTATATATTATATACATGTCATGCTTAAAAGGGGGTTTGATTTTGCACAGGCATAGAGAATGGACTTCACACACATCCTGTACTATCCATCCATCCATCCATCTTCTCCCGCTTTTCCGTCAGGGTCGCGGAGGTAACAGCTCCAGCAGAGAGCCCCAAACTTTCCTTTCCCTGGCCACATCAACCAGCTCTGACTGGGGGATTCCAAGGCGCTCCCAGGCCAGCGAGGAGATATAATCCCTCCACCTAGTCCTAGGTCTACCCCTCGGTCTCTTCCCAGCTGGACGTGCCTGGAACACCTCCCTAGGGAGGCGCCCAGGTGGCATCCTCACTAGGTGCCCGAACCACCTCAACTGGCTCCTTTCAACGCGAAGGAGCAGCGGTTCTACTCCGAGTCCCTCCCGGATGACTGAACTTCTCACCTTATCCCTAAGGGAGATGCCAGCCACCCTGCGGAGAAATCCCATTTCGGACGCTTGTATCCGCGATCTCGTTCTTTCGGTCATGACCCATCCTTCATGACCATAGGTGAGGGTAGGAACAAAGATGGCCCGGTAGACAGAGAGCTTTGCCTTCTGGCTCAGCTCTCTTTTCGTCACAACGGTGCGGTAAAGCGACTGCAGTACCGCTCCCGCTGCTCCGATTCTCCGGCCCATCTCACGCTCCATTGTTCCCTCACTCGAGAACAAGACCCAGAGATACTTGAACTCCTTCACTTGGGGTAAGGCTTCATTCCCTACCTCGACTGGACAGTCCATCGGTTTCCTGCTGAGAACCATGGCCTCAGATTTGGAGGTGCTGATCCTCATCCCAGCCGCTTCACACTCGGCCGCGAACCGATCCAGTGAGTGCTGAAGGTCACAGACCGATGAAGCCATTATGACCACATCATCTGCAAAAAGCAGTGGTGCAATCCTTAGCCCACCGAACTGCAAACCCCCTCCCCCACGACTACGCCTCGAAATCCTGTCCATGAATATCACAAACAGGATTGGTGACAAAGCGCAGCCCTGGCGGAGGCCAACCCTCACCGGAAATCGGTCCGACGTGCTGCCGAGGACCCGGACACAGCTCTCGCTTTGAGAGTACAGAGATTGGATGGCCCTGAGCAGAGACCCCCTCACCCTATACTCCCGCAGCACCTCCCACAGTATCTCCCTGGGAACCCGGTCATACGCCTTCTCCAAATCCACAAAGCACATGTAGACCGGATGAGCATACTCCCAGGCCCCCTCCAGGATCCTTGCGAGAGTGAAAAGATGGTCCGTCGTTCCACGACCAGGACGAAAACCGCATTGTTCCTCTTGAATCTGAGGTTCGACAATCGGCCGGACCCTCCTTTCCAGCACCTTAGAGTAAACCTTCCCGGGGAGGCTGAGTAATGTGAAGCCTCTGTAATTGGCACACACCCTCTGATCCCCCTTTTTAAAGAGAGGCACCACCCCGGTCTGCCACTCCTTCGGTACTGTTTCCGACTTCCACGCAATGTTGATGAGACGTGTCAACCATGACAGTCCCTCAACACCCAGAGCCTTCAGCATTTCTGGGCGGATCTCATCCACCCCTGGGGCTTTGCCACTGTGGAGCTGTTTAACTACCTCAGTGACTTCCCCCCGTGAGATTGGAATTGATCCCCCTTCATACTCCAGCTCCGCCTCTAGCATAGAGTGCGGAGTTGTCGGATTCAGGAGTTCCTCAAAGTGTTCCTTCCACCGCCCTAACACACTATCAGTTGAGGTCAACAGCGCCCCATCCTTACTGTACACAGCTTGGATGGTACCCTGCTTCCCCCTCCTGAGGTGTCGGACGGTTTTCCAGAACAACTTTGGTGCCGACCGAAAGTCCTTCTCCATGGCTTCTCCGAACTTCTCCCACACCCGCTGCTTTGCCTCGGCCACGGCTGAGGCTGCTGCCCTTCGGGCCTGTCGATACCTTGCACCTGCGTCAGGAGTACCCAGGGATAACATATCCCGGAAGGCCTCCTTCTTCAGTTGGACGGCTTCCCTGACCACCGGTGTCCACCACGAGGTTCGAGGGTTACCGCCCCTTGAGGCACCTAAGACCTTGAGACCACAGCTCCCTGCCGCAGCTTCGGCAATAGAGGCTTTGAACACCGCCCACTCTGGTTCAATGTCCCCAGCCTCCACAGGGATGCCTGAAAAGCTCCGCCGGAGGTGTGAGTTGAAGGCCTCCTGGACATGGGACTCCTCCAGACGTTCCCAGTTCACCCGCACTACACGTTTGGGCTTACCAGGTCTGTCCAGAGGCTTCCACCACGCCACTCGACCCAACTCACCACCAGATGGTGATCAGTTGACAACTCCGCCCCTCTCTTCACCCGAGTGTCCAAAACATGCGGCCTCAGGTCCGATGATACAATAACAAAATCGATCATGGACCTTCTGCCTAGGGTGCTCTGGTACCACGTACACTTATGAGCATCCTTATGTTCGAACATGGTGTTTGTTATGGCCAATCCATGACTAGCACAGAAGTCCAGTAGCAAACCACCACTCCGGTTCAGATCAGGGGGGCCGTTCCTCCCAATCACGCCCCTCCAAGTGTCTCCATCATTGCCCACGTGTGCGTTGAAGTCTCCCAGCAAGACTAAGGAGTCCCCTTCAGGAGCCCCATACAGGACTTCTTTCAGGGTCTCCAAGAAGGCCGAATACTCTGAACTGCTGTTTGGTGCATAAGCACACACAACAGTCAGAGTTTTCCCCCCCATGACCCGCAGGCGTAGGGAGGCGACCCTCTCGTCCACTGGGGTAAACTCCAACAAAGCGGCACTCAACCGGGGGCTTGTGAGTATCCCCACACCCGCTCGGCGCCTTACACCTTGGGCAACTCCGGAGAAGAATATAGTCCAACCCTTATCCAGAGGTAAGGTTCCAGAGCCGACGCTGTGCGTAGAGGTGAGCCCCACCAGATCCAACTGGTAACGCTCCACCTCCCGCACAAGCTCCGGCTCCTTCCCCCCCAGAGAGGTGACATTCCACGTCCCCAAAGCCAGCTTCTGTCGCCTGAGTCTGGTCCGTCGAGACCCCCTGCTTTCACTGCCACCCTTCTGGCCGCGCACCCGACCCCATCGTTGTTTCCCGTAGGTGGTGGGCCCGCGGGACGGAGAAGCGGAGGTGTTGCCCACGTTGCTTTTTCGGGCTGTGCCCGGCCGGGCTCCGTGGCAAGCCCGGCCACCAGACGCTCGCTGACGAGTCCTCCTTCTGGGCCTGGCTCCAGAAGGGGACCCCGGGCTTCCTCCGGGCCGGGTATCCTCGCTTCGAATTGTGTTATTATTGAGAAAAAAATCGTAGGTATTTTTTGAGGAACAATTAATCTGTTAATGATATGTAGCTATTTAATTGTTGTTTTTTTCCTGTCCTTATATTGTAATCATCCTGTACTAATGAACATATAATTAATGAATTAATTAATATATATTTATAAAATAACTGCAAGAAAAGGATTGAAGTACTATTTGCATACAGAAACTCCCTGGTAACCACAAGAAAAGCATTGTTTAGGGGCAGAGTCATAAGAGTTTATGCTCACTAAATGATTTAAAGTTGAACTAACTGCTTAAATTTGTGTGATGAATAGGACCTAAAGGTAGCTTACTAATAAGCTTTTAATGCTTCCCAACTTTTACAACTTTTTGAGCATTGAGTCAGGCTTGCTCACGCCTTGATCTTGACAACTTGTAACCCAAAACACCAACCAGAAAATTCAAAAGGAGAGTTTAGAGAGTGTGTGTCAACTCCTGCCAAAAGACACCCTGCAAGTAAATGTCGGTGGAGTTCAAATTTAAGAAATGGCAGTCCAAAGTCAAAGCAAGTGGAAAGGAGCTTAACAGCGCTGACATTGTTGTCACTCATTCCAAGAATTCACTTGCATGCGTGGCTTTGAAGAGCGGCACGTCACAGTCGACCAGAAACTAAAGAAATGGGATTAAGACCTCACATCTCAGCATTGGTATGGCAGGGAGGACGCTTTGAAGAAATAGTTTAAGACACATACAAGAACACCTCCGCTCCATCACACACACGTGAACACCTCCTGTCCTGAAATCAAGTTCACACAAAAGCTACCTGGTCTTCCTCTAGCTTCACCAGAATCACTTCAGGGGTTGATGCAGAGAACACAGGAAGTAGATTTGTAGATTTTTTGTAACTGACATCAAGCGTGCATTATCCATAACGTACAGTATATTTTTTCTCATGTGCTCTGTGCCTGGGCATGCAGCGGCCTGCTTGTTGTGCAGAGAGCTGATCGTTAAAGTTTATCGCCTGTCCATGATATCTCTATCTTCTCTGACTGAGGTGAAAGGAGAGGTGACCTAGAAAGGAGAGCAATTTGCACTGTCTCACCGCAAGTGAGAGATCACGCCCACTCTATCAGACAATGTGACGATGGGGCAATGATAGATCCGGGGGGGAGGAAGTGGCTTTGGTTTGTAGGGTGTAGTTGTTTTTGTAGTAGAGTTTGAGGAACAAATAATTACATGTATGTTACAGAATAGAGGATAAACAGTTGTAGTTGTGTTTTTTGTAAAACTTTGAGTATTTTAATTTTATGCTCCTACTTTAAACTTCGCTACAGAGGGAAATATTACCCTACATTCATAAACTGCTCTTTTTCTTCAAAAAAGGTTTTCAAGATTTTACATTATAAAAAACTATTATAAGAAACGCTAATGATTGATCACCTTTTGGCTTTTGACCCATAACAGAGAAGCAATGTCCAGTTCGGGGTATTAGTGATATTATAGAAGGTAGCTGTGATGTTCTGATGTTTATCTGGGGAAAGGGAGACCCCTAGTGGTGACTCCTAACGTAATGTTTATCTTATACTATCAGTCTTGCCGTAGTTTGATGATGCATGGTGAAGCAAATGGTCACATATTTTTGTCTTTTGACCTTGGTTGGCCAGAAAACACGTTTGCCTGTAGGTACGGACTCATACAGTTATGTTGACATTGAGTTTAAAGATTACCAGTAATGAAAACCTTTGTTAATGAAAGTTTGTTCGATTTTGATCGTATATGCAAACCTCTAGCATCGTAATGGAATTTCCCATATAAGCTAACAAATATGTTGCTTTACGGTTTAAACAGTCAATACAACAATATTGTTCTTGAACAACGTCTGTAAGCGAATGAAATACTGAGAGGTGTATTCTTTTATCTTTTTTAGTTTTACAGTGCTTCCTGGGTAAAGTTTGGAAAGGATACAAGCAAATTAAAGTAGTAGCTAAGTAAATTATAGTTGAAGCATTAAAAAAGGTTTGAGATCTTTCAGTAAAAAAATAAGCACAGATTATATTAATACACATTTCTAGCATTTTCTCTGGGGGACGGTAGAAGACGGCATATACTTCAAAAACAATATCATAATTTAAAACAATTTATTTGAGTTAAAGTGCCAATTTTCTGCAGCAGAAGTGCTTTCACTTTAAATGCTTTGAGTGCATTTGGATGATTATACTAATGTACTTGTTTTGGTAGTTTTTATTAATAGAGTATCAGATTGCGGTAATGCTGCTCAAACGTAAGTAAAAGGCCTGAGTTAACTCTTCCAACACTGCCTAGCATTAGTGTCATTGAGGTCCTCAGTTAAAGGCTTGAAATACGAACCAGGCTAAAGAGACATAAACAAAAAAACAGTGTGACGACAACCAAACAAACTGTCTAAGGAGGCAGATGTGAGACCAAAATGAGGCTAACATGACAGAGAAACTGGCTTGTCTTAATCTATTGTTCCTCTCTTCTCTAAAGTAGGTTGTGGTTAAAAGTCAGCTCACTAGCTGTCAGGCTAATTTAACAAAGCCATAAAAAAAAAACAGAGAAGCAGAGAGAAACTCTGGGCTCTCCTGACAGAATTTAGCTCTGGGCTTTTTGTTTTTATAAATAAATTGTGCTGCTTCTTTAAAATGTGTCTTCTCCAAAACCCCCATTTTGAGTCATCAGTTTCCATCATCAAATACTAACATTTTTCTTCTCCTTGCAAAAGCACATGATAACAGCCACAGTAATATCGGCATGACTGACTACCCCATCATGTGTTATCAGGCTGCATAGTTTATTCTCGACTCAAAAGCAAATTACTACTTTGAAAAGTCTAAAGTTTGTAAGCACTTTGCATGGCTTTATTTGCTGTATTACTTTTGCACCAATGCAACTTCAAGCAGAGAAAAGGTCCCTTGATGGTGCATAGCTGTCCTCTGGATGGTATTTTTAGAACCTGTGAAACAAAGAACACCTCTGGAACAGCTACAAATTGGATCGTATGGGGGGATTTCTCTCACTTACACCTACAAATTCAGTTTCAAAGGTTGAAGAATGAACTTACAGTCTACATTCTTACCAGCTCACATGGACAAGAAGTCCTCATGGTACCCATAACATTTTTCATTTGACCACCTGGAATTAAAACCATGTGGTTTCGATTGCAAGCTCCAGAACAGTTACCAAATGAACCTTGGACTGGGATTGTTTGGTCAAGCTGGTTATCCTTTTGTTTGAGCCAATATTAGATGTGAGGCATTGCTCATTTCTTGTCAGATGTTACATTTATGAAATTGTGCAAGTTTTATTATTTTCTATCTCGAATGAAACAGCCAGTCCCACTTAGAAAAAGGTTATATTGCAATGCTTTAAAAAAGATTGAATGAAGAGTTTCTGTTGCTGTGACAACGCTCCAGGTTGAGCGAGGCCGTCAGGAACAGTATCTGAACACCATTTTTTAAAAGGTATTTGCTTCATCATTACTGGGCTCTGTCTGCAAAATCTGTTGACCCCTGTCGTCTGCAAAACCACAGATATATTCAGAGAAGGTGCAGAACAGATGTATGGTTTGTTATGTCTACCTTTCAGATTCCTAGGAGTGGGTTTAAAGAAAAACAATATACTGCTGTTATTATTAAACTAACTCTCTAAATGCAATCTGAACTCCAGTTGACCTGCAGCTGCCAAACACTGGATAACATATTTCCATCTGTGTGAGTGGCTTAGCATCAACATCTCAGAGATAAGAAGTGGGTTATTGCCTGAGCAGTTGTAGTTGCAGCTACAATCAACAGCAGGGAAAATACTTACAGTGAAAGTCACTGACATGTTCTCCTCTTCCTGCTGAGATGCCTTCAATCAAGGTGTTTAGAGCTCGCTGAGCCAAGGTACAAATGTGTTCATCAGTGTGACGAAATGATCTCCACTAAAACCTGGTTTCAATTTATAGTAGCTTTACCTGAACTGGTTACACTACACCTTTACTCTCTCTTCTTACCGTGTGAGCCTTCTTTATAGTCACACAGATAACATCGAAGACAAAGATGGCGCTGAGATTACTTTGTTTTTTAGGCTCAGAGGTTGCCGCAATAGTGCCGATGCAGCGAGGTGGCCCTGCATAATAAGTCAGGGAGAGAGGGGAGCGAGACTCCGGGGACTGTGATTAACTCTCACCTACCCCAAAGAACAGCAAGCCATTACAGAAAAATTATTTCTCAATTTTCTTTCCGGGCAGGCTTTGAAACAGAGCCTGTATCTGGGAGTGGTTCCAACATAAACCTAAGAAAATTGTAGATGCGCCGCTCCCTGTAGGAACTTACAAAGTAATGCTTGTGTAAATAATGTCTGGAGCAGTGTCTCGTATTCTAACGATTAGCTCTTTGCAACCTACAACTTGATACGTGACTGCTTCTGGTCAGTTTGTGCACGTTTTGTCCTCCTGGTCAATAAGGATCTGTGGAAGAAAAACGAGGCGTTGTGCGGTGAAGTGGGTTTAAGTGTTTTCACTTGACGTCTGTCTCATGGCAGACAATGAGCACTGCATGCTGATCAGTCTCTCTTTCTCAGAAATGCTCTGCCTGTATGACTACCCACTGGACCCTGATGCACACTTAGTAGAGGTAATATTAGTAGGAGAGTACTGTAGTCATGGTGTTATTCATAGCTGTAGAAGTGGATCTCAAGGGAAAGAAGTAGATGCCGTTTTACTTTTTTGCATCTTGCAGGAGAATTGTCTGTCAGTCATTTAAATGGTAGCAGTTGTAGTGGCATGTGCAGAAGTAGTTTTTGTCACGACGCTACTGCTATGTAGATTTAGAATCTAGCAGTTAAAACGAAGTGGGGCTGAGAACAACCTTTTTTTTCCCCCTCAGTTAGCCAATTAGTTATTTAATTAAAATAAATGTCAATTGGTGTTTCCCGAAGCCCTAAAAGACATACTTAGATGTGCTGTTTTGTCCAAAACTCAAAAGGTAAAAGTCTACTGTCCTGAGCAACACAACAAATAACAAACACTCCGATTAAAGAAGCTAGATCAGGGATTTTTGTCAAATAATTAGCAATGATTTAAGTAACAACTAATGGATTAATCTTTGA
Source organism: Eleginops maclovinus (assembly GCF_036324505.1). NCBI lineage: Eukaryota > Metazoa > Chordata > Actinopteri > Perciformes > Eleginopidae > Eleginops > Eleginops maclovinus. The sequence goes on along the minus strand of NC_086351.1, from coordinate 8,374,642 downwards.
GGCTCTAAAATAAAGGTATTAGTATAAGAAGGAGTTGTTTTATTCGTGGTAGTGACAGTTGTAACCGTTATCTATACTGTAATACGCTGACTGTAGTACAAGTTGAATAAGCATTACCTTATGAACATCGTGGTAGAAGCAATATTACTTGTAGTATTAGTAGCAGTAGTGTAGTAATATAGTTGTCAATGTAGCAGTACATATTTTTGTAATTTAACTGGTCATATTGTCTGAATTGCAGTACTCATAGAAGTGGTTGCTTATGCCAGTAGATACTGATACTTGATACAGTTGTGGTAGTAGTTATAAACATGTTCTAAATAAATTCATACAGAAAAATCTTTAGGAAAGCTACTACTTATGTTCAGTGGTTACCGGAGCATGAAGAAATGTATGTTGAAACCTTTTCTTCAGAACTGGTAAGATAACGCACAAACAAACAACCTGATTACCACAACAATAGCTTTTCTGGGCTTTTATGTTTCCTACACAAAGAGATAAAAAGAGGTCATGGTCCTACTTTGCTTTTGTATTTCACTCTGAAGTCTTTATGCGTCACCTGATTTTTACGACTCTGGTGGTGTGGCTCCTTCAGGGACAAAAGGAAACTGTGATAGAGGCTAATAAAAGCGGGTGTAAAGTATATTCACATGAATACCTCGCCTGGTGAGACTTTAATTAGACTACATTTTCGCAGTTCACAGTACAGTGAAGGCTAACGTGGCATGTGTAGGTTTGATGTATTCTCAATTCTCTGTTCTTGTACAGTTGATCAGTGCACTATGAATAGTCTTTGTGAAGTTCTGTATTCACGTTCACTGCCTCCCTGACTCATATCACTACTCAAACTGCATATCATAACGTCTTCAATTTATGTAAAAAAGGTAACGGCCCAAATGCTGAGAGTTTTATTCACTCTTTCAAATGACACAGTCCATAGGTTTCAGGGAACGTTCTGGAGAACATTGAGCCGTCCCTCGAGTGAGGTATTTCATTAACTGGAAGCTCAGCTGTGTGTGAGTGCAAGTGCATATGTTTTTGTAGATGAGTGCAATCTGACTGGCACGCGTTGAGGTTTCTCATTTTTGACAGGTGCATTACATGGTGTGAATGTCAAACCACACGCACACAAACAGGGTGTGCGTTCGTGTGTGTTCTCTTACTCATATGTGTATTTCAGTTTGAATTACTAACAGGCTCATTGTCCCCAAGTCAAAATAAGCATATTCATGTTTGTATTTCGTCCCTTCGTGATTAAACGCTTTTAAATGGTTACTACAAAATGAGCAGTTTCACATGAGCAGTCTATTTGCTCAAGGAATTACTGTGCTGACAAATGTCTGTCATGAATAGAGATGGCTGCCGTGCAGAGTCATGGCAACAAGGGAGTTTCGGCAGCAGTTGATTTATGTCTCAGTTTTTAATCTTTCCTGTGTACATTGCTTATGAAATATCCTCTCCATCTGCACACATTCAAAGCATTAAAGCAATCACATCTGAGAGGCAAGTTTTTTTTAAAGATGAGATTTAAAGTGAAGCTGACAGCGACTGATTACATCTCATACCTTGTTGCATCACCGCTGTAATCAGAGTAGCGAATGCTCTCTGCTACATAACATGCATACGTACTGTTCATTATGCAGCATACGTGGTGTTTAAAGGGATAAGCGTGTGGATTATGTACAGGTTTCAGATTGCGTGTTGTAATGGACATATTGTTTTCTCCACAGGGTTTGCAGGTGAAGGCAGATTATGTTCCTCTGCTACAGTCCCTGGCCTCGTATGGATGGAGGCTCACCTGTGTGCTGCCAACTCCTGTTATCAAGACCAACAGGTATTGACACTTATCGGACTAATAAATGGGGCATTAGGTAATCTATGACCTTTAACGACCCTTGTTGGCATTCAGAAGAAACTGCTTTGACATCCACCACAAGCCTTTGCGTTAGCTTTCTGTAATTTAACAGTAAAAAGTATTCGGAACACACAGCTGATCTCCATTTAGCTAATCATGTGATTTATTAAACCAATTAGCTGCGCCACTGATGATTTATGCGTCTCCTAGGGACTGAATACTAATGTACAAATGTACAAATGTACTTGGTATTTTTTTATCTGTGACTAATTAAGATAATCTTATTTATAAAACTGTCCAACCTGGTTATATCTTATATAGCGTATCATACTTATTCTGTCAATAGTGACTATATTATACTGTCTATACACCTCTTAAGTATATCCAATATTTATACTTCTGTTTAAAGTGTGAATACGCATTATTACGGTTCATACTGTATATATCTAGCATATTTATACCTCATTGCACCCATACTTTACATATATGACACTGCACTTTGCTGAGTCTCTTGCACCTCTGGTTAGATGCTAACTGCACTTCTTTGTCCCAGTTCTTGTACTTCAATATAATTAAGTTGAATCCAAATTGATCTAAACTTAAAATAAACATGTAAATATGATTTTAAATGTAAAGAAAAAAGGAAATGTAAATCAATAATAGATTACAGTGAGAGATTCAGTTCTCCTTGCAGTTGTATTTATTGTAGGTCTACAGTCGTTGAGTAAATGTGTTTTATAATGTTCGAGCTCTGCTCCTGAATAATTTAAAAACCCACTGGAGGATCCCAAAAGTGCACTGTCACCAAGCTTAAAAAACAAGACAATTCTGAGTTCATAAAAATTGTTTCTGTGACACAGGTTTGTAACATCTCTCCATCACTGCAGTGTTAACAAATAATGCACATAGTTTGTTGTTGTTTGGTTGTTGGGAGATAGCTCTGAGATTCTCACAAGTTCTATAAAGTTTTTCTTAAGAAATGTGCAGCTGAAAACTCTGCCTTTTGTGAAAAGTTATCATAAAACTTGAGATCCAGGGATTTTATAAACTTTAAGAAGACGCTAGGAACTGTATATGCCACAGTATGAAAAAAAATGTGTATTCGTTATGAAAAGACACGTTATCTGTTGAAGTTATTGTTCAAAGAAATACGGCTTCTAGAAGAAATTGACCTAAATCTGTGCCAATTTAGGCTAATCTGTGAGCCGAGCAGCAGCAGCAGCTGCGAGGGTTTAAAAGCAGCAGCTCTGACTGTTGGTGGAAAAATCTCTTGCTTCAAATGTAACGGTTCCTCAGCTTAGCCTGTGCTGACTCATCACTCATGGCTGCTAAATGAGTGTACATCCGCTTTTGGTCAAAGGCTTTGCGTGTTCTTCAGGTTCCCCGCAGAGCTTGACTTCAAGACACAATTTATTCTTCATGTTGATAATGTACCGCACAAGTCAAATAGCTCATCCCAGTACGCTTAAGTCTCATCAAACCAGTCTTAGGAAAAGACTGAAATACCTTCTTAACTTATAAGCAATCTATTCTAATATAAGTTTTTCAAGCAAGTAAAGCCAAACACACACAATCAGCCAAACAGTTACTCAGCATGTTGTAAAAGCAACACATTAGCCCAAGGTAGCTCACTGCTAGCTTAGTTAGTACAGTAGTAAACAACTAATAATATTGAATTCCACTAAAAAAATTAACTAACAGCTTTTTTATTAAATGGTTCATGTAGATAATACACCAGCAAGAACATGTGGGGTTGAGAAAAAAGACTACAAGTGACAACACTTGCTTGTTCACAGATCCAACAACATGTCTGACCGCAGGAGGCCAATCGTGCACAAATTGGACCATTTGTAAATTCTGAGCGCTTTTGTAAAATGCTGTTCAATTATTTGGAGAGAGTCACAATCTCAGAGCAGCAGAACATTTTGCACTTTGTTGAGGAAGACAATAAAAGAGAATATTTGAAAGATTCTTTTAGCTAGCTAAAGTAATGAGATTACATTTTAAAGTACTCCTACCGTAAGCTTTAGCCTTTGTTTTCTAATTGATTTTCCTTGGTATATTGTTACAGTAGATTTATAGTTGTGTCAAACTGACAAAGTATTCGCATCTGACCAAATACTGTTTGGTCGGCTCCCACCTCAGCTGGTCATGTTTGCTGCTCTTTCATAGCATAGCTGATTAATTACCTCTCTATTTTCATCCTTTGTTTCCTTTTCTACTTCCCCCTTCCATTTTCTCTCAAAATGGCAAAACACAACATCACAACATTGCTAATTAATCAGAGTCGGCCTAGATATAGTACAAGACGGAGCTTATTTCTCTGCCTTCGAAACATTTTGTGGCAAAATAATTGTTGATGATCTATTTCAGATTAGCAAAACTCATTACACTTGTTTTTGTGCTGTTGATTCCTTCAATTTTTTAAATAGCAAATCTGCAAATGCACGCTTTTTGTAGTCTGAGGGGTTTGCAGACGGCACTTCATCTGGAGGGGTCGGATAAGTGTCAGTGATCTCAGCCGCGTCTGAAATTAATGCTAACTGGTTCTCAGCGGCTTCTCTCCATAACATTAATTCATGTAGTTGTCTTCGAGCATTCATTTCGGTTCACCGCATTCAATTAATGAAGATGGTAATTACATTTTAGAGCCATTAACTACAGTAACTGTGAATTTCTCTACATTATTGTCGAACAGGAGAACATACAACATGTAAACAACCAGGTTTGCACATTAGTTCATTGTGCAGACCTGTGTCTAAAGACTATAACAGGGATCAGCATCTACATTACAGAGTCTTAATCTTAGTCTTTCTTGAAGAATGGTGGGCATTTTCGAGCACAGTATTTGATTTTACAGGTTTTTTTTATTATAAACTAGTCAGTTTGCAGTAAACTTCTCCCTAAAGATGGATGCCAACAGGTACACTTATTCATAAATAGACACAGGCCATTTCTGTTCCATAAGGCTTCAATGTTATAATAGTGCGGCTGACAATGACATCCCAAAGTAGATTCAGTAAAGGACTGTAATTTTCGAAGACATCCACTCTTCTCTAGCTTAATGGGCTTGGGCTTTTGCCGGGAACTCCAGTTAGCTTTTAAGGAAGCCGTCCAGCATTCTTGACAGCCTAGAAAATAGCTTATGGATAAATGGTAGAAGGAAGGAGGTAATGGAAAAAAGAAGTTGAGGTGGGCTTTGGATGGTTAAGATAGTAAGCCCTTCTGCTAGAGGAGTCTCAAGTCCATTTGATGTTGAGAAAGGGAAGATTTGTAGCAGGCTTTTAAGGTTCTGCAGCGATCATAAAGCTGCCATCTGTCCTCATGTGCAGGGCTGAGCTGGCAGCTTAACTTTAGACAGCACCTAACCTTTTGTGAGTATGTGTCTTTGCACGCGTGTGCATGTGTTATTGAACTTGTGTCAGATAACAGCACAGGACAACATATCTCATTTTAAGCCATGTCCAATAATGGCAAGAGATAAATAGAAGGAATGAAGCAGAAACAAACAATAAAACTGTCAAAAATCCCAGGAGATGAAAGCTGAGAGGCAAAAGTAAGCAGCTAGTTTGAGAGAGAAAACTGAAATATTAAAGAGGTTGTGAATGACAAAGATACAGACATAGGAGTAGGAGAGAGAGCGTGAGAGACAGGAAGCCCGCTCAGAAATGAATCTGCATCCTGCCACAATTAATCTGTCAGTGTGAGTACTTGTGCAGATTATTCTCCTCTGAACACAGAAATGTGACATGTTCATAGGATGGAGGATTATCTTTGGGGAATTGAAGAAAAGAGAAGAAATACATGTTCTAAGAAGTTCAAGGTTTTCACAAATTGCACTCAGACATTCGAGCGAACTTCTAAATACGCCTCAGTGCATGTGAAAAATCCATTTCCTTGCAAGACTGAAACATAAGGGGGGAAAAGACACTGACTGATGATAGCAGTGAAGAGGTTGGGCCACAAATGTGAGCCTTTATCCTAAACTGTCAGATAGGAGTGTGACGCATGAATGGTTGCCAGCATCATTTGGCTATCTTGATGGAGGACAGAAAGAGTGTTGATCAATCTATGTTATTTTGGGATTTAAGCCTAACTCAAATGATTTATGCATATTTATCTTGGAGTTCTGCAACATTTTTTAACCAAAGCATCTCATAAATTATGAAGTGTTTTGTCAGACGTGAGAAAAGCTCATTTAAAATAATATGGGTAAAGCTAACATTCCCTTTCTGTCTCTGTCCTAATCTTTCAGTGATGGAAGTCTGTCCACCAAACAGATCGTGTTTCTGCAGAGACCCGTCTTGGGCCGAAAGAGGAGGGAACCCAAGGTACACAACCTCACATTCCTCTCTGTATTTCTTTGCTAATGTGTATACAGGGTCTCCCACCACCAGTCTTTCTGTCACGTGCTTAAAATACATCCAAGGCCTTTTATTACTTTGGATAACACAGTTGTTTTTGGTTTTAAGTTTCCAAATACACAAAACAAACTCCGACTCCCTTTCTGTTTGAGATACTGAGAACACCTCAGCAACAGCGGATGTGTTGTTTGTAGATAATACTTTCTTCACGACTCTGAATAGTGATGATAAACTCTAAAGTTGACCTTTTTTCCACTGCGAAATAAACCCATGTTGAAGCTTTCTGTGACCCGAATTTAAACTGCCATCACAAAAACAAATTAAAAAGGCCTTTAGACTCAGGGAATTGCTAGCGTTAACCAGATTTTCTTGTCCGTTTCTTTTTTGCACTCTATCTCAGTACTCTATGTCCCTGCAGTGTGTTGAACCCTGCAGAAGTTGTTAGAGTAATTGAGGATATATTGCATTACATTTTTTCTTGGTTTGTTTGGTCAGATTGAAGGCCTGGGGGCCACAATAACTCCCCTAAAAATGGCCTCAATTTCCTTCCCGGCATCAATGAGACTCATTTGAATTAGCTCGTTGTCCCAGTGCAATATTAGATTCACGTTGATCTATTCTTAATTAAGCTTTGTGCCCAAAAGCATGTTTAAGAGTTGCAAGTCATTCCACTGACATGCTAATACGTCACATACGTTAATATTGTTTTGCTTGTTTCAGAAATTGATCTTCAAGCCTCGAAGCAAGTCCAACAAGAACTGCATCAAAGAAACAGCAAAGAATAAGAAGAAGAAGAAAACTAAAACCGAAAAAGATGCAGAGGATCCCAAGATACTTGATAACACAGAAAATGTGGAGAAAGAGGAACAAAGCAGTAGGGAGGAAACAGAGAACGCAGCAGATGTAGAGGCAGCAAGAGAAAGCGAGACATCGAAAGAAAGGGAGGTGAGGATTGAGGAAGATGAAATGATCGATGGGATTGAAATCAGCATAGAGACTTTTGAAAACAAAGCTGGAGGAGCAGAGACAGAGGACAAAGATGGACAAAACATCACAGAAGAAGAGGGAGAAGAAAAAATAGCACTGGATGGAGAGGGATCAAATGAGAAGGGAGAGCCTTTAGAAGAGAGAGAGATCCATGAAGTGACGGAAAGCGTTGCGACTGTTGAAACAAAGAGCGAGACCAAAGAAAAGGTGGATGCGAGCGTAGCAGAAGTTGTGATTGAAAATGGGGTGGAGACGGATGAGGAGAAAGACGAGGGCCAAGAGATAGTGATGAAACATAAGACAGAGGAACCAGCAGGCATGGATGTCATTGCCAAGGAAATTGTGGCAGATTCAATGGCCACACCATCTAATCAAAGCTCAGAGGAGACTCAAGAGTAGCCCCAAGTAGTCCAAGTCAAGGTTTTTCCCCACCCTACCTCTTAACTTCTACATCTTAAGGACTGGTTCACAGTGTTGTCCCTGATCCATGTAAAAGGGGCTTCGATCCCCATCGCTGCATCATTCTCCAAACCATCTTTATTAGACAATTCCCCGCAACCTGCCATAGTGTAGCTACAGAGCAGATATCAGCTCTACTGTATAACCACACATACTGAATGTACATAATACAGGAGATGTTGGTGCAGTATAGTGAACGTAGAGTCAATGTAATACCTAGCAGAAGAATCAACAGTTTGATCAGTTTTGACACGTTTTCCTGCAACCAAAGAAAAATGAGAAATTGTTTAAATGCCTGGTCGCATCAGAATCTGAAAAAGCAAAATGGATTTCCTTTCAATGAAATCACGTTTAGCTAGTTGGTTTGTTTGTCAAGAAGAACAACAAATTGTTGGATTTATCCCCTTCAACACAATGTTGACCAATAGTAAGCTCTCCTAACACTGTTCAACTTTAAGGGAACAGAGACTTGGAGACTATAAATAAATAATAAAAGAAAGAAAAGAGCAGTCAGATCAAAAAAAAAAGATAGGAGAGTTATTGAAACGTATATTAGTCCTGCCAGTAGTCCTACAGACCCACACATTTTGCAAAGTTATGTGGATAAATTAGACTGACACTTTCTGATGTGGCCAGCGCTTGAGGGGAGTAGGGAAAGTTACATGATTCTCATTGTTATGTAAAATGCAGAGTTGGACACAGACCGGTCTAATAAAGGGTTTAATATACAAACCTAAAGAAGATCAATGATTGTGGATAGAGAAAAGTTCTCTGGCAGTAAAACATAAAGTCAAATAGTTGTACAAAGATATAGCACCTGTTACAAGAGGTACATGTACTGAGCAGCTTTCTCGCAGTTTGTGAAGAAAAGTCAGCTCCGAAATCTATGAGACAGAATATTGACAGGTCACAAAGTCCCAAATCCACAGGACTGACCGTTTGAAAGAAGGTCTGCTCAGAAAAGCATCCTTATGCAACCATATACTGCACCACCATTTCCATTTCCTTAGTTCTGTGCAGCATAGTAAGTTGTTGGAGGGAACTTGTAGGAGAGCGCTGGTAGAGGTGATGGGAAAGGCATTTGTTGCGAAAGGCAATCCAAAGTAGGGTGAAGAGATAATTGTTTACGCTAAGCTCAAAGCCGTCAAGTGCTTCAAAGAGAGCCGATAATCACTCTTTGGTGTGGTGCGCTAAGCTCACCTTGCATACAGAATGTTCCATATTCAACGCCGAGTCAGATAAGGATGTGAAATTCAGCTGAATGTTTGCAGCTCGGGGGCAGAACTCATATTTTGATGCACCTAGTTGGCTTTCATATACAGGAAGTTGCATTTGTTACATTACATTTCCAGCCAATGACCACAAACAAAAGCTCTTGTCAGTAGGGAGACATGGTTCAAATGTTTGGTCAGCACAGAGCATAGCCTTGTTGTTCACTGAGACCAAAACTGAAGATTGAGAGGGAAATTGAGACAGACGTTGAGAGCCTAATATAAAGACCTGAGTATAAGAGAGTCAAATAAAAGAAATGTATAGGCTCATCTAAAGTAACGGCTGTTTGCGTTCCACATTCCCCGTTGAGATTTCCTTTATTATTTTCACCCCCAACTCTTTAAGCACCTCTTTCCAGACATAATTTCTGACAATAACCAAGTCATAATGTGCTGTTTCATGGCATCGTGTAGCTTTCCATTTTAAAAAGAGGATGGGGCGATGTGAAAAGGAGGGAGGAAGGTGTGGCGCAGAGCTCTCATTAGCTCACTAATGGATTTAGTCAGTGGGGTATCTATCAGGAATCATGAATTTATAATTGAGGTCACTTATTGGGGGATGTATTGACAGCAAAACACCTCAACATGTCAAACAAATAGCCTTCAGATTTAATGGTGATGTCATAGGGAATCATTTGCACTGAAGGGGAGGAATTTTTGTTAAAAAATGTCAAATTTTGCAAAGAAATTACACACTTTAACTACCTGCTGTCCAGCTTCACACAGACTATATTTGTCATCATTTGGATTTTTTGTCTTATGAGAAGAGTTGATACTTCGGACAAGAAAAATGTCTCCCTTTTGGAGATAAAACTCTTCAATTACACACAAGTAAGATTGATTACGCTGAATAAGTGCTCTCTTCAATAAATCCAACCGCCGCTGAGATTTTCTTCAATGTAAAATGGCAAGTGATTTTGTGTAGAATAGAATATAAAAACTGTGACCAGCTTAGCCTTATTACTACACTGTAAATGCCCCACAATCTGCTTTTTAGATATGTCTTTTAGAGGCACAATGGTGACTTAAGTGTTATATGTTGGTTATAGTCAAACAGGAAAGATTTGCTACCGTCAGTGTTGGTATTTTGAAGCCGTTGTTCCCTCTTTTATTACTGGAATTCAGAATGAGGGGATAAAAGATTTGAAGTGTTTGTCTATATGAAGGTAATATGTTTTGGAGTTATTTTTAAGATGTTTTGAACTCTTTTTTATAATTGTGAATGTTCTTTTTTGAGTCTAGAGATTTTATTGTAGGCTTTGTGTTGCCTCTGCTGTTGCGCTAAAGCTTGCTAAAATGTATTACTGGCTGACGCTCTGAGCTACCTCCTGAGGGCTGTGGTTTGTGTTAAAACCAAGGGGTCGCCGTGTGCGTAACCCACAGAAACATATGCTCCTTGTCCTCTCGCCCTCCACTATGACGGAGTCCAGACCCATGAGTGAGATCGCTAATAGCAGCAAAGTCAAGGGCCATATGTGAGCCAGAATGGATCTTTCCACATCTGTACACAGGAGTTTGCACGAACACATGACAAATAACCACTCTGATAATATTGAAATATATCAAGTCATACTATAATATCCTCTGTGGTATTTTTCTTTTCTTTTTTACTTAATTCTCCAAGCTGCTTTTAGCTTTCGGCTGTTTCAGCTTTAATACGCACTTATTGTATTCAAGAAAATATGTTATGCTCCCTCTTGCAACAGAGCTAATGGGGAGCAAATAAGACTCAGCTCAAATTGTGACAAAAATGAATTATGAAAGGCAATACCAAAAGACGCCTTTTGATAGCTGTCGAGATCATTATGAATAACATTATCTTAGAAATATCCCCAGTGAATCCTGGTCAACTTATTCTATCAGATTTAATACATTTCTTCATTTCGCCCAGCGTCAAGATAGACATTTTTACTGTCATCTATCTGTTTTAAAGATATGAATTACTTTCAGTATTCTCGCCTTGCCACTTTATTTTTTCAAATCGTAAAACTGTGACATGTATTCCCCTTTGGTATTCGGTGAAAACAGACAAATCATATTCCACTTCATCTACAAGAACAGGGTTTGGAAAATCAGTTAAGCGGCGAGGTGATCTCATGTGACATGACTGTGTTTTTAACTCCCACGACATTCCGGTTGGACATCCGAAAACACGGATGATCGTAACCTTGACAAAAGTTACAACCGATCCTGTATCCGCCTGTCCTACCTGAGGCTGCAGCCTTCAGGGCCCCTTGTCTGCCTGATAAGGGCTGATTGGTGGCAGTTCAGTCTAACCTCTGACATGAGTACACTCCAGGGACTGTGGGTAATAGTGATTTTTTTTTCTTGGTATAGAGGAAAACACAGATAGGGAGAGAAAAGCGAGGCAGGATCTTACACTCCATCAGTTAAATGATGCTGAACCATGTTAAAGTTGGCCGTCCGTGAAAAGAGGGAGACCTTTGACTAATGTTAGACTTTAAAATACATTTGCAGCTCTCTGCCCATTTGTGTAAAAGAAAAAAAAAAGTGATATACAGTTTCCTGTCTTCTATCAGCATAATTGTCTCTGAGCCTCAATAGTGCCGCGGGTGCAATCGTTCTTGGTAACGCTGTTTAGAAAAAATACAACGTAATGGTTCATTTCCTGTGTGCTACTATGATGTGAAAATGGCAAAGTAGAAATGACAGAACATGATACAATAGGATGCCGTCATTTTTTTCCCTGTGTTGTCACGTTAGCTTGCTCACAGCCTCTGGAAAATGTATTCTTAGGTTTTTGTCTCTGATGTGTTTTTATCACCTCGCTGCCATCTTGAATGTTGAGTATCTTTGATCATGTGCTGTTGTCACTTGCATAGCAGTGTTTGCTATCAAGGAAGAAAAAAGTATTCTTTATCTTTGCTATCCTGAGTATGTCCACATTCCTATTGTTCATGACATCTGTACAATTTGTATATTATAAAATGATTTATATTTAATGTGTACAAGTGTCTTTGTTTCTTTGTGTCAAAGGGAATACAGGTTATGCCTGTTGAAGCACCTAATTGAGGCACAGCAAAGCATTTTAAGGAAAGATTTGACTTGTGAACTCATAACCATTTCATTTTTCCAGTTAGAGGTCAAACATTAAACGCATTCCTCCTGCAATCAGCATTAAAGTCACATCCATTCAATTCAGTCAAAGTGTAATAATCAATATCAGGTAAAAAAAAATAGAACTTACTTCAATTACTTTGGAGTAGATTATTCTTGCAGAAAACTTTGATACTTTTCCTACATCTGGAATTAGGATGCTTGTTTGCTACACAGTCAGGTAAAACAAAATAAGTATTATCTGTTCTTGTACGTAACATTAAATAATTCATATTGTTCTATTTTTTATCTAAACTGACTACATAGCTGACTTCTCAGTCTGGGGGATACTCACAATACAGCGACTTATATTACAGAAAATAAACATCTGAAAACAAAGAGGATTTCAGACTTTGAGAATCTGCAGAATCAAGAAACCTGTGTAATTAACCATCAAAAAAATAGGTTATCTGTTCCAGCTGCACACAAGGACAGCAAATGCTGCCCTTGGATAAATACTTAAAGATGAAATGAAGACTTCAATACACTGAAAACAATGAAAGTACAAAATGGCCAAGATGATTGTTTGAATCTGCTTTTTTACCTTCATTATTGTGGGAACCTTAACGTAGATCAACTTTATAGTTATTACACCCAAACATGACAGCAATACCATTACCAAACTGTCACTCATGCATCAATATTTCACATAAAAACCGTAGCCATGATAACAACCCTACGGTGTTTTATAAACAGAAGTGTATTTACTGTTGAGTCAACACAGCCGGTGTTATCTATAAGTCATGAGCTGGCAGCCCAGGCGAGCTTTAGGTCATTAAAGTAGAGCTTTGCCTTCAACCAAAGCCACACACACCGAATCCATTCTGGTCACTACATGAAGCGTTAATTGCTCTGGAGGCAGATTGTAGACCATTGGCGAGATGCTACGATGGTCAGAAACCCATTGAGCCTGTAGTTGATCATGACCCGGGGCGTTACATCCATGAGGTTCCACACTGGGAACCAGATGCAAAGGTAGGCTACAACTTGCTGAGGTTGCAGCGTGTTTTGAATTATAAAGTTCATATTGAGAGTCAAAGAAATGTGGTTTTCATGATTGTGGTACAGGATGCCATAACAGCATTTATTGATGCTGATTGAATGCAGGTCTTAGCCTTCATGCCCAGAGGGCCACTGTGGTTCACTGAGAGGTGGAGCTGCAAGGCTGTGCCAGGTGTTCAACGTAGAATTAATTGATCCAGAATGCAAAACACACACAAAATCCATCTAAGATTTGTTGTATTGGATGTGTGCCGTCATAACAAGTATTTTTAGTGAGTTGTGGGTAAAAACTCCATTTGACGCAGCACTGCCATCTAGTGACTGACCTCATATGTAGGGAAATAGACCTCAGAATACACAGGACTCTTATAAATCCAATCTATAATTTATCAAATAAAATGCCCAAAAAGTTTAAATGGGACATTTGGGAGTAAAAAGTACATTTAGCCTACAAATGTTTTGCTCATGTAATCCTAGCACGAGGTTAACTTCCCAAACCAATAATACAATCAATATCCGATAATGAAGCAAATGCACAGGCTTGGAACTTACGATCAATTATGAACACACAAGCGCCTTCTCAAGAAGGCCTATAGCTTTAACCAGAAAAGACACAAAACAGCAATCATTATCGGGCTAAATAAATAATGATCAGTAAAATAAAATCAGCTGAGACAGCACAGAGATGAATGCTAAACAAGCGCCACAGTGACTGCATTCAGAAACAACATGAGCACACAGTTTGTGCACAATGCTGCAACAAACACACAATGCTACGTTTCAAGCAACGCAGTGGCTTTCCACTCACCACCGTCTGAACGTCATTCCGCGGGTCATGTACACTACGAAGTCCAGTTAAACTTCGCTGCTCCTTCATTTTAATCCACAGTTTCAACTCTGCAGGTAGCCATCTGGGTTATTGCAACAAACAACATGCATGTTAGAATGTAGCATGTAAGCTAGGCCCAGGATGCACCTGTGTGGGTGTGTTCGGTATCCTGCTCGGATAATGCATTGAACCAGTGATAAATACAAAATCTAACTTTTTTTTGACTATGCAAAATGTACAATTATGCTAACCTTAACTCATATTGACACACTTTTTAAAAATATTGAATTATTTTGTTTCACTCATACAGTGGCCTGACTGTTTGGGGTTATACTCGGTAACTGTTGTGACTTATAATTAAACAAATTATTATTATTATTATTATTATTATTATTATTATTATTATTATTATTATTATTATTATTATGAGAAATACTTAAGAAAAATGTGCCCAGTATTTTTAAATTGTATATATTATATTCGATGCCTTGGGCTTTACTTAATGCACATAATCCGCCTGACATAAAAAGCCTGACATTTGTGATATCTTTGGAAAATGTCTGATTTCCCTCCAATTTAAATCAAAGTTTGTCGTCTTTAAATACGTTTTAGATCGACCAAATGTGTTTGTAATGACACCAATGAATTGATGAAGTTGTTTTTTTTTCAAGAACAATCAAACGATTTGAAGATGACACTTAGAGCTCAACATGCCTTTCTCTGTTCTTTTTAGCAAAAACAATGATTGTGAGATGCATTTTTATTTGTATCTTCTAACACAGCTGTTTTTCTTGTCAATCCTCCTCCTGCTGATATTCGTACATCTGTTTTTTCCAAGCAGACAAACGAAAGCACTTGAACATCTAACTCCAATAAGTACACTTTGAACTTAAATATGAGGTCAGCATGAGTGTATTCATTACCATAACAGAGAGACTCTCTGTGTCAAAGACTATAATCACTGCGTGACTTGCAGAATCTTATGAAAACCATTACCAGTGTTTGATAACGTCCTCCAGTTCCCTCCCCACACACTCTGTGGTAGCAGATTAACTACCCACCGATTAATTAACACAATTACCTCTGTGTGTGCCAATCGTTGTCTTATCAACCTTTCTCAGGCCTTCAACTGTAAATTAATTAATATCCCCTCTCTTGTCATTTCTTAATTACCCAAGTTCCAGCAGGAATTATGGGAAAGGCCTGTGTCAGCGGCTCTGTTTTGTGTTCATGCTTATAATGACTTTGCTGTGAGCTCATTGGTTCATTAGACAGGATATGAAAACATGCTGATGAGAGGTGATCAGTGGATGACATGATGTATAAAGAGGCTCTTCTGAGGAGGGGTTAAATTGAAGCAGAACTCCTTAATCTTTCTGTTGTTCCTGCTGAAGGTGACACTGGACTTCGTTTAGAGCTGGATGTTAAATAACAAATAACTCTCAGTTTATCAAATAACATCCTAAACTTTGATCTCAGACTTATTTGAGTGTTTAAAAAAGAAGTAACTGACATTTAATCATTAAAGAGACAGCAGCAATTCCAATAAACGTTTTATTATTCATCAGCTTTGAGGGCGTTGGAGACGGACTGGATCAAACTGCTCCAACCTGCTTGATGTTAATTTGCTGTTCACTGTCAACAAAAAACACACAACACAAGTTCATGAACAGCAATAAAACAATTCTTACAATTCAATCATTTCATATAAGACCTTAACCTCACAAATGCCAAAATAATCTAATACCGATCATTAAGTAGCCTTTCGGTACCTTTAAGCCAACATTGCATCTCAAAACACATTAGGGTTAAGGTACTGTGTTAAGAGTATAGGGTTATACTTCTTGGTTGCAGAACCTCCAAAACATTCAGGTAATTTAGGTGTGGTTTAGTGTCATTCATTATCTGGAAAAAATAGTTTCACTTGCAAAAGTAAACCAGAATAATTTCACATAAAATCCTTCTGTACACTCTATGTATGCGTCATTAACCACTCAGTCTTTTAATTTGTTTTAACCCTTTGATAGACAAGCTATGTTCTAAGGGACAACATGGGTCAAAAATGACCCGTATTGACATACAATGTACGGCTGAGGGTTTCTTTGCCATATTTTTAGAAATCAATGTATTTAATCATTTACTATTACAAGTATTCATTAAATATCTTGTTTTTGATTAATATAAGTCATTATTTCCATTCTCCCTTTCTCAATTTATGAACTAAAACCGTTTTTGTATCACTACATCAGGTTTACACACATGGGTCAAAAATGGCCCATGTATGCCAAGTGTGATAAAAATGAAAAATAACATGCTATAATAATAATTTGTTAAACATAATTGATTGAGCAGTGATTTGGACAAAGAACCTTTGATTTGTAAATGTTTTCAGTTAGGAACATGTTTACTGTGGAATGCTTTTACTGGCATGACAAGCCTGATGAATAGATGCCATGCATTGTACCCATGAAATCAGGGTATTGTGTTGTCAAGTTGGTGTAAGCATGGAATGTGGTAACATCCAGCACATTGGGCCACCTCCGTGTACTCCACGTACATGTGTAGGTGCAAACCAACTGATCCATTGTGCCTACTCCTGATTTTGTTTTGTTTTAGAACTGGATCACTTCTGGTTTCTTCTTCACACTGTTGTCATCTGCCAATGCTCTGTCATCATGCATGGTGCTCAGGAGGCCTTCCCTTTCTTCGGCACATAGCTCACTATGGTCATGTTGCCACTGAACCCATATTCTGAGCTATGCTTCTCCCTCTATTTGGAGGGTCAAGAAATCAAAATATTATGTACAGTTATCTTTCACAAGATATTAAATAGATTGTTAAGATAAAAGTAGTACAAAATAACACTTTACAGAGTAAAATGTGCAAACGCATCCTGTTGAGTTGTGACATGTAAAAAGTAGACCAAAATAAACATGTTCCTAACTGCAAACATTTACAAATCAAATGTTTTTGGTCCAAATCACTGCTCAATTATGTTTAACAAATGTATTATTATAGTATGTATTTTTTTCATTTTTATCACACTTGGCACACATGGGTCATCTTTGACCCATGTGTGTAAACCTGATGTAGTAATACAAAAACAGTTTTAGTTCATAAATTAAAAAAGGGAGAATGAAAGTAATGATTTATGTTAATCAAAAACAAGATATTCAATGAATAATTGTAATATTACATGATTAAATACATTGATTTCCAAAAATATAGCAAAGAAACCCTCAGCATTTATGAAACAACATTGTAGGTCATAGGGTCATTTTGACCCAACGTTGTCCCTAGGTAGTGATACAAAAGTGATTTTTATTGAAAAAGTAAGAAATGGAAAATGAAAATAAAACTTTGTGATGATCAAAAACAAGTTAACTTAGGAATACCTGGAATTCTGAATTATTAAAGTAATTAGTTGCAAAGATATTTACAATTAAAACTCACTCGGGTCACTTTTGACCCATGTTGTGTATCAAAGGATTAATGTACATTAAAGCAATTTTATGTATATTAATATATAAAGAATTACCTGCTGAGGCTTGGCACAGCAATGGAAGCGCACGTCATTGAGGCTGGAGTCATCCAGGCCATACTGGTATTCCTCCATCTTGGTCTCGATGCCACAGATTCCTCCCTCGCGACACTCGTCGCTCCAGGAACCGTACTCTCCCCAGTCCATGCCCATGCCCTCCAGCAGTGGGTTGCTGCTGCAGCGGAACTTGATGTTATTGATAGCCGTGTCGTCACCAAACAGACCCTGGTGGGGCTCCACGCGGATCTGGAAAGACATGAGCATGCCCTTGGGGCAGTACTGGGGAGGGGACCAGTCACCAAAGCTGTGCAGGAGAGGAGAAAATATAAGACAAGGATGGGGGGAACATGCCAGGACGAGATCCAATGTGAAGACTGGAAACTCTGGAGGAAAGTGGAGACATCTGAACATAATTTGGAGTCCTGGAAAAAATGCTTTTTATTTCCACTGTGAACATGATGGGTTACTGCCAGCTGCAGTCTACTTTATTTATCTAATTCCTATTTAAACTTTGTAATACAGCCAGGTTACTCCTACTTAGATCAAACATCTCTTTTACAAGATGGATCTGGCCCCAGAGTTAATAAGTAATGAACTAAAACATAAGGCAGTAGGAATGAGGCATTTTTTTTATCTAATCCCCAAAGACTTTGTTTTCTTTTTCTTTTCTTTTTTTTGGGGGGGGGGGGGGTGTTGGTCTAATGTAATAATTTGCTGGATTATGTATAATTAAGGTGCAAATTTATTTTTCCTTTGTAAATGAATTTGTACTATGTTTTAATGTGACGCATTTAGACGAAATCTATAAACCAGCAATGTATTAACACAACAGCAGATTTGTAAATAATTGCATTATTAAATGATTTCCAGTTACTCACTAGCCAGTGTGGGATTCGATAGAGTACAGGAAGCTTCGGTTCTCGTCTTGGGCGCAGATGAGACGGATCCCATTCAGAGCGGTGTCATCAGCAACGTACTGATTAGACTCCACCTGAGGAAACAGAAACAGTTCCCATCTCTTGATAAACCTGCTGGTTCAGGTGACACAGCTGCCAAATCTCGTGGAAAAGTTCATGTCAGGTAAAGGTGTAGATTATTTTGTAGTCTATGTAGATAAGTGGTGGTTAGTATCTGAAGTATCAGATTCTTTCCCCCTTAAGGGATACGTTTACATCAAGTATTAATCTTAAAAATATGTGTACATGCCCATTGGTATTTTTATGCTGTGTTTATTATCTTGTGCTTGCTGTGAAAATATATTTTCTTAATGCAACGCCAATCAGAGATAGGCAGCGAAGATGCATGTTTCTTTCAATGTCCTTTTAGATGTTCTCTCTTTGACCTCAGCCTGTAGTGTACAATGATCCACAGTTTGTTTCTTTGCCTTTCTACTTAAATGTAAGAGTGTCTTTACCCTGAGACTGAAGCCGACTGCGAAGAACTTCTCAGGACACATCTCGGGCCAGGTCCAGTTTCCAAACTGCTCTCCGTTGGGCACCACCAGCAGAGACCTGTACTGTCTGCCGGTAAAGGCCGTGCCAGCTCGCTGCAGGAAGTTCTTCTCCTCACAAAACCCACTGGACAACATAGCCAGCATGGCCACGATGGTGAAAAGACTTGCCATGTTGACAGCAATGATTTAGTGTTTCACTCTGAAATGCCAACTAACAAGTACCGAGGGTTCAGGCTCAAAGCTCTTATAGCTCCCCAGTGATTTCTAAAATAGACCACTCGTATCAGGTTGAATCATTTACCGAGTGGCGTGGGATTGAACAGCTGGTGTTGGAGAAAGAAGTTTTTTTTCTCACTGTTAGTTCAAAGACAGTCTCTGCTGGGCTCCTAGGAATTCATTCAACTTTTACATTTCAACATGCAGTGAATTCAATGGGAGTTTGACATTAAAACGCCACAAAAACCTTTAACAAAAGTGATCCCTGGTGTAAGGTTCAGCAGCAACAGAACCTTTTAAAGTTAAAAAAAAAAAGTATATCAATTGATGTTACAATGACTATTGTCCAAAAAAAATCATAGTTTATAGCTTGAGAAGAGCAGTAACAGTAAATAAAAAATAATAAGACAGGTTTATTTTGTCTTGCAGGGATACATGCAGATATCAAACCTTATCTGAGATATCGATTTTCACAGAAATAAAGAAAACAGTCTTATTCTGGGTTTTGCTATGTCACGGTAAAACGTAAGTGGTAAAGTACAAGACAATGAGTGTTTGTTCAAGGTGAAACGGTTATTCTAAGCGACAGGTCTGACATCTTTATCCTTATCATAACACAATGTTGGAGCAATTTGTGGCGTTTTATTTTCAAAGGACAACATGTCAGATTAGTCCTTGGTTAATAAAAATGATAATGGAGGAGCTCTGCCATGTTCAGTCATAAACAATTGCGTGTCATCTTCCCACAATGCAATCTTTTCTCCTTCAACAGTTAGGTCAGGCTTTTTGAGAGGAACTATTTTGTACGCTGAAGGTGTCACAAGCTTTAATTATTAAGGTTGCAACAAAGTGAGAAGAGAGAGAACTTTATTACGTGTTACTTTGTTACACACTGTTTAATAATTCTGAGGGATGACTTGGAACTGTTTGTCCTTGGTTGCCACAGTGGAAACTTGCAAAACCATCAAAAAAGAGAGGGTTTTGCAAGTTTCCACTGTCTAGCAGGGAAAACAATGAACAAGGTACAAAAGAAGAGCTAAGGGTTTCATAATATGAACACTAACACCAACACACCTCTTCTTCCAAGCCCCAGTAAGCTGCTCCACCAGGGGCTGCAGTGAAGCCGATAAAGAAGAAGATGATCCCCACAGTCATCTTCATGTCTTTAGGATCCAGTGAAACTGTGTCTAAGTGAAACAATGACAATAAGCACTTTTAGTCAGCGATCCTGGGCCAGGAATCAAATATTGTAAAGTAACAGGAAGCTAAAGTAAGCCCAATCTAAAAGCCAATATACTTTTAGAGTGAGAGGTGTGATTTTAAGTAAGTTTAGATTCTCAAGCCTTTGCTTTCCCATACTGTCACACTTTTCCATCCATTAAAAAATCTCAGATGTCGGCTGTTTACTGAAGCTCTTAAAACTTATGTGACTCAGACTGAGTAATGGATCTGGTAGTAGAAATGTGGACTCAAAGGCATTCTCTGGGAAAGAGAGACACAAGGTAAAGAAGTCGCCAACAGTCAGCCAATCAGCAAAGGCAAACAATTCCAAAAAGGGGGAGCAGGGAAAAGAACAGGCAAGCAGCCAAACAAAAACAGCAGCTGGAACACTACGGCTTCACAGGGCACAATAGACAACCTGGCAGAGAGTAGGTGCTGCCTGGCTGGCATTAAGGACTACTGATGGTATGAGTAGTGAAGAATGAATGGATGAGTAGTAGCTGAGCAGATGGGTGGTGAGGTCAGGTGATGTGGAAATATAGGAATGACACACCAGAGACAGCTGGACAGGAAAACAACAGCAGATATTGAAAGTAACATTTGCACAGGGGGGAATGTCTGAGGCTGAAGGGAGGCAGAGACCTCAAGACAACTAACCAAATGATCACCATCACAGCCATCATGCTGTGTTCATGTTATATCAGTTATCATAATTATTAGTTTCCCAATTACATATATTGATATATTTTCAGCTAAATTAATCTTTAACTTACTTTATTACAGGTTTGGTCTCCTTTTGGAAATTCATTCCACTCATTTGCGTGTGGGACATTGAAAAAACGAGTTGAAAATGAACCTTACTGTTTTTACGGTAACAGCATCTACATTTCATCACTTTCAGAGCATATTTTTTCTTCCTGACTAATCCTTACCCCACTCCTCCTCCACCTCCAGGTTCTCTCTCAGGCCGCTGTATTCCCCCTTCAGCTCTCCTCTCTTCTGGGTATGAGCTTTAGGTAAGAGTGAACCTGGAAGCTCCAGTCCCTGTTGGCCAGGATCTGTAGATGACACATCTGTGGTGACCTCGACCTGGTCTCTCAGCCAGATCACCCTCACTTCCTGAAGAAAAAAACACACAATGCATTCACCGCCTCCCGCAATCTGCTGGCTCGGTCTTGATGGACCTTGACAACCGTAAGGCACTGGAGTGTAGAAGTGATTACAGAAAAAAATTAGCTGAATGACCTGCTGGGTGTAGAGCGAGTCAGGGGCTCAACAGTTTTCTTTAAGCCATTTAATTAAAGAATAGGGGGTATTATTTCAATAAAGCTAATTAAGCCCATAAAGTGGCGATGCTGGGCCTTTAATATCCTACTTAAAAACCTCCTTCAGTAGAAACAAAGAGTAGAGAGTTGAAATAATAATAATAGTGATACAAATAATACTTCATTTCTTCCATTTCCCAACCCTGACTGTTATAATGGGCCGAGTTGATTATGCCTAATACTCCAAATCTAAGGTACTTTCCAACCCGAGCAGATGTCATATATGGTGAAAAGCTTCTGGTTAAATAGGTTTTTTACCATGTAGACCACAGACAGTCTGTGATGTTGTCACCGTACTCACACTCAGATAACACCTGATATAAATAGCTCCCTGTTTAGAGAGGCAAGTGTGACTCTTTACTGGTGGCTTTTGTCAGCTCCAGAGACAGAATTATTTGGATCATTCTTCAAAAACGTACCTTGAATACATTTTGGAAGACAAATAACCAGCTGCACTGTGTACAGTTTTATTGCCATGTTGCATTTCATATTGTCTGCACAGCAAAATCAGCAGGTTTCACTGCCTGCCAAAATGACACCACTGTGAGATGATTTCCTGTTCAAACAAACCCGATCACTGCCTTTAACTCCTCGAAAACACTGAAGACACATGCGACTCCAATTTTGACATGAGTGACTGCTGACACCTAGTGGACGAAAATCGTAACTAGAATACGTGTGCCCCTGTCAGGAGAAATGGGACACACCTTTTTCACCTAAAATACCAAGTTTACAGGGGTTCACTTGCCTTTTAAAAGCTATGGAAGGCCCTAATAGATCTATATCATATCGTACTTCAGTATAATCCTCTGTCTTTAGATGAAATTGTGAAGCAGTAATGTAGTTAAAAAGAACAACATTTTTTTTTTAAATGAGGGGTTGTGTGCTCGTGACTTTCATTAATGCTCAATGTGGTTAAATGAATCGCTTCTGTAATAGCTTTGTTGCTTATTTAATCCGAACAACAGTTATTGAAGGATATAAAATATACATTATAAAACATTCTGGTAATCTTCACAAATGAGAAATTTAAAATAAATAATGATCACCTCTATTGATTCCCGGAAAAAGTCAGTGTTTTTTCTACAGAAGAGAATGTTTTAATAAACACACTTGTCAAAGGAAAGGTATGCTTCTGAGAGGCAGCGATGCTCCTGTGAACTCTCTTCAGTAAACAACTAAGACTGGAATGAGAAATAACAGTGTGTAAAAAGGAAACAACATAACTGAAAAGAAAACAAGGACAGAACAGCAGAAATACAGTAAGTTGTGCAACAGCAAATACAGTTTAAGTATATACAAGCATATATTCTTTTAGTGGACATTCAACAACAGCTTCAACTATGCATGGGGCTTTAAGGACTTTGATGTCTCTTTATAGGAAACGTGTGCCGTTACTTATTCAACAACACTGGTTCCAGTAAGTGCTGAGTAGCCAAAAGATTTATTTAAGAAACTCTCACTGAGCGTTTAAGTGCTACAGATGTCTTCTGGAAACAGCAATGCAATACTTCACATGTTCAGGAGACTCATGTGGAAATTAGAAACCTGCACTACAATCAGATAACATTCAGGAGCCTGTGTTCAGCTATTAGGAAATAGATACACACTTAGTGCTGCGTACCTGGACTCACATTCAGGTTCAGGTCCGGACTCAAGTCCAGATGTTCAGGTTCAGGTCCGGACTTATTGAACCCATGGCTTGTGTGAGTAACTAAAGTGAACTTATTGTATTCTAACCCTTACACTTCGCAGTATCTAGCGGCAGTTTCGTCACATGATCCCACACCTTACTGGATTTAAAGCCCCGCGGCATTGTGTTTACATGACCCGTGGCGCCGTAGACCAAACAAATGAGTTAGACACTACCAAATATCTAATATGGCGACCACAGCAGCCCACGCTGTCCACTATGTCTAAGCCAACCACATCGCTAGCTTCCCTTGACGTCACACAGATCTGGCGAGCAGTTGCGATATTTTGCAAGACTTCGTGAGTTCAGTAATGGCCGCCATATCTGAAGCCGACACAATGTTTTTCGTCTTTTCTCAGCGCAAATTTCTCGATCTATGGAAGGTTTTAGATGGTTTAGAATAAAAAGGATAATATAAGTGCTAGTTTTTCTGCGAGTCCAAGTACCGGTTTCCGACATTCCGGTTTTAACCGGACTTGAACCGAAACTTTTTACAAGTCCAGTACCAGTTCGGAGTACCGGTACGCAGCACTATACACACTTCAATTACAGTTTGACATAATGAAGAGCAATGTGGAGAACAGTGAAGAGCTGATTTCAAATACTGAAGACAGGATCAACTAGTTCTATATTAAGACTAGTCATTCCTACCATGGCTGGAGGACTATCAGATTGTTAGTGCTGCAATCAAAATCATTACCAACTGAATGAGTATGTTACGTTATTGCAAACTTTGAAACTACAGTTAAGTTAATTCCTTTCTATCCTGTAACATGAACCCAATTTACTTTCAAAAACATGAACATGCATAAAAACATACAGCAGCTAAAAGCTCAATGTCAAACTGATGTTTAACTTCAAGAGCAATGTGTGTAAACACAAGAGTAATGATTCAGAACTCAAACCAGAATCATACTTTGTCCTGAAAATGTCAGATACAAGAGGTTTGTTTTTCCTTACGAGCTCCCGAGAAGGAATCTTAGAGCTCCTTAATAATATATTATTTTATCCAAATAATGGAAGTATTATAAACAACCTAGATGACTAGGGATTGCTATTAAAATCAAGTGGAACAGAAGGCCAGATGTTAGAAAAGCAAGGTTTGAGACCAAAAAGATTGCTTGTTCAAATTCCAGTAATGTCTCAGGAAATGGGGGTCAAGAAAACAAATAAATAAACAAACACTCTTCCTTTCCCTCTTCACAGAGGACACAGCGAAAGGACAGCCAAAGCAGATTTGGAGTAAGGCCAATCTTTCCACATCGTCTTTTTTAATCTATTTCCCTCTTTGGGGGATCACCATAAAATTCTTCTTTATAAAAGAAACATACATTTGTACAAATATTTACAAAGGGTAGGAGGGGGAAACCAAGGCATTTAGAGTCTGGGTTCTACGATTATCCACAGAGACGTTGTTCCTCATCCCTCATTCCCACATTCAAAGTCACTCAGAGTGTTTTTCTATGGTGTTTAATATCTCAGCCCACTACCATTTCAGGGTTTGTAGTGACCTGGGCCAGCCCAAGTCCCTGAGTTATTAGCATTTTTCTCTGTTAGCCAGTGCCAAGGATCTCAACCAGAGTCTGAATCACTGGTGTCTGAGGATGAGGAGGAGGAGGAAGAGGAGGAGGAGTCAGAGCTGGAGCTGCTGCCGCTGAGGCGTGCGGGCTGAGTGTTGGTCTCCACAGCGCTGGGCTTCTCCACTGAGGACAGAACAATAAGTAGGAGTTAATAAATACTGATGGACCAGGTAGAGCTTTTAATGTAGCCTCTAAAATATCTAATGAAAACACACAATGATCAAGAAACAGATTACATCTCACATAAACATGTACTTCTAGAAGACAGTCACACACAGAGTATGGATGGGAGTGCTCACCTTTAGGTTTTGTTGGTTTCTTGACAGAGTTGAGTTGCCCACTGACGTCCTGCAGCCTCCTCTCCAGCTCCCTCCTCTTCTCCAGAGTCAGCTCCTCTTTAGACATGGCAACACCTCCTTTCTTTCCTGTTGAAACTGAAAAGAAAAGACGACAACGTTGTGACAGACCTGTGAGAAATGCAGAGTATTGGTGTAAAGAGTGTTAGTGGAAGCAGAGAAGTCTTGGAAGGAACTCTATGTTAAAGTCAAAGAAAGATAAGTAATGGAAAAAATCAAAACGTGTTCTACCTTAACGCTAACCCTTGATATCGGGTTTATTAGTCTGTGAGAAGATGAGCATTCTGCATGCTCTGCATTGTACATTTTTTGCGATGAATGTAGCCTGCTTGAATCTTTTTTCATCTTTTGTTTAGCTGCTTCATGCTCATGCCTGCCAACTCAGGTTATATTTAAAAATTGTAAAAATTGGTTTTCTTTTATTGGTTGTTTAAATGGATAATCTTCAATCATGAGTGGTTGCTAACTCAAGTGCGACACCCAATTTGAGAATTAACAGGTACGGTGTAAAACTTAAAGGTCCCCTATTATGCAAAATGCACGTCAAAAATATGTGTGTGTGTCCGGTGTGTAAGGAGACTCACAAAGTGTCAGAAAATAAAACCCTCTCTCTTTTCCTCCTTACCCACATCTCTAAAAACGGGGGTACAAACGAGCTGATCCAGATTTGCTTCGGTTATGACATCGTATCGGAAATGCAGGCTGGCTTAACATTGAACTCCTGGGAATGTGCTCCTGGAATAATGCTTGATGTGGTTTAGAACATAATATGGGGTTTAATCACGGCAGCGTTTAGCTGAGTTTCTCCGTTAGAAACTTCTCTCTTCAGACAGAGAGATCATGCATGATGCTGCAAAGGGGCGTGACCAGCTACAGCTCAAATTTGGAGCAACAGTCACAGAACCAGCACTTCAGGAACAGGGCTGAAATAGAGGGGTATGAGGCATGCTACAATGGGTGCTCTATTTGGTATTTTGAGCAAAAAACCTCACAGACAAGTTTTCTATAGATATTATCCTACATTATAGTGTTGAAATATAGCATAATAGGAGACCTTTAATATAAAACTGTTTGAATATTTTAATGCTCAGCCATGGTCAGTTATTATGGACTGGCTTACAGCTATGCCTTACAAAGCTGCATTGATTCATAGGAGTGATGTAGCTAACCAATCACATTATTCTAGAAGTTTATTTATGTCCCAGTATTTTTCCTTTGCATCACTTTGAAATCATTTTGACAGCTGCATCATGCGCTACATATTGATTAACTCTGGTGGTAACACGTACTGCTAATAACTTATCAAAGCTAAATATAAGACATTGCTGAAAAAAAGACATTCTGTTATTTGATTGGCTTCCTTTACCTAGTTCACCGTAAGGCTTACGGGGCTTCTTCCTCAGACAGGTCATGACGTAGCGCTCCAGCTCCTTCAGTGTCGACGGCTTCAGTGTTTCAAAGTCTATCTCGATCTCCTCGGGGTTGGTGTCCCTCAGGGAAGGCTCCCTGGACTGAATGATGTGGACCACACGACCCAGCTTCTCTCCTGGCAGCTTGTTGATGTCGAGGCTCAGCTGGCGCTTCTCGTCGTAGGACATGGGCACAAACTCCTCCTCTTCCTCAGAGTCGTAGTGCGGCAGCATGGATGTGGGCGGTGGGGGGTAGAAGGGCTTCTTTGTGGGCCTGCAGAATGAAGAGAGGCATACAGTACAGTCAGGACAAAAGCCCATTATTATGAGCTGCTTGACTTTCTGAATACGTAATGAAATATAAAAGATCGCCTGTTTATAACAGTAGCTTAAAAACAGTTTGAAGTGAAAATGTGATACAGATTGATGGCTTTTCTATAGGACGGGTCATTATTTTACTACTGACTTGCTATTCTTGTTACTCTTCTTCCCCTGGCTCTTCTTTGGCTGGGAGCCACCTGTTTTGGCAGACTTGCTTTTCAGGATCTTGCCAGGCATTTTCCATTCCTCAGAGCCAGCTCTGCTTCTTTCAGTTCGACTTCTCTTCTCCAGCTTCTTCTTTTTCTTCTTCTCCTTCTCCTTCTTTTCTTTCTTCTCTTTCTTCTTCTTGGCCTTAATGATGGGGCCTTGAGAGAGGGCGGCGAGCTGCTCGTGCATGGCTCTGAGCTGAAACATCATTAGAGACAATCATCATCAATGGGAACCAGTTTGTTTCCACATACAATATGTTGTAGTAGAGAGACCTGGGTCACTAACCAATACTAGAGGACTTACTTGTGTGCACACCTGATTCTGTAACTCAGCCAAGCGATGTGCTCGCACTTCTTCACAGTCGGAATTGGGGCTGCTCTCGCTCTCTTCACTCTCACTGCTGGGCTCGCTCTCTGAAGTGGACGATGATGAGGACGAGGAGGAAGAAGAAGAGGACGACGACGATGTTGGATTGCCACTGATTGACATGGCTGAGTGATCCATATGTGGTACATCTGGCATCTTGGCAAATCGGAACTCAAACACATCCTGGAGCACACAAACAAAAAAAGGATAAGAAAGGGCTGGAAATAAACAATCAACCGTCAAAGAGGAGGGGTTTTCAGTCTGCTGCACTTTTAGTTCAGGTCTGATTATTTGAAAAGTAGAATTGGACAGATAAGCTCACCTGCAGTTTCCGTGCCATGCCTACAACATCATGGTCGGGGGGGTTGTACTTGTAGCAGTTGGAGAACATGAGTCGTACATCGCTAGCAAACTGTTGAGCGTCTCTGTATTCCCGACAGTCCATCTTCCGCTGATGAAGAGACAGACAGTTTTAGAGCTTCCACCATATCTTTAGGATGTTTTTCCAGATGTTATCAGTTTATTATTTCTTAAAAATAATTGCCAATTTACAAAACATAACACATTTTTTTATTGAAAGATCTGACACGACATACATTTATTGTAGGAGCTTTACTGATGTTTTTATTTGTAAGGCTGTTCTTATACAACATCCTACAGAAAGTACAGGAAGTTAAACTTGTTCTGTGCACAGGACTTTTTCAAACAAAGGGCCCCTTTAGTCCCTACTAGTCTTATAAAAAAATGTTTTCATATGTTGAAATTCAGTGATTGTATGCTTTGTTTAGTATTTAGTCATTTTGTCGGTAGCCATGTTAATTTAAGTGCTTCCTGGTCTTCAGACAGACAGATTTTGAATCTCTATGAGTGTTTATCTTCTGGTAAAGTAAAAGTGAAATGCCTGTTTGGAAGTCACCTTGATGGAGCTGAGGTCCATGGGACACTTAATGATGTCATGATAGTCATGAAGTCCCAGTGCAGCTGCGTCCACAGGGGTGTAGAAAGGCCAGGCGTACGCTGCATGTTTCTTAGACAAGATGTCCTTCAGCAGCCCGCTGCAGTACCTCAGCTGGGGGCTCAGCTTGCCCTTCTTCAAGGGCTGAGCCTGAACAGAATCGGGCAGGTCCTTCTTGGGGGGTTTGATGGGGCGTCCACTGCCCACTCTGCGTCCACTGCCTGCCATCATTGGCTGCAGCAGGACGGGACCTCCAGGGCTCCTGACCAGGCCCATCCCAGGCGGGGTCTCCAGGCTCATGCCCCCCATGGAGGAGATGGAGTGCATGGAGGTGTCGTGGACCTGGCCCCCGTGGCCTCCTTTCCCCAAACCCACCATGTGTGTTGCTCCCGACATGCCCACAGTCAATCCCATGGTGGAGGGGGTGGTGGTGTCTGCCTTACGTTTGACACCTTTTTTCTAGGAATAAATATGGGGAAGTCACAATCCTGAGGTTTAAGTCCATCTTCATCGAGTGCCTTTTAAGTTACCTATACAACATGTCCCAGCAGCCCCGTCAGCAACCCCTCCCTACACATTTGTGTTTTTTCTAGACAACGTAAACTGAATATGCAAAACCCAGACTTCCTGGTCTCGGTTGTCACTCATTGTGTCATGTAGAGAAAACCAGTTCATTGACTTTCAGCAATAACTAAGCTCATTAACAGAGTTTATTGTACCTTGGTTGTGGGCTGTGTTAGCGGCAGGCTCATGATGTTGGCAGGGGGGAGGCTTTTGGGTAGCACAGTCTGGGGAGAATTGGCCAGCATGGACTCCCCAGTGTCCGACGAAGAAGGGGAGTAGGCTGACTGGGACACTGCCGGGACCTGCTGAGCCCTCGCTGGTAAGAGACAAACATTCAACTTTAGTGATGGGACCCAGAATGAAAAGGTATGTCCAAACAGTTCAGAGAAAGCCCAATATCACTGGGGACATACATGATCCTAATGTTGCTTCTTATATGAATGCTACGAAAGAAACTGTTTCAAAATCTGCGTTAGAAACTCACAGTTAGATTTGCGACCTCCTCCCCGGCTGTTCTTGCTCCGAGGGGTTGGAGGAGGCAGCTCAACCTCTTCCTCGGGCATCTGGGCCACCTTCTGGAGGAAGATCTTCTCTAAGGGCTGGGCCATCAGCACAATGTCGTCTGTCGGCTACCCAAGGAAACAATATATAAAAACATTAGCACACTAAAAAGAAGCCTTCACAGTGAAAAAAACAGTTTTTTATTTCTTGGAACAGGTTTTTGTAATGATGTACAATTCCTTTACAGACTGAAAACCAAAACTCAACACCAAAAATACCAAACATTTGCTTGGAAAATGTCCTATTTTCTTGCAACTTATTCTGGAATTTGACATAGTTTCTTATACGTAATTGAATAACAAAGGTAAAAACTGTGATATATGGATGAAAAAGATCTGTTTAAATGATCTGAATCAACCCTAGCTGCAAAGAAAGTATCAACTGCTCTTTTGGATTAGTTACAACAACAATTATTACAACCAAAGGACGGATAGTTTACTCTATATGGAAGCTTTATTAAAGAAAAAACAATCAACATCGTAAATAAATATCTCTGGTGTTCATCTGGGGTTTAGTACATCTCAAGAAAAGTTGTCTTATTTGTAAAAAAAACAAGTAGAGGATCTCCACTAAATCTTAAGAGGCAGCAACATGAGGATGCTGATGTCATTAGTTTCTTTGTCAACTTAGCATTTTCATTTTCATTGCATAACAAGTTACATGCAGTATATGCAGGTCAGCACAGGTAACGTTATGACATAGGATAGCGTCCGAGACAAGTTTCTGTTTGCAAAGTGTTGAACTTTTCTCATGGGACATAAAGAGGTGTGAAATGGCTCTCTCAGAATCTTAAGTAATTATCCGGGTCTGCTCCTGGACCTGGATCATCAAAAAATAAAGGTTTTCTTTGGTCCGTTGAAACTAGGATATGTTACAACTTCTTTGAGTTTATCTACAATCCTTTAGTATCCCTGGTCTGGGTAAGGTTCACATGTAATATAATATGTGTTTTTACCTTATAACCTACCTTGTTGTAGATGTAGCAGTTGGTGAACATTGTGTTGAAGTCCTGTATGCACTCACTAGCACTGCGATAGTAATTGTTCTCCAGGCGCTTTTTGATAGTTCCCATATCCATGGGTTGTTTGATAATTTTATGGTAATCCTTAAAAAGCATAATGACAAAGAAATGTTATTAAACAAAAATGATGGAGCATTTGAACATGGGCTATTTGACCAAATCAGAGACATCAATAAAACTTGACAAATAGAAAGTGAATTTCGGATGGGCTTGGATTCAACTCACTGGCAGGTTAAGCCTGAAGGCATCCACCGGCTCGTGGAAAGGCCAAGCAAACTGATGCCTCCACAGTGACTTCATCAGGGTCTTCTGGAGAAACTGCAGCTGGTTGGTCATGCGGCTTGGCCGGCTAGGATCCTTCACTGGAGGCTGTGGGGGGGCAGGAGGACCTTGGGGCATCGTGTGCGGCAAAGACGGGCTCTCAAAGTCTTCGTACAGCAGGGAGGGCTTACGAATGCGTTTGCCCGAACTACTGTGTTGGTCCATCCCGCCGCCGGACAACCCAACCAGGGAGCTGCAGGGGGGGGGACACACAAAGAGGATGGGGAAAAGATGGAACAACCGAAAAAAAACCTGCAAGACCTAAGATGCTACCTCACATCAAAGTTAGATTGCAATTACAAACATCATATCACAAAAAAAGGAGAACAGTGAAAACATATTTAAGAGGAAAGAAAAAGATATAGGTCAAAAGCAAGAATGTTCAGCTAGTGAAAGAAATTGCACTTTTAAGTTCAAAGTACGACTTTTGTTAACTTCATTGATTCACAGTCCCCCTCTCCCATGAATGCATACGCTCATGGAAAAAGTGCATTGTCAAAAAGTGCAGCCTTTAAATGCTTTATTCCAATGAGCCATGACAACTGAATATGGCTCTGTCCTCCCAGTCAGCGATCTGTCATCTAGGAAACTAAGATTCTATCGATAGGCTGCTACTATTAGCACAGACATGGGAACAACCAAAGCATGGCCCCTCACTCAAAACGTCCTTTTTTTGGCTCTTAAATACATAAATCATGGGGAAATTATGGGATTTAGCACAGTATTCGAAACAAACAATAGGTAGGGAGTCACATCTTTGTTAGTCCCTGGCTTTCATGCTCTGTGAGATTAGGCCTATTTTTCTTTTTATTATTTGTAAACTGCAATGATGCACAAGGTTACTGCACGACCACAACTAAATACTAATGTCAATAAAAATTCAAAAAAAGCTAATAAATAATTAATATCTAACACACAAATGCTTAAGATACTTCTTTAAAACATGGCCTAATAAGCAGGGCACTTTGGGTTCAAATCTCAACCCTGCTCTTTACGGCATAATCCTTTTTTTCCTCCTATTTACAAAAGAATGAATGTCAGGGATACTCAAGCCAATGCCCTTGATGTGAGGCACTACAGCCCAATCCAGCTGCTCAGTACTCGCACAGTTAGCATTAAGAATGTGTAGAATTTAAAAAGGACATGTTTCCCAAAAAGAATTAAAGAATTTAAGTTATAGAAATGAGACTCAAAAGCTCTACTAATCAGTTATCTTCAGACTTAGCTGTGGTTCAACACAACTACACGATATATTCCAAATAGACACAAAAAGTCTCTCTGTCTATGAAGTTAGATGAGGCCACCATAAACCCTATTGTTCCATTTTTCTTCTTCCTCTTTCCAGAGCACATGAACCAGATTTAGACAAAGTTAAATCTCACACAGAGTTCAGGACACACACTTGCCCCACTGACACACAAGCTGTGGCAAAGCCTGCGAGTGGATTTTCTACATCATTCAGAATGTCAGCAACACAAGGAAAGGCTGCACCTGCATTAGCATTTAGAAAACCATGAGCCACTGTGTTTTGAAAACATAAAATATAAACTTTCAGTCAAACATTCATTTATTTAAGCTTTTCAGATTAGTTATCAAGTATTATGTAATTGTGACTTAATCTAAATAATAGTGATTTATTCGTTTTTCCTTGATATTTTACTGGAATGGCGTATAAAATCTTAATCACTGTAATAATTAAACTGTAGCTATATTTGGCTCTTTTTTTTATAGGTGTTACAGGTAAACATGTTTTGACTCTTCTGTGTCTGCACAGTAAAGATAATAGCTCTTCAAAATAATTGTTTTACATATAACTTACAACAAAATAAAAGCTCAATAACGTGGCTTGGATACCAACAAAAAGTATATACTTGATTATTTAAAAAAAAGGTCTGGCAAACATGTGTCAGTGTTAAATCACACACACATGATACTAAGTAAGTAAACATTTGCAATTACTAAAAATAAATTTAAATTAAGTTATTGCTGTAGAAAATGATTGTTCCATGGGAATTCACTTTAGAGGCAGATCTTTTGCACACTTTATGTTTGGTAGTTGTGCACTGCATGAGCAGGACCTTGTAGATGTTCTTGACTCCTACTGGAAACACACAACAATGTTTCCCGCCTTCAGGGTGTTGTGGTTATACAGAAGGGTTGGCTGAGCAAATGCAATGTTATTTGTGTTATAAAAAACGTATATAGTCTGTTAATGACAACTGAGCCACGTGACAGTTGACCTGAAATACAATTTTTCCACATCAATAATCCTCTTTGGTCATCAAATCTAATAATGATAAGTAAATAGCTGTTCACTTTTTTGATTTCCTTTATAAATGCAGTCTATAACATCATGCGTTGAAAATAACCGTACTGCATGAATCCAAACGTCTTAATATATGATATAAACTACGTTTTTCTTATTAATTACTTAACATTTACAGATGCAGGTGACTAATGTGGCTTTGTGTTTTCAAACTGCATTGCATGAACGTATATGTTTACTTAAATTCCTTATTCATCTCACAATAGAGCTAAAAAGCATCGTTGTTTTAAATCAAAACAAAGAAATGTCAGACACTTGGTTTTACGATTCAACAGCTGGTGATCGCGTGGTTCGGACGCCCCGCCCTCACTGTTTGTAAACACTGCCTCACAATGACAGAAACGAATAATGGGAAGAGGTTTAATGTCAAATCAAGAACACGAGAGCTTTATAATGCTCTAGGAAAGGTTACATTGTTATTCTCTCAGTCGATCCCACTCATTTCTCCACAGCATACATACGTTATAGCACCGGCACAGGAGCTATGAAGCTAACCAAACAGCACTGCCTGACAAATCGGTCCATATGGGGCTGCTACATTTTGTAATAGTATAATATATATCTAGTAAGCATTTGGTAGACAGTATATAGTTCCAGTTATGTTGTGAGATAGTCACATGAGCTGTGGGATTAGCTTTTGCAGGGTGTCTGAGAGATGAATGACCCAACTGACAGAAAGCCGGGCGGGGAACCAGCCGGTGGGGCTGCAGCTGTCACCTGCTTTCCTTTATGCGAGCTCACTATAGAATATAAAAGCTAGAAGATAAAGGCTGCACGTAAAGCGCATACACATTTAGTTGCAATTACGTAAAGAAGTCATGTTTTGATAGTCTGCTATTAAAGCTAGCTAAACAAGGCAGCCTACTGAGGCAACCGTTTGCTGACAAGCTAGCGTTCTTATCGAGAGGCTAACGGTAATTAACGTAGCTAATGTTAAATGATGCACTCAAAGCTAACGTAACGTATCTTTCAAGACGTTTATATCGTTTGATTTCACAAAGGTGTGGACAACAATTACAGCACGCTTTACCTGTCGTGATGCGGGTTGACGGCCGCTTCCATTGGCCTGTAGGCGGGTGTTATTACAGTCCAATTTTTCCACCACTGTTTACGCTGCACTTCCACTGATACACCACTAAACAACGCCGCAATGAAATGGCGACCTATCGCTTCCGCTTGAACCTATATAAACCCTCCGCGTGGCAGTGTTGCGTATTTCCTGTCACGTTACGAGTGCTTCTGCACTCCTATTGGCTGTAATCAGACGTCTATCAAACAACACACGCCCTGCTTCTTCATAGTCGGTACATCTTGTACTCCGTCATTTTTGAAGCGTTGAAAACAAAGCAGCGTGAATCCATTCAGGTTATACATTATGGCTTCAAAGTGTTTACGATTACGATTTTACTTATACAAATGAACGTCCTTTAGTCTGCAGGGATTGGTGAAATCATAATTTATTTTTTTTACAATTTATCACATACTATCATGTTTGCATTAGGACCAACAGGATCAGATGAACTTACAAAGAAACAGAAACAGAAATAAAGTTAACGTTCTAGCCATACTTTGGAAATCATTTTCTTCAATTTTGCATATCATTAAACTTTTGTTGCATTTTTGCCATTGCCCATGACTAGTCCATAAAGAATTTCCTTAAAATGTTTTTTTAAAATAACATATCTTAAAGTTATGTCAAGTCATAAAGCTTCAGAATAAATACAAAATAAAAATAAAATCAGCAGTAGTTTGAGGGCCATATACAAAATAAGCCCTTTTAGCCATGTATTATAATGTTAGAAACAAAAAAGTTCAAGCTGTAATAATTCATTCTGATAGTAATGCAGGAAAAGCTATCAAACACTTTGATAAAAAAAACAAAAAACAAGGAGGAATATAAAAAACATAAACATTAAAATCCCATCATTTAGAAACACACCATCTTAAATCTCTATGATCTAATCTATTTGATCTGTTCTACATCTATTTGCAGCAAGAAAAAAAGTGTGTGTGAAGCAAACTAGTGTGTAATTGTCATAAACTATCTTCAAGATGATTCCCATTTACACCCATATTGGCATATAGCAACTTCACCTTCAAAAGTGCATGAAGTAGGGAAATATCCCTAATAGGCAAATACTCACAACACTTGTATGTATGGATGTAATCAATTTTGACTCTTCGTGTCTGGATTTTTAACCAGCAACTTTCAGGTAACACATCTGCTTTTTCTGAATTGAGGCCAACCCCTGCACGCACGTATCACTGAGCATCATTCTTCACCTCTTCTTAACGGTGAAAGCCCATATTCTGCTTTCTCAACAGTTCAGCATAGAGGCCGCCTTTTCCCACCAGCTCATCATGACTGCCCTCCTCCTTCAGCTTACCATTGTCCAGGACAAATATATGATTGGCCTTCTCTACAACACTCATCCTGTTGGATATCAACAGCACAGTGCAGTTGTCGGTTTGGTTTAAAGACTCAACAGCTTTCTTCACCTGTTGAGTACAATAATGACTTTGTGTTACATGAAGAACGCTGGTTAATATGAGCAAAATGAATGAAACTCAGAGTAAGAATTTCCAACCTGATGTTCATTCTCTGTGTCCAAGTCACTGGTGGCGTTGTCCAGGATCAGGATTTTGGGACGTCTGATTAAAGCTCTGGCAATCGCAATGCGTTGCTTCTGTCCTCCAGAAACCTGGCCTCCCTTCTCCCCAGCATCTGTGCAACACAAGGGCATGCTGTTATTGTGTTTATGTACATCGTTGGGGAGCAGTGCATTTTTTATTGCATGGGGGAAAACCAAGTTGTACTGTTGGTTAAATGATCACTTTCTCATTTTCAGATTCATACTTGTTTCGGGTCTCTAATAGAGCATGTTTACATGCTTAAGTGCTAAAACATACTCTTACAGTATGTCTGAATATACCTTTATTATCCTTTACTTTTGAACCACGTTTTCTAATTATTTCCAGTAGTATATATCAATAACAGAAAATAAATGGATGCATTACCTGATTTAAATTTGAAACGGATTTAAGTTATTATGAGTTTTTGCCAAACTTGATACAGTGATCTAGCTACATACTGCAGCTGTCAGTAATAATGTTAATGAAATTGAAAACCTTTTGTTAATATCCAAGCTCGTTTTTGAAGGCAACCTAATTATAGGTGTTCAATACCTGCAGATAATCTGGTACCAAGACAACTTGTTAGTTAAAAAAAAATGTTTTCTACTACTAAGAAGCTATAGATCATTCTATAAAAAAATATATATATTTGTTTTTAATTCCAGGAAGTAAAGAGAACAAATTGGAAGAGTTACCCCTCAGGATTTCATGCTAATGGTTTATATTTGTGGCTCTGACCTGTGTCGTATCCACTTGACAGCTCCGTGATGAAGTCGTGGGCACTGGCCAGCTTGGCCGCTCTGTACATATCCTCATCAGAGGCATCCTCGTAGCCATACTTGATGTTCTCCCGCACAGAGCGGGCAAACAGCACACAATCTTGGCTCACCACAGCAATCTATAAACAAAAAGGATGCAAAGGAAACGTCAGTGGTTATGTAGCTATTGCAGAGTGATTTACAATGAGCATAACAAAAATGTGACAAAAAAAAGGCAAAAAGTGCTACCAAGTGCTCTTATGATATTCCTGTTACAAAAATACCAAGGTGCAAAGCAGTGAATGTGAAGAGACATTTGGAAGAATCTGAGGAAAAACTTTAGCTGATCCAATTATGTATTGTAATCTTGAATTTTTGTTTCAGCTTCCAGGCTGTATCTAATTATGTCCTTTTTCAATTAATGTCCATTAAAAAAGTGCAGTAATTACGCTTATTGACTTTCTTTAGAATGTGGATATTTCTGCAAACATCCCTAAATATCCCCAAAGGAAGTTCTCAAAAGACTTAATTACTGAATGCAGTCTTTACTGTTTGAATATGGTGTTTGTGAAAAAAAGACATCTCAACGCATTCCGCAAACTACATAGGAATAGGTTCTAAGAAACATTGATCCATAGCGTCCCTGGATGAAACACATCAGGGTTCCTGTAAGTTTTCTGTTATTGAGCTCACTGTATGTCAAATTAGACAATTTCAGCTATGTACTTAAAATATTCTAATACAAATTGGTCCTTCCTGTGGCAACCCACGTTGTCATGTAGGTACTGGTCTTTGTAGTTTGTCAGTGGTTTCCCATCCAATAGGATCTCCCCTGCTTGGGGCTGGTAGAATCTCTCCAACAGCTTGACGCAAGTGGACTTCCCCGATCTGTTGAGCCCAACGATGGCAGTGACTTTGCCTGGCTTTATATCCAGAGAAACTTCCTGGTAGATGAGAGGAATAGGATGAATTTCAAAAGGCTAGTATCCAGTATGTAATTGTAGTCAATGTAAAAATAAATGCACAAGAGTTAAACATACATACATACCTTGAGCACAGGATTGCCATTGTCTGTACTCCCGGGATAGGAAAATGTGACTTTTTTGAACTGAATGTGTCCCTGAAGATCTTCAGGGCTCAAAGTGCCATTTGGTGGTAATTGAGGGTTGCGATCTAAATATTCAAAGATTTTCTCAGATGCACCAATGGCCTTCCTCACTGCCGGGTAATAATGCATGACAGCCTGAAAGAGAGGTGGTAGAATGAGGCACTTTTTAATTGAAAAGTCATTTACATTTTCATTCAAGCTTTATGTTGGCCTGTAGCTTACCTCTACAGCAGAGGCAAACTGCAGCTCATAGAGGACGTACGACACCAAGTCTCCACTGCTGACGTCCCCCTTGGTCACAAGGATCCCTCCATAGTACAGAATGCACACCTTCAGGGCCAGGGTCGTCATCTGGGAGAACATTTCAAATTGATCACACATTTAAGGTACTGCACTTAATTGTAATTAATATACTTCAATGAAGACAAAGCTCAAAATCACTAGCCATTGCATGATAAAAATGTCTAAACTAGTGGAGGTTCAAAGAATATTTATCAGTTTTCTTCCAAAGGTTCTTCGTGTTTTCATTGCAATTTTAGCATATGAGCATGGTATCATATTTTGCTACATTCTAAATTAACCCACCCTCTACTAACAGACAAATTTGTGCTCAGAAATTGTTGTACACAACCCATATCAGAATTCAACTCACACTATTAGCCCAGGTAGAGGTTGCATAGGCCACTGCTTCCTTTTTGTTGAGGGAGTAGGTATCCTCTAGCCGCTGTCTGTACCTCTCTGTCTCTCCATCTTCATTGGCAAAGCTCCTCACCGTCTTCATGTTGGAGAAAGTCTCAGTGGCAACCTGGTTGGCCTTAGCAAGTGACTCCTGAACCTGTGCAGCAATAGTCTGTAACATGGATAAATCAAAATGACACGTTAAGTATTTATACATCAAAACAGTGGACTAATTGTTGCAGCTCTAATTGAGACATATCAGGAAGTCGGCTTTACCTGGTGAAAGTGTCCAGTGAGTTTGGGTATGACCCAGATGATAGGCAGTCCCATACAGGTAAGCAGAGACATTTTCCATGACTGGCTCACCATGAAGAACATGAGGAAGCCAAAACGCGCCGTGTACCACATTACAAGACTTAGTTTCTCGCTCAGTGCCTCGCTCATGTCGTTTGTATCAGTGGTAACCCGGGACACTAGTTCACCTGAGAAAATAATGTATTATTGATTCTACCCAGCCAGCGCAAATTTAGTCAAGTATATCTATAAGGAAATTCATTACAAAAAAAAAAAATGGGCTTGGCTTCGATAAAAAAAAAAAGTGTGTAGCATAAGTGAAATAAATAGATTAATTAATTATGACTGATTGTATACAGAACTTTTTCCTTAAAGGTCCCCTATAATGCTTTTCTGGTTATAACCGATTTTTCTTGTGTTATGTAGCATTTTCGCCTTTTTCCATTTTTTTCTTCCGGGGGCGACATTGACGACACTACATCTGGAGACCAATTGGCAAGTTGGCACGCCCATATCTACAGACCAATAGGCACACCCTCTGCCAACCGACCATTTACTGTTGGAAGGCTGAAATGTCAAGAAAGTACAATGCCCTGAATGTGAGGGGAAACGTCATCTGCTTGCCTTACCAAAGGCAGTACCACGAAAAAGTCAGTGGTTGAAATGTATTTTTAACACTGTTCCTTCAACTGTCCAACATACTGTACTGTGTGCCCGGAATTTCACGGACGACAGCTTCAAAAACCTTGCACAGGTTGATGCCGATATGCAAAGCGTGCAGTACTGAAGGACGAGGCTGTTCCTACTTTGTTTCAGTTCTAACATTAAATCTGAAATGTAAGAGCGACATAAAAAATTAAAACTTTCCAGTGTGAAACCGCCTGCTCCAATATACTTTGGGACGGTGGATCAGGTCCATCACGTTGGTCTGTGTCACTTTCAGGATCAGACTCCGGTTCAAACAGTATATGGCTGTACCGCCGTCATAAACTGATGCTCAGCTGTAACGGGAAGGCTGGGAAAGCACTCTGCCTCTCTGGTTGTTGACCAATCAGAACAGAGTGTGCAAGTTGACCAATCAGAACACACTAGGCTCATAGGGGGGGGGGGGGGGGGGGGGGCAGGAGCTCCGACAAGGTGTTAGGACAGAGAGTGAATAGAGATGCTATACAGAGATGCTGTATGAGAAAATCAATGTGTTTTTGGAACATTGACCAATGTACATCTATTCTAGCACATCTCAACAATGGAAATATGACCAGTAAAAACGGCTGCAATATGGGACCTTTAAAGATTACTTTCTGCTGAGTTAGCCATATATACAGGACTCGCATGATTTACCTGTTGAAGTTGCCTCAAAGAAAGCAATATCCTGTTTCAGCACAGCCTTGAAGACGGCCCCCTGCACTGAGGTGTGTATGAGGCTCATGGTGACGTTGTACATGAGGTCACATACAAACTCAAGCACAGCACTGAAACATAGTACAGACAAAATATACAATAGTACTTAATACCTCTGCTTTCACAAAAAAATCTAAATCATGTTCAGGTACTACACAAACTTGGAACTGGTAAAAAATAATGTGGTAAAAAGATTGCATTACCTGACAATAGTCATAAGTGTCATGACTGTGATGGCCTCTGTGAATGCATCCGGTAATTCTTCATTTATGATCCAGTCCGCCACACGACCAGTGTATTTAGGGATTGCCATCTCACCTGCGGATAGAAATTCACATCAAATAAGTTTAATTTAACTTATAGACAAAACTTTCAATCTGAAATATGTAAGTAATGTCATTCCAAGTTTCACAATTTTAATTGAAAAACACGAATGCCTTAATAGCTGTTCTTATAAAATGCCTCGATGCTGAACTAATTGCTTTTCGACGACTTTGTCTCTAAATAGTGAGTGAATCTTCAAAAAACTCAAGAAAACTAAAGGACATAATTCTGAATGTTGCAGTTGTATGAGAACACTTCATATAAATGATCAACGACAAGCACTTCATTTAAAGTGTCCTACCATAAGAAGAGAGGACCACAAGAATCAGCACAGAAACAAAGCGCCTGAGATAGGGACGCATGTATCCAATCAGCCTCTTCAGAGGGTCAGAGGTGTCTTCTTTTGGCTTCTCAGATGGCGCCTTCTTCATCAGAGAGGAGATGGATTGACCACATGAGAGCAAAAGTGATGACACATATCGACTCCAGTAAAGCCATGCCACTGCCGTCACAAGATAACCCTGTAACACCTGCAAAATTAAATACAGGTTCAATACACAAACCAGAAAAGTATTTGTGGAAATACAATACCTTTTAATGCCTCAAATGAATCTGACAGAAATTGGGATAAAGCAAAAACAACATTTATAGAATCGAGGATTTATCATTCTCTTCAGACTTGTTTGGTTTTGGTTTCAGTCTTGTAGCTGCTGACATGGTTGTAACAGAAGGATGGCAGGTAACAATAGAGGAAGGGACAAGTTTATTAAGGAGAAAAGAATAAGCAACTAACCCTAACTTTTACAACATTTATTATAGCTATACACATCATTTGATGAGATTATCACATTTATCTACAATCCTAATCTGCAAAGTACCCATTTTATATAGCTATCAGACACATGCATTAGAGCAAACAGTACAATATTTCCCTCTAAAATACTGTTGAGTAGAAGTATACATTTACATAAAATAGAAATATTCAGGTAAAGTACAGATAGCTCACAGTAGTGCTTAGTCACATCGCAACAAAAGCATCTACCCACTCGCCATCTCTGCCAAGTGGCCTTGAGTAAAGCACTTGAACCACCTTCATATAGTCAATTTTAAGACATCCATGTTTGTATTTTGTTCAAGTTTAAATTGGGTTACAAAACCCTTAGCTGCTTATCTGAAAGTCTAGAGAGTTGTCTATCAGCCCGCCAACACACACACAGTGGCTAGGGAGCAATGCATCATGGGCCCTGCACTAGGATTGTCACCCCCGCAGCAACATAAGGTATTAAGAAGTGCCTGCTATTATATGGATGTTATCCCTCCTGCAACAAACACATCAACATAACAAAAACAGCTAAATACAGCTACCCACCCTTTCCCAGGAGTGCCACCCCCACACTTCCTCCAAGGTAGGCTGATCTAGAGCCCAGAGAAGAGTGATGTACACAGGGAAGTGGAAGCAAAGGACCGCTAAGCTCTGAATCCCCTCGAAGCTCCACATCCACGCCAGGCTTCCAGGGGAGGTAAGGGTGAAGAGGGCGAGGAGGCAAGCCCTGGCCAACCCTCCTCCCCACAGGGTGATCAACGGATGGGAGAGCAGGGGAGATGACAAATGGGCCAAGCGGATGGCGTGCACCACACACACATCCAGGCACAAGAAGAGTGCAGGGGTGAAGTAGCTCATTTTTTGCATAACGCACAGGTTCTGAAAATAAAACGGACAGAGGGGAGGGTTAGTTACTGTGTATTCATGCTGTCAGGTTTCCCTAGTGGGACAGAAGTCACACAAAAAACATTCACAAATACACAGCAACAAAATGACATGTGTAGACACTATGTGCTGGATGGAGGGTGCTGAAATGCATGGAATTAATAATTGTATTTAATGTGTTTTGTACATGAGGTAGCTCGATTAGGCAGTAATAAAGCATTCTTGTTTTCATATTGACAGTTAAGATCATGCTGTGTTTAATTGCTGACATTTCAGCCATTCCAACCATTTGATAAAGTATAAAAACTAAGACAAAAAAGGTATCTTGTATGTCCTTCGTAGTAAGAATCTACTTCCGTTTGGCAGCAGCTAGTGTGCTGCATAAAGTCACTTTCGTTTTCATTCACACTGCGGATTTCTTTGAAACGATTCAGCAGTAACCCCAAGTCAAACCAATCCTCATA
Source organism: Eleginops maclovinus (assembly GCF_036324505.1). Lineage (NCBI taxonomy): Eukaryota > Metazoa > Chordata > Actinopteri > Perciformes > Eleginopidae > Eleginops > Eleginops maclovinus. The sequence goes on along the minus strand of NC_086351.1, from coordinate 8,331,950 downwards.
ACTACAACATTGCTATGTAGTATTATTAAGTCAAACTGTAAAGTATGCTTACTTGGATATGGCAACGCTTGATAGCTCAGTTTAGCTGCTAGCATTACAGCTGTTTATATTCTACTTACATTCCCTTTCGACCAACCAAGTTTGATGTCACGGTTAGATATTATCCTGAGGACGGAACCCGATATTTATCTAACAAACTAAGGTTAGTTTGGAGTAAGACTCAACAGCCTGCTACTCCAAACTTCGACCGAGCTGATCTGTGTTTAACTGAAACCGAAAGTAACAACTTATATCGTTTTACAGCGGAAAGTCCCTTGTATGTCTGCCAAAGTCACGGACGACGATAACCACTGACAACATGTCCTTTGCTTATATGACGTTTGGTATTTATTCCAAGCCATGTCTTCAAAAACTGTAGTAAAAAGCAGCAATGTGTGTAGCACGCTGTACAGTGTAATAGTTACATGATACGCTTGGTGTGAACCCTGAATATGTGCTATCACAAACAGTCCAGCAGCGATACCATGTGGCAAGAATATGTAACTGCCACAGCTTTACAAATTTGGTCCTGGAATATGTGTTATTACACCACATTTCAAAAGTTTAAATTGAATAGCCTTCTAAAATGAATTGATTCATTGGTTTAGGAATAACACTTTGATTTTGAGTGTCTTTTTTAAGGTTCATTTTCATGTTGCCTTGATGCAAAAGAATGTGTTCAATGGAATAATAAAGATGTAACATTAAGTTTACAGAGTGCTATAAAAGTTGTGTTAATAGATATCCCATTTATTTCACTTGTCTATTTATTGCAATACAGTTTTGTGTGCTTATGTAAACGTATACTTAATGTCAAACTTTCCATATACATTTGGTTTAAATTAAAATATGATTATTCGCCCATCCAATGTAATAAGGGCTAGTTGACTTTCTATTTGATGCTGTTAGCCTCACTTGTTTTCCCGGACATGTATTTTAAGGTTTTATAAAGCTACATATATCTGTCTGCCTATGGTTATTATACGAACATTTATCAAGATTTTTGGGACACATTTAACTGATTTATGTGCAATAATTTAAACTACAAAAAAACTATTGACGGGATTTAGACCTGAGACTTTTGCTGTCCCTGCGGCTGTGTGTCTGAGGACAGTTGCTTGCTTTGTCTGGTTGGTTATTCTTGTCATGTTTTGTAACCCATTAAGACAACTGAGGGGAATGAAGCCCCAGCAGAAACTTTGAACTTCCTGATAGCTTCCTTCCTTCCTTCTGCTTTCATGTTCGAAAGATAGGATGAGCAAAGCTATGTATACAATCACTTTTTTAGGCTGCCTGTCTAAAACCCCTATAAATCACTTACATGTTTCCTTTCATGTATTTTTAAAACCCAATTTACATTTTTGACAGTTCCTTTCTGAGAGGAAAACTATTTTACTTACATAGATCATTTAAATGTAAGTTCTCTTATATGAGCTGTTAGTGGTTCCAAATTGCAGGACCTTACCTTTAGACTAATGGAGTATTTTTGGAGTAGTTGATTTTTGATTTTTACATAAACAATCTGCATAATTCATACTTTTCATACTTCTTATTTACTTGGGATACTAAGATAAGACAAAATAAGATAAGACAAGATAAGATAAAATAAGATAAGATAAGAAAAGATAGGGAATTGTTGTTCCAGAGTTACAAAAATATAATAAACACAGCAGCATTATAATAAAACTGCACACTAACAGTGCAGTAAAAAAAAAAGGCTAATTAAATAACTACATAAACATGGACGGTACAATAATTAATGACTAAAACACTGCCTTACTCTTGAATAAATAAGAAACATTATTATTAATAATAATATTATGATTATTATACAATTGCTGTTTTTGTGGTTATTGTGTTTTATTTTTTACATTTTATTTTACGTTTTGTATGTTGCTCAATGAGTGAATTAAATAACTTGTATTTACACCGAAAGCCAGTGCGCATGCTCGGACATGGCAGCTGCCATTGGGAAGCTCCACAGAGCTCCCAGTAATGATACTACTTATTTAGAGAAATAAAACGTGCGTTTGCTGAACTGACAGATGTCGTGTTTCACTGTCAGAACCATGAAGGAGTAAAACCTCGGCAGCGGGAGAGATTGTGATCTAATCTGGATGGAACCGACGGGTCTACGAGACGTTTTCAAATGTATAAACATATGTAAGCAAAGCCGATAATGTGTCATTTTTAAAGTACTGTCTGTAGTTTGGCATGCAAGCAGAGTTGCTAGGATTTAGCTGCGCATTAAGTTAGCTAAACATGTACTATGAACATTATTACAGGCGTTTCGACTTACCTTTCGAGGAATCAGGCCTGCAACGCCTACTTCTACGTACTACTAAAACATCTGGATTAAGACACATGGCTTTGTTGTCAACAGTAAAACATGCACAAGCAGTGTTTTTAAATTGCTTTAAGGAGTCTCAATGTATAAGCAGGTTAATGCTAATTACTGATGGTGGATTGTAGGAGCAGGACACGTTTTTTTAAAAATGTTTTGCTTAACCAATAAAACTCCCAACATCCTTTTTCTTGTGTTTTAGCCATTGCAGCAATGGAGGATATTGGTTTCCATCCCAAAGCCATCAGTGATGTCCCTGTTACCAGAGTCACTGAGACTTTTGGGCTGCACCACATCCCAGCAGGTCAGTACTAGCTCAGAATAGGAAGCAAAGCAGTGAATTGCATGTCTTAAGTAGATTTATGTGCATGTTCTGTTTCATCAAGATCGTCTGCACATCACGGATGCTCGCAGGAAATCTGACGCCTACAAAGATGGTTCATCCAGAAAAAGGTCCCACTCAGTAATGAAAGCAGAGCCACAGATGATCCCACAGTTTCCTCTACAGATTGTGGTTGCTGACACTAGTAAGTAACAGTATGGGGAAGTTGTGTTTGCAGTGGGTTTTTCCAGTCTGCAGATGTATAAAAAGGATGATTCAATCTTGTTTAAGTTGTCAGCATTCATCTGTAAATTGTAGCCATGTGTATTTGGAAGCAGAGTTGTTTATGCAAGTTGCTCTGATATTTGCTATATAATGGTACTCATCCTAACTGATGACCCCTTTTATATTAGTATTTGTAATACTGTTAACATGATTTTATCCTTGTACTGTATGTTTTGGTTTTGCTCTCACTATTTTGAGTTCCTGTAAAGTGGTTAACTCCAATTTATTAACAGAAACCAATGTCAAAAAACTGGAATATATACTGTTTGTTTATCTGGAATATATAAATATTATCAAGCTTATAAAAAACATGCTCACAAGCTCACAAAACCATCTCACTTGCAATGATATTGTCAATTTTGTGATGATAAACCAACGAAAACATTTCCAACTGAAGTTAATTTACAATCTCAACTTTCAACAAATAACCTTTTTTTATTGCATTTTTCATTACTCCTTACTGCAGCCAAAAAAGGAAACACTAGTATGGATAAGTCAAAAGCCAGGCAGGCGAAAGCTCAATACCAAATTTTCTGATCCATCCAAGTGGAAGCAAAACGAGCAGAAACAGCTGAGGATGGAGGGTAAATCATATGTGAGCAAACGCAAAAAAGATGGCGAGTTCGTAATAAAACAGCCAAGATCAATCGGACCACGATGCACCTCAAATGCATGTAAAAAGGCATCAAATCGACTTTGTAATGAAATCAACGAGGAAGCCAGGAAGAAAGTGTTTGACAAATTCTGGCAGCACATGAACTGGGCTCAGAGAAAACTGTATGTAACAGAACAAGTGGACCGCGACCCCGTGGAAAGATCTCGGGCCGTTGGAATGCAGTCGAGAAGATCAGTTTCTCTGCGTTACCACTTGATGTTGGATGGAAAAAGGCAACAAGTGTGTAAAAACATGTTCCTGTCCACTCTGGGGATAGGCGAGTGGTCTGTGCTCAACTGGACACAGAAAGAAGAACTAACAAACAATGAATCAAATGAAGAGAAATTAGAGAAGAGCCAGACTGTCCCTCAGTGCCCACAACAGAACCTTGCTCCTCCTGCAGTCAATAATTCTGCAGAAGTTTCCCAGGGTGAGTAATTGTTCTCGCTTTTTAGCTACTTTCTAAAGACAATTGTAGGTCTGAATCATTTAGTGAGTTACCGATTAGGCAACTAACACAATATCGATGCATCAAATAAAGCCAAAATGCTAAAGATTTGCTGCTTCCTGTTTTTCAAATGTTAGGATTTTCTCTGATATATATCATTGTCATACTCATAAACCGATAATTACAATAATTGTAATAATTCACACTGCCCTACTGAGAAAAATATAAGTAAGTAAGTGCTATTAAAAGTTTTTAGTGAGCACTGTAGTTTATCACAGTATAACCTCACGCTGTTAACAACATTTCTCTGTTTTTTGCAGAACAAGTGAATGCCGCTGACAGAGACAGGCAGCCAGAACCAGAGGGGTCAGACAGAAAGAAATCCAGAGTTGCAAAGCCGCTAACGTGGAAGCAGAATCGACAGAAGCAACTCAGGATGGAGGGCAAACCGTACATCAGCAAACGAAAGAAAGACGGCACCACCATAACTAAAGGTCAGAGGACAATAGGATCGAGATGCTCGTCCACTGCGTGCAAAAGGGCATCCAACCGCTTCTGTGCTGACTTCAGTGAAGAAGGGAGGAACCAGCTGTTCACTAGTTTTTGGCAGTGTATGACGTGGCCTCAGAGAAAGGTCTATGTGTCCAGGTTAGTCGACTGCGACCCGGTGGAAAGAACACGAGCACCGTGGACTCAGTCGAGAAGGTCTGTCTCGATGCGATATCATTTGATATCCGACGGCGACAGAAAACAAGTTTGCAAAAAGATGTTCCTCTCCACTTTGGGGATTGGAGAGTGGTCAGTGCTTAACTGGGCACATCATATAGCCCAACAGGACAATTCAGAGCAAATAACTAAGCAACAAACTCAAAGGAAATCCCGTAAAGCGTCTGAGCATATAATCCTGAATGAGTTCCTTCAGAGTTTACCAAAAGTTCCCTCATACTGTTGTGGGACGTCTGTCTCCAAACTGTATCTGGAGCCGGTTTTCTCAAACATGTCTGAGGTGTACAGGCACTATTACAACCACTGCTCAGAGAGGAAGACCACAGCGCTCTCTCGGCAGGTGTTCTGCGCTGTATTTAAAAAGATGGATTTGAGGTTGTGTGAATCCAAAAGGGATCAAGGCTGTTCGTTCGGTGCGACTGGTAATTTGTTTAATGAGCTCTGGGAGGAATACTGCTTGGAGAGAGGAGGGCCACATCCAGAGAAAGCTTGTGATCCAGTAGAGAAGGTACATTAATATACAGATATACACATTTTGGGAAGAGCAATACCAAGACTTTGCCAAAATGACTTGACTGATCTCACATTTTATCAAATCATTATGAGCATAGACTGTTGTTGCTTTTTCAAAGCCCAATCCAGTCTCCATGCAGCTGAGCCGTTGTTTCACTGTTTCAATTCAAATTATTTGTTTTATTTATTTCACTCTATGCTTCAGACATAAAGAGTAGTTAAACATAAAAAAATGTGTAGCCCTGTAGCTTCTACTCATTGAAATAACGGCTCCTCTGACAGCTCACATACCCTGTAGTGTGTGTTTTTTTTCAAGTTGAAACACAGTAAGAGCTACAAATCTCATGCATACACATACACGTACGGTCATCAACCTCCTATTCTTCTCCACACAGTGGCAGGAAGTTGTCCAGATATCCGCAGGGCCTCTGAAAAAAAGGCGAGTGAACAAAGTGGGCTGGGTGGTGGTGTTGGAAGGTGTTGGTGGTGGCGGCTGTGATGGGAATGAGCAGCTTTACTCCGAGTTAACTGTTGGTTGTGAACAGCAGGACTGCAGCTACACCACAGAGCTACAGATTAACAACAGTGTAAAACGCTGCGGGTCAGAGGAAGAAGATCAGAGGCAGGTTAGCAAACAGCTGGACTGGACTGCTGGTTCTCTGAGCGGAGGAGAAAAGGCCCGCAGCTGCTGAACAACCTGAAGATGTTTGTCCTGAGGACGTTTGTTCTGCTGGGACTGAGCTGGATATCTCAAGGTGAGTTTGCCACCCTATTCTCAACTAACTCCATACTCAAAAGTCTCACCTGTTCAAAGTTGTTTACCGATACCTAATCTGGTGGATGAAGTGTGCAGGTAGAAGTCTGATGACCAATGACTGATTCAACAAAAATGTCGTAGACTCTCTGAACTGGATTTCATAAATTTTATTGAGAATTTTGCATCTTAAGCTCATGTGATTTACAATACAATATAAAGCCCTTTATTTGTAAAATACTGATATAAAACTTAAGTAATCATCTTTCCCCAGATGCATTGTTATTATTATTACTAATAATAATAATAATTATTATTAGTTTTATCATTATTATTATTATCATTATTATTATTATTATTATTATGTATTAGTTTTATATTATTAATGTAGAAAATGATTTGAATTTACTTTCAGATTATTCTTATAGGTTGTTCTGAAGGACTATTTAAAAAGTATCTTTATAATAACTTATTTTTCTATTCCTCCCACACCGGGAAAGCTCTCTTTGATAGTCAAGTGGAACAAAAGTGTTAAACACTCAACGTGTCTAATTTCAGCTCTATTGTTTGTACTTTTTTTTCTGCTATGATTTTCTGCTCCCGCACACACCTGCCAGCCCATTGTCCAACTCCATCACATTCCTCATTGCCACAGTAACAACCTTTAACCTTTATCAAGTCCCGGCCCACTCCATTTCCTGTTGCTATTCGCTTCTCCTTGAAACTTCCTGTTTATGTCGGGCCCATTTCCTGTTTCCTTTAACGGTCCATATCAGGACCCACCTCTCATGGCTTGACCTGCATTGTTTTGAGTAGTGGCTAATGCTCTGAGACAATGTGTTTCTTAATGTGTGGGTCAGCTGGTCCTGCGATAAAACACTTAGCGATAACAGTTTGTGTCGTTAAATGAAACTGCAAGACCTCACGATATCATCTAAAAAAAAATATTTGCCAAGTGTGCACATCTGTGATTATGGGAGTTATGTTGTTTGCTTTCGACATATCTAAAAATACTCTCCTGCATTTAAAAAAAGACATGTTTGTTTAATTAAATGACAAGACACTGAAAACAGTCATAGTTAGTCATCTACAAATACATCTTATTTTAATTTCTATCCCCTATTGAAAGATAAGAACGATCATGATTATTGTACAACATTGTTGACTCTTGCTACTCATCAGTGTTTGTCTCCACAGCTGCGTCTGGTGATCCGTGGGGTCAGTGTCCTGTCAACAGAAAGTGTAAAGACAAGTTTGGAGACGGGTCATGTGACAGAGAGTGTATGGAGCCTGAGTGTCTCAAAGACGGCTTCGACTGCCTGAAGGATCGTGGACACTGCAAGTAAAACATGTTTGTTGTCATTATTACTGTTAGAGAACCATCAAAACGCTTTTTACTGGGAATGTTATAAGTTACAAAATGTTCAGTTTTCATTTGCTTATTGGTGCCATCTATGGCTGTCCTTTACAATGATTATTTGTTGGTTTATGCAATGTATATTCAGTCTCTTTTTCCTAGCTTTTATCATTATATGAGACCTTTTTTCACATAAATCATGTTTAAGGATCTTTTTTATTCAATAAGGACTCAACTCGATCATTTTTTTTACAATGATTATTATTATCAATAGTAGCCTAATATTAATTCCGTTGTGTTTATGGTCCTGATCAGTTCACTTGTGAAAATACAAAAGGAAATGGTTAATCAATAAATCAGTTTATTTTGGTACAATTATTCAAAATAGCAACTTAAAACAAACATTAGTAAAAGAAACATGTGACCATTATGAGTCACTTATTCCCTGTTCTGGCTTTTTTTGTTCTTGAGAACTACATTTAATTCTTTATCTAGGAATAGTTAACAGCCAAATCTTACAGACTTTGTTGAAGCTGCCAAGTTGTCAAATATTTTGTCAAATCTCTCACTGGGTCTTTTTAAATATTAATAATAAACTTAATTTCTTTATCCCTCCTTATAATGGTTTTCAGTCCGGGTCATATCCAGTACTGTCGCGATCACTACGCCAACTCCCACTGCGAGCAGGGCTGTGACAGCGCCCCCTGTGGATGGGATGGCAGCGACTGCTTCAAACACGAGAGATCTTTGTGGGCCAAAGGCACCGTGGTCCTTCACGCCAACTTCCCACAACAACGTGGGGCCTTCTCCAACAGCTCCCTGCTCTGGGCGCTCAGTGTCCTCCTCCAGTCGCCATTAACACTGAGAGGGTCCGCCCCCCTCGCTGCTAACAGGAACTTGTTTGACATTGACCCTAATAAGCTCTCCAACCTACTGACTCAGGCTCCTGTGGCTGATGCTGATGGGTAGGTACCAAATTAACTGTCAAAAATTGTGAGTTTGATTGTGTTTTAACCAGTGGAAACATTGACATGGCCAAGACAGCGTTAAACAATACAAATTCAAGGGTTTCAAGGTTTTATTTGTCATATGCACAGCATATACAATGTATATTTTGGCAATGAAAATATTATATCCCTCGCTCCTCCAACAACTCAACATACATGGTGCAAATAAGATAAATAAAATAGTGCAAAAAGAGAGAAGAATGGAATTCAGGTGGAAAATAGAGGAATAATAATTAACAAGTTTACAATTACATTAATAAAAGCAACAAACAAAACAAAAATAAAAGTGGCCCAAGCAAAGAACCTTGGGGAACACCGTTGAACCATCCTATATTTATTTATACTGTGTGAATCCATTTTGCAAGAAATTATATGAGCATTACTTCTGATTGATTATTCTAATCATTTTTGGAAGGAGAGTGTAGCGATTTCTCAAATGGTAAACGTCTTTCAAATCATTATTTTAATGTTAGTACAACTACGAGATAAAAAAAGAAGTTTTCAGCGAAAACAGAACACAAAAAAAGACTCAATCCGTTGGAAAAGACATCAGTGTGCAAAACATCAGATACTATAGGTTTAAATTTGTAATGGTTATATAACTATCAACAAAGCTATTGTCTTGAACCTGCTCTTTCCTTTTCTCTCACTCTTTCCTAGCTCCCTCCTTTTCCTCCAAGTGGACAACAGGCCATGCTCCCGTCTGTCCTCTACCTGTTTCCCCTATGCCACAGAGGCAGCCAGTTTCCTGCGTGCCGTAATGTTGCGAAAGCCGAGCTTGTTCCCCACCCTACCAGAGCTGAAAGCCGTCATCAGTATAAGAGGTGTCCAAGAGGAAATAGGAAGCAGAGAGAAGAAAGTGGTTAAAGAGGAAGTCAAAGGTAGGCTCACGGGTCCTGTCCTCCCCACACACACGCACACCCATCAAGCTTTGAATGTCATCCAAAAAAAACACTATAAACAACTTTCCGTTTCCAGTGCGTAATTGTGATGAGTGTGTTCTTTGGAAAATGTAGGATCACTGTGAGAATATGACTTCCTACCAGATGTTATTAAGTATTATGGTTAGTAGGATCACAAACTGATATTTAAGTATTCAGTATCTTGATGTATTTTGCTGCTTTGTTTTCAATTTTTTCTTCTCAAAGAGCCGACCCCGACATGGCTGTGGGCTGTAATTGCTGTAGCGATTGGCCTGCTGCTGGTGCTGGCCCTAGCGTTGTTTCTGGTGGTGAGGAAGGTGAGGCAGCGCCGAGCGGAGAGGGAAGGCGGTAACAGGGTAACACACCGGTCGACACTCACAGACAATGACCAAAAACCCAAGGCCTTGTCCCCGCATGGATCCCACCAGGAGCAGAGGTTGAGATCCAGCAGAGAGAAAGAGAAGGTCAGCTTGAGGAAGAAGAAGAAAGCGAAGGAAGCTGAGAAAAAAAGAAGGAGGGAGCCGCTGGGGGAGGATGCCATTCGAATGCGGTAAGACAAACTGCTTTGAAAATATCAGAGGAAGTTTTGTCTGCTGGAGGGATGATGTCATGTAGACAAATACGGTGAAGTCTAAAACAAGTAGGAGGTCATCCTGTGTTGAAAATGCCGAATACCCGTTTTCCTGCTAATCAGTTAGAAATCACCTTCATCCTGTAATTATTGCTTAACACTTCACATGGTATTCACAGCAATTGGTTTCCATCCCAATTTGCTGAAACAATTAGTCAATTAATCAATTATTCGTTTAATCGTAAACAGGTTTAAGAGCATTTTGTTTATGACTGCTGGTCATACAAACCAAGGATGAGGATGTTATCTTGGATGTCAGCGTATGGGCAATTTTGTTCTATTAGTTCATCCAAAAAATAATGAACTGATTAGTTGAGCCAGAAACCTATTGCAAGTTATAACCCCTTCTCTCGGTTTCTTTCCTGTATGCTTTATTCATTTAAACAATGGCAACAATTGCAAAAAATAATATTTTAAAAGAAAATACATTTTTGGGCCCCATTCTCTCAGGGTCATGGAACAATAGCTCTCTGTAATTCCTGCTGTACTCCAGAGTCCATTTCCTCAAAGGCTATCAATCAACACATGCATGTTGTATGAAAACATACCCTGAAATGGCAAGACTCTATTGTACTTTGGGTTTTTTTCAGAGCTTATGGGTGACTCATAATCAGAATAATAAGAAAAGAAAAAAACACAGTTTTGCTGTTAGCATTTTTTAAATGTCATTTATCATAATTGTACTTTTGGTTTCCAGACCTCTCAAAAGGGACCAGGATATAGGAAGTGACACAGATTTTACCCAGAGCTCCATGGAAGACATCAACGCGAGATGCTCCAGGCGACAGGAAGACGCCCCCATCTATGACCATAGGAGCCAGGAGCAGAAACACTACCGGCCGGGAACATCGCAGCCCCGCAGACCTGTGCAACGTAAAGTTTAACCTCAATTGGTTTAAAACAGTTAGTCCTGGCCCCGGCCGTGGCGCAACTGCCTGGGGCACCTGCACCGTAGGCCGGCGAACACATAGTCCTTCATTCTTACTTTTACACATCTGGGAATGTGATTTTATTATTTGCCAACATTGTATATCCCATACCACGATATACTTACATGGAGGAAGAGACACTCCACTACTTCTAATTCTTTGCCTGCACTTCCTTTATTCTGTTTTCTACATTCAAATATCTTTTCATGCATTATTCATTATTTGTTATTTTCTGGCTTTTGATTTTGGATTGGTTTCACTTGTATAATAAGGGCTGTGTAAATAACACCTCTTTATTTACCTCTTTATTATACCTGTGTATTGTTATTTGCCTACTTGAAAATGAGCTGCGGTACATACCAGAAACAGTAATCATTAATAATTATTTGCAGCACTCTTAACTAATTATTAAATCTCACTATTTTGTCACCACAGTTAACGCTGTATTTCAGCATAAATTAAGTGTCAAACTCTGACTTGCTTTGTTCAACACATTTTGATAAATAAATCCACAGGAGTAAACTAGGGAGTCAATGTAGACATTATATTCCCAACCACGTGGTGTAGGGCTTTGTAAGTAGAACAGGACTTATACTGCCACATCCTTCAACTTATCAGAGTTGGAGATCCACCTTTAATAATTCTTTGTTCTCCCTCAGCTCCACCTAGAGGATGGGAGAGAAACGCCATCCCTCCCCCTCTGCTCAGTCCTCCTCAGCAGGTTTGTTTTAACCTTTCATTCAATTGATTTTATCCATATCACGAGGAGTCCAATGGTTATTTGGGACTTTAGCTATTGGTGATGTACTTGTTTAATCTCCTTTGCACATCTTAATGTAAGTCCAGACTATTAAGTGTAGGCATATGTGACATATACATTATGTGTATACTGTACCAATTATATAATATATATAATATAACAATCATGGTTCTGTTGTGTTGGCAGTCTGCAGAATGGTGTGGTCCGGACGGTTCGGTTGTTCTGATCCGAGCGGTGCGTAGCGGGCTGGACAGAGTCGTTCTGGAGCTGCTGCGAGCAGGAGTGCCCGTAAACAACACTGATCATACCGGTAATGCATCTGTGTCACAAATACTCATACTAATTTACATGAACTCACCCCAAAATGTCAAAGAGCATTTGCATGTAGTTTTTTGTACCCTGTTTAAACCTTATTGGAGTAGGAGCAATATAAAGCATAAATGTTCACTTATTCTGTCGAAGTTACAGTTTACAGGGAAATTAACATCATTCACCTTAAAAGAAAAGGATTAAAGGACAATAAATATGTGCAAATACAATTCAATGTTCCTGTTTTATCATTATCCACAATGTTATGTCGTCACATTTAGTAGCCTAGATTGAATAATTCTATCAGTAGTATTTAGATGTTTCTCGACCTTTTATTTCATAATCTCATGGGGTCAATCTAACTATAATCAAAAACAGTCCACCTTGTGCCTGGGGACCTGATAACAATTGAATGTTTTGTATGGAGACAAATGTCTACACAGCCGTTAAAGCCATGAGAGCCATGATCACTAAAAAACAGAAATTGCTACTCATGGTGAAAGGTATACTGGAAGGTAGAACCATTAATCTTCTTATGACATTGAAAATACATTTTGAGAAGTTCACATTCAAATTAAATGTTGAAATCGTTATGTCTGGACCAAAGACTGAAAAAATATACCAACCGTTATTGCAAAATGTAGACACCGCTAGCTTGGCTAATAAACGGACCTGTCCACCTGCGATATAATGGATCCAATGCATGAATGGGTTTATACATGTAGAGCTCTTGAGCAGGCCATTATTTTCTGACACCTGTTCACTGAGGGGCTGAGTAACTGGTGTAACTTACCCCGTCTCTCTCACATCCTCTCTTTGTGTCCCTCCTCTCCCGTCCTGTGCTCATCTCTCCACGGCTTCCATCTCTTCCTTCTCCAGATCCCCTTCTGCCCTCTGACTCTGAACAAAGTTAACGTACTCGAGTGCTAAAACTCGGGTTGATGGACGTATTAACTTTGTTGCTGATCTTGCTTTTGCAGTCTCTTTGTTTCTCTGTCTTGCGCTGTCTTACTTACCTGTCTTTCTTCCCGTCTCTGTCATCTATATCTCACTTCAGCTAAGATCATTTCTTTCTACACCCCTCCATTCTGCCTCTCCTCACCATCTCGGGCTCGACTCTGTTGTGTAATGGTTGTTCATTGGCTGACTTACTCCCTCCCTTCTTCCCCCTGACTCCCCTCCGCTCACACTGTCTCTCTCAGGGAGATCAGCCCTGCACTGGGCGTGCTCAGTGAACCACCTCTCCCTCACAAGGACCCTCATCCGTTACGGGTCCGCTGTGGACCTGCAAGACAACAAGGTGAGTTCTGATTTTCTTGATCAGAGGTTATCAAAGAAGAAGAAGAGAAGATGAACCTTTATTAAAGAGGAATCATCCATTTGTAGCAAACACATCTGTTTATAGACCACATATGCAAATATTTATACTGCATTTTATTCTACTTCACAGTTTACATTCTGTTTTAAATCACTTATTTGTAATTTACATATATATATTTGACTCATTTTACGTGCACCCTTTTGTCACTTGCACTATTTTTACTCGACTATTTTATTTCTTTTGATTTCATAGGTATACATATTTGAAGGAGCCTGGGTTTTAAACTTTCTTTTTTCCAGAAACAACAATGTAACTGTTGTGCATATGACAATAAAGCCTTTAAATCCTTTGAATCTGACATCTTTAAAACCCTATAAGTGGACTGTGTTTGATTTATTTCCTCCAAACATAAAAGAAATATCTTGTTTTTGTGATTATATCTCATGTAGGGCGAGACGGCGCTCTTCCTCTCTGCCATCCATGGTTGCTATGATACGGCCAGACTCCTCCTCCTACACGGTGCCAACCTTGAGCTGCGCGATCGTAGAGGGCGTCGTCCGATCGACGTGGCCAGAGAGGGCATTCATCACCAGGTCCTGGAGCTCCTATTGGCTCACCAGATTCAAAGAGGGCCTGTTCCTGTGGACGCGACTAATGAAATGCTGTGGGAGGAGCGCACTCTGATGTACTCGCCGTGGGTCGGATCACAGGGCATACCTGGAAGAAGTGCTTCCTTCTCCGGGATCATAGCGCATCGAGATATGACCCCACCTCCACAGAAGTAAGGTTTCCATCTGAAATGCTTTTGATAATGTTCCACCACATAAGCCAGTGAGAAATGTACCATTAGAGCTAAATGACAAGTGGATTAATCAACTAGTCCATAAACAGAAATATGTTTAGCAGCTATAAGATTATCAGTTTTTGCAAATATTAGCCAAATACTGTACCTAAACATCACATAATACCTTTTATTTGCTGTTGGCATTAAATAGATATTGCACACTTGTGTTTGAAATAAGGTGTGTGGGTATCAAGTACTATAACAAAATAAGTGACAAATCAGATAAACTTCAGTTCACAAAAACTTCCTAATTACTTAAGAGAAATAATTCTGTAAAGTGCAAATTTAGGTTTTATACAGAGTTGGAATATTGTCCTAATGCAGTCACTGTTCTGGAAATGCTTAAATGGTGGTGAGTACAAGTTGAAAATGTTTACCCTTTCTTCTCGAGACAGACCCTGAACAGAAAATCAGTCTTTTACCATCTAAACTTCTCTTTGACTGTGTGGCGGTGTAACTTTGTGATGGTTTTCTTGTCTTGCCAGTGATTGGTCGATGGGCCGGGTGCAGTACCCCTCTCCTCAGCACTGGCGACCACAGCTCAATCAATCAGCAACAGCGCTGGTCCCTCCAAGAATCATGGGCCGCTCTCCTCGGCCAATCAGCACCTTACAAGAGGTGACCTCAGAAGACGAGGATCGTGATAGGAACCAGGAAGTCCCCAGAGCTGCAACACCTCACTTCCTGTCACCCCAGCCTGCGCCTCGGCAACGTTCCTTTTCCTGCACGCAGCATGCATTGCAGCGTCGCTCCAGTGGCCACCAGCCAGAGCCCAATTACATTATCGTTACAGACAGAACAGCCAATGAGCCCGTAGAAAGAGTTGTTGTTTCACCACCCACAAATGTTGCCAACCAATCAGATCGCCCGCCCGTAAACGGTGACAATCCCAGAAGAGCAGAGCAACCAGCGGTAGGTTCAACAAATCCAGAGCAGAAATCCAGAGGTGAGAGGTTAAACAACGCTGACTCCACACAAACAGCCTTGTAGACAACCCAGATACACATCCTGCTGCCTTTCCATTCAGCCCCTTAGAAAAGCATTGAAGATAATGACAATGAAGTAGTATTGACAAAGAGGCACTGAGTTTTAGTTTGGTATTTGGTGTATTTTGTGCCATCAAGGAGACCTGGAAGAGACCGCAATCTGCAGGGAGTCCAACCTTTATTTACTCTTGTAAATTTATGACTTTATTATCCAATATGCAACTGTTGGGTATCGTCTGAATGATTTGCTTGTTCGATTACTTTTCATTCCTGTCAAACTAATACACAGCAGCACTTCTTACTTAAATCACCACCCCAGTTTTCACTCGGCCTTGTTTAAATTATTATTATTACATTTTTTACTAGGGAGGAGGACTTTGTTTTTTGTAAATATTATGTTACAAGAGCTGTCAAATAGGTAATAAAAACATTTCTGAGATGAAAACCAGTCAAACGCAATGAACATCAATGAGAATGCAACTTCTTGGGAATCTTGCTGACAAATGTTGTAATATGTACATATTGTCTTTACATCAAACAGGTTGTATTTTTATTATTGCAAAGATAGTCAAAAAGAATCATGGGCGTGGTTGCACAAGAATGTGAGACCTATGCTGATGCATGCAATAAAGACTTTCCATGCACATTTAAAAAAAAATTGTTGTCAGAACGTAATTTAACTTTAATCATACAGTTATCATCTAACCCTTAGCCAACCCTTACTCAGCCTAAGTGTTTTTCTCAGTTTGAATGACATTAGCAACTCATTTTTTGAAATAACTTATACATTCATACATAACCTTAGGGTTAAACATTTGGTACGTAGGGAAAAAAGTTTTTTTAATTCATTTTTTGTTTACACGTTTTTCATTTAAAATATACTAAGTGGTGATGTATATATATATTAAGTTCGATAATATATAGAACAAGAGACAAACGGGACCTAAAAATGATTAAACAGCAAATTATATAAGGCTGTAATTGGACCAGACCTTTGTACCAAATGTTTTAGATAAAGAGACGTCAAACTCTTTCCCGTGGGAAAAGAGGAAACGGCACTGCGTTTACAGCTTTACTACGTGTTAAAACTGATACATGTCTGCAGAGGGTTGCACATAGAGGAGACACTTCCCACGTTCCCACGCGCATTGACGTTTGAAATGCAAATGAGTTTGAACCCGAATGAAAACTTCGTTGTATGAAAAACTAAAAACTGCTTTACGCATGCTAAAATACCTCCATTTTTACGCCGTCAATAGCAACTCCGGCCAGAAAAGTGATTTATATTCTAAATTAAACCTCTATTTAAACGTTCAAAACATTTTGAGCACTAACTGTGTATTTTCAAGCTAGAAATATGACATTAGGCACGGGAATGTCCCATTTTACGCAATATGTCAATTCCTTTACCTTTAATGAAAAATGTTTTTAGCTATAATTTTAAGATATACATATAATTTTAATGGAATGGAAGGCTTTATTATCTTACATGTATGCATTTCATTTTCATAATGTTTGACGACGTGTATGCATATTAGTTTTTTTCAAAGTAAAGGATCGAGGATCGAACTTATTACATTGTGTGAAACGTCACCGCATGGCGCCTTTCACCGTCACGTGTGGCAGCATCAGTCCACACTTATGCTTATGCTCCTCAGGGCACGTGCCAGCAAAATCAATTCACACATACGCATTGTTTAATGATTTTTTTTGTTTATTCGCAAATGACAAATAAAATAAATTAAGGTGCAAAAACGCTTATCAATATGACACAGTTATTAGCCTCAAAGACTATAGCAGCACTTGGTGTGATAACAATACATGTACAGTACATATTGCCAGACATAACAGATTGCAGGATTTCGTGTTGGATACATTGCACTGAAAACTTCCTTAGAAGTCGAATTAACAACACTTGTTCTTTTATAAATATTAACCGGCCTGTTAGAGTCATTTAAAGTTCAGTTTTTGGAGTGACTTCTTGTGGATCAGGGCCAGGGCCTCCACAGTGACTGGCTGGCTGTGATGCTCTGAGACGGGCTCTGTTTGCTCGCTGGACTCGCCACTTTGCGGGGCTGATGGGGAGTCGTTGGAGAGCAATGTGATTCTCCGAGGGTCTGAACACAACTGAGCACAGTGGGGGCAGTTGTGCGCATCCTGTGCCCGGACCTGTGTATCAGCATGCGAAGAATAGACGTCGAGGAGTTTCTGAGAGAGTTGGACGAGCAGCAGACTTCGGTTCTTCTTGGGACGCCTGTAGAATCAGAGTCTAAACTGGAAACGCGAGCAGCAAGAGATGCATCCAGTGCTGCTCCAAGCCAACGCCCTTTCCCATCAGGTCCAAGGAAACGAGAAGCTGTCTGTAGGCAGGCGGAGAAACCGTCCTGGTAGGAGTGTTTCTGGCCTCCGGCAACATCTCCAACTCTCGTCTTTTCTCTTTCAGCAGTGTTCTGGAGAAACAGCACCGTGTGCTCGAGTATCTCAGCTTTCTCTACTCTGCGCTGAGATGCTTCCTTGGAAAGAAAAAAAAAAACCAAGTTAATAAACAGTCTCTCAGACACTTTGAAAATGCATTTAATCCCAAAAAAGAGAAAAAAGTGTTCCGGACAGTTTGTGGGTCTTACCTGTTGTTGCAGTAAAAGTGTCTTCAGGCTCTCCAGACTGCGGTTCATTCTCTCTCTTCGACGTCTTTCCACCTGAGGTTTGAGATTCTGAGAAGCAAAAAACAGATACAATTGATCAATGAATGAAATACAACTGATAGTTAAAATACTTACAAATAGAGCTTGGAGATTACATTTTTCTTTAAAAAGCATGAAAGATTAAGTACCTTTCTGTCGAACTTCGCGTCCTCTGATTCGTGAATCAATTTCATGATGGTAGGTTATTCCACGATCTGGTTACAGGAGTTCGATCGATGTTTCAGTCAAAGCGGAATGTGCCCACTGACCCACAGCTCGAGCTTTTATGCCATATGATATGTGGGCGTGGCTTTAGGCTCCACCCACCATATTTGGTCACAGACTATTTCCCCCCCAGTTTTTTACACCTTAACGAAGCCACTACACTACATTTTACAAAGTCGTTAATGTCTGTAAAAACATTCCCCTTTAAAAGTGAAAGACTAATTTTGTTGTGACTCTTTTTGCTGTAGTTTGACAGTGTGCTTCAGTTCAATTAAAAGTTATGAGCTGGAAATATCAGTGGAAAAAGCTATGCTATTATTGTTAAAACATCAAAATAATATGTTAAATGTTTTTAGTTATGTTCTACTTTAAACATTTATGTATTATTTGTGTTAATACATTTTGATATGTCTCTTAAAATGACTGCAGAATGAACAGGCGCCTAAAGACTCTTCACACAGACTCACTTCACAGGCACGTGCAGCTATACCCCGCTGTGAGCGCCACGCGCATGTGTAAGGTGTTACCAGCTCGTGTGACACATTTAACATATATGTGTGAAGGCAACAAGCATCCGCCAGAACAGCGTGAAGCCCAGACAAACGACTGTGGGTGACTTCTCACGCCCTTATTATGGACAGCCAAACGAGACATGTCCCCAGGCCTATACTGTCAGAAACAAATCCAAAAATATAGGGAGTAATCGAAAACTTTCTGGATAAGGGCTCTTTAAGGACTCACTAATGATTGAAGTTCTCATAAATTCTCTAAAGCTTCACCAGGAAATGTTTGATGGCGTGCGTAAAATCCTCTCGTTTATGCATTGCTTTCTGTAACAGTTAATTCTTGGTTGTGTATTAAAAAATGTCAAATATTGCAGTTCAAAGTTAAATATATCTTACTGTATTCAAAATATGTTTGAAAAATATGCAAACATCCCCAAGTCGCCTGAAAATAGCGTCTACGTATTGTGCGTAAAGGTGCCTTTTACGCACGGCTGGCTCTACAAATACGTGTGAAATAATACGATTAAAACCAAATGGTACATTTGATGATCACATTCTGAGAAGCAACTCGTGGGAACCCGAAAGCCACTTCTCCCCCAGGCACGCTTTGTTATGATGTATCGATTCTCACACGTAATAAAGTAAGAATACAGCACCGTGCCCAAGTTTCCCATGAGAGGGAGCTAAAGGAGCTTTTCTCACCATTTATAAAATTATTGAAAGTGTGTCGGTGTGGACAGTCTACCACAAACAGTAAACACAAAATAATCATGTCCTTGTGTCATCAGTTGTTGTATCGTCTAAGAACTGATGTATTTTCAAGTAAATTACATGTTGTCCATTGAGCTCAAGAGACAACCACAGTATGCGTAAACTACAGACTTTACGTATATTCCAATTAATGTAATTGATTACGACACACGACAAAACCATTTTTGACTCCTGTCAGATACTTTAACAGTTATTCAGATCGTCCCGTGTGCTTGTGGGAAACTGAATGTCACCTCTCTTCCAGCACACTCTGCGAATGAGGTATCAGTTTTAACAGGTAATAAAGTTAACATTTGAGAAAGATTTGGGGACATTTTCCCACCGCCACACTTATCCAACATTTGCGTCTGAGTGTTGACTTGTGGAAAAAAGGACATTCGTATTTATTATGACTTGGTGTGAGGCACATGTGCCCATTTGCCTAACTCTCCCTACAGCAAGATAATGTTTGTCTTCAAGCACATTGCAATAGCAGGCAATATTGCAGCGATGGCACCACGATCCTTAATTTAAGAAAAAATACCACAACGACAAGATAAATATACTCCATTACAGGTAAAATACCTGCATTCCAAACAATACTCAAGTAGAAGTATAAAGACATCAGAAAATGGACCCAAATTATAGAAAGTAGAAGCACTCGTTCAGTAGTTCCCATTGTGACTCATATTATATAAGACATAAGAGATCTTTTATAATAATGCAGTAATTTGAAAGCAACATTTAACTGTTGAATTTGCTCGAAATGTAAAGCTGCTCTTAATTTGAGGTCCAGTAACTTTCAGCATGGAGTAATAAGTACAAATTAATTCAATAAAGCTATTATATCGTAAGTAAAACAAATGCCTATTCAAGTAGAGCCTCAAACCATGTGCCTTTGTTATTTAGTGAACTTTGCCATTCATTAAACCCTTTTGAAACACACAGCAAGCAGCGAGAGCAACACGCGACCACTTCACACTTATTCGAACACGCGCCAGCTGAAAAAAACAGCTCACTGAATGCCTTACCAACACAACTGTAACAGGCTACAACAATTTCTAAAAATGTATATATAAGTTTGTACATTACAGAACATCTCAGTAGTTTGTCCCGTCAACATAAAAAGACAAAAATAATCAAGAAATATGTTTGTGTTTTCTAAACTCAATATACGATGCTCCTGAGGTGGGACGTTATCAGCTTCAATATGTCTGACACGTGCCTTCATTCAGAAAGACAGACGAATATACATTTCGATTAAACTTAAAAATATCCTTGTGATAAATCACTGAAATAACACAATAAAAAAACGACCATTAAGGGCACAAACCAATATAATCTGTAATCCTCACTAAACGTCACAATTGAACTCAGCAGTGGACTCCTGCTGCCTTTTATTGTAATCATTGAGTCAAAATGCGTAAATGTAGCGCCATAAATTGTCTTTGTTAATGGAAAGCAACAGTTACCTTTGTTCACAAGAAACCACTACACCATGTTATTGTTACAGCAAATAGAGGTCAGCTGAAAAGAGGCATAAAACATTATAGTGAAATAACTACAAAATGAGTGCTATTCACTGAAACTGAGGCAGAGCTCGGCTAAAATCAGCTCAATTTATAGGTGTGAAAGATGTAAAATCACAGGGCAACGTTACTGCGTAATTTGCATTTGAGTGACCAGCGTGTGTAAGCGTGTGCCTGGGAACCTAAAAGCTCGCAGAACTCCACACACTTATTTAATGATGTACTTATACTAACAGATAATAAAAGTGCAAATGGGCGCCCTCTTTCTTCCCATGAGAAGAAGCGTGGAAAGTGTCTCCCACGCTGACTTACATCGGATCAGTGACACCAAGCAAGTAAAACGTGGCCATAAAATAATAATAACACTCACAGAAATGAATCAAAGTGCATTTTCAGTTCGCTTTGTTAACTTAAAGAACCAATAAAACCTCCTCTAAAATTTGTATTTGTGTCAAGATCTCCCATCAGTTTAACCAAGTAAAAAAGACGGGTTTTTTTTTTTCTTTCGCCATTTAACATAAATGCTGGACTACCACAGGAATGCTCAACAGACAAGTGATACATTTATCTGCGTAACCGGGTATTCGACCAATTTCTCTCTCGCTCATTTTCTTTATTTTTCAGGGGAAAATCAACCAGACAAATGTTTCCTGATTGTGACATAACTTCAAAGGGTCGCAGGAGGTGTTAAGACACGTTTTGTTTCCTGTGATGTGACACCAGACACGCGTAGGAAACAAATGTCCTCTGAGCAGCTGGGGACGAAGTAGGTGCGAAAATGAATGCTAATTACAATGAAAACAAGCGTGGACGTGGGCTGGGGGGATTCCCAGATAATTTGACTTAATCTGGTAAAGACTATGCTAACGAAGTTCAGTTTAAACTAAGACTGTAGTAGTAGTGCTTGATGGGAAGCAGTGGAATTTAGTGCTGTAGCTCAGGGACTCTGAATGTACAGCCAATGGCATATAGTTATAGTATATGTCATTATATAAGAATTTATATAACAACTAACTGTACTTTAAGGAGCAGATAAGCAGTTAAATCAGACTTCTTCAAGAACAGTTTATATACTGAGGTACACAGAATTAGCCAATCTTGTTTGGGGGTTGTAGAGTAAAGTGAGTTATGAATACTACTGGGATTTTCAATCATTTAACCTCATTCTAACACTATAGAAACAAATTCCCAAATTGGCATCAATAAAGTAATTTTATCTATCTATATCTATAGGAATGTAATGTAAATAGATGAAGACTCCTTGCTGGAAAAGCAGCAAAAGTGTTTCTGTAGCGTTATTAATCAGTATGACAGAGACTTTGCAGTTACATGCAATGTTTTATAATAGGTTACATCTTTTTATATTCTTTCTGGTGGCAAATCTTTAACACGGACTGGCTATATTAGCTTTTTTTATTCATGGATTTAATCCTATAAAGGCTTAAAACTAAGTGAATGGTGTGTGAGCAGGGCTATCGTTTGATGTCTTTGAAGTGAAAACTGCTACTGAAGTTGATCACCTCTTGGCCAGACTTCACACCTGGGGGATGTAGCTCTGCAGGAGGCCACGCTTCACACCTCCAGCCGACTAAAAAGGGCTGTCAATGTCAGCACAAACAAAGGGCCTTCAGTAGCTTTGGAAAAAAATCTGACACCATTTTTATATTTTAAGAGACGTTTTTTTATTATAAAAAGAAATACTGCTCACCATAGGGAGGCATCCACAATAAATTAGTGTGCAAAATAGGCAAGTCATATATTAAACAGAATATAAGTTATGTTGTTGACATGTTTCCTTAATGTCAGCAGACTTCATGGCACACAGGTGAGTGTGAGGGGTTACATTGCCTCGAACCCTGGGGTTCCACATCTGGAAATGTAGAGGATGGACATTCGATCCTTATCCACTGTCTGAAATCTGGACAGTGGCTGCATCAGAGGATTTGAGGGTATGAAGGAGGGCAGATGCATAATGATACTCACATCTGAACATTGTCTTCACCACAGCAGGTTTCTGATAAAGCTCAGGTGTGTTCCATTCTGAGAAAATCAGTGTGCCTGCCCACTGACTAATACAGCACATGCATTAATGAGTATTCACTTTTTTTTTAAAGGCTTTTCGCTTTTAGTTAAACACCAACAACGCAATCAGATGACTAGAGGCCAGTGTTCACAACATTACAATGCAAATGTTCTTTCAATAGCACTATAGTTTACAGCTGACAGAGTTTCAGAGTCCACTGCTTGTTGGTCAGGGCCATGGTCTCCACAAACTCTGGCTGAGAGGGCTGCTCTGGGACAAGTTATGTTTGCCAGCTTGACTCTCCATGCTGATCTCAAGCTGATTTAGTCTCTGAGCCTGTTGGGGAAACCTCTGCTGGACTGGAAGTAGGTATGGATGAGTAACACTGTGGCATTGTGTATGCAGTCTGTGCTTAGACTTTTGTTTCAGCATCTTAAGAATGGTCTTTGTGTGCGGTAGAGAGCTGGAGCAGCAGGCTTCAGTTGTCCTTTGAACACCTGCAGAATCAGAGTCTGAGTGGCAAAAACAAGCAGCAAGAGATGCATCCGGTGCTGCTCCAAGCAACAGGCCTTTCCCTTCAGGTCCCAGGAACAGAGCTGCATTCTGCAGGCAGGTAGAAAAGCCTTCTTGGAAGGACTGTTTCTGGCCACCTCCAGCAGCAGTAGCTTTCGTCTTGTTTCTTCGGGTGGTGTTCTGGAGGAAAAGCACTGAGTGCTCGAGTATCTCAGCTTTCTCAACTCTGCGCTGAATCCCATCCTGCAAGAAAAAATACGAGTTAGTCTTTTGTCAGTAAGAGGCCTGAACAGTACAATGTTGCAACAATTCAACCCTTTTTTCTCAACCTAAATAAATATATTTTTAACAGTATACAAATGTTGAAATGTGCCCGGATCCCTTTAATACATCCTCACATTTGACCAGTTACTTTTTCTGATTGTTTAAGATCCATACAATGAATGCTACATTTTTTTATAAAAAGGAGACCAAATTATCTCTTTTCACAAGCTATAAAAGTTCACTCAGAAGTTTTATGGATTTCTTACTGGTTGTGGTTGGTCTTGAAGCAACATGGTCCTCAGATGCTCCAGACTGCTGTTCATTCTCTCCCTTCGGCGTTTCTCCACTTGAGATTTTATCACCTAAAAGAAAAAAAGTGGGGATTAACCAAATGTACATTTTTGGAAGATTCAGTTTCAAATAGTTTTCTTGTCAGCTTTTCAATGACAATTCTGTAGTTTTAACCACATTAATATATGAGTGTGACTTTTACAAAGTGGGCCAACTCGTTTTTAGAAACAGGATTTATAACATGCATTGAGATGTATTTCTTACCTTTCTTTCGTGTGGTGTATCCATCGTTTCCTGAAGTAGTTTCATAATAGCCAGTGGTCCAGTGAGCTCTTGTTATCCTGTGCTGTCAGTTCTTCAACTGATCAGGCAATGTGGCCGGTGTCGTGTCCTACCGCTTTTTAACCTTCTCATCCCTCAGGCTCCTCCCTCTACCGTAACACATTTTTACAACCCAACCCCTCCCCTCAACTCCTCGATCTCACCCTTTTATTGCCAGTAGGCCCACTCTAATTTGAATAAATTGGACTTTTCTTACATGTTCATATTTGGAAAAAAATCAGTCTGTGCAAAAACAAGACACACGGCTATGAACCGTTACACACGCTCAGAACCGTGCGTAAGAAGCTATGCGTAAAATCACTATCAGAAATCCTTTAATCATCCCAAAACGGAGACATTTACAAAATTAGCAGATCTTAGATTGTTCATTGAAACATGTAATGTAACAGAACATGTAAATTAATATTTTTTTCTGGGCTGGTAAGGATGTTTCCTGTAACCATTTATTGTTAGTGTAGAGTTTGTAGCTGTTGTACTTTAATTTCAAACCCCTTAAACAATATGTCCATGGATTGTTCTTGTAATATTACTAGCCAAATACGAAGAGACTTGGAAGCAGCTGCGCGTAAAAGGGAGCGTGTAAACCATTTGTGTACCATATGAGGTGCGAGTGACTGGATAAGTTGGCACTTCTATCCATCTGTTCATCTGGTGTATTAATGTACCCAAAGCTGCAACCTTTTCTGAGCAAGACGACTGATGGCATATTAAACAATGATAGTCTACATCATTTGTGTAAATCATTAATTACACGTGGCTCACAAACATCACTTTTAAGGTGTTTTGTTCCTGCTGAAAAAGTCGTGTCTTTATTTCTTTCTTCCTTATTGTTCCCTTCTACGAACTGTGCGCTCACTTACGGCGAGTGCCAACACCTTTCCATTCACACTTGACGCCTTTGCATTTGTTAGTCAGACTGCAGGCTGAAGGTGTAACAATGGTGATCATTTTGCATTCACACCGCCATGTTACAATAGACCACGCGTGCCATTTGGGCAGCCGTCTCGTGCTGGTGCAACTTTTAGCGCCACAGTTGTTCCACATTTGCTCGAGGAAACTCTTTGAAGATGACAATGCGACCGTGGGAAAGATGAAAGGGGGTGACGACGCACACGTGGCACTTCTTGATTAAGTGGTGTGAGCCCGGGAGATGTAGATGAATTAACAGCTTTGATTGCATTATAGCTTGGGGCACATGAGTCCTGCAGTAACTCAACACGCAGCCCAAACACACCCCATCTGAGCTTCACCGTTAAAGTTTCAGGTTTTTCTCTTAACTAATTTATAATAAGCTGTTGCCTATATGTAATGCGCCTGTATTACTTTCTGCAATATGTAGTATGTTTTATTTGTCAGATGGTCAACTCTGAATATAAAAATATTCTTTTATTTATAAAATAGTTTATTTTCCACTTTTTGTTGTATTTCTAATAACGTGGAATACTTTGTTTGCTGCTGCAACGAAAACATTACCCAATTTGGGATTAATAAAGTATATCTTAACTTGTGTGTTTATTTTTATGGTATTTTATCATATTTTTAGGTGTGGCTTTAGGTCTTACCAGGGAAAACCAAAGTGTTTTTTAACTCATTTACACTTCTTTATTGTGTTGAACACTACCCTTGTTAAATAAACAAACAAAAAGTACATTACTTAAGGACTGTGCACCATATCAGCACATTCTACACTGTTAAAATGAATGTTTGACTCAATCTGATCTGACAGTGCAGGAATATTAGGCAATCATGCACTTGGCTGATTTTGTACATAAGTGATACAAATTCCACAATAGTTTTAGGAAATGTAATTAGTATCTTAGTCATTTGGGCAGTTACCCGCTTTACCCAGGTGATGGTACAACCTTGAGGCAATAAACTGGACAATACAATAACATGTTGTGCAGTTTTCGTTTTACCTACCTCGTAAATATAACGCAACTTTCAGAGAAAACTGTCCATGAGATCTGAGGATTATACAATCTATTCACCTCCAATGTATTTGGGGAAACATTTTTTTAAAACTGGGAAAATCAAACCAAAACGGTTGGCATTACTGGATACATCTAGGAGGAAACATTAGGTCTCTATGAGTCAACCAACCTTTTGTACTGGCCTTGAAGCTTTTTGACTCCAAATATCTCTGGACCAATCACCATCTGGTTGTGAATACAGAGAGTCTTTATTGTAAAAGAGGTAGAGAGAATACAGGTGTTTCACTGTACAGAAAAAAGACAGCACTGCTGATATACCCATTCAAACAATTGATATGGAGTCACACACGCCTCACTCATTTTACAGGGACACATAAGCCCGGTAGAAAACAAACAAACAAAACAGAGAAACAAACACACTAAATCTTTGGATTTTTCTCTATTGTCCTCTCATTCACTAAATGCATTCTCTCTTTTTCTGAGCGGTTAAAATGATAATAGTTGTAGCATTAATAATAAAACGGCAATAATATTAATAATAACGATATAGTGTGATAAAAACGATGATAATGCTGTCCCCACCCCCCGATCCTTCCCAACCTCTAACACACACCTCAGTAACATTTACCAAGAGGTGGAGAACAAACCCTTCACCCTGATAATAAAACCACACCTGCATGCACACAGCACACACACATTTGTCACTCTACCATCCGTGCGCTCAGCTAATCATACAAACATAATAATGACCCACACTGAGCGGTAAGAAAAGAATAAAATACAACGTACATTTAAAATAATCAAACCAAACAAACAATGTACAAAAACTACTGCAGCCAAGTGGGAAGTGTACGATCATTCTATCTGTCTTTTCTGCCGTCAATCTTCCGTCGCTGTCATTCTGTGCCAGTGGGCCGGGTCCTCAGTCGGAGTTGTCTGAGTGGTCGCTGTGGGGCGAGGCGCCAGGCGGGGGCGAATTTCGACCGTTCCAGTTCCCGTTAGCCTGGGAAATAGAGAGAAAAACAAAGAGGCAAACAAAGTGTCAGCGGACAACATGGACCTTATGTCTGCTTTGCACTTTTGCCATTGTGTCATCTTTCAGCACGTCACTTGGTTATTTCTGGCATCTGAACCAACAAGGGTGCATAATTAGTGCATCTATTCGACATAATCTCCAGATGTCTTTTTTTCTGGCTAGCTTCTGTCACAGTTTATGTGGGGGAATGAAATAAATGTAGGATAGAATCAAATGTGTTTGATGTGCATTTTGTGGGAACTGTCTGAAACCATAAGTGCAAAAGAGGGTACAAAGAAACACAAAAAGCTAAATTGGACTAATGGATATTGAAATTCCAAACCTATATTATCAACACAATATATGTGTGTTATTAACTTGATTTGAATGTTTATTTATCATGGTTATCCATAAAAGTATATTGCTAGATCTATTATTGGACAAATTACAATAAAAGACCAAAACCAACATTGGTTTCTTCCCTCTCGTGTGTGTGTGTGTGTGTGTGTGTATGTCTTTATGAAGAAACACGCAGTGCAACAGTGGCGGTCATTGATGCGTCTTTGATATCTTTTCAGCAAATGAAGCTCTTTGAAATAGAGGAATATTTTTTATGTTTCATTTGATTTATTGACGGAAATCAAATATCCCCAGCCTCATCATTTAAATCTTTTTTTGAAACTACTGCTAGAGGTATAAAGTACCTGCACTCCCATT
This sequence comes from Eleginops maclovinus, assembly GCF_036324505.1. Lineage (NCBI taxonomy): Eukaryota > Metazoa > Chordata > Actinopteri > Perciformes > Eleginopidae > Eleginops > Eleginops maclovinus. Next base: position 8,304,010 of record NC_086351.1, on the reverse strand, counting down.
TGGTAACCGGCCTGATCGCCATTCACAGGGGGAACTCCCAAAAATAAGTCAGCTGACCCGGACAGAGAGAAGGATCCAGATCCTAAAGGTAGACAACAGGACCTTAGAAACAGTTGCTGTGTAGAGGTAGCAGTTTAGGGTGGAACACTATGACTATGTGGTTATGGGTATAATGGTTTTCTATATTGTGGGTTTAAATACTGCCTTTAAATGTGAAGTCTCAGGATGTCTTATAAAACAGAACACAGACCTAAAACATAAAGAAATGTAAGATGAGCTCTTTATAAAGCCACAGTTTGCAGCCTGTACAGCTTAAGAAGAAAGAGGCTGTATCTTACTGCTTAAGTTGTCACATTATGATTCATACAAGTCGGTAGCCAACAAAACTGTGGCAGGGAAAGTGAGTCTAGCAGTCACAGAGCAGGTAAATTACTGGAAAAAAACATAAATTCACTGTGTGCTTGCTCAATGTCTGACAACAAGAAACGTTTTCGATTTCCTGAGCCTCAGGTTATACATTGTGTTAAGGTTAGCCATATGATTGACACGTTCTGGTACAGGGACAAAGGGAGGCAGAGAGGAAAAATGTGGATATGCTTTAAAGCGCAGCAGCTGCATACTGTAGCTCTGGTTGATTTTAGTACCTGTGGAGTTAGGAGTGTGCGGGGAATCGTTGCCCTGCCTGCCCACCAAGGCTGTTTTCATGGCATAAAGGTTTGCCTCTTCTTGGAACTTGCCAATGTTTTTCTTGTAGCGGATTCTTTTGTTGCCAAACCAGTTGGACACCTGGCAGTAGATATAAACAAATCAAAGGTCAGTGTTCTCTTTAAATGAAAATGATCAATCCTGAGCAGTAGCATTTTAACACATACATGCTAATGCAAGTTGTAATTGACGAATCACAAACAAGGTGTCTTTAAGCTTGAGAATAGAAAACCTGAAACTTGTTTTTCACCAACACTGAAACTCCATTACAGACCGCTTTAACACTAAACATTAAATGTCATCCCTAGATGGATTCAAAAAAACACACACCCTCAACCTTTCTAAACATGATCCTCAACGTCATGTTTACCTGAGAGACGGTGATTCCACATGATTTGGCAAGTTCCTCTTTGGCTTCTTCACTGGGGTAGGGGTTGGACAGGTGGGAGTAGAAATACTCGTTCAGGCCCTCTGTGGCCTGTTTGCTGAAGTTGCGCCTCTTGCGCCTGATGAGACAAAAAACAGGCATATTATTTAATCGTTCAACTGTTATTTATACTCGAGAGAACTTTGAGGGCTACCCTCATTTACGGTGACAGTAAGTCAATTACAAAAATAAAGAAAAAAGTTAAACAAGAATGAGAGAAGAGGTCACACATTTATGATAACCCTAAATAACTATTCAAATGTATTCGATTACGTTAGTCGAAACATTTCTTATATAAATATTTGTTTGAAACAAAAACATTTCTCAAGTTAGGACATGCTATGTTGTGTTATGAAAAAATACTCTGTACTATTTACATGTTTTCTGCACAGATACTCATTTGCCATTTGAGACCATAATAACTGTTGAGTATTGAAGCTGCCTACAGTTACTGTTTTTCAAAAATGTAAACGTGCAACCTTTTCAGATCCATAGTGCAAGCCTTCAGGGTTGAGTACATGAAGCTCAAAAGATTTCATTGCAGTATTCCTTTAAAAAAGACAGGAACCATATACGCCTACCTGGCATCAAGAAAGCGGGACCTCAGGATCATGACTGCCTCACAAGTGCTCTGCTTCAGCTGGGTCTGGATGGTGCTAAACTTGCGGTGGATGATGCCCACCATGCGCTCAATCTCTCGCGGAGTCACGGGCCGCGTACGGGACTGCTCTCTCAGCAGATTCATCACATGGGTGGTGAACTCCGTGCATGCCTACATTGGGGGTGCATTAGACAAACTCATGATTTCATATGAGCAATCAAATGTGCCTTGCTTGTAGGTAAGCATGTATAAGCATGTAATGGCATAATTACTAAAGATCATAGCTTAACTGTTCCCCTGGTAAATTGAATGACTCATAAGGCATCTCTTTACAACCTTACTGTAGAAGGGTTGTTATTCGTCTCACACTCACAACAGGACATTTAAACAATTTATAGAAGGTTTTTATTTGTGGCGTAAGAGTAATGTACTGTATGTTGCTGATGAGTATCATTACAATAGTGGATTTAACAACACATCTAAACAATGTTTAGGCTTTGGTCTAGGTTGGAATGTGTATTACTCTAATAAAATAAATGCCTCCTTTCATACAGTAATATGTCAATTATAGCTGGTGTGTTTTGATCTGCAACATAAGGAGATAAGTGTTTTCCCCAGGAAATAAAATGTCTCTGACTGAACTCTAGACCTAACATGCCAATGAATTACGCTTCTGACGAGCAGCTTTAGTGCTGGTATGCGTGTACGGGCAGTGTGAGGGATGGTCTCCTGTTGTTACACGGTACCTGCTCATACTTCTCCAACTCGGTGTGGTAGATACCGCGAATCTGGCTCAACTTGGTTTTGTAGTCAGAGTGCTCGAGCGAGCTGTCAGGTGACATCCCTCCTGAGCTTGTGGCCGCAGACACAGCAGCAGCAGCTCCTCCTCCCTTTTCCGGCCCCGCCACACCTTCTGCCAACAGCATGTTGTCCAATCGCACCAGCTGAGGATCCTGAGGCTCGTCCTCCTGGGCATTCCTCATTGAGAGGCCTGCCAATAAGACAAATGTCAATTGGCTTTGTAAGATGAAATACCAACAGAAGACTGTATCAACTTGTGGTTAAGTTTTGCACAGTCTAGCCTGTGCAACTCATGCATTTCATATTTGGAACTTGTAGGTCAGAGTTGTTTTTTTCCATTTTTTTCTAGCAATTGAACTAGGTCAACCAATAGAAGCACTGACGCGCTTTGTTTGGAAGTGCAAAAGCCATTTCTAAATCATGATGTGCCATCACCTTAATTTGTTCAGAGTATACTTATGTCTTGTTTACAATTATCCCTTTACTCAATATCCACTTATTAGCCACATTAAATCATGTTTTGGGGGGCTGAATGCAGGACCATGATGCCCAGGTCAAATCAAATATCACTGCAACTTGAAAGTGTCAATGAAAGTTTTTTTAAATGTTTTATGTTAGATTGAAAAACAAAAGATAAGTAAGAAGGAACTTTATTTATCACTGTGGGGAAATTCAGGAATTTAAAGTAGCAACAAGTTCAGAGTGATAAACAGCACAGCACAGTACACATTCACGCAAGGTAAAAAATAAAAATACAAAAATTAATAGTAACTGTTGAAACAAAATATCACGGTAAAACTTTGATCATTTGAATGAAAATAGAGCTCCCGAAAAAAAAAATGATTTGGATTGTTGGATATATTTACATAAGTGTCCGGATGTGAGTGCAGGTTAAAGTATTAAGTGCAGGTGTTATGTATGTACAGTACTGGTTACTTTTACGGGTTAAAAAATATATATAATGAAATAAGCTTTTGTAGCATGCATAATAATATCTACCAGCACTTCTACCCCACTTATTGCAATGTAAAATTCACTTTCGCAAGTACTGTACAGTTAGAAAAACGAACCAGCAACATAATAGTATAGCCTTGTAGGTATCGTGTGTTTCTATTTCCAACTGCTTTACATTGTCTCTGTTTTAACACCATATTGTATTTTAGCTAATAGCTGCCTTATTACATGTATCATGCTCTAGGTTTTTTTGCTCTAGAGTTACAACCTGCATGAAATCCATTGTGTGTTATTATGTGGTTTTCTATGATTGTATTGGCTTCCGATGACACACTGTCAACACAGTCTAATAACGCTGCAACGAACCATAATCCCTGTATAGCAAAACTCAGCACGGCGGGTTTGTAATTAAATGCATTATGAGCGCAACTGACAACATCAAAACTCTTTTTTAGGAAATAACGTTACCTGTTTTTTCCTTGATCTCGCAAAGGACGCTGAATAAAGCAGGTTTCATTCTGTGACAATTAAGTGCATGTTTCCTGTGCAGAAAGAAAAGAGCGTCACTTATTGCTAACGTTAGCATAATAAACTAAATGCAAACAGAAGTATAGTGACGATATGCAAATTGACCAAAACAAAAACACAACATATCACCAACTACGTTAGCCTTACCTTGGCTAATTTAGCAAACGTTAGCTTCTGTCAAGCTAAGAGCTATGGAGGCAAATGTTCACCGGCAATGTCTGTATGCGAAAACCAGTAATTTAGGTAATATTATAATTTTTGTTTCACACAAGTGGGTCTTAACAACGACATAGTTGACAGTTTGAACATTTGCATCAGCGCTTACCTGTGAGCTACCTAATGTAGCTTCAGCTAGTTAGCATAGCAAGCTAACAAAAGCTAACCGAACGCTTGAGACCATCCCTGCTAAATATAGCTTTTGTTAGTGACAGTAACGAAACTATTAACATTTCTGTTTAAAATAATAATATATCCAAACACGTTTTAACAAAATAAACTTTCTTTTCGTAAGCTACCGTTTGCTTCTTAGTTAGCTCCTGGCTAAATTATCTAAACAATGCATTGAAGTTCAGGAAACTTTGTCACTGCTAGTCGGCAAAACAAAAACAAAAAGACGGCTGCAGTATCGACACACTTTAACATGAATAAAATAAACAAGCGTTCACTAACTTTGCTTGGGCTTCGTCCAAACTTTGGTCGGTAATGGTCATTATTTGTTGCAGTATGTCACCAATATCTCTGCGGTTTTCATGTCCATTTTCTGTACCCTCGAGGGCCGGGTCATCGGACCGGTGCTGCGAAGGTTGGTGAACCGAATTGAGTGCATGCATCCCGGGGTGGCCACTCATGCCGAGTCCCCGGCCGCTTGAGGGCCCGTTGCCAGTCAGAGGCTGCTGCTGTAACATCTTCAGCGACGCACAGTGGCGACGACTGCTGCCCGACTGTGCTCACAGACACACAACACTGCTTGATCCGAGGCATCAGACAAAGCAGGGTCCCCTAGCGAGAGACAGGAAAAGGTACAAGCCATGTCTACACAGTGCACTGCATGTGGTAGGCAGTGCGTTTCTGAGGCAGTAACGCTGCTGAGTTTTCACAACAAAACTTATGCACTCACTGCTTTTTCAGGAAAAAAATAAGTATGCGTGTCAGGGAATTACATGAGTTTTAAAATGCAGATAAAGTGCACCAGTGTCATCCTATGCACGTATCAACAGAGACATTCAACTATTTTTTATTTGTCTGGCATGACTTGATCACTCAGAGAAGCTTCTCTCACTTGCTGGAGTCTACTTCTCGTTTTAGTTGCACGTCAACAGGATATGAGCCAAAACCACATCAGTGTCAGAAGAGCTGCGCGCCTGTCTCAACAAGTTGCAGTTGGGTCTGTCATAATCAAATGAGCTGCACTTAAAGCGGCAGCTTCTGACAGCTTAAAGTTTCTCTCAAATGTGGATAATAACATTTGCTCGGACCATACCTAGCCTCATCAAATGCATGACCTGGGTTCCTCCTGTGTTTGACACCTATTTTTACAATAGCATGGCGTGTCAGATAGGCTACGGGCCAAATAAATAAGGGTGGGCTGTGGTAAGAGGAACAGGAAGAGAGGAGTCGAGAAAGAGAAGGTAGCACGGCAGGCAGAAAGGGTGAGAGCTTGTCACTTCGACATGCGAAACTCTTCTTAGCAAGTTTTTTTTTTCTTTTAAAAATATATTGATAAGACAAGCCAAACATGCGTTGGTCCGCCCTATGGGGATATCAGGAGATGATGCTTTGAAAAGACAAGTTTAAATCAAAGGTAAGAATGAATTTACTGAATTGATTTCCTACTGAATTTTTCAGACAGAACAACAAGAATTACTTTTGGCAAAATTTCAGACATTAATCGACAACAAGAAGTTGTGATTTCATGTAATCATGTTGTCACACTAAGTCACAAAGGAATATATGTCTTGCTGTTGGATTTTCGGCTTAAACATCTGTAGTCAACATGCTACAACTTGCCAAACTGGTTCCTCATACATTTCTTAGCAAGGAAAAGACACAGCTTCAGTTTTCCTTTCTCCATTCTAAGTTACTCTGTATTTGATATGTTTCATTTGCAGTAATAACAATGGGGTCATCAAAGTCTTCGACCTAACCATTGTTTTGTGTATCTTCTTGTCAAGGGGTTGACATTGAGATTATTGGACTGCACAAACATCAAAGTTGAAATGGCTGAAGAAGGGTTGTTGGAACGTCTTGTCATCACTGAAGAGGAAGATATGGCTGAAAGTGTTGTTGACAAAGAAGCAGCGACTAGTTCTGCTGTCATCCTTCAGAGCTGCAGTGGCGAGTCGATTCTGAAAGAGGAAGAGGAACACAGCAAAGCGGGCAAGAACGAAGAAAATATAACAAGTAAAATGTGTTTAGAAGAGAAGACTGTTTTTGTAACTAAAGAAGAAAAACCAAAGAACCTGAATGATGGACAAAACACGGGTGACATTGAGAGTGAAGGTCAGACACATGTGGTGATGAGGAATAATAAAATACCGGGTAAACCAAGTGACACAGAGGATGAAAATGTCACTCAGAATGACTCAGTGGACGTAAACAGGTTAAATGTCTCGGAAAAACAACGCTTAGGTATACCAAACCAAGAGGAGGATCCAACAAAGGTTTTTATGCTTTTATTATTTTACTTTGACTTCATTATATGCCATGAGATTACTTTCATTTTCAGCAAGTCTTTGTTTGTTCATGTTCTTGACAACTAGGCTCCATGTAGAGAAAAACTCATGGTGGAAACAGCATCGTTTTTTAACATAGCATGTGGGAGTACGTAGGAGTTGAGGGATTTAGTTTGCTGTGCCAACAAACAGTCTGATGCTTTCTCCCTCCTTCTTGCTTTCTATTCTACCTACCTGTGTTTTCTCAGGCTCATAGGTTAACCCCCGACTTCCCAGAGGCACTGTACGAGCTGCTCTTTACCCTTCAGGAGGGGAGACGTCTCAATGACCAGCGCTGCTCCTTCAGGCTGGAGGGTGGGATGAGAAGGAGGAGATGCCACTCTGAGCCCAGCACCAACAGGCCAGCCAACCGAGGTGGGAGTGTGCTTTAAAAACCCCTACTCTGCTTTACAGTGTTACAGTGACAAAACTGGTGCAGCCAATAAATTTGTTTCTATGTCATAATGCTGACTCATGTTGTCTGAGATGAAACAACATGAAACAACTTTTGGAACCTATGCAAATACCATGTTTCTTGACTGCTTCTCACTTTTATCCACAGTGGTTTTTTCCTCCATGACTTCATTGCAGAAAGAAGAGTTTTTTGATCTGTTGGCCACCGCTCAAGCTCGCCGGCTCGATGACCAGAGGGCACAGCTTGAAAAGTCTCAACCACCAAAATCAAAAGCCAGAGGTTTCCGGGGCAGCATAAGGCAACTCTCTTTTGCAAGAAGGCCAGCCCCTGCGCCAGCGCCCGTACCCGTGCCCAAAGAGGATCTCTATAATATGATTCTCACGACACAAGTGAGTCATTTGTAACTTATTTGATACAATGCTTTTATAATGATTTGAAGAATTGTGAGCTTTGTTTCATGGAAAAACCTGTCATGCCAACTTCAGGGGGAAATATTTCAACATTATTTCAGGCATTTACTTTCCTTCTTATTTTCCAACCTTAGGCCCAGGGCAGGCTGGAGGATCAGCGCAGCAGGGCTCCTGGTCCAATGGACGATGATGATTTTTTCTCCCTGCTGCTGAGGGTCCAGGGGGGACGCATGGACGAGCAGAGGACTGAACTACCGGGCCTACTACAAGCCTAAGATGGAAAACAAAAAACTGTAGGGCTGCAGTAGAAGCCACACAGTGTTGTAGCTTTGTTTGTTGAATTTCTGTTAAAACAAGTATTTTTTCAACCCCAATGATGCTTTTTGATAGTGTTGGTCAGAGTTAAAGCTGTTGAGATAGTAGCAAGGAACGCTAATGTTTGAGCAACAGAGCTTTTAACATTACTTGATGGATGTTATTGAAAAGATTGTTATGTTTACTGCTAGTTAGCTATTGCTTTCTTTTCTGGTAAAAAGGACCAGAAGAGATTCCCTCTTATCTTGCTAACAGTTTTATTTTATTGAGTGTCTGAGAAGGGTGGTTGGATGATTATGTGTGTGTTGCTGTTCCTTTTGTGGAGGAGGCAGTCAACTGATATCTATTGTTTTTCCTTATTTGTACAGTAGGCATTAAACACACCATGGAGGGTGTTGAGGACATAGCTCCAAGGCCAAACTGTGCTTGACTGTATATGGATGATTGTGCTCGAGAAAATAAAGACAATTTCTAGCAGAGTCATTTGGATTTATCCATTTATTCAATATGTCTAAAATGTTGTCAGGAGAAAAGGAGATGTAACACGCTCTAATGATATCCCCTTATCATTATTTTAACATTTGAGCACACGGTAATTCCCTGTAAGCCTATATTTGCAGGCATTTTAGCACGAACAAGGGTGTGTAAAAACATGTTGAACAATTGTCCTCATTATTCATTCCCTTGCTAGGTCACATTCCCACAAACTTGTGATATGGTCTAATCTTTTTCAAACATCCTGTAGGGTGTAAATCAAACTTCTCATAGAAAAATACCTGGTAGTGATTATAGAACAATCGAGGAAGAGATAAAGGTGTTAATGTCTCACAGAATGGATTAACTGAATGCAGGTGTTATCTCAAAGTTCCTTAATGTTGTCATTTTTATTGACGATCTGAATATTAACTTATAAAACTTGTCTGATATGATTTCAATACTACCCGTAATAATCCAAGGCCACACTTTGTCAGCAGCAAGAAGTAGCCTCTTGAAAACCTGTGACCTTCCCTAATGCAAGTTTAGTCCACTCCACTCAGAGCGAAAGGTTTCTGAGGAAGTCCTGACTGTTCTGCACCAGTGAGGGAAGCGGAGACAGCAGAATGCTCTGTCACTTCCTCAAACAGAACACAAATATAGATACGTTATAGCAACACTCTAATCAACACTGATACTTGAAATACAATTAACAGGTGAAAACATATTCAAGTTAATTAGCGGAACAAAAACACTGTTATGTTTTCTTGTTGAATCTTGAAATATATATAGAGATGCTCTTGTCATTAATTGATCCACACACATTTCCTATGTAAGGTCAGAAGTCAGAATATATAATCTTAATACAATTGTAATGTTCCTATCAGGCAACCTGCTTTTCTGAACATCTGCTCCAAATGATCAAGTCAAATAAAGAGAGAGAAACATTTCAAACAAAGAAGAGGAACAAGAGTGGAGAATTATAAGAATGCCATGTAACAAAAAAATAGCCACACAAAATTGTGAAAGAGTCAAACAGGAACAACCAACAACCAATTATATTAAAGGTTAACTTTTAATATAGAGTAGGCAAAATAGGGTTGGTCAATACATTGTTTGATTTGTCCAACTTTACCGTGGAGTTTTACTGTCACTTGCATACAGAGTTTCCTAGGCTTATCCACAATGCAGAGACCAAAGGGAAAGGGAGAAAACAGTAAATGTCTCATTGACTGTGAATAACAATGTTTACATTTATCAAGTATTCTTAAGTGCCATCCTTTTTAAAATCAAATCATATCAAATACATAGAAAATCAACTTTAGAATTCAGCTGGTTAAATATCTTGCTTAGAGCTGTTGTTTTATGAGAAAGTAAATTATGTTTTTTTTATGGTGTTAGTAAAAAACATGATGTCTATGTTGAATCTATGCATATCACTCCCCTTTCGAGGGTTGTAGTTCACTTTTATTTTTGTATTTATTTGCTAAATAACTTTGTTCTCGCCACATTGTCTTCTCAGCCCCGCCCATTTAGTGACGTCACAGAGCACTTGACTGAAACCAAGGACGTTTATAGAAGATTTAAAGACTTTAACAAATAAGTTAACAGCATTTAAAACTGTGTTTGTTTTGTTGTCAGTGGTAATTTCTTACACTTTATTCTCTTACATGTAAAACGTCCTAGTTGTTGTGTCTTTCTGTTGTAGTTCAAGAAGCCTGTCGCTTTAATGACGTCACTGTCTCATCCCATCTTTTGTTGTTCCCTAGATGTGGGCGAAAATGAAACTTGCTCAGAAATGTGGAACTACAGTAGCTACAAGTTTGTGCAGAAAACACGAAAGTAACACATTGAGGACATGATTGAGGACATACACGCTGAGCCAAAGGTGGGTAAAAGTGTTTAAATTAATCTTTACCTTCCTTCCGTGTTTACTACCAAGCTCAACGATTCTAACTTGCTGTGATTTACTTTATACTCTCCCTTCAGTTTTCCGGCTCAGTTTTAGCGTCTGTTAATAAAGTGTTTATTCTCTTCCAAATGTGTTTGCTAATGATATTGCTGACAAGCAGTTACTACATTAAATCAAGTAGGCTACTAGCATGCCACTTTCTACTCGGAGAGAAGTCATGTACTTTTCACTCCACTACATGTATATCTTTATTTACTTTGATGCTTCACGTTATTGATACTAAATGCAGTCCAACAAATACACGCAGTATTATTCGAAAATATGCTTTTAAGTAGTATTTAAAAGTACAGATACTTCACCAGCTGCAACATTTAAGTTAATAAGTATTTATACATATTGTATAGTAGGCTATAGCTATAATATGCAGAAATGGTTCATTCCTTAAGTATCTACCTGGTGAGTATGACTCCAAATAACAATGTTTTTTGTAATATCTTCACTGTTGTATTGGTACCTTTTATTAAGTTGTATACCTGAGTAGTTCCTCGTTTTTGGAATGAGGCACAAAGTCTAACGCCATAGTTCCTAGAAACTCCTTTAGCCAAAGTACTGCAGCAATATAAAACCCAGTTACAGGGGTTCTGACAATATTTTAGAAACAGTAAAACACATTTTCTGTATATACAGTATGTAATTGTAAAGTCTATTTTCTTCTCAGATGCTTCTGTTCCTATCCCTGCTGATCTTCTGTGTGCCTTCAGGGGGCGACACCTCACCAATCACCTGCTACAATGACAAAGGAGATGCTGTTGATTGGTAAATCACTGACAACAGTGCTGCACAAGACAAGCTTCTACAAATACACTATGATGTTTTTTCATAATAAAGCTTTCATATCAGTTTAATGTCGAATTGCTTCATCTATATCATTTATTATGTCTTGTTCTCTGTGCTAGGTTCTATTTGTACAAGCTGCCTAAAGAACATGGCAAGAAATCTCCCCAGAAGGGTGATCTGTATATACTGCTAGACAAAGGGAGTGAAGGCTGGACTAACGGGAAGGGGACAGTGAACGATACCACGGGCGCTTTGGGCAGGACTGTTGGACAACTGTACTCAAAAGGGGAGGTCTGTTTCCATCAGGCTCTTTTTATCTGTAACAAAACTGGAACAAATACTTAATCCAACAATAGTAGACTTACTGAGAGCTGGGGTATGTTTTTTGGGAAGTCAGTATCATTCTACATGTCAGGCAGAGTTATTATACAGTTTTCACTTCCTTATAATTCATGATTTTAATATATGTATGATTATTATAAAATTGAAATTCCAAAGTCACATTTTTGTAATGACAGATAGGACTTCACATGTTATCTAAAAGCTGTCTAAAATGCAAAATATATCCTGTTAATAGTACAAATTCATCCTAGTATTTGTTAGATAGATTGTATTAATTCTATAAATGACAGTTACTGACAAGTAAATGAGTTTTGGTATTACAGTCATATTAAATATAGCATAGTGGTTTTATACCTTACTATCAATATAAGATTTCTTTACATATACCTTTCTTAAATGTCCACAATATAACTAAATTCAGCTCAAGCTATATCAGTAGTAAACACTTATTGTTTAACATTTATTTTTTTGCTGCTTCTAATGTTTAAATGCAGACCTAAGAATTCGTAGTTTGATAGACAACTTTTAAAATGCTTTGAGTCTTCAATAACCACTTGACATAGTTAGATCAAACCTGGAAACCCTAGAAAGAGAACTGAGAGTTCTTCATTTATATACACTCTGTTAACAGGTGTGAAAAGATAAAATAATAGTTTTGCATTATCGTACAAAACATATGATTGTATACCTTACTTATCTCAACATTGTTATGTTATTTATCTAGTTTTGTAGATGTGTTTGTGTTTCTTGTGTTTGGTGTGTGTTCAAGATAACAAGAAAACTCTCTCTCCACAGAACACAGAGGTAGCATACATCCTTTACAATGACCAGAAGCCATCTGAGGACCTTGGTGACGGATGGGTTGACAACAGTGGGAGTGGAGGGGGGCACACAAAAGGTGAACACCAGAGCGGTCCAGCTCCAGGACTTCATATAATCTGCAAGAGATTTGAATTGATACTCAAAATCATTCATAATTCTGTCAAAGAAAAATATCAGCCTATCGCAACACTGTATATAAGATGTATACATTTGAAGCTTCACATATATTCATATTATACACCATATTATAGTCCATATGTCAATACAGTACATTACTTCTTGTATAACAGAATGGGGAAAACATCTTCTATGTGGGAGAATGCAATGAAATAATGACAAAGTGAAAGGTTTCACTGCTAGTGATGAAGCCACAGATAATTCTGATCTGAAACTGAAACTTTTTTCCGTTAATATGTAGAGTTATAAGATAAATGAGCTTAGTTCAGATTCGCTTGTTTTGATTTGTGTATCAACTATAACCACATGGATCATTTGCTGCTGATCATTTTAATATCTTTTCTCCTCAGGTGTTGTCCTGATGGATAAAAATCAGGGCTTCTGGTTGGTCCACAGCACCCCTCACTTCCCCCCTGTTCGGCAGGAGGGACAGTTTTATTACCCCAGCAGCGGTGTGAACAACGGGCAAAACTTCCTCTGCGTTACGTACCCTCTCAAGCACTTCCAGACCATTGGTAAGACTGGAGGTCTGCCATGAGGCTGTATGGCTAAGGCAGAAGTAGTATAAAAAGCACTTAACTCTAGTGATGATAGTACTAAATCACAATAACAGTATGAGAGCTGGGAGCTAATATAGATTAATTCTCCATCTTCTACTTTTGCTAGCTACTGCTATTATATATTAATGAACAATTTTAAATTAAGAATGAATTCCTTTTAAAAACTCATATCTGTCAATCCATTACATCTACATTGGTGAGAATGATCCTTTTCTCTGCAAAATAGATCACAGATTCCCAATGTTGCAGCTTCTAGAATGATAATATTTTGTAGCAAAGTCTGCACGACAACAAATAAGATTATGCTGATATGTTCTGAGTTATTATTTAAGTTACATTCAAGTTATCATTTCAGCCAATCATGTAATCCCCTGCCAATATAGCAGCAGTTCTTCCATAAAGACAAAGTCTACTAAACCTATAATGATGTATAATGCGTCTGGGAGTTTCTCTATATGTTGATAAGTGCATTACTCGGCCTTCAAGAGCAGGTTGCTGAATATAAGTTTCCTTTAAGGGTCTAAATGTGGTTTATAAGTCTTTAACAAGAATGTTCTTCCTTAATTATTTCATAGCGATTTCATTTAATTCTCTCTCATTTCAAAAGGGATTTCTTAAGTCATTATTCTGCTCACCCCGGTGCTTTATAATCCAGTCAGGTATTGACACAACCACAACAAGATAATGCAGATCTAGGATAATCAGCGTAAACAGGTGTCATCACCGCGCTGCCTGTGCAGCTCCCTGTCAGACTCAGAAGTTGGCAGCGTTGCTATGGCAGTACCCTGGGGTAATTTAATTAGATTGAAGTATGTTACCATAGAGATACCGGCCCTCACACTGCGGCATATATTTGCTCTATCACATTTTCTGCCTCTCCAGCTGAGAAGCCGAGTGACCGTGTCCGGGGTGATGTGCATACAGGTGTTGCGTTTCATTTTAAAGCACCTTGAAGCAGGAATCTGCACATTAATGAGCTGGAATTGAATTCAGATTATAACTAAACTACTGTTCACCAAGTTCATAAATAAAAGCTCTCCAATGTGTTAGACCAGTATGTGGTCAGAAAAATTAGCTTGATAATTATTTAATTAGCCTAATTACTGATTTGATTTGTACAACTACTTATGTTTACCACATACAGTTAGTGCTGAATCAAAGAGCGTATCAGCCAGTTGATGTAATCTGCACTAACAACGATTTTAAGGCAGCATGATTAATTATTTCAAGGCAGCATAACAACAATGTCAGTGTGAGGACGTACTTTGGCTCAGCCTCAACAAGCTAACATGCTAATGTTTAGCATTTATTACCATGTTAATCTTCATAGTCCAGCATTGTTAGCATTACAACTTTTAACAAAAAGCAGCTGAGGATGAAAGAAATGTAAGCAGTTTAGAGAATATTTGGGCAAACATCAAAGTATTGGATTAATTGAAAATGTAAATTAAACAAAATGTTATTATGATCTTCCTAAGGGGTCACAATCAGAGATCCATTGTTAGTCCCACAGCCGGGAAATTTACATTTGTAACAGCAAAAGTGGCATAGAAAGTAAAAAAAAAAGGCATGCAAATAACACAGAATAAGCGAACAACCGTCAATCTCAGGGTGACCCTAGATGAGAAATCAGTGTATAACTGAAGACATTAAGATTTGTGTTGTGGGCACCATGAATATTTCTGCAGAACTTTAAAATGAATACAAATAATCCCTCTAAGGAGTCACCTTGGACTCTGAGAAGTTTGACGATCATTTAAAAAAAATATTAACTGACTATTTAATTATAGAATGAACAATGAGTCTATGCCTCTGATGATAAGGCAGTCTATATATGTAATGGATTAGTTGATCAATAATAAAGATTAGAGGGAAAATGTGTATTGTTTAAGTGGAACAATGTGCTTATTTTAATACACCTTTGTTTTAAAAAGTAGATTTAGATCAAGGATGGTTGAAAGAAGGACAAGGAAACATCCAAATTACTAACATTTTAAAAACACGTTTTTTTTTGGTGGTGCAAAGAGTGAGGTCCTGATTCAGTATCTATAATTGGATTATATGTGTCTGTGCACAGTGTAGTAGGGAAAATAATTGATCCCCCTCTGCACCAACATCACCAGGATAGTGCTGTTCATTTACTGGACCTAACAAATAAAGTGCCTACAGTGCCATTAGCAACGTTTGCCTCAAATCTAATTTGTTTTGCACCACAGGAGAGCAGCTTCAGATCAATCAGCCTAATGTGTACGACTGCGACGTCCCCCAGTCCCTGGCGTCCCTGGTGCCTGCTCTGGCTGCTCTCTGTGAGAAGAAGCATCCGTCTGTTCACATCTTTCCACACATCAAACCTGTATCCAATCGCAGCGTGACTCTGACCTCAAAGGATGGCACCAACTTCATCAGCTTTGCCAAAGGAGCTTCTTTTGACAACGGTACGACTTTGGAGAGCTAAATAAGTTCTAAAGTTTGTGTCAGCTTTAACTTTTGAGTTTTTTCACAGGAACAAATTGGCCAATATGAGCATGTTACATTGTAATTTATGATAAAAGTTCTTCCTTTACTTTATTAACACCATTTTATGTCACAAAATGACTGTTTAAAGATAAAAATCATGTTAAAATCGATCCTCCCTCTCTGCAGACCTGTACCACTCCTGGGTGGCCCCCAGCCTCCAGTCAGATCTCCTGGTCCAGTTCTGGATTCGCTCCAGAGGCATCCTCCCCTCCAACTGCTCATTAGGCTGGAAGGTCTTGGACATCACGCTCATCAACCCAGGCCAGACATTCACCTTCAAGAACAGCCAGGACCACTCTAAGTGGGCTGTCAGCACCAAGGCGGCCGGGTCAGGGTCCGGAGGAGGCTGGGTGTGTGTGGGAGACATAAACCGGAACAAGGCGGAGGAGAAGCGAGGCGGCGGCACGGTGTGTCTGCAGGACCCGGTGGTGTGGAAGGCTTACAGGACGGCGGCGCTGAAGTGTCAGGGTTGTGGAGGGGGAACGGGCCAGTGTTGACAGGCTGCTAGAGCATGATGGGATACCTGGGCCTGAGGAGAGGGTCAACACGCATAATATGATACCCGGTATGTGGGGTTTTCATGTGGGTTTGTTTGCACATATTTCTTTAATATTTGATGAAATTTGAATTGTTGATCTTTTCTACAATCATACACGCTTTTTTTTACGGTAAGCTGTGTATTTTTTGGAGCTTGTACCACCAAAATTAGAGGGCCCAAAACTGATCCACATTTGGCAGGAAATGGTGTGTTCATGTGGGACTGCATCACTCAAAGTAAGAGGCTGATTAAAGTTTTTGGTACCTTTTTTTTTTAACGGCACATAAAGCATTTTACTTCCAAATGATCAATGGATGTTATTAAGGGCTGTTACATCCTCCTCTTCAAACTAAAAGCATTCAGAACAATGCTGGAGGAGGACAAATAGTTAAATCCGACTGGAAGCGGAGGGCTTCATGGGAAATGTGGTGTTAATTTACATAAAAACCTCAAAGTGCTACTTCAAATGAATGCATCTTGATCAAAGATCTTAAACACTGCCATGTGTTCTTTAAATTAAACTGAAGTGACATTACTGAGCTGTTACACTGCAGATAGGGGCGACCTCTTTTTTCTTTCAAACAGTGTAGTTGATTTGTGGGAATGTTCTCAGGGATTGTCAAGCTTTGCAGGTTGAAAATGCATTTTATAGAATTTTACATTTTACAACAATTTCGTCTTATTATTTTCACATTCAGCATTAATTGATATTTTCCAAAATAATTAAACTACTGACACTGACAACATTCAGGTATAAGGAATGCTTTAATACTTTTTCTTTCATGAATGCTCGTCTTATTAGCTAGGTTGGTATGAGTGTTTATGAATGAAGTGCTTATCTGACATATCCAGAACTCTGTTTCTACATACATTCCTTGTTTATGCTTGAAGGTGAAGTTGCTGGCTTGAATCTGAATAAAACAACTAAAACAGAGTTCTATTTGTGGCAAATGTACATTATTTTGCTTGTTTCCCTTTATACCCCATTATATACAAATAAAGTGTCTATTTCACAGGCAGCTATTCTTATATGCATGGGATACTGAGCAGCATTATGTCTGTATTGAACGTGGGATGTTTTACAGCACATCAGTCAGAAGCATTGAAATTCATAGAAAAGTAGATTTATTACCACAAAAATAGGACATCCTGCATGTAGTGCATAAATAGCTTTGATGTGAAACTGCACAGCACTGAGGTGGCTGCGTTTCCTTCACGTACACTGTATACATTATAAAGCAAACACGGGAAAGAGGAGCATCCTGTGGAGAAAGGCACTGAAACAATCAGTAGCATAGCATCATGCTAGCACACGTCATCTATTATTACCCAGAATCCTCTACCTGGTCCGCCATGCTCATGCCTCAGCCAGTTAGGAGGCCTCACCAGCACTGAGCAGATACAACCAGAGGTCACAGATGCTTTAAACCTACACGGAAGGTCACATGTTCATTTAAAACATGAAAGTGGTGCAGAGGCTTTGTACTGTATGTCAACAGTACTGAAGCTGCGTCCTGCAGAGCTGGGTACAAATGTGCATTATGCTCTGTTGAGACCTATGCAAACGTATGAAGGGTTGTCTTTAGATTTTCCTTACAATTCTTCCTCATGGTTTTGGGACAGCAGTGAGGAACTGAAGCAAAGCCACAAGCTTTAAAAGTGCTGCGAGGTTGTTTTTTAAAGCTGCAATAATCAATGTCAAGGTCATCATATTTTTTAAGACAAGCCATGACTTCTATTGAGTTGCCTAACAGTTGCTTAATTATGCAACAAGCTGAAGAGGAAGTGTTTATCTGGAGTTGTATTTCTGTCAGATTGATAAAATAAGTGCTTATCACTCTCCTTTAAGGGGTAGTTTTGTTTAAAACAACTCCTGAGGAAAACATATCTGGCTCTTTAGCTGACATTCTTTCACCAGCAAATCTCTAACTTTGTGTGTCTGCTGCCGACAGGTGGCATTCAGCGGGGTAACCTCATTTTTTTTGTTGTTTGTTGAAAACAGCTGAGGCTGGAAACAGGGTTGATATCAGCTGGGGGATCACCATGAAGTAACTTTCCGTGTCGCTAAACATGTTGCTTAAATAGGACACAACATTTTACAGAGCCGCAGTCGATCATTCTTTTTAGGTTAATGAAGCAGCTCTGTTCACATACAAACACATAATAAAAGTGTTCAAATAAAATAGAGGGATTAATGCAGCTTTAAGTTGAAATAAACATCTGTATGAATCATGGATGAATCTTGCAGGCTCTTGATGCATTTTTTCTTGATGAATCAGACAATTTGGACACATGGACCTGAAGCTCATCGCCAGTGTAAACACAATGTTAACATCATTCAGACGTACAAAATATATAAATATGTACAAAACATATATACGTCTCATTTGAAAAGGTCCAGTGTTTTTGCTACAATGGTTCACTCTCACTGTCTTTCCTCATGTGTGCTGTTAACCCAAACCCCGTCTGACAGGCTCTATAGATTTCATCATGCTTCTTCCCACACAGTCTCCTAAATCCTTCATCAGCATCTCAGGTGTTTACAGACGTTCTGACCAATTAAATGCTCTTTTTTACATCTTAAAGCTTCACTCACAACTGAGGCACACAACAACAAGGGATTTCCGGATTGCGGATGTAAGCAATTAAAACAGATCTTATTCATTGAGTTGGAATGACAAATATGCATCAAAAGTGTCCCTGACGGGGACTCTAGAGCCAGCACCAAAAGCACTCAGATAAAGGCTTCCATTGCTCTTTCTCTTGGTGTAAAACGATGCATACTGTTTGGAGAAGAGGTGACTGACACAGTTCTTCAGCAGCAGATTCAGACTTGGTCCTGGTCTTGGTATTTTGGTAGAAAAAGCTTGGTAGGAGGATGGGGGGGAAAGGCATGGGTGAAAGGCCACATTTACTGTTTGTGAGGAGAAAAAACCCATCACTGTGGACAAAGACGGGTTGAGGAAAAGTCTGAGGTCAAAACAGTGTCCGGACCAGTCGCCTCCCCTTGGCCTTGATTCGAGGAAATGTAGCGCTCGTCTCCGTGCTGAGTGGCGATGAGCCCAGAGGAGTGTTCCCGCCTTTCCTCCTCAAAAGGAAGTCAACACTAGATGATGTCATGGCATAGAAGACGTTTCCTGTAGCAGGGATGACCAGCTCTGTGTTTAGAAAAGAAGAGAGAGAAATAAATGGAAACAAACGACAGATTCAATAAAGCTTCTCCAAAGCTGCGCCTGAGCTACACTTAAAACCGCAAGTTAACCAAAGTTATAGATACTAAAAGTAGAAATCCAATTATCAAGAGGATCTCATTTTGTGTCCATTTTGATAACCACCTACCACAGTACCAGATACCTCTTTGATTTGATATCGTCCTTTTAAAAAATTAAATAAACTTCTACTTAGTTTATTTGACAATGGTTTACGTATCTGCTATTTGTATTTTACTTATTATATTTGTCACTTTATCCAATTCCACTGTATCACTTTATTTAGTTTATACTTGTTTTATTTTTACATATGCTGCTAAATTGCACAGTGCGTATTGTTGTATATTGTATATACCTACGTATTAACTGTAATTTTACAGCAATTTCCCTCGGGATAAATAAAGCTTCTTGAATCTTGAATTGTGTTTTTATTATTAATAAGATGAGCCTGACTTTGTTATTTTTTAGTATGCCAGTCTATTTTCTTTCATTTATGTGCACTCTACTTTTGCTGTTGTACTAATGTAAATATCCCCGTTGCGGAACAAATAAAGGAATTCAGAAACTAGTCCGCAAAATACAATGTGCATTTCCAATAGGCGTTGTTTTTCTGGACTGGAAACATATGTTTTAATACCTTTCCCTTCAGGAAGAAGTTGGATCAGCTCATATCTGGACGTCTGTTTGGGGTCCTGACTGTGCTTCTCTAAGGCAGAGCTGATCACGGTGTGTGTCTTGTCATTGCTGGTGACCTGAGGGGACAGAGGAGGACAACAATGACACTGGGACAGCTTGATTTGCACTAATGATATCCTGGCTCCATTCAATCCGGGGATCTGATCCTGATGACTATCATTACGGGATCTTTGCAGATAAGAAGAAAGGCCCTAAGTACAGCATGTCGAAAGATAATTTGGGACCAGAGCATTCTCATTACAGCTGTTAATGAAATGGGTTGAAAAAGTACCAGTATGCTTCGGTATAAGTTTCCATCGTGCAGGTCCATCCGTATCCTGATGATTCGCATATCTGGCCCCGACCCTTGGATGTTGTATGTGGGGTTGTTGCCGCAGGAGACCGATCGGCGGTGTGATTTCGTGGGAGTGGTTGGGGTCAACGTGGCAGGGGTGGACTCATTGGCTGAAGACGACGTGTCAACATCCAGACAGGACACAGACGGAGACCTCATATGCTGCAATCAAAATAACAGCAATGGTGCAGATGATAACTAAAGGGTTTTTCTAGTATAACTTCCAAGTTCAGTAAACAGCGTTTTAAAAGATTAAGGCAAAGCGGAACAGAGTGACTCCTGCATATGTAAAGCTATATTACCTTTGTGAGTTTTGAGAGCAGATGGTTGACAGGGGAGGGAAAGTCAAAGAGGCTGTCACTGTCAGCAGTCAGGCTGCTCCGAGAGTTACTCAGGCTGAAAAACCCGAGAAAATACTTTCAAATTAGGGTTGTGATTATAGCTTTATAGATTATAGATTTGTGTATAATAATCGAATCCGAAGAATGCCAGAAAAAATTATTAAAAAATGCAAATAATGTAAATGTGGTATTATCGAGTATAAAGGAACTCTGCTTACTCTGGGCACTGTGTGATGATGACTGTGGGAGTGAGGCCACGGGGGCTGGGCTCACCAGGGGTTTCAATCTCACTGGAGAGTCTGTAACTGATAACCAAGATGGAATATTTTTAACATGTCATCCTGCTAGAAAATACAAATGAATGTTTTTAACAGATTTGTTCAAACAGAATACACAGGAATATGTATTTACCTCTCCTCCTCTGTCAGTGCTGGGACACTCTGATACCACTGAGTGAAGGCCTCGTCAGTGCTGAAAACACAGTTTTTGCAGGAAGACTGCAGGAGACGGATTTGAGCCAAAACTTCAAATTCCTGTTAACAAAGAAGAAGATCACCACTCCATTAAGTGCCTCCTTCTTAATAACTTTCTCCCTCAGATATTTATTTATTTGTTTATTCCACACATGGCAGTTATTTTAAAACAAAACATGTACACTTAACACAAATGTTATAGCACATGGTGGAAAGGAAGCAGGGAGAAGAACATCTTATTTAGCCCCTAAAAAATGAAATAACCATAAAAAAAGTAATATTCTGTCAGTCACAGTTGCTTACAAATACCTGTTACCTCTATTCTAAAATATGCCATGCATCTCGTTTTTTTTACAGTGTCACATGATTTTTCAATGATATTGCAGAAACAGAACATTAGTCAAGAACAACAGCTCAACCTCTCTCACAACGATTGCATCACCTACCCTTCTCCTTTTGTCAAAGTTGATGTAGCCGTTCTGTAAAGGGAGAGACAGGATGTGTTACGTCAGTTTGAGAATTGTAAAATACTGAACAACTGCCGAGGGGGTTATAACCAACTTTCCCTTTAGTAGAGATAGGGGCAACTTACATCCAGCCTGTCTTTGACTGCAGTGTCCAACATAGTGAGGTCAGTGAGGAAGATGCCCAGGTAGGGCACAGTGCCCTGGGCATTAGACTGAACAAAAAACAAAGACAAGTGTTTCATCAGTTCCCGAGAGGTTTCTATTCACTTTGTCACGAGCCCACCCAGCGAAGGATTACAAAGCGGCGGCCTGCAGCTATTTTTTCAAACAATGGCTCAGGATTCAGCACATCACACACACGACAGCCCTCTGTTCCACTCTGCTGCTGCATGCCCTCTCCATCAAACCTCTATAACACCCCCCCCCCGCTTAACAAAAGTGACATCAGTATCAATGTTTGAATGTAGCCTTTTGTAGAAAACTGTGATTTTAAGTACTTACTGTTTTTCACAACTATGTTTTCAATGCTCTCATGCCTGTGACATACCAAACCCATACGTTTGAATATCGGTGAAAGGCCCTTGAAACTACAACTGATTACAATTTCAACTTCAGAACATTTTTTCAAAATATCTAATATCCCATTTTGTCCCCTAACTTTTACAATACTAATGACACTTTTGCAGGGTCTTACATCATTCATAAATGTTCCAAGGTCTCCCATAAAGGCCTGTGGTGGTGTATAACCCTTCAGGCTAAAACAATTGTTATGCACACGAGGCGTGGGCTGGAAAGTTACTGAAAATAGTTTTTTAAAATTTGCTTTAAGATCTGATGCGTGAGGCAAAGTTGAGGTCATTTTTTATTTACTCTTCTGTGATTGAATCTACCGGACGTGTCACTGTGATCTGACACTCCACTGAGAATAGTTTACAAATGTTTAACTGCGTATAGCTGCGTGTCTCAAGACACTTATTTCAGCCATATACACCCTGGCGCTTCTGAGCTATGCATCAATCTTTGGTTTTTAGTGTTAGAGTTCATTTCCTAATGTTCAACCCTGTCTACTAAAAAGCTGAATCCTTTCACATGAGGCTGTCTTTCAACTCTACTTACCCGATTAAAATGTTTGTTGTTGAGCCTGTTGTCGAGGTTGGCGAACTTGGATGTGCCCTCCTGAAACACAAACGCAAGGAATATATTCAAAGTTAATTTTTGACCTTGGAATCAATTGTTGAGAGAACAGCATCACCACAAAGTCTTTTTAGCATCTGTTCTGTTACTAAAAAATATACTCAACCATAAATGAACCATTAAAATAAAAATAACACAATCTAGTCCTGCTGTATGGATCCGTCTTAATAATGCGTTATATTATTTCATCAAATTCTTCAATGACAGTGTTGTGTATTATTTCTTTCCCTAAACTTTAGTAAGTCTTTTATGAGTCTGAATCATTCATCTTACTCTGTCTGCTTGTGGTAGTCATTTTTAGACAAGCTGAGAGATAAAGGGAAGCAAGTCGCTGTGCTGTGAAAAATCAAAGAAGGCGATGGTGTTTTCTGGCATCAAAGCTCGTAGTGAAGCTTTCAAAATGAAAGCATATGTTTGGATGAATTCCTTTGGGGGCATCATGGGTGAAATCGCAACTAATGCAAAAGTATTGATGCCCGCATTGCACCATCACAGCAAATCAAAACACAACTAATCCTGTCAACTTCCTCTGCCACAGTGCAAACTAAATATAATATACGTCTTCAGATGGGTGTCTCACACTCAAATGGAAGTGCTGACAGAATAAGGGCAGTTCTACTCAACCAGATTAGACTGGTTTGGTTCCTGGTCTGTTAAAGCAGTCATATATCTCTACTGAGTGTTGTTTTCAGCCGAGGAGAAGGCTTGGCTTCAGTTTGAGCGGATTTAACAAAGTGGTCCAGTAGTGGCTCTTGACAGACACATTAATAAATGTCTCATACTGCTGTTTAAATTATGGGATGTGTGTCAGCAGGATGTGAGATGTAAGTGAAGAGGAGTCGCATGGTTTTTCAGATGCTTGACAGATGTCATTGTGTGCTTGCAGTAAGCATGTGTGTTGCTTTTAGCCAGGCTAACTGCATAACTCTAGGCATAGCGTTTGTCGTCAGTTCACCACTTTGGCCCGGACTGAAATATCCTAACTATTATTAGATGGGTTCAGATGATGTTGTACATATATTCATGGTTCAAAACTAATGATATACCCACTAACCTTTGTACTAATAAGCAAACCAAGCTAACACACTAAAGTAAGATAGTTAACTTAATATATATTATACTTTCTTAACATTGGTGTGTTGGCCCCGCCATTGTTTACATTATTATTAGCTTACAGTTTTAAGTACAGCATTACACAGCTTCTTTTTTCCTGTTTCCACGCGGATTAGTTCATACAATAAACAGTCATTTGTAAAATCAGGTTGTCAACTGGGATTATGTTGTATTACGACTGATAGCTGAACAAAAAAGTCCAAAACATAGATCTGCGTACAGTAAACGGTGTCCTTCTTTCTGTGCAATACACTACTGATTTAGGAGTTGCATATCGTACACACAGGTTTAGACTACAAGTGTTAATAGTGGGGGTGGGAAGTATTTTTAAAGACAGCAGCCAAGAGCAACACAGATCCTAGTGACAACAGGCCTCAAACAAATCCAAGACATCAGAACATTTGTTGTAATCTGACTGCTTCTTCAGCTTTTAAGCAACCAGTACGTTTTTACCAACACACAAGTGGTCAAATGACAAGAAGTCCATAAAACACGTAATCAGACTCAAACCTTTCGCTTTTAAGTAAAATAAAAGAAGGTCTGAATGGTTTGATGCTGCGTCCTGACTCGGCTAGAAACAAGCCACTACGTGCCATAAAAAAAGATGAAGTTACAGTATATAACATTTCCATTGTGACTGTTTTTGACGAGACAGAAACTTACCTCCTTGAGGAGTTCTCTGCTTTGCGAGTAGTTGTCCTTTTCTGAGAAGATCTCTGACAGCTCCTCGTACCTCCTCACCGCCTCCCTGTCGAGTGACCAACACAGTGAATTTAAGATTTCATTCATATGTCAAATTTATAAGACAATAAAGAAATTTAGCAGAAACTCAGTTTAAATAGTCTGCAAAATCAAGTGCTTTTAAACAGAAACTGATTCTGGGCTGATGCCCTGACAGAAAATGAGTGTGGTTTATGTTGAGAAGACAACACTGCTGAAGCGGCAATTTCTGAGACATTCTTGTTCTACTACGTCTTCATAAAGTTCACTTCAGAGTTATTTACAAGGTTGACTTGGTGTATAATAAATAAAAGTGACTGGAGGGAAACCTCCTGAAGTGTTGTTTTAAGCTTGAAGAAACTGCCTCCCAGGTCCCAACTACACAACACATTCACAGTTAATATAAACCTTAATATGCAGGGCAGCTTTTTTTAATTGAAAATCTGTATTTTAATACATGATCAAAGACATAACACATTCTTAGCATCTGAAAAAATAACTACACCACATACAGTACATCACATAAAGACGACGGTCAGCTTTAAAATATAATCTCTATATCTGGGCTTAAATTCAAGCACCACACTATATCTGGGCTTATTTTGATTCATTTAGAAATTGTCAGAACGTCAGAAAACAATGGTTTTGTGCATTCGTGAGCCAAAAACAAAAAAACTGATAAGTACTGATTTTTGTATAAGCCTGAAAAAAGAGCAATGCTCCAAAGTAATAAGGTTTAAATTATTACTAATAGATTAGTTATATAGATCATTTAGCTCTACACTATATACATTGTTTTAATGATACTATATAATGTGTTTTTTGTTTAGTTTCTATCTTGATGTCTCATGCTTCTTTGTGTTTTCTTTGTCTTCTGATATATTGATACCTGAACATGTAATCTATAGATTTTTCTTCATCTTTTAATAATTTCTAAATCATTAAATGAGTAAAAACTGAATGTTGTTCAGCTGCACACCTGTCAGTTTCCTGCCACGTCTTCCTCAGCCGGTGGATGGGATTACTCTGCAGGGCGGACACGATGGCATACAGCGAGGAGAAGTTCTTCCTGGCTCGACACTCCTGTTGAAAGCACACACAGATGAACGCACTCATTTGCATGCACACACTCACTACACACACTCACTCACACTGTAACTGAGAACACCTGTGGTGTGGGTCTGGCTGGTATTGAGTTACTGTGTCAGCCTGAGGAGCTGAATAATGCATACTGCTAAAGAGGTTTGTCCCAAAAGAACCCTGCAGTGTGCTTAGGATGCCACTTTGGCAGCAAACCAGTGATACCTCGCTTTGCCAGAGAGGATGTTGGAGTGTGTGTGTATGTGATGACAAATGCAGTTTCACACAGGAATACTGGAGAGAAGCAGTGCTTTATTCACAGGCAAAGATGCTTGGAGAGGAATACAATTTCTCATGAACTCTTTAATATTTTAAAATAAACCGATTGTTGTGCACAATATCCACAAAGCTGTTACAGAACCCAGCAAATCCACATTAATCTTCTACTATTCTGTCATTTTAAGCAGATTCAAAGCTTTACTTTTTGCCTTAAGGTCATACATTTCTAGTATGAAACAACTGGTCATGCTGAGAACATTTCCTATTTTATTTCCTGAAGGTGAACTAGAAACTACAAGTCAAAAAAAGTTGCTGATTTTTTACATTCTTTCTTCTTGTTTTCAGCAAAAACTTCTGCAAAATGCAGTCAGATAGTTTGTTATTTGCTGACGCTCTGTCATGAAACCGACCATACATGTGTTTTCAATCTTGTGTTCTGCTCGCAGATATTAAAGTGAAACTCCAGAATACAGTCAGAGAAGAAATCAAGCTGACTGTGAACTTGTAATGGTATGTACATAGTCATGGCTGAAAATAAGATTATGGTTACGGGATTAAGGGGGGTTTATTGAAGAAAAATGCACAGTTGAGGATTTTGAAAGACTTGCAACCCCAGCTGACATACTGTTAACAATTTCATTTCAAGATCAGCAACATTTCAGTTTTTAATTCTAGCTTGTGAAAATGGCATGAAATACTTTTTTTTTTTTTCACACTGACCTCTGCCACGCTGATCCATTTCTCCAGCAGTCGGGCTCTCTGTTGGCTGCGCAGATTTGTGGGCCAAAGGCTGGATGCTAAAACTGCATTGGCCAGCTTGTTGAACTGTCGTATGGTGGCCCGGACGGACCAACAAACGCCTTCCCTCCCCTTCTTGTCCCTCTGAGACCACAGTGAACCGAGACAGTGGTACGGGACAAGACGGACAAACAGCTCCTGATAAGAGACAGCAAGTAGATCAATAAACACCAGCCTGTTTATCACATCAATCCCTGTGACCCGTTCTGTGAGGTCTGTCTGCTTAGATTTCTTGCTGACAGTTTGGGTTTACGTGGGTGGCACATTTTTTGTTTGTGTTTGCAACCACGGTGGCTCATGTTTCTTTACTTTAATTCTGTGTTTTCTAAACAAGTTCTGTTGCTGGTGTGAGCAGCAAGATCGCCAAATAATTGACAACAGATGGAGAGGAAATACAGGAGGACACATTTTAATGTATCCATATCAGATGATCAAAGTTCATCATAACACAAACCAGGATAGAGCAAAAGGCCAATTATGATGGAGGAAAACAGACTGAATTATATCATCAATAATGACTGCAAAGCAGAGATAAGTAGCATGCAAAAATAGTCTGTAAATGTCCAAATAAACCAAACAATACACAATAATTCAAATTATACATCAAGCACATGAGTATAGAGAGATTAGGATGAGAAAACCCTGACGCATCATGTTGGCTAACATATTAGTGAGATCCTTATGTAAATAAAAATGTAAGCAAATCCAGCGGGCAATATAGGGATCAGCTAAATGTACTAGATAATTCCCATATCAATATATCAGGTATCATTGGTTGATATTTTGATCAGTCAGAAACATGTTATAAGAGGACTCACAGTCTCTATTTTGGTGAGCTGCTCAGCGATCACTGCTGCAGGAAATCCAAGGATGCATGTGGGTTCAAACTTGGAGGCGTCAGGAGGATGGCTGGGGAAACCGGTCTGATCTGCAAAGAGTGAAGCTGTTCAATAAAATGGAGTGGATTAAGAGTACAACAAAAACCTGTTTGTGGGCCCCAGCTGTTTGTATTTTAAGAGTTGCTGTTGCTCTGATCCGTCACAGTGTGCAGTCTGGCTAATGGTGACTTTCTACTGATAACAGCTTAGTAATCTACGGAACACCAGAAGATACTGGGTAAATATGTAATTTAAATGTGAAAATGTGTTTGTTATTGAGCGATAATGAGCTACTTCACTCATGACCTCGAGGTTGCAGGATGAGAAAACAAGATTAAGAGTAAGTGTATATGAACCTGTACAAGTAAGACGTGTCAGACTCAGCAGTGCTATGTGCAAAATGCCAACCCTAGCATGCCAACAACCTCTCAATAACTATACTAACATGCTGATGTTTAGCATCTATATTGTTAACTATGTTCGGCATTATGTAAAAATGGAGTCACATGTTGGATTTAGTTAAGCAGTTTTGTCTCTTTTTTTAAAGAAAGGAAACCACAACCAGCCCATGTTGTAATTTGTTGTCTTTTGCAGCCCCAGTTTGGGATTTTCACTGAGCAGACAAGCATATTTCTACATGAAAACCTCCTCTTGAAAGGTATTAACTGGTGTCATGTGAATCCCAGTTAAGTTACAGACCTTTATGGGAGTCAGGGAGCAGGGCTTTCTCGCTGAGCTCCTCTGCGATCCGGAGGAGGCGAGCACGGAGGTCGGCTGCAGATGAGGAGTCCTGAGGGAAAAGGGGAGCGAGGCGCAGCAGGCGAGACGGCTCCCCCAAACTCTTAAAGTCTTCAGGATACTCAGAGAGCCACATGCTGAACACTGTACACACCGCTCTGCAGGAATGAAGAGAGAAGAAATGATTTTGAGGGCTGGGGGGAATGCAATTCTGAAAATGTATAGGTTAACATAAGAAACATAATAATCTTTTGTTTTTAAGCCTTGATCTCCAGACAGTTCAGAGTTCTAAAAACAAAAAGGTTCTTTATAGCACTGACTCGATAAATCAGGTCATCAGCAAAGGAAAGAAACATCTTCAAATCAATCCGAGAGTTTTTTTAAAGAAAAAATATCTGTGTTTGTTTTAAACTCTGAATGCCAGAGGCCGAAAAACAAGCTGTTGCAGATTGGAATTGATTGAATATATTGATATTGAGGTTGCCAAGAAAATCACAATCTTGAGGGGTTTAAAGAAGATAAGCAGCTTAGAGATAAAGCTATCATTAAGTGGATATACTGTAAGATAAAGATTGTGTGGGTTCTTACAGTCTATGTTAAACATCTCTAAAGTAGTTTACATAACTGTTAACAATCCTTTGCATTTCCTGTTGCTGGTTTTAGTTTTAGTGTCTTCTGTTGATGTTTTTTTTTTTATTTAAATAGGTCATTTAAAAAAGGGTATTAAGAAAATAAGGAGAAGCTACTTTCACATAGCTTAAGTTGTTAGAAGATGTACTTGTACTAGGCGGTGGTGGCAAAGTCCATAGGGGCTTGGCCTGGGAACTGGAAGGTCACCAGTGTGCCACCGTGGTGTCCCTGAGCAAGACACTGGTTACCTACACTGCTCCCCGGGCGCCGTACATAATGGCAGCCCACTGCTCCTAACACTAGGATGGGTCAAATGCAGAGACCGCATCTCGTTGTCCTAGTACTTGTACTCTGTGCAATGACAATAAAGTTTAATCTTTACTTCTGGCAGAGGTAGCTCCACACTTATATTTAAGCTTGCACACATCAACACACAGCATGTCACAGTAAACGTGGCAAAAAGATTTTGGGTAGCCTTCATAAGCTCACCTGTTGAAGGAATGTCTTATCTGACTCCTCTCAGTTCCCCCAGGTGGGTTCTCCAATCTGTAAGTGAAGCAGAAGATGAAAAGGGTGAAACATAAATAATATTCAGCTTCAAATGTGCACATCTGCTATGTCATAAATAATGCTTTGTGATACATTTATTTATGGCTGGTTTTCCTCAAGTTGCTTTTTATCCAAGGCATTATCATGATGTTCACAGGTAACACTGCCAGAAATCGAGTCTCTCCTGTGTGTAGCTTCTTAGGAAAAACATTCCCAACAGCTGTTTCATACAAATGCGTCCATTATTTAATATAGACTTTATAAAAGAATGAGCCTTCACGAGCATTTTGCAGAATTATCTTGCAGTTATTTTAAAGTGACACACTGGTGCTTCCTCAACTGTGGAAGTGTCTCTAAATGAAATTAAACAATTAATCTAGCTACTGCTGTTTAAAATGGAGCTTGACAAATTGCAAAGCTAAACTAACATCTGTTTATTTTGTGTACATTGGAAATTAAATGAACAGTGGATTGATCACCCAGTTTGCAGACTCTAATGTAACCATTTATCTGTGCTATTAAGCAGTGTAACTCCAACTCTTATTCGAATACGGTAAAACTGAAATCGTAAACATCCTGCTTAGAATCTGCATGTTTGCATTTTCACAGTGAGCAAGCGAGCATGGTAGTTTTAATCACATAGCACAGAGCACCTAGCATGGCTGTCGACTTGTGCTGTTTATAAGTAACAAGTATTTAAGACATGTTTGGTGCTCATTTATAAGCTAAGTTACACTCACTTAGCCAAAATGGTAAATATAAAACATTACACTTGATAAAATTGTTAGCATTGTCATAGGGAATTCCCATTCCCCTTTGTTAGCATGTTGACATTGGCCCTAATTCTGGAGTTGCTAGCATGGCTGTAGATTGTCATTCTTATATGTTTTCCCAGTTTAGCAAAGAGAGGTGTAAGCAGAGTCAATTCACAATTTATTTGTTTAACCAACCTCCAACTGGACTAAATGTATGACCACGCCTACCGTGCGCTTATCAACAGTGCCGACTGCGCATGTCCGGTTTCGTTCCACGCTACTGTCAGGTAAGTGGCGTACGCACTTCTAGCCCCTAAGTTGCCCTATAACCTCTGGTTTTCCCGTAACAAGAAGACAATGTCAACAAACTTTTAGTTGGTTCGACGAGAGTTTGCTTCAGGATATTTCCCTTTGCGATCGTTATTAACATAAACAATAATTCGTCTTTAAAGGAATACAGAGACACTTCTTCTGGCTACCAACGTAACGTCGAGTGCGGGTGGGTCATTGCGCATGCGTAGAACCGAGTGCTCCCTGACGCGCAACTTGGAAAGTTATTTCGCCCGTCTTTTATAAAAACTCTCCCCGAAACCGATATTATTTTACCAGAAAAAAAACAACACACCGTAGAGAGATGATATTTGTTTAAACTACCCTACCTGTCAGTGAGGATGTCCAGCACTCTGCCCGGGGAGGTGAAGGATCGATAGGTGGAGAGGAAGATTGTGATGAAGGAGGAGTCTCCGAAAGAAAAGGAGTGAAGGAGGTGGAGCACCAGCTTCTCTTCTGTCCCTGCTTTTACACACTGGGAGCGAGAAACCGCTGACTGGAGGAAGAAATAATAAAGTAAGTTAAATGTGACAACAAATAAGATACTTGCCTCAATTAGTCACGCTTGACTCACCGTCACGCTGTTGGGGGTGCCATGCTGCTGTTTCACCACCACTGTGTATATCACTCCATCCTCCTCTTCTTCAACCACAGTGGACTGTAGAGCAATGAAACCAGATTAAAGCACTGTTCTTGTGTTTCAAAAAGTGTATTAATTAATAGTGGATTCTTGTAAGGATATTGGAATTGGGAGGAATGAATTGTTTGGGTCAATATTTAGTTTTTAAAAATAAAAGTGCTGGTACTGATTCCACATACTAAATGTAGTCATGCCCTTTAACTGAACTGCATAGACTTACACCATGAAAAGTATAATCTGTTCTACATCAGACACACAATATCTATGTAGAAAAGAGAATAAAATAAAGCTGCTTTGAACTCATTTCTAACCCACTACATTGAGCTCTAATGATCCCGTTTTGGCCTGGGGGGAAAGTCCCTGACACAGTTACCCACACTTGTACTGGCTCACAGGCATATTATGTTGTACATGTTACATGCACAACACGCATGGGCCTTACTTACCAGATCCAGAGGACAGTACCAGGTGGTCTTCATTGGTGAGGGATCTCCCTAAAGAAGAAAATGAAGAAAAAAAAAGATTTGGTGCCAAACAAGTAAATCTGCAGTAAAGCAACACATCATATAATCATTAAGTGTATAGCCTGAGGCTGTGATTGTGAGTGTCTGGTCTGTGACCTTTTCATATGAAGGCTTACTGATCCTGACCCCCCCATAGACTGCATCACGTTATGACTTACATGGTACAATGATGCAGAAAGTACAAAAACATGTTAGAATATCAATAGACATGATGAAAGCTGTGATGAGAAAACACTTAATTTAGCAGGTGGATACATGTGCATCACTAATGTGTCTTTTGACAAAGCTGCATAATGCTAAGCTTCCAAAGTCCAAAAAGATTTATACATTGATTTTGTGAACAAAAGAGAATAAATACAGGACTGTGTTGGCTCTGTATGCACAAGATGCAAAGATTCTGAATTTGAATTATAGTCTTATCAAATCCCACATACTGCATGTCCAGCATTTATAAACCATAACAACTTTCACATAATTTCAGATATTATATTCAACATATTAAACATTAGTTGAATACATAATCCAACATTAAGCTGCAGAGTTTAAATGATGCATTCGATAAAAAAAGATCTCTAGATTATCTCCGAATTTACTTGTTGGTGCAAGCCATTAGTTATCAATCACACATAGACCAGAAAACTCCCCAGACTACGCAATTATGAGTGAAATGGATGCTAATTCATAACAATCACTCGTACATGATTAAGTGTTGCTTAAAATGAAACCTTCGTGCAGCCGTAGACATTTCAACGCGCTGTGGAAAAGTACAATGATTAAGAATTTGTCTTGGCAGTATTAGTGCCCAGTCTTAACTACCACTATGTTGACAGTGACACGCGCACTTCTTGGATCCTGAGGCTTAAGTCATGTAGCAGCCAGTGACTCATAGCACTTTAATAGTAAGAAGAAGTGTGAGACGTACAGTAGCACTGCAGAGACATTTCAATAATGCCAAAACAGCCACAGAGACAAAGCCAGAGGCCACAAACCTGCTTTTGCTGTCATTTTTAGCGACATAGGTTGAATATATCTTTAAAGCCTGGTGATGGTGAATGTATTTAGTTGAGGTCTGTATAATTAAGTAAAATTTACACTATTTTCGTAAGTATTCATATACAACTTTATAACTCTACTTCTCTATATTTCATAGACAAATAGGGTACTTATTAATACTTTTCCTTATATCATTTATCTTTAACTTTTCAAAGAAAATTAAATGAAACGAAGCACATAACTTGCTTCTGAAATACAACATTTTGTTTAGAAAAACAGCAGTTCCTTTACCTGTTATGCCTGTGACTTCTTAGAAAAACAGTGTGTGATGTTTTAATTGTCCATGAATTATAAGCATTTCTTTCAAGGATACATTTTCCCTCTAGTGTTTCTGAGTTTCAGAAATCAGCTTTTGTGTTTCTCAGCTGATACAGGCATGTTTTTACTCAAATAGTTCAAGTTATTTGATGTAGTTGTTTTCTTGTGTTGTTTCTTACTCTAACAGAGCTGTCAACAAATTTCAGAATAAGACGGTACGGTGAAATAGTCAGTTTAGCATAGGAAGGTTCCTAACGGAGCGAAATGACCCGGAAGTACCCAAGTGGCCGCCATGATAAGAGCTGTTCAAATTATCTAGATGGTAGGAAAGGAGATTTGAAACTCTCTAACCTCCTTTAGCTTAGGAAACACTGGACCTTCCTTTGCGAAAGTAAAGGAGAAAACGCGGTCCCACAATGCCTTGCGGCCACAACATTTGCCATGACATGACATTCGGTTTATCAAGCAGTTTAAAACGTATATGCCGTAACTTGCTAAAGTGCTTTGTTTTGAACGTTCAACAACACTGTATTAATCGAAAGGAGAAATATGAATGTTAGGCCTACTTTTTTACTGAAATGATCAAAGTCCACATTTCAGTGTTTACTGAGCTGTGTGGGGTTTCTTAAACATTTTAAAACATGTTTGAATTGTGATATACAAAGCCTATAAACATAGGTTAAGGCATAACTTGTTTATAATAAACACATTTGTATTTATTTTTAAATGTTCATATAATCATACGTATTGGGATTCATGTGGGTTAGTACGTGTGGACCAGAGGGTAAGGGGGCCAAACATAAGTTTCACTTCCCTTTTTTATTTCAATTCCAACCTTGCTAACAAAGAATATATGTCTCACTGTTGTCCCTGTTCCTAACCACCTGTTTTTCTACCTACTATCGCGGTTTGCGGTGCAAAGTCTCTAGATGCGCTTTCCCCCTCATCAGACGCACATTAATAACGTCCGCTGGCGCATCATAAATACGTCGGGTAGTGTAAGTGCAGTCGGATTCTCAAAGCACCGCAGCCTCTTTTCCTAAGTCCTTTTGAATTCTCCTGTCCACTGTTCCTTAACCCCGTGACCTTTCACGCAAAGGTCAAGGAATAGTAGATAGGAATAGACGATAGGAGCTGATTTTTTGACAATTCGACCGTACCCAGAGTCTTGTTTTGTGAGTGGTCGGAGGTGGGTGTGGCTACTCCTCTTGTTTACATCAAAATTACCGATGCATTTTAGAAATCCATCAATCACTATCGCGTTACACATCTGCTGGCAGTGACACGTTCGCATCGGTGACTTTTTCCATCATATAAAATGCATGAGCAAGACACAGTGTGAAGTCAAACTGGTTGTCTGGCATAAGGTTCCAGCTGTTCGTACAATGTCGTGAGTCAACAGTTTTATTGATGACATGAGCAACACCTTGGAAACTACACCCTAAGGACAACATTGTATAAACCATTCTGACTGATAAACCTCCTCTCATAAAAAGGAAAACTCATGACCTGACCCGTTTCATTTTCCTTTATGTAGCCAATGCTGAAATGTAAGCTCATGCAAAGTCAGAGTCACAGAATGAGCCAAGGAACATATTCATACAGAAAGCAGAAGAACCATCTTCTATCCTCTTGTGGTGTCATTAGCTGTTATAATAAGCGTTTGTTTGCCCCTATTAGCCTATTTCAAAGTACCTTGGCTTGACTTGGTCGAAGGTCAAAACTCCAAGCAGGCGCTCCTTTCATTCAAAAAGGATCCTACTGCACTCTTTAATCCGTGTATCAAACCTGTTTTTCTACCTACTATCGTGGTTTGCTTCTACACAAATCTGCATGCAACTCTGTCTTTAGCATGAAATCATCCCAAGCACTAAAAAACTGAAGGAAAAAAAAATGGTCACCACAGTTACCTTTCCCTCTGCAAGTCCAGACAGGTAGCAATCCCTAACCTTCCTGGAAATCTTCAGGAGCAAGGCACGAATCGAATTTTCATTCTCTCCATTTTCTCTCATCTGTTGCTCCCTCTCCGTTCTCGCTCTCTTTCTGAATTCGACCGCCGTTTTTTTTATCCGTCAGTTGATCTAGATTTGTGTGTTTTATATCTTTACTGTTTGCCTCTCAACGCCTTGTGGCTCTATACCACAAAGACACACCTGAAGCAGGAGTTAAGTCCCGCCCCCGCTAGCCTGCATCACCTAGGCACACCCATTAAACACACACACACACACACACACACACACACACACACACACACACACACACACACACACACACACACACACACACACACACACACACACACACACACACACAGATAGATAGATAGGGATACGTTGGTGTTGATAGCACAACAGTCATTTTCAGTGAGTTGCTTTTACACCCATGGTAAGAAAATTGCTCACACATTGCAGACCCCCATCAATACACACACACACACACACACACACACACACACACACACACACACACACACACACACACACACACACACACAACCCTGAAGCTATTTCCAGAACAATACCCCCTCTCTTTGAGTCTCTCTCCTGCTCTCTTTGTCTTTCTATATGACCTTCCCATACAGATAAACCAGTTTGACTGAGTATCCTGTTCAATACAACACAAAGCAAAACAACCATACACTGAGAATGCTTCATACTGTACTTTATTCTAAAGCCTGGCATGCTTTTTGAGACGAAGAGGCTTGTAGTCTTTAAAGGTAATACATGTTCAGATGGCCACTGACCAACCAGGAAGCAAGCTGTGTTTATTTAAGGGGCTAATGACATTGCAGAGTGATGTTAACTAGGTTTAGACTTTCACAGCGCTGTGTGTGTCTGTTGCAACTGCAAATTAGGTTGTATTGAACTGTGAACGTCTAACAACACAAACGTTGCTAAAACCAAAACAATGTGCTTAAAGCGCTAAAATGATCAATGGAGCTGAGAGGAATTGCAGAGTCTGGGGATAATTCCTAAACCTTGTGCAATGTGCAACACTTTCATTATGATGGTCATTTAACCCGTTGTTTGCTGAAAGTACAGCGTTATGTACAATAGAGCTGCCATCCTCGAGATGAATGTGTACTTAACTAAAGTAAAACTTGACCTAAAGTGCTTGTAGGAATATGCTTGTAGCATAAAATGTGTGAAAAATAATTAAATAAAAACCCCAGAAAATATTGTATTGTTCAAACTACACCACGAGCAGTAAATAACTGGTACTCCCAATTAGTCATCCTAAAAATCTAGACCACACACAAAGTGAATTGTATCTAAATTGTCTGACATCACCAGCTCCAGTTATTATACTCCTTAGCTTTATTTATTTTAAAAACGTATATAAACTTGTTGATGCAATGGACAATTAAAAGTTCAACGCCATTTCCTTGACTTAAAATTAAACACATGTTCGAAACTAACAGTTACCGCAAAGAACTGGTATGACATAACACAGATCTTTTGTATAGTAAGAGTGTAGAAAATAACAAAATTAAAACCTGATTCTGCTATATCGGAGTTACACGGAGAAACACAGGTAACATGTAGTGTGATTAACATCCATTAAAGAGTCTTGCTGAGATAAAGACTTGTTAAAGAGGCTTAAAATATAGGTTATTTATATGAAATGGTTAAAGGTTTCCCTCCAATGCACATGTCTTACGGCTCGTAAAGGTGTGAACATTATTTAAAGCTTTCACTGCTCACTTTTCTGTCATTTAGCACTTTAGTGCAGTGATCCTGCGGGCCTTTATATCACAATCACAAAGAAAAACGTGCGCTTTGCTCTGTTTCCTTATTCCAGAAAGAACTGATGAGATACTTGAGATTAAAGTGTTTTCAGTGGAGTGTCGATTGAGATTGCCTTTTGAAACCAGACTGAATCTGGGTCAGAGGAACGAGCCTTTCTGTGAAGGAACTTTTCAAAGCGTAATAGATGTATGTAATTTGGAATTCAGCTGCCTCGTAGGCTGGTAGATAAGCATCATGATTATAGGGGTGGGTGGCATGATGGGTTATGGTGCGTGAAAAAGAACTCTGCAGCTGTTATTTAGTTGTTTTCAGGTATTATCAAAACCAATATTGATTTTTTCCCACATGTACCATTGTTGTTGCTATATGTGCAACTTTGTTTATGTTCTTTTCAAAGATAGGATCTTGTCTCAAGGCCCTAAGCTCCCCTTTTTTTTCTTCCCACCCCCAGCAGCATACAGGAAGTACATAATAAGTGGAGACAAACACAGGAAGCAGGACGTGCTGTCGTGTTGTGAAGCTGTTTTTTTCCCCCTCTCCTTCTATCACAAGCCGAGGCTGCGTCAACCTCTCCTGAACCACTTGGCCAGTTATTGGACGGCTCCAGAAAAGCACCGGGCAGGAAGCAGATTCTCCATTTTCACCTCCTGGTCTCAGAAACAACCAGCTCTAATCTTTAACTTAAATAAATCCATATACAGTGGTATGCAAAAGTTTGGGCACCCCTTAGGAAAACCACTGCATCAGTTTGTCACTTGCTGAGCTTTTGAAGCAGCAACTTCATTTTAACATGTTATACCTTATGGTAACAGAAACATCTCAGTAGTGAAATAACTTTTATTGGTCAAACAGAAACATGTTTATGTGCATTCAAACAAAAATAGGCATGTGCATAAATTTGGGCACCCCTAAGAAATAATTCCATTAATATTTAGTATTGCCTCCTTTTGCTGCAATAACGGCCTGTAGACGCCTCCTGTAGCCACAGACAAGTCCCTTAAGCCTGGCAGGTGGTATTTTGGCCCATTCTTCCACACAAAACGTCTCCAGTTCAGTCAGGTTTCTTGGCCTCCGTGCATGGACAGCCTTCTTCAAATAAATCCATACATTTTCAATGATGTTAAGGTCTGGGGACTGGGATGGCCATTCCAGAACATTGTACCTGTGCTTCTGCATGAATTCCTTGGTGGATTTTGATCGGTGCTTAGGATCATTGTCCTGCTGAAAAATCCAACCCCGGCGTAGCTTCAACTTTGTGACTGACTCTAGAACATTCTTGTCAAGAATCTCCTGGTACTGTAAGGAATTCATGTGGCCCTCAACTTTAACAAGTTTTCCAGTACCTGTGCTAGCCACACAGCCCCATAACATGATAGATCCTCCACCAAATTTTACAGTGGGCAACAAGTTCTTTTCATTGAATGCAGTGTGTTTTTTTCGCCATGCATACCTGTTCATGTTATGACCAAATAACTCAATCTTGGTCTCATCTGACCACAGTATTTTGTTCCAAAATGCTTCTGGCTTGTCCAGATGTGCTTTTGCATACCTCATGCGACTCTTCTTGTGATTAACACTCAGGAAAGGCTTTTTGCACATCACCCTTCCAATGAGCTCTTCCTGGTGCAAAGTACGCTGGATTGTGGAACGGTGAACAACTACACCATCAGCAGCCAGATGTTGTTGTA
Organism: Eleginops maclovinus; assembly: GCF_036324505.1. Lineage (NCBI taxonomy): Eukaryota > Metazoa > Chordata > Actinopteri > Perciformes > Eleginopidae > Eleginops > Eleginops maclovinus. Next base: position 8,265,468 of record NC_086351.1, on the reverse strand, counting down.
GTTCTCTGGAGGTGGTCTGTGGCTTCTCTGTGACCATTTTCACCATCCTTCGCCTGTGCCTTTCCCCTATTTTTGTCGGCCTACCACATCTTTCCTTCACACGGACTGTTCCTGTGGCCTTCCATTTCACAACTACGTTTCTGACTGTGGAGACAGACAGTTTAAACCTGTCAGATAATTTTTTGTACCCTTCTCCTAATTTATAATGTTGGATTATCTTAGCTTTCAGGTCAGTGGAGAGTTGTTTTGAGGTCCCCATCTTGCCACTCCCTAAGAAAGAACCTAGGCCAGGCACAGCCAGCTATTACCTATGTTAAATAGCCTTTTTCATGATTGGTTCCACCTGTCTTTGTAATTGAAGGTCTAATGAGCTAATCAAAGCAATTTTGTGCAGCAACCTGTCAGCTATAAATCCGTACAGGTGTTGAAATGAATGCTATTTATAAGGGTGCCCAAACTTTTGCACATCCCATTTTTTGCATTTTATTTTATTATAATAAAACTATGTAATGCTACCCTAAGAATTTTGGTCTGGAAAACACTAAAACGTCTACATCTTTGTAGGAAAACAAATGTTGTTGCTGTGATCTTCTATTATAAAGGAAAAGCAAATTGTCATGAAATCTCAGAGGGGTGCCCAAACTTTTGCATACCACTGTACCTGGGCTTCTGCGCTTTGGATTTGAACAAATACACACACTGCAGCAGACCTTATTTAAAACCCTACACAAGTACTCCCACTGAACAGGGGGTCATAAATACATCTTCTGAAGCTTTATTTAAAGATAACCATTGTTTTTTTGGAGTGTTCCACAACCCCGACCCTTCCTTCCTATCTTTCTCTCTGCTCCTCTTCTCTCGCTTTCATCTATGTTTCCCTTGGTGCCCCGTTATCTACTCTCTTTCAAGTAATTGGTGGCATTCAGGTCAAAGCTGTTCTATTCCCCTTAAAGGAAAAATCCTGCCTTGGATACGATTACTCAGATATCATCAGTCTGTGATGTTCTGCAAGTTAATTTGTAGGGAATAGTTGACTTGATCTGGCTCATCAGATTCTACTTCAGTGAGTCATTTTCACAAAAATCTCCAGATAACGGGCATTAACTTGTTCCAGTCAGTCAAAGTTGTGTTTATAGGAGCATGCAGTAGGTAGCTATCTAGGCAAAGTATATGGACACCAAATCATAACACCCATTAGTGAAGATATTATTCCTAAAGGACATTAGTGTCACAGGGCACTTAAGCACCAGTGCACTCCAAATCAACGTTGCGTCTCTCAATCAAAAGAAAGGTCTCAAAATCATCTCTTAACGGTGTAAAGAGGTCATTTTAAAAGGGCTTCTCTAGTCTTTGCAACCACTAAAAGCTTTTTTTTACACAAATGTCAGCATTAACACACCATACAAGGTGCCACCCGCTCATCAGGAGTGTTTTACATACAGACACACTGTTGGCCATGCAACTTGGAAGCTATTGGTTATAATGGCCATAGGGGCCAGTTAGGACAAAACCATTATAATGAACAGGTCTATTAAGGCAACATCTATATCAAAATCTTGCTGCTTAATTGTTGAATATTTTTTATACAATTCAGTTTTCTTCACCAAGCAGAAAAAATGGGATAAGTACAATCATCAATTGTATTATCATCTACTATCTGTATTAACAAGTACTTGTTTCAGGCTTGATTTCCGTCTCAATCAATACATTTGAAGCTGAAAACGCTGTTTCTTTCACCTAGAAGCCCCATTGTTCACTCGAGGTTTTCACTTCTAGCATTCTGACTCACACATCCAAGTTTCCCTCATTAAAGAATCAGCAAGTGGCCATATCGGATTCCACTCGACAGCCTGTCCTTGGAGACAGCCTGTGATACTGGATACTGTTTATAGGGAGAGCAGGTGTACACCGCATCCACCGGCCAAACCCCCACATACATTATTAACTGTTGTGGTCCAGCAGCCGCCTTGTGACACAAGCACGGAGGAAGTCTGCTTATTCGGAAAGAGAGTGAGGGTAATTTCTGTTTTTAGCTGCGAGGTGTTTCTCTAAGCCCTCTGTGAAGTAAAACCAAAGAGCCATGTGCAGGTCATGTGCGGTTGGGGCAAGAGAGTTGGTCAGTAGGTCATCATGACTCAGAGAACATGTATTACAAATACGGCTTTTGTTGAGGTCTTAAGTGAACCACATGTGCAGGGGAGAAGAGATCCTTTTTTCAGCTATAGATATACCTGATTAAAACTTTGCAATATAAGTCTTCAAAGTTCTCTAGAGCTAATGTCTCATAATATCTCTACAAACTGTGTGAAGCTGGACCATATAAGAGCTTCTGATAACCTCACTTTTGAGTCACTAAACATTAACAGAGGTGAAAGATCGTGGGAAATTAGCCTCTGCCATGAACCTTTTAACTTCCTCGACTTTTAGTTTAACTTAAATCCATTCTACAGATGTTATCCCAGTGTCTGTTAAAACACACTATTAGAAGAGTGGAGAAAATATGTCTTAAAGAAATTACACTTAAACAGGTCAAAGTTTCTACAGCCTGGCTGCTTTGTGAGCTAAATACCGACATCAACATGCTAATGCTAGGTTGGTTTGATGTTTACCATTGTCAACATGTACATTTGCTAATTAGAACTAAAGGCAAAGCACTGCCGAAGCTGTCGGGATTGTAGTTTTGCAGATGTTAAGAAATATTAGATGTTTGGCTTGATGTTTGCACTAAAGGAGTTTATTCGGTACACACTATCTCTATCTCTTTTCTTTTTTTCTGTCTCTATCACACTGGTTTCAGTCCCTCAGGGTCTGAAACCAGCGGACCGCATCTGCTGTTTGTAGAAGATACTGGTAGTGGAGCTCAGCGTGTGCTGTTTCACAGAGAACCGTCCTAATAGCTGTTAGCAGTGTTTACCAGGAGAGCCATAAGAAATAAAAAGTCCTCTTAATCCCCTAGCAGTGCCGTCGCATCACTTTATTATGTGAACAGAAGAAAAACTAATAAAGAAGGCAGGAGATTGTCTGTACTCAAACAGCACAGAGCAAAGCTGTGACAAAAAAACTTCATATCACTTTCTGTTAGACACTCAAGTGACAAAATGATGGATGTCTTTCACTGAGGCGAAAGGAAAACACTCACCTGTGAAGTTTCCAAGTCATCGCTGCCGCTGCCTCTCCTTGATTGGCTGCTCGGGGTGACGCTGTCAGAGAGTAAGGGCCGGTAGCCAATGAGAGGCACGTCGCTTGACTCCACCCCTGGCAGGTCATAACCACCTGTTCGCAGGTTACGGGGGAGCATGGTGCCAGCTGCCAAAGACAGGGAGGACATTAGAGAATAAGTACTTCATGCTCTCTTAGGCAGACGTTCAGGTTAACATCTTGAGCGTTTGTCGGAAGTGATAAAATGAATGTGTGTGCATGATAGTACAAAGTATTTATCATTCTAGATAGTTTTATAGGTATAGAGAGCAGGAAATCACTTTAGCCTTTTATTTTTAAGTACTGCTATTGGTTTAAACCTTGCAGAATGGTTAACTGTCCAAAATATAGCTCTGATTTATTGCAATTATTTAATTTATTGCCAGGTCTGCTCCTGTCTTCAGGGTTAAAATGAATCATAACGAAGCTTTCATACACAAGTTTTATGCACCCATACCTGACACAAATATCTGCTCCAACTTTCAGTTTTAAATTCAGCCTTTAAATTGTTCTGTTAGTCAATGCATTTTATTGAATAATCTTTAAATTAACTATGAATGTTTGTTTTTTCCAATCATATAGCATATTTCTGTATTCTGTTTTATTGTAGTCTTCTTAAATGCTATGCTGTGTTTCTATACTAGATTGCTAAGTGTTGACACAAAGGTAGAAAAGATGGATTTTCTAGTCTCTTAAAAAAAAATTATACATTCCAATAAATGTCCATGCCCTGTTTGTAACTCACTAATGATTCTGAACCTCTTAAGATCAACACTGGAAGCCTTGACAGGCACAGTAACACAACCTTTGAGTGCAAGTCCATGACATTTTAAATGTACGAACACACTACAGTAAGTTAATGGCAGCCATAGCGTGGTTCATTTGTTTAACACATTCATTGTGCCCCACAGCAGGTCAGGATTTGCATAGCAACCCCTCCTTCCATTTCCCTTTCCTTGCTTTGGTATTTGGACGACCATGAAGATAGACATCTAGTCAACACTGGTTCAGGAAGAGAGGTGTAGGAGGGGGAAAGATAGCGAGGTTGATACAGTATAAGTGCTATGGAAATGAGACCTATAGGTTCAATAAAGGTGCGTTGAGGTTTATTTTGTTTTTCCTCTCCAGCATAGCGTGCAGAATGGCTGTCAGGTGGCTGCTGTGTTTAAAAGTGCACATAATCAATCACCTACAGTGCCTTCTGACACGTCCATCCTGGAGAAAATGTCCTTTCGTGACCCCTTAGCAGCTCTTTGCACCTCTGGATAAGAAACAACAGGGGCCAAAAAGCCTCAAGTGTAATATAGAAATGTGCTGGCACTCCCAGCTTTCCATTGTGCTTTTGTCTCTGACTCCTGCAGCTCTGTAGACTGTATATAAAACTCCCATTTATAATATTGCATAAGAAACTTGTCTGCATGTGATGGGAGGGAAAGACAGATCTGCAGGTAGAAAAAGTCATAAACAGTACAGTTTATATCCTGACCAACGGTCATACAGAGTTCTGAATGCCTGCTATTCACAGGCTCTGACCAAAGCAAACAACAAACATATGACTGAGGTGTACACACACACATACTGTTAGCTGTAACTAGGTTACAGTTAAGTTTCAGCCCAGAATGCTCCTTTCAATAATACTGCCATAGGATGCTGGGGTTATAGTTATGCTAAGTCCTAAAGATAGCTTCTGTCACAGTAGCTGTATGATGTAATTAAAGCCTGACAGTGTGAGGGCTGTAAAAGTTTGTACCTGCTGACACTCCTAATAAAACACACAAGGTTGACAGATGGTGATATGTGCTTCCTATATGAATCACTCAATGACATGAAGGGAATTTAAACAAACGCAGAACAATTAAGCGAATAGAGGAAGAGACATGAAGGAAGCTGTAATTCAACTTACTTATAGCTAAGTGTCATTCGTAGGATGTGTGTAATCCGACGATGGTCAACTGGATTCAGGCAGCATCGGGTGACCGCTGCTGCTGGATCGGTGGCCGGCTCAGCTGAGGAGAGTCGCGCCCATCTGCCACCGTCACCGCCGACAACGACTAGGGTCTCCGTTCCCGCACCCTCACTCTCTCTCCCCTCTATCAGTGACCTCGCACCGCTCTTGTGTCCAGCCTTCAGCAGCTGATAGCGCACTTTGAACAAGCTGTAAACTCCCTCTCTCTTCCCACTCCCCCCCCCCCGCCCCCTTTCTGACGTTGCAGTTCCTGTATGTTGTGCTCACAGCGCTTTGGCAACAGCACCGTCTCTCTGGGTGGTGCACCATGTGAGGATACTGTAGCCTACAGCAGACCGCCTTTAACGCACTTATCCTATGAGGAAATGTGTCCTCACTAATCGAAGAGAAAAAGATTCGCTGCAAGACACGGAAGTATTTCCGCACAGACGGCTCGCGCGCACGCACGCACGTAGCGTTTAGGTTACACACGCGCTCTTGTATTGCCAATGAGAGTTCCTAAAGCTGTAACTTCCTCGCATCGTCTAACCTTATCCTGACTTCACCACAAACATTGCCGAGGTTATTTATAACTTTAGTTGAATAAAATTGGTTCATGCTTTATGTGTATCCAACCCATCTTCACTTCATTTCTTCTTCACTTATATTACTCTCTTGTAAAAAATAAAAGGGATAAACCGACATCCTAAATATTTAATATGACCTACATACTTAAAGTTCGTCACAAATACAGTGTGGAAAACAATAATATTGGCTCAATTACATTTTTAGGTAGGCGTAATTGTCCTTTACTTGAGTATTCCTATTTTTGTTTTTTACCTACTTATCCATGTTCTGCGGCCCCTCAGTTAAAAAACAACAAGTGCAAATATGCCCTCTTGGATGCCAATACAGATAATGTAAACACTTTGTATTTTTTAATTCATCATGCTTGAAACACACATTTGGCTACTTTTAGACCGCTTACTTTGTGTGTGTGCCCCTCATGAGTCTCATGATATCTCATGTCACTGATCCACATCATGCTTAACCCTCCTTTGATTAATTGACTGATGCTCTTATCACTGGGGGACAGACATGCCGAAGGACTAACTGGTTAGACATGTTGCTGTGACTCCACTTTTAGGCAATTATGAATGGGACTGTCTGTAACCGAAAGGCCAACCACCCCCTCCCCCCTCTGATTACCCCAGGCATCATGTGACGGTGATGACCATGTGCATCATTTTTAGGATAGATAAATAGAAATGTTATTTGTCTCCATAGGGAAGTTGTAGCACAATTGCAAGGTATCAATCAAAACAAACATTAACTGAAGCCAGCAAAGACGCTTCGCACCGGTTCAACCTTTTTTGACATCAAACTGGTTTCTAACCTTTTTAACTTGCGACTCTTTAAGCCAAGCACTGCCTTGTGACCTCTGATCACATTGCACAAGGAATGAGAAGTTCAAAAGTGATGCTGATCCTTTCATTTGAGAAGGCTTTAAGGCCCTGAGGAGGTGCAACTCTCAAGTATTTTGAGAGGAAACAAAAACTATTTATGATGCCCTTAGCAAGTCCTGACCAGTAGTTGCAGTAGTGGAAGAAGAACTCAAATCTTACCGAAGTGTAGAGCTACTCAAAAGAAGTACGAAGTCCTTCATTTCAATCGTGTAAAAATCCATAAAAATAACCTTAAAGTACCAAAACTATAACTTTTTGCATAATGGCCTATTTCTGAATAATATGTATTATATTACTGAAATATAGTCCATGTTGTTAGCAGCACTAATGTTGCACTATTTGAATCCATAAATATATTGCATAATTAATTAGTTGCTTTAAGTTCAATAATAATGTTCCTAATCTGCAAAGTAACAAGAAATGTATGTGTCAAATAAATGTAGTGGGAATAAAAACACTGCCTTCGTAAAAGTAAGTTGTCCTCATTTATAAATCCTCATATAAAGTAGCTAGATAGAAGAATCGAGGATGAAACCCTCTTTATTAGTCACATACATGCACACAGCAGAGCACACACAGTGAAATGTGTCCTCTGCATTTAACCCATCCTAGTACTAGGAGCAGTGGGCAGCTATTGTGCAGCGCCCGGGGAGCAATGGGGAGGGGGGATTGGAAGTGTCCGGTGCCTTGCTCAAGGGCACCACAGCCAACCCTAACCCTAACCCTGACATTTTCGGTCTTTGGGATGAAGTATAGCAAATTGTACTTAAGTATTGTGAGTACTTGAATAAAAGCACATAGTTACATTCCACCACTGCATCTGATGCAGTTTGGGAACTATAACATCATGTCATGTTATTTTACTTCTGTCTCAACCCAATGACCCTGAACATCCCCAGACTGATTAGAGTTTCTGTCCTGGTATTTGCGCGCCACCTGGTGGTTTGATTTGGGAATTGGCACTTCACCACTTGTTAATCGGCCAGGGGCCATTTTGAACCGCACCGTGTTACCAAACGCTTGACTGGTGTGAGTAATGTGTAAGGCAACAATAAACAAGAACAGACACATAAAATAAATAAACCAAAACTTGCCTGCAGCCAAAGCGTGTTTAAATAAACGTATCTGTGAGTATAATCGACTGTTCATTACGCTCAATGAATTATTGTTAATAACGTGGCTATGATTCTCTCAAATAAGTGTTGGCTTTGTCTTTCATTTTGCAATACACTTTCTGTGATTATTGATTCAACGTGGTGCATGTTTGGTTTACGATGATCCATGACTTTAGATGGTTTATCCAGGGCCATACTTAAACAATATTTTCCATCCCACGTTTAAGTATACATTCCGGATGTCTTGTGAGTGGAGGTGACTCTAGGGGACACATCTGTCCTGCGGATGTGGTATTTGTCGGAACATAACTGAAGCAAAGGGCTATTTATAATTAAAAATGTTAAATATATGTATTCAAAACAATATAGGCACATTAGTAAGCTCATTATGCCTGTACATCTGCTTTGATATTTGTGTTATTTTAGACATAAGCTATATCAAAAGAGATTGTATAAAGTGACATTTCCTCAAAACACAGCAACCACACCTCCTAAATTCCTTGAGGAAAGACATAAATATGAATAAAGGCACGTTGAAGAGTTTGGCGCTTCTTGCTCGAGACTCTCAGTTTGAAAACTTTTCTCCACGGGTCTCCTAAACTTGGCTGAATGCTCTTGTTACAGCTCAATTAATGAGGCGGATAAACTCATTAATTGGCCACTTAATTGGCCCCTGTCGCTGCGCGCGCTGCTTCCTTTGGTTTTTAGCGCACCGCCATGCCTCCCCCCTGCCGCCAGACATCACAATCCCACCTTGTCAGAACGATTTAGGGTCAGTGTCTCAGACGGGAAGGTGCTCTCGCCGCGGACCCCCCCTCCCACTCCACCTCTGGATCCCCCTTTATCAGTATCTCCCTCCCACTCTATCTCGGTGTTTTATGTCTGCGTCACAACAAGTCGGTGGAGAGCGCGAGGCAGGGATGATGGCGTCTCTGGCGGCTTGATTCCGGTGCTGCTCCAACAAACCAGCCTTAATAGCATCAATAGGTGGAGGCGGAGAGGGGGAGAGGAGGGCTAAAGCAACGGGAACATGACGAAACGGCATCGCGGAGGACGGACAAACTAGGCTGAGAGACGGACGGACAGTCAGTCGCCTTCCCCCCAGCTCATCCCCCTCCTCCTCGCTGACGGCTTGACTGACACACACACTCACGGGCGCTTGGCACAGACAGGGACATACATGCACATCCTCCACTTTTTGCAAACACGCAGGGCTGCGCATCCAAACGGGCAGTAATTGGGCAGCGGAGATCCACAGCTCATGAGGGCATTTCATGTCCAGCCTGCCCAGGAATCACTGTGACCCCGACGGAAAGGAGTTCGACTTGACAGGTACCCTTCACCGGCACCAGCTCACTGTGCAATTTGCCTGATTTCCCTTTGATTCACAAAAGGCTACATGCACTGTTGTGTATCCTGCGTCTGTCTTGAGTGCATGCACTGGAACAAATGCTTGAGCAGAGATAATGCCTGCACAGTCATTTCATGCATCTATTCAAGTTTTTAAGATGTTGAAGGAGAAGAAGAAGAAAAGTGCCTGGCAGATGCTTCAAGTAGCTGCACAGTGATCTTTGCTCATTCAATCAAACTGTATTGCAGCAGTCATCATGCAGTGTTTTTTCTGTGTGTGTGTTTCATGTGTGCAGTAATCATTTGTCTTGCTCTCGGGTTGTGTACTCACTCTCATCTTTCACTGTGGTGGATACAGTCTGTCGCTATGCTCTGATCTAAAAGGAAGAGGAGGGGGTGGGGGGATTTTAACCCCTTTGCACCGAAGCCCGCCTGTCTGAGAGCCAGCCGTAACGCCGGGCCATAAACCCCTCTGTCAGCAATGGCAGCAAAGTATTCAGCGAATAAATCGGATTTCCATTTCACATGAGCCCTGCTCTCTCTCCCCCTCTCTACCCTCTCTGTCTCTCTCCTCAGGATGGGGGGAGTAAGTGAAGGAGATGATGTGTTGGCTCGATGGAGTGATGGACTACTGTACCTCGGCAATGTGAAAAGAGTAAGTGCGTGTGGGAGTGCATGTGTGTGTGGCAGAGAGACTTTTCAGTGTGTGTCAGTGAGTGTGTTCACCTGGATTCTGAAAAGACTTCCATTTAGTTTTCTCAATTATTCCCCGCTTACCTGCTATCTTCCTCTCAGGTAGATGGAGTCAAGCAATGTTGTCTGGTGAGATTCGAGGACAACTCGGAGTTCTGGGTGCTGAGAAAGGACATTCACTCGTGTAAGAATAAGTTTCCTTTTTTCACTCCCTCTCTCCTCATCTGCAAGAGTTAAATAGCTTTCAGCTGGAAGCACTTTAGGTGATAAGATGTGGTTTCTGAATGCACAGATGCTCAGCTGAACTAAAGGTGGTTGTTTTCACTTTCAAACTGCATGAGGAGTTGTATAAATACCTTTTCAGATTCTGTCACATTTTGAGATTACATTTTGTATCATTTTATATCCTGTATTTTAGGATCTCAGAATTTTCAATCCAAGAAAAATGGAGAAAAACATGTTAGAGGCACATTCTAGGTTATGATGCTCAGTATACTCATCTGGGCAAGTTGTAATTGTAATTAGTCTATTTATTAATTTATTAGACTAATGACTCTTAAGGGAGATGGTGCCCCCACTCCACCTTACATCGAGTGAAGGGGGAAGTTGGATACTTGTCAGGACCAAGCTGAATATCCGCCCGTCAAATGAAGTGAAATCTGAAAGGGTGCAGGAGACACTGAAATCAATGAGGTGGCAAGGATGTGAATCAATATACATAAATTAATGCCGTTTACGGCTCTCTCTCTGTCTTCCTCTTTCACATTTACTTCCTCCCCTCCCCTGCCTCTCTCTGTCTTTCCCTGTTTGCTTCAGTCGCTGCTGGAGTGGAAGAAGTTTGCTGTATTTGTGACGCTCCGCCTCTTAAAGAACCCCTCATAAATTGTCTTAAATGTCGCCACGGTAAGGAAACACGCCTCATCATACGCTGTCAAATTCTGGTTCTCCAACAGTTCTTGCACTGACCTTGAAGATTTGACACAGTATTGTAAATAATAGTGTTGCAGATATTTAAAAAAACACACAGAAAACCATACATCGTAAATGATGGATTTGAGTTGTTGCACCTGTATCCTTGCTAGAATGAAAATGAATCAGATGCCTGAAGACGTAGAGCTTATGTCATAGACTTAAACAAGATGTCTTTACTTGGGCTTATTTCCAATATTAATATCCACTCCCATAATATTTTAGCACATAATAAAACTCCACATTAAATTACAGTATATGTCTTATTTGTTTTTTGTCTGTTTCTTAAAATCTGCTCTTTCTCCCTTATTGGAATATCCAGGATCTATGATCATGCAAATATTGTGAATTTAAAAGTTTTAACTACTTAACACAAAATGTCTCTCACTTTGTGGTAACTTCCACACAGCTCTGGCTTCCAAACAGCTTTAAACTTAGGTTTATAGTGATAAATAAAATGTGATAACAATCATCTGGTGTCAAACTCTGCACAAGCCTCATTCTGCATAGTAAAGTTAAAACACAAAGTGCGAATGACGAAATAAGTTGAATTGAAAGTGGCAAGAAGCAGCAGAATCAGTAAAGGGCAGCACGCTTTACTATCATTTCTTCGTCGCACTGTCAGACTAACAGGTGTGATAACAATTAGTCTGTTTTGAGGAAAAAGCAGACAAAAACACTGCCTTCTTCCAGAAACTATAGTTAAATGTTTTGCATGCCCTGAAACAAACCAGCGAAGCGCTAAACGTTGAGCTTCTCTGCCATTATTGTCACTCCGACTGTCAGTCTTGTAAACACAAATTAAACGCTCTGCCTCTTCCTCCCATTACAGGTTATCATCCAGAGTGCCACACGCCAACCATCGAACCGGAAGCTGAAAGCGATTCGTGGATATGTCGGCAATGTGTCTTTGCAGTTGCAACCAAGGTCAGGCTGCTAATCTCTCCGTCTCACACTCTGGGGAAACGACATTCAGTGTGTAATATGGGAGAAATCCAGTCAAATATATTGGACTTTGCTGCCACTATACTGTTGTGTACAGCGGAAAATGGGTTTATCCGAGGCAAAAGCACACTGATTCCCTCAGTATTGACTTCAATATTAGATGTTCTACATTGTGTCCAAGAAATTGTGAAGAATCAATAGTGGCGAAGCTGAAAAACTATGTTGAAGTTGAGACAAGTACATTTAAAGTCAATCAATCACATGTGCTCCAGTTCTGTAGATACGAGATGAGAAAGCACCCGGTTAATTGTCAATCGGTCAATGTCCATATCTCATTGTCCAGACTTCCGCTGTTTCGGACACTATCTCTCACGGCTGACCTACAATAAAACGAGACGGATTGCCTTCTTCCCTCCGAATGTGATCTGTCTCCCTCGCTGCTCTAACATGACAGTGATTTGAAGGGTCACAGACCAATCAGTGCTGTCCTTAAATTGTGTTTTCAGAGAGGCGGGGCGCTCAAACGGGGACGTTTCGCCCGGCTCATGCAATTTATGAAACTCCGACTTCCCTACCAGCTGTCGTCTTTAGACTGGGACCAGCAGCATCTGACCAATCAGCAACAGTGCTACTGCTACTGTGCCGGACCTGGAGAGTGAGTGACACTGCAGAGGCCAGTTTGAGAATGAATGAACAGTTCATGTGTTATCTCAGTCAAAGTTATTTTCTGACTTATTTACAAATTGCATACAGCATATCGGACACGTGTCAACTGTAATAGCAGATTTTGAGTTGACTGTCTCAAAATGATATGAGATTTCTACTTCATCAGTTTACTGTCAGGTAAACTGTCGATCAAACAATGTACCACACTAAACTTTTTGATACAATTGCTGTGTTTTTGCTCCTAATGTTGCACTATTTTTCTTATGTGTCAAAACCTGACTACCTGAAACATTAATAAGTATAAAACAAACCCCCAAGGGGCATGTCTCTGAGTAGTGGGATCCAATGGGAGTTTACACCTGAACACACATTTCAGCTCAAAAAATGTGAACTGTCAGCTGCAGCCATCAGGCTTCTTTCTAGCCTCAATTATACATATAATGTCTGGTGACAGACACATCCATTCCTTCATGTGTTGAAAGTCTGCTGATATTCTCCTGTTGTTGGCCTGCAGGTGGAACCTGAAGATGTTACAGTGTGGAAGCTGTGGTCAGTGGTTCCACGAGGCCTGCACACAGTGTCTGACCAAGCCGCTGCTGTATGGCGACAGGTGCGTTACCAAGCATTCAACAATAGGATTTCTTAATATTCTGAATTATACATTCTGTGATTAATTAATTAATTTGACCTTACATTCCGAGTGTGTAACTTCTCAAATGCACTCAGAAACAAGCTTGAATCTTTTGCTGTTTTTTTAAAAGCAGATTTGAATAGTACGGGGTCAAAATAAAGCCTTTTTATAATAATAATAATAGAATGATGGTAAATTGATAAAATGAATTCCCTTTAAATAAGATTTAATTGAACATATTTGAAATAAGAAAAAGTTAAGAGAAATAAAAGATGAGAAACGGTTTTACTGAAATTTCTGTCCACATAAATGTGGATACTGATATTGCTTTGATGGGTCAATATTAGCTGACACTGTCATGCTGATATAAATTAGTGAGGCTCTGATGGGACTTCTCCGTATACCCAGTTTACGTTGATCAGAATATTTTTTGGGGTCGAACGCTCACCGTATGTTGACTTTGCACGATATTCAGGTTAAACTGAGCAGAAACATCCCTTTTCAAACTAAGTAAATGATACAAACATATTGTTTGCCCTTTCAAATAATTAGTCTAATGTGTATTTGATAAAATGTTTTAATCTATAAAATCTCATACAATGTGAGAGGGGTCACGTCTTCAATGTGTCAATGTTGTCCAACCAACAAGATATTCTGTTTAAAATGATATAAAACAGACGAGCAGCACACTCGTCTGAGCAGTAGATTCCAGTCTGATTAAGATATTCAGATGTTGTCGTCTACATGACAGCTTCACTTGTCACCTAACTACCTTAATTAGCTGTAGACTAAATTGTTAGCGTGCATGCTAATGTATTCACTGACTTGTGCTCCTTACACACTCCGAGCAAAGGGACATTGACAGACAGCAGAGCAGACATATCACCTCTCTGGTAGTTGTTCAGATTGGATGTCGGGAAGGATATGCAAGATGCTGATCGCGGTGCAGTCTGATAGGCTGCATCTCATGCATGTAATAAAATGTATCCATCCATTAAGTCATTATTGTCATTAACCATCTGTGTTAGCCCACTGGGTCCTACACCCTCCCTGACACCTTGTTATTGCCGAACCTGTCTGAGGGGGGGAGAAAAGGAGGGATTAGATTTAGATTGACAGTCGGGGAGAGCGAGGCCGGATTGGTACAACATCTGCTGAGCAGGTGATGGAGGAAGAGTGAAGACTGAGCTCACAGTTGGAATAGTAAGCATGTGCTGCCGTCATACCGTGTCTGCGCTTCATCTTTCCCAATGACCTTCACACAAACACATGCATATAGAAGGACAGGCGCACACATTGTTGTGTTGGTGTGAGTTTCAGGGTCACTCAGAAAAGCATGTTATCATAGTGAAACTAATACACCTGTCTGTTTATTTTTAGTTCAGACTGATTTATATGACAAAATATCTGTAAAGGAGTGACTTATATAAACAGCAAGGAAAGTAAAAGTGGGAAAAAAATCACAATGAAGCACAACATGATAAGAAGTCTGCACCAAAGATGAAAGCAGCTTCTGTGTGAAATATACACTTTTCTTTGGAAGCACAAAATCACATGACGCTAATGTTCTTCTTTGTTTTCCCCCATGTGTGTGTTTCAAGGTTTTATCAGTTCCAGTGCTCAGTATGTACAAAGGGACCAGAGACCATTCAGAGACTACCCATGACCTGGTGATGTTAACCATATCTTTATTGAAATGCTTGCAACAAATTAAAAAAAACGCTACAATTTCACGCAGTGTTTCTTTGACAGTCATTTAAAACATACTTTATTCAAATTTCAAGCAATTACTATTTGTTTAAGTATATTTCACATCTAGTTTGAATTGTGTTTATTAGAATAATAACAATCTAATAGAAATGTGGTATATCAGTCCAGGCTCTAAAACGCAAACATTCTGAAAGAATTTGTTATTATATTAATTATTATTCTATATATTATTATCTGTTTGGTATCTTACATTTTTCTTATTATCCAATTCTGTTTTTCTTTTTTTTTGATATACAGGATGGATTTGGCTCATTTAGTGCTCTACCATCTCTCGCTGTGCTGCAAGAGGAAATACTTTGATTTTGACCATGAAATACTGTCCTTCACCAATGAGAATTGGGACTCCTTGCTCCTAGGCGCGGTATTGATATTTCCACGTTTAAGCACCATGATGAAATGATGTGAAATGCTGCCAGCCTTTTTTTGCTTTTGAGCCTTAAAGCCTATTAACGCCATTAAAGCAAAACTTTAAAGTAAAAAAAAAAAAGGATGACCTCTACGTCAGCTTAAAGGGAGTTAAAAAACTGCCTATGACATTGTTTTTATGAGCTAGATTATTCTGACCAGCATCTGCATCATAGACACGTTTGAGTACTCTACCTAGAGTGCTAATACTCAAATGTGTGATATCACCAAGTTAAAATTCTAAAGTTGCTCCATAGAGAATAAGCAGGAGGATAAAATATCTAAATCTTCTACACATTTTTTTGTCCTCTCATCACAAGGCTACATCGTTTTTAAGTTGCAACAAGTAGTTATATATAAATCAACGATATTGCTGTCAGCGACTGCAAACTAAAAATATTCTATGTATTAAAGGTTTTCTGTCTGATGGCTGTCTACGGTGTAAACACAGCTTTTGATTTTTCATCCCTGTCTGTCCTCCAGCTCTCTGACACGCCAAGGCAAGACCGCTGTCACAATCTCCTCAACGCTCTGAACTCCCACAAGGACAGGTAAGTCATCGCACATGATGGGAAGAATAAACACCGACCACACATGACTGGGTTTTCGAGTAGCTCTCCATGGACAGAGGGTTCTTCTTAACGCTCCTTGATTTGGAACCTAGTACATGCAGGGTCAAATCTATGACTGAATAAAAAGGATTTGCCAATTAGACCAGATGAAATTGAACACTTTTTGGTGCTTACTTTGTAGAAGAAGACACAACTAGTTGTCATACAATCACATTAGCCAGTGTTAATTGCTTTTAGTTGGTTTTCATTAAACTTTGCAAACAAGGTCTGCTTTAATTATGTTTATGTAATGCAAAGTCACTGACTTTGAAATGTTCATGAGTCTACTTTTTCATTAGGAGAATAATTAAATTTTTAACACAGCGTTAAATTCAGTTTGGGCATCAAAGAGGAATCATGAAAAAAACACACATTAAGTGTTGGTATATTTTAAGAACAACAGACTCTAGAAGCTGTTTCTTTAATGTCGCCTGCAGGTTTGTCTCTGGAAAAGAGATAAAGAAGAAGAAGTGTCTTTTTGGGCTTCAGGTCCGAGCCCCGCCTCCTCTGACGTCTGATTCGTCGCCCCTCATCACGGACCCACCTATCAACATCACGCACCGGAGAAGGTCGGTGTAAGGACAGCGCCTCTCTTTTCAGCTCTTATCTCAATAACAGCTCTCGGCTTCCCACAGGGCGTATAGTCATTACGCATGAACAATTCACATGCAAATCAAAGGGCTGCAGTTTTCATAAGGCAGCAAAAGTATCAGTGTCTTAATATTCCGTAAAAGGAAAGTTACGCCTTGCTGTGTGCTTACGTTTGTACATCCAGAAGTGTGTGTGTGTGTGTCCTCTAACTTGCGGATTTTCATAGAGACATTTTTCATTTTAAATAATTGTGAGCTTTTAGCCGGGGCTTACTCAAACTGAATTACAATGGAATAATTAGCAGAGAAGCAGGGAACAAAAATCCTATTATTCGAGTCTCTGAAACACAAGTATACCATTGTCTTACATGGAAACAATATTCATATCTCCAGTCATTTATCTTGTAGTTCCCTTTGCTCATCTAAATAGCGCCGCACTGTTAGTTTCCTGTAGTCAGCAAGACACCCTTCTTGGTTGGCATCGCTTCACCTCTCTTTCTTACATAAATGTAAGATGTTTAGTTCAATTCGAGTGAAGTCAGTTTTTCCTCCTTCCAAATGGATGATGTTTAACCGCCCACATGAGGCAACAGCTATTAGTTTATTCATTTTCCAGAGTTATTCGCTGTCTAAATGTATATTTTGAGAATCAGGCTCACACTGCTGACATATAAACCTATGTTCTCTTAAATATTGTTGAGAATGTAATATACAAATCATTTCAAGGTGTTTGCACTGTCAACAGCTGGCACCAATTTGTAGTGGTGTGTTGCTTTTTGCTTGGTCAGTTTCTCAATCCTGAATTCTTTTACAGTTTGATCCAGACTAAATTAAGTTTTATGTCAGGATTTTTTAAATTCAGGGTATTCAATCTTACAGAGGCTGAACCGACACTACATGAGCTTTATGTTTTCTCCTCGCCTTAGGTCAAATGATCACTATTTGAAACAAAACACTGGAAACAGATTCTCTTTGAATTTGCTACTGAATATATCTCATTATCTCTTTTTTCTAAGGTTGGAGCTCATTGGACAGCTGACAGTGCAAAAGTACATGGCACGTCATAGGGAAAGAGAGGGGCTTATGACTTGCAACAAAAGTCCTGAGCTGGAGTCAAACCCACAACATTTATTTTTATGTTGCAAGCCATGTAACCATTCCAAATTATTACCAAAGTGCTCCAATTACCATGCAATTTGCTGAAAATACGTATGTCACTGCATGGATATATCCTTTTGATCTAAATCACTCTTTGGTCCTTCTTTAGCTTGGCCCCCAGGAAAACATATGCATTTAAATCCCTAATACCTGCATGATTGCAAAATTCATTTCATTCAGCGTTCTCTAATTGGACATTGTAATGGACATTTCAGCCTCTAGGGGCCACCTCGGGGGTTTTAGACGACAAGTCTTCTTCGGCGGAGACAAGCTGCAAGAGACACTTTTCATTTCAAGCAGAAGAAAAAATAATTATATTCTTTCCGTGGATTTCCAGCTCCCTGCTGATGGTCTTATATGTAAAATATTTGACTAATATAATGCATCAAAATCGTTCAACATGTCTCCTCACTGCTGTCATATTTCAAACTAGGCTTCTATGGAGACACAATTATAAACTACACATTGCACATTGGGACTGAATGCGTGTGTTTATGCTTGTATTTTAATTTATGTGTGTTTTTGTTCTCTTCAGCCCGTTGTCACTACCCTGCCAGAGGAGAGTGGGGGGGCCCGAGTCGCGTAAATCAAAGCGTCGCATCATGGAGACACAGGTCAGTGCCTCTGTCTCCAGATCAGGGCGAGGAGGGAGGTCTGGGCCACAAAAGCTCTCTGATTATTTTTTTGATGCATCCAGGTAAACAGCTCTGTGCGATCCAAATAACCCGTCAGTCAGACTGTGATGCAGGTTCATTTCGCAGTCTAAATCAGTCCGCGTGTCTTTTAACACCCTGCACACCTCAGTGATTCAGTATTTTCCCTCTCTTCTTTGCTTCACTTTAATGCCTGCTGATGCTCTAATGTCTATGGTTAGAGTAAAGGTGGCATGTGAGAGATGAAGTCCTGTGCGTTTGGCTCCGTTAAAATGTATAATTTAATACAAACCTGGCTGCACAAAAACCCACTCATGTATTTCATCCACATCTGCAGTTGAGTACCACATTTATCATGTTCATCAAACCCAATTCCCAGCGGATCACACTGGCACAGTCATCATTGCGTTTTACTATTACTGTTACTATTTATACACGGCATTCCTGACTGTGAACGCTCATTGTGTCCTCCTAAACAACACTCTGATCCATGCATGTGCACATATACTAATCCTGGAACAATGCTCTCCACAGAGCTCTCGTTTTCATTCTTGCACATCCAGGCTACCATTGTGCCTCTCTGATTGATGCTAATCTCTGTCCGTCTTGGAGGAGCAGGTTTGTTGTCATGGGGGAAGTGAGATGGGAAGGAATGCTGATATGTATAGACTGGGATCACTTCCAAGTGCACTTTGCAGTCGATTACAGTTTGGCCAGGTGGCGCAGGCACCTCGGCAGTGCATCATTGACAGAGCACATCCATTTAAAGGCACAGACGTCGACAAAGGCCACTGAATAATAATCAGTCGTCCTAATAGCAATGCTAGTGAAGGGAGTGATAATGGTCCAAGTGTTGTGCCATATGTCACAGTCCAGCAGTAAGATATGCAACATCCCCCAAGACAACGTTTCCAGTGATTGATTGCTCTGATGATGCTCTTATGTTTTTAGTTTTCATGGATCATGAGTCTGTCAACACCCAGCTCCATGGGATGAGCTACTGCTACAGATGATGTGTTCCATTGATGCGTTGTTGTCAAGTACTATGCTTTAACTATGCCAAGTTTAGTATACATACATACACATTCGGTTTATTACATTGCTGTTATTATTTCCTATAATGTCGGGTGGAGATGCCACTTTTTAAGCCCTTGAAGGCTTTTTAGGCAATTCTCATATTCATATCATATTCATATTCATATTCTCGTATTCATATTCTCGTACTCGCTTGCACATTATACATTTTATCTTTTTAAAAGTATATATATGTGCAAAGAAATAAAGAGACTCACATTCAATAATGCTATTAGTGTATTTCTATATTCATATCTGCCTCAAGGCCACGCAGGAACAATAACACAATGCATATCAACTCAGTTTTAAAATGTTTTCAGCGTTCTATAACTTTATGAAGTAGGTCTGAGCATGGAGCTATCAGAGCTGTTGTCAATCCTGTAAGTTGGCATGCGCAAACCGATCTCTGTGTCTCCTGTGCTCAGGTTTGTCCCCCACCAGTTGCTGCCAACCCCATTGAGCTGCTGCCATGTTGCCAGGGATACATGGGAGGGGCCAGCCTTTACAACTCCAGGAAGTCAGAGGAGGAGCTTAGTTTAAGGTAAATGGGGTTTTATTTACAATTTCCCAATTTGGTTTATGAATTGATGCTCTGTTATGAGAAGCATTAACATGTCAGGTTGCTTGAAAGTGTAATTCAACAGAAAACCCAAATATAATCTACCACAGCCCAGTACTGGTAGCACCCCTTCATCACCCATCTTTCCTTTTGTAGAAAATATTTTCAAATAACACTTTTGACAGCAGATTTTTTTTCGATTGTCATTTTTCAGTCACATGTTGAAAATAAACAAAACTCTTCTACCCTGACCATTTCAGAAGTCAGATTTCACAGAAGCTTAGAAGAAAATAACCTTTTTGATTTATTATCTCATTTTATATTGCTTAATGACTCTACAGTCTCATACAGCATGCTGTTGATTTAGTAAATTATGGTCACATTAAGACTAAAATAGACTTTAAAGGATCGTTGACTTTAGGATTTTACTCCTTGTGAGTGACAGGTCTACTTTCACCTTTTCACAGTTCAGTTATTTGGAACCAAACCTTTGAATGAACCTTTGTTAGATTTACGTTGCAAAGCAAGTGCTGTCTTCAACAACTGTGCATCTTTCCCACAGCTCTCCTCCCAAGCGGATGTATGCCCTCTACCACACCACGTACAATGGAAATTCGTCACTCTCCAGGAGTCTTCATCACTACAACAGGTTCTACTCGTCTGTTAGCCTAATTTCTTCATCATCCTCACACTCAGTTGATTACATACAGTACACATCCAGCAACCAGGGAGAAACATCAGCATTTATTCTCAATTATTTGTCTTTCCACCTAATTCTCTGTGTTCAGTCCCTCCTTTATGTCATTTGATCTATTCTTTTAATAAAACATATTGATTGGCGCAGCTTAAAGTCATTTTTCCTTGCAACATATTAAGTCTACTTCATGTTTATAGTGATGACAAATAGATCAGGCTGTACACATTTCAAGACTAGTAACTTACAACAGTATATTTGTGGCAAACCTAAAAACATTCCAATAAAAATATGGTATTGCGTTATGTTTCCTTATCTGAATTAGAAGGGGAACTACACCTAGAGGATTCAGTCCCTGTTCCTGACTCCTGTCATCTCTTTTCCTAGCGCGGAGGACACCTGCAGAGTACCGCCACCTTGCTATCCTTACCCCCTCAACTCCAATGGCAGCCTTCACCACCACCCCTACCAGCATCAAAACAACCACCAACACAACCACCAAAACCACCACCAACACAACAACCAGCAACACAACCACCAACACAGCAACCAGCACAGCCACCAACACCAGCCTGGACAGAAGCAGGTGGAGCCGGTCATCCTACGTGACATGCCCCCATACCAGGCGGACTTGGGCGGAGGTGGTGGCGTAGGTGGAGGAGGAGGTGGAGCAGGGGGGGTTGTAGTTGGTGGTGCAGACGGGACAGTGGCCAGGAGCTGGGGAGGAGGGGAGGCAGTGAGGATTTTGGCGAGGCGCGTCACACCAGACGGGAAGGTGCAGTACCTTGTGGAGTGGGAGAACGTGAATCTGTACTGACACACAGAGAGTAAACACGAGACGCAGTGACTGTTTTGCCACAGGAATACTCTCTATGTGATACATGGCAGTGTTTGAAGTACAAACAAAACTAAAAAAGGACAAAAAAAATCTCTACACGTTGCAAATCCAGGTTGCTCTCATAGGATCACCTATTCTACAGCATTATAAATCACTACTCGTTACTAAATGTCCCTTTTTGCTAGTGTTTCTCTGATATTTGTACTGTTAACTTTGGAATATGCCTTTGCATTTATCATGTTTAACGGTGATGAGGGAAGACATTTAAACCTCTGGAGAATTTGTGAATGTGGAAATCAAGAAGAGAATATCTTTAATTGTAGTCAAAATTTGGATATACCTCACGGGATAAGCAACAGTTTAGTACAAGAAATTAAAAGAATTACTGCTTTTTCTTTGCTTTATGTGAAATAGTGGATATTTTCAGTGTTTCTATTGCTATACCTTTATGGGAATACACACCCTACTTTGCATTAAACTATAATCATTGAAATGCTGATTTTAAGACCAAATTTAGTCGAGAACTCTTCTGAATGATTCTCATCACCAAATGAATGATTAGTGGGTACTTTAAATGTGGAGAAAATTGAAGATTTAACTCCTTTGTTCTTTTTTAATTGTTTTATTTAACAACTTGCCACAGCATTTGATATGGATCTCGGGCTTGAGCAAGTGACAAAAGCCAGTAGAAAACACCAACTCGTGGATAAATGGCTCATTCAAAAACTGAGGGTTAATGTTAAAGAAAATTAGCCCGGAAAAATAAACGTTGATGAATTATCCATCATCAGTTAGAGGCATGACGACAGATGGGTGGTGGCTCATGACAAAAAGCAGTGACCTTTTATTTGCCATATGGTAGTTTAATGCCTTGCTTAAAGGCACATTTAAAGCGATGGTTAATCCCAGCCCGGCTTCATTAACAACAAATTATCTGGAGGTTTTTATATTATTTCCTCATCACCGTATGTTAATAAGAGATTGTATACATGTTATTACGGGGTTACTTATTTTTTTTGTTAGATTTTGTTACATTATTTACATTTAGACTACTGTACGTATTAGATATAGGAGCCTCAAGAGGGCTTTTGTTTTATAGATAGAATTATATATTCACAATATATTGCTATGAATAACTTACTTTTATTTTTTTGACGTGGTTGCATAGTGCCTAAATGGGTTGTGTACCTGCCGATTGATCTGCTGACCTTGGTCGACCAATCAGCCGAGAGATAGATGAACGAGGCCATATTGCTACTAAACAAGAGGATGGCTCTTTCTCAGCTGACAGATACGACTTCATGGGTAAACAAGGACCAGTTACGTAGTTGAGTCGTTTCTTTTTATCAGAACAGGACTGTGATGTTACTGTACATTCCAAACAAACAAACAAACGAACAACTGAAGTCATCAGAATGGAGATTATTTTCAAAGATTGCGTTCCTTTGTCTTGCTTTTTATGGGTGTTGAGTGTTATAATGATCAGCTAAAGGTCAAGTTCAGGTCCAGGTTTAGTTCGTAGGGCGTTCAGTCCTTGCGTTCAAAGTAACAGTACAGGTAAAGGAGACACTGACAGGCCCGACTCCTAACTCAAACCCATAGTTTCTTCCAGGGTTTATAACAGTCTATAATTGAAAAGGTACAACCTGACACTTAAGTACAAATTCATAAGTCAAAGCCTGACTTCTGCTCAGATGTGCTTACAGAGGCAAATGAGGTGCTGAAGTTGGATTTTACAGGTTACATAAATCTAGAATACTGTGGTGCAAGTTTCAGAGTTTATATTTTATACAGAGGTTTATTTCTGGATCTGCTCAATAAAACTTACACAACATATATATTTCAGTTTTATCTTTCAGGAAAGACTATTACAGGTTTGGTTGAAAAAGCAAAACATGCATTAAGCATTTGTACTGTTATAGTCAAACCAATGCAAAACTCAGATTTTATTTAAATGTCGACCTCTCTGTTAAACTAGTGCACATTTCAGGACCGTGAAATGATGTTGATTGCAACGTTCATCCTCCTCAGTGACTATTTGACTGTAGTTTATTAGGAAGGGGTGTGTTGAACCTCTCTAGGCGAAGGTGATGAATGTATTTGTGTGTTTTCTATGGTATGTCTATACCCGTCAAGTGCTTGTTCTAGGTTGTACTCGAGGTGGAACCCAACCCGATTTGTTAAAAACAAAAAAAGGGAGGATGTAAAAACATGAACATTGAGGAACATCATTTACTTTGGTAGAGGTAGTCTTCTTTTTCTGATTTGTAGTAAAGTCCAGGTTCAGTTTGATGTATTTTTGGATAAATTACGTTTGTTCATGTATACTCTGCGTTCACACCTACTATGTAAAATGAATAATAAAAAACGTTTCACCTCACGAAAAGTGTATTTTTAATCACCAGGTAAAACAGGGTATCATTATCTCTATAGTTGTATTATACACAGTCCACTTATTCCTTTCAATTTTCAACAGTACTATAATTTGAGCCAAGCACAAACCAGGAGCGTGAACTATAACTTAACAAGGAAGGGAAGAAATGTTTGTAGTATAAATGAAGATAGGGTTAGCAGAAAATGATCAAAATACACCATAACTTTCAAATAATTCAAACAAATTAAGCAAGACTACATAAACCCCTTCAGTTGATACTGTATGTCAAAAGGCAGAACAACTTCACACAATAAAGCTCCTGTTTGGCCTTTGGATAAGAATTTGTGTCAACTCAAGGACCATCTCTTTTTTTTTCTTGGATTTGAACCACATTTCCTGGTCTTCATCAGTGTATGGAAGTGAATCAGTCACCACATGTCATGTCACATGTGATCACTTGATGACACCATGAGATGCAGTCAAATTGTTCAGAAAAGGAGCAAGGTGCTCGAGCTAGCACGCACCTTGATAGGCAGATTTTTTAAATTGCCAATGTCATCAATTATATCATTTGCAGGGTTTTCAAGCAAAGCTGATCATGTGACTCAAACCTGCAAATTACACTCTCTTAAAACGATGAACCTAATAACTTAGCTTGTTTGAAGAAGGATGTATGTATTTCTAAAGTGTAAAATGTAATTCTATTTTTATTTGTATCTTGATTTCATGATTTTTACATGTAGAAGCATCTTAGGTCAATTAATACTGTTGTTTCTGTTTATTAATGAATATAAGAGGGTTTTTATTGTTGTTTTTCAATAAATCTTTTTTTTTAGCTGTTCTTAAATTCCCTCATAAGGACATACTATGGTTTGTCTGATTAGTATTAAAGTCACTCGTTATTAACCAAAAGATGAATTATCGGCTCTAAGATTATCTCTAAAGCACTACTTAAACATGCTATACATTATTAGCCTATTGTTCTGGAGATCATCACAGAGCAGACAGTTCTTCTCTGTTCAGTTCTTCTGAAAAAAAGGTGAGCTTTTTACCTTGAAGGCAGCCTTAGACTGAGGCTGTCTGTATTTTCTCATTGATCATATCCACTGTGGGTGGTAATCAAACAATGTTGGTGAGAATCCCTCTAAATGAATCTGATGGGGATGATAAATTACATCACAGCCAAATGTGTCCAGTGGGAAAGATTAACTGCTTTTTGTTGGCAGAAAATGTACTTCTGCTGCCAATATGAAAGACAGATGTTTATTTTGTGTTTGTGCCAGTTACAATGAGGTTTCAAGATAAATGGAAGTGCTTTGGATTAATGAATCCAAAGATAAATACTGGGTCAATCCTGAGAAATGTTTTATTTTCAGAAATGAGAAGCAGTAACAATTGATATGTTCTTATCCCACCATTGCAGCTGTTAAGTGTAGTTGTGTTTAAAGCTTTTTGAGGAAAGTTACTTTGTTTTTTTTCCAATGGCACTTCAACATGCATCCCCAATCACATTTCAAGGCTAAAAAAAAAAGATAAAATTAACGATATATTCAAATATATTTTCAGTTGGACAATTTTGAGGCTGTGGTTCTCCACCAAACTGTTGTCCATCATGGATAACCCCATCCACCCTCTCCACCTGCAGCTGGACAGACAGCGGAGCTCCTTCTCCAACAGACTGCTACAGCTCCGCTGTCACAAGGACAGGCACAGGAGAACATCCCTGCCCACTGCAATAACCCTGTACAATAATTCTGGCAGACAACTCACTGCTCCATAGCTTCTCTTGTGAACTGGACTTAACATGGACTCCTTCACACTTAACATCATACATTTACATTATACTGATTATTGCCTTATTTGTATATTTCTCAGTTTTATTCATTTTCATTCATTTTATTTTTTATGTTTTGGTTCTAATTATTTGTTATTTGTTTTGCTTCTTTTTGTATTTCGCTGCTGCTATGAACATGTTTTCCCAGTTTGAGATAAATAAAGTAATTCTGATTCTGATCTGTTAGCTGCTTTGTTTTTAGGCTTCTTGCATTGAGCATGCTGTTATTTTTGGAGACTTCAACAATACGGAGCCATTGTTAATTTAATTATTACGGCTGTTATTTTCCTAATATGAAAAGTGTCAGGTACACAGGTGTGTGAAATTATGAATTTAATAAACACAAAGTAAACTGTTTAGATCAGTATAACACATGTACATTTGATCATTTTGTTATTTTCAGTTGAGTACAGTCCTTTCTTTTATATATTTGGAAAGCTGCAGAAATAGTGTCCACATGACAGTGGGTGAGTGGTGTGGATATAAAAGCAGCTCGTTTCCTGCTGTTCCGTGCTCAAAAAGTTGTCACCCTTTAACTGGAAAGTTTTGCAGCTGCTAGTGTTGACCAGAAGGTGGCGGTCATACCTCAACATTTAAACCAGAGTCAGGTGCTGCACTGTGCTGCTTTCAAATGTCTCTCTGAAGCAATGGGGTGCATGAGGGATGATAGCTTAGACCTGCTCATGTGTTTTTTACAACATGACTCGGATTTGTTTTGGGGTTTTGAAGTCAACAGACGGAAAAGTGCCATATATATTTGGATCAGGAATATAAGGGATGCGAGATGCGTGTCAAAGATGCAAGTACCTGTACCACCAAGCTTTTGCCTGTTACGTTAAACTAGTTAAATTAAGCCAAAGTTGTCTAGCTATGGTTAAATGATGAATACAGTAGGTTTATTACAACTGAAGTGAATTCATCTTACTTATGACAGGTAGATTAAACAGGCACCAATGATTGCTGATAGGTTCTGATTACGTTTGTTTTAAAATTCCACAACTTTCAACCTTTATATACCGTCTATGTCTATGACAACCTTGACGTCCAGTAAACGCACTCCCACTTTCACTAGACGTGTTTAGCCAAATACTCTGGTCGTTCATATGTTTACATCTCATAGCTACTAGCTTAACTTGTAAAGTTGTTATTGCTACCATGTTACCTGAAAGCACCATACTCCTTCTCAGGGCGCCATTTTGGCTCTGCAGTTTCTCACTTTATGCAGTTCCTCTGTTTAGTCATGTGCGTCTCAAATCCAGCGTCGCATGTTTGCCTTTATGAACACAAGTCAACCAACGTGTTTGTACTCCAGTAGAATCCAACTTTAAAGTTTTAAACAATCATTATCACTTCCGGATGCTGTCAACAGTAGTCAGCAGTTAGAATGTTTTCAACAGGTATGTAAGGCAAAGTTTTAAGACCCAAACGTTAGGTGTTGTTCATGTATTAACCCATATTTAATCACCTGTAGTAATGAAAAGACTCAATAGTATTGTCAGGGACGCAAAAGTATTGCTTAAATTTGATTTAATTGTGGATAAATGAAGGCTAATTAAATCTTACATTTTAAAAAGGAACCTTATAGGTATTTGCAATAGAGTCAGTAAATCATGGTATGTTAAACTGTAAAGCTATCTTTTGGGGACACACACACACACACACACACACACACACACACACACACACACACACACACACACACACACACACACACACACACACACGCGTAGCCTCAAGCAGTACAATGAATTTACACTCACTGCAACATTTTCATAATATCCTTTTTCCAAAGAGCAGATCACATAATGTAAAATGCATAGGCTAAAGAGAGGTTATAGATATTGGTAATCGTGCGCTCTCACACACGCACGCACGCACACACACACACACACACACACACACACACACACACACACACACACACACACACACACACACACACACACACACACGTTGTGCTCGATCGTCCACCCACTTCTCTCTCTCTCTTTCTCTCTCTCTCTCTCTCTCTCTCTCTCTCTCGTTTCACCCTCACACCTTAACAGCAGCGTGCAAATAAACACACACGCACACACACACACACGCACACACATATTTCTGCATCCTGTATTTTTTTATTCACCGGGAACCGAGCGCTTTATAAGCGGTCGTGGATTATGATGCTAATTTTTATAGCAGCGGAATATTGGCCTCTCTTTCGGCTTCAACTGTGAATAGCACTATATCGCATTATTTTTTATCTTTCAGATTTATTTATAATTTGGTTCTCCGTTACTTCTGAGCACCGAGGGACCGCCGAGACGCAAAGCCTACGTTCAATGCCGTTGGAACATGTCCTATGTTCCCTTTCAAGGTAAGACACAACATATTTTATATTGTTTGTCATCCACTGCATTTTTCTATTCTGTCCTCCTCCCCCGTTTCTCTCCATCCTCTCTCTCTTTCACTCTCCTTTTCTCTCTCTCTGTCCCTCTCTTATCCCTCTGTCTCTATGGCACTATCATATGCAATAGGCATATCTAAAGGCACCGTAGCCGACAGGTACATAGAAATAGCCTAGAGATACCCACACACTGACACGAAAGCACACACACACACACACACACACACACACACACACACACACACACACACACACACACACACACACACACACACACACACACACACACACACACGGATCCGGCACAGCGTGTGTCCGTTTAGACCTGGGCATGCGGCAATTATAGTATTGTAATAAGGTATGCATGTGTGCTGGTGTCACGGTTTACTCTTCAAATGCATTCCTCCATGTCTTTGCAGCCTTACGGTTGATGGTGAAAAAAATGCTGTAATATGCATAAAATGTTCCCATAATAATCCTCTGGTGTTGTTGGGTTCAGACTCATAAGGAGTTTATAGGCACTCGTTAATATTCGTCCAATGTGGTATCTCTATTATGAAGTTATATGCTGCCTTTATCACACTTAATGTTTTTTTTAATGTTTGGTGTAAAATGCTAATAATGTTCTTATAGGCACTGTCGGTGTAGTACAAGGAGATTAGAACATGTAATACTTAACCATCTCTTATGAAATATTGCTGCTTCTGTAGTGTAGTATCTTGTAAAATATATTGGTGATTTTGTCAATAGCCTGAATGGACTGTGTCCTGCCTCCTGTGTGCAAAAACTTCGACCCACTAAAATATTTAGATGACCAGAATGAGAGGCTACTTCATTCTTGCTGGTCTTTTATTCCCCCATACTCGAGTGTGAGTGGGTGAAAGGCGCTTCAGTGTACGGTAAAGGCAGATCCCCCTTGGTATCATTGCACTGCAACTGTGACTAATGCTATATGTGAGCAGGCGTGCTGCAGTGAGCTGCCTCAAATCTAGCCAGTCAAAACGCTCAATTTGCAGTGTGTGTGTGTGCTCAGAGGGGCTAATTTGAAAAAAGCGAAGTCTTCAAACGTGATGGTCAGAGTGAGACGGGGATGAGATTGAACGGCCAGCGCAAAGTTTGGAGGAACCGTGAAGGATTGGGGGTGTCGTGTGAGTACCTGTTATGTCAAAAACTGTAGGGACGAGGAGGAGGAACTTGATATACGGACGTGTGTGTGTGTGTGTGTTTTTTGTAGTCACGGAGAGAGTGGAGGTGTGCGGCATGTGACTGTGACAGGCATACACTCACAGACCTGTAACCCCTTGTAGAACAATATGGGTGCCACCAAAATGGAGACTAATCTCAACCAAAATAAAAAGCTCTACTCTCCTGGATTCAACTATGACCCTGGAGTCATCATCTGAGCTGCACATGAAAAGAGAGAGCACATTTGCCTGCTCGGATCCTTTTAACTCAGATTTTTGTATTCGCTCAGAGCAAAGCAGATAATGGCCAAAATTCCCTCTTGTGAAAGTGCAGCTATAGAAGTTGGTTGCATAATGTTGGTGAGATACTCTGTGTGTGTGTGTGTGTGTGTGTGTGTGTGTGTGTGTGTGTGTGTGTGTGTGTGTGTGTGTGTGTGTGTGTGTGTGTGTGTGTGTGTGTGTGTGTGTGTGCGTGTGTGTGTGTATGCAAGCCCACTCTGGGAGTCATTGCCAGGAAATTGTGAGCACAGTGCTGCACCTTCAAAACCTGCCAGCGATGGCACTGAATTCTCTTTCTGTGTGATCGCACACTGCTGTTTCATTTTAGACATTGTTGTCGGAGCTAAGCATTGTTTAGTCACATTCAATTTGGTATAACTGAGGATTCATGCGATAACTGGATCATAAGGCATATCAGTATGAGCAGGTTTTATGGTTTTAACTTCATAAATGTGTCGGTAGTATCAATATTGTACCATTGTACCAAATGACACCTGTAAACCTACTTAGTTTCTATGCCTTTTATCTTGTGTATTATTTATTTTGTAAAGTAAAGAAGTTAACATATGTCGCCTTAAATGTATTTTAAAGAAAAGCGAAATTGTAAGAATTTGCTCTGTTTCTTACTTTTATATCTTTAACTGAATCTCTTTTGGCTTTTGAACTTTAATTGAGCAAGACAATCCATTTAAAGACAACACCATGGGTTTTGGGAATTTTCAAAGCATTAACCAGATTAATAATCAATTATTAAAGCAGTCTTCAGTTGCACCCTTATGTATTTTGGCAAACCACCTGAATACACTATCCATCTCCCCTGTCCACCTATACATTACAAGCTCCATGGTTACTCAAAGTGATTATGTAACACAGTGTGATATTTATGCCGCACAGTGACTCAACATCTACAGATAAAATATGTGGTAAGTTGGCTGATATTAGTGTGAAATTGATTTGTGATGAGGGTATGGATACACATGACGGGTGAGGGGTGGGAGAGAAAGACCCTCAGCGATCTTGCAGTTGTATTTGAGCTCACATTGACGAGTGTGTTAAGCTAATGTAGCAGGCAAGCCATTTGCAGTCATGCCAAGTACCGGCTCACATGAACAGGCAGTTAGTGGGAGGCAGGCAGCAGCAGCAGCAGAAGCAGCAGCAGCAGCAGCAGCAGCAGCAGCAGCAGCAACAGCAGCAGCAGCAGCAGAGATGGGCCTTCCTATCTTGGCTAAATCTTTTTCCTCCCTCGTTCGCTCTCTTAAACTCACACCTCCTTTTAGTCTATCTCTTTTTTCTTTCCTCTCTCTCTCCTGCACTGTCAACCCCCCCTCATGCTGAACCACCCACCCACACACACATACTACACACACGCATGCTCTTCTACCCCCTCACTGCCTCTTCAATGTCTCCCTCTCTTCCCTTCACTACAATGGCTATATCCATGAGTGCAGATGGACACTATGGAAGCAAGCTGCCAGCCGCTGAGCTATCCCTGGCCTTGTCGATTTTACAGTAGTTTGATACAGCAGCTCCTGTCAGGCATGGCCATAGTTAAAGAGACAGCACACCACCAATGCACTGCAGCACTCCTCTACTCCCTCCTTCTCGTTCCCTCTCTTTCTCCTTCTCTCATGTGACATAAGGGACTGTCTTACACCCCTCCACTACTCAGGCTCTGCCAAGAACCATCATCTGTTAGGCTATTACTGTACTGCAAGCATGAGATTCATCTAGCCCTGTGCACTAGATGATCTGTCAAAAGAGAAAGCCCATTCATTCTCCAGTGGGGTGCTGAGTGTACTGGAGATGCGTTTGCGGTGGCTTTTTTGGAGTGTTCTGTAGCACAGGCAGCAGAGACGACCATTGATGAGCATTTGGGAGAAGTGATTTGCTTTTAATCACACATGTAGGGCTGAATTCTCCAGCCGGAGAGCTTCCCGACTGGTGTTGACAGATCTTTAGTGATCCAATGTTTCGCAAATCAAAGAACCCCCTGCCCAAGTTCATGGACGATTTACATTTGCCGGGCGAATCCCCTCTAGATGTGGTGAAGTCAGCACTTTTAAATGTCAAACAAGACTGTGCATTCAGCTTTTCAAGAATCCCTAAAGCTTTCTGGGCAAGGACGTGCAATGATGTCAAGATATTGAGGAAATTTAACTCCACAGCCATTATTCTGGCCTGCAGATAGGAGGTCAAAAAACGTTCAACAGGCTGACAACTTAATGCGCTCACAC
Organism: Eleginops maclovinus; assembly: GCF_036324505.1. Classification (NCBI taxonomy): domain Eukaryota; kingdom Metazoa; phylum Chordata; class Actinopteri; order Perciformes; family Eleginopidae; genus Eleginops; species Eleginops maclovinus. The sequence continues at coordinate 8,233,850 of NC_086351.1, read as the reverse complement.
AGTATTTTATATTTTCATCAGCTTGTTCAAGGATCTAATAAATATGCACACAGGGTGGTACGTAGCGGTCGCTTTTTCAAAGGCATATTATCTAGCAGACATTTCAAGGTCTTTGATACCCCGGAGGTCAATCAATAGCTAACCTTGGCAGCATTCAATATGTCTGTATTACACCAGGGACTGGGACCATGTTGACCCATTGATAATCTAACAAGTGTAAGTACTGAGGCCCCGGGTGAGATGTTAACATAATGTGACATTTTATCGGAGATGCATTCTTCATCAAAGTTAGGGCCTTAGACCATTGGGCCCAATAATATAGTAAGTCATCTGCATAGAGTGTAAGGTAAGCTGCTCACAAGCTTGCAGACTCAAGAATTTCTTGCTTGGTGTGTGTTCATAGAAGGCTCTGAATAGTTCATCTTTGGCAAAGAATAAATGAATCCTTAGTGCAGATGTGTCGTCACTCCACTGTCTTTTGTTCAGTTTCATTAGATTAACTATTCGTGACTCGTAAGCTGATTGTCGTCTCTTTTTGTCTTCCTATCTGTTGCCCAAATTATATTTTGTTAAGTATACCAGGACCCTTATCCTCGAAGAGCCTTTAGTGCTTTAGTGATATTAGGGGAATCTGCATGGGGGCCGCTAAAACTGAGTCGCTTGGAGGAGTGGCTTTTTAGATTCAGCTACACTTTGGGTGGGTGGGTATTCAATTCTGGTGCAAAGCCAGAGTGGAATGACTCAATAAGAGAGGGAGAGAGAGAGAGAGAATGCCTTGGCTTTTGATTGATCTTGTCAGGATTCACTCACGGCAAAAAGGTCATGATGAGCTGCCTCCTCTCTCCTGCACCAATCAGTGGGCTGCCAATCCGGGATAATGATCTCCCTCTGGATATGGTTGGCTCATAAGGTTTGCGGCCATGATGTCATCCAATCCCTTGGATGCCCGTGATTCAGAGCTGTGATGTTTTAGCAAAGTACTCTAGGCGATGTGAGAAGTTACAGTACATATGTCAGTAGTATGAGTCATGGCGGGACCGGTGGATGGAGTATTTCTTTGTATTAATTCACAGCATGAAGGGATTTTAGTAGTCCATTCTGTTGAATGCTCTCGCAATTATACTTGCAGATTGAAATTATTAAATTGTAAAATAATATTTTGTCCATTGATTTACTACAGTTATTCCTTTGCAAAAGTATTGGAATTAAGGTGTCACATTCCATTGAAAATGACAAGAAACTCACATTTTATTTCACATCACGTGTGCTATAGCTGAGTAGCCTTTATGTTCAATAATAATGTGCATAATTGAAAGTATAAACCGTACACAGGGGGGATTCTTTCCTTTCCTTTGACATGTTAACTCAAAGTAGTACATTTCATTACCTTTATTTAAATTAGCCCGGAAGAAGCTCGAGGGCCAGTAAAAATAAGAGCTACTACCACAGGCTGTAAAATAATGGCCTCTGAAATTATAAGAAAAAATCATTTCTGTGCACTGAAGCCTGAAGCTGGATTAAACATCAGTATCAGGCTATCAATCTCTGAGTGAGGAATACAGCGCTCACTGCTCAGACTTGTATTTGGCATGCTACAACACACTGAACCTCACTGCACTGTTGGGGGTTATAATCAGGCACCTGTAGAGCCATTCATTTCAGACATTTTCTATTTTTGCCTCTTTGTGTTTGTGCATACTGTATGTTTGCCTATATGAGTGTTGTATTAGTTTAGTGTTTTACATTTTGCATTTGCAGTGCATGTTTGGGTTGTCTGAGGCTGACATGCTGCAGTCTCTTTCAGCTCAGTGGAGAGGAGCGGTCATATCAGGTCATGGAAATTTTGTTTGGTACCAGTTTGGATGAGCCAAGCCTCTATTCAACTCACCTGACCTCCACATGACAATGGGAGTCTTCACGATACACTATTCCACAAATTAGGAACATTTATTTTTGGCCATATTATCACAACTGTTTTGACACTCATGATTATGTTGTGAAAAACAGTATTTGATGTATGTCTTTCTAGCAGCATGATATTCCACCTCTGTCCCCTTAAACATTTTGATTTGTCATCAAATACAAAAGCTGTGAACAGCTGTATTCTGGAAAATACAGCATTTTTGTAACAGCGAAGAGGCACTTTTGGGAACAATGCCATGGCTAAGTGTAAAAAGTTGGGTGTGACGGATCAAATAATTTCCTTAGAGAATAGGGCAAACCTCACTTTAAAAGGATTGCCATCTTTAGGAAATGTCACCGTCATTCAGCGAGCATGTCCTGTATAAATTCTGGGAGAAATTTGTTTTGTGAGAAAGGGGTGTAATGTGAATAGCTTGCTCTCTCTGTTTTAGATCATTGTAGATTGAAAATGATTTGACAGTGATTTCAGACATTTAGCAGCAATTGATTGATTAAGAAAAATCTGCAAAAAGAAATGAGAATTTGATGTAATTTGCAGCCCCATTTACTCCTGCATTACTCCTGCATGCATCTTATATCCATACATGTAATAGTTGACTGTAAAAAGCTATTCCACTGCACTCGATGTGGTCATGAATGTACCGCCACAGCTTTGGTTTCGTGGTTAACACTTTCGCCTCACAGCGAGAAGACCCCGGTTTGATCCTTGGCTCTTCCTGTGCGGAGCGTGCACGTTTGTGTGGGTTTTCTCTTGTTTCCCTCCCACATTGCAAAGATGTGCAAGTCAGGCAGAGTGGAGATTCCAAATTGCCTGTAGGTATGAATGTGAGCGTGAGTGGATGTCTGCCTTGCTGAGTTCAACCTGTGATGCTCTGGCGACCTGCCCGGTGTCCTGCCATCCGCCCAGTGCATGCTGGGATAGGCTGTAGCCCCAGGTGTGCCAAAAAAGGATTTAGTGGGACGAGATATTGAATGAATAAATCAATAATCAAATGCGTCATTCTTTGTATTAGATCAGATAAAGCTTTAAAGTATATAATGAGATTGTTTTAGATGTAAAAAAACGACGAGACTTTCTACTTTTCTCTGTTTGTGCTCTTCCAAACATTCCCTTATTCCAGCCTTTAACCTGGTATCATTTTTTTTTGTGTGTATGTTATGTGCCAGTAAATTGAATTTCTTAGCGCTTTGGATTAATGGTTATACAGAAAAGATTTTTGAAGATGTCATGTCCAACACAGTGTTCATTTAAATTTGATGAATTGATCAATTAAGAAGGTAGTCAGCTGATAAATTGATCCTGAATGTAATCTTTAGTTGCAGCCCTAAACCATTTTCTGTTAGCATGCGCTATAGTGATATGCGCTGTGGCTATAAGTTTGAAGTAGCAGTCATAGTGCACGATAAACAAAAATACAGCAGAGCTAAATAACACCAGAAAAATCAAACACGTGGGGAACTAGCTGCTTCTTCAATGTAGATGTTGGCTCCAGATCAGTATCATTCAATTTAAGTGATAAAAAAATATCTAAAAAAGGTGAAAAGGTTGAAAACTATCATAGGAAGGAAGCAGGAAGCTGCGTAAAGCTCAGATCAACACTTATACTATGTTTTCTTCTGTTGTGTAGTATAATCGTTGCAAACTTATTAACATGGTAGCTCAATGACGCAAGTTTATACTGTGAATAGATCGTTTTGGTTTGCGAGTTTAAATGTAAGACCACAAAATATATTTGGGGATAAATTTGAATGTGAATGACCTTTTCTAAAGGTCCTCATTCAACATGAGCTGAAGGTATACTAACTATAACTTATGACCTACCCTGGCCTTTGTGAAGGAACAAACATTATTTATTATTTATGATTAATAGTTTTCTAAATGGATTTAATCCTAATTTTCTGTTAGATATCTGACTAAGGTATTTCCATCATATGTTTTTTTTACAGTAAAAATAACATGTAGGTTGCATTGAATGTAGATTTGAGATAGTTTGTTTCCTGAGAGTTGCACAAGAATTGAAATGTTCTCCATTATTTTTCTCCGTGTGTCATGTGTGGGCAAGTGTGTTTGTGCCTCTGTGTGTGTTTATTGATACCATTTGTGTAGTAATATGTGTGTAGTGGTGTTTTGCCTCCACTCAAAGGACCTCATAAAGGTTAGCAGGCTCGCTCAACACCTGATGGTAAATTTAACCTCCTTTTCACACACAGTCCCACACACCATTTGAGTATTTTTCTACTGTCAGACCATATTCAGGCATGTTTCCGTACTGAGGAGCTGTGCCATTGTTTAATATTAGTGATCAGAATGAGTGGTGGATGTGATGACAGTGTTGTAAGGAAGTTTTGGATGTCTTGTTTTTAAGCTTCAACCAGTCGAGCGTTCCAGAGTAGTGATGAGTCTTCCTGGACAGGATTGAATAACAAATTGTAAGACTGTTGTTTGTGATTAATGGCACTGTCAGACATGTAGAAATGGATGGTGCTGAGAGAAGGCTAGTAGGGTGCCAAAACCACACTTTTAATTTGGGGTTCACACTTCCCTCTCACATTTAAATTTAGAAATGGCAAACTTCAGTCAAGAGCATTCAATATTTACCTTTGCCAGTTAAGAGCAGAAGGAAATAAATGGTCCCATCCAAAGAGCATGGCACAGAAGAGGCAATTTTTTTGCAATAAAGTATATATGTTCTTTAGTAATCCAGAGGAGTATGATTAACCCACTGCTCCTATTGTTAAAATGTTTGTAAGTGTTAAGATTTCTGTAGACCACCAGACTCAGGGACAGTTTATACTACAGGCTATAAGACTGCTGAACTCCTGAGCTCTGTGAATGTCTACTCACATCTGTTTATAGTACACATATCTATATATTATACATATCTGTTTCTACGTAATATATGCATCTGTCTATACCTCCTCATACAACAGTGTAAAGTATTTAAATTACTGTACAGTGTATTTAAATCATTTCAATTTATTCTACACATGTATATATTTTACATCTTTATTGCTGTTGTTGTTGTTGTATATATTTTCTTGTCTAATTTTTGCATTATCGTATTTATCTTTTTTGCACTATGCATGTTGAGTTGTTGGAGGAGCCTGGGATATAAGATTTCCATTGCCAACATATACGTTGTATATGCTGTGCATATGACAAATAAAACCTTTGAACCTTGAACCTCTCACAGATGAACATGGAGCACCTTGTGCATCTCTTTCTGAGAGGTCCGAAGTTGCATCTAATGAGCTGCTCTCTCTTGCACTATTTGCACACACAGTGTTGTGCAAACGACATTACCAACGTTTTCTAACTGCTCCCAGCTCCAGCACACACTGGCATTATTTATGGATGAAAGGTTGCCTTGCAGATACTACAATCCAAGTGGTTTGCCACCACGTCATGACCCCCAGGTTCTGCAGCCTGGCTTTATGTAGCACATGCAATGTAGTGGAAAATGAACATATGACAGAAGTACTGTGCGCTAGGTTGCTTTCTCTCACCGGATAGAACATGTCTGTGCTCAAAACGCTCAAACGAAACTATACATGGCACAAGCAGTTCTTCAAGGAGGAATATTAGATCTGTGGTGTAAATAACATATAGATGATGTAGTGTCGAACAGTGGTGATTTTAGAATGATGTCTTGCAGTGCTAACATACTGTTCAGTCAGCATTTTACACCTTGCCTAACACTGCTATAGCTTCATGTGGCTTTATTAATTACCCTTTTACTTCAAGGTCTGGCAGAGGTCTAACACACAAGGGTAGATTCAAAACATGTTCAATTATAAATATAGTGGCTTAGGAATTTAAAAAAACTGTATAACTTCAGTAGCAGTATGTGTTTTTTTGGGATTCTTGATCTGACACCGGAAAACAGAGGTTTGATTAGCATTGATCTTCAGTTCATCAGTCTGTGTCCAGCTCTTGTTTGCCTGTCTGTTTTCATAAGCAGTCACTGCAGGGTACTGTCACTTTAGCTAAAAAAAAAAGTGCTATGATAACAGGACTCTATTGTCTTACTGTTTTAATCAAAGAAAGGGTTTGTGTGTGATCTTTAAAGTGATGTCATCACCTCACCCTCTGCAACAAAAAGTGGAGATGAGACTTGGAGCTTATATATGGTAGGGAAACCCGGAAGAGCTGAATGATGAATGCCAAGCTGTCCCCCAAAGACAGAGCATGCACTTAGTACAGACGCAGTAATCTCCCAGCATTGGCTCTTTCTTGGATTGTCGTAATGCAAAACAAAGCAGGAAATGACAAGAAAGTGGGAACCAGTGAATATGGAGTTCTTCACTCTGCTGGGGTTTGAATCTCCCAATTTATGAGTAAATGTTTATTTTTCCAGGGAAGGTTTGCTGAGCTTGCCCCGCCTGCTCCTTTTAAGCAGCCCGCCCCCCGTTTCTCATTCTTATAGTAACTCATTCAGACATTTTGGAGATGCATCATGTATTCCTCAGGTGATCACTGGGAATGGGTTTAGCTGTCTTGCCTGCTTCATGATTGTTAAAGATAGGAAGACATCTACCACTCATGATACCAACTAAGACTTTTTTCTAGCAGACTCACAGATTTGAGCCATCAAATCTTTCTGTCACAAGCATACTTCTTAGACCCTACAGGGAGCTTTTGCGCGTTTACTTAACTTGCCATGAATTTGGAGTGAAGATCTGCATTAATGGCATCTGGCAGGAATGGCTGCTGTGCAAGGGAAGCCCGCTGCTTATGTCGTGTTGGTGGTGAACGCTGATGTGCTTCCATTGGAGGTAAATGTCTGTTTGTATTAGTGACAGAACGTGTGGCCTCAGGTTAGCTCTCTGGGAGTGGGCAGTGACATCATTTCATAGTGTCTTACATCATTAAGAACCGTGATCGGGACGAATAAACGAGTTTGCAGTGACACGTGTCTGTGTTCACATAAACACACCTCCGGGGTATATTAGTCAGAAACGCATGTATTGCTGAATTAACTTCATTACACTTTAATTCCGCTATATTATGATGATAAAACAATCATCAGCAGCCTCCTCTGGCTTTATGGAGCTTTGTAGCGTGTTTCATATGCAGGCAGACACAGTTAGCAACTAGCTGGTGAACATCAAGAAGCATATAAAGCAATATACACTGCCTGGCCAAAAAAAAGGTCACACACTCTAATATTCGTTGGACCGCTTTTAGCTTTGATTAGGGCATGCATTCGCTGTGGCATCGTTTCCACAAGCTTCTGCAATGTCACAACATTTATTTCTGTTTTGCATTAATTTTTCGCCAAGATCTTTTATTGATGACGGGAGATTTGGAACACTGCAAAGTCTTCTCCAGCACATTCCAAAGATTCTCAATCGGGTTCAGGTCTGGACTCTGTGGTGGCCAATCCATGTGTGAAAATGATATCTCGTGCTCCCTGAACCACTCTTTCACAATTTAAGCCCGATGGATCCTGGCATTGTTATCTTAGACATGCCTGTGCCATCAGGGAAGAAAAAATCCATTGATGGAATAACCTGGTCATTCAGTATATTCAGGGAGTCAGCTGACCTCATTGTTTGGGCACATAACATTTCTGAACCTAGACCAGACCAACTGCAGCAACCCCAGATCATAGCACTGCCCCCACAGGCTTGTGTCCTTTTTTTGGCCGGGCAGTGTATTTCCTCATGAGATGGGAAACCAAGAAAAAAACAATAACATTGACCAGGTGACAAGGAATATCCCACTCCAATAAATATGAATGTTGATCCATGATACTGAATGTTTAAATAAGCAACTGTCTGCTAACATGTTCACAACTTCAAACACGATGATATATCAATGTTGTGCTCACAACTTGTTTCCCTAAAAAACATTACATTTTAAAACAAATGTTTTAAATGTATTTCAACTTTAAAAATCTTTGTTGAAAAGAATGATGTTGGCGAAAACAAAGGTTGTATGTTTTACATTCATTCATTGCATTGAACACACACGCATACACACACATGTACGAATAAGAGGATGTGTGCAAAGAAACCCTTTCAATCCTCCGGGTGCACAAAAAAAAGACTGCTTAAAGCAACAACTGGAGAGAAATGATTTGTGAGTGCAATGACACAAACAAACAAACATGGGGCTTTTTTTATGAATATTTCCTGAGATGATACAAATGCCCTCACACTGTTTCTCTAATTAAAAATAGCAGGTCATGAATTGCAGTACTTATGCAAAGGTGGCTGCAGAGGACCTCCTTTCTTTAGCTTTAGCATTTGTGGTGAACTTTACATTGTGCTACTCTTTACCCATTCATAACTCTGTGTGTGTGTGTGTGTGTGTGTGTGTGTGTGTGTGTGTGTGTGTGTGTGTGTGTGTGTGTGTGTGTGTGTGTGTGTGTGTGTGTGTGTGTGTGTGTGTGTGTGTGTGTGTGTGTGTGTGTGTGTGTGTGTGTGTGTGTGTGTGTGTGTGTGTGTGTGTGTGTGTGTGTGTGTTCGTGCTTGTGTGTGTGCCAATACCTGTGTGTTTGAAAATGTCAAAGTATCTCATGTAGTTTTTTTTGATTGTTTGCTTGTGAATGTGTGCTCATGTGTCAATTCCCCTGGGTATACTGTATGCGAGTGAATGTTCATTTTGTGTAGAAAACAGGAACACCTGCTCTTTCCGTACCAGATGAATCACCTGACCCCTTATTAATTTCATCTGCTACAACAAATTTACCTCAACAATGACAGAGTGTGGATGAAGTAGAGGAGACAGGTTGAAGCTCAGCGTAGGAAGGCGCTCCTAATATTTCAACCCCTCTGTGTTGTGTGTGTGTTTGTGTGTGTATCCTTGTGCATGTGTGGTTCATGCATCATGTACTTGCTGAAAAGGGAGCTGTGAAGAATGAGCGAATGTGTTATTCCCGCTGGAAGATGTGTGTGTGTGTGTGAAAACATATTTTTGTCTCATACACCAATGGTTCGGAAGGCCCCGTAGTTAATGGAGTTTGCAAGCTTGTGCACCGATGAACCTTTATGGGAAGTGACAGTGCAGTGATGGTGTGCCATGTAGTCATGAATATCTAAGAGTTGTGGAGTGGAAGCGGCCGTGTTTAGTGTCTTTTAAAGTTCTCCGGGTCTTAGTAGACATGGTTTTCTGTTGTTGTGAAAGGGGGTCTTTGGATCACTTCACCTCGCTGCAACCTCCTTTTGGGCCTCTTTAGAATCACAGCCCTGTTCACACTGCTAGAGGGATTAAAGGAGATGGATTTCTATCATAATTATTGTCTTCACATTTTTGTCATCTAAAGAAAAATATGTATACATTTGCTGTTGAGTAAAACCATGACACTTGATTGGCTACGTTTGAAGCTTGGATGAACTTTGGAATTTATATCCCACAAATGTACCTTATGTCTGGTAAAAAAGTGGAATATGACCACATGTTTGACCATAAATGATTAGGGCTATATTGTCCATTCATTTTGTATTGCCAACTGATCATTTGCTCCATTTTTTTATACATAAATGGCAAACATCCCATAGTACCAGCTTCTCAATGGTATACCTTTTTTTATTTTTAGTCATGGCAATCAGATGTATTTTTTTTTAGGTGGGAAGTTTCCAGAATTATCTGGCATTTTAAAAATCAAACAAATTATCAAAAACTAATCAGCAGATAACTTGATAGTTGTAATAGCCAGTGAGTGAAGCCCTGATGCCATGAGTCAAAGTAATGAATTCCTTTTACGGCAAAGAGTGACTGGCATACACTTCTACAAGTGAGGCCGTTTCAGTCCCCTTCTATTAAGTGTCTTATTCCCCCATCGTCAGGCAGAGAATCTTCTTTCTTTCTCTGCTGAAGTTTGATCATGCCTTTCATTGTTTATGATTTCTTGCTTTCTGGTTTGATCGGATAGCTCCTTAGAGCCTTACACTCTCTCTACAGTTTAAGATAACGCCAAGGGTTTAAACTTTGGTCTCAATGCTCGGTTAACCAAGCAACCATCAGCTGTTCACCATCAAAAATAAACCAACCTAACATAAAGGAAACTTTTGTCTCAATATCAAAGATTGTACAAGGGAGGTCTGACAGTACACAGAGGCACGAAGCATTAGCATGTCGTTTTTTAAGCTTCCTGGTATACAAAAACTGCTATACCTCAGCGCAGCAGCCTGAATGACATAGTTATCAATTTGACATCAATTCTGCTCAAATGAATACACTTTACAATGCTCAGTAAGCACCCGGTATACAGGCAGCCAATCCCCACACAATAATAAGTGCAGGTGCACTTTGTTCAGAATGATAAGTACATTTAATCAGGTCCATCCACATTTCGACTCATGGGATCAACATGTTGGTGGAATTAATGCTATCTACAGAGTCTGTGTGTGAAGAGCATCCTGAACACAGTGTGCAGCTCTTATCTGAAGCATCCTGCCAGGGAAGAAATGCTGGCTGCGCACTCAGCTGAGAGATGGGCCAGGTGGAGCAAACCATATCAGTCTTATGGTCCTCATCGCTCTGCTGCCAAACAAATGCCGGCCTGATGGATATGGCTTTCTGAACGATGATACACATATTTCTAAAGTGAAACTGCAAATCAGGTGATATGTTGATAGTTTCTTCTTAAGCCTGTGTGAAATTAAAGTCTGATTTGCTAAGAAAGGAGCTAATTATGCAAGCAGAGATTCCAACCGATGTCTAGGCAGATTTCTCAGCGAAGGAGGGGCTTAAAGAGCTTAAAGGGCTTGGAAATTTCCAAGCTCAGAATAAAGAGTGTAGTAATGTTGCAGCGAGAAAAACTAATAAAATCAGGGTTATGCTAAATTAAACTGTATAAACAAATAGTTATATTTTATAAATTGCTATAATTTAGTAAAAAATATGTTGTTTTGTTTTACAAATGATGCAACAGGAGTTAGAGTTAGCTAAATAGAAATGTTATTCAATGGCAAAAATGGTGTACAGGTGGCGCGACTGGCTGGGGCACCTGCACCGTACGCTGGCGACCCGGTGTTCGATTCCCGACCCGTGGTCCTTTCCAGATCCCACCACGACTCTCTCTCCCACTTTTCTGTCCCTCTCCACTGTCCTATCCGATTAAAGGCAAAAAGCCCCCAAAAATATCTTTTAAAAAATGGTGTACAGGTGAGAGCGATATCAGCGTCAGCTATCAAAAGAGCATTTTAAATTAACAAGTTCATTTCAAAGGCACACCTTCCTGTCTGTTCTTTGTTTATTGTTCATTTATGTTGTTTGTTTACAGTGGTCAGGTGGCCTGATCTTGTGTACTTTATGGCGTTTATCACTATACTCTTTTGAGTATACTTGTTTGCGTATGAGCTCACTCAGGGCAGCCCGACTAACAGTTTTTGTTCTCGTTGTTTCTGCAGCGTCATTGAAATATATAGATTACAGCTTGACCACTGTCCTTTCAGGTTTTTCCACCCTAAAATAACCTATAAATTACACGTTAATGACAACGACATGTTGACTGCTCGGGCTGGGACCGAACCTACTACCTTCTGGTTGAAAGACGACCGCACTTCCTCGCAGCCACAGTCACCCAAGGTGTGGTGTTGGTCCTCATCCTTAACAAATGATATTCTTCTTAGGCTCCAAGACAGTATTTATACTTGGGGTTGCTAAACCTCCATTGAACCCCGACTAATGAAATTATTTTCTTGCAGTTTTGCACTTCCTTAGAGCGTAATAATTTCCTTGTAAAACAAAATATTACTTCTATAAAACATGAGGTATGCATTTGAAAAGCCACGAGCAAACATAACTGGTCAAAGAAAATAAATCATAATGTATGCAATACACAGTTTCTGTATAGTATAGTAATTAAACTAGATTGTTAAAGGATACAGGACAAGCTTTTGGTTTATGCATTGATAAGGGCATGAAGAATAAAGATGAACAGAAATGGTGTCAACACACTTCGCAGATTAACAATTATTTTACAGATTTTACAGCTAATCTGCATGATGTATGGCCTTCTGCACTGCTGGTTCACTAAATGTATGTGACATGGGCTTTAGTCATTAAAGGAAGGTAACTGATGACTAATGGTGGTACTGGTAACATATCTGGCACTTTTCCTTCTCACACTTTATTTGACTTATGCTAAAGTTGCTCATCATAATGTACTTTGGCGTTAGATATCGAGGTTTCTTATCTTTTCCATTTAGTTTGTTTTTCTTCTGTGGTCTGTCTGCCAGATGTTTTGTCAGATGCTGCTGGGGCAACCTGAGTTAAGATGTTATGAGTAAGAAGTTTCAGAGACAACCCTTTGGGTAATAAGACAATGACACAGTTCCTAGTCTATCTCTGGATTGAGGACAGATGACTATAATTGTTCTTTATCTCTTAGGGACAGCTTGGCTCGACCCGCTTTCAATCAGCATGGTGACACCGAAGAGAAACAAAAACACACCGGGGTCAGGGCACCGGGAGCATGACTTGCAAGTGCTGCTACTCTAACACAGCTATGTTTCAACTCAGCTTAGCTTAATGTCCTGCTTAGTAATTATCAAGGAAAATAAAGTATGACTTGCTGTACATTGACAGCTATCATCATCAAATATACACAGTCAAACGGTTAATTTGGTACAACAGGTGAAAAGTAGTTACTCATACATGCAAAGACTAAATGAGGACATAGAAACGACCACAACTCAGTGTGAGGTCAACCTTCAAACTACAGAAAGTACATTGCAGTGACACATGCAGTGTATGCATCACTGTTCACTATTAAATGCAACTACCTTGCCTCTGTAGAAATCATGTGTAAATTGTGTTAGCCAGCATAGCTCTTAGTGAATTTGATAGTTTTATACACAGTAAAGGCGTACTCGAGGACCTCAATGCAAAAATAATTGGGGTCTCTTTTCCTGAATCATTGTCACAAAGTTTGATAAATGGGTCAACTTGCTGGCACACACGGCAAAGCAACTTTTAATGTCTTTTATGGTGCCATATTTATTCTGCACTCAGTAATACAGTGGGAATAGTATGCATATGTTATCAGCAGTGGTGATAGGAGCTCAATACACCAAAGCAATCTGAAGCTTTAATTATTGGAGGTTTAGAATATCTGGTGCCGTTAATCAATTACCATGAGAGAGGAGATAACGTATCGGCTAACTGTACCATGCCTGTGTCCGAGGCAAACCCAGTGTAAGTAATGGCTCAATAATTTTAGTGGAGAAGCCAAACATAACCAGTGATAGTTTAGAGAAAGTTGGCATCCTGACATCAAAGGTACTGTCAGGCAGGTGCTTTTTTTTAATGGCATCTGCAGGTGACAACAACAAAGACAGTTATTTTGTCTTAAAGCTACCTTAGATACTTGTTTTTCACTTTGGTATTTTGTATTTCGATGCTGTAAACTTCTTAAATATAGAAATAAATGATAAATATAGAACAATTTTTACCCCACTATTTAAAAAAGAAATATTATTTTTTAAGAGCCAAAATACTTCCTTCACAACTGAAGCACACACACACACACACACACACACACACACACACACACACACACACACACACACACACACACACACACACACACACACACACACACACACACACACACAATTTTGGCAGGAAATGGGAGCAGTTTTTGTTGATAGATTCTGTGAAAAAGTAGGATTTTAATTCCCTGAATCAAATCCCAATGGACACTGAAAAAAAACGGAAAGTGAAATGTTCTTCTTCTTTTGTGCTTTGGATTTTAGAAAGTACGTTAGGTTTTATTTTCTTTGCCAATTTGTTGTGGCCTCCAGTTAAGCTCTGCAGAAATGTTGATATCACTGAAAAGCATGATTGAGCATTTCCGTTGTTTAAGGGGCTTCAACGGAAACTTTGAGTGCCAGCTGCAAATAAGTGCTGTTATAATAAGTACATTGTGTACCACGTCTCGGCAGTGTTCCTGAAACTAATTTAAATTAGACATCAGACAGTAGAGATAGTTGTCACTGAACATAAAACATGTTCAAACGAACAACCTAAATGCACAAAGGTACGTGGTATTACTTTATATAACCTTGTTAGTCCATTTGAGCTCACTAAAACACACACACACACACACACACACTTGGGGCTCTCTTTCTCCCTATTCATCTTTATTTTCTCCTCTCAGCACATTGAATATCACCTTCACAGTAAGGTGGAGCGTAAGGCAGGGCTGCACTCCTGAATGGAGCAGCAGAGAGGGATATGGCCAGCCGCTAATTTCCTGCCTATGGTGTTTATTTATTCACACCCTGAGTGACAGGGCCTTACAGAGCAACCTGGAGAGTTTCTTCTGAATCCTGTCAGACTGTTTAGAGCAAAATGCAGGAGAGAAAAGATCTAAAGTCTGACTGAGATAAAAAAGATGGTGGACTGGGGTGTAAGGGGAGAGAACATTAGAGGGAGGGAGTGTTAGAGCAGAAATCACAAGGTGTGTGAGGGAGAGAGTGTGTTAGAGATGAATTGGGCAGAGCTTCCATCAAACCAGTTTTTGTGCATCAAAAAACCCTGAAAAAGCTCTGATTTAAAAAAAAAGTTTTTGTAAGATAACGATAAATACAATTGATGTGAATGACTCGATTACGACACAGCTTGGGTTGGATAACTCACATTGTGTTGTTCAGTGTAGGCAAATAACAGTATAAGAAAACCCTGGACACTCTGAAGACTTCACACCCTTGTTCACCGTGACCGAACAGAAATATCTGAATCTTTTCCCTTGAATGGGATGCTTATTTTGTTTTTCACGACCATAAGCTGCTAGAATTTGTACTATGTGTTTTGTAGCTTTTATGATCTTGGATATGGAATACATCGGATACAATAGATTATTAAAAGGAACATTTTTCATTGTCAGGCAGGAAATTCTTCAGCAACTCACATTTTAAATCTGTGACATTTTTAAAAGTTTGCAAGAAGATATTTACTTGACATTTTGATAGAGACATTGGTGAAATGAGAGAGCTACAGTCATGGTTAAAAGACATTAGGTAATGATGGAGGGATTGGAACATAGAACGAGGGAGGGAGTGCGAGGCACAGAGAGATGTGGGAGTAAGTGTAAGCGAGTGGGAGACTGAGAGCGAGCCAGAGAGCAGCAGAGAGGGAGACTGAGAGAGGAGGCTATTGTACAGATACAACAGGCAAACTCAGTTTTGCTATTGGCTGAAGCCTGAATGATCTCAAGCTGCTCCTGTCATTCATCTCCATTTGCTTGCGAGTTCAGTCCTAGCCATTCAAAATCCTGGGGGAAATCCTCACCACATTAAAATGTTTAAGAAAAATAGTCTTTAACATGGACTTTTCTTTTAATTTCAAAAGTGATACAATCAGATTTATGCAAGAAAATGCGAATGAATGACAGGGACATTGGATAGTGGTGCTTCTACCGGCCGCAGTTGTCATTCCACACAGGCTACAGAGATGGATCAAAACCAAAGAACTTAAGACAATAGTTGAACAGATGGACTCATTTGTATTTATTGTTTATTGTGTAGATATTTTTAGCAATGTGTTATCCCAACATGTGGGCCTATGTCAAACACTTGTTCAGATAAAGAACGCTAAGACCACATTTAAGTAAAGGAGAGATAAGACTTTAAGTGAGGTAGGTAGATTTGAATATAGATTCAGAGAAGCAGAGAAAAACATCACAGAGATCTAGAAATAAAAATAGCAGAGTGTGAGAGAAGGTGGAGGAGTGAGAGGGAACAGGAGAGAGATGAATGGGAGAAATGTGATTCTAGGACAGATGATTTAGTTTTTTAAATCCCAGATAGAGGAATATAGAAGATGAAAGGATGACAGTGTAAACAAAAATGGAGCTGGGGAGGACACAGAGATGGAGATAAAAGGTTTACAGAGGGAAGACCTCATCCAGGAAGGAGTCATAGAGGAAGCCGGAGTGCGAAGGGGTGGGGGGTCTGAGAAACAGATGGGAAGAAGGAGGAGGGGAGATATGGATGGGAAATGAGAGGGGGGTTTTCGAGAAGAGGCTGCCAGGAGTTAGTATCATAGTTGGACTTCATTTGGATTCACGGCGGGATTATGGCCACACCGACCCCCCTCCCTCTTTAGACATATTGCATTTTGTCCTCTGTCCTGAGGTCAGTTCATGTGTGGAATGGCGCTATCATCTACAATATATCTGTTCAATTTTTTCCATTTAAATAAAACACTCTCATACCACATGTGAGTTGAATTTGTTGACGCTGTAATCCCTTTCCTCTCAGAACTAGCTGTGGCATCACTCATCCCTCATAGCGTGACTCCAAATATAAAAGTTCACCTAAGGCTAAAATAAGGGTTCAGCTTCCTGAGTCCTTCCCGGATTGGGTTTTTTTTTAGTCCGTTTTAAATATTCTCTCTTTGATTCCTTGTGAAAACCTGCTGCCTACCAGGGGTTAGAGTGAGGGAGTGAAAGAGCAGGGTTGTAAAACTAATGTTTTGTCTCTCTGACTCAGAGAGGGGACACCTTTTGGCTGTTTTTTAATTTTGTTCTGAAGGCGCTCTTTCACCACACTGAAAACTGGCTTTACCAACATTTTGAAGTCAGGGAATATATCTACCAGGAAAGTGATCTGGGATTCCCCAATCATGTAAGCACTAGATTCATTGGGAGGAAATCCACATGGGCTCCTTCTGCATCAGAGACGCAGCTGCACCTCACAGAGAGGAGGAGAGGAGTAGAGGAGATAAACTCTGAAGCCTCAAGTCCATCACGCGTCACATTGCTATGGATGAAGCAACTTCAAATGATGGTCGATAGATGATTTTTAACCATCAAAATGACGGACGGCCTTAAGAATTCTCTGTCTTTGGACTTAGACAGACAATATTTACAACTCTCCTATCCTAATAATCCCTCATATTTTGAGCAGCTCTCTTTTAATTCTTCACAAAACTTCTTCTTACCTTCTTATGTTGACAACTAAGTCCAACACCATGAACCCCCATGAAGCCGGACTGTGTAAAAGGGTGCATTGTTGTACTTTTTTACATTACCCTTTTATAAGAGTGGGTTTCGCCACACCAATTGTATAGCACAAGTATAAAATGTTTTCATTCAGATGTTATTTAATGACTCTGAGCGTATGAACTACATAGTTTTCAGCATACTCCGACATCTACTGTTGCTTTAGGAATGCATCGCTTCAAGCCATTTTGGAGAGAGGAGTGATAACAGTGTCCAGGTATACTCCTAACATACGAGAGCATTGTGTTAAGACCAACTTCTAATGAACTCCAAACCTATCCTAGATGCAGCTACTATAGCAGCTGAGTGTAAAGGCAGATTAATTCCATCGGAGTGATCAATTGATGGTATACGTGTTACCTTTAGATGTGTTTGACAACGTCGCAGAGCTTGGATTACTGCATGCATCCTCAGTGCCAACTTACGCTCACAGTGTGTGTGTGTGTATATAGTTAAAGATGGAAAGAGAAAAGGAGAGGGGGGAGGGATAGAGAGACAGAAAGAGAGAGAGAGAGTAAGAGAGTGAGAGGGAGGTACAAGTCAGTATTTCATGGATGGCTGTGTTGCTATGGGAACAAGATGTGGGCTCCCTATTCCCAAAAATGTGTCCTCCTTCCTTCCTCCCTTCCTTCCCTCTTTCCCTCTCTCATCACTTCATAAATTCTCTTCGTCCACAGCATCTACACCTCTCTCCTCCTCTTTCCCCCGATCAAATCCCACCACATGCCTCCTCTCTTTCTCTCCCCGTCTCTCTCTCACCCTCTCCTCTGTCATCCATCCTTTACCCGCCCACTCATTCACCTCTCTCTCTCTCTCTCTCTCTCTCTCTCTCTCGCTGCCCAATCCCTCCTCTCCTCTGCTTCACTCTTGCCCGGTTTTCCCTATCCGTCCTCCCCTTTCTGTCTCTCTCTCGCTCCGTATCCCTCCTTTTCCCTGTCTCTCTCTCTGATCCCTCTGTCTCTTTAACACTCACTTATATTCTATTCTTTTCTCGGTTGTCATGGCAATAGGCTGGGGGCGTGAGGGAGCGAGCGCGAGCAAGCGAGCGGGAGAGTGGGTGTTTCGGAAGTGACATCTCTTGGGCAGTAACCTTGTTTCCTGTGTGGTGGAGTTGGGGGCGGATTCAAGGCGCTAGCAGCGCAGCAACAGTGACGCCGTGTGGACGCTTTGGGTGAGCAATGGGGAACCCGGGACGCGCAGCGTGAGGGCTGGGTGAATGATCTGATAGGTGAGGATACTCTCCCCCCCCTCTACCACTCTCTACCTTCCTCTGTCACACACAAATACACATAAACACACACACACACACACACACACACACACACACACACACACACACACACACACACACACACACACACACACACACACACACACACACAGTTACCCCCATCGTCCTCCGCCTCAACATCCCTCCTTCACGGTTGAAGTGGACTCTCTGTGGTAGGTGAAATTAAAAAAAGAGATCAAAGCTTTTGCCTGGATCCATGCAGTAGTAGTGGAAAGAGTACTATGTTTTTGTTTTTTACATATCATTTCTCGTGGGTTTCACACAGACACCACTACACAAGTCTTCCATATATACTGACAGAAACCTGCATTTCTTGGTATTATGACTAGTGATAAGGGAAGAGTTTATCGAGCTGTTTTTTTGCTGGAAACACCTGCCTGCTTCTGGACATGAAGTTTTTTTTAGCAGAAATGCAAGCTGTTAAACCAAAACAATAGACATTAAAGGATATATGCGCTGATCTAATGCACCTGATTGATAGTAGCTCCAAAACGTACATTATAAAGAAGTTTGGGTATTGCTGTTCATCTTAATTCAGTCATTGTATAAGGCATCATTTTACCTTGCATAGAAATGAGTGAAATTGTTGTTACAAATATACAGATGTAGTGTTTTGTGATTGGATGGTTGTGAAGTTGGTAAATCTGTGTTGGTCCTTCACTATGACAGATTCCTCCTACATTTCACATAGTGTACACATTTGATCCATTGTCACTAGGAAAATGTTTGTAAAGAGGTGTATAAAATGTAGATTTAAATTGTGTACGTGCCGATGCAAGGCATTTTAGCTCATATAACACAGCTTGTGTGGAGCTAACATTCATTAATTTACTGTAAGGCCCATTTTGACACACCCATTGCCTCACACAAAAATTCCCAGCCATTGGAATGGAAGACTGACAGTAGTCAGACCGCCTTTTTTAAGTTGTTGAAAAATATTTCTTATTATATCTGTCCTCAGGCTCCTATAATATGAGAGATGGCAGCGTCACTCTGTTTCTGATTTGGATCATTCCTCTCAAATAGTGGGAAGGAATGTTCTGCTGCTTGTGACGTGTACAGTTACGGTACCATGCTCCACAGAGTATTACACTCCAGCGATAGTACATTTCAGTTAAGATAGAGATAAAGACACTTCCTTCACTTCCTAATTGACTGGTACAGCGGATAGGTGTACTGTAAATGTCCGGCAAATGTCATTATTTATTTAGTTTATTGTAAAATTTGGTTTGTTGTTTGCCTAAATAGGGCGGTGGTGGCAAAGTCCATAGGGACTTGGCTTGGGAAATGGAAGGTCGATTCAAGTCCCTAAAAGACCAAGTGCTACCGAAGTGTCCCTACCTTGCTCCCCGGACGCCGTACATAATCGCAGCCCACTGCTCCTAACACTAGGATGGTGAAATGCAGGATGTAAAGTTCCCCTCTGTGGGACGATTACAGGTATATTGTAATTCTAACTCTAAATAGCTTAGCAAAAATGGTCTTAACATATAAAATTGCCATCTTGTGCTTGTTTGCCTGCGCCAATGATGAGTTGCAGTTGACATTAATGTTTGTCCAAAATGTCATCAGCGCACCATTGATTGAGATCGATGTGAAGGCTGAATTTGAAGATAGGTGTTGTCCGATGAAGGGCGACAAATGTAGAGGGGTACGATGTAGGAAGAAGCCATTTACTCAACCATTGACCCCCCTTAATCTTATCAATCCGTGGGAATGTTTTTGCCAAATTTGAGGAAAATCCCGCCTGGAGTTCCTGAAACGTAGTGTTCTCAAGAGCTTGGACGTACTTAGACAACCGAAAGCAGGACAATAGGTAGACGGACTTGTGGACCACCCTTAAAAAACATGATACCTCCGGCCACGTCTACTGATGGCACAGAGGCTTAAAAACAACCTAGCCTTTATAATGTGATCATTAAAATGACATTAAGTGATCAGCGGTAACTGCAGCAACACAGATACAACTTATCTCCTACTTAGGTCTGACACCGCCTCCGACTCCACCAGTACCCCTGAGTGATGGCAGCCAGTAATTGGCACAAATGAAGTCACATTCTCACAATAGAGATACCTAATTAAAACAGAGATCCAACAGAAATGTCTGGTAGAGGTAGTATCTTGATGCAAAATGCTGTAATGACACTGTTTGCTGTCATTTTCTTGGCTGAGCAATTGGTCGCTGGTTGATTGCTCATTAAAGCGTACAATGCTTCATCTTTGAGCTGTTTGGGGACGAGTTGCAGGGGGGAGGTGGTGAGATTGTGAACACTGAATTGCTGAGGCTTGGTATTGAGTTTTGGAAGCAGGAGGTCTCGCCACCCTGTGAGGTAATCGTTGAGTAATTGCTATTGATCAACAAGCCTATCAACCCCCAAATATATATTTAGGTAATTTTGTGCTTTGGAGCAGTACAATTATACTGATTACCTTTTAATGAACCAACGCCTCATTTCATAATGAAGATTGTTATTATTTGCTGTGCTGCATGGTCATGCTAGTCCACCAATATGGTTAAAACTAATGTAAGCTTAATAGGTTGGAGTTTCTCCTTCGCAGCATAGTAGAAGTTGACGGCATGACCAATGTGCTTGTTCAGCAAAAGCCTTGTACTTCTGAGCCTCTGTGACCCCCCTCCTGACACTTGACATCCCCCCTTGACTCAGCATTGACAGCAGCCTACTGTACTGCACATATGCACCACTCTGACTCACAGCTTGTCAAATTCCAGAGCTGCATCTATTCTCACTACCTTCCATATATTCATACTTGGCAACAAAAAAAAAACTGCTGGTTTCTGTTGGTGTGTTTTCCAGTGATCCGTTGTGAAGACGATAATGTTTGATACTGGTGCAGCTGAGGTCACAGTAATGACATGTGCACAGTGTGGTGCTTTTCTTGCCTAGAAAGTAAGACGCTCTGCTTCGCCATGCTTTCAGGAGTACATTATCTGCCCCGGGCGACCCAGGGATATTGCAAGCTTTATTTTTAGCGCTGCTTTGGAGCTCAGCGATGTGTATAAATCAACATTAGGTCAGTCGGGTTCCAGTAATGACAACGTTGACTAAGGCTGACCAGTCATCCGATTGGTGCATGGGACTCTTCTTTGTAAACTGCTAAGGATGGCAGAAAAATGTAAAGAGCCCACGGAGAGGGAAGGAGAGAGAGGAATAAAGGCAGAGCGAGGGAAACAGGGAGCCAAGCGTGGAGAGTGAATGAAGGATGGAGTGAGGTAGCGGAAGATGAGGGAAAAAAAGAGGCATCTCAGCATTTTTGCTCGTGCCAAATCGTTACTGTAAAGTATATGTGTACCCTGTACGTAAGTACGTACGGACGGACAGACAGAAGAATGAGTCGGCTCATTGAAATTCTGTTCACTGCGCTTCACAGGCCCTTAATAGGCAGCCTCGGGGGTGGAGAGGTAGGCCTACTGTAGAGTAGTGCAGATTGGGCTGTGGATGACTCACGCTGCTATCCTCCAGTGAATATCTCAGCATCATGACTTTGCTCTGCACACTCACAGAGTTTGGATTCAAGGGCTGAGGAGCTTTTTGGAGGAAGGGATAGCATGCCACACAGCGCTTAATCTGAAACCCTGTGATGGTGACCAACAATCCATAGTGCACTTACTCAGCATCTATCACATCTGCTTTTACAGTCGGCACACACACACACACACACACACACACACACACACACACACACACACACACACACACACACACACACACACACACACACACACACACACACACACACACACACACACACACACACACACACACACGTATCCACAATGAAGAAGGTATAAAACTCGACAGTGATGGATCACCATAACTGCCAGTCCCCTCCTAATGAAAATATATGTATACGCTCACAACTAGAGCATTTAGTTTGATGCAAGCTATAACACATTTACAATTTCCCATTGCAACTAAAATAGTTTGCCATGTAGGCTTTGAAGATAACATTTTCCAACAACCCACTGTGCAACATAACAGCTCAGAGCATATTAATAGAGTGTAAAGCCTTGTACCCTAAAATGCTTTTTCAGCTGTTTTTTCATGGCCGTGACAGAAATTGTGATGAGACGCATCCATTCCAGTCATAATCTCGACAATATATCACAAAACATTCTACTGTATGTATTTCCTTTTTTGTGAGTGTCCTGGCTTATCCATCTAGATGTCACCAATTTAGATAACATCAAATAAGATGGACACATATCTCAGTGTTCAGTATTCCCAGGAAGGAAATACACACTTAAGTTTGAAATATCCATTTATTTATTTACATAGAAAGGGTGAAGCTGACATTTATAAAATATTGTGGGCTCTCAAAGTTTCAGGTATTGAGTGAGAGAAAGTGGGATTAGTGCTACAACAATTAATCATTTAGTCAATTGGAAGAACATTAATCAGCATTTTAGCACTTTTCAGGAAAAAGCCAAACAATGAATGGAACCAGATTTTTAAATGTGAGAAATAGGTGGTGTTTAGGGTCCTAGATTAAAGGTTATGGACTATTTAGGGGTTTGAGACCTTTTGTTTGACCAAGACATAATATTTAATGACATCACCGTATGGCCTAGGATATTTTAATGTACATGTTTCTCAGTTTTTAAAAATTTTATTTACCCAAAGATTGGAAAACATGATATAATGAATTTGTAGTTGCAGCCCTAAACACCCAGGATGACCCAGGGAAGGTGTTCTACAAAAAACATACAGTATATAGGCTGTTATATCGTCCTAAAAGATTCAGTCTTACCCAGATAAATGTTTTTCGACTCTCTTTTAAAATTGCGCAGACACAAAGACAGAGTCTATCATGACGCTTTTATACACCATAATTATGCCCCATATTCACTGCTTTGAGATTTTGTCCCCCTAATAGTTCATATAATTTTTTACAACATGCACAACAGAAAAGATGAATCTGTATACATGCCAGTTTTTGTGACTGGACAAAAGGGCAGCTGGGTGTTTAGCGTGATTATCCCACATCACAAAAACATCATCCATTTGTCTGCCATTAAGCAAAACACCAAACCTCTCCCTTCCTCAGTGAGATGAAAATGAGGTGAGAATCATAAACCGGCTTTACATGCTTCACTCCTTTCCATTTCTGAAATCACCGATATTAATTAGCCGTGCTTGTTTAGGAGCTCATCTATATTTAAGCAGCTCGGTCCATCATTCAAAAAGGAACTTGAAAGATCACCTCAGTTCACCACAATTAGACCATTTCCTGTTGTGGTTTAATGCTCTGGCTGAGGACGTCAACTGTCTGGAAGAATCTAAGAAGTGACGATGCAGTAACATAATCGGTTATGACATGCAGGAGTGTTGCATTCTGGGTTAAAAGTGACTGTTTCTGGCTTATTATAAAGGGTGGAAGTGCAGAGGATCAGTCAGTCACCATATCAAATAGGGGGTCAAAGAAACATCAGTTCTCTCTCCTTGACTTAAAGTATGTGTTCCAGCCTTTTAGTACACCCTGCAGATGTTGCATGTTTGAATTTGGCTTTTCATTGGTGCATGAGGTGTGAGTTCTCCTGGGGGGAACATTACTGAGACTGACATACACATACTACAACCTTTCCTAACTCTTTTACCCAAAGCTTAATTCTTAAATCACGTTTTTCCTTTCTTAACTTGGTGAGATCACTTGTTTTCAGTGCAAGTTATTTCATGAATCTCCCTCTGGCCCAGAACATGTATTCTTAATGTTGGTGGAGAGGTGATTTTTCCTTAAATCTGGGAGATTTTGTAATCCTTTTTTGATATTAAATAAAGTGTTACGCCAATAGGATTGATTCAGCCCCAGTTCCCAGCTATCTTCCACTGGACTGTGTCTGAAAGAGTGGATAGTCTATGAACTCAAGCATCAGACAGGATAGTGAAAGAACTGCCTCAAGACGTTTGCTTTTGTATTCGTAGCTGAAAACTATAAAATGCTCAGTGGCCTATTCTGAAGCTGATGTCAGAGATGCTGCTGTTGTTTTTCGCTTCATGGAAAATAAATAAAAATATCTGAAGCTTAACCAGGGATGATAAAATGGGAGTCTTAAAACGAGGGAGAGGAAAAGCAATGTCTATATATTTACAACAGATGCTTTAATAAAGGCCATTTAGAATTGTAAAATTCACAGAGAAAGAGGATTGTGACCTAAAGAAAAGTGCACACAAATACAGTTAACATGAATCACATT
The DNA here is from genome assembly GCF_036324505.1 of Eleginops maclovinus. Classification (NCBI taxonomy): domain Eukaryota; kingdom Metazoa; phylum Chordata; class Actinopteri; order Perciformes; family Eleginopidae; genus Eleginops; species Eleginops maclovinus. The sequence goes on along the minus strand of NC_086351.1, from coordinate 8,209,462 downwards.
GTGTGACTAGTAAAAGCTTGGCCTGAGCTATGATTCTGTGCCTATGTCCTGTTTCCTTAAATTAAAACATAAGTTAAAGCAGTTCAATAAGGCCAGGAAACTCTGACAGCAGCGAAGACACAAAAGACTTAGTACCTCATTTACCAAAGGTCTTTAGCCACACATTTTCCACTAAAGAACTGAAATAGCTACTTTGGGGTAAAAAATCCATATTAATGTCTCCAATGCTGTGTGGATTCTTAGGTTATCCAAGAAAGATGCCCCCCCCCCCCCCCCCCCCCGTATACTGTTAAACATATTTTTGTACCCCCACAGAGAAGATTACAGTTAAGTCTGTCTGCAGGATATCTCAGGAACCTCAACACAGATTCCTGTTAATTTTGGTGGACAGGACAGCCCCGGACGAAGGAACAGATGATTAGATTTTGGTTGTGAGCCGGATCTAGGACTTCTTCAATTAGACAATTATAATCCATCAGCAGTTTTTTAAACAGTAACAGAGATGGACACTCAATTTCACATTGCAAAGGGTGTGTTGGCAGGGTCCCTCACAGGTCCGTTCTCGAAATAAATAAATGTCAAAGAAAGAAGAAAGAATCTGGAGTGTTTCCAAAAATATCTTTGCTTTCTCAGCCCTGTAGCGCTTGGGTCAGAAAACGTGGGCAAGCTAAAGATACATTTCCCTTTCTAATAGAGATGATCAACAGTTTATAAAAGTTAACTAGTTTGATATGTTTAATAACATTTTACCCTTTTTGAAAGATTAGCCTATTATTTGTTAATGTTTTTTTATTGCACAAAGTAAGAGAAACTCTATTTCTTTAAGTTTGGTTAATGTGCATAAAGTTGTGGTTATGTGTTTGCCTTAACAAAGCGACGCTAGCTGTTTCCCTGTTCCCAGTACAAGATAAGCAAAGCTAAGCTAAGCTAAGCTAATTGTTTCCTGGGTATGACTTGCTGCTTTATTTAGGTATCCCTCCAGTTTCTAAGGCCTCTTTAGTCTTTTCTTAGTGAATCTCAACAAGTCAAGCTATATAAATTGAATTGAATCAGGTTTGTTGTGCATAGTCTTGTTATAACTGATGACGTCTTTCAAGCTGACCTATCAAAAACACTCTGATGACACCTGACACTGAGGTTATGAGGACAGACGTGTGTCGCAGCATCGCAGCCCTCCTACACATGATCCTTACTGACCTTATCTTTCCCCCCTCTCTCTCCTTTTTCTCCCTTCTTTCCCCCTCCTCCTTCTCTCCCTTCCAGATGCAAGGTGTGCCGTCCCCCCCTCCTATCATCATCACCATCATCGCTCCCAAGCCCACTCCTTCCACGCTCCCTCGTACGACCGTCCCGTTCACGAACGTCCCAACTACGACCGTCCGCCCCTCAACCGTCCTTCCTTCAACCGTCCCTCGTTCAACCGTCCCTCGTTCAACCGTCCTTCTTTCGACCGCCCATCGTTCGACCCTCCCTCGTACAAACTTCCCTCGCAAGAGCGTCCCATCTACGAGCGCCCCTCACACGACCGTTCATCCCACGACCGCTGGAACCCCCATCTCAGTGTGAGCCCCGGAAATCAGAGCTACATGTTGGACCAGGAGGAGGTATGCAACCGACACACCAGGAATACACTGATACTGATTTTGCACCAGTCGAAAAAATAGAGCATTAGTATTAGGCTAGTTATTATTTATCATGTGAGAAATAAAATGACCATTTACACTGAAGGTGAACTAGACTTAACAATCTAATGTAAAAGTACATTATATTTGACTTATGTCTTGAAAAAATGAAGGTGAAAAAAAACAATTCCAATTCCAATTTGATCTGTTCCGAAGTTTTTTTTAAACCATGTATTTGTGACCCATTTTTGGATGTCTTCTTTAAAAACCCATCGGCTTGGTGCTGAGTTCCATAGAAAAGGGTGAGAGAGATAAAGTTTCCCTTTAAAGTGTCCTGACTTAGTGTTGAACACACCTTGTTGGCATTAAATATAGAAAGCATCTCTACATGTCAGTGTTGCACCTTGCAGTTGGACATGTCAATAAGTTATTCAATTAAAAGAAGATTATGAAAAGCAGATTGAAAGCGTTTTAGAGTCTACTTATTCCTTACTAGCTTTATATAAATACATCTTAATGTATATTTTCTTACTTATTAGACAGAACACAAAAGGGCCAGTAAACACATACTGTACATGTGGATGAAAATGCTTTCGTAAAAGCAGTGCTCTTCGGCGTGCATTTCTCTGGGGAATGATTTAGCAGTTGTTCTGTTCTTTAGCTGTTTTAACACATTCAATCTTATGCTGTTAAACCCACAGAATATACATGAAAAAATGTAATATTTATATATATCTATATACTTTTGTTCTAAAGTTTGTGTATGGATGTCCTAAACACAGTATCTCTAAACCTGCTTCTGATTGAGAGTAGAATCTCCTCCTGTTCCCTAGGCCAGGAGAGGGTACTGTTCTTCAACTTTCATACATTGTCCTTTGCAAAAAACTATTTCCACACACCTATTATTATTAAGAGAGGATTGAAGATTCATAACACCACTTTAAAATCCATAGGGCACTTCGCCAAAATTAGCAAGCTTGTTATTAGATCACATTTATGCTGGAATACATTTGTTTCACTTTATAGAAGTCCAACAGGTTCGGCCATCTGGTGTTTATTATTTTACTGTGTTTTACTTTGCTTATCTGCCTCACTGTTGTAAATATTTCCTGTCCGATGTTCTTCATATATCATACATTCCGTCCTTGTGCAGAGTGTTTGATTCAAGCCCTGTGCTGAGTCAAATTCCTACAGTATGTTCAGCTATGTTGGCGAGTCAATATAATGAATCATCATGTGGCCGGTCAAAGCTCACGGGTGGCGACTTTACTGTAGAGTGTGTGCACGGCTGCCAATAGCGTTTCAGCTTGTCATCACTCAGAGGAATAGAGCACGCTTTGATCCCGACGAGGGACCTTTATGGCTCTGGAGGGATTCAATGGAGAGCCCAGTTCAATTAATCTGAGCCCTATCCCTGTCTAATTGTGCCAATAAGGCAGCAGCTGTGAATGGATCTGCAGCAGGACTGACGTGCTGATAGCCGTCACCTCGGCGACGGCGAGAGGCTTTAAATATTCATGCCTGTCACTCACCTCAAGCAGAGCTGGTGTCTCTCTCTCTCTCTCACACACACACACACACACACACACACACACACACACACACACACACACACACACACACACACACACACACACACACACACACACACACACACACACACACACACACACACTTGCCCTTCAATTTACTTCCATTTGTTTTAGATGGCTTCAGTGGCTCTGCAAAAAAGAAAAGCAATCATTCTGTACGTTTCCGTAACGGAGATACGGAGAATCAGAGGAGGACCTTGTTCTTTTTTTCTCACCATTGTTGCTGCTTCCTGCACATTTTGATATGAACCTTTGATATCACCTCTATGATTTTCTGTTTGTTTATGTGCTTGGCATCTGAGGTCAGCATCACCTATCCAATCCCCCTCTCCCCCTGTCTCTATTTGTTTCCCTCTCCTCTCTTCCTTCCCTCTTCTCAATTCTGTTTTGATGCCCTACATTGATCCATCTCTCTTACCTTTTGTCCTCTTCTTTCTCCCCCTGTTGCCTCCTATCGCTCACCTCTTTTTATAAAATCCATCTGTGCTTTAATCTCTTCCCTCTCACTCCCTCCTTCCTTCTGTCTCCATAGTCATTGCAACCACATGTCTTTCATCCCTCTCCATATATCTTACGCTCCCCTCTATCTTTCTTTCACAGTTCCCCCCCCCTTTTTTTTTTTTACCCTTGCTCTTTCACCTCATCCACTCTCTCCCGCCTTCCTCCCACCCTCTCTCTGGGGTGACTGGCAGGAGTCTTTGGCTCTCCCACATGCCACCTGTCTCTGTGCTCCTCACAGCTCCATTCACTTGCTTTATCTTCCTATTTTTTATGAATGATGGCCATCATAAAGACGCAGTTGAAGCGTCCTCCTGGTGAGCTGAGATGTCGCTTTGGGAAACAAGCCTTCTTTGTTGTTTTGAAATGTGTCACTTGTAAATTTCTGTTAATCCTGCGCCTGTGTAGCTCCTGGGGAGATGGGTTTGCTGAACTGTTTCTTCGTGATGGAGCGGAGGCACCTCATAGGGATAGAAAGGGATAAAACCCTCCCTGACATGGCTCATTATAATTGCCAAAGATAATGGATTCGCAGACAAGATGTGTTGTCTGAGTGGCACGTTTTGACACTGTGCATCCAGGGCAAAATACCCCTGAAAGTTCAGGAAACGCCTGTGAAATTAAAATGACGTGGCAAAACATGCGCCTATAATTACAGTGCCCTCTTTTGTCTTTTTGTACTCAGAAGTAAACGTGACTTCTTATGCTATCCTTCTTGTGCCTCTGCATTATTTGTGATTGGCAGGATATTCTTGCCAGTGCAGCCCAACCAAGAAAAATGGAAATGTTTCACTTGGAAAACGAGCGAGCCTGTAGCAGACGAACATGTCACATTGTGTTACTCTATTGTGTGATCATATATTAGGATTAGAAGGTAAAATATGTTTATGGTACAAATGGATGCAAAGCAACACCTCTAAAATTAGCATAGAGTTGAATCAAGACTTCTGTAATGCAGTGAGAATATAAATGTTGCATTGTATGGTTCAGAAAGTTACTTGTTTATGCAGAAATCATGAATGAGATTACATGAAAGTGTTTTTTGGCCACCCTTATGCCGTGTGTCCACCAAGGCGTTTTTTCCTGGACCGGCGTGTTTTTTCAATGGTTTTCAAAGGGAGCGAGGCGTTAAAAAAACGCCGGCAGTTGACGGGCGCTGAGCGCTAAAAAAAACCGCCAAGCCGCATGCCCGCGGGCGTTTTTTTTTTTACGTCGGCTAGCTGAAAAAAACGCCAGGGTGCCGCGCTTCACGAGTTGAAAAATGTTCAACTTTTGGAAAGACGCTACAGTCGTCAATGTCACTTTCTACCCCACCGTCCAATCACAGTGGAGGAGGGGCGGGACAAGTACACACCGCGGTAATAACGTCACGTCGCAACAATGGAGGAAAAAATGATTCTGTTGCTCTCGGAGTATCCCACTCTGTTTGATATGGCGTCTGCAGATTACCACAACGCAAATCTTAAAAACCATGCTTGAAGCAACGTGTCATTCGCCATGGGTCTACCAGGTAAGATATAGATATAGATATAATATATAATAATAGTTAAAGAAAGTAATGAGTATAGCAATAATATATATAATATCCGCCAATTCTGAGCAAAAGTGCACCACAAAACTGACAGCGAAATCAGAACTGCGAATATTCCGTATCATAGCAACCAAAACGCCGGCGCTGGGCGCTTTCAGAATAACGCCGGCGTTTAAACGCCTTGGTGGACACACGGCCTTAGAACTACGAATACTACCATGTCCATGTGTCATGAATATTTTCATTTAATAATCAATATTCTTTAGCGAAATATGCTCATACATTGTGATATCATCAACAAAAGGAAAGAGAAGCTGAACTGCAAAAATTTTTCTTATTGATTAATCCAAAATGCCAAACAGTCATTGCTTCAGCCTTTCACTTGTGAGCTTCACCTGCATTTCTGTATGTTTTTTGGTAGTAAAATAAATACAGTTGGGCTGATTGTTGGACAAAACTAGTAATTTTCACTATTTATACGACATTTTATAGACCAAATAATAATTTCAAATGCAGAAAATGCCGCCAGATAGCTCAGTGGTTAGAGCTGGTGGCCTATATACCTAGACCCCTGCTAAATCAGAATCGGATTACTTTAACATTTACATTGTAACAGCAAAAGTGAAGATAGTGACAAAAAAAAAGAAGTAAAATAAAACACTATTAGATAAAAGGGCATGCACAAAAAATATAAAATTAGAAAAAAATGTAAAGTAATTCAAATCTACAAGTTATATTTTAAGTAGATTCTGCTAATATACAAATTGTATATAAGTGTTATTGCACAACAGTGGTGTCATAGTCTTGTTTAGTTTATTATTGCACACATTGGTGTCTTAATTTGAAGTTGTGTGAGTGTGGGGGTCTACATGGGGGCCATGCTGGTTGTAAAATCAGACCGCAAGCCAGTTCGAGTCCTGTGCCTCCACCTTTCAACTCTGAGAATCTGTAATATAGGCCCTCTCTGGGCGCAAAAAAATAAAATCATGTTAAATCATGTGTTGCATAGTGAGCTGCAGTTCACTAATGCTTTCATAATGATAACTTAAAAGTTATGCTCAGATTGACTGATCATTGATAATAGTTTGACTTTGGCCCCATTATGTAATAACTGGTTCATATTTCATTTATTTTTACACATTTAAAGACATTTGTAGTAGTGGATTGAATAAAGCAGGCTGGTTGTTGACTTCCTCTCTAACATGACCACTCGGGAAAAATCTGGCTTTCTTTGAGTCTTTTAAAGAATCCCTTAAAAAATTACTCGCAATTTCCTCAATACTGAATCTCTCTGCAGGCTGCTCTGCCTCTTTGTGTCCTGTAGGGGGAGAGAGAGGGCTGGCAGTGATTGCTGCCTGCCAGCCTCTCCTCCTCCTCCTCCTCCTCCTCCTCCTCCTCCTCTTCTCGTCTCACATTAATCTGAGGTGACAGAGCTTCATATTCCACCGCCCCGCACCAGTGCCCTTTCCCCCAAGTCATGCGTTCGAGCTGTGCTAACCCCAACTGTGCCAGTGGTACAAAAAGAAAAAGACAGAGGGGGGCACAGACCTTGTTTGTAAGTGTTAGACAGAGCTGAGAAATACCCACTCTAGAACAAACTGAGAAGAAGTACTCTAGTAATTCAAAGTAAATACATTTACACTTGAGTGCTTTTTCCTCCTTAGGAAAAGCTGTGCATGTTGATGGTCCCTTTTTTGGTACTGAATATGGAAGCTTCAGTGTGTGAGCCGGTCTGCAAACAAGCCATGGCACCTTGTGGCTTTAGCCTGTAGGTCCTGTTGTCACAGTGCATGAAGAGCGACTGCGAACTGCGTATGTTTGCTTATGACCCTGGAGTATGGCGAGCCGTTTGAGTATTTATTCCATATCCTTGATATCAGACGGCAGTTGCCTACACTAGTTGGCTCTTTGACAGCACTTGTTAGATATTTGGTCACACTAGTTTGGCACTTTGTTTTACTAGTTGAACAAAACATTTTACTAGTCATTATTTTTCAGCAACTAGTGGCACTTTTGTCCAACTAGTTCCTATAAGCCTTACAAGTGACGCCAGGAGCTGCACTAGTAGCTCTAAAGTCCCAACGTGTAAGCTTTTTGACGAACTAGTGACCCTCTGACCGTACTAGTGACGCATAACGTCTTACTAGTAAACTAGTAAGCTGCAAAAACTCTGACATGTTAACTAGTTACGAAAAAGAAGCAGAAAATTGGAGAACTAGTTAACTAGTGGCATACATTTTTCTGCACTACTTAACTAGTAACACCCAAAATCACTCACTAGTTAACTAGTAAAGGCAAAAGGTTCACTAGTTAACTAGTTGACGGCTCTTTTGACCTTACTAGTTAACTAGTGAGTGATTTTGGGTGTTACTAGTTAAGTAGTGCAGAAAAATGTATGCCACTAGTTAACTAGTTCGCCAATTTTCTGCTTCTTTTTTGTAACTAGTTAACATGTCAGAGTTTTTGCAGCACACTAGTTAACTAGTAAGACGTTAAGCCTCACTAGTACAGTCAGAGGGCCACTAGTTTGTCTAAAAGCTTACACGTTGGGACTAAAGTGCGACTAGTGAAGCTCCTGGCGTCACTTGTAAGGCTTATGTAGGAACTAGTTGGACAAAAGTGCCACTAGTTGCTGAAAAATAATAACTAGTAAAATGTTTTGTTCAACTAGTAAAACCAAGTGCCAAACTAGTGTGACCAAATATCTAACAAGTTCTGTCAAAGAGCCAACTAGTGTAGGTAACTGCCGTCTGATATCAAGGATATGGAATAAATACTCAAACGGCTTGCCATACTGGAGAGCACATTCAGGTGGCTGTTGCGTGGGAGTCACAGGGATTAATTATGTAATAAGTGTAGGTGTGCAGTGGCTGTCAGGAAAGAAGAGAGAGGTTGATTGTTTTAGCGAGAAGGCTGACCTGAACCCCTTAGGCAATGTTAACAAAAAAGTCTTGGTATTTGAGTAACTACTACATGCCATTTGAATGCAAGATGTCACTCACTCAGAAACAAAACGTTTTTTTCAAAGGTCATCTTGTACGAACAAGGGTTTAAATGGCTTTTATCTCATCGTTTTGATTAATTTGCCTACTGCTGTGGATAGTGTACCGTTTTTCTCCCCTCCCATACCTTGGAGGCACCTAGACAAAGAGGAAAACTAAGGCTAATTTGTCTCCTGCCAACTTACCAGGAGCAACTCCCGGATATCGATGACCTTAAAAGCAATCCTCCGCCATTTATCAGTTTTATTAAGAACAATTGTTTTTGACTGAATCTGTCTCTGTGGTGTGGGGACACTTATGGGTGGTTTGAGCTTTTCCAAGAAAACGTTAAAAACCTACTCAACATTTACACTCTTAGTATGTATTTGATGGTCTTTTTCACTACAGCCTACAGTAAAGAATATGTTGATTTGCATTAAAGAAGCAAGATGTTTGTTTTCTGTAACCAAGTAATGATTAGTCATGCTTGGCATGCATTTTAGCTACTCATTCTTAGCGGTAAACAAATCACACCCAATTCCCAGTTTAAGTTTAATTTAAGTTTCCTGCTTATAATGCTGGTTACATCAGCATTTTCTGTGTCTTCATATCAATTAAAGGCCAACATGGTACCGTCTGTGTTAAAGAATTGTATTTTTGATCCTTTTCAACACCTCCTGGATGTATTGAAGACAAATACAAAGACATTGTATCTGCTTTTACCGGTTCTTAGCAAACTACATCACCTTTTTCCCCCTTATACTGTTTATGGAAATATAAAGTTAGAACTGTGTTTATCAAATGTAGCAAATTACCCTTTATTGGTTCATTGGGGAAAGGCCACAAATGGTCAAAATGTCAGCCCTGTTGGCCTCTTCTCAGTGTGTGTGCTAGTGGAGATGTGTAATTATGTGAGTGTGATCACTGTGTGTTCAATGACTCAGTAGCCAGTGCCTGAGGTCAGGAGAAGGAGGAACATCTGTCCATGAAAGGATGGTACAGACGCTCTGAAGGACGAATCGTGCTTTTGGCCAACTCGGCCACCTATCATGATGCAGGGAAGTGTGTGTGTGTGTGTGTGTGTGTGTGTGTGTGTGTGTGTGTGTGTGTGTGTGTGTGTGTGTGTGTGTGTGTGTGTGTGTGTGTGTGTGTGTGTGTGTGTGTGTGTGTGTGTGTGTGTGTGTCCGTATGTATGTGTGTCTGTCTGTATGCTGAGGTGAAAGATATTCCTGTCTTTGCACAGGTGCACAGCCACATTTTTGTTATTGCCTCTGTGTGTGACCTTATACAGGTTGATGCATTTGTTTGTGTGTCTGTGCTTTTGTGTGTTGAGCCAGAGTTAGACCGCCAGCAGGGTTTGATTACTGCCCCGTTAAGAAATAATGGATTGCATCGTTTTCGTGCACATTACACACTATATTTCTGGAAAATACACACTCTGTCTGTTCTCTTTCTTTCTCTCCCAGAGTTGTACTTTCTCACACACACTCACACAGTGTCCCACCATATTCCCCTGCTCCTCACAGCTGGGCCTAAGGAAGCAGTAGTGACATATGGGCAAGCCAGCCTGCAGCATCGCTCAACTCAACCTGCCAAGCTGAACAAAAACACCCTCCTCTCTCTCCAGATCAATGGCACTCCCTTCCCTGCCTCCCAGCCCCCTTCCTCCCTCTATCGCCATCTCTTCCTCTCAGCTTCCCTCTTCCAATACCACAATCCCCTCATCTATATCTTTCTCTCCATGCCAGGACAGGCTTCAGTGTGGCACGGTTGTTTTCTTATGACTCAAATTTGAAAATCATGTTACTTTTTATTATCCTGATTGTTGAAATTCTCATCAGGAATGGATCGATTTCAGCACTGCTCATCACAATAGTCATCATGGCCGCTTGAATCCATCTGGCATACAATTTAAAAATCTAATTGGATGAAATTGATTGCAGCGCCACTCGTTTCAACCGTCCCCAAACATGGTCACAAATGAAAAAGTAAAAACTGCAGATATTCTACCACTTCAAAGTGTTGTAATTCACTCTTTTGGATATGATCACTCATTAATTCACCCTAATTACAAAAATGTAGGGATTTCTGCTTATGTGTTACCAAAGTAAAGTGTCGGTGTGCTGTGTGTTACAGTGTATCTTATGTACGTTGTAGTCTGGAGGATACCATTTTGTTTTGGTGTCTTCGCTTCCTCCAGCTGGATTTGATCATTTAGGTTGTTGAAACCTTAAGTCTTTCAAGGAATGTTCCTAAAACGTACCTTTAACTGTTTATGATTTTTTTTTTTTTTTATCATCTGCTGTGCTTTCTGTAAACATAAAATATGAGACCCGAGACCAGCCACTCACCAGTGTAGTGGTAATGGTACAATTTAGTTTTACAATTTACTCTATCTGGTTCATCTCATCTCTCTCTATATATCAGACGGCTTTTCAAGTTTGGCCATTAGGAACACACACAAACGTTTGAAGCGTACCCTCACCTGAAGAATAGTCAGTAGTTCGTTCTGTATGGTGAGGTGTAATAGAGGTTGCAGCTTTTATGTGGTACCATACCAAGCCTTTGAAAAGTAGTGTATTTGAGTTACGTGTACTGTGTTGTAAATGAAAGGGTTTCTTTAAATCTATGTGTGAGGTGTACAGAGTGCCATCTGAAGTGGTTAAAAGTCAGTGAGCTGGCCTAATGCGGCCTCTCTGTGGGTGATGGGTGCTGGCCTGCCAGCTCATTGTGCCCACTCATGGTCGTGACACAAGACAAATCAAAGACTGCCACATGCAGAGTAAAATAGGCCTCCAGGTGTTTCCCCCCCGCTGTAAGTACACGTGGGATGCTTATTGGAGGGGATTGAAGTGTCAGGGTGGGGTAAGGAGTTATTCTTGCTCAATAAGTCATGTTGTCAGTGATGAATTACACTGGGCAGGGCAGCAGTAGGGGGGAGTATGAGTGGGCTTGTACTTCAAGTTCAAGTAGATATGATTAAGGAAAATTACCATATTTAGCTCCTTGTAATTAGGTGGTATTGGTATCTAGATGGCTTGTCAAGTGTTTAACTGTTTAAGACTCGTAGATTTGAGATAACTTGAGCCGTAAGTGTTACAGATTATGGTAGGAAATACTAGTTTGCAACCTCTTATTTTGATTTTAATACACGAAGAGAAGAATCGAAGGTGTTGGTATTCCTCTGCTTACAAAACACCTATTTTGCAACCTTCTCTCAAGTCTTACTGTAGATGAAAGGGAACCCATTTGTCTCTTCTGGATTCCATGGCAACAGCTGAAAATCTAGAGTGAGAGAAGCATTACTTTAACCCTGGTGAAAATCACCACTATCCCTTCAATAACCACGAAACCATTCAGTGTGATTACCTGGGTTCTGAGTTTGCTACTCCTCCGTACTCTCCTCCCTAATATTTTCATGTAGTCAGAGCTGGCACAGTGCTTAATCATGTGTTATGAAACCACATTGCTTATTACGTACATTTAGGAACACTATAAAGAAACATGGTCGCAATAAAGCTTTAGTATGCAACTGTGGCTTTATGTGCGTTCCTGATCAATGAAGAGCTGGTTGAATGTGAAGTTAATTCAGGTTTACTGTTACGCATTGGCGCTAAAGTATATTCCATCAGTCGCGCAGAGTGCTCGGCCACTCTCAGACGGTGCTTTTTTTAACATTAATCTGACAAAGAGAATGAAATGAGGCTTACAGAAAAGACTTGAATGAAAATTGAAGCAGGATGGACTAAGAAGGCTTGAATTTAGATGAGTGTTTTTTTATTTAGTTTTGAATCATTTCACGGAAGATGAATCATGGTGGCATACAGAATTATTGTAATTGTATGGAAATGACTTTCGACAAATAATAAAAAGTAATTTTAATACATTTTATAGAGGATTAAACGCAAACGTTGCCAACATTTAACATTAATATATCATCCTCTAACTAGCACTACAATCCTTTTGAATCTTCCTCTGTATACAATAAATGATTGAAGCTTAGTTTTATCATGCAGATGTAGACATTTTATTCAGGATTGAACTAGAGGCCAGACAGATCACAAAAAAACTTGATACATGGCAAAATCTTCTCACTGTGTCTTCACAACTGGGAACACATTAGCATACACGCTCTGTGCATTCTCAAACTGGACTCATAAAGAAAGTATGCAGCTTGATATATTTTTCATAAAGCAGTTTGTACTGTAATCTCATCACAACAAGCAATATGTTGGTCCCAGGGAAGCACTGCATTACAATGTAGTTTTGTGCACTTTGGTTGCACAAGCAGCAAAGTGGAGAGTAATCATGGAGGCCGTTGATTTATGGTGCTTGTCCCTGATTAAGTTGGATGTATGGACTCGTATAAAGAGCATCCTGATGCTGTGATGTGAGGAATCTTCTGCTTTGCTGGTCTAACTAGATTACGTGTGTGTGTTCATGTGTCCGATGTGATACAGCTGTAGCGTGGCAGCGGTACAATATTAGTAGCTTGAAGTGGAGCAGTGTCTGCATTAAATTTTCATGTACTCCTCTCGCTTTGATAGACACACATATGAACGTACAAACAAAAGCAAACACACACACACACACACACACACACACACACACACACACACACACACACACACACACACACACACACACACACACTCCAATGTGTTTTCATATTAACAGAGGACCTTTTAGAGTGAGTGGCACTCGGCTGTCTTGTGGGACATATGGCTCAGTGTGACCTGCCAGTGTCCTTCACTGTTGTTGGCTTCTCCCCAAAGCCCCCGGGCTGCACAGCTCTCTGCAGTTAGCCCCACCTTGTAACACTGGCAGTCTGTGTTCACACCAGCGCTTTTATGTTCCGATGTTGCATTGCTGTTAGCCGCTAGTCTCAATAGGACACACTCAGAGGCACAGCGGCGTTGTATCAGAACACAAACATGACCGATATCATTTCCGCAGACACCTTGACTTTATGAGAGGAAGGACGATAAAGTTCATGATAGTGACTGCAATTCACTTTCCAAGGATTCCTCTATTATCCATCGTTGAAACAAGCACTTTAAATCCATAATTCTGCATTTGTCAAGGCTGATATAATTGAGAAAAACGTCTACAACAATCAGCAAGACGTATTCTATACACTCTTATCAAATTTATGCATCTGCTAAATCTGAAAACTGACAAAGAGATGTATATTTTTATAACATTTTGCACGCCTCATTTAAAAACATTAGGCAAAGGGAAAATGTAAGAATAAAACAATAATAACTCAAAAAAACATTATACATGTAGTTAGGGAGTTTCTCTGCCACACCGTCCCGTCTGCCTGAAATGCCTCGATTGGACTTCTTTATTGAATTACGTAACACAGTGAAATCACTATGCAACACTTGCGCTTCTATTGGCTAGCGTACCAACACATTAGATGTGATAGGCTAAGTGGCGGGACATTTCTAAGAGGTTGAACAATCACAGTGGAGCTGGTTTCAGACAGAGGGTGAAAAGAGGCGATGCAGCACAGGCAGTATAGAAATATGAATCTGAAAATTGGCATAATATGGCCCCTTTAAAGGTAGACTATGGCTAAGTTGTATGACATAGCATTCGAATTACAGCTGCCTGATATAGCTGCAGAAAGCGGGTAAGCTAAAAGAGATTAAAACTCTTTGTACCCTCCAGCTTCTCAGCCCTAGACTAATTGTGTTCTAATACAACAGCCTAGCGTTCATCCATCAGTCACATAATCCCAAGTCAGTTATTTTGAAAGAAAACTCATAATGAATTTCTGCAGTCTTTTTTATTTGTTGTGTATTTCTTGGTGTTCTGGGGCCCAGTGCCAACGAAGAACTAGCGTTGTTGGTCGGTCGAGATTTATAGCTCTGTACTTTACAGTGTTTGATGTATTTTGTGAGTGTGACTGGATTTCAAAAGTACCAGTGTTTGTGATTAGTGTGGCACATTGTCCCATTTATCCTCCCTCAAGCCTTACTTTTATGAATTCAGGGACTGTGGGGCCAAATGTAGTGGAGCTGTGAATTGTGGGTTTATTTTTCTATATATATTGTTTTTTTCTTTGATTTCAATTTCCAGTTCCTCCAAATTGGATTTAATGTATTACACAATGAACTACTGTGGATGTGAATCCTACCTTTGTGTCTTACCATATAAGCCATTCTTGCTTTTACTTTAGTTTAATGATGTGCTACGACTTTAAAGAATAGGATATTACTGCTAGCCTGTGGGTTGCATGGTACTCCACATTAACCTTGAATACATTTCTTGGATGAATTAGATCTACTTGGTTGCCGTTGGTAGTTTCTTTATTTAAAGGTTTTATCAGTTCATTCATGGTGTTGCAATCATTACTGGCATCTACTGTTTTGTACATCCCTTTGGCAATTGTTTGTTTTCAACTATTACAATTATTCCACTCTATTTTGAAAAAGCAAATTTCTGGCCTTTTCCAATGCTGTGATAAATTTAACTGCAGCTGTTTTCTACAGAACTGTGATTATATTTCAGGCACATTGTGAACACTGGCTTCTAAAATGCTACAAAGAGAAGTGTAAAGAGCCACAGTGTGTTCATATTCTGTACAGTGCTGCAGGAGTGTTTTTTTGTGTTCTGACCTTGTGCTCTCTCTATGCAGGTACACCCTTTGCTGATGCGCGAGAGGCGCTCAGAGTCTCACAGGAACAAGCTGCTGCGGCGGACAGTCAGCGTTCCTGTTGAGGGACGGCACCATCCCGAGATGGGTGAGCGAACAAACCTTTTAATAGCCTTTCTGTAGTTTAAAATTGTTCTAATAAGGTGTTAATCAATGTCCAATCAACATTTTTTGGTCTCACTTAAAAACATATAACAAATCCAGTGGCGAACCATCAGGACCCTCTCTAAGATATTCAAAAAATATATATTTAAAAATATTTGAAAATAAAATATTTTTTAATGTATTTTTAAAAAATATTCTTTGTTATATTTTTCATTGTTTTTTTACCAAAATAACTTGATTTAATTGTATTTGAAATAAATTCTTTGAATCTGCCTATTCAGTTTCTGTGGAATGTGAAGGGTTAAATGAAGAAGCTCCTTTGGCCTTCTCTGGAGTTACTGGGAAGACAAGAGGTGATTGGTGGTTCCAGCTATTAGTGAACAGATGGCCCAGCAATAGTAACGCAACGAGAGAGTAATGTCAAATGACAGTACAATTGACCAGTCATATCTTTCCGTTAAATGGGTGGGCTTTATTACCGCGGACTTTATGAAAAGTTCCGCCCGCTGTCAAACTGGTGGAAAAGTAGCTAGTTAGCCTCAGAGCTAACGTCAATTAGATGAGAGTAACACATGCATAATATCCGGCCTAAATTACGGCTCCTCCCACTTTTTAGGGAAAACAACGCTGTCATTTGAATAGCGGTAAATAGCCTACAAATGCTGAAGTTTCACAAATGTAAGAAAACGTGGATTTTTGTATCTTCAAGGAGTTTTGAGAAGCATTTTAATACCAGCAGTTACACGCGATACAACTGGATGAGAGGATCGACAAGGGTAGGCCAAAGTTATTTTCAATGTAGGCCGCCGTGCCGACGTAATTCATTCTGCCTATAAATCAGGGGCGGCTGGCCCATAGGGGGCGATAGTGCACCGCCCTCCTTAAGCCAAACGAAAAAAAAAAAAAAAAGAAAAAAAAGAGAGAAAAGAGTTTATTTTGCCGGTTTAAGTCTTAATAGTATAGTCCAAACAGCAGCCTGAATATCGCTGCGACAATCAGCAGCCTGGATGTCACTGTCCAACCAGTAGCCCCGCCCCCTTGGGGCGATATCAGTCAGATTGAAAATCGCCCCAGGCGCTCTCATAGACTTACATGTTGAGACTCGTTTTTTCAAAAATCGAACGATACAATGCATTTCTATGGGCTCCGGGGGGGCTTGCCCTAACGTGATTTCGTCATACGCAGTTACGCACTGATGCGTGCTCGGACGTACAGCGCGCGCGTCTGGCGGAGACCGCCGATTCGGATGATTCAATGGAATATGTTCTGGAAAATTTTGATTAATTACAGTTTTGATTATAGTATAATTTGATTTGATTATTGCTATGGCATCCATGATGGCTATAAATTGTAGACTGTGCTAAAAGTGATTTCAAGGGCAAACTATTAGATGACAAACTATCTGTTAATGTGTGTTTTATTGTGGAACCAAATGTATTGTATATTTTATGTCTGGGGTTGCATCTAGTGGTTGAAAACCAAATTAAACAATGAGATGTGACACTGTAAAGCTGGCTATCTGACTTTTATTTATTATTATTTTACCCATTGAATGGGTCATCTTAGCCATCATCACAACTTTTGCCCCCCCTGAGAAATTTGTCAGGAGCCGCCACTGCTATAAATGTATCCCAAAATTAATGATATTTGTTGAATTAGCTGTGCCGGTTTAACAAAATTGCCTGTGTTGTTTTCCAAAATGCAAGGATCGCTGTCCATTGCTACCTGGCTGTGGGCACCTTGTCATGATAGGTGTTCATATAAATTGTGTTTTGTGTGGTAGAGGGTGGCTGTCATCATGCGTTTTGCACCCCGGGACGTTGTTTCAATATGTCGCTGAAGTACACGCAGCTTGTGTGATGATATGATCATTTGTATTTGTAAATAAAACTTTTGCTTAATAAATAACTCGTTTTTTTGTAATCACTCTTTCTGTCTCTGTTGCATTGATAAGGCTCGATTAGCGTCTTAAGACTATAGTTTTTTTGACGAGGGAAGGGGGGGTCAGAGGGCATAGGTATACAAGTCAGCGCTCGCCACTGATCAAATCCAATTAAATGACTTCAAAACCTGTCTTTATGGATCAGCTCGACATAATTTAACCTAATCCTCCTTCTTGTCCATTTTGATTTGAAAGATCATTATCAGCTGTATTATTTTAGGTTGGTTTGCTTATAATAATAGAATAGTTGCATAGCAACGGCAATGATGTAAAGCTCTTTGCATCTTTAAGCCTTTACTCTGTGTGTTACTAGCAACGCTCAGCGCTTCACCCTGCATCTGAGCGGAGATAAAAGCAACTCATCTGGGCTGAAGGCAGATGTTTTCTTTCTGCCAGATTTCTCCCAGCTATTCCTTTGAGGTGATGGGTGATTTATCTTGCTTTGAGATGAAATTCATGTATTGATACCTTGATTATCATGATTATCTACTGAGTTCTCTGTCTTTTTGTTTCTTCCTCTATTTATTGAAGTTTTATTTTTGCAGTCTGCTTTTTCTCACTCTTCTTTTTCCTCTCTGTGTTTATATTGCTTTATTTTCCATTCAAATTCAGCTTGGGGTCTGAACCTGACCCTCTGATAGCTGCCTTCCTCTGTTTGTTTTGCCTGACTCAGTCTCTCTGGGCCCTCTACAAATGTCCCGCTCAGTTTCTCCCGCTTCCTTCACCCTCCACCTCTCTGTCTCATTCAGCTATTTTAGGGGCCTCCCCTGCGACGTCCCCGTCCATGATTCTGCTGTTGTTGCCACCTCAACAGTTGTGCTGATTCAACCGGATAAATATTTCTCTCAGTTTCCAGTGGCTTTCTGACCTTGAAGCAGTCAAACGATGACACATCAGTTGACATGCTCACAACGTTTTGACATATGCTGACATAGCAATGCCAGTTCATATTGCTCATGTGTAAGCGTATTGAAAACATATCCGCATATGTTATCATGCAACGCTACAGGCTATAATGCACTGACACCATTGTGGACCATCTGTTAGCAAACAAGATTAAAGCATTCCAGAAATAAGGATTGATCATCTCCATAAAAAAGTAAATGGAGGTTATTAAAAGTCCACAATTAGATTTTAAATCTAAGTCACACAAACAATTAGCCTAGCTGAAAAGGTTCAGTGACAATAATAAACAATCTTAGGCTAAATACAGACACCAATTTGAAGGGAGCACACAAAACCAACAGCAACCAAGCTTTTATTTGGCCTGCCAATAAATAACTAACATAAATTAAATTAATATGTTTAATCGTGACAGCTCAAGTGACTTATTAGTGCGTTTTAGCCTTGAAGCAGCTGTATATGTCCGTCGTTATATAGGTAATTCAATTCAGTATGCATTAAGAGTATTCACATACTTTGCCTCTAAACTACTGAACACATTTTGGGAACGTTGAGGACCACATTCATTCCTTCCCAGAATTATAAATGAATTGTGTCCTTCACAAAATTGGAAGACGCAACCTTGCTTTCATTAATAGATCAAAATATTCGGTCCGTTCAGAATGTTTTCCCATTCTGAGTGTAGATTAATCTGCAGCTGCAGCAGCTCCCAAACATTCATCCATGTGTTTGTGACAAAATTAATACGCCAACCTTGATTCATTATTCATCAGCGGGTAAAAGCCTGCATTTTTCACAAGATATTGATGAATAGAGACATTTGACAACAATCCCAGCTGGATGCCTGATGTAGGGACACACTCAGATAGAAGATATTAGGCTCCGCATTCGATATGTGACTAGTCAAACACATAATGCCTCAATAGGTTTTTCACTCAACTGTTGCTGTCATAACACATGAAGCGATGCAGATGCATTCATTTCCCTCTTCTTTCACCTCTTTGTGCCTTTAAGGTTCACTTAGACATTTTCGGTCCAGGAGCCAATTAACACATAATGAAGACATTCACTTGGCCGTTAATTACAGTGCAGAATAAGCATTTTATGCACATATGAGGGGTAATTCGATGTTCATGATTTTGACAGGGGCTATGACTTTTCTTAACCAAACAAAATAATGTTTGTTTCATATTCAGTAGCAATCTAATACGAATATATTCTATTACAAAATGACTTAATAATGACTTATCGTTTTGCACGACTGTTTCAAAAATGTTACATTAAATCTGATTGTGTTTCAGTTTAGGTTTACAATGCAATATTTATATGAGGGAGGATAATTGGCTCATATTTATTTAAATTGTTTAATGCTTCAATATTTTAAAGTTAATCAGTACATATTGTATGGAAGCCCTGAGTGGAAAGTATGTGTTGACTGACAAAACGTTTTTGCCAGCTTTTAACATATTAAAGAACGTTTTTGTTCACTTTATTAAACCTACACTTAGTGTATAGGTAAGTGCGACGCTAACGTTTTACTGTAGGACTGTCAAAGAAGCTCTCTGTTGCCTCGGGTTGTTCACAGAGAATAGCCTGTTCATCAAGCTGAAAAAAACAGTTTTACATGTTGACGTTAGCAATATATTTAAAGTTTACAGTAACGTGAATTTGTCGGACAATTGAAACAGCACAACGATGTGTCTGGGTGCACAAAAAAGTGACAGATGTCCTTTTAAAACTACCTGGAGATTCAATGAGGTAGTTATAGATGTCTGAATATGACGCCGCTTGCCATTGAGTCGGGTCATTTCTTCACTCGTCCGACGGCAGATTGAATGGAAATCGATCCCCTATTGATTTCATTAACCATATATCGAGCCAGAACATTGATCTCCAATGATGTCATGTGATTGTTTGCCTGACTGGCCATTGTAACCAGGCTCCTTGTAGATAAAGAAATCCACGGTTTTCTTAAATTTGAGATCGATTGGCAAAAACTTTAGAACTCAGGTTTGCCGCTATTCAGATGACAGCAAGTGTTTTCTCCCCAAAAGGGGAGTGGCCTTGCATAGAGGGAACGAACCCAGATGCCTTGCTGTCATCTATATCAGAACGCCTGAGAGAAAACTATTTAGAAAAACAGACTAAGAGAAAATGGCTCACCAGTATTGTATTTCCTCACTTGCTTCCCAGCACTACTGAAATACCGTGATAAAAGGTGACAGTAATGTCATCTCTTTAAACTGGTAATATGGCCAACAGAATTGTAATGTGAGGATTTTGACAACTGAATGTGAGTTTAGGACACTTTCCAGCTAAATCCCATAACATTGTGAGACAAAACGTCCTTCATATTTCAATATGAAGTTGTTGTACTTAGATGCACAGTGGGCAAACACGAAGAAAGCATTCACATTCCCCCCCTCTCTGCCTCATTAACCTTTCCAGAACCCGATGTGATAATCCCCATTAATGAATATGGCCTTTAATGTTTTGTGTTCAAATTGTAAATTGACTTCATCTGAGTCTTCTCTGTTATTATAGGAACCTTATTATCTGAATGACTTAGCCACAGGGAGAAAAAGTACACGCACTACAAAAGCTGATTGGTTGTTAACTCCAGCTGAATACTTTTTCAGGAACAGTGGTTTGAACATACGTGACTCTCCTTCAGTTCGTCCTTGTAGTTCTCACTTATTCCTCCAGCCACCTCAGCTTAGCACACAATTGTGATAAAGCGACTCAGCAATTGTTCCAGTGCTCTTTAGAAAGTGTGACCTTCATGCAACATTTTAGCAGTGTATTTCAGCGCGGATGCTGCATTCAGGGCCTCTTCTTTTTCAGTGTCTGCTGCTCGTAGAATTTATTCCAGATATAAATAATACAGCATCAGCATGGATAGGAGATGTTGAGCCTCCTCCTAACCCTATACTGTCATTCTCCAAATGTTGCACTTTTTATTCCGTCTCACCACACCGCCTTTAACCCTGTTCGCTCACCATCCCACTCCTCTCCCCACTCAACAAGCACTGCAGGCTACATCTTCCCTCCCAAAAAGACGAGGATAAAACAACGAAGACGTATCACAAAAGAAAAAAAGGTGTTAGACTTTCTACTGTTTTAGTGTTGATATATTCATCATGAGTCATTCCAATCTGTCAACTCAGGAGGAGTTAAACAAAAGATTACAGATAATTCTGTCTGCCTCATTTCAGGGTCTGTGTTTTCAGGCAAGCTTTTCTGTTCATATTTAAAGTCAACAAAACATCTGCCTTGTTGGAGGAAGTAAAAAGCTACCACATTGCACTTGTTGCCAGATTCAATTCACGGCTTATACACATTTTGAATTTTGTTCACCAGAATAGGTGCAGGCATGGGGCTAAGCATATTTGTTTTGTAATATACTGTATTATGTTTATAATAGCAACATTGTGAAATATTACTTAATACAACTATCACAAAAGCACATTTCAGTTCAAAAGCCCTCTGTTGAGTCACAACTGTCCCATAAAGACATCCTCAGTTAATAGTTACAGTTATTTCTGATAAATTACAGTATTAAGATTATTAAACTATGTGTCTGTGCTCCAGAAAGTGGAAGCATATATCTGTATTGAACCAAATGCAAGTGGAGCCAATCCAGCACTCTTCTTCTTTATCGACTGTCCTACATCCCACATTGATCATTATTTTGCCAAAATACGCCTAAAGACTCTGTCTGAGCTCTGTAGCTAAGAGAAGGTCAATAACCCAACTTGAACTAGTGTTATTTGCACTTGTTGTGGAGTTGCAAACCAGACATACTGAAGAATGAATGGCCAGCGTCTAAATGTGTTATACTGATTTGAGAATGTTTCGCAGCTTGATGTATGGATGTTTCAGTCGTACTTTCACTCTGTGATAAACTTGTCTTCACTGGAATCAATTTAAAGAAAGGAAAATTCAAACTTGCAACCCTACAGAGGTGAACATTTGATCATTTCAATTATTCCTGAAGATTCACTTTGCGCATGGAAGTGCAGAGATGTTTTCATGGAAGAAGCATGCCCTTCATCTCCATGTCTTTTGAGGTATTACGTATTATGAAATCTAAATGCCACTCATCCTATTTCCCATCTGTCAGTATGGCTTCTAACCTGATAGAAGTCATGCTGCTGTACTTTGACCGTTATTTCCCTTCTATATTTCTGTTTTCATGTGATTACATGAGTGAGCCTAGCATACATGTAGACTCAAAATTGATTTTGGGCGTTTTGCTACAGTTGACCTTTTGAGTCTGTGATGTAGTAAAATCTACCCCAACGGTGCAATTCTTGCCTTGTTCCATCATCATTAGAAAGAAAACCTGAGCTCAGCCTGCTGCTGAGGATTTTAAGGGTCTTAGTGACGGTTGGCAAGCTGTCAGGCTCTAAGTGGTGAATTCTATTCCAATTCTGACCAATCTCCAAAAACGTGATTTATTTATTAAGTAGGTCCAGAAAAAAGGCACAAAGGGACATTTTTGAAAGACATTATACTTCCTTTTTAGCATAGCTGTATGAGAAAGAAATCTGGATTAGACATTAATTCACAGTCTATCGCTTCGTGATACTGTATAGACCGGCATAATGAGCTTCCTAAGTGTGCTGAGCTCAAAGATAAGAGTTCATTTAAAGTGTGATGACAATAGAAGCGTTTTGAGCCAGTGCACCAGTGTTACTTTGCAGGGTGACAGTTTATAAACCTTGGGATTCAGCCCTTGGGAAAAGTGACGATCTTGCCTTAAGAATCTCGGGCTTGAGTTTAGAGAGCTTTGCTGAATCGTCTGCCTGTCTTGCCTTTGGAACTGTGAATGAATACAAATGTTTTTGCTATCCCGTGGTGTTTGGCTTTTGATGGACGTGGACCTCCTGAAAACGAGGGCAGCACTTTTGCAAAGTTGCATTTTTCGCTGGGTTGGATCGATAAACTGTGGAAGTTACGCTGCACTTGGGTAAACTGTTTTATATGTACTGAATGTTTCACTGAGTTGCACATTTAAGGTTTTGCAAATAGAGGCTCATTATCAGGCTGTAAATCATAGAGATTTGTTGCTTGGAAGGTGTTGCCATTAACCCGTACTTTGCGTAGGTGTGTGTGTGTGTGTAGGCATAATTTCAAGAAGATTTCATTTTGGTTTTATGACCGGTGTAGTGTAAAAGGGCCATAATAACTTTATTTGTGGCTTGTATTTACTAGGGAATAACAGCTTATCTTAAAAGTACTCCAAAAAAAGTGACATTAAATTGCTAGGAATTTAATATTAATGTAAATGCTTCATAGGATGCAAGATGAAGCACTGAGAACCTGCTGACCGGTTTGGTGGATTGCCTTTACATTGCGGAAAAACATAATGGTCCACGAAGGATGAATCCTAATAAGTGTATTCATCTGATCTGACCTTTCCTCACATTTGACGTTTTAAACTTAATGTTTCAACAATTATTGGATGGATTGCCATGGCATTTGGTTCAGACATTAATGTTCTACCTAAGGATGATTTAAAATAATTTTGTCTTTTCCTCTTCTGCCATCATCAGGTTCAATGACCAAATCTCTGTAAACCAAAGCCAATCAGTGTGTTTGGTGCTTATGAGCAGGTGTTAGCATGCCATAACTGCATATATAAATGTTATACCTGCTTATCAGATTGTTAGCATTTTGACGTTATCAACTAGCTTTGTGCTGAGTAAAGCTTGACAGAGCTGTTTGCTGCGTTATACTTTCTTTGCTTTCCCTTTATATATAAATGAAAATAATAACACCTGAGCTCACAGCTCACCTTATGCCTACAGACACGTTGAGTGTTTGTTGTTTGATTGTAACCAGGACTTGTGTGATTGTTGCCACAGGTACTGTAGAGTTCAGTCTTTTCAAGTGCACATGAAGCTATAGGTAACCTTTTCCAGGGCTGGAGAGGAAAATATGGCTTTACTTTAGATGTTATTCTTCTTGGCTGTGGAAAACATTACTGAACAGCTCTGTTCACCTGAGCATGAAAGCCTTAAACTCTGAAAAAAATACAGAAAAGCAGAACATTGCGACGGCAGTGCTTTACATTTGAACTTCCAAGGTCCTTCTGAGTTAAGAGGAACGAGTCTGTTGCACAGGAGATATTAGTCCTCCTCCGGTGATTGGGTGGGTGGTTACAGTCAGTCAGATGGAGCGATATCAAGTTTTTCTGACATTATTAGAAAATGGCTTAAAATGAAAACTGAAATTCCAGAGTGAATCTTCTCACCACCTGGCTGACAATCAGATCTCCCTCTCTTCTTTTATGAATATGTTTGCTCACAGCTGGCATTTTGAGCTGATATGACAGGGCACTTTTAACAACACCATGCATTAGAGTTTTTATGCAAAGCGGTATGTAAATGGGACGATTATGCAACATGAAATGTCTCTCTGAGTGATATACCCCGTGGGCTGGTGTGATATAACGGACAGCTATATTATCATAACTTAATAACATGCACAAAGTGAAAAAATAGCGAGAGAAAGCAAGCAAACCTGTCCTTGGTTTGAATGACAGCTGGCCAATCGCTCAGCACACACGAGGGTCTTTAGCTCTCCGACTACACTCCAGTTCTTTGTCAGCTTCAGGTGTGGTAGTCAGCTTACAAGCGCACACTCAGAGCACCCTGCCAGCTCTCGAGTCCATGGGGACTTCTTCTATCTGCCATGTAACGATGAGAGGATTTAAAGCCTCCGTGAAAGGGTCGCTCACCAAACACTACCCCTTTTCAAGGTGTTAGAAACAGATGATTTCAGACCAGTGAAACTGTCTTCCCTAAGTGTTTGATGTGCTTAGGCTGCATACACCATTAGTGTAAAGTATCCATATATCTATATAGTATCTGCATTCATTAGTTTACTTTAAATCTTCCAGGATGTGGCTCTATGGCTTTGGAGCTGAGAGATGCTGACAGTTTCTTCGCATGACTTTGCATTGATCTCGAAGTATACCTGCAAACTCAATGATCAATGAAATAGTGACGATCAACACCAACGGTTCTCCACCAGGACTGTACTATAGCATTTGCAAAGGGGTTATGAGAAAAAAAACAAATTTGGAATTGTTAAATAAAACATGTCCACTTAAAGGTCCCCTATTATGCAAAATACACTTTTTGCTGTCTTTTCTACATAAATACAGTCCCTGGTGTGTAAGGAGACTCACAAAGTGTCAGAAAATACAGCCCACTCTCTTTTCCTCCTTACCCACATCTCTAAAAACGGGGGTACAAACGAGCTGATCCAGATTTGCTGCCGATATGACGTCATTTGAATGAAAGGGAAAGTTACGGAATCAGCACTTTCGAAAACGGGGAAAGATACATTTTTCAATGAATAATTATCAAACACAGTTTCTTGCCGCACTTTCAATGTTGCCATGTTTCAAGTACAATTGTATCATAACTAATAGGAATGATTTAAGATACAAGCCGTAATCAACCAGAACTAGCCTTAAAATCCAGATGATGATGTAGAAAGACCAAGAACTGTATTCATACAATTATTTTTGTATTTGTTGTGCTACTACTTTCCAGTTGAAATAAAAAATGGTAATGGCTTCATGGCACTCGCAGTCATGCATACATCAAATCAGACAGAGACAGACAGCCTGCACATACGCCACATCAAACCACATCCTCTCATTTCACAATGTCCCCTGGGGTGACATTATGGAGATCTGGCACATCAGGATTCATTCTTCTGGGAAATAAACGGCTTCACACAGCTGGTTAATACGTTTAAAATCCCCTTGGACTAGAACTACTCAGCATCAAACACTCACTAGTATCACCTCCAGACAAGGTGGCAGTTATTTCCTCACTGCAGTTTCCTTATTTTTTTTCAGTTTTAGCTCAGTGACACACTGCTTCACACAGAGTTACACACATTCACACCTGGCAGCTGCCCGAATCAGCTGATCTTTACTATTGGGCCCTTCACAGCTCTTCAGCCAGAGTTTTTTGGTGATGTGCTACGTTAAGGATCATTAGATAGTAGTAGATGCAGGTGTGAGTGTGTTTAACTCACTGCCCTATTCTTTACCCAAATGTTCTTGCTTTTCTATGCATTCAAACCTAGAGTGCATGTTAGCTTATTTTGAGTTAGAGATCTAAGTGCAGTGCTAGAAAAGTATCTGAAGAGGTCTGAAATGGGTACTTGCCATATCATAGAGCCTCTCCCCTGACTCTGGATACCGCTTTAGCCCACATATTACCAACACATAAAGCCAGGTAGTTGTTAGTTTTTCTGTCGTACAGTAACATTTTGCATGCTGCTGTTCCCCATCAGTCCAACACATTAAACTCATTAAAAAAACGGTATATTCTAAATCATAGTCAAAAAAATTGTAAATGATGTAATATGTAACAACAGCTTTGTTTACAAATTGCATGAAATGTACTCGAGCTCATTAGTGTGTCTTGCACTAAAATGAATTTACAAGATAAACACACACTAGCCTGACAGGAAAGAGAACAACCGACTTGTTTGGTTGATTTGGTGAATTTAACTCTTTTGGTAACACAGTCAAAACTTCAATTTCAGTCCACAGTTGACCCGATGTGGTCCCACATGAACACCGTTTAAACTGTAGAGAAGAATTGGACACTCATCAAGAAAAAATGGTTTGTAAAATTGAGCTTTAAGAATTGAGGCCTACATAAAAACCAGGAAATTTCTCTAACCTTTGGCTTCATGTGAACTCCCAGCGATGCATCAGCCACCCAGGTGTGAATCATGAATAGCGTGATAGAAGCTGCAATGCTAACGCTCTTAGGCACAGAAAAGGAGATGTAGAGATGCACAAAGAAACCGAGGTGCTACAGCCTCGACAGAGCTGCTGGCGAGTTGGCAATACATCCGGCTTGACAAAAGAGTAAAAATAGATGTGGTAGCATTGGAGAAATAGACAGGAAAAAGTGATCAGTATGACGACAACTGTTACAGCATATCTCGCTTTACAGAGTTTGTGAATGGAGACATTACTGCCAGCTCTGTGACAGAAAGGCATTCGGGTTGGTGTAGACATTAGGTGGACTGTCCCCTCAGCCAAGAAACCCAGATATTTAAGAGTGGAATAATCGGCTGCCAAGTTTTAAATCGTGTCTCTTCCTGAGTGTCATCTTATCCCATTTGTTATTTTAATGGTATATTAATGTGAAATCCACTGTGCCAACTTTAGAGCCAATCTCCAAAACACTCTTCAATTTGGAAGAATAATTACTGGAATGATCAAGCATCTCTCAAGGATTTACTTATAATCAAATATATCTAATAGATATCGACAAAATGTCCCCCATGTTTTGAAGACCAGATCTAACTTTATTACGTAAATGCTTTCTGGTTGATACTAAACATTGTTCTGCCAGTATGTCACCAAAGGAAACTTTGTTGTGTTAATTACAATGCGATAAAGTGATGTAGATTAAATAAGTGCACGGCTCAGAGCTTCACCGAGGGACTCTGATGAGGGAGTGTTTTATATGTAGTAAGCTGTAAAAAACAGACGCCGTAAGGGGAGGAAACTGGAAGTTAAAGTAAAAGCACTTACACATGTGGACACAAACACCCCATCTGCAAATGTGCTGTATTTGGAAATGTTCTTAGCTGCTTTAACTTTCCCTGTGGCCTTAAAAAGGAGCTGAACCTACATTGACTAATCTTACGAGTTCTAAAATTGCACCAGGAAAAACAAGTTCAATTCATTTGAGGTATTACGTACATTGAATAAGAAACTGTTCAATCAAACTGGCCTACATTAGTTTTTAGATTAGTTTGAATTTTATTTTATAAAACATTTACATTTTTCAGTTCGAAGTGTCAGTACTCCTTTTGACAGGATGACCTTCCAGCTGTGGATTCTGCTGTTGGAGACGCTTTTGCACTTGTCTCAGTACAAAGACAACATGCAAGACTGCTCCCAGTGACCTAGTTAAATTATGGAGTGAATGTAGGGAGCACGTCCTGGATTCTATAATAACTTTCATAAAAGTTTTCCACATTTTTCAGTATATTCAAAAGAGACAGCTAAGTCTCTGAATCAAACCGACAAAGCAGGCTTTATCATAAGTGTTTTCTTTTTCTTACAAAAATATGGGGCTATGGACAGATTCAACTCAATTCAATTTGAGTATTTAAGATGAGGATATGTTGCCCCAGCAAACAAAATAATGAAGACAAATGAAATTCCAAATACTGACAAGGATAACAGTAACTTACTGGTGTTCATTTTTTTTGTTTAATCATTTCTAATTGGCATACCAGGCAGGCAGTTTCAACTGTGAGATATTATGAACTGTCAGAGTGAAACACTTATCAGCCGCATCACAAATCATGCCCTACGGTGGTCTTACATTTTGAAGGGATCATTTAGGAATGAAAAAAAACAATGGGAAATAAATGCCGCATCACGTATTGGCTCAGCTAGGATTTTATATTTTCCTTGTAGGCAAATCGGCTTCTCTTCGTTATCTGAAACAGGTGTTTGCAGCCTGTGGTGACAGAGTCGAACACCTGGAAATAGTTTTGAAGAGTGTACAGCAGAACTAAGGTTCCTCCTGATATTAAGCCATATCTGACTACACAAAGACTATTCAAACGTACATAAACTGTACCGCAAAACACCGTTCTATTTTTCTCCCCTTTGCTCTTCTCTATTCCATTAGAACATTTTGAAGAACATTTATCATGCATAAAAGAGAACAGTTTTCTGACCTGATTTTCGTTTATTCTGGTGACCTCAAAGGCTGTTTATGTACTAAAATGTCTTCATCCTGCTGTGACTGCACACTTTGAATGCACACCGTATTGATGTTTTGTATATACCTTATCAAACTCCTGCAGATGAATCCTGGTTATTCTGGGTCAGAAAAACAGCTGTGTATTGCACTTTTCATTTTTTAGAATACTCAAAATGCTGCTGGACACAAATTCAAACTAATCACTGTGGGCTTTTGTATACTTAACTATTCCTGTGAAGTATTTTAACTAAGTCTCTGGCATCAAAAAGGAGGCAGCTGCCTAGTTACACCTGGCTTTAGCTGCACTGTAGAAAGTTTCCTCACTCTGCATAACGAGCGGACCAACCCTGTGTCAATTCCAGGGCAGTCTGCCAGAGAAATAAGTCGACTAGCTACTTATTCCGAGCAGAGAAAATTATCTCCAGTCCAGCAGTTATTAGAATCAGTTAGCTGTGCTCAGAGAAGTGTCTTAAGACCGTGATTCTGAGATTGTCTGCAAGCCTTTTCAGAGTAGTCGGTGCTACAGAAGAATACAGAGGTGCCTTCTTATTGCCTTTAAATTATTTGTGAATTAATGAGATAAATACGATCTTTCCGCCATATTGTGAAAAAAGTGTTCTTTAAATTTGGATTTGACAAACATTAAAGTGAACCAACGGTATTTCAATGCCGTTTATTCTTTTGATTGATTTATCACGGAGATTTCATCTGAGTGTAAAATGAAGCAGTCTTTGTAAGTGGCGTTCTTTGCGTTCACAATAGAACAGATTAAACATTAGAAAACTCTGAGGAATGAACTTGATAACATCTGCAGCCGTCTTCAGTTCTCACATAAATCCAATTGTATCTCAATGACAAATACTCCCCCCTTCATCTCCTTGCACCTAGTGGTGTGTGATATTAGTCTGCATCTCCCTTTCACTCTCTTCCCTGGCGATCTGTGTGTGTGTGTGTGTGTGTGTGTGTGTGTGTGTGTGTGTGTGTGTGTGTGTGTGTGTGTGTGTGTGTGTGTGTGTGTGTGTGTGTGTGTGTGTGTTACCATTAGGCTTTTCAGTTTTTACTCAACAGCTTTTTAATTGAATATCTGCGCACAGCAGTGTAATGCAGCTTTGGAAGAGAAAGTCTGGGGGCGGAAAGAGGAAGGGAGGAGCTAGAGGAGGAAGAAAAGGGAGTATTAAGAGAGAGAAAGAGTGTAGATTTTAGACAGCACGTAAGAGACACGTGTATTGGCCTGACAACACCAGCTCTGTGTCTCGCTGTCACCTCCAGGCTCTGCTGTTCTATGCTGATGCACAAAGTCTTCTTCACCCTGGAGTAAGAAGTGACTGTGTGTGTATGTGTGTGTTTGCTCAATCCCTCAACAGAAACCCAAGTTTAGTGCTCATTTCTAGAAGCACATTTGCTTTTGGTATGTGATGCATTGTACATTTTCCATGCGTCACAAGTTAGTTTTCTTGCTTGGCAGAGTTGTGGTGTCAGTGAAGCTCCGTGAGTCTGAGCCATGTCTTTAAATAGTGTCTGCACGACAGTGTTCCTACAATCGGTTATTTTTTCCAATATGTATACATGTGTAGGTGGGTGTGACAAAGCTGGCAATATGTTAATGTGTATGTAGGTGCTTAGACATTGTGTGCGTGTGTTTCTTGAGGAAATCTCAAATGGAAGAAGACCTTGTTTGTGCTTCACACCTCGTGATAAACATTCTTTGTCTCGCAGAAAACAAACTTAATAAGGATCTCTGTATCCTTGCACTCTAGACTTTAATCTGGGAGGATGTCATGTGATCAGTTAAGATGCATGTTTGACCAAAACCAAACAGCAGACTTAAATGTAATGTTATGTGTTGAAGAAACCTTTTAATCTGCATTATTTCCATTCATTTTCAGCTAAGACTTAGTTGCACCCAGGACAACGTCAAGTTTTGCTTCTTATTCTCCATCCTTAAGTTTTCCATGAACTCTTGGACTCTATTTTCTTACACCCAATATAATATGGATGAAAGTCAGCAAGGGACATATTAACAATGACTTTACCAAGGTATATTGTCAAATCAGCCCATAAAACTGAGCTGCCAGCCTTGTATTTGAACTGATGATTTCACTCAACCGTCCATGTCAGAGTGCAGCATTGCATCTCTTCCTCGAAGAAATTGTTATCCGCTTTACAACTTGGGAAATGACTTCCCACAAGGACGTACCTGACGATTGCCTTGGCTCTGTTGGATCTGATAGTCTCCTCTTCAAATCCTTCCACATCCTCTGGCACAGCAAAAGTTGGCAAGGCTTTGATGATTCACAAATGACTTTGCAATAACTGGATGGTGGAAAACAAGGACTGCAGGGATTCGCGGTGATTGTGTGGGTGGTCAGTGCTCCATTGGCAGGTGGCAGTCTTTTAAAGGTTAAAAATGTGGGCTTATATTTGGAAATGTTCAGATGTGTGTGTGCAGATAGGCAGAAGGAATCAACATATCAAATTCAGGGCCTTAAAATTGAAAAACAGTGACTATGTTTGGTGTGTGGATGGCTGACCTGGTCCAGATATGGCAGCATTTGATTAGGTCATAAATTATTGATATATTAACATAGTTGTATGGCAGTCAATTTAATAGCACTTTAAAATATGTCTGTAAAAATCAAAGAATGTCAAACTGCTGGTGGTGATAGAGGTAGCATCAGGGGATTACCAGAGTCAACAGGCTTCATCCTCTGGAAACCATGAATATCTGTACCAAATTTTAGGACTACTAATCCACTAATAGCTATAGATATTCCTGTCCAGAACAAAGTGGTCGATAGATCAGGAAAAAGAAAAGCTTTGATGCTATTCTGGTAGAGTGCCGCCATGTTGGATTGAGCATTGACGTCACTGTCTGAATTACACATTTTATTTTCTACAAATACGATATTATTTGTAACCAATCCTCTCCAGCTCTGGATGCTACCTCCTCGATCAGAGTGTCTTTTCCGGCCTGATAAAGGTTAAAAGAAAAAATGACCCATGTTTTAATGCCAGCCTATCCCACACTGGCATCCTCTACACCTCATTCTCATGCTGCATTGGCACTAGGCCCTGCCAGGTGGCAGTGTGCACATGTCTGGTACTGTCCTCCTTGTTCAACCATCCATCATCCCGTCACAAAATACAACACTTTCTCTGTGGCGCTTCGTACAATAAAACACTCGGCCACCCTCCCATCTTTCCATTTTCTCCTGCAGCCCTTCAGGGGTCTGGCTGTCACAGTATGTTTCCTGTTACAACTCTTCTAGTTCTTCCTCTGCTGTCAGCCCAACACCCCGTTATCTATTCATCTGAAACACGGAGGCTGACAGAAGCTGCTGTCTGCTCTGCAGTGGTTCCACTTGAGTCGGAGGGTGGTGGAACTTGGTCAAATCTGACTAGAGGGGGGTCTGGTAGACATGACAGTTTGAGACCCATCACACTGTCACATATGACCTGTGATGAAAGCAATAGTTCCTTGGGTTGTTAGTACATGACAAATGGGATTTGTGAGAATTTGTCCATAAGAAGTTATGATAAATCCTTTTTTCTCGTAGAATAAAGGCTATTTGCAGCCATGGCTACATTGGCGCGGGGATTGGAATCTCGTGTTGGCCAGGTAAACATCAGTGCAGGTATTATTTTACCCTTTTAATTCATCTCTGCTAAGATGTTTTGGATGTGTTCAGTTCGGTTCGTTGGATATTTTAGACGCTAATATAAAGTGTTCCTTCACCTCAGCTAAATGTTTGTCATAAATGGCCATAGCAGATAAATGATACAAAAAAAATCTGGTTATTTCTCCACTTCAAATATTCCAGCTTGATAATAATGTCTTATGCGTTCTTGTTTTATATTTGTTCAACTAATTCTCAGTGTCCTCTTGTGTGCACAGTGCAGCAATTAACCCACCATAGACTTTTGGAGGTAAGAAGGGCAAACCAGGGATACATGACAATAGCAAGAACTCTGAAATCTCTCCCTGAGACACACTGAGAGTCTCTTATACGGTAATGATTTCTAATAATTCACTTTAAATACACAAAAGCAGACTTAAGAAAACCCACCTTTCAGCTCTGAATCTACAGAAGGGAATGGACTCAAAGATATAATGAAGAAATCAAAGCTAACAAGATACTCAACCATAAGCATAGTCATAATGTAATAGGCTACTGAGATGCTGTCAGTTTGAATGTTTTACATAGATCTGTAAATTCCCATTTGAAAGATTTATTCCGCTGATGTTCTTAATGGTTCTCTACATACAATGTCTGTTGTGTAATGTAACAATGCCTTGGGTTTATGCTCTTTAGTTGTTATTATTCTAATTTGTTTTAGAAAGTATTTTTTACTCCATGGCAGATGATTCCAAATATTGTGATATCCATGAGCCTCAGGTTTCTTTTCCAGGTATAAGTCAGGTATGCAAATCAGATCTGTAGCAGCGTTAGAACGCTTTTTACATACAACTGCAAACACAACATGGCAGCCTTTGGAAGCCATTAGCTCAGTTATTTCTTACCAACATGCTTTTGGGAGTCTTTTGACTTCTGTGTGCTCATTCTGTCCATCATTAGCTTAATTAACGTTAAGGGTTGGTTTAGTTTGTCCAAAGTGTCAAACCAACACGTTGTGGTTTTCTGTGAGTTGATGTGTGGGACTAACTCTCTCTGGGGCAGTGACTAACTGGAGTCATGTCCCACCATGATGTGGCCAGGCAAGAAAATGTAAGACAAAGTATACCAGCCTTCTAAAAGTGCCTGCTGGAGTGGCAATTGTGATGTAACTCAGCTTCAAAGTTTCTATCTATATAGTTGTGTGTCCTTAATTTTTGATAAAAGAACCAGCTGCTTTCTAACACAGTTGCCCAACATTTATACTAATGATTCATGCCCATTTAAGCCTTGGAAGTGCTTCAACTACCAGCCACCTTACATTGTGTTCAGTCAAAAAGAAAGGAACTTTTATTTCCAGAATCTTAGATGCCCGGATTGATTCCTTTCACTCTGATACCTGACGTCTTGCTACAGAACACTTGGGCAGGGTGGATGTTTGTCTTGCACCTTTTGCTGCTAATCTAAAAGCCTGTTACAGTGTCTTACTGAGAGCTGTACAGGAGTATAACACGATACAATTAATGCTTATGGATTTGCTTACATATGGATTTCAGTTATGAATTTGTGCATTCACTGGAGCTGCACGGGCTTTAAAATTAAATACTGCTTTCAGGCAAATTGCACATAAAGCAATCGAAAAGTGTTAAAAAGGAGAAGGTGAGAATTGGCTGCAGGGACTCACGTAGCAACGCCGCATTAGAAGAAGCAGCAAGAAGAAAAAGCGACAGATGAGAGGAGAGGACAGAAAAGGCAGGCAGAGGAGAGGAAAAGATTACTACCATAGTACATCAGGCTTAGCTTCACATCCTTAATGGTAACCATGGAAATAATTATAGAGCAGACAGACAGACTGTGTAAGAGAGAACGAGAGAGGGAGGGAGTCAGCGCTACAGAGAAAGGGTGGGAGAGAAGAGACAACGGGAGAGGAAGGGAAAGAAAACAACGGGGGGTAAAGTAGCTAAAATGTTTGTTGGAATCCCTACAACCCTGTTTCTACACACTGGTGATAGGGGACTATTTGAAGATGGCATGAGCGATGTGGGGGAGGTTAAACATTCGGAAAGTCAGTTTCACTAGCTACTGACAGAAGCTGCAGTGGAGGGAATTGTATGTTGAAAACAGGCATTAATAAAGATATCCACCATCTGCACAGAGGTCATTTTAGTTTGATCCATATTTATATCTTAACAGCAGTAAGGGACTCTGGTGCGGAGAGTACAGCAAGAGTACAGTGACATAATATGACGATGGTTAAAAAAAGTTGCTTCAAACCCACAGTTGTCATGGAAACAGATCTAAGATACCCTTTACCCCTCTGGAAGTGCTGATTGCTTATCATTGCTGAAAGCCCAATCAATGGCAATGTTTTACGTGTACTTGATGTCACTTGCACTTTTATAATAAGTCAGATACTGCCCACACTCAGATGTATAAATATTTGGAACATTTACATAATTGCTTGCATTAGTTAGCTATTATATGGGTTTCTGAGCATGTGAGCATGTGGGAAATGATCCTGGATCATGCAAAGCTTGGGTATAGAAATTAGCATTCTCATTTTTAATTTTGATCGGTCATGATTCGCCCGTGGGTGGGTGTGTGTGTGTGTTTGTGTGTAACAGCATGCATGGGCAGGTGGTACACTCTGGGCTCTGTGGATATTGTATGGGTAATGACATGCTTGCATGCTTCCCACACGTTTCCCCCTGGCACTGTACTTGATACTTTGCTGTGTGTGTGCACATGTGCGTGACTGTAGAAGGTGGCAGGGAAACAGAAAGAGGTGAGCAGCACCGCGGAAAACAAGGAGAGGAAGAATTTGAGGGGGAAAAAGTGATGAGGGCTCCTTTTGGGCTTAAAATTACTCAGGTCCCAGTGGGGATGCAGCCAGCCAAACCCCTCTCAAATATCAATCTCTCTCTCACACACACTCTCTCTCACTCTCACTCTCTCTCTCTCTCTCTCTCTCTCTCTCTCTCTCTCTCTCTCTCTCTCTCTCTCTCTCTCTCCCCCCTCCTGTTCCTACACACTACTCAAAATACAGAGATAGAGGGAGAGGGGAGAGAGCTACCGAGAGAGAGAGAGAGAGAGAGCTTGAAGCGCAGGGCATCGGTGCGCTGCTGCTCCCTCCCTACACTGTAGTGCTGTCCACCTGCACAGGATTATCTCCGTCCAGGCAGGAGACACTACAACATCCACAACTGCCAGGTGGATTACTTGAGGATAAACGGCCGTTTGGTGGGAAGGAGGACGGACTAAGTTTCCATTATCATATCCGGTTTTTTTCTAAGTACTGTCTGTCAGTTACTGGCGCAGAGTGTCAGCTTGTATCCATTTATCCGTTTTTAGAATACTTGTGGTGATTGCTTGTTTCTTTGCCACTCCACCGACTCACTCCGATTTGTCTGTCTTTCCAAAATGCTCTGGGTTTTTGGTTCTGGTCCGCTCATTTGCGTCTGCATTTAAACATTTTCCCGTTTTTTATTCCTCCTGTTTGCTCGCTCACTGCTCCGCGGAAGGGGTCCGATCGGGAAGAAAAGGCGCAGTGGACAGCGAGGAGCGCGTCTTCTCAACCTTTACATTGGCGTACATACATAGAGGCGGACCTATTCTGCACAGCTCCTTCACGCACTCACGCGCATGGGCATGCACGCTCACATGCACGTTCACACACACACGAATGCTAGCCACGCAGCTCTTTCCCTTCTACGTGCATATAGCTTTTGTTTACAATTAAACTCCAGAGTTTTTTTTTTGTCCAAAGCAGAAACGCGTTCACTTTCCACCCATCCATTCTTGCCAAGTTTATTTTCACACACAAGACGGACACCCACTAAGGAAACCATCGCAGAAACATTCCCATCTAAAAGATGAGAGAAATTGGCCTCAGCGGATCTTCCGTCGGTCACCGGAGTCGCGAGTGCAGGGTCGGGGCGGAGTGCACCGGGGAGAGAGGACAGGGAGAGGCCGGGGAGGAGGAGCTCTCAGGCGGACTGCCCGCCGCGAAACAGCCGC
This sequence comes from Eleginops maclovinus, assembly GCF_036324505.1. Taxonomy (NCBI): domain Eukaryota; kingdom Metazoa; phylum Chordata; class Actinopteri; order Perciformes; family Eleginopidae; genus Eleginops; species Eleginops maclovinus. The sequence goes on along the minus strand of NC_086351.1, from coordinate 8,173,221 downwards.
TGCTGCCGGTGCTCCAGAAGCAGGCTGCTGCTGCCGGGGGGAGGCGGGGGGAGGATGAACAGTGCCTCAGTGTAAAATTATAACACTCAGCTGGCTTTGGGAGTGTTTGTTTTGCTGTCGTTTTACTTCTCTCTAATTAGTCTGAAGATGCAAGATAACGAACAGTGGCTTACTTAATAACTGTCACCCTTTCTCTTATCATCGTGGCACTTTTGGGTCACCTATAAGGTAAATTAAGGCTTGCAGTTTTATATTTACCTGTGCAGTACCTTTTGTAAGGACATCCTCCCACCTACAGGCCACGTACAACAGTTTAACTGTGTGTATGATAACTTTTTCTTAATAGTGTTTGTAGTCAGATTTAGTGCTGGAAAAATATTAATAATATATCTATAATGTTTGTATAGGGACTTCTAGTGTGTCTGTGGCGCTCAGTAGTGAGTTTATGGTCCCCATATTGCACTTGATGGTATTTTTTATCTCTCTAATATTACTAACCTATTATATTTATTTAACACATTATATATAAATATATCGTTTATAATTTTATGTGAGATTTGTATAGTATTGTACTTACATCTACTATAAGCCAATACAGTTCTTTATCTATTATTCTTTAAGATTTATTGTAAGATATCCAAAAACCTTGAAGAGCCCTGTTTCCAGGTGCCTTGGTAGGGAAGGCTAGCTGTTTATTATTTATTCATATACCTATTTATCTATAAAATATTTAGAGGTCATGGATTGAAGGCCAACATTCATCCATTTGCAATATGGAAGTGTGCTGCTGGGCTTTTGTAGTAGAGTCAATTTCACTGGCTTTGTTGAAGTTATTGTCCTATTTTCTGTTGATGTAATTTACTGCTGGCTATTTTAGCAATATTTCCTTGTTGGAACTTGAACCTGGCCTTAAAAACCCTCCAGAGGATGGTCACCTGCTCATCAGACACTCAGACAAACACATGTTGGCAAGTGCCGTTTGCAGATACACTAACACGCTCAGTTATTTATAGACGTTAAAATCACTGTGTGCTTTTGGAGTATCAATTCAGAACAAGCGTCGATGCTGGGTGGAATGTAACACAAACTACGGATCTGCTGCAGTTTCAAACATACACCGACACTCATTGGAATACAGACTGAAGTCAGTGAAGGCACCTCCAGTTTTCAGCTCACTGTGGGGTCATATAAACTGGAAACCCAGAGACATTTTTCTTGGAAAGTCCGGACACAAAGCACAAGCCCCACCTGATCTAGGTAGGACATATTGTCTTCTTACTTGACCTTCATTCCCCTAAATCCATATATTTGAATCCAACTCATGTCATCCGATGTATGCATGTTTAAATGTTGGTAAAAAAAGGATTGAATATGTTGTCTCTGACTCTTAAGCTCCAGTTTTCGAATTACAGGAATGAAAATTACGCTGGCGTTGGTTACGTTTAACTGTGTTTCTGCCTTTCTTTCCAACAGTCATGATTTCTAAGTGAGTGTATCATATTCACTGACATATATTTTATTCTAGGATTACATTAATTTGAAATTCACTGTGTCCATGTGCTTGAATAGCTTTAAATATACTTCTAATCCTCACCTACTTTGCACCCATTGGTCGCATGGTGACATCACTTCTCTCTTTGTGTTTCTGTGGGTTTTTCGTCAAGCTCAAGAGCACAAATAGTCCACTGCGTACCATCTGCTGTTTCCTCACATGCAATGTGATATTCGAGTGAAAGCTCTGCATAAAACAGCATTCATGTGGCTGATTCAATGATGGATAGCTCAGTTAATTTTTGTGAGTGTTATAACAACTCTCTACCAAAGCTAAAAGCTACATTAAAGATTAAAACTCTTCATAATCCTACACCTGTTATGTGCCCCTTTGAGCATTACTGAGTAGCTCAGTTAGGTGCAGGAGCGCTGTTTGATTTCAGGGTTTAAGTGTCTGGTGGCTCCAGAAGTCTTTGTGTTGCACTGTGGGGAGAAACACACGTACAGTAAATCATTGTTACTTCGAGAAGCATTAGCCAGGTAAATCAGATCAGACTCTACTCTCCTCTCTGTGGTCTAAAAATCCAATATTTCCCAATGTGAAACAAAAGCTTGATCCAAAATTAGACCTTTCATTTCTTTGCGATGACGCTTGCTCCTCTTCTATTCGGCAGGCAATTGATTGACGGCTCAGAATAAAGCTCTGCAGCTCAAATGTTTACCTCGTATGCATCACAACATTAACGTTGCAAGAAAAATGTCACTATCAATATCATCCAGAAGCTGCCATTATTTTACTAGTTTTTCTTAACCCGGAATGAGAATGACTTTTGCCTGATTCATATAAAATATCAACTTATAAAGATCTACTTACAAAGTACATAGTGGCTTATGAAATTCAAATATAATTTTCCAGGCAGCCCTGCTTTGAAACATCAAAAGATTGTCCAGGATTTTGGTGGTCTGCCAACTTGGCTCTTACTGTTCATGTAGAGTAGAGAAACTTCTGATCAGCAGTCAAAATGTGTCATGATTGGGCTGCTCACTGATGCCTGTTTCTCACTCATTTTTTGAGCTACAGTAACTATTAGAAACCCCATAATCTCACTGTACATTTGAGTATGATTGTATGTTTTGTGCTCTCAGCTGTTGTGTAACATTCACACACTAGAGACGTGTTTATGTAACAATGACTTCATCTCTATTTTAGACTTTCTTATATGGTTCCTCCAGTCAGGGTTTTCATGGCATGCATGTATATTTTGTAGTGCTGTAGTTGTTAGTTGATCTTTTCACTGGGTAAAGGGGCTTGCTTCTGTTCCATTCGCTTCTATAACTTAATGCAAGTGTGTTTTAATGGATTATTTACTACATTGTAAGGTAAATTGGCATCCGGCAACTACTCCCCAGGAAGAGTGGGGGGAAATGAAGTCATTTTCTTTGCAGTTGCCAATCCTTGGTTTTTACAACTTCAGGGTCTGTCACATAATGACTAACATTTGGAAATAGGTTGCTGTTGATGTACAGATCTGTTTTGTTTTTTTCTTAAATAGTACTTAGTTAAATATTTTCTAAAAATGGGAAAGAGTAAATCACCAGGTCAAGAGTTTGTTTTTTTCCTGTTAATTTTGCCTCTTGACAGTCGAGCAATTTTGGCTCCGTGCGCCACTGAGCAGCATTAATAGGAATGAACAGTGTCCTGCCTCCAATGCTGGGTCCAGTTATCTTCAAACAACTATGTGCAGGAACTGCAATTACAAGTTGAAGTCTCCTTGAAAAAATGAGTCTAATGTGTCCGTTTCCATGAGTCTACACAACATTCAAAGTGGGTCCCTCCTCTGACGCTAAAAAGCACTAGCCTGCAAGTTTAGCAACCTTTAGTTTCTCCAGACATACAATCTGTGTCCAGACACTAGAATTTAGTTTATCCTGCATCTCCGACTCACAAAACACAGATTACGGTGTCAGCCAGGGCCGAGCAGTGCCCCGGGGAAGAAGAGGCTGCAGAGTAATAGCTGAATGCCGAGGCAGAGCGAAGGGCAGAGCAATTCCCAGAAATGTCCCGAACAAAGTAAAGTGAAAAGGTAAAATACAGGCAGATATTAAATATTGACATTATACTATCAATATTTAAGGAATTATGTATAGCTCCATTTCTTTATTAAATATTAATACTGCTTATAATAATATTTATACCATAAAGCCTTTTTATACAAAAATATGCTTATTTAAGTTTTGTTTTATAAATGAACCACCCTTATGTATACCCCCTGCAGTACTCCAAAGTTCCCCTAGGGGTACATGTTTTCCCATCTGAAAAACACTGGTTTAAGTTTTGTGAAATTATGTTTATGAGGGGTTCTAAAAACCTTAATATTAATGAAAGTATAACAACTAATTATAGTCCATCACCTAACGAACGGTGTATAGAAGGTACCATTGAGAAAGCCTCTGTCCTAATGCTGGATTTCTAAGTTATTAGTATGGGATTTTGTAAATTAGTTGTTTTTACTTCTTGAACTTATTTCTTGTTTCATTTTTGCACTGTATCCTACACTTAATAGCATCTTTCAATGGACCCTCCCTGCCTGCTGAACACCCACAACTTTCAGACTCCACACATGACAGTTTGTAACGCAGGTTCTCTGTTGAAAGTCGGAAAACTGAAATTGAAATGTTTAGAAAGATCCCTCGGAGCCACAGAATTCATTATACAACTGAAATGATGAGTAAAATGTAACCGGTGGAGTGCACCTGTCATTTATTCAGCAAAAAGGCCAAATATTTGCTGTTTCAAGCTCTTCGAATAACGTGCCAATGTTCCTGCTTTATATAAGAGTATAGTGGTCCTCGTCCAAATTAAATTGTAACAGATTTGTGATGACCATTTTTCACAGATATTTTGTATACTGAGTGATTACTCATCATCATTAAAATAACAGATAAATCAAAAATGACAAGGCCTGTTAGTTGCGGCTGTATTTATATGCATTACCATCAAAAGCCTTTCACTAAAACTAATATGGCATCTCAGCAAATAAATCCTGACACAGTTAACTTGTAAAATCTGTCATCACATTTGTCCTTCATAGAAACACACCATAGCTGTTAGCACACATTCCATTAGCAAATTGTTCAGAATGCAGAATAGACTTTGATAGAGGGGTCAAGGTTTGCAGAAAAACCCTGCTGTGTTGCTGCAGCTCTTTAGAGGTTTGAATCTTTGCACATTATCTGTGTTTAAAATCATCTCTGTGCCTGTGTTTCAACAACCGGGCACATTTTCCTCTTTTGGATCCGTTTGAACAGCCACTGCAGAGCTTTTATCAGCTCAGCGAGTGACCAAGACTCTGCCAGATAATGTTTGAAAAATATTATCACTACAAAAGGTTTTCTGTATGTATCTACTGTAGGGAGTGAAACCCTAAGGTGTAGTGCATTGCTTTACCTGCTGGGTAGTTATACATCAAATTATGTAATGAGAGGAACACAGGAGAGGCTGCATTGCATCTGTAGTCACAGTTCATGGATCAAAAGCAAACAGGGAGCCAAACAGCGTTCTATCATAACAAAGGCAAACATACAAAAAGCCCTGAGCGTTTCGGCGCTATTAAGACACCCACTCCCACTCCAGCCTCCATCTCTGGCTCTTGTACTCCATCCCTCTGTCATTCAGACTCCCCCTTCCTCAGTGCAACTCCCCCTCATCCTCCCTTTCTCTTGTTGCTGCTCCCCGTTATGCATTTCCTCCATTTCACTCTGTTCTTTATTTTTTCCACTCTCCATCTCGCTTTTCTATCTTCACTGCATAAAGTCTTGCTCTTGCGCTGTCCCTGCTACTCCTACACAAACACTTACCCACCAACCCTACACACACACACACACACACACACACACACATACACACACACACACACACACACACACACACACACACACACAGTGTTCCTTTTTCAGTTTTTTTAACCAACCTCTTACTCATGTGTGTCTACATCCCTGCCTCCCACTCTTTTAACTATGTCTCTCTCTCAGTTCTCTCAGAGGGTCTAAGCTGGAAGCGATTGCCACCCACACATTCCCTCTTCAGCGTTCTGCTTGACATCAGATTTACATTCACAATGAGCAAGCGCAGCATTTCACATGTTGCCTAGCACATGGCTATTCAGACAAACATGTGAACACATAAACCTGTGGTCTGCACACATGAATACTCCTGCCTTTACCGTGTATGTAAGATGTAGGTAATGTTTTCTGCGTGTACCTGCTGATCCTATGCTGGGCTGATAAACCAGTAAACCAGTTTGTCTGAGCACTTCGCTCTGTGTCGTAAGATTTTGAATCGAATATTGCATTTTGTTTTTTTAAATTCTGGTTTGACAGAAGAAGCAATGGAACTATTTCACCTTGGGCTCTGAAAAATATATTAATTTATTACCTTTTCTTACAATTTACGAGCAAATCTTTTCATACAGCGTACGGAGCATTAATATAGCAACCCATTTTTTTTTTAACAAAATAGCTATGTTAACCAAAAAGAATGCAAAAATGTCCCAAATTGGGATCAATAAAGTACCTATCCATCCATCCATCCATCCATCCATCCATCCATCCATCCATCCATCCATCCATCCATCCATCCATCCATCCATCCATCCATCCATCCATCCATCCATCCATCCATCCATCCATCCATACATCCATCCATCCATACATCCATACATACATACAAGAAGTTGCCAAAAACAAGACTTTTGTTTGTTTGCTGAACTATGTGCCATTCGTTTGGAATCACACTGGAGTGGGAAATAGTGGACAAGATCCGCAGTGTAGGGACGGATAATGCTCTGAATGTGATAGCGGCACCAACAATACTACTATTTCAGCATTTCCCCATTTGTAGCACACTATGCTGCGGTGAATCAGTGCTTTATCTAAGTGTTGGTAAACTGACGTTCGTCTAATACATGTGATTAATCACAAATTATTATTGTGGTTAACACGATTCAATTTGTATTTGATTGACACTATAAATAAGCTACTTTTGGACACAGCCATTATCTGTTATAACGTCTCATGTTAGTGCTAAGTGGAAATCGAGTCTCTGTGAGTACAGTGATCTGATCAGTTCGGTTTGTAACACAAGATTTGGCGAGACACTTTCCCCCTTCTTTCATCATGGATTAAATTCTGGATAGACTTGCACCTGGCCATCTTTCCAGACATTTCAACACCGTGATAGTGATAATAAGGAACTTGAACCATGTTATTTCAGCACATGGATGATTCATTAAGAAGCTAAATAAAAGAGACAAGCATGTCTACCGGCCGCATGACCCCAGCCAGACCGAATCACAACCTCCTGTGACAGGATGATACCTCAGCACGGCTGCATATTTCAAGTCCGCTTTTCAAGCTGTTACATCATCTCCAAACAGTAGGTTCATAATTGCAATTTAAAAGAGGTATTAACAGGTCTGCAGATGTCTCCACGCTTTGCATGGGGGTCTTCTTTATTCTTGTTGTATGGCATGTTGTAAACTGAAAGGTAAGGTACTTCAGGCGATAAAAAAGAAAAAACGGTTTCTATGGCAACAAAATACAGAGCCTTGGTCAAAAAGAGAGTGAGCGAGGAGTAGATTCAAACAGACCCGTCCAGACTTTTTTTGTTGCAGATTGGGGCTTTTGTCACACTTTAATACACCATTAAAGTGAGAATGCAGGAGTTCGAAAAAAGACAATGACCATGGCTTTAATTTCGGTTTAATTTGTCACACCGCTCAATAGCCCTGGTAACTCCACCCATCTCACATTCTGCCATTTGCATAAAAACTGTGGATCAGATAATTTATACAGTGATTCTGAATGGGTTTTTGCACACGCTGCCACCCACATTTCTCCACCCGCGCATGTTAAGTGTAAAAAGTGGCAGGTATGGTGTATTATGTTTGGGCAGTGAATTTTGGTCTCTGTTCAAGTTGAAGAATACCATTTTCCAAAAATGAGACAAACACTCTCAGCATTGACTCTTACCAAATGATAGATAATGCAGCCTGGGGTGTAACTCCAGGTGCATAATAACAATTGCAGGCATTTAAACCTGTGGAGGAGCTTTATTCTGGGTGAAAATCAAAACAGGCTTTTAGCAAGTAACTGTTTATTTCCACCTTTTCTATGATGGCGAAAAGTGACAATATTCTTTCAAATAAATAGAAAGTAACTTAATGCTTTTTGTTGACATACAGCAAAACCCGAAAGGATTTCATTTAAGCCATTTTCTTTCGGAGGTATCTAAAGAGAGAAGATTTCAGCAGGTGTTTAGGAGCAGAAGTTATTAGATGAGCATTATGTTTTGATTCAATCACATTTTGTTACACCCAATCCTAAAGACACACTTCTGATGTATCCGTTAATTAGTTCTCTGCTTGTTGCTTGGCAAACATTAAAACACATTTTTACATTTTTACAAAATGATGTTAATTGAAGATCCACTTACTAGTTGTCAGGGGCTTTCAACCATAACAATCTTCACAGCAGATCAATCTTTTATTGTTTAGAGCAGGGGTCTCCAAACAATTTCCACTGAGGAACACATACATAAAGACACATGAAGGGCTGGGCTTTTTTTCTACTCTTTAATTTGCCCTACTTTTTGTTTGTTTCATTTGTTTTCTGTCTGTCCTCACAACATGGGAAGTGGCCTTGGGTCCATTGAAAGACGCTATATAAATTAAATCTATTCTATCTATTATTATTATTATTATTATTATGTATTCTGCCTCATAAGTTCATTTCATTCATAACAGGCTGTGGTGGCAAAGTCCATAGGGTGTTGGCCTGGGAACTGGAAGGTCACCAGTTCAAGTCCCCGAAAGACCAAGTGCCACCGTGGTGTCCCTGAGCAAGACACTGGTTACCTACACTGCTCCCCGGGCGCCGTACATAATGGCAGCCCACTGCTCCTAACACTAGGATGGGTCAAATGCAGAGACCGCATTTCGTTGTCCTAGTACTTGTACTCTGTGCAATGACAATAAAGTTGAATCTTCATCTTCTTCATCTTTCTTCATTTATAAATTAGCTAAATAAAGCAAATTTAGGTACATTTGGCTTGATACTTGAATATGCTTTAAGAAAAAACAACCTACATCTCAGCTCCCCATAGGGTTTCATTTATTTTGTAACAACAAGTATTGGCAGCTCATTCCTTAAAACAGAAGCCTCAGATTGCTTATAACAAGGGGGATGAGATTAGTTAAAAAATGTTTTCAACTTTAATTGTCTGAATTTATTAAAGAATGTGAGCTTATCCACACGTGAATACTGTGTAATATATGTTGACATACAATATAAGACATCTCAAGTTTCGTGTGTGGGGAATATTCCATTATACTTTAGAATTTGCTAGTTTGGACACCCGTAGTTTAGAGGGATCATATCTTACTACCTTACTTGTGTCTAAAAATGGATGAATAATATACTCTACCATGTTATGTTGTAGTTAGTGAATTGTAAAAAAAAAAAAAAAGCATAAAGATAAAGGCATTTTGTGAGCGGGATGGCTCAAACAAAAGGTAAGAGACGGAAGCGTTCGGGGTTGGGCAAAAACAACAGCGTTTGTTGTTCGAGAAATGTGCACACAACAGCCAGCTCCGCGGTATTTTTAGGACGGGCAAGGCCAGGACGGGGTGTGTCGTCTTCCCAGGACCCAGCCTACTGCAAGACCGATCAGAACCAGGTTACCAACATGCTTTATATTAAATGCCTGATTACCTGATTCCGATCAGCTGTCTGGTCTCCGGCCGAGCCACTCCCCTCACCCCAGCAGCCGGCGCTCTAACCACACCCGGCTGCCACACATTTGTTTTAGGGGAATAGCTGACAAAGGTCCACATTTTTATTGCATATAGTCATTTTAATGCAGAAAGGTTAAATGCTTGAGGGAGCAGCTCTGTGGCAAGAGAAAGGATTAGTATGCCCCCTTCAGATCTCCACCTCATGTGAGACTAGATACAGATGAATCTGAATGAAAGCAGACAATGTTCTCACTGGGAAAGTTTAGAAATATAATGTCTTTGAGTTCAAACTGCATTTAAATCCCAACACTGCTTCCAAGTCTCTTTGGAGATTAGGAAAGTAAACGCTTACATGGTGCAGGGGATTCTTGCTCAGCAATTTCTGAATAAAAATATAATGTGAACACAAACTGCCACACAAAAAGTGGCTTTGTATAAATTTCATGCTTAATAAAACAGTTTATCACTTTTGAATAGTAATTGTGATCGAGTCTTGTTTTGCTGGTAACGGTTCACTCGATAATTTAACATTCACATTCATAACTTTGTTTTCCATTTGCTATTTAATGAATTTATCCCCCCGGTTATTACTGCATGACAGCCCCAGTATCATTTCAAGATGATTCTGAGATTCCAGTTTAGGTTTCAATATTTGATATGTTTGTGGCCTATGCTTTTTATTTCTTTAAGAGATACTACACATTTTTGATGTGGCACACCTAAAGAGCAGCCACCCCACAATAAACTAGTTTTAAAAAACAGACGGTTGAACTCTGAATCTGTCAGATTTTAGGGGCCAGTCATAGTGGGGAGTCAACACAAAACAAACCCTAAAGAAAAAAGGAGTTCAGTCAGACGACTCGTGTTTAAAAGTTTTATTAACAGCAGCATATAGTTTGAGTTTGGCATCTAGGCTCCGGCCTAATCACTCCCCGCAAATTGTTTTTACATAGAACATTGAGGAGTGATGATTAAACAACTATTCCTCTGAGCCTACAGATGGATGCTGGGATTTTGGTGGGGCAGAAAAGCAGCAGCAGCATTAGCGAGGCATAAGAGAGAGATGGAAAGTCTTGCTTGTTTGGTTAGTTGTATGAGGGGCTAAGGCATGTCACATGTACTGTATGTGTATCATTTGTGTTTGAGTTGACTGCCTGAAGTAGCTTTCAGGCTTCATTTTCTTTTTGTAGTACACAGTTTCCACCCTTCAGGGGAAAAGAACAAGAGCTGCAACTACATGAAGCAGACAAAAACTTGCTTGATTTCCAACAAAAATCCTGACCCAAAGAAACCCTCCATTGAAGGATGTAATACAACTCCTGCTCTCACTGAATCTCATGACTCAAAATTGGCACCCAAAGAAGAGGTTTGCTTAAAAGGGGTGTGGCGTTATTACCCCGAAGGCTTTGGATGGTACACTTACTGCTTTTTGTTTTTCAGATCTCAATTTATTCTAAAATACTCTTTTTTTTTTTACCCTAATACACATTCGGGTTGAGTGTACCACCATTCTCTGTCTGGCACAATCGGCTCCTCCAGGAGAAACTAATTAGTTTGGGAAACAATATATTCTGAAGTTAATCTGGATATCACTGTTCTGAGGCCTTTTAATTGAGATGGCTGCAGTTATGATGCATACATAATGCTGGCATAACCTCCAGTTGTAGAGGGCAGCACCCATGATAACTGCTCCTAATTAACACTTCTTGCAGAGTAACAAACACCTAATAAACTGGGAGTAGTACTGTGAGAGAGAGAGGGCTGCCACACTAGATACATTCTGAATATTATCTCAACATTTCCGGAACTGAAACTCTCTCAGTTAAAGAATATCAATTCCTAGAACAATTTAGCCCATCAGTAGCATGGTGTTCTTGATAATGTACCTGGAACTGTATAGTTGTCTTTCATTTTGTCTCAATCTTCCTGAAAGCATAGGTTTAAATATTCAAAGGAGAAAATTGCCATTATGCAACACCAATCACAAAACGCAATTTGCAGGTGATTAAGATGTCTTCCTATTCTCCAAATTATGATTAACTGTTAAAGGTGCTTTTTAAACCTTTTAACGGAACTAGATGTTGAGTTTCCTCCCTCTGATTTGTCAGTTACCTTTTCATTTTTGATCCCTGCTCTCTCAGATTTAATTTAGAAGACTCGTCCACCAGTCAGTCATCTGCAGAGTTTGATTCGGTAGCTTTTAAACTGCAGATTTTTGCAAAAACACATATCTGGGTGACAAACATCTTCATGGTCATCTTTTTCCCTTTTTGTGTGGGTTAAAGAAAATATAAGGATTGCAGACAGGCAGGCAGGCGTGAGGTGAAATAAATGTGCTATTTGGACAGGCAAATGAAGGAGTAGAACGATAGGGGGGGACGAGGATAAAAGAGAAATTCAGCGGCAGGTAATGTGGAAAATGGAGGGTTCGAGATGCCACAAATGTCTGAAGGGTGAGGAAGCGAGAGGACGGTATGAAAAGACGAGAGGGTGCAAGGAGGAGAACGGATAGGAGAGAAAGAGAGCAGAGATATCAGGGGCTGAAGAGACGAGAGGAATAAATGCACTATTTGAATTATGTAAAATAGTTGCGTGGGAGAGAAGAGGTGTGTGGTGTGTGTTTGGTGTGTCTCTGAGTATTAGTGTGACTGTGTGACAGGCTGAGAGAGGGAGAAGGCAAAGGAAAAAGCAGAGACAGACAACATGAGGACAGGCTGCAATGCTGAAAGAAATTCAGCATTAAACAAAAATTAAGAACAAACAAGCAAATATGTACCAACTTGTATTTTATGTGAGGGTTATAATGCTGTAGGCTTCTTTGATAGGGACATGCCAAGAAAAAAGGAAAAAAACAAGGAAAGGAAGACATGAATATGAAACGGGGGGAAAAACAGGATGTGCAGAAATGTGAAATACTCTTTGATATCATCCTCCTGTTTGGAGACAATAAAAAAGATTGGAATAAATAATGGTCACCCAGGCTTTGTAAGACAAGGGACTATTGCGTCTTCATCTGGTGGAAACGGTAAACAAGCTGTTGACTTTACATATTCTAGTTTAATCGTGTTTGTACTTCTTATTTGTAGCTGCGTGGCTGTAGGGATGGAAATCAGTTTGTCTGAGATTTCAGAGAACTGTTACTATTATGATATTTTGCCTGGTGTGCAGTTACATTTCGTGCAGACACCATGACACCCGAGGATGATTTAGCAGTCCTCCTTTTTTCATTTAACTCCACCAGCCGTTCAAATGTTCCACTTGTGAAATATAGCAGCTAGATTTGTAAAAGGGTTTTTGTACAACCACGGTTCCAAGACGATTCAGAGCATTTAAAAAATCTTCCACATGCAAGAAATTACTCTGGGTTTTAGCCCTTCCTCTAAAGACACGTGGTAGATCCTTTAATAATTTGTGTGGATCAATTTCATAGAGGCAGTGATGTATTATATGGTCAAACTATTTATTGATCTGTAGACGCACCATGAGATTTGGTATTTTACTCTGTGGATCACGAGGGCCATTTCTACTCTTTCTTTTGTTCCCTGGCTGTCGGAAATGTCACTCTCCTCATGCAAGGCATGTATTAGACTTTCCCTTAAGGATATTTGCAGTTCAGCCGAGTTAAAACAGGCGTCTTATATTTGGCTTCCTTTGTTTTTCTACGTTTATCCTCACATTGTCATCCATCATGCGTAAGGACACAAGTTTATGTGACTCCTGGTCCCTTCCCTCTCCCCTCGCCTCAACATACAGGCTCTTAACGTTCGCTCATCTGATGTCCAGACAGCAAATCTATCTCTCAATAGTCTCTCGCCCACTTCGTCAACCTCTCCCCCTCCACACAGATGAAGGTGTATTACAGTTCATGAGTCCATGCAGCAGCGCTGGTGGACGGGTGCGAACGAGGATGGTATATTTATGTTTCGCTCACCTTTGACCTCTATCTTTCTCTCATTTTCTTTCCTGCCTCTTCATTCCTTCAGGCAGACTGTCACTAACAGCTCTGCCGAAGCTGTTTATTTCCACTATGGCAAGTCTTTCTCTCCTCTCATCCTCTCACTATAGCTTTGTCTCGGCGCTGTAATTTCTTGTTCTGCTCGCATTGTACCTTCAGATGATTCCCTTCCCCTGATATTTAGTCTTACCTGTCGACTTTTTCTCTTTCTGTGTCTTTTAGATCATCGAGCCCGGCGGAAGAGCATAGCCACTGGGAAGCAGCCCAGCATGGAGATCCCTCCCAGTGCCCCAATTCAACCCTTCCGACAATCCGTGAGTAACCCTCCCTGTTCCCGGCCTCGCTCGCTGCCCCCGACCCTATCTCTCTCCCTCCTCCCGTCTCCCGCCCTGGGCCCGCCACACTCCTGTTGTCGCAGGGCCAGCGGGACCCCGCCTTACCCTTTCCCCCTCTCCCTGGCTGTCGCCCCATCACATACCCTTGACCGGCAGAAGCAGAAAAAGGGCTCCAAAAAAGGGCCGGGCACGCCCCCCTTGCCCCGCTCGCTGCCCATCTCCCTGTGCTCCTCCCTATCCCTCACTCTGCCCCACTCGCCTGCCTCCTTGTCCTCTACCTCCCCCTTTTTGTACTGGGGCGGAGACTGGAGGGCTGCCAGTTCGAGTCCAGTGGCAGGAGGGACGTTTATTTCACCACTGCCCCCCGTTGAGGTATGTGACACAACTGTGGCTGAAGCAGAGACACTGGCCACAGCATCTATGACGCCTGTAGCATGGAAACATCTCACTCCTCTCACTCGTGTCTCTGAAGTCTGTGTTATTAGAACAGTATACCAGAATGGGTATTACCTGGGTGTTAGCTAGTTTTAGTTGCTCCTTAAAAGCTTCTTTTAAAAACAAAGTTGTATACTATATATTCTATCAGTATAAATAATTATATTTATCATTATTTTAGTTATTTTTATGTATTGCTTAAAATAAACTAAAGGTAAATCAGACCTGAGATTCACTTTGATAAAATGCACACCTAATTAAAAGCCTGCTAATAGAATGTCCTCCTATGGGAATAAATAATAACCAATAATTACCTATAATGGGAGGAAAACCTATAAATAGTTAACTATGTCCTGAATTGACTTGTAGTAAATTGGTTAAAACCCGCAAAACACATGGTATGATTCTTTAATGTCACCAAAAGAGGAGTAATATTTTGTTTCACTGTTACACCTGGGATCACTGTGTCTCTGTTTTGTACTGGAGACAACTTCAGTAAGAGGAACTGGCAGCGAAACATATTCTGTCTGTGGACGGAAATAATCTGTTTACTGTTTTATTCATAGCAACAGAAACCCAATCCCAACTTTTCAAACGTGCATATCAAAGGGCTTAAAGGATAGATTGGTGTCTTATTGCGTTTGTGCAAGTGGTCCGTGTTACCCATCTCCTTCCTATTATTTCTGCTGGTGTTTGCACTTTAGATGGAAATAGCAGGACTTGTTTTTCTCTCTTACCAGGAAACTATTTGCAGCCCATTCACTGTTGCAGTATGAGAAACTGCACAAGCCAGATAATCCATTAGCGTAAACGTGAAGCCCAGTTTGGCTTTTGGCTCAAAGTTTTTGTTTTTCATTAATATTTCATAGTGGCTAAGATGAGTGTTCTCATATCAATATTTCAGCTTCTCTCAGATTCAACGAGCAAGCCTAAAGTGTGGGACAAGTGTCGCAGTTTGACCTGGCTGACACTTACAGGCACAAAGATGTATATCTTGGCTAAGAAATAAATATAAAAAACCCATTACCTGACACAGAGTTGTAGTGGTACCTGCATACCTCAACCTCTTGGCAGCTGCCATGTACCTCCTTAAAAATAACCAGACATTTTTATCACTGCATTTTGCAGATCAATAATATTACCTGCTTTAATGTAAGCTGTGGCTGCAAGAGACTCATTTGATACTAAAATTACTCCATCACAAGGGAAAGTCTTTCATAGAATCGATTAAGTATATAATTAGCAGTTTATAGGAAAATTGTACTTACAAAATCAAAAGTAAATACACTTATAATATTTGAAGTAGCCCCTGTGAGTGTTTCAGTATTTAACTCTGCTTTGTAGGGCTGAACTAACTGTTATTGTCTTTATGAATTCATCTGCATATTATATACAGTATAATAAATGTATTAGAGTAAAACACTAAGTAGGGTAGGAGTATACATTTGTGAAATAAAGTGCTACAGTAAATGTACTTTTTTGCAACCCCCCTTCTAAATGGACACAGAAACATATAGGGTTAAAGCACTAAATTACACTTCTATTCTTCTTCAAACTGAAGTGAATCAGAGTGACATTGTGCATGCAAACGAAGCCACTGAACATACATTCCCACTTATCTCTATTACCTCATTTTATACTATATCTCTCTTTTATGTATGTCTTCCTCTCTATCGCTTGCTCTTTTTGTCCCCCTCTGTCTTGAATTCTTTGACTTTTTGAGACTTAAAGTGTCAGACGAAGCGGCTAATCTAATCAGATTTGGTCATGCGGGCTATTATCTTGGAACCAGCAGATGGAGCCAAGTCTTTAGTCATATCCTCAAGACAGGCATCAAAGCAGTTTGACTCATGACAGATGATGAGGTGTCATTTCCCCTGCAGCCATCCCCAACACTGGACAATGCTGTTATCCTTTAGATGTAGGAATGATGTTGCTTATGGGTCTTCAGGATTAACCTGTAAATGAATACATGACTTGTCACAATTTTACAGTACATATTTCACGTGATTTGGGCTTTAAAGTTATTTACACAGCCATGAGTTCAAGCTTTGACCTAAAAACACACCTCCATATCAAATCATATCAAAACAGGAGAAAAATGCTATGAAAATTAAAAACACTGTTCTGAAAGGTGTTAAATATGCAGTTACGCCACAGTTGTGACATAACAGCTCAAGGATTCTGGTTGTCATCGTAACAGAAAACGCTTTCTGGGACTGGGGAGTCTTTTCAGGAGATCTGCATTCAGGAAAATAATCACAGCCAGAGCAAAAGATTCTTGCCACACATTTAACAGAGGTCAAATAATGCCTTCTACAGTTAGTGATAGATAAATCTGAGCCATCTTACAAAACTAAAATCAAACTGAACACTACTCTGCTACACCTTTAAAGACATACTTTGGCTGCTTCTGCTCTCTCAATCCCTGGTACGTGCAAAAACAAGTTTAGTCAGAGTTCAGAGTTGTGCTGCTTCTCCTCGCTTCAGCAGAAAATTAAAAAGCCTGCAACCTAATTTTAGTCGTATTGAACGCAAGTCTTTGTTAATTTGGAAGAAAATGAAAAAAATATGTTGTGTTTCGCAAATTTATCATACATGTACGCACCAAAATACCTCTCAGTGAGTATTGGGATTCATTCTTAGTAATTTGTTACCTTATCAATGAACAATATCCTGCTAACCAGTGTCTTATGATTGTGTTTCTGATGCACTGACATGTACTGTAGAGCTCATTTTTCTTGGACTGTATGGCTCAGCACTGCCCACCACAGGATCTGTTACCACACTGCAGTTCAATGTGACAAATTGACATGTGTGGGTGTTTGATTTGTTGTTGATCATAAATGTATCTTGTGCTTTCCCCTGTCATGCATCATGTATTTCATTTGTGTGTGTCTTCATTTGGTTTTGGTGTCACCTAAATATGTTCTACACAAACCACACTGCCTCCATGGGAAACATTTTATATTTTACAATCAATCTTCCTCCTTATATCATCCCTCACTCTCTCTTCACATCTCATCCCATCATCTCCAACTCACGCCGACCACTTCTTCTTCTTCTTCTTCTTCTTCTCTGTAACTTTGCCCCCATGCACGTCTTCCCTTTCCCCCTCCATCTGTCTTGTCCATGTTGTTGCTCCCCTCCTCCTTCCACCTCCAGAGCTTTCTCAGCAGAAGGTTGAAGGGCTCGATCAAGAGGGCTAAGAGTCAGCCCAAACTGGACCGAACCAGCAGTTTCCGCCACATGATCCTCCCCCGCTTCCGCAGTGCCGACCAAGACAGGTCAGTGAATGAGCGAGTGAGAGTGATGTCGGACATTCATATGTGGATTAATTCATAGTGTCAGGCAGTGTTTGGCTGCTAATCTGCAAACATTGTGCGGTGGCATTTATGTATGAAAGCTAATTTTTGTGTTTTTCTCCCAGCCTGTTTGTGTTAATGCTTTGGCCTCACAAAACAATTGACTAATTCTACAATATAAAGCTTTGTTTAGAATTAAAAAGGAAGTTTGGTTGGGAGCATAACCTATTCAGCAGAAATTAAACAGTGTAAACGAATTCAGATTGGACACAATGTGAGTTTTGTTAGACAACTGATATCCATCTATCCATCTATCCATCTCTAAACCTCCCTATATTTATCTTGTCTCTCGAAATTGTTGTTTATTTGTCACTCAGTGTCACATACAATTAAAACACTCGGCACCATCGCTGTTTCTCTGCCGGGTGAAGCAAAAACATCCCCTCTTTCTCCATGGCAACCAGTAGACAGCCATATGGCGGCTGTACAGACCATAATGAGTCAGTGGGAGATTTGCTTAATTATACCTCCTCTGTATCTCATACATAGTTGCAGCAGCACCAGCATTCTTCAGGCACAGCACCGCAAGAGTCAGATTTAGTTTAGCAGAAGTTTGTTCTAAAGAAATAATTTGAAGGGGAAAACAATGTTATATCAGTATGACATTTGAAGTAATGTTTTAGAATAACTTTAGTGCTGTTTAAGACAGCAACCTTGTGTGTTATTTCAACATTTTATGAACTTATTTCATTAGAGTTTTAGGGAGTTATAAGAGAAATAAATGAGGAAGGCTGCTTTTTAACCTAAACTAGCCTGGTTAACAGTTCTTCAATAAAATAGGTGTCTTGGGTGCAATCCAATAGCTCAACTATTAGAGCAAATGCCATGTACTAAAGGCTTGTGCCCTTTCCACAGCAGCACTCCTTTGATGTTGCCCTCTCTCCCTCTACTCCTTTCCCATCTATATTAAGCTGCACTTTTGAAACAGATTTTATATTTATAGTATTTTTTTCTGTGGCTGAAATAATGATACATTTCTCATTGAATCAATACTGAAAAATCCCAGTTTTCTGTATTCCCTAAACTCCAATGTGACAAAATGGGCAACTGTGGCCGCGAGGGGGTGCGCTCGTCTTTCAGCCAGAAGGTTGTTGGCTCGATCACAGCATCATGTCAACATGACGATGTGTCCTTGGGCAAGATACTTAAAAATATAATACCCGAGTTGCTCATGATGGCCAACAGTGTGTGAATGTGTATTAATGCTAGCTTCTCTAGTCCAAGGCTAGTCCTCATGAATGGGGTGTGAATGGGCTAATGGCACGTAGTATGCAAAAGCGATTTGAGAGGTCGAAAAGACCTGATGAAGTCCCCTATAAGTTCAGTTAATTTATATCTCTTTCTCTGACGATAAACTTGCTTAAGAAGACCACCCACTCATCACAATTGAGGAGTTGGGCGATATAACTTTTAAAACATATTCTAAATGACTTAATAGATTGTCAAAATAATTGGCAATTTATTTTCTGCCAGTCGCCAAATGAATTAACCCACAAGAAGTTCTAACCTTTATTTTGTTAGTTTAGTGCATTTACAGTATAAGATCCCGCTGAACAGCTACAGCCAGGACAAACGTCCAATGTGAACAAGGTCATGTTGATGATCTAAACACAGGGCGGCCGAGCACTCAACAGAGCGCTAAAACCTCACCTGAGCCAGGTTTCTGCCAGGGTGCGTCTACACATGATTTATTCACTTGAGAAGGTTGTAGGTGTCTATTATCCACGGCCAGTCTGAGAAAACACTGAACAGACAGAAAAGTCAAGAGCCGAGGTTGAAGTCGGGGGTTGTTTACCATTTTCACATCTCCTGCTTTAGCCTGGATGTTCCCTGTCAGGCATGACGGTGAACATTGGCAGCTTTGATCGTTATTATTCTCTTTGTTTATCTTTATTTATCCAGGGAGAGTTTTGCACATAACGCTGCTTTTTTCAGCTTGGATATAAATTCATGCAGCCATAAACACGCATCTGAGTTTCCACACAGGCTGTACAACAGTGATATATATTTTTCCACATATTCTCTATGAAGATATCTTTCAATTGATTGCCCATGCAAACACCCAATGGGTCTCAGAGTTACCCTCCTTTACCTACTGTAGATACATTAATATTCTCTGTATCCTAGCCTGTTACTGACTGAGATGTCCTGTGGTGACCTAAATGCAATTCAAAGTACTTCCTGTAGTGGAGGCTATAATGCTCTATTCACTGTTTTATTTAGAAGATTACTCACATTTTTTACCTTTAAAACATCACAAAATAATACAATTTACCAGTCATACCTTTTTTCATGAACCTTAAATAAAACCAAACCAATCATCTGAAATCATATATAATAGAAAAGTAGCTACTCCTTTCATTTGAGATGTTAGAACCTGAACAGCTTTGTTACTTCTGCTTAATAAATGATCAAAATGCTCATCCATTATGAACATTTTTGCTGATTTACTATCTGTATCAATTATTTGGATACTTTTTTATCCAGTTATTCGCATTACATTATATTGTTTATAATCATTTAGTTTATGCATTTGGGAAAAACTAAGTGAAGAAGGTCCATCACGAGTTTTAAAAAGCCCAAATTGACGTCTTCAACTGCCTGCTTTGTTGGACTAACAGCCAATAAATCAAAGCTATTCAATTTTAAATGATTTTAAAAAGGGGAAAGCAGAATATCCTCTGTTTTTAGAGAAGAAGCATAATGTGGAACATTTAGTGCTTGATTTCAAATGCTTAGAAACATTTTGCAGATTCATTTTCTGCCATGGGACTAAATGATACATTTACAGCCATAGTGGTGTACTTCAGTTACATGTCTTTGAATCAGACGTATTCTGCTTTCATTCACTGCAGTGAAGCACACAACTATATTTTAAATCTGAAGAATTGTATCTGCTTATTGTTGCCAGTCTATCATCAGTGGTGTTTAGGTGGTTCTCTTAGATTTGAGGTTTATCAGTGGTGAGTAGTGGAATAGGATTTGTGTGTGTGTGTGTGTGTGTGTGTGTGTGTGTGTGTGTGTGTGTGTGTGTGTGTGTGTGTGTGTGTGTGTGTGTGTGTGTGTGTGTGTGTGTGTGTGTGTGTGTGTGTGTGTGTGTGTGTGTGTGTGTGTGTGTGTGTGTGTGTGTGTGTGTGTGTGTGTGTGTGTGTGTGTGTGTGTGTCTTTTCATGTTTGACTCTTCCTGCACTTCAGCTCCCCACTGAGACCTTCCATAGAACTTCCTTTACCTCCAGCGCTCTTGCTCTCATCTCAGTCCCTTTCTCCACCTCTCTTCCCTTCTCCTTCTTCTCTTTAATCCACGCTCTCACTTTCTTCCTCTCCAAAGGATCCACTGTTTACATAATCAAAGTGATTTCCTCTGAGAGGTCTTCTCTCTCTCTATCCCTTCACCCCTACCTCTCATAGTCATTCCTTCTCTCACATCCTCTCATGACCTCCCCCACTCTTTCTCTTTTCTCCTCTGTATTCCCCCTCAATCTGACTCATTCCTTTGGGTCTATTTTTATCTATCTCCCTCTCTCTCTTCCCCCTGGTCCCCTACATGTAATCAGTGCACTGTTGATGAACGTTACGATTGAATGTAGACAAAAGCAATGCGAGCGCAGCTGAGAGTCGGACGCAGCACGGAGGACATGCAGTTTATTTTCTTTCTTTCCTTTTTTCTTTATTTCCATCCTCTATTTTCTTCTCTGAGGGACTTCGTTCAAACCTGACCATCCCTCCTGGCGCCCTGGTTGGACTCACTGTGTCATCATACGTTTGTTTTAGTGATCGTCTGTTGTCTGTAATTTTACATCCCTTCGTGCGTGCTTGAGTGTGGGAGAAAGTGTGTAGGTGAGCATGATGGAGGGGCTTTAGCGGAAACCTTGTTTACTTATGGGTTTCAGGATTAATGTACTCTCTTGAAATATTGTGTGGAGAGTTGATGTTTTGCCTGGATGGGAAAGGCTGGATATATCTGTTAAGACAGTTATGTAACAACAAACTAACATTAAGAGCTCTGCTTTCATTCTGCCGCCAGTCATCTTTATTTATTGGTTTATCAAACTGCCGAAAATAGACAAAACTGTGCCAAATGATAAAGGAAACATCTTTTCGATTGGGTGTAACTGCTGACATGAAAGGAGTAATTATTTACATTTCAGGTTATAATGAGCATTTCAGTCACTGTGTTGAGACTTCTTTCTACTGAATTTTCTTCAAAGTTATTCTAATGAACCTCTTGCTGTTAGAGATTTGATCAGTCTGTTCACTTTAAAAAGCTAGCTGTTAAATCATTACCCATGGATAGTTTCAACATTTTCATTAATTTTCTGAAGTGTCTTATTTGCCTCTTAGCAATACAAGGTTAATGCTAAAGCTTTGAGCAATCACTTGCTTTCCATGTGCAGACTGCAGTATGAAGAGCAGACACTTTTACCATGTTATATAAGGAATATATTTTGTGTTATACATCGTATCCATCATTGCAAACAGACACTCCTTGCGTTAGCAGCTGAGTGTCTTTTCTTTGGCCTTTTTATTTGTTCAACATACTCTGCAGCGCCTTTATGCCTGTGTGTCAGTGCACAAAGATACATATGAAATAGAGGGTAGTTTTGTTCAACAAAGGTTCTAAAGAATCATAGAGAGTATAGTTAAGACTTATGTTTCTAATAAACAAACAAGGCAGTTTCTTGTACACTGAACTGAAATATAATGCAACCTTTAATAAAAGATCTCCGCCTCCTCACATCTAACCACAACTATCACTCCTCCAGGACCCGTTTGATGCAGAGCTTCAAAGAGTCCCACTCCCATGAGTCCTTGCTGTCCCCCAGCAGCGCTGCCGAGGCGCTGGATCTCACCCTGGACGAGGACGCTGTTATCAAACCTGTCCACTCGAGCATCCTGGGACAAGAGTACTGCTTTGAGGTGAGCTGCACGGTGTGGACAAACAGCTGTCACACCCCCAGTGTACAGAGCAAGTGACAGTGATGTTAAAGAGACTGAATTGAAAATATTACATGTGAAGAATGAAAGGACATTGAAATGAGCCCTAATCCCAAAATAATTTGCTGTAGGAGTCTGTCAGCTTTTCCCATCATTTTTCCATTAGTGCAACATGACAGAGGTTGAGAGTGACTACAAGACATTATTTTGGCGCTTTAGCTGCAGTCTCCATAGTTACTAATGGCTGTGGTTGTTGAACTTACCATTGGCTATAACCTCAGGTGACTACGGCATCGGGAACCAAGTGCTTTGCGTGTCGCTCAGCTGCAGAGAGAGACAAATGGATCGAGAACCTGCAGAGAGCTGTCAAGCCCAACAAGGTGAGGGGAGAGAAAGGGATGCGGTAGAGGAAGAAAAAAAGGATGATCCCTCTGTCTGTGTGTCTCTCTCTCTCCTCCCCGTCTCCCGTTGTTGTCTGTTTTCAATAAGAGCGCACCGCTTCATTTCTCTGTGTGAACTCCATCCTCGTGTCTGTGTGTGTCTGTGTTGAACAATTTAGTCACTTTTCCACACAGAAATATTAAAGCTGCACAGGGTAATGTTGCAGGGTGGCAATTGCTGTTATTTGGATAAAACTTTGATATCCACAAATCAGGTAATGTGAGGTCAGTAAATTGCACACAGCAGGATCATGTTCACCAACCCAGCATGTCTGTGACGCCTAAAACTGAAGTACACTGAAGGAACAAGAGCCAATAGATTGAATTCTAATGAGTCCAGGTTATTGCTCACTGTGGGCCTAATGCAAGAACCACTGTGGCACTCATCTGGATAAACGTTTATTCAAGCCAATTTTGTCCAGTTTGGATCACTCGTAAAAAAAGGGTTGTGGAGGAGAATATGAAAATGTTCTTGCATATGGCCTAATGTCAGTTACATCAGATCATGGTTAATCACTCAAGATGGGATGCAGCTCTACTGTATGATGTTAGGGGTATTTGGGAGTATTTTCACATAAAAAACGCTCTCCTGGTGCAGCTTTAAGGTACTGTGGGTTTATATCCATCCTCACAGCTTAAATAAAATAAAATCTCAGCACTTCATATCGGCTCAAAATCCAACAACTTAATATTCAACTATTTACTTAGTAGAATTGTCCTATAACTCCCCTCTCTGTTGATATGAAAAATGTGAACACACATGCAAGATATGAAGCTTTGATGGCAAACAGGCAGTAAGAGTTATTAAGCCAGTCTGAGATGAAACATCGCCCGAGCCGAATGCCTCGGCCAGATGCTCGGGCCGCGGGGGTGCTGGCTGAGTCATGGAGCTCCAAGGACTCCACACGGGGGCTCACTCCAAAAATCATCGCCCTCCTACCCCTAAACAACATGCGATGTGCATCTCAGACCAGATGCATCTTCAGAGATAAGACTCACTGCGGAGAGAAAGATTATCATTATGCTTCTTAACTTCCTGGAGCCCTTTTAAATCCCTGTTTGAGGTTTAAGTGTTTGTTCTACAAAAAGGAGAGATGCCACTTCTGACTGTTTTCATGTTTGACTAGTTTTTTTTGGGTAGTAAAATCAAGATCTGAGTGAAGATGTAACATAATATCAGAGCAGAGGACTCGAGCCCATGCTGTTGTTGCTGCACTGTATGTGCACTAGCAAACTGAGCCACCAGATGCCCAGCGCATTCCAAGTCAGACGTTTAAAATTAATTGTGCCTTGTGTTTGGCGCTGATTATCAAAGAGCTTACAAATGAAGAACTTAAGAACTGTGGATATAGAACTGTGGTGCTCAAATATTGAGTCCTCTAAATTAGGACTTCAATATTCTGCAGAAAAAACAGGGGCTAACAATAATGGCATTTAAGCCTAGCTGAAAGGACTCAGAAACATCAGTCTGCAATCAACACGGCACTCTCTCCTCGCATGGGGGAAGTCAAATATAGCTTGGGCTTTGTGATCATGATTAAGAAGTGTAGTTGTCTACAGAAACATTACCATCATTGTTTGTCCCTCGTCTTTTCCGCACATGTGCATTGTCTCATTTGTGTTTTTCTGCTTTTTAATGGATCCATTTTTCCAGCCTTTAAAACCACTCACCTTCTCCCATCTTTCAGTTTCTTTCTTTCTGTGTCCCTGTCATGCTGTCATCTGCCTCTGTATTCAATCCTGACTTGAAAGCAATTTATCAAGTACATCCTCCACAGTAGCTCGACCACCATGTCACCAGCTATTTCTCTCCTGTCATTTGCTCCTGCAGGCCTGACCTGCTGTCACCCTTTATTCACAGACGCTGTCTCAGTTTTCATACCTCTGATCTTTTTTCTTTGCTGTTTGTCATGTTTTCCCCTGCATTGTATCGTCTTCTCTTGTAAAGCTTTTTAATGACAGAAGATGCTCTCGACCTCATTTGACCCGACTTCATCTCCTCGCAGGACAACAGCCGGAGGGTGGACAATGTGCTCAAACTGTGGATCATCGAGGCCCGCGAGCTTCCAGCCAAGAAACGCTACTACTGCGAACTATGTCTGGACGACATGCTGTACGCACGCACCACCAGCAAACCCCGCACCGATACCGTTTTCTGGGGCGAGCACTTTGAGTTCAACAACCTGCCAGCTGTCCGCAACCTACGCCTTCATCTATACAAGGAGACAGACAAGAAGAGACGCAAGGTGACACATAGATATCAACATGGAGGTCTGATATGACAGAAGCACTCAAGTGATATTTGGGTTATTTTAGCATTTTGTTGCCTAAAGATGTGCAATTTTAAAGGAGTACATTTATTCAATTATTCAAATATACCTACAAAAAGAATGCTTAAGTGGAAGAAATTGAAAATGCTCACAATAAATTTTATTCTATGATAGGGAGAAAACAATTTGACAGATAAATAGGCACTTGTAATGATTAACCTGCAGGAATGAATCACCATTATCTGAAGATCCCTTCAGTGTCACAGTCTGAGCTCATTATTTAGCTTTCCTACCTGTATCCTTACAACTTTACCACAACTTCTCAACACCAAACGACAGACACAGTTGGCCCACTAGCTGGTGGAGCATTTAGAGGCAATATACCAGATATTTCCCTCAGGAGTTAGTTGATACCAAAAACCACAAAAATAAGCAGTTTGGCTCATTAGAGCATCAATTCGACAAAAACCAGAGATGAAAAAATGACATACTGTGAAGAGTGAACATTATGCTAAAGAGCTACATTGTCATTCAGTTGTCTTATAATGAAATAGCCTGTAGCAAAATGGGGTCTTGTCTGCGGTGGCTCTGCTTTTATCTTTGTCATTTGCTTAAATAGCCTTATAACAAAATAATGCAACGTCCATAGTTTGTGTTGGAGGGAAACAGGAGTGTCTTCAAACTGCACTGACTCTGTGTAAAAGCACAGGGCCGGACCTGAAGAATGAAAATCCAGAAACAATCTTAAATGATGAAAAATAATAGATTAAATGCCGTGGATTTACTTTAACCATACCATTGTCATTTACTATTTGGCAGTAAAAAAATCTATTTAAAAAAAGATGTTTGCCCCTCAGTTTCTGTCACTTTAAGAAATAAATTAAAGTGAGTGAAAAATAGGGTAATTCCTTTTTCTCAATTTAGTACAAGAGTACCAATACCATAGCTAAATAAATGTATTTCTAGCTTCAAACGACACACCGGGGATCCAGTGTTAGTTTCTTCTCATTGTTTATTCAGTGCAGAATCTTGAAATTAACTTTTTCGACATTCAAGATTTTCATTTTAATACACTTATAAGATTAATAGACTAAATTCAGCTTTATGAGAAACTACTTGAAACACGCTTTTCTATATCTACTCTTTTTTTGCTCAAAGGAAAAGAGCACATACTTAGGACTCGTCAGCATCCCCATCTCAAGCATCACTGGACGTCAGTTTGTGGAGCAGTGGTACCCAGTAATCCAGCCCAGCGTCCTCACAAAGGGAGCCGGTGGCGGGGGCGGGAAGATCATCAACGCATCCCTACGCCTCAAATCACGCTTCCAGACCATGAACATCCTGCCCATGGAACTGTACAAGGAGTTTGCAGAGTACGTCACCAATAACTACCGCACCCTGTGTGCAGTGCTGGAGCCCGTGCTGAGTGTCAAGAGCAAAGAGGAAGTGGCCTGTGCATTGGTGCATATACTGCAGAGCACAGGAAAAGCTAAGGTAGGGGCTCCTCTCTGTGACTTATCGGTATGTGAAGCTGTGTAAAGCTGTTTTAGTCCTTTATTTCTGCTGTAAACATTGTGTATAAGAAAGAACAATAATTGCGTTTTTCTTGTTCTTCAGGACTTCCTGTCAGACATGGCGATGTGCGAGGTAGACAGATTCATCGACCGAGAACACCTTATCTTCAGAGAGAACACTCTGGCCACCAAAGCCATAGAAGAGTACCTCAAACTGATCGGACATAAGTACCTCAAGGACGCTATAGGTGAGCCATGCCAGTGAAGCACATGCAGTTGAGTAAGTCATGGTATAAACTGGGAAATATTACATTTTGAAATGGATTTAAAATTCAGGAGAAAAGTTTTTGGAAAGACAAAACTTTTAATTAAAGGAGAAATCTTCCCTTAGATTCTGTTTCTCTCAGTCTTCCTCCATTCTCTTGCTTATGGGGCATTTTAGATTTTCCCATCTTACCCACAGAATAATATTTTGTTATATCTTTGCACTGAGTTTGACAATATACTGAATTATTATTAGCCAAGTAAAGTAAAGTCTGTGGAAAAGCTCACAGACATCCTTAAAGAGAGAGAATTACATTAAATATAATGTTCTCATTAGTTTTGTGTCGTTAATGAATGTTCTTTTTATGAGCATGTAAAAAAACTTGATCATAACATTGTCATTTTCAACCACTATATTCAACCACCACTTTGAACTCAAGTAGTTCCCCGTCCAACATTAAGCATTTTCCTTTATTTCGGTTAATCACTTTCTACTCTAATTTAAATCTAATTAAACTTATGTTATTGCCTGTGCTATCTGCATTAACAAAGCTGAAATCTCCTACACTGTTTATACAATTCCACCAGTCACTAATGAAATATAATTTGTAGGGGAGTTCATAAGGGCCTTGTATGAGTCAGAGGAAAATTGCGAAGTGGACCCCATGAGAACCCCACCCTCTGTGCTCCCCGACCACCAAGCCAATCTCCGAATGTGCTGTGAACTAGCACTCTGCAAGATCTTTAACTCCCATTGGTAAGTAGCTATGCATGCTTGTTTCGAGTTTGTCCTTTCCTCTCTGCCTTTTAAAAAATGCATGAGATTTCAGGTTCTTTTACAGGGGACAAAAAAAAACCTCTGAATGTCTACTGAGTCTGACCTTCAGTATTTCCCCTTCGCAGTGTTTTCCCTCGAGAGCTAAAGGAAGTGTTTGCCTCATGGAGAGTGCGTTGTGCTGAAAGAGGTCGGGAAGACATCGCTGACCGTCTCATCAGTGGTTCCCTCTTCTTGCGCTTCCTGTGTCCTGCCATCATGTCCCCATCGCTCTTCAACCTCACCCAGGAGTATCCCGATGAACAGACGTCTCGTACACTCACCCTTATCGCCAAAGTGGTGCAAAACCTGGCTAACTTCTCCAAGTCAGTTTCATTTCTCTTTATCTACATCCTTTAGTGTAGTACTGTCAGTGCACAGTCACTGTTTTTCTTTCATTCTGAACCAATTAAAAGAAGCGTGTTTGTTCCCAATGTGATAAATATGCATAGCTTTAGTTAAAAAGGCTAGCACATTTTCAGTCATATTGTTCAAAAGATGATCAAAATTCTCCATGCTTTAAAATCATAGAAACACAATTGTATTTGAGTATATACAAATATAGGTCTCAACAAATGGCAGTCGATATATAACGGACATTTATGTGTGAGAAACAGTGTTTCAGTTTAAGAGCTATCCGAAATTGTGGTTCCAGTTGACATTTAATTTCACCGTCATGTGTTGCTCTGTCACCTCCCTATCTACTCGCTCTAACCCTCCATCGGCTTATCTCCTTACTGCCCTTTCCTTCCTTTCCCACTTGCAGGTTTGGCAATAAAGAAGAGTACATGTGTTTCATGAATGAGTTTTTAGAGACGGAGTGGGGCTCCATGCAGCAGTTTCTGTATGAGATCTCCAACCTGGACAGTGTGAGCAATGCGGGCGGCTTTGAGGGATACATCGACCTGGGCAGGGAGCTGTCCATACTGCACAGTCTCCTCTGGGATGTCATCGCTCAGCTCAGCAAGGTAAACCCAATCATGGCATCATCTCCTGCATTATACAACAATACAGCAATTTCCAACTGTTATTGTGTCCAAAATAAGACATGTCATTTGTAAAACAATTAAAGACCATAGTAATAACATTATTTATGTAACATTTAAACGTTTTTGTCCCTTTTTTGCTTTTAGATTTCTCCTCTTTTTACACAAGATTTCACTAAGGTCTTTATCAAAACTTGAGTTTTTCTATCAATTATTCATTGTTATTATTTAGTAATACTGTTGTATTGTAAACGTTACTTGATATATAGGGATAAGGCACCTACATTTAAATGGGAATAAACAATAGCTACATGTGATAGTGCAAAATTCAAACCCACCAGTAATTACATTCTAAATTACATACATTTCCATAGATGAGTTAAAACCTCTCCAACAACAGATGTCTTATTCATTCTATAGCTTTTACATTGAATAACATTATGTTGTACAGTTTGTCATGGTTTTGTGTCGACCCCTTGTACATCCCTTCAGGTTTTATAACAGTGAGGTCAAACCAAAGCAAACTCAGACACAATATTTAATTGCAGGAATTGTCACCTTAAACCTAAAGCCTTAATCATTTTAGTTAACAGTAAGTCTTTAATCAGGCTTGAGCCCTCATTAACTTATGTGAAATTGGACATATGGCATTTTAATTAAAGAAAACTAACATTGAATTAAAAATATTAATGTTTTAATTCCACATCAAAACTCAGTAAAACTGTTTTTTCTTGAACCGCAGGATGCCATCATCAAACTGGGTCCCTTACCCCGCCTCCTGAATGACATCAGTATGGCCTTGCGTAACCCTCACCTCCAGAGGCAGCCCAGCCATCAGACAGACAGGGTGGTGGAGCGGCAGGCAGACAGGCTGCTGTCCCGGCCCAGCTTCAACAGGGGCATCTCGTCCGAGTTCCAAACTGTCATGATGAGGGATCTGAATAGGTAGGCTGCAGCGGACTCTAGGTACAAACCTCACCATTGTCTGTGGTTAAACACTAGCAATCAACATCAATAATATATCTTAAAATAATTGACGAATGTATTATCGTAGATCAACTAGTCGTTCAATCAACAAGTTGTTCCTTCCCTAACAGCTCCTAGTCTCTATCTTCAGCTATTGTTGGCCTTACTGACTGCTGTTCTCCAGCTCTATAGATATCACTCGCTTGCCTTCCCCCACCTCCACCGGAGGGGTCATGCCATCCCGCTCCCAGATAAATTTCCAGGACCGTGACCACCTCCATCGAGTGCCCTCCAAAGACATGTTTTACGTATCCCGTCCTCCCTTGGCCCGATCCAGCCCGGCCTACTGCACAAGCAGCTCGGACATCACAGAACCAGACCCTAAGGTGAGTTTTTAACACGTAGACATGGGGACTCATCATCCCATTCGCTAGGTCTATTTTTATCAAAGTGAGGTCAGTATAACGTGCATGTTAGTCAGACTTGTTAGAATCTGCCATCGTGTGATCGAGGCTGTAGTATATCATGACATCTGCTTTTTTTCCACTGATTCACCACGCAACTCATCATAACGGTATTTCCTGGGAAATACTTTGAGGCAATCCGATATCCAGGCCTCGCGGTAAAAACACCCCGCACCACCCTCACCCATATCATCCGTGGCCACGTAACATACATAGTATTAGGAGGCACAAAGGCCTCTCATATCCCTTATAAATTAGGTTTTCAGTGTCAATAAAAGCGTATCTATGATGGACCTCCAGGATTCCCGAATGAACAGCGTGTCTAACCTGCAGTCGGTGGACATGCTCAACTCCTCCCAGGCCTCCATCGCCGGCATGGGCAGCTTCGGGGGGCTGAGCAGCGGAGGCGGTGGCGGCCTGGGGTCCGGCCTGAGCAGCCAGCTGCGGGCCGGTGGGAGGTTGTCAGCTGGCTCTGGCGGCTCCAGCATGTCCGGCGGCCTCCGGCTGAGCCAGCTGAGCCAGATGGGCAACACCACCGACTCGCTATCCCAGCAGCAGCAACAGCAGGCCGCCGCCATGCGCTACCCGCTTTCCTTCCAGAATCCCCTCTTTCATCTGGCGACTGCTGATGGGCCCCAACAGCAACAGCTCCACCATCAGCACAGCCGGGCTCCACCGCCAGCGCCCCTGCTCCTGACCCCAGAGCCCGATCCCTCTCACCCGACCTACATGCCACAGTTCGCCCATGGGGGGTTCTCTCGCAGCGAGGACCTGTCTACCCTCAGGACCAGGGACGGTCACCTGGGCCAACCCAGCATCATCCACTCACACAGCTACAGCGACGACTACAGCAGGGCTGACTACGGACGCAGGCAGATGTCCATGCATGTGCAGGTACATGTATGTTGTATTCTGCTGTCTTAAAGCCGCTGGGTGTAGATTTGTATGTCTCTGTGATTGGCTCCCAAACTACACAAAAATAGCACCAACTACCTTCAAAAAGAACTGCATCACAAATCAAAATGCCAACTTAATATTTACTATTTTTATTCCTAAGGATAACCTCCAACCACAACAACAAATGATGGGTATGGCCAACCAGACAGGAACCTCCCACTCCTCCCTGGCCGCCACGCCCCCATCCACAGTCCAACCCGTGCGTCAGAGTTCTGTCGCCCCGCCTCCCACCCAGCGCGTCAGGTCCCAGACGTCGCATCAGCTGTCCGTCAGTGCAGCTGCTGCACCTGCTGCTCTGGCAAAGACACGGCCACCGAGCGGGAATCTCCTCCAGTCGCCGGAGACGGGCTACGCCGGCCGGCAGCACGGGCCACGGCAGCTGTCTGTCAAAGACAACACCGCCCCGGGTCTGCCCCACCAGCAGAGCTCTGTCAGGGAGAACCAGAGTCCGCAGGGAACCACCAGTCAGAGTGCTCAACAGTCACCACAGCAGCAGTCTCAGCACCTGCTCAAACCCACCATGAGCAAACAGGTAACACCTGCAAGCTCTCATTGCATTTGTATTCTCTTCGAGTGCTCAAGTTTATCTACCAGCACCTGTGCTCGTGTTTTTTTCTTAACAATATTTGTAACCAATTTTCCCCTTGGTTTATAAAAGCATTCCTGGTACTGATTCTGAAGATGAGTGAAAATAGCACTAACAATGTCAGGAATAAGGGCTGGAGTTCCACCAAGCTTCATCTCAAATGAATAAACTCATGCAACTGCAGATCAATCTCTTGTTGTGACCTGACCTTGTCTACAGAAGAACTCATGTTCTCATATTGAGTGTGTTGGCCTTTCTTCCCAGGGCTCCCAGACTCCATCCACTCTCAATCCCCCGACCCCAGCCAATGAACGAACAGTGGCCTGGGTCTCCAACATGCCTCATCTGTCGGCTGATATTGAAAGTTCGCGGATTGACCGTGAAGAGTTCAAACTGAAGGAGTACTCAAAGAGCATGGATGAGTCACGCATGGACAGGGTAGGTATCATTCTAAAGTTTCAGAACTGCCCTTTACATTCATATAACTTTTTTCCTTGCTTTGAGGAACATTGAGTCCTGTCTATCATTGCTGAGCAGATGGCACTCAGATTTGGTCTTAACACAGACATCGAGAGGTCACAATGTGGGAAACAGCCATCAGCCAAGTGTTCAAATGTTGTTCAGTGGTTTATTCACTGTATATATCAGACTCATCGTTTTGAAAACTTGTAGGTGGTTTCCTACTTTACAGTGTGTCTTTTTAACACTTTCACTTTTAAATCCACTAGCCATGGAGATATCAATGTCAGTCAACACTAACCCAGTTTATTTGTTCCTAATTTTCCATTCTCTCCATACCTCAGGTAAAGGAGTACGAGGAGGAGATCAACTCCCTGAAGGGCCGCCTGATGATGTCCCACCAAAAGCTGGAGGAGTACGAGCGGAGGCTCCTCACGCAGGAGCAGCAGACCAATAAGATCCTCCTACAGTACCAAAATCGACTCGATGACAGTGAGAGGAAGCTACGGCAACAACAAGTGGAGAAAGACTCCCAAATTAAAGGAATAATTAGCAGGTAAATGGAGGCTGTTGTTGGGATGGAGGGCAAAAGACAGCTCAGACATTATGTGGTCTTTTATAGGGCGGCCATTTGCGGGCTGCATTGACTTTATCTTTGTATATTTTCCTTCGTTGAATACACTTTGAGTTTTCTTCCCGAATTGTGTGGGAAAAGGGACATATTTTCTCAGATAAAGCATGCTTGCATTAATTAAAATGCATTCTCTGCTTCTGAGGGGTAAGTGGCTGCAGAAGTCTTTGGTTGATGCACTACAACCTTAGCTTATTGGATTCTATTTAACAAGAGCGAAACACAGACTTGAAGCTGCAATGTTTTTTTCCTGAAATATTTATATTGCTTACTGGAATATAACTCTATTTACAGGGGCTGTTATCTTGCAGAGAATATTGGAGAGTAGGAGATTGTTGCAGTTTCATTAAGTACTACAGCCCTGGGAGCAAGGCAAGGTGCTGTACTGTATATTGGAGCCAGAGCTGCAGACATGTAATGAGTGACAAATTAAATGAGAGACTATTATAAAGGGAGGCAGCGATCTATATCTTCAGAGATAAGCGTGCAGAGCATGTTCCCTTGGCGGCTGGGCCTTTACAACTGAGTTAAAGTGGTCATAGGAGTCTGATTGTCCTTTAAGCTCTGGTAGTAGTAAATATGCCATCATAACATACTTTACTTGTTATTCTAGAGCATCCTATTTGAATCACTTTGGAGACTTCCAGCTGAGTCCTAATATTATTGCGTGCTTGCAATTTTGGAGCTCTCTCTTAAGATGTTATTGATCCAAGAAACATCAGTAGTTGATGGGAGAAGAGTGGAATACAGTTTGTATCTCATTTGTGTTCACGCACAATAAAGGTCTGCTGCGTTTCAAAGGATTCCTTGAGCTAGTGTGTGTGTGACAACTAAATTAGTTTTGCCGATGTTTTTTTGCAGAGAGAGTTCAGATGGAAAGGCTGTGTAAAGAGAATACAGTATGTTCTTGTTCGCATCTTATAATAGTCTGTGGTCCGCAACCAAAGGGTGGATATCTGTGAGAATATTGCCACTTCTAATCCACTCCAGGAAAGAAGACTTCAAATGAAGACAGAGACAGTCCTGCTCGTCTTTTATGGGAAAACATCTTTAACGCTATAACCTTGTATATAAAACCTTTCAAAGCACCGTCCCATATTTCTGTGCTGCTGCACTGATCATCAGCATTTTTAATGAATGCAACTTTGAAATGGATCTCGGGATCATTTAAGATGATTCAAGCTATCCTGATGTTCAATTGAATCCTACAAGATTGCACTGTAAAAGCACAAGAGGGTGAAATTTGTAAACTTCATAAACATGTGTGTACTTTTTAAAGCAACACATTGTTTTGGACCTTCAGGCACAGGACTATGGAAGACCATGGTTTAATATTAGCTCTTCCATTTTAATCAAGGTGAACCATGTTCACTAAAGGACTGCTGACGTATCTTTCTATCTTTCTGGGGACGCTTCTCTCTTTTCTCGTTTACATAAATACGATGTAATACGAAGAGGGGAGAAAGACACAAACAATGATAACGTACAAGCCTGAAGGCATAACAAATATGCCACTTCATAGAGAAACTTTATCAGAGCACTTAGAGCCGAACCTGTTTATTGCTCCTCTGGAGTATAAACGTAAAGCAAATACAGTAAATCTGCTGCACTCGTAGAGCATTGTGTGCAGGAAAATGATATCTCCGAGACATGCACTTGTATCCTGTGTGACTTTTATTATCTGACCACACAAGGATGAATTAAGTAGCAGATCTGGATGCTTCCAAGTCAGTTTTACTCACAATTCACTGAGCCAGACCATATCATTGAATGCATTAAGACTTGCATTATCTGGATTTTAGTTTTAACGCATGTATGAGCAGAAAAAGTGGAAGCCAAGAAACACGGTCAGGCCATGGAACGCCAACATCTTACTGAAATGACAAGGGTATCCAAAGCCTTATGATATATTTTAGCTTAATTAATGCATATGTTATATTTTCACATTCAAATACATTATGCCGATGCAAATGCCAGCTCAGGTTCTGCTAAAGGAGCTTAAGCGATGCTGAATTCATGGCTCTTATGTCAACATTTCTTTATCTGCAGAACTAAAACACTTAACATTGTGTTTGAAGAGATTTTCGTTCAGAGAAGCCTTAATGTTCTGTGTGTAAACTGTACTTCAAGCTCAGTGCCAATCTATCAAAAGGCCAGATACTCTTTCCGTTCTTCATTTAAACCAAAGCCAAATATATCGTTTTCAGTTACGCTAGGTTAAATCCACAAAACACTGAATCCACTTTACCTGTAGCACTTTTATCTATATATTTTTCCTATTAGTTGGCTACAGGCTCACCTATTATTATTTTTGCAAGAACATTTGAACAAATACAAATATAAATGATTTATCTTCCCTAAACTGTGAACTGATAGACAGATGTATTTAGGGGAACAAATAGAAATGGTCTTATTTGCACCTGTCATAGTAATAATGTATTTTTAACTATAATCCAGAGCATATTAAAGTTTGTGATGCAAGAGCCATAACAATAATGATATATCAAATATATATAAATTCTATTGAGAGTGAGATTATAACTATTTTAACTTGCAATAGCTAACTTTTTAGCGGGCGAAGCGCAATAATAGATATAATATATACAGGTGCTGTCTGTGCAAATGCACATGCAGGATCCTGCTGAGCTATATTCTATGAATCTTGTGTACATAAAAAAAAAAAACGTAACTTCCTGCCAAAATATTTTACCAGGTGCCATTCACAGTATCTAAACCGACAAAATAAAGACCTGGAATACTGTCACATGCAAAGTACCACAGAGACAACATGACAACAATGACGTGACTCTTTGACAACAGTATGTTCAGCAAAGTGTGTTCCTAAGTTCTCAACTTGTTTTGGCTTCTCTGTACGGTGTTTGTGAATTTATCTGCATCTAAAATGAGCGCCTGCATTGGATATTATTTATTAATTAAAGCGCAAAACGATTTCCTTATACCTGTTTTATTTGCTGTATATGCTTAGTATGCCTTTTGACTTTCAGTCCGTCATTGGTGGTGTCCAGTGACATGGTGAATCAGAATAGTTGTTTAAGAGAGTTAGACAGTACTGTCATTTACCTTATGCAGTTACATATTATCATTATTAAAAAGGCAACTATATTATTTTATTTTTCCCTCTTCAGAGATCTAGATAATATTCTGTTGTCAGTATATCCGCCTCTCTTTTGTAGCAAGAATATATTGATAGGCTGTATAGATTGTACTACGGCAACTACTTGTGTTTTAAATCTTGCAAATGAATTCATAGTGGTGATGAGTTTTGGCTTGATGTGTGTGTGATCAATATCGGTCTGATTGACATGGCTTGTAGCAACAGCCAAGGGTTTATAGTCACTTTTATACAGACCTGTGTCAAATAGTTGCAAGTAATTCTTCGTTGAATTTAACGAAATGGTTCGCGGGGGGGGTGGGGTGGGGTGGGGGGGGGTTCTGCTGCATGAAAACCAATCAAATGTTGAGAGGTAAGTTTTCAAAGAAACATACTTTATGTTGCACTTGTTGGCAAAGAGAGAGAAAGTATTTGCAGCTGCTTTTTGATCCAGGTCTGATGTTGCTTTTCATTGACATTGCATCCACTTTACATCCTATCTGACGCCTTTGTCTCTTGCCTTTTTTCTCTGTAGCAAAATATTCAGACATTGTGACCTCATGTTGGTAGATACACACATTGTTTTGACTACATGTACGACTTGACCTCAGAAGCACACTACTTGAAGTACAACTGGATATAAAACGCTCAACTCTTTTTTTTGTAACACGTCACCCACATGAATCATTGTCTGCCTCTTGAAGTCATGTCAAAATCTTAATGCTGTATACCCATGTTACATTCCATTTTTTTTGGGACAGTGCTTATATTTCTGTGTGTGCTTACAGTATGATTGATTATTTTCTTTTCCTATATCTCTTCTTTTGTAAAATAACTCAACACTGTACATTATTTATGGAATAAAACATCCAAACACTTGTTTGTTTGAAACTTCACCTGTGGATTTTCGTTCTTTATTGTCAAACATATGCTTCTCTGTGTTCTGATTAAAACGATATAAATGTGCTGAAAAAAGGAGTTAAGTGACACATTACGACTTGATTACTGGTACTTTGATTCTGCAGTGAACCATGTATGGCAAATAAAAGTTGCTGTCAACTATATGATTGACTTGATGGCGTATTGAACATTTGAGGACGACATTTTCTGGTAATTAATCCCAGATAAATTAACATAAAGTCACTCCTTCGTGCAGTATTACGATCAGATAATCCAGCAAGTTTATTTCAGTCGATAAATTGTAAGGATGTTTTTCAGCTCCTGCAACATCTTGTAAACACACTGGAAGTCATGGAGGCATCCCAATGAAATCATGTGAAGAAGGGTTCATTTATTCACACTTCTATGTGGCATTTATCACCACCATAGCAATACTCACAGTTTACCCAGTTGGATGTGTGAGAAATATCCTTAAATGACCCTTGTTGGAGTAATTCCCTGGCACTTGGAGCTTGGAAACCGGCATTGTCTACTTGCTCATGAAAGTAAGCTAGCTCATATTTGCGAGTGTTTGAAATGATTAGCCAAAGGATTTCTCCACTAATGCCTTGGTCAGTTCATATTACATAAATTGGGCAATTCCCTTGGGATGATCAGGATCTGTTACTGAAGCGTTCACTTCACATAACCAAGTTTAATTGTCCACAGTTGGCCTTAATTGCGCTTTGAAAACACCTTAAATCGGGCAAAAAGTGCTTTGATGAATCCCATGGGCGGAGGAAGAAAAAAAAAACAGCTCCTCCACTGAAAATTGGCAGTGCCTGAAAAACATGGCCTTGGCCTTGCTGCTCATCATTTTCATGGGCTTGAAAAGAGATTTCTCTATCAGATTTGGGTTCCAGATTTGAGATACAGGTAACCAACATCTTATCACTGTGGTGTTGAGACAGATGATGGAGATGCACCTGCTCAACTTCTTGTTAAGTACCATCTTCGATTCATAATACTCCCTCTCTTTCTGTCAACCCTCCCCCCCTTCCCCCCTTTCTCTCTCTTTATCTGCTTCCAAGACTCATGGCTGTGGAGGATGAGTTAAGGGGAGGACCCGTGATTGAGCCAAAAACCAGGATTTTCCCTGATCAGGTCTGTGAGACTGCTTCTTCTCTCGTACGATGGCCCGTGCTATCTTCCCTGCTGTCCCCCTCCACCTCTCTTTTCCCCCCTGCTTCTGTTGTATTCTTTCGTCTGCTGTGTGTTTGTGGTCCCTCTGATTGCCTTACCCTGTTCCTGACCTGTCCCTGTGTTTGGGCTTTGATTGCCCTTTGTCTACCAACATACCTGGGAGCTTTGAAGATCAGAGTGTTGCTGTTTGCATTCCTCGGCTCAAGCTATCAAGATGTAGCTGGGTTTGTGAGCATATCTGGGTCTGTGGTGATGTTTCTGTGAAATGTTTCTGCCGAGCATGTCGGGGTTGAAACTCCCTAAAGCTGTTTCGCACATAATGTAGAACCAGACTCACGCTCAGCTTATTGAACAGCTGAGCTACCAAATGCTGCGTGGTTGTGGTGCTGTTGTTTCTTCAGGAGCTTCAGTCTTTGGTGCTTTTCATTTCATGCTCTCAACCAGCCCCATTTCTTATCCTGTCAATGTGAAGTAGCTCACCTCCAAGCATGACTCATGCTGTAAATATAGTGTGTGCGTTAGAAAATATATACAGTGTATGTAGTATTTATATATATGCATTTTTGTTTGAGGAATAATGCTAAGAATAGAAGAGGCAATGTGAGCCCACTCATGCTCAGAGTTTTGGACATTAATCCAGATCAGTTTCTTTTTAATTAAACCCAGACACTCTCATATTCACACTGCAATAATTCCTTTTCCTTCTTGATGATTGTCCCCAGCAGTGGTAGAAGCAGTACTCGGATTTCTTACTTTAATAAAAGCAGTAAAAGTCATTCATTTAAAGTTTTGGAAAAGTCTTATATTTTTCAAGTACCAAAAGTTCTCATTATGCAGAATAGTTCATTTGAGGATATTGCATTGTATATTATTGGATTTTTATTAAGTTAATATGAAGTTGGATAGTTTGCAAATACAGCCTTATCTCAGCCTTTATGAATGAATCATAGTTTATTTGTGGAGAGATTAGTTATTTTCTTTAGGGAATGTTTTTTTACATAAAGAAATTATACTCAACTGATGCCATGTGATGGGTATTCTCATAAATAGGTTCATGTGACACAATTTAATGCGAAATCTTAGCCTTTATAAAGCTTTTTTCAACAAAAACAATTCCCACACATAGTTTGTCAAAGTGTTGAATCAATCACCCAACTTGCTTTACTCCATTCGGTCGTTATTCCGAATCTATCTGTGGGACAATTTACCCCATGACAAATCAAAGAAAAGCTTCATGGTGAATTTCTAGTCATTCATTAAAAGGGGGGGACTTTGTAAAACATGCCAAGAGGAAAGAGAGCTACTCATGGTCGTTATTACACCCAATGAAACACTTTTATATTCTGAGAAATCCCATAAGGCTTTATACTTATACTAAAATGTATATGAATATATATTTCACATTAGAAATGGAGTTCTCACCATTGCAGAGTAGTTTCCAGGATTCTGACTAAGTCTGAAAGGAACCATTACTCTGAGCGATAAAGGGTTACACCAGCATTTAGCTGCAACATATGGCTTTATATCTACCAGAGACAATTTAAGCTCCAACTCAGCCTTGACAAAATGTTTATTGGATTAAAGAAGAGCACACTGCGAGCAGCACCCTGCTTAACATTCAAACTGTGGTGAGGTTATCTGCAAGCTGCAGGGCACTTTCAGTGTGTTGCAGGAGGAATATACAACTCCTACATTTACAGAGCCCTTAATTCCAACATTTCTAAACCCAAAAAGGGATTTTCCTTTAGTCAAGACATCTGTTCTATGTTTTTACCATTTGTAGGATACTTTAACATGGTGTGCTTCTATTGAAAGGGAAAACAACTCAACAAAGGACATCTTTTCAGGACAATCTACATAACTGCGGTTTAAAAGAATAGAAAACCCCTAATACTCAGATGTAAACATATACGCAGTAATGTTATTTTACTCATTACAGCCATGCTAGCAGCTTTGCTAAGTGACATTTTCTAATTAGCATTAAACACAAAGTAAAGCTAAGGCTGATGGGAATAGCATAGCCAATAGTTTTGCAGGTATTTATTCATAAACCAAAGTAGTTGTCTTGGTGATCATCTACATAAGTGATCCTTAGAGGGAACATTGATACCTGAACAAAGTTTCAAGGCTGTTATCTGTCCAAAATGTGTCTCAGTAATTCTCTTAAAACCCCAACGTTGACACGTCATTGTCATGGTTGCTCTAGTCTAGGGGGAAATGTTGAGTACATCTTCCTGGGACCTTGAATGTCTCTACCAAATCTCATTACAATCCATCTAAAAGTGAGTTGCTTTAAAAAAAAAGTATGCAGCACAGGGCTGTTGAATTATTTGCATTCTGTTGTGGAAATGTTTGTGTTACTCACTTAGTCTACAACGTTGATATTCAGGAAGAAATGAGATCTCCCTTAAAGCAACATGCAGCTCTCAAAACAGATGGTGCTTTCAATGAGAGTATGTATTTTAGCTTCAGGGCCTCGTGTTCATAAACCACAGCATTTAAGACGAGCAGACAGTTGAGTCCAGCGTGATGACACTTGGCTTTATTAGGGGAGACTGGAGCTCTGAGAGAGGGAACAATACATGAATAGGGAGTGAGAGGAGAGAGGCATGATGCCATTTTATCCTTGGGCCACTGCTACTAGCTTCCAAAGCAGCAGCCCACACTTAATTAGAGCTCACATTATAACACCGGTGCAGGATGCCCTAATTTTTCCCACAACAGCATCCTGTTAAACATACACTGCAAAAAAGGTCCTTCCTTCCAGAGATTCTGAGATTTCACAACTAATATAAGTAGGACAAGAATGCATTAGTGACTGCAGTATAAGTATACAAAAGCCTGTGTCAGCAACAAATAAGAAAACCACTGCCAAATATTATAAACGGGCGTCTTGCTGTCAAGCGAGACATTTTGTACTACAAGTGAGAGCATTGCAACAGTGAAGTGTACATTCAGAAAGCTGCACAGTACTTTTTAAAGGAGTTTCAGTCGTCAGCAGCATCATCCCTACCCTTACACCATCAGTACTGCTAGTCATAGGAACCTTATTATCCTATAATAATTTCATGTACATTTTCACAAAGATTGATGAATGTAGTTTATTGCTTATGTATTAATTATTTAAATACACTCATCAATATGACTCGGCTCATCTGGTCATGTTAGTTGGTCAATTGGTTGTTAGTTGGTGTTTTTATTACTGTTGGTACAGACTTCAAAAAAATGCAATCTTAATACAACATTTAAAAACTTATGACAGCTTTATTGTCCCTTTCTGTCATCCTTTGACTGGTATGACTTCAGAAAAAAGTATATAAATGTATATATTATTTAACTTACGTTTTGTTGCTGTTCAATTATTCATTTCTAGAAGCTTCCTTTAGTTTTTGCTTAACTTTGTGGGCTTTATTTTGAGCGGCAGGTATCAGTGAGTAGTATGTTAAGAGGAAACGGCCTTCTGAGCTTGCAGTTGCATCTATCATATCAATGTTTCATTCTTTTAAGAGTTGATTGCACATTGTTTTACTGGTGCTTTTTGTTGCTACTTCTTGAAAAGTGGTCATTTGCGAGTGAGAGTGGGTTGTGATTAGTGTTAACTAAGAAAATCCTATTCTCTGTGTTTTAGGACATTGTGTGTTGGTGCAAATATAATTATGGGTTTTTCAAGTGTGTATATATTTATCTTCATGTAGTAGGTGATTGCATGTTTGCATGAGCATGTTATTGTACGCTTCTGAACCAGGAAACTTCCAAGATACAGCTTTCCGAAATGTAGGGGATTTCTCAGCTGCTTTCCGATGCAGATGTCTCTTAATGCACGCTTTAACGCCTTTTTCTTTCTTATCCTGAGCATGATTTCTGATAATAATACAACGCATGGCAAGCTGCTTTAACGCTTTCAGGCTGCTGGGTTGTCTGATAATGTTTCGGATGAATGGTTGCCACAATGTACGCTGAATTGTGCGTTTGTAAACATTTTAATGTATTTCTATGTCCTTGTTGTTGTCATTTTTCATTTTACATTGTGTATGTATTGGTTTGGATGGCTGTAGTTTCCTCAGCTTCCTTCTTCTGCCTCCTGCTTTCAATCCTCCCTTCCTCTCCTTTCCTTTCCTCCTATGTTGATGAGATACGGTGATTTCTCTTAGGGGAGGCGTCAATCCATCCTAGTGCAGCCCCGTCTTGCGCCTGTCCCACCCCGAATAACCAGGTAATAAAAACCGGCAAACTCTCACTCTTCATCCATAACCTGCTGCCTCTGTTCCTCTTCTACTGTTCTCTATGTACGTCCCTGTCCATACGCAGCATCTTGTGAACTCACTGAAAGCCAACACACTGACAGGCCCACTCACATTCCCATTTATCTTTCAGAAATATGAGGCCTGTCACAGAGTGTTTAGACAGTGGTTGCTTGAAGGATTGTGTTGAACAGTGACAACAAAACATTTCAAATATTAAAACCTGCACTAAGAAGATTGACCGTGGAAGCTGTTCATCTGAAATAACTTTAGCAGTCATAAATCATGTAATGCAATGTAAGAATGCAGCACCAAGCTGACTGATCACTTTTTATTCCACAAAGTGCGGAGACGGCAAACCATTCCAAGCTAGCTTAGTTAGCTAACAACTTAGCATAGTTACGGTTACAGTGAAAACCCTCTTGTTTTGTTCTGAAGCTATTTCCGGCGCCTACAGATGAAGAAATCTAATTTATTCTTTCTGTATACAATGTAACATGACTCACAGTTGGGACCCTTGAATTGCTTGAATCAACATGACAATCTGTTGAGTCATCCTGGCAAAAGATTAACAATTTATTCCATGCACATCTTGCCTAATGAATCTTTGAAGCATCTTCTTTATAATGATGGAAGTGCCATGATCGTTCTCTTCACCACTCAAAAACATTTTTTGGTTTTTGTTTTACTAAACAGGAAAAATGTGGTGGGATGCTTTGGTTTTGTTGTAACCCTCTCACCACAGTAACTTGCCTTCTTGTTGTCATTGTTTATCATCTGAGACAGACTTTGAAAAGGGAGTTTATTTGAATTATATCACATGAATGAGGTAGCTTGTCCCTTTATTTTGACCAATGAGCATATTATGACATGCCTTTGTGGAAATTTCGGACAGTTCCTCAGCAGCTTCGACCGTTAAAATGTCTTTTTCAAAAATATTAAACATCAAATGTTTTGTGTGTGACTGTTGCAGCCCTCTGCAAGTGAAAATGCCAACACACACACACACACACACACACACACACACACACACACACACACACACACACACACACACACACACACACACACACACACACACACACACACCAACATTATTTCAGCCATTGATTCTCGTGTGATACCCTTCCTGTCAATCTTTGTAATGCAGAAAAATACAACACATTTTTTGATGATGGCATTTGCAAATATTGAGCTTAGATTGTCAGGGCATTTAAGGCTTTCCCTTGCTTAACTTTTAATTCACTAATAGCCCTAAAAAAACAACACTCAACTGAACATCCTTTTAATTTAATGTATTACCATTGATGTACAGTAAACACAGGAAGCAAATACTCTCTGTTTCAATGAAAGCCCAATGAAAGCCCAATGAAAGCCCAATGAAAGCCCAACGTT
Source organism: Eleginops maclovinus (assembly GCF_036324505.1). Lineage (NCBI taxonomy): Eukaryota > Metazoa > Chordata > Actinopteri > Perciformes > Eleginopidae > Eleginops > Eleginops maclovinus. Next base: position 8,129,731 of record NC_086351.1, on the reverse strand, counting down.
AATCTTTAACTATTCATTTTCTTTCAAGCAGCCACGTTACAAAAAAATCTGAATTTTAAAGAGGAATCCCACATGTTTTATGTTTACATAGACTTCTGTCCAGATTTATGAACAAAAAATAAGACATCAAATTTGACTATTTGGGTCTTTTAACCGTACCAGTAAATCTGTCTAGAAGTCTCCAAAGTGTTGTGTGAATTCTCTTTTATAATGGGTTTTATTCCCCTCACACACTTACATTTCCATTGAGTTTTTCATCACTTCCCAGCACAGCCTCAGATAAAGAATGTCAATTATGGGAAATCTCCGTATCTGACCCGATCCTTCCCTGAAGAACACTGATTATTGTGCACATGGTTTTGTGTTTTCTCTTTCTTTCAGTGAGTCTGTGTTTCTGGTATTTACGTGTTTGTGTATGTATTTGGCACCTGAGCACACTTTTGTTTGAATGGTGGCGTTGCCATTTGTACGTCTGGGGTTGAGTGAGATGCTAACAATACGTTGGTTTCTTTTTATTTTGCACCAGAGTTAGAGCACTATAGTCCTCTTAAGCCATACTAGTTTTATTTTCCTCGCCATATAAAAGTTGATCAAACCAAAACTTTCACATGTGGAAGAGAGGAAGATTTACAGATTGCTTTAGACATCCACGATTCAAATTGATTGGAGATTGGAGGAGATGGGTAAGAACCTGTGTGTATGATACTGTATCTGCATCATTACAATACACCTAACATTTCAGTTCTCCACTAAGTGTTTTGTGTTTCTGTCTCCAGTACCCCCAATTTTCATTAGCATAAAATACACTCACACCAAGCTGTAATTGAATGCACCAAGTAATCAAACACTGCAGCCCACAGAGAGTGGAGCGAGTTTGGTAAGTTTTTAAAAGGATGTCAGTTAACATTTTGCCATGTCTTTGTTCAGCTGCTTGTTTTTCTTGAATTTAATAGACATGTGTAATGGTCTACATATGGATATTAAACGGCACTGTTGGTTGTGTTTGAGAGTAATGAAGTGTTAGTGGAGTCATGTTACTGGCATCCTGTAACTGTCTGTAACCAAAGCAGATACTGTAGCTGTTCATAGCACCAGTTAGCGGCTGAAAATGTTTTCATCCATTTTGGTTCTGATTGAGAAGAGAAAAAGGCCCTCTAATTCACATCAGATTTTGGGGGTATTTTTTTTCTTTCTTTTTAACTTTTTTATGTCTTTTTTTTTCAAGTGAAATGGAAACACCTTTCACTCACAATGGACATACCCATCAGACATAGCTTATCCAGTGATAATTTGCCTTTGATTCATTTTCTATACTGGCTACAGACCAAACACTCCTTTCTACTTCCTGTCTTTTCCCTCTGAAGCACCTCATTCCATTACATGATACAGTATTTCATACTTCCTGTATGTTAGCATTACAGTGATATATAATGTCACGCATATTTTCCAATGTTCTGAGTTGAATAACTGCGCACATTTATCCACGCTTTTTTTTTTATGGCTATGCACTTGAGCCTCTGTAATTATGTCTAGACACCTCACAGCAAAAGTGCCAGGCAAGATAAATCAAGTGCAATTATTTGAAGAGGTTCTACCAGAGGTCTGATGGTAAAACTGTGATTTTCAGCTTTTAAAATGCATCTATATTGAAATCATCTTGCAGTAACTCTTGGATACGTTAAGTACAGTTTTAAATAGAGTCCTCATAGATGTCTATGGGCACAATAACCCAATTGTTTTCTCTTCCCACTGCTCCCACACAGACGTCAGTGAACAAGACTGGGAGTGAAGGCTGGCAAACAGACCTTGATATACACTAATAATGAAACTAGTCTTGCATTGCTGTTATTCTGCACCTACGTTGGTAAGAAAAGACGGCAAAACCAAACTTTGACTTATTCACTAATCAAAAGCTCCAACCCAGGATGAACACTAATGCAACAGCTCATTGCTTTGCCGTCAATGAGTTTGGGTTGGACTCTCGGTTGGTGAATTTCACAGGTTTGGATTTCCTGCCAGGCTTAAGGATGCACCTTTGATCTTGCTTTATTGAACTTGGCGCTGAGTTAGTTGCGGCTTAAACGTTGTTTTGCATGATTTCAGTAGCAGGCTGTTGCTAGCTATGCTGTTAAGATATTTAAAGAAGCCATAATTATAGAGTTTTTCTATAGTCTTTCAGCAACCCAATCTCGCATATCAAGTTGTTATTGAACATGATATGTTCTCAATGACACTTTACTTTTTCTCACACCCGATAAACACTCCTGGCTACTCATCCAAAGAGGATCAGGACCCTTTGACCTCAAGAATTTTAATTCCCCTTCATCCCTTCTTTCCCTGTGACCTTTTTCCTGTGCTGCCATTTCTATATGTGTACGTCATGCATCAACTTCGTAACTCATTTGACTCTCTTCTCTCTCTGTCTGTCTGTCTTTCTTTCTCTCCGTGTGATTCTTCCAATCCCTTATCACTTGTCTTTTATTTTCTAATTCCTCCCTACTTTGCTTCTGACATTGCTTTTTCATGTACTCATCAAACCGGTTCGTTGTATTCCTCTATGTTTGATGTTTTCCCACTTCCACACAATACGATCACATTCTTTTCTGGTGATTTTCCTCCTTGTCCTTTTCCAATCTTTATCTACTATTCTTACGTCCTCCTACACTCTGTGATTTTTCCCTCTTCATGTCACGTTATCTGCCTTGATTGGACATCTCCTTTACAACTCCTCACATCCCTCCAACCGCTCTCCTACGACCATCTCTCCCTGCTCCCACTCCTCTTTCCCCTCCCCTCTCTCTCTATTTCGCCAGGAAAACCAGCTTTCCTCCCTGGGTTCAGCAGACCCCGGTGTGAGAACTGAAGGTGGAGGGGGAGGTGGAGGTGGAGGAGGAGGAGGAGGAGCGCTAAACGACGAACAAGGCCTCCAAGTTTCTTCCTCGGGCATTTCCTCTGACAGCTCGCCCCACAATGGAGTCCTCCCCCAAACTGTAAACCCTCCCTCTCTGCCCACTCCTCATCAACATCCTAGTCAGAATGGAGAGCTCCCTGGCAACCAAACATCCTCCCCCATGACAACCTCACAGGCAACTGGAACCACGGCAACAGCAACTACAGTCATAGCAGAAGAAGGGGGAGTAGGTCAAACACAACACTGAGCCAAATCAGAGAGAGGTGACACACAGCTGCCCTCGCCTTTTCCCCATTTAGACAATTTAAACCAATGCCCTGAAAATTATCCACTGTAGATATTCTTATTCCCGTGGCAAGAGAGAGAAGAAAAAGTGTGCAGGAGACGAGTCGTAATCATACAGTTACTGTACAGTGCATATCACATGAACACACAACACAAAGGGCTCTTCACTGGACACTTGTTCTCTTGATGCTCACATGGAGCTTCAGTAAGTATCGGTCTTGCAGGACAAGATAACGATACCTTATCACGTAACTCTTAGAATTTGTCAAACAAAGCTTTTGACATACAAGTCGAGATGTGAACACCTGCTCTGTGCACTCATTGCCCGGCTGTGGCTTCATGAGAAATTAATACATGTAAACAACAAGCACTATAGAATGTCTTGCAACCCAAAGACTTCATAGTAGCCATTAGCAAGTGCTATAAGCTAGCTTATAGTAGCCCTTGACTCCCGTGGATGTAGTAGGTGCGTTAATTTTACCTATCCTGAACACGCCAGGCTGCAAATTGTGTAGGTAGAGATGTGGTAGTCTGGCTTTCTTAGTGCCTTTGAGTGTTTTTCAACAGGGTTTTCCAATAGAGATCTGATACAGAGGTAACAGATGGAGATACAAGTTAGCTTTGCTAGTAACAGGATTGATCTTTGGGCTGAAAACTGAGAGTCAAAGTCACAAGATCAAGCGTCTTAGAGGTTTGAGTGACGGAAGACTTTTTGGGGAACTTTTTTTGGGACTTCTTGTTTTTTTTGGACTGAGCTTTTGCAATTTTTCTCTTCTCAATCTCAGAACCGATATGTGATAAACTGGTGCTAAACAGAAACAAATGGTGCCATTTTCCAGGTCAAATGTTTGTGTCTGCCATAGCACTGCCTCTTTCATGATTCACTCACTGTCTTTTCTCTCTTTCTCTCTCCTGCGATTTGTCTTTGACAGGACTTTAATGCTCCAGTATGTCTTCTATGTGTCTTTGTCTTTGTTTTTTGTGCATCCTGTTGTGTTCTTATGTCCAAAGGGATTGTCTGGGTTTCCATATCTGTGTTTTAGAAGCGCACTCCTCCAATCTCTGGTTTTATTCACAGTTAATGAAAGCAGCTCCAGGCTCAAATTTGATGGATTATCTATTGAGCGGGTTATTTCATATTTGTAAAGACCCAGCCCCAAAGTGCTCAATTTTCACAGAGAACTAATACTATTAACATTGAATGAAGTTCCTTTGAATGAAATGGATGAATGACGTTTTAAGGTTATTTTCTGTTAATAAGTGTTGGTCCATTGTTTTCATATAAAGAACATAAACGGTGCCATTTATATTAGTATAGTATCTAAAACATTATTAAGTACATTAAAACATTTAAAAAGAAAAAAATTCAGAGCTTTCACCAAAACTAATTATGCAGCTTAATCATTGTCTCCTTGGGTTTTGATTTAGGTTACATTTATCAGCTTTTATTACACACAATGCCACTGTTGCATGATACTATTATCTTGTGTGAAAAGACCATTTCAACCATTTAGGTTTGCCTGCCATGAAGTGCCTGGGATACATATATTGAGCATCCTTTGGCCAGTAGACTAGCTAGTCATCGACCAAATGTACATAATAATGCCTTGCTTAAGAAAATAAGACATCAATATATAGCACCCCTGATGCTTGAAATAACGTATTTATTTGTGTAGTTTCCATAATATGAAGTTTAAAACAAAAGAGTGGCATCTATTTCTAAAACCGTTTTATAACAGCATTCAATTAAAAGACGTTCAGAGTACATTTTAAGATTAATGTATGATGTGTTGATGAAATGAACTCTTCAGTTGTCATGTGTCAAATGCTTAAAACCCAAGTCTTTGAAATGTTTGTATTGTGTTTCCATATTGCTTCATTTTGTGTATGAACTGTCTGTTGTAAGTTTTGTCTCGATGTAAACTTGTTTTTGTCCTTGTAGCCTCGCACACTGGTGTCACTCTAAAACAACTCAGCTTGTTTAAACGTGCAGGTTGAAGAGTTGAAGAGTCTCACATCAGCTTTGTGCCAGCCATTTTTTTTTTCTTCACTTTTAGGGTGAACAAACTACTTTTCAGTGTCAGAGATCAGCGCTAGCACTTTGTAGGCAAATGCTAGTGGATTAGCTTAAATTCATACTCTCAATGAATGTTTAACTGTTGAACCACAAAATGTTAATAATGCTAGCAGGGGAAGATTGTCTTCTATTTAGACAGCTCGTAGGGCTACTTTTTCTTGTGAAATTACTTGTGTGTAAAGAATGTTGGATTTAAAAGCGCTCTAGGTTTGAACGTCACTATCTTTTCAGAGATGTGAGATTATCCGTGATTGAGAAATTAACATTGCTGTGAAAATACCTCAGTGACTCAGGTAAACAAGCAGTTGCCTCAGAGCTGAACACAAAAACTATATAAAAGAGATGAGTCCAGCTTTGGAAAGACTGCCACCATGCAGATACTCGGTCTCAAGCTATGCTTCAATAGCACCTGATCAAGCACCCTCCCCCGTTTCTTCTCTCTCTCTGTCTACCCTTTTTTTCTCCCCCCAGCCACTCTCAAAGCTTCATGGAGGACAATGTGGAACGTAAATGGCTGATGCACCATCGGCAGTCCGCAGGGTGGCATAGCCAAATGTCCAGAGCCCTCTCTCGTGACGCGATTGGCTGACAAAGGGAGAACTTGGGGCATTGGTCCCATTCTCTTTGCTCAAAGGATGGTGCAGAGCCCCAGCGGACCATGTAAGGAAATGCTGGGTTTTTTCTTTTTTTTTTTTTTACTTTACTTGGGCTCTCTCTCTCTCTGATTTGATAACAAGATTTTTTAAATGTGTTTGACGCCTCGGGTTGGATCTACAATTCACTTTTAAAAGGTAGGCTGGACACATATTGGTGTTTGTTAGCCTGCCGAGCATGCAAAGAACAGCTATGCAGTCTGATCAAGCAAAACGGAGGAACACAAATGCCAAGGAAGGCGTGTTGCCCAAAAATGAGAGAGAGGGGAGGTGTATTATGGGTATGATGTATTTCAAAGGTGCTTGACTTCTCTTCAAATTCAGTCAAAGCTGATTTACTTTCAGAGCATTTATTTATCTCAATCTCTCTCTCTCTTATAGTCTTTTCAAATTACCCTTTGACTCCTCTTCATCTACTCACTCTTTATCTATGAAGGATTCTCAAAGCATTATTTAACCACTTCATTTTTATTCCGATTTAGACACACTTGGTCTCTTTCTTTATTCATAGTTTTCCGTTGGATCTCTTTCCGACTTTGAGTTTAGATGAAACTAAATATGCACAGCCTAATACAACAAATGAAACTGCTTCAGAACAAAACTCTTGCTTCAATGAAGACTTTGAAAAACCGGACAGAATGTTATTATTTATATTTCTATGATATTGCTTATTCTTACAATAGTATTTAAAAAGAACTCTTCGTCAGAAATCTTCCGGAGCAGATATTTATTTCTTGATAAAGATAGATGCCTCTATCTAATGGAAGTTCATAAATAATCCATTTTATATGAAGCAAGTATTCTTACTCAGACAATCTTGTGGAGAGTATCGTTGCCCTAAAGGACTGTGAAGAAAGGGACAAACTTGTGTTTTACCTACTCCCCTCGCAGCAGTTTGCACGTTGCTGTGACCTGTGCCCCCCCACCCGCCTTCCTGTTGGTTATAATCATTCGAAACAAAAAAAGAAAAAGTGGACGGATGTTTCTCGCCCAACAATCGCCATGGAGCTCTCCATTTACGGACGATGTGAAAGTCTTCGATGAGGACATTCTTATTGTTTTGTACTCCACTTTCAAATATCTGTCTGTAGAGTTTAACCGAGCAGAGGATGAAATCTTGGTTTCAGTGTGGCCTCATTTTTGCAGTCAAATTGCTGTAAAACTCCCCATTCATTTCAATGGATGGACCCCATTGACACCGGTCTGAGTTGAAATCCCTGCCACTCGCACTTATGACTGAACCGACGACAGAGAGAGATATGTTAGAGGTCCTGCTGAAACGAGTGAATGTGTTTGTACAAAAGTGTGTGTACTGGCTAAATCTTTGTGTATATACTGGATAAATGTGTATATATGGTATGTCTATGTGTATATACAGTTTGTTTCTATATGCAGAGTGTACAGTTATTTTTCCTCTAATGTTTCTCTCTCTTTCTATGACTAGGTCTTCTCAAGTCACCAATACTGAGGCATGGAAAGGTTTTTAAATGTACTGAGCTATCAGAGGCACTTAGGGCACAGACTTAGAATACCAGCCAGGTCTGTCACTTAGTTGCATTCTTAAAGCTCTCACACAAGAAGTTACTCACATAATCTTAAGCTTGCACTCATTTTCTGACCAACTCAAAAGCTTTTCTAAGTAGATTTGGGTGACCAAGCAATGTTTGTACATATATAGACTAAGACAATTTTTCCAGAGACCTCCATCTGCATTTCTTTGAAAATTCTCGACCTGTTTTGAGTTCTTACGTATCTGACTTTCACTTTAGGTTCCTATGGTATATGTTTGCAACGGTTGTCATTCAGAGTTATATATTTATTCCGACAACCCTTATATATTTCTTGAAATTTTGTTCCCCAAATTCTGCCTTTCATGGAGCCCTCTAACCTTTCGTTAAGATTTGGTTAGACTGGCAAAACCTTCCATGAAAGTATACTGTCATTACCTAACACTGCTTGTTTTTGTATAGGTCCTTACTAAATAAGTGTGCCTCCCCCCTTATACTCTAACTAACCATAGCTCCATTTAATCCTCTGGTCACTCATCTTCATACCCCTTGACAAGCCATAGCCCCCCCCCACCCCCACCCCCCCAAAAAAACTCCTCTATTGTTGTTTTGACAGGACAGACATTTGGGGATTTTGTGTATATTAATGGAAGAGTGGTGTTGAAGAGTGTATTGCAGTTGTATATGGATTTGTTATGAATGTGGATATTCTGATATCATTGAATTATTATTGTAATAATGATAATAATTATTGCCACTTTGATTTTGTTGATTGATTAAGATGCCATTGTTCCTTCTTTTTTTTTTTTTGGAATACACCGGAAATTATATTTTTCGGGTGGGTGAATCTGGAGATAGAAATACGTAAATAAATAAATAAACAAATAATTAAATTCTTAACCTGTTGTGGAAATGTGTGTTCTGTTCCTTAATGCAATAACATTTGAAGTGTCTGTCCATTCCAGATTATTGCTGACAATAGTCTCTATTTTTGGTATTATCAACAAGTCACAAGAACACCAATGTTGTCCAAAAACTGTTAAAAACACATCAATAATTCAAACAGTTACAATAGGCGATATGTTACCGTGACTTTGGTTATCAAGCCATGACAATAGTCCCAAACATTTGCACCATTCCTCCTGTTTGAATAACATAACATTCACAGCATGCACACCTTTATATCAAGATTGTGACATATAAAGAAAATCAAACAAATATGTCTACACTTCTAGATAAAAGTGAGGGTATTGATCTGCTTTAATGTCTGCAATAAAATAATGATTTCTTTCGATTGCAATCTGATGGCAGACCAAAGTACTTGCTCATCTGGGTCAGATATATTTGGCTTACATAGCAGGACTGTGATTCCTCTCTTGAGGTGAGCAGAGCAGATCATTTCTTCACACCCTCTCCAGCTGAGTTGCTTAGAGCGAGGATGGCATGCAGGCAGGATCTCAGAACTGGGGACTAGACTGGATATAGCAAGTTTGTAATTATCCTCGTCCACCTACACTTAATCGCTTGCATTTCCTTAGTGTGTTGGCACCTTCTGAGTTCGGACTGAACAGGAAAAAAATTGCATAATGGAGGAGAAATTACATGGTTCATAAGAGTTTTGAGTTTAAACCTGAACATGCTCAAGCCTCTAGCATAAAATACATTCATATAATATTTCTGCATGGTTAAACTCTGAATAATATTGATGAAAGTGAAATAGAGTTTAGATTTTCTGTATCAAACTATGTACCTATAAAACGTGATAAATTTGCATTGAATAATTTATCCTAATAACATCTTTTTATCAAACGTAACTTCAACCTTAGTTAATAAATGAATAAAAATCTCCCTAACTGAACTTTAAAAAATACAAATAAATGACACATTAATATAAATCTCGAAATGCCATTTATTTGGAACTTTTACTTACAGTAGCCTTCATAGGGATGTTAAAACAACTATGATCTTTATAGACCTCTACTGGCAACCAAGAGAAACTACAACAACAGAGTTTACAGTCGCTATGGTCGCTATGCAATGGAGGGAAATCGTTATTTTTAATAATAACAGAAATGTGCAAATAATCGAAATATGAATGCAAATATAATGAGAAGTTGAAAGCAATTGATGTTGTTTGTGACACAACCACAATAATATTTGCATATACATACAGTAAAGTAATGCATGCAAGTATGTATTGCAAAATTACAAAACAGTGATATGACTCCAAAATGGGCAATTTTGCAATGAGCATTGCTTCTATTGTCAATAACACTTTTAGATTTGTACAGTGGTAATGTTACTTTTCTCAATATTTCCTGCACCATTTATTTTCTAAAAATGTCTAATATCCTCTGGCAAAGGAAACATTTTGATCACGATATTCGGAAATGGGGGCATCAGTATACAACCTGGCAACCCCTGAGTGCGATCTGTACTCTCGCGATATTCAGGCGGTCACTGCCTGAGGAATAATGGCCGCCTTCGTAGCAATGGCTGGAATGGGGAACAACACAAGAGACATATCAGAGCGTTTTAGCTGACCAGGAAGACCCCAAATCACCAGGCACCCCCCCCCTACCCGGTTTTCATAACGAATGGGTAGAGGGGGTCTTGCCAAAGGACACAAGAAACGAAAGAGACTCGGAGGGAAAGAGAGGAAAGCTAACCTTGATAGCTAGCGCTAGCTGGTTGTCACTGCCGGGGGAACAAACCCGAGTATCCGTGACAACTGCGTGTCTGAACGACTGGAGGAAGCGGGAGCAGCTGCTGGAGCTAGTGATCAAACCACTGGGTGCTTGCTAACATGAGTGGACCGGGGCAGGACAGCGAGCCCGAGGCGAAAGTCCTTCTCATCAAGCGGCTTTACAGGTAATATTAAGATGCAGAGGCCGTTTTGCGTTTAGCTAACTGGGTTGCTAATTGAACGTTATAGTGCTGGTTAATTTAGCGCTAGCCCATCATGTTTGCTACCACAATAAAGGGTCCATGATCTATTCTTCCATTCCGCATCATGTCTGTACAATAAGAAGCCCAACTTCAGATACATTGACCGGGCACTCATCATGCTGTGTGTAGCTTGTGTTAGCTGCATTTGTCATTGTTTCACTTCTGTATGTATCCATCTAATTAAGTAAAGCAAAAGAAGATACATATGCAATAACATGAAACATTGCAAAGATGGGATGTTAAAACCCTGATTACTTGTTAAGGACACCCACCTAACATTGAAATTAAACACAGCTACCCGTATGCTTGCCATTAGTTGACATGGATGAAATCATACCTTATTTACATAGAACTGTACTTTGTGAACACATCGATCCATCAACAGATCTGGTGTTACAATGAAACTGTGAAAGGCAATAGGAAGCAACTAAAAACATTTAATTACAAAAGTACCTCCCTAGTGTGCTTAGTACAGAGAAATGAAACAGAAAGTATGTTTGCTAGCTTTACTACCGGCACTGTCCCAGCTTCAGTCTTGTCATTATACTAACTAATATTCTCTATTTGCCCAATGGTTCCCAGGGCTGTGGTGGAGTCTGTGCACAAGCTGGATGTCATCATCGGGAGCAAAGCATCCTACAGAGAGGTCTTCAAGCCGGAGAACATCAGCCTTCGCAACAAGTGTGTACATCTGTCTAAGCAGCATTGTGTGTCAAAGGAGGCAGAAGTTAAATTTAAACATCTGGCCAGTTGTTCTGAACATAATTATGATTTTAAACCACTTGCACAGCTCAACTCCAGTTCATTTAGCTAAAAAGACTTAATTTCTAGGATGCTGTGTTAAATTGGGCATGACTATATTCCCCCTAGAGCATATCTGTGAGATTATAGACCCTGATCAGACCTGATATTTTGAATCCAAATTCTGTCCAAATCCAGTTCCCATTAGAAACATGTCTAATGTATCTTAACTGACCACATAAGCTTCAAGATTTAATTTAAATCTAAGTGTGAGGAGTTGTGATCTCAGCATACAATGAACTTAAAAGAGAAAGTGGAATTTGGAGTTAAATGTGAGGAAGTTTCTTGACTGTGTTTACTCCACACAGACAGCGAGACAGAGGAGATGGTATCTTGTTTGGACCTGTGACTGCATTAGGAACCAACATGCACTCTTAAGAATGACTTTCTATCAGGGCTGCATTCAGAGCCTAAGCGGCTGGCTGGTTAAGTAATTAAGCAGAACATTAATTGTCAACGACTTAGCTAATCAGCTAATTGCGTTTTTCAAGGAAAGCTGCCAAACCGTTGCTAATTCCAGTGCCTTATTGTGATTATTTGGTTTTAGTTTTTTATATAATTTTGGACTGAATATCTGTAGAATATGGACTGTATTGGAAGTCATATTTTGGTTTTATTACCGTTTTTATGGCATTTTGTAGACAAAGCGTATCATCACTTATCAAGAATATAGTTGTATGATTCAGCGTTTGTTGCATGCGCATTTATATTACAATACTAGGGCTTGTGCATCTCTGAATACCGGCCACCAGCATGTGGAAGTGATCAGATTCCTTTTTCCAAATTTTCAGTTCACACACGAGTCATCATTTGTACTTCACTTGCATATGAGATCATTTGTCTCCCTAGTGCAAGGTGAGGCTTTTTATTGTTCTTGAGTATTATATAATCTTCTTCGGCTTTGAAGGAGCAAGCAGAGAAGCACCTCATCGAGAAGGACATAATGAGAGATACTGCGTGCACTTGGCTAACTATTATCAGAATCTTGTCATTGCCCACACACAAAGGGGAGTAAGATTTCACAATATTCTTGTGAACAACTCGGACTTCTTAAACAGTTTTCACGGACCATATGAGTCACAGAAAGGGAAAGGCATGCTTACACTGCGCTTACATTTTCATTATTGATTTATTTACAGACTATTAACTCGATTAATCATTAAAAAAATGTTAACCAATCAAGCATGTATCCCTTAAGGGTTTTTAAGTCAAGCATTGCCCAACCTGTTGTTGTGAAACTAGGTTGACTCATTGGTCCACTTGTCAAACCGGTGACCCAACCACCTCCCTGTAGTGCTGGGCGGTATGGCCAAAAATGTATATCACGGTATTTTTAAAAATTTTAACGGTTTCACGGTATATGGCGGTATTTTTTTTTTCATGCATAATCAGCTGTTCACAGCATTTTCTACTGGTTGAGAACGGAATTACTGCAGTAGATAGACTTAGGATGGTCTTATGTTCTGTCATGAATACTGTAGAATAACTCCACACTAGTAAAGGTTCGCATGGCCCCAGAAAATGATGCTGTTTACAAAGAAGAGCTACTCATGATTCTATTGAAGTAAGGAATTGGAATGCAAAGACAATTGCAGTCAAAATAGAGAACTTTTACTGTGCAAATTTCAAACATCTTTATAAAAAATCAATACAAAACAATTGTGCAACTTAAAATAATTATACTTCTGTATTATGTTTGAGGTATATTCACATTCAAATAAATAGTAAAACAAAGTGAACTGAACAGCGTGCAAAGGTAACTGGCATAATAAATACAAAAAGGTGTGCAACTTGCATTGGTTCCCAGGTACTGTATTCAAGTAAATTAGAAAAGAATTGACTTGAATTGCTTTGAGGACGTCAAACAAACAAAATAGCCAAATAAAATGATGCAACTTGCATAAGTTATAACTTCCTTCAAAAGTATTGCTTCAAAACCAGTATTGAACATATAAAATAAATATATAGTGCAACTTAGCTCACAGGATTATCCTGTATAATGCAAACAATAATCACACATTTCAGCATTTACAAATTTTGAGCCAGGAAAACCAGACGGTCCACAGCATCTGGTTTGAGTGCAGCCCTGTGGCAAGTGACAATATTGCCACCAGTGCTAAACACTCTCTCAGATGGAGCACTGGTGGCAGGGATGCATAAATACTGCCGAGCAAGCTTGGCAATCCGAGGGAAATTTGTCTGATGGCATCTCCACCAGTCCAGCGGGTCTGCATCACTGTCAACCTCTGTGGTCTGTAAGTAGACGGTCAGCTCCATTTTAACGCTTTCCTCTTCTGACACAGTGCTGCTGCTGCTGCTGCTGGTGGTGCTGGTGCTCTGCCTTTTGAAAAAGCTGGCCAAAGTCTTTTTTCTTTTTTCCTCAGGAGCAGGAACAGGCTCTGCCTCTGCTGCTGCTGCTGCTGCCCCAGCAGCCCCTGAGAGAGTGTCCTGTTGAGCCTGTACTAGTGACACTATTTCTCTGGTTGCTCTGCGTAGAACCTGCTCCACCTTTTCTTTGTCCATATACTTGGTTCTAAACCGTGGATCGAGAAGAGACGCAATGTCAAGCAGGTCATCTGTGTCCTCATCAGCATACTTTTCATTCAAGTAGGCAAGAATGTTTCTCTTCACATCCTTCGTCAGCTGATTATCACTCTCTTCCTCTGCCAGAATGGATGTGTTGAAGAGACTGAGCACTGGCTTGAGGTAGGAGACACTGACATATTTCTCTCCTGATAAGGCATCTGTAAAGTCCTGGAGTGGGCTCAACACCTTGTTGACAGCCTCTAGGACATCCACATCTTGCCAGTGAAGGACCAAGTGCCTTGATTTTTTGTCATCTTTTAGAACCTGACTAATGGCCCTCTCTTGTTCAAGTACTCTTTGAATCATCATTTGACGTGATCCCCACCTGGTAGGCGTCTCAGTTGTGAGCACATGCTTTGGAAGGCCCAGATCATTCTGAACCATGGCCAGGTCCCTCCTTTTCTTCCACGAGTATGAGAAGGCTGACACAATTTTTTTGCAGACACCTACTGCTCGTTGAATGCGGTCGTCTTTCACACCTCTCTCTGTAAAAACAACAAATAATTATATTAGTTCACTTATCCTGATGTTAATTAAAACATTGATTTTACTTTAGCCCCTAACCAATTTATTACATTTAACCCACATACAACAAGTTGAAAATAATCAAGTTAATAACAATAATAATAATGATGATGATGATTATAAGGGATAACAGAAAACTCCTTTTTAATATAATTTTAAAGCTATCAATTATAGTTCACTATTAATATCATAATTATTGCTTACCTATGGCTAGGTGAAGCCTGTGACCAAAGCACTGGAGTCTTGTCCAATGGTTCAGCTCGATGGCCTTCTTGATGTTGGCTCCATTGTCTGTTGTGATGGCCACTAGCTTCTGTTCTGAAAGCCCCCAGGAATCAAGTGCCTCTTGTAGGCCTGCTGCAAGTAACTCTCCAGTATGGTCATCAGGAAAGTAACTGGTTTGCAAGCAATGGCTTTCCAACACCCACTCGTCACTTATGAAGTGTACTGTAAGACTAAGGTATGGATCCATAGTCCGACTGGACCACATATCTGTCGTTGCTGCAAAGTGCTTGACGGTCGCTAGGTCTGTTTCCAGCTTAGCTCTGTGCTTTTGGTATAAGTTGGGGATAGCTACTTGGCTAAAATATTTTCTGCTCGGTATTTCATACCTAGGATCCAGCGTGTGGATCATCTTCGTGAAGCCTTACTTTTCGACAGTACTCAGCGGAACCATGTCTTTGGCTATGTGGATAGTGATCGAATTTGTGATCTCGACCCACCGTTTGCTCTTTTTATCGTAGGCAGTCCCTCTAGCAAACGCGTCTCGAAGTGTCATTTGGCTAGACTTTTCTTTAGCTTTCCCCGTGTTACCTGCTGATGTGGAGGGTGCTGACCTTAGCTTCATGCATTCTTGATATTCCACGACATGCTTGCGGCTTAGGTGGTGGAGCAAATTGCTCGTGTTGCCGCCTCCGGCGACAACTTTAGCCCGACAACACTTGCATAAAATGGATGTTTGGTCGACGTCGGATTTTTTAAAACCAAAAAACTTCCAAACAACAGACACGGCTCCTTTTTTTGGCACAAGTTCTTCTGTGTCAGCATGTTATGCAGCGTCGATTTCCAAACTTTCCATGGTTATCCTATCCATTCACAGTTACGTTACTCCACTCCACGTTACACCACTCCAGTCACTGTTTACCTCCCCTCGCAGTCGCACCATGCGTGATTAGATGCGCAACAGTGAAAAGGGTCCTGACTGAAACAGTGTCGATCGGCACAGCGTTCCGAACGTTGTGTAATCAAATGCACCGGTATGGCGGTTTATTACAAATTCATATCATAACGAAAATATAAACCGGTATTCGGTGCGAACCGGTATACCGCCCAGCACTACCTCCCTGGCTTATGCATGTGTGTGCTGCTTTCTGTGTTTTCAGGCTGAGGGAGCTCTGTGTGAAGCTGATGTTTCTCCATCCTGTCGACTACGGGCGTAAAGCTGAGGAGCTGCTCTGGAGGAAGGTCTACTATGAGGTCATCCAGGTTATCAAGACCAACAAGAAGGTAACTGGCTCTGTAGCAGTGTGTAAAAAAAACCCTCCTGGCATGTGTCAACCCAGACAGTTTTCTGTTGTTATCCAGCATGACTTCCTGGCTGCCACTTAAAGGTCAGCTCTACCATTACATCTGCCATTCTGTGGTCACTGGTGCGTAGCATACAAATAGCGTGTTCCTTATATGCATGGAGGGTTTCAATGGAAATCAAACTTCTAAAATACCTTTTGGCACATTGCTTTGAAATTGGACCAACACCCTGAAAACCATCCCAAATGATTGCCCTTATCAAAAGTAGCCAGGTCATTCCTGTACCGTACCAAGTGTGTGATTCAGAGGCTTGTGAACTGATATGTTTAAAATGACGTACGTCAAAAGCAGTTCTAGTAATTTGTACCTACTTTTGTAAGTAAAAAAGTATCTTCTTGAAGTGGAACTCCACCAATTTGATCTAAAAAAAAGTCAGTTTACTGGTTTTTGTGTAGTACTAGTGTTTAAGCAGTGCTTTGGTCAACTGCAGGTTATTCGTTGGAACTCTTATTCATGTAAGTTAGCGTAGAAATACAAGTTTGAAAATGGAAAGAAATGTCTGCCGGTGTTTGGATGTAGACGACTCTTCCTCTCTGCTTTAGGTTAGTGGCTCGAGGCTGTGTTGATCACTGTTGGTTTGTTTGTAGATTCAAATGTGTTTCACTATCATTGAGTATTATGTGGGTAATACTGGCATCCTGTTTTGACAAGGAAGAGAAATGAATGGCAAAGATATGATTCATCTGTTTTCCTTCTGAGTCAAACAATATGCTATACAGTGGAGTAGTCTTATGAAGCTCATTCATTAGCATGCCAGTTTTTATTTTGCAATGGTTTGCAATATATTTTAGTTTTCCATGCTTTTGGGCCTTTTTGATGCTCATTGTTAACTGTTTTAAAACTTAGATCCTGATTAAAATTGTTGTTGTGGTCTATAATATCTTGCTTGCTGTCCTTTCTTTTTCGTTTCCTCCCCTGTAGCACATCCACAGCCGCAGCGCTCTTGAGTGCGCCTACCGTACACACCTGATCGCCGGCGTGGGTTTCTACCAGCACCTGCTGCTTTACATCCAGTCACACTACCAGCTGGAGCTGCAGGACTGCATCGACTGGACCCACGTCACGGACCCACTGATAGGTGAGACACTGATTCATGCACAGACACTGACATAAAACATGCAAGCAGCTAAATAAAAATGAAAAGCAATACTTTTTTAGAAGCCTGAATGCTTTATAGGCTTTTCACAGAACAATAATGGCAGATTTCTATTTAGCTGCTTTGTATTTTGTATGCTGGTTCACTTAAATGACTTACTAGAACACTTATTAGAATATAACTGAGCAACAGTTAACTCGTCCTTTTTCTACTGTAACAGCTTGACATGCTTTTCTCTTTCTTGTTTGTGATTTACTTATCTATCTAAATCCACTGGCTAAGATCTTATTATGTTACCATCTTTGCAAATCAAATGTATAATAAACTCTGAAAGGACTCACTCTAAGTTGACAGCTGGTATTATGTACTTTCACACTCCGGATAAAGAATGGAGTGATCACACCACTGCGTTACGACCAGATGCTAATGTCTCCATTGTCTGAATATAGTCTTATCAGATGCAAAGCAGACACATGGGTGGAGAAATGCCAAGTCAGAGTATTGTCGGTAAAGATGAACTGAAGCAGGTGCAGGGGTCACCATAGTTTGTGGTATACTAATCCTTTTCCTCAGAAGCCATCAGACAACAGGGGCTAACAGGGGGAAATGTAAATGTCCCGTCTTCCGGCATGAAGTGAAAGTTTATCTAATCTGTGATCTGCTTTGCCGCCTAAAACAGAAGCACTTGTGGACTTTAACACCCCGGTGACGGAGAAACAGTACTTTAAGCAATGTCTCTGTTCCTATTGTATGGACTCTCTAAACTGTGGCTTTCCAGTGATTTGAGCTGGTCCTTTTTACATAACTCAAAGTCATTTTGGGTGGGTGCATCAGCTAAATGCTTGAAATGAAGGGGGGGAAAACATTGTGTAATTTTTCCTCTCAGGTCGAAAGAAACCAGTGTCAGCCACCCCCAAGGAGATGGAGTGGGCACAGATGGCCTGTCATCGCTGTCTGGTCTACCTTGGAGATCTAGGTAACAACATGATAATAGAGTATGCAATTACTTCTCCTTTTTCCCCAGCTTGTAACGCTGTGAGGCAGCATGTGTGTGTCATTCAGCGTGGGAAAAATTGGCTTAGCTATAGATTTGAAGAGAAGCTGTTTGGTTAATTTAGCCCCACGTGATACAGAGATATATGTATTAAAATACGCCGCAGCTGAAATGGGATTATAGAAGTGATTCAGTGTACATTTGCATATTTTAGCCTGAGTTTTATCCTTTTGTTAACATTTGTTATAACTTTATTCCTGTTAATAATGTGTCCTCTGCAGCCCGGTATCAGAATGAACTTGCTGGAGTGGAGGCTGAGCAGCTGGCAGAACGGTTTTACCATCAGGCGCTGTCTGTCATGCCACACGTGGGTGAGTGACTGCAATGTAACCATTTTTTTTTTTAAACAAATCTCCTGCTGTTGGTCAGGAAAAAACGTGGTACATTTTCTGGCCTCTGAGAGTGACAGGAATAGCGTTTTGAAAAAGCTTTGGAAATGCTTTCATAAGTAACATTTCTTTTAGTAGTCAAAATAAGTATGGCGTCTCATTGTTCAATAAAAAACAACAGCAATTAGAGAAGGATGCTTACAAATATGAATTCTCTTCATAATAGCGTTGTGGGGGAAAGTGGCGTTTAGATTTCAGTGAATTATGTGTTCAAACTCAATAAGATTGTCTTTCTTGGCTTCCTTTGTGAGAGTTGTATCCAAACAGCATCTGCAAAATGAAGTTTGAATCAGCAGCTGTTAGCTTAGCTTAGCCTAAAGACTTAAAAACAGAGAGAAATTGCGAACTTGCCTCCGTCCAAAAGGTAACAGCATCCGCTTATCAGCACCTCCACAGCTCACTGACACATGTCTTGTTTGTTTGATTTGTTCAAAAATGACAATTCGTCACTTTACAGGATGTGTGCCAGACATTTGTTTGGCCCAAGAGCAGTAACTTCCCCGCTGGTTCTATACAGCCCCGGAAAAAATTAAGAGGCCACTCCACATTTTTCTTAAATCTTTATCTCTCCACGCATGGCAGCCAGTCCGGTGTCTGTAGAATTTCAACACGGAGAAAAATTGTCAGTGGTTTATAGAATACAAAATCATTTAACTCAAAGACACACTTATAAATAATAAAACAAGACAAACTGATAATGCTGAAGTGGTCTCTTGATTTTTCCGGGGCTGTATGATGTAATATTACTGAGTCATTTTTACAATTCGTAAAACTAAGCAAAGGAGCATGTGACCCAACAAGCTTTATACAGTGGGGCAAAAAAGTATTTAGTCAGCCACCAATTGTGCAAGTTCTCCCATTTAAAAAGATGAGAGAGGCCTGTAGTTTTTATCATAGGTATACCTCAACTATGAGAGACAGAATGAGAAAAAAAAATCCAGGAAATCACATTGTAGGATTTTTAATGAATTTATTTTCAAATTATTGTGGAAAATAAGTATTTGGTCAATAACAAAAGTTCATCTCAATACTTTGTTATATACCCTTTGTTGGCAATGACAGAGGTCAAACGTTTTCTGTAAGTCTTCACAAGGTTTTCACACACTGTTGCTGGTATTTTGGCCCATTCCTCCATGCAGATCTCCTCTAAAGCAGTGATTTTTTGGGGCTGTCGCTGGGCAACACGGACTTTCAACTCCCTCCAAAGATTTTCTATGGGGTTGAGATCTGGAGACTGGCTAGGCCACTCCAGGACCTTGAAATGCTTCTTACTAAGCCACTCCTTCGTTGCCCTGGCGGTGTGTTTGGGATCATTGTCATGCTGAAAGACCCAGCCACGCTTCATCTTCAGTGCCCTTGATGATGGAAGGAGGTTTTCACTCAAAATCTCACGATACATGGCCCCATTCATTCTTTCCTTTACACGGATCAGTCGTCCTGGTCCCTTTGCAGAAAAACAGCCCCAAAGCATGATGTTTCCACCCCCATGCTTCACAGTAGGTATGGTGTTCTTTGGATGCAACTCTGCATTCTTTCTCCTCCAAACACGACGAGTTGAGTTTTTACCAAAAAGTTCTATTTTGGTTTCATCTGACCATATGACATTCTCCCAATCCTCTTCTGGATCATCCAAATGCCCTCTAGCAAACTTCAGACGGGCCTGGACATGTACTGGCTTAAGCAGGGGGACACGTCTGGAACTGCAGGATTTAAGTCCCTGGCGGCGTAGTGTGTTACTGATGGTAGCCTCTGTTACTTTGGTCCCAGCTCTCTGCAGGTCATTCACTAGGTCCCCCCGTGTGGTTCTGGCATTTTTGCTCACCGTTCTTGTGATCATTTTGACCCCACGGGGTGAGATCTTGCGTGGAGCCCCAGATGGAGGGAGATTAGCAGTGGTCTTGTATGTCTTCCATTTTCTAATAATTGCTCCCACAGTTGATTTCTTCACACCAAGCTGCTTACCTATTGCAGATTCAGTTTTCCCAGCCTGGTGCAGGTCTACAATTTTGTCTCTGGTCTCCTTTGACAGCTCTTTGGTCTTGGCCATAGTGGAGTTTGGAGTATGACTGTTTGAGGTTGTGGACAGGTGTCTTTTATACTGATAACGAGTTCAAAAAGGTGCCATTAATACAGGTAACGAGTGGAGGACAGAGGAGCCTCTTAAAGAAGAAGTTACAGGTCTGTGAGAGCCAGAAATCTTGCTTGTTTGTAGGTGACCAAATACTTATTTTACCGAGGAATTTACCAATTAATTCATTACAAATCCTACAATGTGATTTCCTGGATTTTCTTTTCTCATTCTGTCTCTCATAGTTGAAGTATACCTATGATAAAAATTACAGGCCTCTCTCATCTTTTTAAATGGGAGAACTTGCACAATTGGTGGCTGACTAAATACTTTTTTGCCCCACTGTATGTGCTTGTAGTTTAAATGTATGCTTTAGTGGGATTGCTGATTTATTTGTCTCCTTCATTTGAACTATTTGTACTCCATGCTACTTTTCTCCTGAAGGAATGCCTAAGGTCCTCAACATTACATATTATTACAAAATGGTAATCCTAACTAATGGCACTGCATCATTTTTTTGGCATGTATTGTCTCTTATTTGTTTGTCAGTCTACACATCATGCAGCTGTTGGCTTACTTTCCCTCATCTGTCTCCAGGAATGCCTTTCAACCAGCTGGGCACACTGGCTGGGAGCAAGTTCTACAACGTTGAAGCAACCTACTACTACCTACGCTGGTGAGCAACGCCTCGTGTGATGTTAACCTTTGAAATGCAACATAACAAAAGTCTTACCATATGTTTCAATGTGCCAGTATCCAATCAGAATCCCCCTTTGAAGGCGCCTATGGCAACCTGAAGCGCCTGTTTGACAAGGCTGCCAAGATGTACCACCAAGTGAAGAAGCAGGAAATGAAGAAGCTGTCTCCATCTCGACAAAGGTGAGGATTTAAAAACAAATCTGAAAGCCCACCCGACACATAAAAAAAAATTACGTCCAGAGTGGGAACATTTCTGTTATTTAGGAAAACACGAGCCCAGTCTGGACAGCAGTGGTGTTAGTAATGGTTTTCACTGGCTGGCCTGGTTAAAATAAGACTCAAATTAAATATTTTCACTTCACTGATCAGACACTGCAGAGTCATTTTAGTCCCAATTGCCATCTGGGGGATTCACATGATTACCAACTTGCTTGCCCGCCGTTTGAATCACAAACACGCTCTTACCAGTGTTTGGATGAGCTGCATCTCCCTGCAGATGGGATTAGATAATTGATGATCCCTGAGGGGAAAGGAGATTGTTGAAGCAAGAAAAGAAAAATTGAGTAACACCAATCAGTAGGAATGAAAGTCCAATGAAGCATGTAATAAAAGTATTTCAAGAGATAAAGCCTGGAGTGTTCAATAAATAAACTAATGTTGTCAGGTTGATATGTATGGGCAAATAAAAGTAACACATTCTTTTGCTATGTACTTGAAAACAAGGCTGTTTGTGTGAACAGTAGTTACTTCCCCTGCTTCCAGTATTTAAGCTGAGGGCTCAAATCTGTTGCTTGGATCGTTTTACTACAGGTGCAGGTGCCGTTAAAGCATGAGCAGTAAATGGAAACTTGATTGATGAATTTGATTTAGAGCATTTGTTAGAGAAATGTGTTATTAACATTTTTGCTGTGACTATTTTCTGCAGATCTAAAGACATTAAGCACCTCCTGGTGAGCTTCATGTACCTCCAGAGCCTGCTGCAGCCCAAGAACAGGTGAGTGCTTGTGAGGTCACTTATCTTTCTCCACTGAACCGGTCCACTTTGGGAATAAGGCTCCGGCCTTAATTATTTCTAATCGTTAGACTTTTTCTTGGTATGTTAAGACTACATGAACACAGTTTGTTTAGCATTTTCATACTTATAATCAAATGAATCTATCTATAGTGATGTCAGATATTTGGATTTAGTACAATTGGACAGAGATTAACAGTGTACTTCCTGAAGAAAAGGTAAAACCAGAGGAAATAGTGTATCCTGAGGAAATATGTACAGCAAAAATGAGCATATGCTGATACCTGGTCACCTGACTTGCTACAGTGTTCTAATCATTATCCATGGACGATTCCCTGTCAGATTGTGTGCAGTGTATTTTCAGTGCATTGGTTTTATCGTGATGCTTCCTCTCCTCTGTGTCTGTAGCCTCATGGAGACGGAGCTGACGTCGCTCTGCCAGTCGGTGCTGGAGGACTTCAACCTGGTGCTGTTCTACCTGCCGCCTCCGCCACATGCCGGTGCTCACCAACCCCCCATCGAGGAAGAGGAGGAGCAGCAGCTGGCGGACAGCTCCTGCCCCATACTGCCCGACAGCCTCGTCTTCAAGATGGTGGTCACCTGTCTGATGGTGGTGCACAGCCTGAAGAGGGGAGGTTAGTGTGGTTGTTATACTGCCATAGGAAACGCTCTCTTCTGGCAGTTATCTTTAAAAATGGAAGTTCTGACAAATGTCGTTTTGCGTCTTCAGGATCGAAGCAGTACAGTGCTTCCATAGCTTTCACTCTGGCGCTGTTCTCCCATCTGGTGAACCACGTCAACATCCGGCTGCAGGCTGAGCTGGAGGAAGGGGAGAGCCAGGTGCCACCACTTCACACTGACGTCCCAGGTGAGAGGGGAAATCTCCATATCTAAAAAAGGGAAAGGAACAACATTCAGCTTCAAGTTAGTTAAGACCAGTGTCTGACACATAGATCAATGCATCAAATCCCCATGGATGTGTTGTCATTTGCAACATTATTTAGGATTTATGAAACTGTAATCTTTGGGGTAAACTACAAGTATTTGTGAAGTCAAAAGCAATGTCAAGCTTTACACATCTTTAACAATTAACGTGAATGAATACAAACTGGCAGTCAATTTTCTTTTGTTTCACAGATGACCTGGAGATGAGGGATGTGTCAGCTCCAGCGACAGAGGGGAAGCCTCTGCAGAACGGCTCCCTGGAGCAAGAAGATGAGGAGGAGGAGGCGAAGGAGGAAGACGGCTCTGAGAGGGTGGGTGCCAAAAAGCCTTGCAGCGTGGAGGAACAGCGCAAGGTGGAGGAAGAGAAACAGAGACAAAAGAAGAAGTACACCCGCCTCTCCAGGCTGCGCCGACGCCGCTGCGCTCGCAAGGACACTCGAGGAGAGGATGAAAGCGACCTGAGCGAGGGCTTCGAGAGCGAAGAGGATGAAGATGAGGAGGACGAGAGGAGACGGCGCGCTGATTCAACAGGGGCAACCACGACAGGAACCCCGGTCAATCCTCCAGCCGTCAGGAAGGAGACAAAGAGAGGGGAGGAGGGCGTGTGGGGGAGTGGCTCGGAGGAAGAGGAGGAGGAAGGGGGGACGGCGTTTGATGTGGAGACCGACTCGGACATGAACAGCCAGGAGTCTCGCTCAGACCTGGAAGACATTGAAGACACAGAAAGCTCGGACCACTTGGAGGGTCAGGCGCGGGAACACCAGGACGAAGAGGAAGATGA
This sequence comes from Eleginops maclovinus, assembly GCF_036324505.1. NCBI lineage: Eukaryota > Metazoa > Chordata > Actinopteri > Perciformes > Eleginopidae > Eleginops > Eleginops maclovinus. Next base: position 8,105,805 of record NC_086351.1, on the reverse strand, counting down.
AGAGCAACCCAAGGAAGAAGGAGGTGGGGACAGGGACGGGGATACGCCTCCAGCCACCAACGGCCCTCTGACGCCGAGTGACTCCAGCATCAGCAGCAACCTGCAGGCCATGTCCTCGCAGCTCTTCCAGGCAAAGCGCTGCTTCCGCCTGGCGCCGACCTTCAGCAACATGCTGCTGCGACCTCAAGCCTCATCCTCCCCGGGCATTCCCACCCCCACCGAGGTCTCTGCTCCCCCCTCCCAAGAGACACCCCCTCCTCCTGGGGATTTACCCTGCGATATCAACCCCGGAACGGCCAACGGAACCACCACGGAAAATGGTAATGTTTTGCCTCATTTTTTAAGTGATGTGTCTTTGTCTGCGTTTTGTTTCCAGTTTCTCCAACTTGTCTTTTATGTTTATTACCGCGTCACCTCTAGACTTGGACTCGGATACAGAAGGCAGCCAACACAGTACTCAATCCTTACCGAGTGAGAAAACCCTCTTAGAGAAGCTGGAGATTCTGACCAATCAGGGGTTGATACAGGTGGTCAAGGTGTTTGTCGATTGGCTGAGGACAAACACAGACATTATCCTCATGTGTGCACAGGTGAGGGGCAGAATGTCTTGTTTTTGTTTTTACATATAACACATTCGTCAGAGTAAATCTAACAACCTGGTTCCTTCTGCAGAGTTCTCAAAGCCTGTGGAACCGACTGTCTGTCCTGCTCAACCTACTACCAGATGGCAGCAAGATGCTCGAGGCTGGTGAGTTACGACATAAACATTTATACTCCTGTGTAGCTCCGCAGGCGCAGGATAGCACATCAGTATCTTAGTTTTTATTCCGACTGGCTCCAAAAGTGTCTTTTAGATACTAGGTGAAGACATCACATACACCAGTCATTCAAATAAGTGTATTTCACGAGAGTAGTAAAAAGTCCAGTCCAGATAAAGACAATACAACTTTCATCATTTCAATATTATCGTGTGTGGATTTGTGGTGAATCATTTCAATAAATCATTATGTGTGTTTAGTTAAGATTAAAAGCAAATGTAAAATACAAGTTTGATGCAGTTTGGTGGTGTGATGTATTTATGATTTCTTATGAGCATTGTGATTTTGATTTTGTCCATATCCCACAGCTCTTATTTTACCGCTGTACTGTGTGTTCTAACTTAATAAACAGTGATAATGCCCACTGCTGTCTCTGTGTTTATCACACACTGATGACTGTGCTCTAATTCAACAGCTCATGTATTTATTTATGTATTTATTTGTGTGTGTGTGTGTGTGTGTGTGTGTGTGTGTTGCAGAGCTGGGTCTGAGTGCCGAGGTGACGGAGCTGTTAAATGAGTGTGAGCAGCCCGGCTTGATCCAGAGTCTGCTTCTGCCCGAGGATTTGGCCCTGCGACACCTGCCCGCTCTGAACGCAGCTCACCGCCGGCTCGACTTCACTCACCGGAACCCCTCCCTCAGCTCCCTTCAGGAGGTACACACACACAGACACACACTTGATTCATTTTACAGATGTTCAGTGATGGTTGAAAACACAAAAAAAGCTTCAGCTCCAACATGCCAAATAAAGATATTAATATGTTGCCTTTTGTGTTGCCTTTTTCTTCTAAGCCAAGTTTGCAAATATATTTAAAAGGTCATTCTCAAAGAAAGTCCGATATAATTGTCCATTATTTTTATAATCACTGACATTTCAGGATAAACTTTACTCAGAATCCTAACCTAAGCATGGCAGAAGGACAACAATTGCCACTTTTTTACATTTATTACAGAAAGTGATTAGAGACCATTTAAACCTTTGGATATGTGATATGCCAATCTTACCCCAACATTGAAACAGTATTGAGTTAACACACACACATAGGGCCTTGGTTACACGATAAACCAAAATGTTGTACTTTGAGTAAAACATTTTTTTAAGTTACTTTGTCCTGCACAATATTTCATGATCAAACAATACAGAGGCTTTGAAGCATTTTCTCCTCCCTCTTTCCTCCAGTGTGTGGTGCGAGTGTGTTGCATTCGCAGTTTTGGCCACTTCCTGACGAATCTTCAGGGCAACGTGCTGCACTTCAACCCAGAGGCGGGCATCTTCACGAGCATCAGCCAATCTGAGCAGGATAATCTGGTGCAGCAGGCAAAGGCCCAGAACCGAATGGTGAGTGACATTCAAACAGAGGGGGTCTGCGTTCAGTCCACTCGCATTACTGTGTGCGGTTCGTACAGGGAAAATGTTTCTGTTCTTTTTATGCAACTGTTGGACTCAATACTAGGGCTGAACGATTAATTGCATTTGCGATAATACCGCGATATGACAAAACAAGATTTTCCAACCGCAAAGGCTGCGATTTGACTGGTCACGTGATCTGGTCACGTGACTTGCGAAGCCGAGCAGGCAGGGAAAGAAGTCAACGCTGCGCTTGAACCTGTTGCACAATGGCCTCAGGCTCGTCAGAAGAGTGCACGGCTGGAAGTTTGGTACCAAAGAGGGGCGGCACGTGAGTTGTGTGGAATTATTTTGGCTTTAAAAAGGAAGATGCTGCGCAACGTCAGGTATTGTGCAGAACGTGCCTCGCTGCTGTTGCTACCTCACGAGGTTCACGATTGTAATCACGATTGATTTATTGCTTGTGTTTGTTGAAAAATACATGAAAAGAGGACCTTGAAAAAATAATCGCATATTAAATCGCAATTGCAATATTGAGGAAAAATCGCAATTAGATTATTTTCCAAAATCGTTCAGCCCTACTCAATACATGTTGGATTAATGAACTGACACCAAAATGTTTTTTAACTTCCAATCAAAGCAAATATTCCTTTCTAACGCCAACTCTCCTGACTCTTTATTTGTCTAGGCGGAAGAGGAGGCTCGTCGAAATCGCTTGATGAGGGATATGGCCCAGCTTCGACTACAGGTTTTTAATATTGTCACTCTTTCCACTGACTGATTAGCCTGTCTGTGTTTCCCTTTGAAATCTGAGCAGTTATACAGCATAGATACACTCTGTGCTGATACAGTCAGTACTGACAAAAGAGCAGAGTTCCTAGTCAGAGAGAAACTGTATTCACTTTTCTTTATGAATGGTAAGAATTACAGTTTCTATAAAAACCTTTATATTGAGTTAAAGATCTAATTTGTGAGGAACAATATTAGTTAAAAGGCCATGGTTCAGGTGACATGAACATGAACCAGCTGAAGTCCAAATCATTCTGAACCTTAAATGGATGTATCTGATTGAGGTTGAGCAAACCATAAAGGAACCCTGATAAAGAAAACAAACTACATTTTTGTGAGCATACAGTAAACCCCACACATGCATCCTACATTAATCCACTGTATTACATCAATCACTCATAATCAGCTGTTGTATTTGTTCCTGTCTGTCCCTGCAGTTGGAGGTGTCGCAGCTAGAGGGCAGCCTCCAGCAGCCTAAGGCTCAGTCCTCCATGTCTCCCTACCTGGTGCCAGACACAGCTGCTCTCTGCCAGCATCTGAACCTCATCCGGCAGCTGGCCGGCAGTGGCTGCTTCATCATCATCATCCCGAGGACAGGTCAGTGCCCCCAGCCGCACCTGTGTGTGTGTGTGTGTGTGTGTGTGTGTGTGTGTGTGTGTGTGTGTGTGTGTGTGTGTGTGTGTGTGTGTGTGTGTGTGTGTGTGTGTGTGTGTGTGTGTGTGTGTGTGTGTGTGTTCGTTCAGCCCCTGTGTGTAGCATAACAAACAAGGTAGATAGTGGAGATTCAGGGATTTGCTTTGATGCATTTCGTGATCTCTGACTTTACTGCCGAGAGGGGAAAAAATGCCGAATTTATTACAGGACTTTATTTTCCATTCACGTAACTCTAATTCAATATCTTTCAACAGGGTCTCTGCAGGTTATTAATGGAAAATAGCAGGTCATTTAATCTATTAATCATTATTAGATGGATTTTGTCATTTTTCTTCATTTTCTTGGGCACTCGATCATCAACCATAATAAGCTATTCTGACATTTTACATTTTAAACAAGTTCTTGATTAAGAAAAAGTTTCAGCCTTAAACATCAAGTCACTGCTGATGTGACAGCTGTGCTTTAGTGACTTAATATACAGAATGTACCAAGCTGCTATCCAGCCGTGCAAAGATGATAAACAAACAACAACGAATGTGCCGGGTTTAAACATTCGACCTTGGCAATTCATCTGCTTCTGTGTTGCAGTGATTGATGGGCTCGACAGGCTGAAGAAGGAAAATGCCGGTGCAAGGGACGGCATCCGCTTCTTGGAATCTGAATTTCGCAAAGGAAACAGGTGGGTGTTTATATTATATATGTAAGGTTACTAATGGAAACCCTTGCTGGGCTTTTCAGAATTAGATGTTGATGGATTTCCTAGTACATGTTAAAACCTCACTTTTACCTGATAAAGTTCAACTTCAACAATCTGTTTAACCTGTAAACCTCATCCTTCTGTAGGTACATACGCTGCCAGAAGGAGTCTGGAAAAAGTTTTGAAAGAGATAAACTGAAACGTCAGGATATCGAAGCCTGGTAAACCTTGCCCCTCTTCTACATTTACCTATGTTTGATTCGTATTATACTCGAGACTGGATGAGTGTGACTTCTTTTCTGATTGGTCCTCCTTTTTTTTCTTCTTTTCTCTAGGCAATTATACAAGATGGTGGACAGTTGTCGTCAGCTCACAGTCTCCCAGAGCAACGGAGATGAAGACACAGCTGGCATGGTGACCATTCTCACTGACCATCAGGTGGAAGAGCTTTGCACCCGGTCAGCAGCGATGAAGGTCAGTCACTCATCTTATTGTGTTGCGTTTCAGACACTCAGGAAGTTGACATTTTTCAACACAACTTATCAAATCTGTATGGTGTTTTTAAGTTTCTGCTCTATTTCTGCTACAGTGGGTCTAATTTAACTAACACTGCTCTTGTTTTTAACCTAGTTTCATCTTGTTTTATAAAGCAAAAAGGACACACCTTTTGCTTTTTAGTTTGTAGCCATTCGATTTCACACACTTTGTATTCTTTCAACTCTCTTTTCAAAAACATTTGCATAATGAGAATGGGTTTTATCGCTCATTTTTTGCATACATTTGAATGCCGTTTTTTTTTTTTCAGGCGGCGATCCAGGCCGCAGGCTCGGCGGGGATGGAGCTGAAGAACATCGTGGAGTTTTACCGGCAGTGGAAGGAGATTGGCTGAGAGTTTTAATGGGGGCAGCTGTCGGCGCTGCGAACAGCTGATCGATCACAACACTCGCTCCCTCTCTCTCTCCCACTCTTTTGCTCTGTGTGTATCTGCGTCTCCGAAGGCAAAAACCAACTCAAAAGAAAGTTGAATCGAAGGAAAGAGTTTAAGCTTAGAGGGGTGGAAAAGTTAAAACAGTGGAGTAATAAAAAAAAAAAAAGAGAAATGCGGGCGAACTGGCGCTGTAAGGAAGAGCAGATCTCCCACCTCCCAATCCTAAACATAAAGAGTGGTGCGGGGTGCGGAAACGGTGGGGGAACGCTACACAACTTTTTAAGTGCCCCTGGTTCACACCCTAACCAGGAATACACTGTATATGTTAGCAAACAAGTACATACGTGTCGAGAGAGAAACCGCACCACACATAAACACATTCATGCTCAGATGAATCCATATAGATGTTTAGAGCAGTGGTATGGGTTTTTTGTTCCCTCCTTCCCTTTCCCTTCAGTCTTTATTTGAGAAAACAGGGTAAAGAATGTGCGAGTATGGTATGGCTGCGTTGATGTGGGAAGCCGAGGGTGTATGAAGACAACTTTAAGACAGAGAAAACACTCTGTCCACCTGACACCTGAGGCCCCAGCCCAACAAAACAAACCAAGCGTCTCATAGCTCATAGGCCTCTAGGAAAGCTTGTGGACGACAAATGTTTACTTCTCTGAGATCGGCTTTTTTTCCTATGTGGCTTTTTTTTATTTTAATTTGGTTTTGTTTTTCTTTATTTGCGGTGTTCTTTGTGACCAGTGACTTATGTATTGTGCTATCTCTGTATGAGAAGAGGAAAGAGAGAAAAAACAAGACAGGCTTTCCCTGTTAAAGGTTTTAATTTGGATTTTATTTTTGTACCCAAATGATGTTCTTTATTTTGCTTTTTGTAAGCTACATCTGAATGAGATACGCAAGAATGTTTAAGGGAAGGGAAGGGGTTGTTGTCGTGTTGATCCACTGAACAAATCCTTCAGTAATGAAATTAACCTATAACCCAGAATATATTTATCAAGGTGTCATGTTAGAGGGAGCAGCTGATTAACCTCATGTTGTAGCTAGCCATTGAGGAAGCCCGGAGGAGAGAGGCCCCGCTGACTCTCCCAGAGGACTGTGGGTTGTGTTTGGACCCCTATAAACTCCTAAAATGTATCCCATCTACATCACCATTTCCATAGTGACTGTCCCATCATGCACAGTGCAAAAGAAAACCAGTATATGTGTCTGGCCATGCATTGAACAATAAAAAGAAACTTGTATAAGATGATGACTCCTCTTCTTACAATTCCTCACTGCCATTCAATTAATTGCTGTCGAAAAAAATAAGCATTCGAGAAATTGAGTTTACTTTTCATGAACCGTACTTGGCCTCTGAAAATAGTTGTGTAATTACTTTAAAGAGAGATCAAATGTCATGTCAGTAGAGCAACACATGGGGCTGTATTGGAGAAGAATTGTCGTTTCATTCAGGGTGTGGGGGGACATGAAATACAATCCAGGAAGTCCTCAGTTGTCAAAACAATGCTCAGAGGTTTCAAAATGACACCTGAAACCTCACAATTCCTCGTGAAGTCTCTCTAGGGACTTATCTCAAACTAGGCCTCCATGTGCCTTTCTTTCAGATTTTCCTCTTGTGTCCCTCTCTAGTCCGGGCCCCATGCCCACCACTGACCGTGCACACAGAATAAATAACCAATCCCCTTGCAGCAGGGTCAGTCCACTCCGACAGAAGACGGCTGGCATTGGGACTGGCCTCCTTTTTTTTTGTTAGGGGGGTTGGGAAACCTCACTGACCCAAGGCAATCCTCTTTCTGTGAGCCCATGAAGCTGTGGTGCTATAGAGACTTCAGAGTGGACGGATTGGGCTGCAGGGACCAACATGAGAAGTATAAACATAAAAAACGCCCATTAGTTAAATTTATTACTTTAGTTAAAAGTTCCTGTGATCTGTTTGAGAAATGTCCATGCAGGGGTCTGTGCTCGCAGTGGGGAAATGCCTCGCCTGTCTAGAGTTTATGTGTAAGTAACCTCTTGGTTTTTGGTGTTTTGGGAATGTTTGGACTCCACATATGCTCCTTGTTAACCATTGCATTGCATACATTCTCTCTCCTCTTCATTCAGAGCCTAATGCCATGCATGTTTGCACCTATGTTATTGATCCTGTAGCTCTTGCCCTCTGCATTCCCTTCCTGACAGTGAAAAATAAGCTTCTTTTTTTTGTCTTTTGCCACATCCAATGGAAAAAAGTCTCTGCCCTGAGGGTGGGCTTTCAACATTGGGGGCTGCAGCAGTGTTTTATTCGGTTACTGCAGGAATGTGCAGAGGAAGAGAGGGGGGCTGTTCAGGGCAATAGGGACAAGGCCCGACTCTGGAATGACTATGGACCTATAACTGCTTTTACTCCCTAAAAAGTATTTCGTTACATATTTTTCAACGTGGGTTATCCATTCATCTGAGCCTACAATGATCTCATTGGGCACTTAAAGCTGAAAGGTCAGACCGGGTTTCTGGGTTGCTGCTGTCATCTGCAATATTTGGCAATGGTTTCTTTTATTATACAAATTGGGACCCAGTGTTTTGTCTTTCTGTAAACTCTTTTGTTTGTAAGGTCACTCCCCTTACTGTTTAAGAGACTCTGGAGGTTTTTTCTTGTAAGACACTCCCATTTATTAGGAACTTCCATGTTTTAGGAACTGAACGCCCCAAACCTGTGTGAATATCTCTCCCATGTTTTCTTACTTGCTTTCAGTTTTTGAACATCCTGGGTCCAGATTTGTGTATTCTTTTTGTTATTAATAATATTTGACTTGTGGATATATTTGAATTTCTCACGTTTTTTATTTATTTATTTAGGCTCCATCTTCATCTTAAATTATTGTCTTTTGTAATTCTGGGATTTTGAGCTTTGCAAATAACATTAAAGGTACTTAATGTTCTTTAAGACAATTTGAGGTGAACATTACTTATTACTGCATTTTCTGCTTCTTTACTTCTTCTACTCCATCATGATTTACAGAAAAAAATAGTGTTTGTTTTTCACTTCACTAGGTTTATTTGATCAGATTTTAAATAATGGCATTGCTCTAAATTGAATTAGGCTGCTTTTGCTGATGATACCTTTATTTGGCTTGGATGAGTTTGGATTTATTACTACTCTTAATTAACTGAAGTATGGTTCCACCACTGGTATTTGCTGAGGTTTCCTATCTTGAAGCCCAACCACTCCTATATTTAAATTAACTTCAGGAACATTGAGTCATGGTAGATAACTGCATGGAGAGGTGTGGTGCTTACCTCTGCCACACTAAATCGAGTTTCTATCTTCAATTTGATATTTATTTGTAGCTGATGATCAATCAATGGGTTCCTCCAACATCAAGTTCATACCGTTTTGTGAATTTGTTAGGAAGCTAAAGTGTTTGTTTTGTCCCTCCTCAAATCCAAAGAAGTCACAAAACACTTTCGCAGAAATGATAAAGGATAAAAAAGTTGTTTTGACAAAAACTAAATGTTTTTCCTAAAACAAGTACAACAGGATGTCCTTCCTCATTCAAAGAAAGGAGGGTCCCCACAGGCTCAAATAAAACCACTCAAAATCATGTAGAAATAAGTCCAAGGCAACTGGACTTGTGAACAATTGTGGTTGACTGACATGCTGGCCATGTTATTCAGGTCATCCCTGTCATGTTGCATTACCTAGGGTGGTTTAATGCACATTTTTGCATTATATTTTGTAATTTCGATGCCCAATATTTGTGTACTTTTATTCAAAGTAACTAAAGGTATCAAATATATAGCCTACAATTCAACAATGAAGTACAAAACCCCATAAAATGACTTGCATAATACTCTTTTATGGTTCTAGTTAATTTAAGGTATTTTATAGTGTATGGCCATTCTGCAAAATGAGTAGCCTATTTTAACAACTATTTATACATACAATATACTTTCTCTGAAGTAAAATCCTGATATTTATAAGTTTTAATTATAGAAGAGTATTTTCGTACCATGTGGTAGAAATGACTATTTTAATGTTTTCAAAAATAAAAATATATGAGTAGCCCACTTATTTCACCCTACCTGGCTATTAGCCTTAGCACAGATGCGAAGGAAAAATCTAGGAAAGCTAATCAATAAAATCCCCTAACATAAACAAAGACAGCTCTGGTGTCAGAGATTCTTCGTGTTAGCTCGGTTTTATCAAATGAACATGTTGACATCTTTCCACATTCACCGCTTTCTGGTGTTGTGACTACTGACTAACTAGGCGTGGGACGCATGGCTTGTGTTGTTGTTACTCCAGTTATCCACGTGAGCGTCGAGCAGCGCTTCCTACTGGCTCGCGGGAAACAAGAGGAGTGAAAGAGTGTGTGAAGCCTTGAGTGTTACAAAACCGAGAGAGGACAGAAGACGATCTGCAGAGGCTCTCAAACACGTCAATAGCTTTGAGCGTTTTTACGATTTTAACACAGACACGCGTGGAGGCATCCTTTAACCTCCGCATGCCCGAGGGTCGCGGTAAGTCGAGAAAGTATTTGTGTGAGCAAGACGCCAACAGAATGTGTTTCCTCGCTGTTCACCGTCCCTTTGTTGAGGCGAAGTTTAGCTGCCTTCAGTAGAAGCTGCTGCTTGTCTCCTCGCTGTCTTCTTGAGCTGCTGTTGCAACACCACACCTAGTGTGTTCCAGGAATCCCTGGAAATGTGTATTTAATTAGTAAAAAGGCAGAGGAAATGGAAAAGAAAAACCCGCATGGGGTTGATGGTTGAGAGACTACAGTGTTTTGCTGAAGGTTTGCTCTGGAGATGTGTCCACTTGGAAATGTTCAGTTTCTTTGGTGATGTTTTGGATTTTTAGAAACAGATTCCACATGGACTTTAACTCCTCTTTTCCTTTTTACATTTAAACAGTGCACAAGGGAATGTGTCTTTTTAGTTTTACCACCTTCTAGAGTTGCATCCTGTTTTATTTTTTCGATCATTAACCAATGTGATCTACTATTTTGATCATCAATTAAGGGACTAACAGTCATTTGTCATGCTCAAATGTCCAAAACTACCTATTTTTAGCTTCTCAAATGTGAGGATTTCCAACTTTTTTATGAGTTGTAACCACTTTTTTATAGTTACAATTATTATAATTGGAGTTTTGGCTGGACAAAAATAGACATTTGAAGATTCTGGGAAATTTACATTGATATTGTTTACCATTTTCTGACATGGTAGCCTATAGATAACATTTCGTTTATTTGAGGAAGTTCACAGTAATGAAAATAATCATTAGTTGCAATCTAATTTTATAAAGCAACATATATTTATTGTGTTGTTTTCTTTCACTGCAGCTAACAAACCTAGGCTATAGGTTGAGTTGTCTAGCATGCGAGGGAAAACTGGAAATTCTTGTTTGCACATGATGTACACAATGTGTTCAAAGTCAGGTACTGCAGCAGAGGAATGAGAGGGTATAGGTTACAACATGTGCTCAGGTCGCCACAACACACACGCGCACCGATACACACACACTCCAGTCTTATCTCTCATCCTTTAATGTATGACCTCATATTTAATTAGCAATGACATGAAACCGGTTTCTGTTTGACATTGTGTTCCTTTTTTCTGTGGAGCACAGTCGCAGGCGATTCAGAGCACGCTCATTGATGACTTGAAATGTTAGCTAGTGTTGAGAAATTATTCTTTTTCCTCAACAGCTCCAAGTTTTTCAAGATGCTCTCTCAGAAGGGTTTTGATGTTGCAATGAGAGTGACAGTTTACTCTTTGTTCCAGCAGTTGTCCATGTGATGTGAGAACATAATGTTACGTAACGTTGTACATTCCTTTAATGTGTAACCCCAAGGTGTCAAATACTAAAAGTAAGCTCAAACACTGTCAGACAGAAGAAGTGCTTTGTGCTAATAGAGGAGAATTGAAAGCTGCTGATTCAAGGATTGTTTTTCATAGTGTTTAATTTAGTCTATTAAATGTCAGAAAGTTGTGAATACCCAAGATGAACTCTTCAAATATCCTATTTTGTTTTTATAAAAACCTAAAGATCTTCACTTTTCACTGTTGCAGAGAGTGAAGCAGCAGATCCTCCGCAGCTAAAATAAATAATCGATAAACAGAAAATTATGTAAATCACTCAACTTATTTCATTTTAAGGTAAAATGCCATAAAAAAAAATCACTCAAACATGTATACACACGCTTACAGTACAGCACTAATCTTCTTTAAAAAAAACAATCACATCAATACAAATCTGTCTTTTGCTTTGTTTTTTTTCCTATGTGGATGTTGCCCGATTAGGCATCCTGTTTGGGTGGTTCCTGAAAACGATTCTGGGAAATAATTCACAACATCATGACCCACAATTGACATGAATGATGCATTAATATTCAGTGGAAACTCAATTATAAACTGTATGTGCGGATGTTTTTTTGTTCTGAGTGTTTTAGCGGGACAGTGGGATGCTCTATAGGGTGTGCTGCAGAACGAGAACATGTTGTACAAGGCTCGTGTGTCTGTGTCTGTGTGGGCAACATGCTGTCTTGCAATAGCCTTCCTATTGTCAGTCTTTGGACAATAAAGAAGTCCATTGAGAAAGGTCCTGTGACGACATCACGAGTGAGTGGGAAATAAATAAAGTTGTCTAGAAGAACAAAAAAAGGAAGGAGCTGTTGTTGGGGTCGTGTCAGAGTTACAGGACGTTCAGGTGTCAACGGCAACCTGGAGGTGAATGCAGAACTTTTCCTGGTCACTGTTTGCTTATGAGCAGTTGGAGGTAATGCCTGTCATGTAACACAAGACTGGCATTCCTCTTGTTTGCTGAGTAAACAAAGTAGTGGCACTTTGCAAACACTGAAAGCCACAACTAGCAACACAACTGAATCTCCAACTACACTGTCAGCTGTCAGGTTGCATTGTGGGTAATGTATGTGCCATGTGTTTGTCAAGGAATATTATGGAATGAAAGATATGATATCAGTGATCATCCTGCATCCATTTTTTTTACATGTGCTAAATCAGTAAAGAAGAATTATAAGACAATGTGTGTTTCCTTCTACTTCAGCAAATTGGGTTGGAAATAAAATGACAATGACTTTGTGCTGACATTCAGCTATAAAGAAATAGTTAGCCATTTTAGAAAATGTGGCAGTTAGAGAAGAAGTTTGAGTTCCTGGGTATTTATCTGATGTGGATTTAGACACCTACCTACTCCTCATATTCATTGCATCATTTCCAATCCAATAAATCAGAGCCAACACAAATAAATATCACTATTTTAATACTTGTCAGTGCGTTGTGCTTAGCCAACACTTATTGTGAAATACAATGTGTGAAGCAGATGGACAGTTTTTACCTCAGGGATAGTGGAGGGGTCCAACAATGTGTAATGTCAAAACAGACATCCCGGAATGACTCCCCTTAAACACTTTTTAGTTTCACTTTGACATGACTTTCTTAGAAGTACTGGACAGTTTTTCTTTTCTTAAAATGTCCATGAAACCAAAGTGAACTTCTTACGGCTGATGTTATCGTGTTGCAGGAGGATGCTTGCAAGATTTAATTAACCACTTAAACCAAAAGCCCTTGCCCTGGCCAAGTTGGGGAGGATCTAAATAGGGAAAACACATTTTTTAACTTCAGATTGTTAAGCCTGTCTTAAAGGTCTGTGTCAGGCAGCCTCGATTTGTATCTATCCCAGCACGAGTCCATGTGTTTTTATATCATGTCGAGCAGAGGGCTTGGTGAGCAGGATGACCTCAGAAAGCAGGAGATGGTGAAAAGGAGTGTGTTTTTGGACTCTGCATGCATGAATGATGTTTCACGTCTACATGGAAATGTAAGAGCTGATTTTCAAAAGTCAGATGTGTTTATTTCACCACATACTGTCTGTTTGTCTCGTGATAATGGTGAGTCAAGGCGTAACGCAAAACTTCTAATTTCAGAGCTAAAAAAAAACACTCACTCTTTCTTTCTTTTTTGAATGAGCTGCATGTCGTGCTGAAGTTCCTGTTGTAGTCCTGAACTTGAAGCTCTGACTAAATGCTGTTGTGGCATTGAATGCTTGTTGGACAGCATGGCAGGACACATACTTCCTGGGTCACCAAGGTCTAAGGAGCGTCTCTTTATGTCAATGCTCAAGATGTTATTTGCCTCAAGTCCACAAACAATGTGTCTAATGTCCCAAATGACAATTACTTTGAGTGGTTTGGCTTCTTTAAAGGCTGCATTCTGATTCCTAAAGTCCATTTTTTACTTTTCATGGCCAGTAATTACCTAATCTGCGTAGATTTTGCATGCATCAATGTTACTGTCAGATCTTGGAACAGCTATTCAAATCATTGGTGCCACCTGATCTGAATCCAAATGAAGTGAACCCAGTGGCTTTTCGTGGCTATTGTCAGTGACACAAGCTTTGGGTTTGTGTGTGTGCGTGTGTGTGTGGTTTAGTGTGCTGCTCAGATAATATCCAGCCGTGATGAATGCAGGATCTGTACCAGTGTGCATGCATGTCAGCGTTCAGAATATTTTGCCTCCATGGCAGGATACTGTGTGTGAGAGTGTGAGCAGCCTCATTTCCATCCAGTGCAGTGTGTAACAGTCATCCGTTGGCCCCTGTACTCCCAACGCTTTAGCCCGCACAAAGCTCACTTTGTCACAGCTACCAGGCCGGGGCCTGCAGCTGGGCTGGAGTAAGCAGAGGCCGCCTCGTGTTGCACCCCCTCTGCAGGAGAGGAGCGCCTCAAAGTGTGAGCTGTAATGACAGGAGCCTGTCAGGTCCTTGGGAAATAACTAAACTCTGACACACAGGCAGGTCAATAACAACACGGATTAGAGTCTGAATCCAGCTCAGTGTTTTAGTTTAAGAAGGAGAAGTGACTATTTATGTCTCCTCAAGACCAGCATTACTCTTCAGGTCGTGTATAGCCTTTATATTGAAGAAAATATATATTGTGTGTGTGCTTTGTATAGTTTCCATAAGTACCATATTGTTTCAAATTAATATAGCCCTTTACATACATAAAAAACAAAACACCAACTGCTTTACAAACTTATAAAATAAAAAGACACTTATTTAAACTTTTGCTCTGGATGCAAAACTATTTCTGACTTAAGGCTCATTTTGCTTCATGTTAACACTGTCTTCTAAAAACATCCTCTATGCTCCTTATTAATTTACACCTTTTTAAAAATGACTGGATTGAAATGAACTATATAATATATGTCTTTAGGCTTGCCTTCATTAAAGGCCATTGCAGTGTGACAATGTCAGGCATTCTTCAAACTGATGTCTTGGTATGTCTGACGCGCAGACACAATAAGAGATTGTCCTCGGTGTCGGCTCCAGTCAACACACACACCACTCTCCAGAATCTGTCATATTAACATAGCAATGCTGATGTAATATTTGCTGCCTGACTATCATTGCAAAGACAAACCTAAAACAACTTTTCCCGTCAGTGACTTAATTTTGTTTTTAACCATTATGGAAAAATCTGAAGGCCGTTGATCCTCCTTGTTGTGTCTCTGCTCATCTTTTATCTCAATGCCCTTTATAAATGCATGCTGTAAATTATTCAGTTTGTACATTATTTTTTTTTAAAAACTGCAACTCAGTCTTCATTCATTTGTATTGAAAATACACAACATCTTGTTTATTTTGGAAATTATTATATTTAATGATAAATTTGCTTCTATCCAAATGTTAGCCTTTTTAAAAAACGATTTTTAAAGCTGCATTCGAAAAACAGATGCTTTGTAACGTAAGAAAAAGTACATTTCGTCAAGCCTTTTCCTATTTACGGAAACATGACTTTGAGCACCATCATTTTTTTTCAAACAGCTATCAAACCATGAGGAAACATTTTCAAAATTGTACAAAACAGACTCCAAATGTATATGCCTATGTTTAATAATCTTTAAAGAAAGGATGATGTCAGACAACAAGAAAGCCCTACACATTTCTCTGGGGCAACGAACGACCATCAAACCCATATCTGGCGTCCTCGGGGACCAGCGAGTGACACGGGGCCGCGGTCGATCTCTATAGTATTCACAAGCCTGAAAATGTAAAGCTGATAGAAAATAATCTTAAAATGGATCCTGAACCTGATGTGGAGAAATCAAAGTGTGGTTCTGTTGTGCCGGTGTCTCATTGTGTGTTTGCTGTTTGTCTCTGCAGTGTTCCCGGTGTGGCGGGGGATAGGGGTCGGTGCTGGCGTCGGTGGCAGGTGGATACAGGGCTGGGGCCGCTGCTTGCAATGGGAGCCTGACAGTCCAGGACAAGGGGCCCGGATCCCGGTGTTTGACTACCCTGTGTGGGTCGTCCTCTGTCGGGGGGGACGCGCCAGGCTCAGGGAGGTCTGTCAGAGAGGGAGGGGGGCCATCAGACTGCCCACAGATATGCTCAGCATCAAGCTCCCCCAGCTCTTCGACATCCACCAGATCCCCAAGGTAATGGGGGAAATGCACAACATTTCCAAGGTTCAGGTTGCTTTATGCTGCTGGTGAAAGACCTGCAGTGCTTCTCAGTTCAGTAACCCACCATCACTGATGATATCAACAGGTTGGGTATGAACACACGCTAGTGCTTGAAACTCTATTAACAATAAGTGTTGTTTTTACCAAGTTTGTTTATTTTAAAACCGTAAATATCTTGTATTTTTATTTTGACTGATCTTGTGATAGGATTCATGGTATTGGAGGGAAGAACTACTGAATCATTGTCATTAAAAAAGGAACAAATGATTGTGGTCTGTTTTCTTAAAGTCCATATGTAGGGGATAGCTCAGCAGCATCATACTACTTATCTAATAAAAGTGTTTTCATTTTCTTTAACACGTATTGTACATCCTTTGATGTATATATTACAGTTGCCCATATGGCATTTTTGAAGAATCCAATTAAATGCGCACCCCTAACAAGATTTTAGTCTTGATTGTAAGAAAGTGGCACATCCTGTTTTTGATGGGAAGGATCCACAATCGTCCTCTTCTTCTTCCGTTCTTCGTCTGAAACCACAAACATCGTACCTCCCCTGTGGTTTTATAACATTAAAAAATGATTTGCTGATCCTCAAAGCCATAACAAATGTACATGCATGAGATTAAACATCCACGCCTTGGTAAGAGTGATTTGTGGTAGGAATTTGTGGCGGAGCTCCCGTCCTTGAGGAGGCAGAGCCCTGCAGTTCAAGCATCTGCGTTGGCAGGCTTCCACCACACTGTACCTTATCTGATGAGCGGTCAACGCTATCGTGGTTCTACATCACAATATCCAGGGAACAGTCTTAGTGTCAAGTGCTGAAATATGTGTCCTTGAGTTTGTGTTTGCCCCCCTTTTTTGTGTCTCTTTGCTGTTTTTTTTACGTCTGTTATTCAAAACAAATCCATGTTGCTGTGTGAAAGCGTTCCAGAGGAAGTTAGTACAACTGTAGCTTTGCCGACAGCAAAAGGAGACTCGTATCTAAAGTCAAGATAGGTGGAACAACATATTTGATGTGGCAGTCAGTGATAAATTAGGAAGACAAATATTTAATTTAGAACATTTCTTAAAGGGCCAGAGTTGCGACATACAGTGTATGTTAAAGTAGATCTTATCTTAATGTACCACAATCATGTTTGAAACACAACGTCTAGAAGAATACATTATTTAGAATGATTATCATTAAGATGCGAGGCATAGTTTCTAAGATCTAAAATTCTCTACCACGAAGAGGTTGTAAACTTGTCAGATTTCCTTTTGTTGGGAAAATATTTACGTTGTTGTCATATTTGATTATCTTCCTTTTAGCACATCCAACAAGAAGTGTTGCTACACAAATGAAGGTTTTGGTGGTTTTAGCTAAATATTTCTTGGATGTTTTTTCATTTCTCACTATTATTCATAAAAATATTATGCAACCCGAGGCTACAAATATAGACTAGGACCGCTGCACTGAAGCGTCCTCTGTAAGCACTGAAAATGTGTTTTTTGACAGGACTTAGGAAACAGTGAGGAGTTCCTCTGTACGGAGATCAGCAGACTCGGTGTGTTTGCTCATCAGGAGTGTGTGTGTTGTTCCTCAGGTGTTCAGGGAAGACAGCATCATCTCTGGATACCGTCACCCCCACAGCTCAGCGCTGGACTGCATCCTCAGCAGCTTCCATATGAACAACGAGACGGTCAACATCTGGACCCACTTCCTGCCGACATGGTGAGTGCAACTTCCTCGAAATCTGTGTTTGTTTTTTGAAGATTTGCCTTGCTGCGTCAAACAGCTAATATTAGACAATGACCTCAACATCAACATTCATTACAGTACTCAACCTGGTCCAAAATATAATTATATTTCATTACAAAAAGCCATAAATAACATGTATTTCTGTATCTTGTAATTAAAAAGTGTTGGGTTGTGTAAAGCTGATGCAGATTCATTCTGTTCTGAAATTGTATCCTCACTGTTGATTGCATTTATTGTAAGTGGCTTTGGATGAAAAGCGTCTGCTTAATCAAATGTAATGTGGCATACAACCACATTTACTCAAAAAATGTACATGAAATGATTATTTTTTAATAAACCAGGTAGTGACTAGTTGTATTCAAGACCAAGACTTTAATCCTTTCTACAGCTGTGAAAACATGGAAGAGTTTGTAAGGATCAGCAGAAGTAGGAGGAGTATCTGTGATCCGTCAAATCCTTCATATTGCTGGAGGGAAAATAAGCACGTGGCTAAAATGTATCCTCAAGGTCTTTGAGAAAGGCGGGAAATACAAGAAGCAGGATCCTCAAACTATAATAAGCCTGAATCCAAACAAACGGCAGACTGAGATCAGGATGTCAAATAAGTCCAAGCATAACAGCCCTGAAGTGCTGGATAGAGGGACAGAGGAAGAGGTGATTGTTGGAGGAGATTCTGAAATAAGACAAACTGGTGTTTGCAGGTACTTCCTGTGGCGTTTCTTTGCGCTCTGCTCCACTATGAACTTCCTGACGGACAGCTACACCTGGCCGCTGCTGGTGTACATGCTGCTCATCTGCATTTACCCCTTCACCTCCAGCTGTGCACACACCTTCAGCACCATGTCCCCAGAGTCCCGCCACATCTGCTACTTCTTTGACTACGGAGCGCTCAGCCTCTACAGTCTGGGTAAGAATTCAGACACATTGAGGAATCCTGAAAATACAAGGTTTGGTGCATTTTTTTTTTTTGCAGAACTCATATGTGACTATCTTGAGTTCTCATCTTTTTGTTGAGTTGAGTACTATTGTAAGTATAGTTCAAAGTAATCAAGGTTTATTCTGAATACTACAGAATTAGGTGGGACAAACAAACCTGAAAATCCAAATGAAAAATGCTTGTTTTTTTCAACTTAGTTTCTAATCTCCTTATTTAAACCCAATGACATCTCGTTCTATGATGAAAGATGGCTGCTGTTTTTCTTGTCCCCAGGTAAAAAGTGTGGTATATAAACGCTTGTAGATTACACGCATGATGAGTGAAATGATCGTGAAGTCACCACCTGTCTGTATTGCTGACCATCTTAAGAATACAACCTGCAGAATAGAACAGAACCATAAACATTTAAAACTACAGTGAAGAGGAACACTACTGGTCCATTGGGCCGCAAATATCCTATTAACATTGCTTTAATTAGCATTTGAGACAAGAAGTTTGCAATAATATTTACATAAAACCTGGCGTGTAACTGTTTTGTAGTAATCATTTTCATTTCAGAAGCACTGATAAGACCTCTTTTAGGGAGATTTAATGTGTTATTTACCTTGCAAATGACATAGCCTAACATTCAGAGCAATGTTGTTTCTATCTGCGTTTTTGCCTTGCCTCACAATCAATTATCTGATGAATAATATTTCCCTGACACAGCGCAAAAGCCTTTACAGCGCACTTTGAGATATATGTGTCTTGTAAGAATTCTGAGCTTCTTTCACATGTTTTTAAAAATGATGAACATGCAAGACAGGTTTACTGTCTGTCCTTGTGTTTTTCAAGGTGATACTCCTGTATCTACTCTCTATGTATACAGTATGTTCTTTAATGAAGAAATGTCTTAATGATCCAAGCACCGATAGACCTGCAGTCAAACATTATCTCAGGCTTCCCCAGTTCCCTTTACAGTGCTTTGTTCCCCTGCTGATCCTTAATCACAAAGCCTCTTAGTACCCAGATTTACCCAGTTTAAAACGTTCAAAAGTCCTTATGGGTTTTCTCCAGTTTTTTTCTCCCTGCACGGTTAGGGAGAGTTTACAGTTAGAGGTTGTACATTAAATCACTCTGCACTCCTATTTATAGAAGGGGGTGATAGCTGCACTACTTTTAAAATGATTTTTTAATGGTTTTAGTACACCGAAAGGGGTCAGGTGTGCAAATCCTTGCTCGAAATTTTAAGTCAGTCACAATGATTAGATCTTGAAAGTCTCTACTTTGGCGACCTCTAGTGGTTGAATCAGAGAACACTCTGTAGCAGACTGCAGCATTTCCAATGTGATCAGCCCCGCCACAAGAAAACATTATCTACAAGCTCTGGTTTTAAATGCTCAAAAGTAAAAGTGTAAATATTTCAATGCATGCATTTCTGTTTTTTTTACTTTATTTTCTTCATCTCCTATCCTCACTCTTCTTACATTCTTAGTACATGTTTTCAGTGTTGTGTTAAAACGCTCATTGTCCAAAGTTTGTAAAATACATAGTGTTACATGATTTTAAAGTAAAAAGTTGGTGCAGAAGATGTAGGAAACTAAACGTCGTACAAAGACCTCGCAGGCCAACTTCAGTTCCCATATTTTGACTTTTTCAATATCCTGTGTTCGTGTTCAGGTTGTGCCATAAGCTACGGGCATTATGCCATGCCAGACTGCTGGGTGAACACCTGGCTCCATCAACACTTTGCCCCCATCGCCATTGGAAACACTGTGTTGTGCACCAGTCTGTCGTGCTACTCCAGGTAAGAGGTCGCTGTGCCTCAGGCTAAGGATGTAAAACACATTTTTCTAGGTCTTACATTTGTGAGAGCCTTGCTTTCAGGAGTTTGGTAAGATCCATTAGATGTTCTCAAGATAGTTATGGAGAATGAATAATAGGCCTAGAGGCTAAACAGATAGATAGATGACCTCTCTGCAACGGCACTTGATTTATAAATGTGACTTTAAAAGGGTTTTAGTGTTTCTGTCAGACTTTGGCTGCCAGGATAAACTTAAACTCTCCACTGCAACACACATTCAATTATTTTAGACTCAGTAGCTCTTTATCTTAAATGGTCTGTCATGTTGTGTACTTGAAGCTTATAACATCTTATAGTAGATTTCTCTTTGGGGTCACCACAGGGTAGTTAGTATGTTTTATCTTTTCATTTCTGTATGTGTGTATCCTTTTTGCTACCTTTTTAGATAATAACATCCTCTGCGTGTCTCCGCAGGTTCCTGGAGCTGCAGTTCCCACAGAGGAGTAAAGTCTTGAGGACGGGAGCGTTTGTCCTTCCCTTTATGTTTGACACTGTACCTCTGTTTTACAGGGTGAGTGTCTTCGGGTCTGCTCTCACTCGCATATTATAACAGTGTAGACCTACTGTGTGCACGCTGGCACAGAATGTGTAGATTTATGTATTTGTGTCATGATGCAAGTGCTACGGGCTGATTAGTGTCACGCTTTAATACTTTGAACAATGCTGAAATTCATTCCTCCTAATCAATGTTATAATTTGGACATTTCTGATGTTTTCAAAAAGTATTTTATCTTCTTGATTTTTTTTATTGTAAGACTTAAAATAAATATGTTGCTCTTGAGGTGTTTTTCTAAATATTTTACCTGTCTGTTTTTCTGCGTGTAGATCCTTCTCTGCTGCGGGGGAAACTGCCTCCCTAGCGAGGCCCTGTCCAGTCACTGTTACCACCTCCTCTTCGCCTTCCTCACCTGTTTCCTGTTTACCTCACACTTCCCAGAGAGGTTGGCCCCAGGGCGCTTCGACTACTTTGGTATGTCCTCCACGGTGTTGTTGTGGGCTGTCAGTGGCCTGTTGGGCTTTGCACAGCATGTACTAATAAGAACTTCAAAATGTTGATGACCCGGTTGAGGAAAAAGGATAAAGGTCTATTTAAGATGCTGTATCTCAAGTTTCTACCTTTTTAAATGTGGTTGAGTAAACTTCAAGATCTGAAAGGTTGAGAATAAGCTGAGATTTAGAGGAAAAAAAGAAGCAGGCAGCCTTTTTCTTTTATGAGCGGTTCGCCTTTTTCTGTTCTTTAATGTTCTCCCTGCTTACTGCTGGACACTACAGACACTGACTTTTATTTGAAGGAGTGTTAACTTGCCAAACAAACTTTTTTAGTCTGTTTCTTTACTCAGTGGGAAGTTAACGCTTACAAGGTTTTAAACTTAGTTTTTTGTTGTATAAAATCTTCTGCACCTGTGGTTCACTCGCTTCAGTGCAAAGGCAGAGCTGCTGCGTTTCATACTGATTGTGCAAAAATGGGAGAACCAGTGGGTTGGTTTGCTTCTGTCCTTGGAAAGAGAAGTTAAAACACAGTCTAACATCTAAAAAGGCACTTCATTATTATTCATTTAGGTAATTGGAAAAACAATTTAGGTTCTCAGTATCATAAATGGCTCTCGCTAAAGGTTTTATAGCAGGGTTCTACTAAAATGACATTTTTTCCATTGAGTCGCTGTCCTCTTTGTGTATCAGTGTCCGTCTGTTTGTTAACCTTTTAAAACAAGTAGCTCTTCAAAATAATGCATCGATAAACAAAACCTGCCATGAATAATTCAATCATCAAATGAATGAATGATGCATCAAATATAGTCTTTATCAGAATATTAAATTATTAATGGTTTGATCCGCAAGTGATATCTTAATGTTGTGGTGATCTGACTATAGTAAAGCATTTCCCTACGGTTGCATTGTATAAACTGTTTTAATGCATCGTACTAAATGATGTGAGCGCAGCCAGGGGATGTATTATAATAACCTGTTTGATTTGAGATTCCGTGTACTATTATAAATGGCAAAGAAAATCATCACATTTGGAGTGGAATGTTTTGCATTTTTGTTTTGAAATGACTAAAATGATGAATCAATTATCAGAAGAGATGCCGTGTGATGTTGAATAAATGTTGCAGCTCATGCTGAGATAAATACAGATAATTCCACTTGGTTATATCAGTTCAGAAAGCCATCATTCTTCAGAGAAAACAATGTATTATGAAGCCATAAAATATCAGTAAATATTTTAAAAATACCCATGACAAGGTGAGCTCTTTTTAAATATCTTGCTTTGTGCATCCAGCACAAACAGAAAGAAATACAGTTTGAAATCATTGGAAAATTGAGAAGGGCACAAAATGTTGCACTGAATGGATAATAAAACCTTATTTGTTCCATGGGGAACTGGCTTTGTAGGGAGACCACAAAAGAAAATCAAATGTAGACTAAAATAACCTGAAAACATGAACATCATTAAATATCATAAGAAAGCATCATTTGTGAAATGGATTAAGGACCTCTCGTGCATTTTTAAAAAGAAAAAAAAATGGAGCAGCTGAATTTAGCATGGGATAGAGGATGCAACGCTTCTGTTAGTTTGCATCTTTGGCTTACTATACCTGGAGGTGAGAGTGCAGAGGATCTGCTATAGTCTCTGTTGCTGAATTCAAAAACCATCACCCGAGAGTATATACTCCAACACAACCAGAACTCTGCCCGTCCGAGACCACACCCGCTCCCGAGACCACATCACCCCCGTCCTTCAAACCCTTGCTCCCCGTCGGTCAACTAATACATTTCAAAATCCTCCTCCTAAGCCACAAAGCCCTCAACAACCAGGCCCCCTTCTCCCTCACTGATCTGCTCCAACAATCTCCTTCGTATCCTCACTCGAAAGCACCCAACCTGGGGTGATTTTCATCGCTGCCCCCACCCTATGGAGATCACTCCCAAAACAAATCAGAGACCGCTGACCAAAACTCACCTTTTTTGAATACCTTTAATGTGTGATGCACGCCCTGTCCTTGTTTTTAAATGTGTTTTTTTGGTCTACTTAAATTAGACTTTTCATCATACATTGTTTGCTCATGGCAGTTCAAAGATGAACCATTTATCCATCCACAACTTTTTAAATCTTCATCCCTACCTGGTTGTTTCCTATAAGTCTCGTCTTCCCTCCCCACACAGGCCACAGCCACCAGCTCTTCCACATCAGCGCTGTGGTGGGCACCCACTTCCAGATGGAGGGTGTGATGGCGGACATGGCCTCGCGGCGGACGTGGCTCCTGGCCCACGGAGCCATGCCTTCCTTCCTGGGGACCATCGGGGTGCTGGTCGCCAGCCTCGTCCTCAACCTGGGCATCATCGGCATTTTCAGCGCCCCGTTGCTGTGGAAAACCTGCCACACCTCCAACCAGCCTCGCACATCCGCCTGCGAGTGCAAGGAGAAGTGAGGTCGGCGTTTCCTCACAGAACGTCCGAGGTCCGGGCCGTTTGTCTGTGCAGCGTTTGAGATGACTAACAATCACCGTAGTGCTCGACTAACACCAAGATAAAGACTTTGGTGCATCAGGCCCAGTGCTCGAAGTATTTCTCTAACACTCTTATATCTGAAGAATTCCTGTGTTCACTCAGCAGCTGAGGACCCAGTCGCCTTTATTGGAGCCTTTTTTCTGATGCTACATTAAGCTCGTATGTGAGAATACATGTCTAATGTGTACAAAATGATTATTTATTTTTAAGCTTCCTCAATGTGCATCTAAAAAGGCTCTGGGTTGAAGGACGCATGCTGAGAAGTGCCTTATTGTAGACCCAAACTTCAATTTCAATGTTTACAGTTCATCACTAAAAGTATATTTCACATTTCAAACTGGAAGCGTCTAATGTCGCAGGGATGTTTTTCTGAATTACTGATTATTTTTGTTGTATGTACGAGGCCAGATGCTCGTTTTACGTTATTGAAAATATTCTTTGTCACTGGAGTTCTTGGTGAGTGTGGTTGTTCTGTGTTTTAAAGCAGTCTTTCGGCTTTACATAATATGATGCAGATTGTGGTGCCGGCTCTTATACATCCACCTATATTTTTCACTCTGCAGGGCTGGGAATGGATTTGCAGATCATGTGGTTCCTTTTTTTCTGATTGCCTGCCTTTTATAATGAACCCCACAATCCACCCTAAAAAAAATCTTACAGCGTGGCGTTGATTAAAAGACAGGTACCTTTTTTAGAACGGTACATTACCATGGCAACACTATAGTGGCCTCATGCCCCCTGAAGGTCTTGAATGGCACCATTTCACTTGTTCTTCCATCACATCGCATAAGATCTGCTCCGAACATTTATCACCAAAGCGCTGAAATTCAGCATTTGCATATTTCCATTACAGTCATTGTCCAACACTTGAGGTTAATAACTTAAAGTTAATAATTAAAAGATATGTAAAGAGGATTTTTAGTCAGATTGCAGATTAACAAACTAGTGTCACTCCTTTTTATTACATTTACCAATAATAATTATATATTTAAAAAATGTAGTTTATTTAGTAACTGAACAGGAATTTGGCATAGATCTACGGTACAATAAATAAAGTAACTAAAGTTTAAAAATGTAGAGAGATTATTGTATTGGGTTAACAAGTTTAGGCATCTTATTTTTTTTGGTAAATTTATTCGAGCTAAAATTAGTTTCTCCAGTTTCTTAAATGTAAAATCTGTGTTTCTTTTTTATGCTTATTTTTTTACCTCAGTAGTAAATGTAATATCATTAGCGTCTGGCCTTCTTAGACAGTTTGCATTTTCTTTCTGTATTTTATAGACAAAAGGTTAGTTGGTGTAAAACACATTGCACAAAATTCAGAAAATTGTGGTCAAATTTTAGGTTTTTTCACTTTTATTTTTCACGTTTTAAGAAAATAAAATGTCAGGGACTTAAATCATGTAAATTAGATAAATAATTATGTTAGGCTTTAATGGGATGGGGTTGTAGCACTAGGTACAGTTTTCAACAAAGCTCCTCTTACTTGACATATTTGGAAGGCTCATCTGTATAAAACAGGTTGTATAGCTTGTATGGCACACATTTACACTTAATACCACTAGTAACACCAGTAGTTCAAACACACAACTCACAGAAAGCACGTAGCTAACACACGCTCACACGTCTTATAGCTGTGTTGGTATAGATTTTTACAAGAGGGTTAATGTATGTGATATTATGGGATGAGGTGTAAGACAGGTCCGTGTTGGATGCAGAAGTAGGAATGTGGGACACGGTGAATGTGTAGATTCACACACACGCACACAAGAACACACACTTTGAATTACAGCAGGGGAGATGTTTTCAAGGTTAGTGTGTATAAATATCATGTCAGCCTTTGTTGCAGACAAAACAGAGCAGTATTTGCCCTCAATGCCAGCAACTCTTTTTGTTTTATCTCCACCCCTTGCCCACCTTTTGATCGATATTTTATTTTCTCGACAGTCATCATCTTACAGCGTTCCTCGGTTTGACCCTGTTGATTCTTGGAATTGCATCATTACGGGCTTCTGTGGTGGTACTTTGCCATCGACCCAAAAATAGTTTGGAATTTCTGAGCTGCTGCTGTTGTTTTTGCTTCTGTCATCTCACTCAGTCTCTGCCGTTTGGTGCTTGCACTGTTTTCAGCAGTTTGACGGTTATGAAGCTCGAAGATGCTTCAACATCAAAAATGTCGATGCTGATGTCGTCTTTTTCTCAATTACATTTTTACATTTAGCCTGAAAAGTATCTGTTCTGAGCCCAGAAATTCTCCAGACCACACCACTGTATCTGCTGTTTTTATGGTAAACTTGTTGGTTTACTCTTCAATGGACAGACAGATTCAGGTTGTAATTATCAGGAAAACTGGGCACTCTTCTTGTGACGACTTTTTAAAAACAAATACAGCGTGTTGAAGGATGCTCGAATATGTGTAATGGAGAGAAAAGATGAGTGCTTAGTCAAACATTTGATACAGGAATTCAAAACAGGGTTTGACGGATTCAAAGGTGCCTTTTTCATTTTGTTTCATTTTGTTCCTTGTCTGTTTTTAAAAAAAACAACAAACTACTCATATGTATAAATATGTATGTGTTTTTTCCTGTGTTCAATGTGTACGTTTTTTGTTCTACTAGACTTATGTAATAAATTAAGCTTTTTGTAAGTGTACAAATTCTCACTGGAATAATTTGAAGGGTCTTTAAAACAGATTGAATGTATTTCTTTACATTCATAGCATGTTCTCAATAGGAATGTCTTAAACGTAAAGCTTAGCTGACATACTTAATCATTAGTATATTAACTATAGAACACAATATCAATTTTTAGTGACCACCAATAATTGTTTTCAATATTGATTATTGTTTAGTCTACAAATTGCCCCAAAAAAGGTGTGTGTGTGTGTGTGTGTGTGTGTGTGTGTGTGTGTGTGTGTGTGTGTGTGTGTGTGTGTGTGTGTGTGTGTGTGTGTGTGTGTGTGTGTGTGTGTGTGTGTGTGTGTGTGTGTGTGTGTGTGTGTGTGTGTGTGTGTGTGTGTGTGTGTGTGTGTGTGTGTGTGTGTGTGTGT
The DNA here is from genome assembly GCF_036324505.1 of Eleginops maclovinus. Classification (NCBI taxonomy): domain Eukaryota; kingdom Metazoa; phylum Chordata; class Actinopteri; order Perciformes; family Eleginopidae; genus Eleginops; species Eleginops maclovinus. The sequence goes on along the minus strand of NC_086351.1, from coordinate 8,079,021 downwards.
GTGTGTGTGTGTGTGTGTGTGTGTGTGTGTGTGTGTGTGTGTGTGTGTGTGTGTGTGTGTGTGTGTGTGTGTGTACCCAGCAGAGGGCAGAACACGACAGTGAGAGTGTTCGAGCGGCGGATTGCTACTATCCGCTGATCTGCTTTTATCCCAAAGAAAATGTGATGCCGTGTTGCAACAGTGTGATTTATCTGCAGAAAACCTGACTTGAAAAAAATATGTTGTACAAAATCCAGATTTTGTACAACATACATAACTACATAAGATTCTTCGACTGTTCCCAGTAAAAGTGCCAGGCAGCCTTGAACTGTGGGTGTTCTGAGTTTATACATGATAAGGGCAGATCACTGCAGGAAAACTTAATGTTATTCTACAAAATTAAAATGATGTCTTACTCCTCACTTAAGATTATCCATATTGGTGAAAGCTGCAGGATGCACTCATTGTAAATACAAGGACAGTCACTTACAATAAAAGTCATGTCTGCTACTCATATCTGTATGATGTTGAATAGATGGGTCTGCTTTGGTGTAACTAAATAGTTTCAACATTTTGTGAAGGAGTTCTTTTCCTACCAAGTCGCCATGTTTAATGCCTTGCAGTATTGATATTGAAGCATACAGAGTGGTTTATTAATAGCAGGACACAGACCAAAATTAATCTGCATTGACATTATCATAAAAGGAATAATTACCATAAAAAATCAATGCCCTGCATACATGCATTATACAATGAGGTGGAAGATTAAAAAGGAAAGTTTCCCACTGCAAAGCTCTAATAGGGGTTCCATTTTGAAAATGGCCCCATTTCCAGCTCTTATTATAGTCATATCCCATATCAAACCAGGCTGGATACTCGAGTGCTTATTAAAAAGGTCCATTCTGAAACCAGAAATGGAGCCCTTAAGGATAACGGGGACAAACACTACAGAGTATACTAATCCTATCTGGCCCAGAATCTGCTTGTAGACACTATAAGAAACAATAAGCCAGACACGAGTCCTCCAAGTGTTTCCCCCCCCCCAGCACACCGGAGAGAAAGAGACAGAGAAAGGGATGATAGCATTACTCACAATCCATTACCACTCCCTGGAGACGCTCTGCATACAGAGTGGTGGAGGGAGGGAGGAGGTGAAGATGAGGAGGGGGTTGGTGGTGTGAGGTAGAGTGAAGGGTTTGGGTTGGGGTTTGTTTGCTGGAGGCCCGGCGGTAAGGCAATATGAAACTTGATTATTCCTTTTCAATAACCGTCTGCTGAGGAACCCGTGGAGACGTCACAGGTTGCTGATTAGTTCGTCAAAAATAATAGAAGGTTTTTGAATGGCCTTGTTAAGAGGTCTAACTTTAAACTACAGACCGCCGCCCAAGCCATTGTTCGCTCTGAAGCACACCATAAGGATGAATGGATTAATGCAGAGGGATGTTCCTCCCCAGCCTGCAGACATCTTTTTGTATCAAGTTTGTTTATTTTTAAGGGCAGACAATATACAAAGTGCTGGAGTAACAATACATGAAGATATAGTTTCTTACACATTAATACTGAGTATGTACATTTATCATTTACACTTAAAGGCATCCCAGAGGTTTGTATAGACTCAAGTCTTTCCCCCTCTAAGCGTCTCCTTTGGTTGAATTTAAACTTTAATTTTTTCCAATGAGGTGGCCCCACCTACTGTCTCTGTTTCAGTGCCATCTGTCCCCCTCCTCCTGGAGTTTCACTCACTTTAATCCATCTGTTGCCTCTGAAACCATCTCAGCGTGTCCCCTCCACACCATCTTGCCCCCGTACTGAATTTCACTGCAGTGCTTTGATTTTGAAGGTCGCTACAGTAGCATGTTGAACATCCCTAATTTGTACAAAAGCCTCTCCTGAGTGTCGAAGGCGGACCACAGGTCAGGCCGTTGTTCTTTGGAAGTATTTTTGTTCATTTTTGACAGGAGAACCGACAGAATTAAATGTAAACACACACTTTCACTGCTAATATATGACATTTTGTTCTTAAAAAATACTCATATGATACACTGGATTTGACGGAAATAATTAACAAGCTGTTGAAGGTTTTGATTGTACAATTTTGATATCTTATATACATTTACTGATTGCCTTTAAGTTACCTTTCATATCAAAACCTATCCAAAAAACAGCGACTACACTGTACAACGGACTGTCTACTGTATGCCCTAATCTGAAAAATTGCTTTTCACTTTTGACTCGTGAGGTGAAGTGCCCTCTCTTGTAATCATCTGTTTCATTTTCTAATTGCGTTTCGACAAGTATCGCTTGTAGAGTTGTATAGAATGAACCCTGGCTCAGATCAGAGCCAAAATCCCCCAACAAGCCATCATCTGATATCCCAGCAACTTAAAGCCCATATACAGTTACCTCAACAATTATCCATGCATGTCCCTCCATATGGCAGATTCCTCTTGAGATAAACATTAAACACTTTGGTAAACATTTGACAGGTTTCCAGAGAATGAGGGGGCAGTAAACAGGGTTTGGGGTTAAGCCGGGGTGAGGCGTAACTAAGGAGGAAAGTTCACTGTAGATGTTTTCTCCATCAGGCATCAATCTGTATATGGAGCAACTGCAACATATTTTTTAAACTCAAACCAAGAGGAACCTGTTTAAAGAAAGGACCTCCTGGATAGAGAAATGAAATTAAAGGAAGAAGTTGTAGGGCTCAAATGAAAAACTCCCCAGCCTCTGAGCTCCGCTCTCTGATTGTTTCTTGGCCCTTTAGCCCAGGATATCCAGGTAAACGGGTGGGTTCTTGACCAGGGCCAGCAGGCGGCTGTGGATGTCCTTGATTACCATCCTCTGCTGGGGCTCTCTCTGCCAGCAGCCCTGCATCAGCAGGTACACCTCCTTGGGGCAGGTACGCGGCCTTTCCAGCTCCCGTCCCTGCGTGATGCATTCAATGGCCTGTAGTTTTTGGAAATAAGAAAAAATAACTGAATATTAAAAATAAATATTGTGTTTTTATCCTCAATTACCCAGGGAAAAACAATCGAGAGTGTGAGTGTTCAAATAAAATGAAAATCACTTGACATACTTCTGGTAATTTCTGACAAAAGGGTCAATTTTTTGGCAATTGATCCACTGGGGACTATGAATGATTCAATGTAATGTGCAGCACATTTTTATAATAATTGCTGAGACACTTCAATAAGTCAATTTCCTGATTATCACCACAGTTATTGCACATTTTGTTCCAATCCATTGATGTTTAGTTATTTCATAGGAAAAAGCTCACACTTTGACCTTCTAGGGGTGATATCTTTAAATTCTGCTAAAATACATTCAGTAACTGTTCCATCAAGGATAAACATTTTGTTTTTTAACTAACAGAAACGTTTTGGCTCTACAACCTTCAAATCTACAGTTTTACAGACATGTGTCCATTAGCGCAGACCTCGGGGATAAATGAGAGCAGCCAAAATATGAATAACCTCCGGCACAAACACTAATGGCTCTGATGACTGATTGAGTTCACACGCTCTTGCTGCTCATAGTGAATAAATCACTGCTAAGCATAAGAGAGAGGTTTAGCCGCGCTCTCCATTTGAAGGGTTACTGACTCAATCTCTCCCTATTGTTAACCTTGGCCTGATACAATGAGCAGAAGAGGCCTGTCAGCAATGAGCCAATTCACAGCAAAATGGCCCGTCAGTCAGCCTCTCTGCTCAACACAAAGACTCACATCAGCAGCCCCAAATGGCCGCTGTCGCCACACATGCACAGATAGTATTTTGGGATGATTTATCTCTGCCACGGCGTGTTTAGGCAACATGATGATTTTACCTACCCCTTCATTGGCCGAGACAGATTAGGTTAACAAGGTTAAAGCTCATTGGCCCTGGGCAAAAATGAGAGCCAATGAGATTAGCATTGAGTGCTAGGGAAAGTGATCTACCCTTCTCTGGAAAGGAGAGAGGGTTTGGGCCTGTAATAGCACCGCTGTGGTCGCAATGGAGTCCCACTTCTTGGTGCTCGAGCTGCAAAGGCTAGACTGAACTCCCCGTAATTACTATGAATTTATTGATTACTTTAGGACTGTACAGTGGAGGAAAAACTTCAGTAGCATATGCTCTCAAGAATCCACCACTGTAGTGAAAATGCTTTGTTGTGCATGTCTTCAATGCACCAAAACATTTCAGGCAGCTATTTACAAAATGAATAAAAATAAGGTTTTATTTTTTTAATAACGTTTTTAAGTAGATTTCAAGAGGCTATAGCAATCATCTTAATACCAACATCCTATTTCAGTCAGACAACTCACGTTTGAAATGTTTATTAGAAGCAGCACAGTTTGAGTTTGGGCCTCATCACTCCACAAATGTACATACAGTAGAACATTTAGGAGTGGTGATTAAATAACTATTCCCCCGAGCCCACAGGTGGATTATGGGTGGATGCTGGGATGGAAGCTGGGTTGGTGGTGGGGCAGGTTTAGTTGGTTGTAAGAGTGGCAAGGGGCGTTACGTGTATATGCGTCATTGGTGCTCGAGTTGACTGCCTGAACTAGCTTGCAGACTTCGCCCATTTGTTAAATGGCTGTCCTTGGGATAAGAATAGTTTAGCATACTAACTTAAAAGGTCCGACTATCAACGCATCTAATGCTCACCGATTAACAAGTTGTATCTGTTTATTTGGATTTCATATTTTAGTTTTACTGAGAATCACGAAGACTATTTCAAGCATCAGCTTCATGTGTCAGTGAGCTAGTTTTCAATTGCTATGCTAGCTTGTCTGCTACTGTAGAAGGTTAATAAGATTTGTACAGCGAGAGGAGAAAGTAAAAAATCTGAAGAAAATATAATTCCTCTGTAGGTAAATCCATAATGTTTGCAAGTCAATTGTCCAGTTTACCAAGGCCCAAAATCAATACAAGAAAATATTTATCTAATAGTTACTCGGATAGTTTCACTTTCATTGTTGAGGTCTGGAGATCAAATTCAATTACCCCACGCCAAACTAAATTGTGAAGTTTGACTGGAAATCCGAGCACACGGTGTCAAGTTAAAACTCAACAGTGAAATATTAAACTGTGTTCACAGAGAAAGCACTCCGTCATCCATCAACCAGGGTGGAACCACTATCCTTTCCACCGGCCTCTCAAATAAGAAATGTAGTTTGATGATGTTCTATTGCTGGTCTTCTGGTTTTAAAGTGCCATTTGAGTGCTGTTTTATCTTCAGAACAATGCCTCTCAACACTATGTTCAGTCTTACCAAAGTATGCCTACATTAGGACGGTCAATGACAAAAAACGCACATGTGGAATTTTATGGATATGGACGAAACCAAGTTGCAAGAGAAAGAAAGTTAAATATGTAAAGAAATGTTGGATAACTGAAGACCTTGAACATTAAAACCATCTGCAAAGCCAGATACCACTTAAGGTAAGTAAGAAAAACATATATTGTTTAATTTGGGTGAGCTGACACTTTGTATTCGGTGTCCTTTTGTGATAGAAATAAACAAAACCTATTCAAATGTTTCCTGGCATCAGGAAAGACCAAATTATTTGGCAGTAGCTTGTTAGGTCTCTGTTTTATTGACTATCAAAAATGACGATTCACTTTCCGTCCCACCCACCTCACTGTTGGACAGCTGGTACCAGGGCTGTTTGCCGTAGGTGAAGATCTCCCACAGGACAACACCGAAGCTCCAGATGTCGCTCTCCGTGGTGAACTTCCGGTACATGATGCTCTCCGGCGGCATCCAGCGGATAGGCAGCATCGTACGTCCGCCCACCTGAGGAGGACAGATGAGGGAATGTAAGACATTCAAATCTTGAAGAGTTATGATTCATTTTCAGCCTTGAACTATCTATAACTAGCAGCTTGAATGTGAGGCGGACAACCTGAACAATAAGGGTTTATACATCCCAAATAGCTTCAATACTTTGCATTTTACTTCAAAGAGAATGAACCCAAAGACACCAAGAGAAAAACTACTTGCAAGGCCAAACATTAGGGCTGTGTGAGAAATGAAGTTCTTGTATTATACTCTGGCTGAACTGGCACTTTGAGTAACTCCTAACAAAACTCAAGTCGTATCTTTTTCTTTTCCAGGCACTCACTCGGTAGTAATCTGTGCTGTAGATGTCTCGGGACATGCCAAAGTCTCCAATTTTGACCACCAGGCCCTCCCCCACCAGACAGTTGCGGGTGGCCAGGTCACGGTGGACAAAGTGCAGCGATGCCAAGTAGACCATGCCCGAGGCGATCTGAGCAGCGATGTGCAGCATCTGAGGAAGAGTGAGCTGACCCAGCGGGGGCATCTTGGTCTCCTCCAGGATACAAGCGTCAGGGCCGTGAGCTCTGCAGGTGACACACGACAGACATGTGAGTTTTTGATCATTTTTAGTCTTTTAGATGATTTGAATATATATTTTGGGCTTTATTAAACATGACAGAAAAGGAGATGGACATTAAACCCAGGCAGGGGTAAAATAAGTATTTAGATCAACAACCCTAATACAAATGGCCTTCGAGTATCAAAGTAAATGTAGTTCTTGAGAGAAATGGCTTCTGTGAGTGACTTAATGCCATAAATATATTGTATATATTACATTATGCATAAGCAGCATTTCAATGTTCTGTAAAAAGCTGGTCGAGGTGTAGGTAGTTTTGAGTACTATAATAAAGTCATGTAGTTTTTTTTAGTTGTACCTTCAGGATAAATCTGAAGCGTTGTGAAATGATTAAGTAGTATGTAGCAAAGAAGAATGTTTTGCTACAAAAAGTTGTTTTCTTATTTTTCCTTCACTTTCTTTTAAAACTTTTGATATTCTCTAGATAATCTGACCTCTTAGGGGTCTGAAACTGTTGTTTAAATTAAGTCATTAGAGAGGTTTAGAAGGAAAAAGTCGCTTTGATTTAAAAAACAACAGAAATGGAAACAAGCAAAGGACTAAAGACCAAACCACTCGTTTAATCTAGAGAAGAAGTACCTCAAAACTGTTCTAAAGTACAGTTCTTCAGTACATTTGCTTGCATGAGTGGACCAGAGTGTAGTAGTTTTATTTTTTGCAAATATACTGCTTTACGTATGGTCTTATCTAGCACCATTTGCATTAGGTTATTACATTGTTTCAAGGTCAGTTACATTGGTTTGAGACTTAGCAATCACTGCAATGATCTTTATGTCTATAAGCAGTATAACCCTATATTTATATTCCCTAATTGAGTGACTTTTCTTTTTTGGAGGACTCAGCTTGTTTAAAATGTGCCATTGATTTTAGAAAACTTCTCAGGTAAGAAAAGTTTATTCTCATGTTCATTTCAAGATGTTTTTCTTTTTACTACTACTAGATGACAAAATATTTTCCTTATTGGTTTTCTTTTCTACACTGCAGCCGAACCCATGACTTTTGTCCAATGTAAAGTGAACTGTATGAACACACATATTTCCATTTGTAAGGAGCAGAACACGCTGGCCTCTGCTATTCTTCTCTGTTTCTATTGATTTATCAAATGCTGGGATTGGGCTCCCAGTATGTTTTCAGCTGTGGCATCAACCTTGAGTGACCTGAAGGACAATGACCTCAGCATGCAATCTGCAGATTGAAGATTTCTGACATATATGAGCTCTTGGGATCATTGCAGTCCTAGTCGGCATGACCCGGCCACAATAAAGCCATTTAATAGAAACCATAAGGCTTGTAATACGCCTTCAATTGATTTGCAATAATGCAATTCGGAGATGCAGAGCCCATTGACTCTCACTCGTTCCTCTGTTGATCATAAACACCCACTCTCACGTCAAACTCAGCCTAAATGAGCAAATCACAGATGATGTGTCCCCATCCATCCTAATATCTCTCCTCTCCACTTTGTCCCCTCCTTACAAAGGAAGTTGTCTATACAATCACTATTAGTTTAAAAGGCAGGTGGCAGAGTGGGAAAGCAGCTGCATTGTGGGGCCCTTGGACATTTCACCCATTCTGTCTGCTGGAAATGCGATTTCCATCCATTGGTGAACATATATCTCAGGCAGAATCTGTCTTTCATGCGTGTGTTTGTGTGTTTTCATTCCCAATCTGTCTCCTGGGGAGGACACCTGGCACACAGCATGCACTGCGTCTGCTCTCACAATTTAGTCCCATACTTTCCCAGGTGCCAAGTGAGCTCTGATAGGTCAACACTGTCTCAGTTCTCAGGGACTCCTTCAGCTCCCTCCAGAGGTTTATACACTTTTTAGACAACTATTCAACAGATTTAAATAACACATTTGAATCTCTTCTGTCACTGTGTTATTAGAAACCACTACTGTAGTAATCACATCTTGTCTATTTCTTCCTAAGGGCTGAATCTGAATATTTAAAGCATTTATTAGACTTCAAATAAAAACCTGCAATGCACTCTGTTTAGTATTATCACGGAAGATAGAAATAACATATTTGCCCCTTGCCTTGACACACAAACAAGAGGTGTGCCAGCTAGTGGCGGCCCGTCCATTTAAGCAGATGAAGCGATGCTTAATAAAAAAATTCACAAAAACGAATAACGTCACGTGGACGTGTTTCTGTTATATTTAACAATTCATTACTTGCTTGTGCTGCTGTGTATTGCATAGACAAACTGACAAAGTAAGCTGTACAAACAGTGGCTCTCACAGGCCAAATTGCAATACACAATTAAGCGCCGCTTCAAGATGTTAAGCGTTTGGCTGGCGGTCAATGGGACCATATCTAATTTTTTGATTGGTCAATTCACCTTTTGAGGCGTTGTCGTTAAGCGCCGTTTCACCGCTTTGAATCAATTGGGTGCGTCCTTGCGCGTTTATATAAGATGATTGACAAATAGGTGTAGGTCTGACAAGTAACATTGTTCATCACCACCAACTCTCTGTATACTGTATGTGTCTCCGTGTTAGTGCTATGCTGTGCTAACGTTTACAGAGAGTACAACATCAACGTCAGATTTCGGAGAAGGCCTTGCCTTCAGCAAACTTCAACGACGAGGTCGACAGGATTAACAGGATTGGCTCTAATGAGTAAGACTGACATTAATACGGAGAAAGTTGGAGGGAGTTGACAGACAAAACAGGGAGAGTTTCATTGTAAGGTAGGCTAAGTTTCATTCTTTTAACGAGAGCTTGTAGGGGTAACGTTACTGTTAGAAACAAGATACACACTTGCTTCTGTAACGTTATAGATCTGATCAACGTTTATTATTTCTTTCAAAATGCTTTAAAATCCATGGATGATAGACATTCTTCATTGGGTTCAGTACTAGCAAGCTAGCTAGGTAGCTAGCTGGCATCTGACTAATCTAAAACAGAGTGAAAACGTGCGGCTGAGGTTAACTTAAAACTACGGCAAAATGAGAGCCAAATCGTGTTCTTTTGGCTGGAGCAGCGCTTTAAAGTACCATAAAGTAGGCTAAGTTATAAGATAATGTTCCAATCAACCGATTTCTTTTCAAACGTGACTTGCTTAGTTGGGTTTTGTTTACTAGTGGCAACGGTTGCTAAGGAAAGAAAAGTGATGCAGGCAGTAGCTTTTCTGCACTTTGAAACTGTTGGGTGTTTGCAGCTAAAAGTGTTAGGATGTTTCACCTTACAGCAATAATATACCTAAATATTACTTGTTTAATTGTAAATAGTTTGTAAATATCCGAATTGAAGGGGGACATTTCTTCTACGTTTTGTAGTATGAGATTTATTTCTGGTGTTTGACTTTTGCTTTGTGGTAGGTCAAGTTCATTCCACTCAAAATAGGTATTCTCCTGTTGTTACTTATTGTTACTTTGGCCTATCCCGGTCCTTTAGTTTTCTTATTGAATAACCCCAGTTGGCAATACATTTAAGTAATTTTATTAATCTTAGTTTGTTTGGTACTGCTGAGGCATGAGAATGTAATAGGCTACTGTTTATGTCCCCCAAACCCCAGACAGGGACATAGCCCAAGTTAAAATTCCAGTATTTTCCACAGCCATTTGACAATTATCAGTAGGAGCATGGTCATGTAATGCTTGAATGCAGTAATATGTGATACCTTCAATCTGTTGAAGTATCTCATAATTTTTCAAGTCTCAATTTGTTTTTCCAAAATTCACCAGAAGTCACCATTTAAGGGTTTCATTTTCAAAAATGTCCTACGGTGGGGCATGTCCCCTGTCTGCAACTTTGTGCTGCATACTTTATTTTAACCACCAGCCGCCACTGCCAGCTACCCAATGAAACTCTCAGTCTGATTTAACAAAACTAAGCGCTTAGAAGACAGTGTTAGGTTGTGAGTTAAGCTACTTTTTTTTTTACCAGTTAAGTCAGTGTATGGATGATTCTTACATTTGTCTTTATTATCAACAATTAAAGTATATTTTAGGACATTGATTCATATCTTCTCCTTTTTTGCCGTTTTATATTGTTTTTTGTATATTTTGTCTAAAAGCCTTTGTGCCTTTTTTAAGGGGCTTGTTGAAAAGCGCTATATACTTTCCTTACCTAATGTTTTGATTATTCTCTCATTAATTAATAAATAGTTAGAATCAAATCACACAATATCCTGAAGCCCAATGAAAAATATTTGAATTGCTTTTTAATTTCAAAGACATGCAGTTTAGTTTCATAGAAGATTCTAAAGAATATTCAATAATCAAATTTACAAAGATCGACACTTGACATTTTTGCAATTCATCAACATTAATAAAACTTGTGGATTCATTTTTTGGAAATCAGTATGTTTCAACTCTTTTATGAATAGATAAAGGAATAATTTCCCATCTAACTGCTTGATAAACTTTGTGTGTAATGTATTTCTTCTCTTCCTTGGCATCATGAGCAGCTCCACTACGTACCTAAGAAATCGGTTGAGGTCTCCGTGCCTCATGTATTCAAACACCATGGCCAGCGGCTCTCCGTCCGTGCACACGCCGTAGAATCGCACAATGTGCTGGTGTTGGAGCACCGTCAGAAGCTCCGCCTCCCTCTGGAAGTCCTGCCGGGTGGACTCGTTGGCGTCCTTGAGGGTCTTTAACCACACAACATGAAGATTAAGGTTACTTAGCATTTAAAAAAAGCAAAACGTTCTAAATGAACTGTGTTCAAAGTAACCGAAAAAAGTAAAAGTCAATTTTGTGAAACATAAAAGTAAAGTCGCTGTTATAGAGCTCTATGAGGTATTCCTTCATTGGACCCAGAATACGCTCCTGCTTATGAGTGATGATGTGTTGCAATAAAAGCAAAGTCTGATTAATGGCAAGATAAATCTTTGCAGAGTCAGATTCATTGTCTCATTTTTATCCACTGCGGTTTGCATTAACCTGTTGTAACGTGAGCTGTGTATTAAACCAGCTGACTGTCCTCTACAAAGACATCTCACTCTGAAACCGCAGGATGTTATTTCAGTGCATGGAGGATTTAAGTTTGAATGCAGTGTATTTACCCTTGATGATGTGGTATCAAATAGCAGATATTTGGGAGAGCAGACAGGAAGAGGGAGTTGGGGATAACATACAAAACGTGTCCCGAGCTGGACTCCCCAAAACGTTACTTGTTGCAGTTCATACAGATAAAACTGTTTTTCTGTTTTGGTTTATGGTTGGAGGGAATAAAACTACAGTAATAGTGTAAGTAAAGTTGACATAATGAAGAATAACGGTGTGAATTTACTCACCTTGATGGCCACCAGCATCTTGTCACTGTCGGGGCTGAGATGCGCACACTCTGCCAGGTAGACCTTCCCAAACGCTCCCTCACCTAGCTCCCACTTCAACACAATGTCCTGTCGTTTAATATGCTGGACACCTGATCATGAAGTAAAGAAAATGTTAGAGAATCTGTGTGAAATGGTGTTTGTTTGCACCAAAATGTTACAACTTTAGTGCTATAGTTTACTTTACTTCCCTAATGAAATCCATTTTGTGAAACCTAATAAAAAAACGAACCCAAACCTAAAAAAAACAGACAATGTTAAAACACTGCAAATGAAAAAGTGTTTGGCGTCAATAATAACAACAATCAAGACACTGAGATGTAATTATATTTCGGGGAATGAGCAGATTTTAGTTCAGTAACACTCACACATGTCTTTCTCCTTGATGATCCCACAGAAGTACTGTGGGTTTTCTACAAAGCTGGATAAACCAGAGTCTTCATCTGAGGAAGGCGGGCTGGTTCCAAAGTTCATAAAACGAAGCGACACGGCCAGATCATCCCCAGTGCCCAAAACTGATGAACCTAAGGAAATGGGGAGGGATGCAAACAAGCCAAACTGAGTGATATGTAACATCTAATCAGACTCCAACCACTTGTGATTGCATTGGCCATCAAATGAAAATTCAGAGCTCATTTTTTCCCCCTTAGAGGAATTGACGCTCTCCACTAGCTAGTCTGCACATTTACTGATGCCATGGTGACAGATGATGACGAGCTCTAATAATCACCATCATCAACCATGCAGCAATCAGGACACATTGAAGTGAAAAAAGGGGAAGGAAGCCTGAATGGTTAGCAACCCCCGACTACAGTGCGTATTAAAAGCCAAACAAGTGGGGCCCAAATTGTAAAACCCACTCAGCAAGGCAAACCACAGAACCCCTAGAGTCCAACACGGTAGAAAATGGAACAACAAAGAGAGAGCACAGAAGCGATGGAGGGAAGGAAAGAGAGAGCAGGGTCCACTTAGGCAATCAGGCCCACTTAGGCACTTTGTGAGTGAGAAGGGTAGATGTATGTGTGTGTAGGGGAGGTTGGGTCCGAGTGGAGCTTTATCACGTCTAGCTGTTCCTCCATCCATCCGTCCATCCATCCATCAATCCATCCATCTTCTTTAATGGCCACCACCACGTGGCGGTGGCCAAGGGAGGTTTCTGCCGCCGCTCTCATGCAGTAATTAAGGCACTTTAGCCCGGCCGACACAGCGGCACACAGCTCAGTGGAAGTCCTATATTAGTCTGACTATCCTGCACATTACCTTCTGAGAGCCTGAAAGAACAATCTACGATTTGAAACAATAATTCGGCAGAACGTTTCAATATGGCTCATTGCAGTTTGCATTTCATGCCTTGAGATTGAGGTTCTGTGCTGACACAATGTCGCTGGTACAGGTATCATTTTAACTCCAAACATGTTGTTAGAAAGTTATCTTGAAGGCACAGGTGAAACTTTCAGTGGTTCCTGATTCTTGCTGAAGATTTTACTGTTGTTTCCTGTTCCTGTTTCCTGCTTTTGTATTTATGCTATGCTAAGCTAATACACTTCTGTCCCTAGCTCTTTGTTAGCACTAAGGTGAAATCCTCCTATATAAAAAGAATGAATTTTACCTTCATATTCAGCGCAAAAAAAGAAGAAAAATGAGCTTAAATATAAATGAGTCATTCAATCATCTAGCTGCTATATCACACATGCAGTAAATTAGTTTCAGTGATTGTGATTTTTACTTACGGTGGATCCCAAACTTGGAATGCTGACCGCACTTGTTGATAACCAAAACCATGACGAGAAGAAAAATGCAGGCAAACGCAGCGAGGCTCACAGCCACCAACACCTGTTCAAACAAAGACAGATTTATTTGCCACACTAACTAAAATCCCAGCGAGTTATTACATTTGTTTTTGGGAATAACGACGCGCAGACGTACCACAAACACGCGACTCTCCGAGTTCTCTGTGACGTCCATGTCTGATTTGTTTGTCGGTGCTGAAGGGAAGACATTAAGATTTGTTAAAAAAAGAATTACTCAGGATATATGTCACGTTAAGTGCATGCAGTATTTCTACGATGAAGAATAAAAAAATACTTACTTGGAACGACATCAGGGACTAGCATGAGGGAACAAGAACACAAACATCATCAATGAGTACACAAACTTCGTTCATATTGATTGTTTTGAAGTATTTAACATTTTTACACACATACACATGAATGGGCAGTGATTTCTAAGAGCTTATCATTACTTCAATAACTTAATATATACTTTTATCTTCAAAGACAGACTGGTTCAGGAGCTACGTATCATTAATTGATTAATTATGAAGTCCTTCCTGATTTGTCCCTCACTCGTTGCTTTCTAGCAAGCATTTTGTGGACCGTTTTATAAAGTGTTGCAAAAAATTAAGCTATTGTTCCAAGTGGCAGTGTTAAAAAAATAATTTTCAGATTCTTCTTTCTGCTGCCCTAATGGCTTCCTTGGCTCATAATGCTCAGAGAAAAAACATCCTGCCACTCCCAAACTGTTTCAGGAACTCACCTGGAATTATCCCCTCAGGATCTGAATGGTCGAAGGGGTTTTCCATGAACAGCCCCTCAGCTGTGGCCTCATCCCTCCCCAGATGGTTCTGCACGATCAGAGTGTAAAAACCGTTGTTGATGTGGGTGGGTTTGTTGAGGAAGAGACACCCGTGTTTCACTGATCCGTCACCCAGATCGGGGATAAGCTGGGTGTATGTGTATGTGCTCATTCTCAGTTCCCTGTCATTGTTGCGCCAAGTGATATTTGGTTCAGGATTTCCATCCACAGCAAAGGGGAAACACCAGTGGTGCTGCGGCTCAGCGTCCTTCAGGAAGATGATTTTGGCTGGAACTGTTGAGATACCAGATTTGGGAGTTTGGTAGTGGTTAGAGAAGTAGGAGATTGGGAATGTGAAAGTGTTTACCGATTAAATACTCCTGACTGTGTACTTCTAAACTGGAAGTCAATTAAGAAAGTAGAGACTATAATGGTTCCATAAATTTGCTCCTTATCTTTTTGATTCGAAAATGATACCACGCTTGTGTCTGGGTGGTAAATAGGAAGTGACAGTATCTTAGCTTAGCATAAACACTATAAACGGGGATATAGAGTACAGCCTGGCTCTGTCAAAGGGTAGAAGAAAAATCCCCAAATGAATCTGCAGCTATTTAAATGGTTTATTTAGTTTTAAAATACATTCTCTGGTTTTAACTTCTCCAATGAGATGATTTTCTGCTTTGCTCTTACAGAAAAGGTCCAGGAAACATCACTATTTATGTAAGAGTAACCACATGATTAATCGATTGAGAAATAATCAACACAACTTTTATTATATGCCATGAAATCTTATTTTCTAGTGTAACAAATAACCAATACTGACAAATGATTAGTAGTGAGTAGTAGTAGTTGGGTATAAAGCACAACATGTTTGTGAAGTACATGAACAAAGGTAGCATTACATGGAAAAACTCAAAAGAGTAGAAGTTCTGAATACTAAAAACTGTACATAAGGACAGCACATATGTACTAAATGCACTTTGACATTTTAAATGACTGTTTTTTGCTTGTAAATGAGTCAACTCATCATTACGGAGGTGCTCGTTTAAATGCGCAAGCCTGAGATTTAATGCTTAATGTGCATCATAATCATGTGTAACATAAAGTCAGAGGTCGGTGAAGTGCCCTATAGGATCCTCTCTGAGTTTCCATGAATCAATGTTCTCCATCTGTACTGCAAACCTGTGCTGACCTGCTATTAATAATGAATCCAGGTCGTTGTTGCGCCCCCGACCACAAAAGCTACCTGGAAGCTTTGCTGGATGTGAAGTTACAGGAAATGGCCTCTTTTAGATCGAACACGACTCTCAAGTGCAGAGACCCCTTATGCCAGCCTCATACACACTGACAAGGGTGCTGCTCTTAACCCATGACCCAGCCTCTCAAAGTGCTGTGCTAAGGGGATACTGAGGCATTTGTCTTTTATTATCCAGACCTCGCTGGATTCTGTTGCTGAGTGAAAATTAGCGCAGTTAATCATTTTTAAATAATCATCCATTTAATAAACTTACACAAGGTATTTCACTGCAGGGGTTAAAATGAAGGCTGAAATGATGTTTAACGTCGTCACTGAAGAACTAGACACCAAGAAATTATTTGAGAAAATACACAAAATTATTCCTAGCATCCCTCCAGGCACACTCCTTGTTAACTGGAACCTTTGCATACAAAATATTACCTTTGTCATTGTGTATGTTGATAAAACGTGCACTCTGAATCCACCTTTTAACGTTAAAGTAAAAAAGAAAAATATAACATTGCAAAAAACATGTTTTAGAAAAGCTCTTCTATGAAAGGGAAGCCACACGGGCACCATGAATCAATGGCACAGAGAGCCACTCAGCAGTAAACACCCACTGTTCTGGGAGGTAATTAAGAGTAATTAAAGGGCTAGCGGTTAACGAGTGTCCGTCCACCAGGGGGGCTGATGTTGATAGATTAGCTGCACTAACGCATTTACAGACTGCCAATCACTGCGGATGAAGCGGTTTTCCGGTGTAGGAGGGAAAAGTCCATTAGCACAGGCTCAAATCAGATCTTAGCACGGGTTATCAGCCCATTTTCCTGACGTTCATTATCTGTCCCTTGATGCTCGTGCATTTGGCTTCAGCTGAATAGGCGCCCTCGCTCTTTTTGGCTTTATTTTCTAATGAGTGTCACTGTGTTGGTGATATATGATATTGTTTAGGGCAGTATTTTTTCAGTAATGTATCGCTAATGCATCTGACTCTGTTTTGTGTGGGGCCGCTGGGTGCTGTCATTCCTCGGTGTTGCTCAACTTCCAGATGCACTAATGCATCTGAAGAAAACAACAGTAAACCTCCTGGGTCAAGCTGCAACTGTAACTTAGAAGTACGAGGTGAAAGAGTTCTTTAAGAGCAAGGAGAGGTAAGTTCACTGTCTTTTGTCCTCTCATCGTATCCCCTGCATTAAATGACTAGCCTTACCTGCAGCACTTCACTCATATTATTTTAACACTTCTCACCAGTCCCCAGAGTGAGTGGCAGATGACAAAGAGCTCCATTAGAAGCGTGGTGGGTACATACTCGTATTTGTAGAGGGGGCATTTAGAAGAAAATCAGTGCAGTGCTTTTTTCTATTCTTTGGCTGTCCACCCTGCCTGCACTAGAAAAAAAATTGCCCGTGTGTTCTCGCCCTAACCTCCATTAAGCCCGACGACTTGTATTGAGCCCGTGAGCTTTCAAAAGTGTGGTTTTATTTTGCAGGCACTTACACTCAATGTCCAATGGCACCATCTCCTCCCCGGGCCCAGCTTGGTTCTCGGCCTCACAAGTTAGGTTGTGCAGGTTGTCATCGGAAGAAACGTTGGTGAGGAAAAGGACCAGCTCTAACGTGGAGCCCCAGATTCTCTCCTGTTAGCAGCAGACGGCACAGAAAAAAGAGCAGAGGAGGTTAATGCAGCCCGGTCACAACAACATATGGATCACTTAGAGGTATACAGGTTAGAGGGATGAAATGGGATCCAATTTTCTACATTTACTGAAGATCAATAGAATACAGAACCCAACTGAACCTTTTTTATTCAGGTTTAAGCTACAGTTTATCTAAATAGCTCACAACACAGCGAGACCGTGAAAGAGTCAAACAATTATTAAATAAATACAACTTTTATAAATTCTACACACAGACATGTCAGCCTGGACAAATACAGCCACAAGCAGACAGGCAGAGTTAAAAGCAAGTGTGTATTTTAGAGTTAAACCTTACAAGCATCAAGAGAGGTCAAATAGACGAGGGAAAGGAATAACTTACATTTCGGGTAAGACACTTACAAAACAGGAAATCCTAAATCTAGAGACAAACTAGGGATCTCAGGTGTTTGACAGTATTTATTTAGGGACAGGAGTTCACAATTGTGTACAGTACAAGGGCCAATTTGTGCTTATAGGACATTAAAGGTACGTTTTTTACTAAAGCAGAGCCCAAAGGCACAATTCAAAAATGTGCCTTAAAGCGCTTTAGAACACTTTCTATCCTCAGACCATTGATTTGTATCAGGAAAATCTATGAAAAAAAACTTCAAACTGGAAGAGAGACAGAGAGCCATCCTATTTTCAGTACTTGTTAATATCTTTATGAAACAAACATATATTGAAAGGTTTATTACCTGAGTGAAGAAGTGAGAGCGGAGATTGTCAGTTTGCCATCTCACGCTGGGCGTGGGACTTCCTGTCACTTGACACGCAAACGTCAGGTTGCCTCCTTCTTTAATTTTTGAGTCTTTGAAGGAAACAATAGTCACCTCGGGTAGACCTGAGAGGAGCAGAGGAGAGTGAACACAGGTGGCTAATGTGTCGGTACAACGCAGTGTGAGGAGCCATAGGTTTTTTTTGCAGCTGTTCAGAGAAACTCTCCCCTATGTTTCCTGGCAACAAGATGTTCCTGCTTAATGTGATTAAAACAACAATGCTGAATTTCTTCTCTGCATTTCACTGTTGCCCCGCTTGTTAAAGGAATTCATTTGCAGAATAACAACAAATGGTTATTTATTATTCTTTATCTAGTTTCAAATATTGATTGCACCAAATAAGAGAGAATATGTAGAAGATAAAACAACATATTTTTGACATCCATTAAGATATAGAAAAATTGGAAAAAATAGCTATATTCTCCACAATAGTGCAACTTTAATTGAATTACCTAATTAAACTCCTTAAAAATATCATCTCTTACTTCCCCTTCATTGAAAAATCCAGAATCTAAAATATGAACACTGTATTGTTGTATTTGATCCATGCTTTACACATTTTACTGTAGACGTGCATTACATGCAACATATCAGATATTACTCACTGCAGTTGTCTATCACCAAGGAGTTGAGGGGTACTTCTTGATGATTGGAGTAACAAGACAACATCTGGTTGTCCAGGTCTCCACGTTCATTATGCTGCCACTGCTGGAGCCAGTGGAGGTCACATGAGCAAATGAAGGGGTTGTCCCTCAAAACCCTGAAGAGAAAGAAAGAAAATGAGCTCACCTGGAAAAAACTTACAAATTGTATCCCCACTTGTTGAAAAAAAATTATAATAATAATACAAATTGTATTCCCTTTAATTCTCTGACAAGAACACACAAGGTAGACAAGAGCATCAACCTTCAATTTAAATTAAAATGAAATTCAATTTCAAGAGAAAAACTTTTACTTTACTTCATTTAATACTTGTTTAACCTTTTATGCTCACTGTATTGTGTTACCACATAAGAGTTGCTCTCTCCTTTTTTGAACTAATATCAATATTAGAATATGTATTTTTTGATAGTTTATAAATCTTTGAAGAATTTCACCTTTAGATAAAAACGAATTGTCTAACCCTGTTATTTTAAATAATAACCTTTGACCTAATACTCTTCCCCGATTAGCTCAAAAGAACGTGTCAATATTTTGCTAGCAAGACTCAATTAATAACTAAAGATGCAAAGCAAAACGTTTTTAAGATTATGCATCACAATTTAAACATTTAATACCTTAAAAAAATGTTTCTTAATGTCAGCCATTGACATTAAGAGTAATTTATTGCAACAAAACTGATGGACACATTTAGTAAAATACACTGTTGCCAACAGACAACTAAGAACCAAGACGTAGGCTCCTGCTTGGCTGAATATAATTATTTTATCTGTTGATGTGCAGCCTAATGAGTGACATTATTTCTTCTTGAAAGCCAACTTCTTAGGCATGGGTCTTACTGAGCAAGAGAGATGGAGAGAGAAAGAGGGGAGTGTGAATGAAAAGAAACTCACAGGTTGAGCAGTGGTAGAAAATGAAACACCCTCCAGGAGATGTGTTCCAGGGAGTTTGATGCCAGGTTCCTATGAAACAAAGAGAAAGCACACATTTGTAATGCTGGTTTTTGGCTGAACATTATGTAACATAACGGTAATTAAACCTATTGTGTGCCTGTTTGCTCTGGCTGAATAGTTAGCATTAGAGTAAAGAACCACCCGCAGAGAATAAGGGAGTACCTTGAATGTGTTCCTGCCACAGGAAACATCTTTTGAGAAATCAACAAAACTATTCTCAGCCTAAAAGAAAGAAAAGTTAAAGTAGAAGTATTGTTTTTATTGTTTGTAATCTAGTCCTGTTCTGCAGTTGAGTCATGCTGTGATTTGATTGATCACTTTTAGAGCAATGCTTACCTGCTTGGAATTACTCTCAGTGGAAAACGTTAATGCATCCAAATGGGTTCTGATCAATTACCTTGGCAAGTATTTCACACCAGCCAGGAGCCACATTCACAAACACCTCCGGCACACCTCTCTCAGGCTATGCTTAGTGTTCAGTAAATAAGGTGATTAGTCCAGAGTCACAAACACTTCTCGGAGGAAGGAAGCATCTCGGCTACAGAATTGCATTTAGCAGAAAGGTTTCCCATTTATTGTTGACATTTTACTATTTCTATGCATTGAATAAATACTGAGAGTTTCAAGCCATGTGAGCTTTGGAGCTCTCAGTCAGTCCGTCCACTACTATAGTTCAGATGGAAATATCTAAATGGCTATTATGTGGATTAATATTGAGTTTTGAATCAGTGTTTTCCCAGTCTGAGATTAATAAAGTAATTCTTAACATTAATGGTCCCCAGAGAATGAATCATGGTTTTGGTGATCCCCTGACTTCCTTATAGTACCAATAGAAGTTGGCCATTATTGACTTTTAGTGAAATATTTGCCTTTCAACCATGTTGAGACATTCATGGAGGATGTACCATAGTGGTTTTGGTTATCCAGAAACATTTTGATATTGACATTTGTTGTTTTTACATGAAATATCTTTTTTTTGCCATCAAAAACACATAGCTTACCCACTCAGGATAAATTATAAAGACTTTGGAGATCCTAAATGTTTTTACTTTTGTGCCGTAATCATATCCTGATTCTTGAATTGTCGAATACTTTCAGTTTAGTTTATGACTAAATACCTGCTAAGCTATTGTCTCTATGAGTAGCCATAGTTGTAGTTCTTTTCTTTAGCTAATTTGAAAATGTTAGAAACCCAGCATGACAAACTAGGACATTTTGTAAATAGTATAAATGCTTCACATTAGCATGTTAGCGATGTGCTCATGCTACAACGCAGTGCCTAAGTAAACTAATATGATGGGCTTTAGCTAATTTTTCAAAACATTTGAATTCAAACATTCATAATGTAATCATACCTCTAAAACGATGTATGTGAAGCAATCATTTTGATCCTGTGATGGAGGAATGCTACTGTGCGTATCTTTTTACCAATCCTCTCAGGGCACTAACATGTCATCACAGTGGCTCTCAAATGATCCTCAGACAGCCAAAGAAGCCAGGCTGTAAATAAACCTCCCTCAGAAGATGACAAATAGCCACACTGGGGAGCACGCACATGGAAGCCAATACATATTCACTCTGGCAGGGGCAAGGGTTCAATTATTTGTTTTCCTTGCTCCCAAAAGTTCATGTCAGATGGGTTAGCCATTGGGGCTTATCCATTACCAGCTCGATTCCTGCCTGGGCCCACAGGGGGAGAGCACAGCCGGGAATAGCAGCTCAATTTCTTTTTGCCATTTTTAAGGACAGGATTTTAGACAATTGAGTAAGGATTGTGGGGAAGACAAGCGAACAAAGAGAAAGGAAAAGCAGTTCAAGATAGCCTCCTGCTTAGTCTGGTTATAGTCTGTCCCTCTTAATCTCAGAAATTCATCCGTCACGCAGAAGCCCCTGTACTTCACCCAATCCGGCCTACCCTCTCCCCCTACAGTGAAGTATTGATTAAGTGATAATGGACCCTTAGTGGAGTGTATTTATTATGCATCAGTTGTCGATAATCCGCCAAACTGAGCGAGTAAAAGGTGACTGGTGGATGTCTTCTCCAATTTCTCGAGCTCACCCCACCTACCTCACCTCCTCCACCACCACCCCCCCCATATCTGGTCCTCGTAACCCGTCTGTCTTTTAGATAAACAACATCAGACATGTTGCACTGCACGCGCTCAGTGAAACGATGAGGACAAGATGGTGGCGATAAGGGTCAGCTGCTGATGAATAGACAGAGATGATTGTTCCAGTCGATAAGTCTTCATGGTATTATTTATTGTTGGGCCTGGATTGAGAGGCCAAACAGATCAGACATGTAATGACTGACCCAATTTACTGGGTGTGACTTTGACATATAAGTGAAAAGTTTGCAATTTAAATACCTAGCTTTATGTTTCTTTTCTAGATGATTGAAAAGCAGGTAGTGAATCTTGAATCTATATTTACCATCAAACAAAAATAATATTATTTTATGATACAGCATGTTGAAGCCTTCTGAACACTTTGGAAACTAAGAAGACATCTACCAGTTACCTTGTACTTTTGGCTACAAAGGAACATTAAGTAAATTGACAATTTTGAAACCTTACAATATAACATTTTTAAATATTCCTTTTAGAGAAACTGAAATCAATTGTGAATAACACTAATTCAACTTGTAAACATGTATAATGGGATCAAATGTCAAAAAACCTCCTTAATATCAATTCGGAAAGGATTAAAATAAATGCAATTTGTGGTTTCAGTATCCTAAATTAGCTCACAGATTTACCAGATCTGTGGATGAGTAATACAACTATTTGATCAAGTGTCTGAGTCACCGTGTGCTTTTGAGAACTGTTGCTCTCTCATTATCTGACGTGCAACATTAAAGGGTTTGCTGAACACTGACTGACAGCGACAAATAGGCTGACCCACATACAGGTCAGAACATGACACAGGGAAGACAATCCTTTTGTATTGACGAGGACACTTACACATACTGCAGCTTGAGGTTGAATTGGAAGGCATTGAAAGAGATGAGCCTCAGCTTACATGATGTGACCGTGCTGGAGAGGGAGAAAAAGCACAATGATCATTAAAACACTATCTGCGCATGAAGCATTACAACTCAGAAACACTGAAACGTGTGTGTGTGATAAATAAAAGCAGGAGTTGCATTATTGTCACATTTAATAAATCTGCTAATATTTTCTTTTTCGTTTTTGATTAAAATACTCCCTGTTTGAGAGACCGAAATCTGTCAATTTTAGGTATTTCTACTTAAAAAAAGGGCTTTGGTCAAGGCCATTTGGTTCTACTTCGGGGAAAACTCATTTCCACAGCGTACGATGACATTTTGGACAATAGTATGCTCCCAAATTTTAGGAGAACCCTAAACCCCTCCTGAAAGAGTGCTAGCTTACCATCCGAACTGTAACCAGGCCTTGAAAGACAAGCCTTGGATTTCTACACGCTGATTGTGTATATAATTAACATTTTGGGGGGTTGTTTAAGCCTTTCCATAACCATATAGTCTTGGGAGTAGATTCAAATGCCTCATATAAGGTAGCCACTCATCTTGGATTGACTATCAGTCTGACAACGATTTAGCATCTGAGAATAACAAAATTAAAAAAGTTATATTGTCGGCCAAAAACTGATGAGTTTCTGAAAATGTATGAAGGCAAATGCCACAGACTGTTTTCCTGCATTCAACCAAAGCTGGCTCAAAGTTCATAGGCTAGTGCTACTGAAGAGTACAAATAGAAAACAAAATTCTTACAAATACCAAAATGTGTCTGCCCAACAACAGCAACTCTGGGTTCAGTGTCTTCCTCATGGACACTGGATATATGAAGGATAATGAAATGCCAATCTTGTGAATAAAGGTAGACCCACTCTACCTCCTGAGCCACAGCCTCCACAAATCTTTTTTCTCAGTATGCTACAATAAAACAGTATTGTGTTAGTATAAACACATGCACTCATGACCACATGTCTTTTTCTTACAGTAAATTGTATTAGTTGTAAGAAAATACATACAGGTTTTTCAGTTCTCTGTAGTTAACGAGATCAATCTCTGTTATATTCTCCAGGGCGTCTTGGTTTTCAATGTAACTGGTGAGCAAAAGATGAGAGGGAAAGAGAGAGAGTTACAAGGTAAATGCATACATTTGTTAAGACGTTCAGCCTTATGTTGTAGATAATCAATTCAAACCAAACTACATGAAGGTAACAGAAGGAAAAGAAAGCACATTAATTCGTTTTTTTTAACCAGA
Organism: Eleginops maclovinus; assembly: GCF_036324505.1. Taxonomy (NCBI): domain Eukaryota; kingdom Metazoa; phylum Chordata; class Actinopteri; order Perciformes; family Eleginopidae; genus Eleginops; species Eleginops maclovinus. Next base: position 8,055,210 of record NC_086351.1, on the reverse strand, counting down.
GACATGCAAAGACAATCATCATTTGTGTTCATCAATTAGGACATTTCTACCAACCAATTAAAGGAGACAATCAAATAATAATTTGACATTTTTACAAAGCAGTTACTGTATGTACCAAGAACATCAAAAAGGCTGTCCATTTTTACACAAAGAACACATAGAAATGCCTTTTGAAGGACATTTAAGACTTAACACTGAAAGCAACAAAGAGGATACACTTGAATTGGAGTCACCTGTGTAACATTTGTCTCAATAATGACTAACTAATTACAGAACCCATTAATTTATCTGTTTATAGACATTATAGTGAGAGCAGGGAGAAAGAACAGGAAAGAAGGAGATGGGAACAAACACATTGGAGGGAGTTTTTCTCCAAATTCAACCCCAATGACATGGCTGACCTCCCTGACACCCACTGAACAAACAGATAACAAAACAAGATGTAATTTCCATGGACCCGCAAACCACACAGCTTATATAAGAACTTCATCTACTGCTCATGTGGAAAAAGAATAGCGCCTTAAGAGATTGCCGGGTAGACAAGGCTGATGGGAAAGACTTCTCAATGAGTAATTTTCCACTTTTCCAGACATAGCCTTCCTCAGAATAACTAGTGAGCTGTAGATCAATTCAGCACTCAACACAAGGCCAGCCATCTCTTTTCATGGGATGTTTGAATAGATGGCTTGATCGGACCTAAAAAGGATTTTGCTGGAGCAAACTGTCCAACATATTCTCTGCGTTGTCCATTTATCTCAGGAGGACTCTCAATTTATCTACGTGAATGTATTAAGCTCTCTCATGAACATATGATAATATCCTTTGGGCAGCATTCCTTTTTAAAAGGATTAACAAAGATATCATTATTTCCAGGAGACTGCCTTCAAAAGGCCCCATTGGAGGATAATTGAAAAAGTATAATATTAAATGATGAGTGTATTCAATGTATTATGTGCATCAACGTTATATTAAAACATTTACCTCTTTACGGAAAATTAAATAAGAATCAAGCACTTTAAGGTTAGTTTGTTGGAATCTAAACTGAAGGGAAAATCAACCAACCAACTGTAGCATGTTTTACAAAATTGCAAAAACGATTTATTGTCTGAATAACACTTTTTTGTTTGAAATGATGATCCATCCATCCATCATCATCCATCCATCCATCCATCCATCCATCCATCCATCCATCCATCCATCCATCCATCCATCCATCCATCCATCCATCCATCCATCCATCCATCCATCCATCCATCCATCCATCCATCCATCCATCCATCCATCCATCCATCCATCCATCCATCCATCCATCCATCCATCCATAATATGACTACAATTTCAATAAAAGCATCAAATGTTGCTCCTAATATGCTGCTAGTTCGACAGATTTTCCACAGCAATGATTATCAGTTTATAGTTCTCTGTGAAATCCTACTAATATTTGCAATATGAATTAGAGCTGTGATAAAATGTAATCAATAGTGAAGTGTTTTCCTCTGAAATGTAGTAAAGTAAAATAATTGGTTGGCTCTGATGAATAGATAGAAGTATATGATCTATGGGGGCACCCCCTTTGCCATACAGTACTGTATGTGCCAATTATTTGAATATAGATTTTTTCCCATGGTTTTATAGTGTTCAGTGCATATGCCAAAAAATACCTGCAGTAATTTCTAGTTGATGACAGCCACTTTCAGCATGTGGCGTTGTTTCAACCTCCCAGTTCCCTGTTTGTCGGCTGCAACACACAAACCTTTTTATTCCTGTCTGATTGTCCCACACAGCAATAATGTGATTACAGGGCAGGTGGGCCCAGGATCACCCATCGCCCTTACTTATTGGATTGAGCCAAGTAGGTTGTATATCATCTATTGTTCCCGGGTGGAGGCATTGACTGGCAATTCACAAAATTGAATTTATAACTCAGCATATGATGAATTTTGGCCCCTGTTCCACAGTTAATGGCCCCTTGTTTGTTCTGCGTATCGGCTGTATTGCCTCGCGCAGCCAATACAGAGAAGTGTTGTTGTTTGCTGGCATGTACAGCACCGCGGTAAACAGAAGCCGAGAATGGTCCGCTTACTTATTGATTGAACGGTTTAGAGAGAATGTTGAGCCTCACCCTGAGCTCTACGAAACATGTTTAGCTGCAGGTACAAGGAAATACCTCTGAGATAAGAGAGAGAGAGAGGGGAGGAAAAGAGAGGAGAAGGAGGGGGAAGGGGAGGAAAAGAGGAGAAGTATGGCATATCAGTGAATAGAGGCAGAAAGCAGCAGTAAATTGACTTGCTCCACCGAAATAGCATTTCACAAATGTAGTTCCTTCTTAACAAGTGCTAATTGCTCAGATCTGGGGAAAGGAACAAAGAGAGAACAGCGTGGTGGTGAGGAGAGTGACATTTACTTTTCCATGTAGAAACTGATGGTGGGTTGCATAATAATACAGCAGCCGTCTTTAAATCACAGGTGGTCAGTTTCTACTTCCTTTTTCATACAAAGTTTTAAAAAGTAAAATAACAGTCATCTGCTGCTGTAGCAGTGTGAGTTGTCTCAGTTCATCTGAGCACTAACTGTAGTTTTATTCAAATACATCCAGGGATTGCCTTTCCATAAATATGTGACAATCAAAAGTGTGGCATGTATGGCTGTAAATAACAACCTACATCAAACTGTCCTCCAGCATCAAGTGTCCATCACAAGCCGTCTTTTCTATTTCTTCTCTTGAGCACCAGTTGAACCACATCAAAGGAACACAGATTAGGTCGGAACAACCTCGACCCAGGTCAGCTGATCTTTTATCAGAAGTGGAATGTACATTTGAGCCTTAAAAATTGATACAACACTGTCTACAACCAATCATATCTCAGATTACAGCTTGCTGGTCTGTACCATGGATAAAGCATGGCGGTCAATGTGCATGAAGTAATGATGTGATAACCTCCAGAACATCGTACACATATTTCTTGTCCTGTGGTCGAGTTAAGGACTGGGATTTGTTAACACTGACTTTTAATCTTCAAATGCTTACATCTAAGGATGCTTTGAAGTATTTGTTGGAAGTACATTTTGTCAAATACAAACAGCAGGCAGCAGTAGGAAGGTTCAAACTGAAGTCAACAGAATAACATGTTGATGTACTGAATGCGCACTCTTTTAAATGAGTTTCATTAAAAGAAGAGTCAGATCTTAAACTCAAACAAACATGCAGCTCTCATCACAAAAAAAACCAAACTCTTGTGAAGTTTTCTACTATACTGCAGAAGTCACTAGTACCATGATCCTTTAAAGACTCCCGAGGCCATATTTTGAGGCACAATGGATAATAGGACATCAGTTCCCGTCACTCTGCGGCAGTTATTGTCAGTAGCAATCCATAATGGATTTCCAATGACCAGTGTCCAAATTACTGCCATGCTAATGCATCTGAAACAGCAGTAAATTTACTTTATCAATCAGTTTCTGGATTTGGCCAAGAACAAACTCTCTTTACTCTCAACAGAGCAAAAATCTGACTCCAACAACAAGCAATAAATCACGCCTTGCATATCGCCCATTGTGATCTTGAGGTACCATTCTGATGTTTGGCTCTTGCACTTGGTTAGAAATCATAATTCTCTCTTGCTGAATACAAATTGACAAACGCTAAAAAACTAACTCTTCTCATGATATGAAACACACCAAATAATGTAGCTAAAAAAGTGACTAATGAGAAAGAAATAAATACCCACAAAGAAAACCATCAACCATAAGCATGCAAGCTCTTGTTAGTCTCAATCCCAGCATTAGAAAGCAACTTTATTGCTCTAACTTGAATGACATAGTCAGAGTTACACCTTCATTTATATGACTCATAGATTCATTTATTAGATGACTATATTTGAAACACCTGGACTAGATTAACAAACAATGGTACAACGCCAATCATTACCAGCAAACATTGACCTAGATTAGAACTGCAGATAAGGTATTACACCAGTTGCAGATCCATAAAAAAACAAAACACTGCCATTGAGAAACTCAAAACTATGTCAGCTCCAACCCAGAGTGACAACATGAGTACAAACAGAGAAAATCCATCTTGGCAAACCCACAATATCAAGGCAACTCATGCTGATTTTGTGGCACTTGCAGCGCAGGTGGCACATCATACTCACATCTCTGTCACATTCTCGCTCTCTTGTAATGCCAGTGCCGGGATGCTGGTGATACCATTGGGTTCCAGGCACTGCAGCATGGCGAAGGAACACCTGCAAGCCGCCGGGCAGCCTCCCAAAGCAGGCGCCGGTGCCAGGCTGAGCAGGGCGAGCACCAGGGGAAGTGCCAGGGGAAAGGGTGCCACAGCCATGCTCAAAGAGGATCTTCTCAGCCCCAGAGAAGAGCTTTGGCAGCTGTAGTTGGAGTTAGTGTCTGTGTGTTTCACCTAATGAAGAGTCAGCGAAGAGAGATGACGAGCTTTCACACACTGAGGCTCTTCTCTTGGCTCTCTGGCAGAGTGGAAATCCCAGCTGCTCAGGGTCTGGTGCTGAGCCACAGCTGTACTGAGCAGCAGGAGGGGCAGGCAGGCAGTCAGGCAGGCAGGCAAGGGGCCTCTGGGGACATGGTGGTAGTGGGCTGCAGCCTCTCTCTCTATCCCTCTCTCCTCCACGATGAAGGGAGGGGCAAGATAACAGAGGCCAGAGTCACCAGACACCTCCGAAAGCGAGAGGGGGATAAGGGAGGGGTTGGGGTTAAGGGTGTGTGGTGATGATGATGAGAGAAGGAGATGGGATATGGTGATGGAGATCTCATCTGCCCCCCATGGGTGAGAGATCTGCGGTCCTGCCAGCAGCTCAAGGTGCAAACAGAGCCAAGAAGTCAGGGCTCTTGGGTGCCTGTATGCATGCAGCGGCACTCACACAGACGCCACTATAGAAACATCTTGCCGGATGAATGGATGGATGTTTCTGTACTTGTAGAATTGATTGTTTGTAGGTTGGTGATTGTTGGGGCTCAGGAGGTCACGGATGAATTTAATGGCTGTGGGAAAGTGGTTAGGGGTTGGGAAACATTGTATCTACAATAAGCTGTTTTGTAACAGCGTGAACTCCCAGCAGGATTTATTGGAACTGAAAGCAAGAGACTATAGGTCTCCGAGCTGTTGTTTTTCTTCATAGAGTGTGTAGCACTTTGCATTTTTCTTAGTGTGATCCTAAAAAGGACTCAGAAAACTCTCCAATACTTTGCTGTGGAACTTCACCATTATCTTTAGCTATAGACTTGACAAAAACAAAGTGGTTTTTCAAATAGAATAATCTCAAAATGTAAGGCTTGAATGCTCCTCAGCTTTATTTTTTAAATTATATAAAGTTACCAAGTCCACGTCTTTGCTACATAAACTGCTACCAGCATAAACCAACCAAATCTTTGACTAACTGTCATTTAGTTGTCATGGAGTTCTATAAAGTCAAAGGGATGTTTAAGTGTATTCAGCGTCTAAGTAAAACTAGACTAGACTAAAACTAGAATACACTTGTAGAGTCCAGGTTCTCAAAGTTAAGAGTTGTGAAAGTTAGAGATGTCACCGACTGCTAGACCCTCCAGGGGCAGCTAGAAACTGCAAGGCAAGGGTCTATTGAAAGAGTCCCAGAAATAAACTTTGTACAGTAAAAATCTGGTAAATGTTGTTAATCAATCTGCTTAGTTTTTTTTGTTCTTTCACTTCTATTATTTTAATAGAATCATACCTTATCACTCATGTCAATTGCCATCAATCAATGTAATTAATCAACACAAGCAGCAAGTCAACCTCCCTCCATTAAACCATTACACCCATCGGAAAGAAATTCACATAAACAGATTTTTTAAACGTTTCTGAATTCAAGTTGTATCAATATAAAATGCTTGTTTTGTCCCAAAGACAGTCCTATGCCCAAGAAACAACAAATCCAAAACATTTGAGCAGATTTGAAAAATGTTTGAACAATTCAGGCCAATTCAGTCGACCTATGACCCCATGAACTTAGTTTTATAAAAGTGTGTGTGAAATGAATGCATAGGGAAATGCAAGTTGGTGGACAGTGCAGACGAGATTTCATCTCCACTTCTTGCATCGATGCGAAATTGGGAAGTAGCTCGACCAAAACAGGATGCTTGATTAATACATCACAGCAAATCATTGGGTTATTGACTGAAACTTTCTGGAGGTACAATCGGAAGTTATGGCATTTATGAAAAGGGAAATGAAATGTCACGTAGCCTCTTATTCGCGGTAAAAGCCAATCACTTGATCCGTAGCCTTGGTTGACCTCATGCTTACTAACCATGGTTGTCCATTTAGGGATTGTAAAGAAGGTAGATATGATTTCTAGATTTTAGAAAAGTAGTGTTATCCTCGATTGATAGGGTAACAAAAAAGTCACTCTAAATAAAAAATGTATCCTTGAGACAGGAGCCAGAGTGAGAAGCCTTATTCTTCAAATCCAGACAGCCTATATAAAAAAGAGCTATAGGAAACATAGGAAAGGAATAGCTTTTTCTGATTTGCTGAATAATTGTGTTAGATTGCCTTGGAAGACATTCAAATGGCATCACCGATTTACTGCTGTAAGCTTCTGCATTCCTCACTGAAGTAAACTAGGGAAGCTGTCCATCACACATGCTCTTTACATGAGCCGAGCCGTTACGACCGATGGTACAAATATTGTGCCCCACCCCCATTGCTCTTAGTCCCTCTTCACATGAGTAAGGTCATAGTGTCCCGACCACAATTACTGGCTATAAGCTGAATGGACATTTTTGCTGCCGTCGTCAGGATTATCTGGTGGCTTAATTACTGTTCCTTTTACGCCCCCATTTTTCTTGGTCTTAGCTCAGCAAATAGTTTAGAGGGACAAGGAGCTTATTCGCAGGAGAAGTGTTTGAGAGCTCAGGCAGAAGATGAAAACTGAACGGGAAGCATTTCTACAACATAATGAAATGTAACCTCGCAATGGATGTTCTCTGCACATATTGTATTTTTTTTACAGTACCTCAATACCAGGTTTATATGGCACTTAACTGTGAATACTGCATATGCTTACAGATTATTACAAGTGGTTTCATTTCAGGTTTACAAGTCTGGAACCATGAGTCCGTGCATGAGTGTCTCCATTGTGCACCGACAGGAGTTGCACACTTAGTATATGCTTACTGTTGAGAGTCAACCACTTTGTGTTTGCCTATTTTAATATTCTTTTTTTCCCTCCAGTTTTCCCACAGTGACGTGACCTGCCTTTCACCTGAATAGGACATCAACTTAAATCGATTTATTTCCGTTTTCAGGAAAACTGCAGCCCAATCATTTGCTATAAGTAATATTTAACTCAAAAATCTGCTCGTAGGAGGGAAACACAATCAGTCCTGATAAAACAATAACCAATTAGACTTATTCTACCAATTAAAAGTAATCTACATGTATTCAACAGACACATCATCATCATCATCATCATCATCAGCTTCCTCAAGAGGTCCTTGTTAACTTTATAGAATAGAAAACACAGATTTAAATATGCCTTTTCTAAACAATGGGTGATTATGAGATGGCATATGAAGAGTTTAAGTAGATGAGACATCCAACAGCCTGTTTTTACATGATGATACAAAACAGGAAACTAAAAAGTTCCGCTTCCCAACCTTGTATGTTTAAGTACACAACATTTTTGGGGGAGCAAACCTTAATGTATTTCAGTGAATATATGTGTAAAAGATGCAGTTTGTTGAATCATGACTGGCAGTTTACTTAATATATTTTTTGCCTTATTTCAATCCACACAATTCATTTACAGAAGCCAGGTCACAATTTAACCTAATCAAATCATTAGGTAGAATAGTGGAAATCTGACTGATAATAATGGCCTTATTTCTCTCTGGGTATTTAATTTGATTACTGTTTCATGCATTATGGTGATTGATGGTCATAGAAAGGGTTAATTGCGACACTTGGCTTTTGAATCAATCTCCCCCTGTCAGGTCAAAGATAAATACACTGGTTAGGAGTCCACTCACATCCACTGCATCCTGTGTTATGGACTTGACTACGTTACCAGCCATATCGCTAGCATTGGTCCCTAACTTCCTCTCTATATCTCCCTCTGGAACACACACACACACACACACACACACACACACACACACACACACACACACACACACACACACACACACACACACACACACACACACACACACACACACACACACACACACACACACACACACACAAAATCAATCTATACATTGCGATGAAAGGATAAGGCAGCAGATCCCATGAAAACAAAAGCCTGAGATAGCCTCTTCCTCTGTAACATAGAGCTGCATTGTTGTCTAAAAACTATTAAAAACACATCACTGTTGCTCTGAGTGACATGTTCCTTCATTATCACGAACATGGGCAATGTATCTGTTCAGTAGATCCCACATACACTGTCCTGCTGCTGTAACATGAAATGAAATGTGTGATTTCCTCCATTTTTGGTGATATTTGTCATTTGATTTTGCTTAATTAGCCACGCTACTCTGTAGAAATGTATGAACAATTTCTCTTTGATCACTTCATGGCATGAAACTTTTTACAGAACACATTTAAGGCAGTGTCTCTGTTAGTTTGTAGGGAATATATCTGAGCCGCCTGAACACACGTGGGGGATTAAACAGGTGCAGAGAGGAAGAGTCTGCGCGAGACTGCCCTACTGTCAGACCCTTAAACAATAATCAATCAATTTCATATTTATGCCGAGCATCTGAAAGGGAGAAAGAATGGAGGACAGAGAGAGAGAGAGAGGGAGAGAGAGAGAGGGTAACAAGAGAATGAGCGGGTGAGTAAAAGCTCTTTTGGACCAAGTACAAGGAAAGGCTTTTACACTTAAAGTGGTAAATGCACATAGCTGCTATGTCTGTAGTTAGGCTGTGTTGCTTCTGGCTGCAGTTTATTAACTGTATTGAGTCCTGTGTACAGAACACTCATGTTATTATGTCTTTTATTACATTGGCGCTCTTTTCATTGTTTTAAAAAATAAACCACATGAACCATAATACCACAATATAAATGAAACAACACATTGGATGGTCACAGATGTTTTTCAGTTCCCTCATCTCCTCTCAAGGTTCTTTCCTTGGTGATTACATTACATGATGTGTCCATTTGTCCATTTTCCGATTACTTCATAGATGTTTTTAAAACAGTTGTGAATAAATTTCCTTCAGAGAAATACAAATTTGAACTTCGACAATGCTTTGACAATTGGGAAACATAATTTGCTAATAGAGGTTTTGTGATTTGATCGAAGGTTTTTTAAACAAAACCTTACCATTTCTGAAAAACGCAAAGTAATGACCCTGTGTTAGTTGGTCTTGAAGTTGTTTTTTAATATTGTGTCTGCATTGAAAGTGTGTGGCCCTCTAAATAATAATGACACATTTTTTCTCTTTGTATTGTGTTTTCAGCTAAATAATTATAACGTTTAGAGGCCCTGTGTTGTTGTTGAAGTTCCCTTATCCACTGTCCTACAGACGGCAATAATATACCAAGAAACGCGGCAGCAAGTTCAGAGACGAAGAAGACTGCCAGCAAGTAAAGAATGGGGTAAACCACGCAGGCTTCAAATGTTTTCAAAATCTCTTTACAAATTGAGATGATAATAATCCTTGAACCAGACAATCCTGAGGCGAAGGCAGGATACCTTAAAACTAAATATTCTGCATCAAGTATTGAGGTGAAAAATGAGAATTTTCATCCAATAAACAAGCCACTTTAGGTTCATTTATCATCTGAAGCGAGAGCACTGGCAGTAATGAGAACCCTAACAAACCTGTGAAAAGCTGGAGGATGGCAAAACGTATTCCAAGTCCTGAGCCGTGTCTCACATTTACATCGATTCCATTTCATGATTTCAGCATTTTTCTCAGGAGCCACAAGATGGCATTACGTTTTTCTATTGTGACTGTTGCATTATTTCATGTACACATACAATCAATATGCTACTTTTGTGTATGTCTATACATCTCATATAAAAAGCAAGTGTAGCTCCAAAAAACCAAACAAAAACAAGTTAGCAAATATAAAATATAGCCTGTTGCAGCTCTGAAACTCAATCTAGTAAACTATTAACCTTCACACACTCAGGTTTGGAGATTTCTGAAGGAGTGGGTGGCCTGAGATCAGAGACGTATAGGCCAGATCGTGTTAACACCATAAGTTTATCTAAGGAGCTCAACAGGAGCACATGTCTACTGTTTCCTATCAGATGAGGTGCTGTTCAGTACAAGCTGACGGAACAAGATACAGAGAGGGGACAGTGTGTAAGCCAAAACATGCTACACTGTCTTTATCTACAGATCTGGACATCACAGCCCCAAACCCCTCGTCAGACAAAATCCTCTCCTCCCTGATCGATACACCACCAAACAAAACAACGGTGTTGGGTGTAGCCGTCTCAAATTCTTCCTTGCTTCTCTTTTTTTTTTCTTCCATCACCCACCCCTAACCCATCTTATTTTCCATTTTCTTCTGCGGCTGGATCGTCAACACCCAGCCAGCCACGAGTGTGTGTGTATGTGTGTGTGTGTGTTAGTTAGGTTGTTTGTAGATTTGTTTTTCGGTGAGCACACACGCATTCAGCCATCTCTGTATGCTCTTACTGTATACAAAGCTTATTTCAGCCTTAATTGCCCAACTTATATGTGTGTACATGCTTGTGTGTAATCGTGTATGAGAATCTTAGCCTTGAAACGTGCGAGCATGCTTGTGTGCCTGCCTGAGTGTGTGTGTGTGTGTGTGTGTGTGTGTGCATGCACATCACAGGGGTAAACCTAGGATCAATATGTTCGAGTAGGCTAAGGTAGAAGTTTTCTGTGTGTGTGTGTGTGTGTGTGTGTGTGTGTGTGTGTGTGTGTGTGTGTGTGTGTGTGTGTGTGTGTGTGTGTGTGTGTGTGCTTGTGTGTGTTTGTGTGTGTGTGTGTGTGTGTGTGTGTGTGTAACCTGATCTGCCCATCTCAGCCCCTCATTAGTAGCTGGTCTGTGGACACCAGAGGCCTCCGAGGCTCATGCAGATGAGCAGAAACCCAAGGAGCTGTGGTGTGAGCTGCTACGCGATACAGCATCAGTTAGCTCAGGAGCTATCACACGAAAAACAATGTCTCTCTTCTTTCTCTCTGTCCCTTTTCTTTCCATGTTTCTGTTTTTCTAGTACTGTCCATCCAGCTTACAGCCTTAAATACAAACAACCTTTCTGGCTCTATACCTTTCCCGGCAGCACCATGTGTTTTCCCCTATTTTTTACTCCATATAGTAGTCTTATATTCAAAGTACTGAGCCTTTACTGTCAAACTATGACACTAGTATATGTGATGCTGATATTACATTTCAACCCCTCCCCCCCCCCCCTGAAAACCACTTGATTTATTTAAAGCAAGATTCATTTAATTTGTACTCTACTTTATTTCCAATATATCCACAATTATGTTTCCTGTTGCAATGACGATGCTGAACACCTTACTTACAGTAAACAGGATGCTTGTGTGAGGCTGACAGCTGCAAAAAAGCTTCTGGTAATTACAAATGGGAGAAAGCACTAATGTGCTACTGATTATGTGTGTCAGAAAAAAGGTCAGAAATAGTTGATTTAAAGACTAAATGTGTCCTTAAAGGCTAAATTGTAGCCGTTTTATTATATCTGAAATTGAAATCTAAATGTAACAGCATGTAATATTTAAAGCATTGAAAGAATCAAAAGAATAGAAATGTTATTGGGAACTGCTGATCTGAAGTTTTCATTTTTCATTTCTTGTAGTGAAACACTATTAAGCAATAATGCCAGATCAGACAGGCAAAATCTGAAAGTTAAAATGTAAAACAAAATGAAAGTTAAATAAAGGAATATATACCTAGAAAATAAGAAAAAGAGATAACCAATTGTAGAAGTTTTTCTTCTTCTGTCCCTCTCCCTCCCAGCAGCGATGTCTCCAGCTCATATCCATGTTTATAAAGAGCTGCTCTCCATTATCCTAATTGAAAAATGAGAGTAAAGTGCCACTTTATCCACAATACACTGCAGTAACCCCCTCTATTCATCTTGTGCACTGCAGTTCACCCCGAGGCAGAAAAGATGACGCTTCAGTATGGCTGCTAAGAGGGGATAAAGTAAAGTATAGAGAACTGTCTGTTGTAGGTAAAATCATGCATCAGGAAAACACATGCAGAACATTAAAAAAAAGAAAACACAAACCCACGTACAAACAAAAAACTTTACAAAACAGCCAACATTGCTTGTACTATGAACATTGAAGCAATTTTGCGACAAATTCTACATCCAGGTCGGGTCATTATAAAGAGGTTTGTGGAAAAATGCTTTCTGCAGCTCTGGGAAAACACGGCGGGAACATTATCATCATGTACCGCTTTCATTCTGTGATGCCGCCAGTTATTAGTGGAAAATAAAGTACAAATACAACATAACATCCAGCACAGCGGTACAACTGATGGAGAAAAACAGCAGCACTCAGAGGTGATTAACAGCACTTTTGTATTTAGACTTTAACAAGACAAAAGTCTGATAATCAGCGATGTGATGGAAGTGTACTGTGATAATGTGTTATGCTACAAAACCATGTGTAAAGTTTTCGTCTTAATGATTTCACCATAACTTTGAGTCTGGTTAGTCTTTTCTTGTGAATTACTTCCATTATACCAGGAAAGAACCATTATTAACCACGGTACCTTCAGCGATAGGATGAAATCACAACAGCTAAAAAGTTGCTCAAGGTTTTATTATAATGATATTATTTCATGTTCAGACTCGGACTCATCTCAATGACTCAACTTTCCCACATTTGTCTTAAACGTTTATGTCTTTGAGACACGGAGCACTTGTTTGAGGACAATCTTGCGGTGCCTTGGATCTTTGTAGTTGTAATTAAATAATTAAAAGCAAGTACATATCCAATCTTTTGTCTGCACGTTGAATATAATGGTATGTTGGCAGCGTCATGCAGACTGCAATTTCTTTTAGCATCATCTCTCAAGTGCACTTTGCCTTTGTGTTGCAGTTAAAGGAGAAACTGAATTCCTACTTTTAGAACTTTTCAAATTGCCTCGGTATTTTTTTGTTTCTACTGAAAAAACTAAATATCCACCCCTCCTTCCACATATTAACTCAACACTATAGAGACTAAACATATCATTTAAAATCATGAAATGGAAGCTGTAATCCAAGGCAAAATGTTCTTAATGCAGTGACATCACTCATCACTATTGTCAATGTTTCTTTAGCACAACCATCACTATAAGAGCTACATCAACCTTCTAAGAATGAACTAAATAATGTACGTGGGAAGGTATTCATTTGTTTTGTTTTTCAGACACATACTGGCTAAGTTTGGAGGTTTGTTCTGGAAGCATTGAGACAATTTTCCTAGTGAGCAGTGTCAAAATGTACATGTTATTCACCATAATTCTCCAGCATTTAACAGATTACTTTCTGGGGTGCATTTTTGTGGTAAATGCATTGGGAGAGCTCTCAGATTAAACTGTGCTTTTTAACATACTGAAGAGAGAACTAGCCTTTTAAATCCCTTGCTTTTCCTTAAAATAATAAATAAAAGTTGTATTGCAGTTCATTTCGACAACAGAAATACTTCACATCAGAACACAGCTTGTTTCTTTTGCTGCATTGAAACAACACGTTGGCTGTATTTCATTCTGTCACTTGTTAGATGAGCTCTGAACAAAAAGCTGTCGGCGACCGCTGAGTGTCGACTTGGCACGACTGACTGCTGCTCTGTGATCTGAATGTCAGCTGAGCTGTTAGCGGCACGAGGAGGAGCCAGTGCAGCTCTTTCAAAGTCAAGCAGAACCCCAGAGAGTGAAGCGCAATGGCTTTGATAACTTAGTGTATAACTGTGCATGTGTGAATTTGTTTTTGTGAAGTATTATGTCCGCATGTATAGCACAAGAACACTTTATTTGATTAGACAGCTTCCCTTGCTCTCTTTGTGAGATCGTGATACTTGGATCAGAATCATTTTATTCAATGAATGCATTTTGACTTGCAATTTTAAGGCAATTGCAAAGGAGGCCATTCAAAGTCTGAGCCCAAGGTTTCCATCCAACAGACATCCAAAAATACATATTTATCAGGAGGGGTTGGTCATCAAAAAGAACCAGAGAAATGCTTTTCTGAGGCAATTTCAATCAGAAAACCACTAACACAATTTGGAACGAAGACATTGTACTTCTCACACCATTATTAGTTACCACCAGTTCACAGTAAGACAACGCAGGTAATGTGGCAAATACTGCCAATTTCATTCACCATGCTGGGTGGATTTTCTGTTCATGGTAATTGACTGAATGCAGTTGCTTCAGGGGAAACCCACTGTACTAGTGTTGGCCCAATTAAAGTTGACTTGGGAGTAACAACTGATTGGACCAACTTCAACAGCAACAGTTTCTGCCTGGTAATTTGCTTTCCATTCAGAGTTAGTTATTCACATGTCGATGTATTTTAGAGACATTAGCTCTTGTGACACAACTCTGGACAATCTGCAACACAGATTAGCTTTGAAGGAGCAAAACAAAACAATGAGTCTACAGCTATGCTAACATCACCATGATACCAATTGCGATGCTACTACTTACTATCTTGCACTCAACACAAAATATAACTGAGGAAAGAACAGTAATATTGTACTGATTTAATTTTTACCAGATGAAGGCACAAGGTCAAGGCATTTAAGCAATAATACATTTATTTACAACTACAGGTTTTTGTCACCGTTATCAGTACGGTAATTTGCAACTAAGGTAATTGGAGAGAGACTGTCTGACTGACTGCTGGATAATGATTTAATTAGTGAGTTTACTGACTCACAACACAACCAACAACCTGCGGCAAAATCTGAATTTATTAACCAGATGTATCCCTTTGTTTAATGGCTGTCCTGGCAGAGACTTGCCCCGGTCCCATTGGATTACAGAAGGACGGTCCTGTGTGGAGGATATAAAGCTGCCATTTCAGCAGGATGGTCGGGGATCGGTCACCATACTGGTAGAGGTGGCCCACTAGAGGCTGGCCAGTAATTACACTCAATTGATAGAGGACGGTTTCTCTGTCAAAGGATCAGTGACACACACGTAACACAGAAAATAATACATTTTACCCTCACAAGCTTTACACAAAAGTAAAGAGGGATTGTGTCATGAGATAAGAGAGGCTGTTGAATTAAGCTCACTTCCAAACCAGTTGGATATCATCAGCAAAGTGGTGCAAGGTGCGGTGGAGTGGTTTGGACAAAAGCCAACCACCACAAGATCCTGCCCAAAACCTGCAGAGTCTCTGTCCGCTGTCTGTCATACGTGACATCTCAGCTTCTTTAGGTCACCCTGCGTAAGGCTTTGTATTAGCAAAAATCCTCCCATGCATATGATGATGGCAAGGTTACATTTTGTCCCATATGGTCTAGCGGTTAGGATTCCTGATTTTCACCCAGGTGGCCTAGGTTCAACTCCTGGTATGGGAATAAGAGTCGATGTGAAAAGTGTGTGGGGAAAGCTGGTTGCAGTTAAAATAGATTTTAAAAATTGCATTAAATCGTCTGACAAATGTTGATACAATAGTAAATAAAAGATGCAAAGACAGCTAATTCATCTTTAGAAATGGTCCAATCATAGTGTGTTGCATGTGTCCATATTTGTTGGCTAGTATTTCAGTAACCAAGTTAGTGTAGTAGGTGGGGCTTTAGGATCCAGGTTTAGGTGATGGCAGATGAGGAAGTGGGAACAGGTGTGTTGGTGGGAGGAGCTTAGGTAAGAAAAGGCCAAGCTGCAAGACTATTGGGCCTCTTTGTCTCTCATTTCTGCTTTAAGGCACACACTGAGATTTAGGGTAAGATACATGCAGGAAATTTTACATGGTGTATGTGATATCAGACAGGACATTTTTTATCTCAATGTCCTTGTTTCAGGAAAGCTTATTAAATATTGACATCCGTACGCCGATATGTGGTCATTTAAACAACATTAGGCTGCCAAATTGTCACGTCATTTCAATACATACGACCCTCGGCGTTATTTAAAGGTAGTAATCTGCCCAGATAAGGTGACATTTCTTGTGTTTGCCATGAAATGTTACACTATATGTACTAAATAATAGTTGATAGTCATTTTGTTTGCATGGTGACTGTTTGGCCTGAGATTTTCTTAGAAGACGCACCCCTATTGCTGCCTAGCTTGTGTGAACTTAAATATTTGTTTAGAAAAGTAAATCAGGTTTATTTTAACTGAGAGGTTTGCGTTGATGACATGTCATTGTCTCTTGAATTCCAGTCAAGTGCAGATTTCTATCTTTAAAAAATATATATTATTATTATTAATAATGCTGCCTGCTTTTTAGGACCACTAAAGCTTATCCACCTGTCCATCTGGTTTCCTGGTAGCAGCCAGTTAATGCCCTGGGGACCTTTACATGAGCTGTGGCACCTGGGTTTGCAGTTGGTGTGAGTGGCGGAAGCTTGTCTGTCTTTGTGCAACACTGTGCTGCCCCCTCTGACTGTCCTTATCCTTTTTATTTTGTAAGAAACATACACAGCAGTTGCACTGGTAATTGATGTATTTATTTAGAACTAGCAGCTTGATATCTCCTTAAGGTGGGAAATCACTCTTGAACAGCAGAGATTAGATTTAAACCCTTTCAAAGATATGGAAGACATAACAATGCTCTCAATCTGTAAAGTGATGGCATTTAGGCAGATGTAGGTGACTTTTACATAAATGTTCATTATGGCGTCTTTCAGTCATTACCTGGTCTCATTGCAAAAGGAAAACTACTTTTTTGACTGATATGAAGAGGAAAGATGAAAAAAGATTCTTTGCCAGTTTTTTTCATTTTTATTGAACGCTCCAAAATCACAGTGGGAAGCTCTAAGTGAAATCTGCTCAGTGCAATCTGACTATAATGAGCTCGTGTTTATTGTAACCCACATCATAACCCCTTTATCATGCAGGTTACCATCTAATTAACATTTAATTCTTAACCACTAATGAAATGGAAAGCTTTGATTTTCACTAAATTTGATTGTGACTCATTCAAAATTTCAAATGAAATGACTGTGGGTTTTCCAGTACAGTTCTGTATATAAACTATAGCTTACTTTAGTTTGAATTTTGATTTGGTTATAGCGCAACACAGTAATGTGCTGTTAATAAATATGGTACTGTAATAGTGCAAATAAGATATTTTACCATAATTTGATGAATGTTTTAAGTGCATTTCTAAATGTAGGGCTGAATCCTAATCTAAACATTGTATAGGAGCTATTCTATCTAAGTTTGTTTTTTTTTGCAAATGGGCAGTTGCTCCGTGAATAAGAAAATCATATGTTTCAAATGACCAACAGTGGCAAACGCCTCCAACTCGGCTTCCCCATCCATTGATTTTCAGAAGAATAATCTAGCAGCCATGTGTCTTATCTCTTCTGGTGTCACGTTTTCATGTTTACCCGATGCATATTAACCTCCGGTGGCATCAGTCCAAACTGGGGTTGTGACCTGATTGACCCATCCGGCTTCTGTGGGTCCGAACAGAACAGACAGAGTCCCAGAGCCTCAGACAGACAGATCAATGCCAGGCTCAGGCCATCATTGATCAGCGGACAAAGATAGCATCATTAATCTCAGGAGCACCTACATGCGTTTGTGAAGGCTGGAAATGATATGGTATCATCCAAATCCTATGCTTAAATGTGCTGCAAGTAAGACTTTTAGAACCCTAATTAATGACAAAATGTGTGAAGAGGGTTTGTGAAGTTGTCGATCAATACAGCTACTCAAAGGCTACGAAAACCTCCTTTCTTACCTCCGAACAAAACCTCCTCATCCTAACCCACATCTACACGGACCCCTCAAATTCTCTCAAAAGAGCATGCTGTTCTTAAAAGCAAATCTATTTCTCCAGCACAAAAGAGTAGTGTGTGGAAAACGGTACAAAACAGA
This sequence comes from Eleginops maclovinus, assembly GCF_036324505.1. Classification (NCBI taxonomy): domain Eukaryota; kingdom Metazoa; phylum Chordata; class Actinopteri; order Perciformes; family Eleginopidae; genus Eleginops; species Eleginops maclovinus. The sequence continues at coordinate 8,037,209 of NC_086351.1, read as the reverse complement.
CCTGGCACTGTAATATTTTTCAAGTTGAGCTGATGGCTGATCAAATAAATCATGCCCTTATTTGCATCTCATCCTGTATAGTTTTAAGAAATGTTCTGCCTGTCTACATTATTTTCATTTTTAACAATAATATGCTGTATTTCTTCAACTGACAATCATTTCCAGATATATTTTTCCCTGCTCTGTACTTTACATTGTGTGGACCATTTTCAAATGAATGCTGTACAGAAGGGCTTGAGCCTTACGCTGCAGCCGTCTACACACAAATACTATAATGTTGCCATCTTTTCTATGCATTTAACCGTACCTTGAGGTTGTGTATTCGGAGTTGTATTCCTCTTCTTTACAAACTCTGAATGAGGCTTGTTTGCCTTCCGTTTAACCTTTCCAACGCTCACCACTCTTGTTGAAACTCCTCCAGTATCTGTTGTAGGAAAATCAGGGTAACTCCAAAAGTTCATATCAAGTTCTTCTTGACAAAAACTGTTTAACGTAGTTCCATCTTTTTAGTTTTAGCTTCTTTTCATTCAGTCTGTGATTTTGATGTGACTGTATTAAACGTTTGCATTTTGAGTGTCCAATAGCTTAACAGCCACTGCTGCTGCTCCAAATTCTGGCAGTGTACACGGTGGTCTAGATGTAATTTATTTTTGAGAGGGCTAAAATATTCAAACCACTGGTATATCAAAGAAAGACAATATTCTTATGAAATATGACTTTATTATTTTAACTACAACAGCCCTATTTATTGTAAACTAAAGGCCAGTAATATTGAACTTACCGAATCATTATATTGCATTAACCTAGCCAAACTGTATTGCCATTGTTTTAGACTGAGTTTAAAGTACTCAGATCCTTTACTTAATTGGAAGTAGAAATACTATTGTCTTTAATCGTCTAAACATTTAAGTAGAAGTATATAAAGATTATCAGTATAATGTACCCAATATTCAATTATTATTATTCAAATATACTTTTTACAGCATTATATTAATATAGGATATTTTTTTTACCCTGTTCCGATCAATAACAATTATGTATTCATGTAATTTTTATGTTCATGTTTGTCAAATTAACACAGTTTAGATACTTCTTAAGGTACTTGGTAGGTTATTGGTACAGTACTGCATTACATCATATAAGGATATCATAAGTTTGCATGTTACTGAGTGTTAACTAAATGTAAATTGTAAAAGATACAGTACTTGCCTGCAGAATGTAGTTGAGTAAAAGTATCTGTAGCATAAAATGGAAATACTTAAGTAAAGTGTCAAAATAGTGTTTCAGTAAAATACTTGAGTAAATGCACTTGCTACATTTCACCTCGTAGAAGTCTCAGAAAACAAGGCAACTAAGGAGAGATTTTTAGGATGTAAATGTAATAAATAAGAAGGAGAAAAGGTATTTATTTTAGTTGTATATCACAGTTGATGTGCAAAAATCACCAAATGCAAAGAAAAAATGATGAACGTAAGTGGTTCAAATAAAAATAAAGGAGCAGGCAACCGATTTTGAGCTGTGCGTTTTATTCTTACACATAAAACATGTTAATAGATGTTTTTTTTTGACAGAAATGTTCTAAAATGGACATGATGTTTGATATCTTGATAAATGTGGTAGAATGTATCGCTGTTCTTTCATTTCACTGTAGTGTGAACTTCACTAGAGAACATTCAGGAGCTGTGAAGAGCCGCGAGTAGGACAGAGAATAAAGACAGAGCTGTGGGAGAGCAGGAAACATGAAGGGATTGTGATGAAGAGCATTAGGAACAAAAGAAAGGTGCTAGAAAAGAGTCAAAGGAGAATAGAGAAATGGAGGACAGTGATGTGTTTGTGTGTGAGTGAATGAATGAAACAAAATTGAGAAGAAAAGGGAGAAAGAAAGAAGTCCACGAGAAGGAGAAACAGCAGGAGGAGAGAACGACAGAGGGAGGGAGGGATGATGATTTGTGGCTCTCTCCAGTGTGCTAGCGTTACAGGAATGGCCCTCCAGGGCAGCATGAAAAGCCTCTTGATTGTTAGGAGTGGTAACTGGAGCCCCCAGCTCCTTGCCCTGATAGATTTATTTACATTTCAGCGCCTGGACCCCACTCAGAAAAAAATGATATGAGGCAGCAGGGGCATCAATATTTTGTAGTAGCGATGATCCTCTGTTGCCTAACCCCCCACTCTTTTGTTTCATGACGATGACTTAATGCTGCTTGTGATGCTGCTTGTTGCTCGGGCGGTCATTGGATGGGATGGACACAATTGGTTTACTGGACAATATATCCCTGGTGTACAGTGCTGTACAAGAATGCCTCTAGAGATTTTTTTTTTTTAATGGCTGAGGGTCTGAGTCTTTCTTTCTGTAATTAACTTTAACTAACACTTAATCAATTGCCATTTCATGAACATGATTGCATTATCACATCTTATTGAGCACAGTACTGCACTTCTCAGTTGCTATGATTACTTTCAAGTCATTCCAAATGACAAGCCTGTCACTTAGTTTTAAAAGGCTTTAGACATTTGTGCCGAACCCCTGCTGTGCCAAAATATTAGACACAACGTGTAATATAAAATTTAAAGTGGCCCTCAAGGTTTTAATTTCGGCCAACTATGTAATTATCGCAAATCAGCCAGTGAATGCCACACGTTCTCTCAGCTTTGTGCCTGCATCTCTGCAAATGTTAACCTTTTATAGGTGTTTGTTCATACTGACAAAGACTTAATAACAAAACAGTTTAAGTGTCAAATGAATGATTTACCAAAACAGTTGCTGCCTTGCTTAAGATTAAGTTTGAGAATATCAGTAACTCTTAAATGATAAGACATCAAATCCCTCTTGCTCACACTTTCCATGCGGTCAGGGGAAAAGGTCCACACGCAGTTCAACCTCTAAAACCTCAGGGCTCTTGCCTGGTTAGAGGTTAGCAGCGCCGACTTATTCACAGTGAGGGCAAAAACTGGAAAAGGATGTAGTTAGGGTTAGAATAAAATAATTAAATAGCCAAGGCTAAACTGTATGGTATGTTGAGCTAAATGGTTGTCTTGAATTGTAACAGGTTCCCAATATGTTCATAGTCCAACTGTGTGTATATATATATATATATATATATATATATAATACTGGTTTATTTTTATTTCAATTTCTACTTCTTTACGTTTATACTTTTGATTAGTTTATTTCCTATTTTTTTACTTATGCAATGACTAGTATTGTATGATGCTGCTGCAACACAAACATTTCCCAGTCTGCGATTAATAAAGTAATTCTTATCTTATCAATATGCTCTTAACATGCTGGTGTTTAAGCGTATATCATCATGTAGTTTACCATTTGCTCTTTAGCACTGAACAGCTGAGGCTCATGGAACATCATTAATTTTTTTAAACATTTGGACATAAAGAAAAATATAAATCACAAATTGAACTGTTGACGTGATGTTTTTAAAGAAATATTAGGAGATGAGCAAAATCCCACCTCTGGGAAAATGGATATGGGTTTCATTGCAATCAATCAAATGAGTTGTTGAGATATTTACGTGTAGTTTGCTGGTATGGCTTAAATGGAAAGCTGAACCCACTCATAGGTTTACCAGGAACAGCAGATTCAAACTGTATAATATTAATTTAACTGAAACATAAAAATGTGGACTGTGTAATTTTAAAATGTTGCAAATGTGGAAAATAAAGTAATTGAACTGCCTTTTGATAAAAGTATGTGAGGACAATAACAGCAAATAATTTCCTTGAGGAACAATAAAAGGCACAAGCCCAGACTGAACAGAGACATCATTCTGAATTATGGTGCCATACAATTACCCCCTTGCAAATTGTTTGCCAATAAGAGCAGCTACTAAAGCCAACATTATGACTTAGATGGTTATGAGTTTATTAGATGGCACATGGAAATCTTATTAAATTGTAGGGGTGTTTTCAAAGTAGAAGTCAAAGTAGTTTTATTTTCGACCAGTTTTTTTGGCAGAATGTCTTGAAACAACACGCTTTGCATATAAACCTTTCCTCATTCTAAGCTTGAAAACAGTGTCAAAATACTTTAAGGACCGCTTCACATTACTTCTTTACTTTGCTGTACTTTTAATGTCAAACCGTTTTTACATTTAGGTAATGATATTTTTTTTCTAATTAAGAAACCTGAGTCCTTATAACACTGCTAATGCCGAAGCTTTTAATGCCGAAGCTTTTAATGTTTCAGCGTGACCGCCCCACTGACCTAGTGGTTTTCTGCTCATAATGTCATTTATTAATTTAGAAAAAAGGTTTTGCTTTATCTTCATGTTGCAAAATAATTCATGCTCAAGCTTTAACAGCTTGTGTCTTGTAATGAGAGTGATTTCCCAACAGAAAGAGGCATCAGAAGCTCTGGACAGCCAGCAGATATCCACAGGCAGACGGCCCTCAGTCTTAAGTGGAAGAACAGCAGCCTCTCTCCCATTTAGGATAGTGGGCTATTTAGCCTGACAGCCATTAAATATGAATTAAAAACCACACAGGCCTCTTTGCCTTCGAAAATGTCATTACATATCTTTATGGCGGCCGATTGTTGAATAAGCAGTTTGCAGTGCTCCCCTGGGGGCAAGGCTGGGGATGGGAGTGGAGTGGAGTGAAGTGGATGCACCGAGGGGAAGGGAGGGAGGGAGGAAGAAACAGGGGTGGTCAGATGAGTGCTGGAGTGGAGAGATGGCAGGATGGGATAGTGGGACAGATGGGTGGAGGAGCGAGGAGGAGTAAGAGGTTGAGTGGAAGGACAGCGGAACGAAAACAGAATGGGGAGGAGGGGTGGACAGCCACGTGTGGAGGTGAGGCATGGAGGATGGAGAGAGCAGTGGAGGAATAACGAATAGGCCTGTCTCTTGTAACGGATGAGGCCTAATAGCAGCTGAAATGGAATCTACATTACAGGTCCTAAATGAGTGCAGTACTTCAGGGGCTGGGCCTCGGAAAGGAGCAAATAAAAAGCGGCGGCTTGAAGTGGTGCTTCAGTTTCTCTCCAGCAGATGAGGGAGATGTGTATGGGGGGAAATGAGATTGAAGGGGAAGGGGAGTACTTCAGAGGGATACTGGCCTTCTTAGTATTTTCAGGGTTGATAGAAATGTCTCAAAAGGTCAGCATGTGCTCCATTGCTCAGTGATTTAGGCATAGCCAGGAAGCCCAAACCGCCAGGCAGTTATTATTAAAATTGTTATGGGTTTTGTTAAATAGATAAAGACTTTTCCACTGTCTTTTTGTTTTCCTTTAAGACAGCTAATTTCACTTAAAAAAAGAGGTTGATATATATTTAATACCCCCCTAACAAGTTTATTAAACAGAAAATAATGCTTTAGATTGTCAAAAGAAAGGGAAAACATCACATGAAATGGTTTACTCAATTTTAAAACGCTACTTAAGTTATGTGAGAATAATATAAGAGTGTTTGAACTGACATCTGATGGAAACTAACAAAGTATAACAATTAGCATTATAATCAAAATGTTCAAAGAAGGAATAAGATTAGATGCATGATGCATACAATTGAATATAAACTGACTTTGACCTTTTTAAGATATTGGATTTCCCAAGATCATAGGTACATTTAACATTTTGAAACTGAATACACCCACAATATATTTTGCTTCCTTAAAAATCCCGATGATAGCACTCTTATTATTCTATCAGATTTTTTAAATGAAACAAAAATGAATGAAAAGAAAAAAATGGATTCTTGCTCCAAGTTCACTTCTTGTCTAACTTGCTAACAGTCATAACGTTTTGTCCTTCACCTCAGCTTGAACAGTGAGACAAGATGAGCAGTGAAACGAACAAAAATAACACTGGAAAGTGTTATCAGTTAGCTAGCTCAATAGCTAATTAGCCTGCTAGGCAAGAGTTATCAGTGAGTTAGCAAGCTAGCTCATTAGTCAGCTATAGCATTTTTTAACTTACCTGCTAAAAAATGTGTCCATTTGAATGCTGGTGTCATCCATTCTCTTTGTTACCACTGCAAACAACATGTTGTACTGTATGTCCATTTGTTGTAGATTACAGAATTGTTTACCCTTTCGGTAACTTCCTTGCTGGAGCTAAACCTGCCAGTATCAGATCCTCCAGCAGCAGAGAGGTAAAGGAGCATTCCAGATACTTCTCCAAGACATTTCTTTCTTTCTTTCTTTCTTTCTTTCTTTCTTTCTTTCTTTCTTCTTTCTTTCTTTCTTTCTTTCTTTCTTTCTTTTATTCAATGATCTGCCTTTAGCTATCCTTTAACTTGGAAATCCTTCATGGTTGAGGAATATTGATGTGCTTTGTTGTATTGTGTTGAACTCGTCATGTGCTATATATATGTTTCTTTTTTTGGTCTTTATTCTAAATGGATTTGTTTATATTTTAGTGTGTGTTTGCTTAGTTGTTTCATATGTTGTTTGATAACATTTAAATGTGGCTTGCATCTTAAAAAGAGTGGGAGTGTACATTTCATCAAAGCCTGCATACAAGGCTTTTAATATATTGTAGTCTTCTACTCGTCCATATAGTCGTATAGATTGACACAGTTTCCATTGATGTATCATTATCTGGATGATTGGATTTGACAGGTGGACGCATGGATGGAGGTTGAGGGACACATGGCAGCAGATATATTGACATATGTAAGAATGGATGGATAGACGAAGAAATGAACAGACAGATGGAGAAGCAGACAGGCTGCCAGACCATGTGATTGGTCAATACATCGCTCCGTCTGAAATATAATCTAACGCTATCAGGTTTTCCCAAGACGTCTTCAAAAACAAAAAAGGCCCCCAACGTATTTATCCAATACAGACATGTAGCAACCGTTATATGTTTAATACGGACATAGCTTTTTTCATGTCCAAGACTACCCTAACTATTTTTGCTAGTTTCTTATAATAAAAAAAAGCTCATTCCTTCCTATTCAGTTCAATCCCCCCTCATGTTCGGAACAGCAACTGCAATATTTCGGTCGAGCGTCTACACACAGAGGTGCACAGCTTCACTTACTCCCTCCTTTACCCTGCATCACTCTATTTTGTGAGTGTGTGTATGTGTGCTTTCACTCCTGTCAGTCCACTTAAGGGCCTTTGGTTTCAGAGGAGGCCATTGTATTTCCTCCATCACCTAGCAACCATCACCAAGGCCGGCACTCCATTGTTGCGGAGGCTGAGCACCTGAATTGCCTGCTGCCTGTTTCTACTTTTCAAAATTGTACTGTAATTTCACAAAGTGGTGTTTCAGCATTAGAGAGAGAGGGAGAGGGAGAGAGAGAGAGAGAGAGAGAGAGAGAGAGACGACAGTGCCCGAAATTGGAGGTCTATGAAAATGGGGGGAAGCTTCATTTTGGTGGTCTTACATCAGGAGCTGTGCAAATTTGCAAAAGCCACACAAAACAGTGGAGAAACAAAGACATACAGAGCATATATTGTACATTCAGCAAAATAAAAACAGACACTTTACAACAATTTTTTGTGTGTGTGTGGGTGTGTGTGGGTGTGTGTGTTTGTGTGGGTGTGTGTGTGTGTGTGTGTGTGTGTGTGTGTGTGTGTGTGTGCGTGTGTCTTCAAAGAGTGGAGAGGGAGAGCATAGAAGTGGAGAAGCAGAGAGAGAGAAAAAAGGAGAAAATGGGAAAAATATGAACAAAACAACATGTAGTGGGCGGGACTTGAGTGTTGAAAAGGTTTGTGGGATAGATTTTTCTCAGTGACGTCACTTTTACACAGTTTACTTGAATAGCACCTGTGTGCATGGGGGCTGTCTGTCTGTCAGTTCTGAGTAAAAACATAACCCATGCTAGCAAAAATATATCTATCAGTGTTCACCACTGGCCATTGGAGACAGACTCTGGCTTTTTTTCCTCAGAGGCCAACATCGTCTATGCTGTCTTCTCCCTTATTTTCTCAACACTTATTATTTTAGCATCTTTTCCGCCAGGCTATGAAAAATATGTTTCTTTAAAAACCTTTTTTGTAGATTCAAGTGAGTTTAATTTGATCTTTTTTCTTATAAAGACTTCGCTCTTTTTTTGCGCCTGCAATCGACGCCCTTGTGGATGACCCCAGGTGCCCAATTCAGAAATGGTAAGTGGCAACAATTTTACCTTCAGAAAAATCAGTGTGTCTCTCATTATATCGCAGTTATTTTCTTTGTTTCGACTGAGATAAACCGATAAAATATGTATCGCCTTTGTATATTTCAACATTTGTTTTCTCTGCTTATCCAAAAACACATTTCCCCTATATTTGATAAATGTCTTTCCATTATTTGTCAATGTCAGCCACTTTCTCTTATTGATTTTCAGTTGTGCAATTGGTCCCTTCTGTCTCTACATGCCTGCATTTAACATGAAACTGCGAATGGATAGTGAAAAGTCTGGTTATTCAGAAAATCATTTCAAATATGCACATTTAAATAAAAAAAACCTATGCAAACACTCTGTTATTGAACAACATGCATTCCTAAACCAGACATGCACACTATACTGACATTCCTTAAATGTGTGCACACACAAATACAAGCAAAATCACACACACACTCCTAGATCAGGTTTCATTGTGTCTGTGCTGTCCACACACACGGTTGTCTGCATAGAGGCTCTAATGAGACGGCAGCAGTGTTGGTTGACATGCTATCAAGTTTCAGAAAATACTCACAGCATCTTCCGCGTTTATGTTCAGGATTCACATATAGGAATCAGTTTAACACAATGAAATTCTACATGTGAATGTCCAAATAATTACACAGTTGTTCTTTTTGCAAGTGGCAGAAATCAATGAGATAATTTGTCGACTTGTTCACTGCAACATGTCTCCTTGTCTGTAAAACTGTATGTGTCCATCACTGTTACATGTGTCCAGCTAGAACATTAACAAAATGGCAAAGTGCCAGGGAGAAACAACTGACTGTAAGTCTTGGCTCAAAAGCTGACTTCAGATGTCCAAAACGCTTTTATCAATGTTAAATTATTGATCATTATTGACAACGTAACGACCTTACCTGGAACCTGTAGACTTGATAATGTGGAATTAAGTGCAGTACATGCAAGCAAGAGAAATGTTAAATGAATGCAGTACTTTCAGCTAGGGGGTTGGGAAAGCAAAGGAAGATTGTATATTGAATGAAAAAATATGTTACCCCTATATGTAAAATAAGAACTGTTGCAAACTCCCATAGTTTATTCCTATTGATCAATTGAATTGGTAGGAAATGTTTATCTCATTAAAAAATCCATTATTTATTTTATTTTTCTATAATTGTATTTTTTTACGATTGATTTTTGATCAATTGTTTGGTCTGCTAAAGAAAAAGTATGAAAAGCCAAGGGCAGGTTCAAATATTTGTTATTTTCCTCAAAACTTCAGTCCTAAAACCAAAAATAAGAAAAGCAGCCAACTTTCAGAGAGGAAATTGGAATCAAATTCTTAGCATTTTTCTGTTTCAAAACATAAATCACTAAACTACTTCATGAATACTACTTTTAACTTGCACCAGTAAACATGGTTCAAACCTCCTTTTGGACTGAAAGTATCATCTGTATAAACTTTCTTAAAGATCAAATTGGATGAAGGAGTTTATAAATATTATTTTAGAAGAGCGTTAAAAATCTGAAAGTGAAGAGGATATTAACATTCTCACTGCATCTTTTCTGTTTACCATCCATCTACTTTATTGCAGTAGCTTCGCTGACTGACAGCTGAATCAAACTGACACTGAACTGATTAACACTGACGTCAGTACATAAAAGTACAGCACACTGACTGAGAGAAAGCCTTTCAGCCTTTATTTTCTCTCTGTTTCAGTGTGCAGGGCTATCACTGGTTGTACCGACCCTCGGATCACAATGTGTCCTGAAAGATAACTCTGATACCAACCCATGACTTGGCCTTGTCCATCCTCCAGAACACTCTGGACCCCTCCACAGGTTCACACAAAACTGTTTGTTCCATGTTTCAAGGTAGAGAAACTGCATGTGCACGTTCATTAGATATAAGTGTATATGTTTAATAACACAATGTAGAGGCAAAATTGAACTAAATATTCAACATAGGTAAATACAGATGCAAGCAATGAATTTATAATTCCTGCTTTCAAATTTGAAAACCAGTTGATAGAACATGATGAAAGAGTCTCACAGAGATAATTGCAGCGGTAATCTGTCCCAAAAGTGTTTTTCTCTTAAGCATGAGTTTGAGCACTTTTACAGATTGTTTCTTGACAGGCTGCCAACTGATTCATTTAATCTCACAAGGAGAAGGCCGCTCAGGACTGCCAGTTCTTCTTCCGTGAAAAACATCCCTCGGCCTTCAGCTACAGGGTTTCAGAGTGCTGAAGAAAGTTTGGTTTGAAGGAGAGCCGCGGGGGTTTTTGTCAAAAGCTTCTTCAGCCCTCCCTCTATAGGATCTGACATTAGCTCAAGGAGGCCACCTTGAGTATGACGCAAATAGCTTGACAACAGAACAGGAAGGAGACTCAGTGACAACACAGTAGTGTGAATAAAACTGTAGTTAAATTACTGCATACTATTGAGAAAGCTAATATACCATATACTGTTCCCGTTAATGATCTCATTGTTGAATTTCACTTTTTAAATTAACAGATATTAACAGATAGAATTAATTTAGGAAAAATACTACTCAGTTATTTGACTGCCTTCATCGTCTGAGAGATTACGTCCATAGCAGCATGGAAGACTAGTGATTTTGTTGTTTTGTGGTTAAGCTGACAACAAGTCATTGTCTTCCTCACTGCTTTGAGACAGAAGCCCAAATACATCCATGTCTGTTTAATTTCTTTCAAAATGTAACACTGAGCTCTAATCTTCCCTTTGGGCGGTTTCATAATTAAACATCAAGTGCTCCAGTTACCTTATCAAAAAGATGAGTGGCAATTACACCCTGACGTGTTATTGTGCAGAACAGACTAAACTGGGTAAAATCACAATTTATCTCAGGGGAGAAGTAGCACAATCTGTTTGAAAATCTTATATAAAAAATATTTAAAGGCACAGTTTGTTAAACAGTAGTCTTGAAAAATGTGTTTAACCTTTTAGCTTTTTTTCACAGGGAAATAAATGGCCCAGATATGAATCTCATTTATTAATAGAATGCAAATACTTTAGAGTTATTGGTAGATAAATAACGGACCATTATGTTTAGTTTAGAGTGACCTTTCTCCAATTAATGTTCATTTAAATTATATTGGTTCACGTCTGCAGTGTTTGCCATCATGTTTTTCTTTCCGTTCTGTGTGGTTCAGATGGCATACAGAAGAAGTGAATTTGTACCGGTAAGAAACACAAATGTTCTTATTTTCAAAAGAATATTTTCAAATATGCCAAATTAACTTACAATTACCTTTTGTTAGGATTTTTCTGTTACCAGAAATTGGATGAAACTGTAAATAAGGTATTTCAGAAAGACTAAAGAACCTGATGTAATCTGTGTCCAATTTTTCTAAATAGCAAATAACCATACAAGTGTTGCTGTTGGTAATCTGCCTATTTTTTTTACCTTTTATTCATTTTCCAAAAGTTTAATAAAAACAGACTTATACATTGTACAATGTGTCCTGGTTATTATTCTGATTGTTTATAAGGTTGATTATTGGCCTTAAGTCAATACATCCATTATTCTTGGGTTGATCTCAACCTGATGTTATCCACGCTGTAAACTAGCCTCCAACCTACTTGACAGCTCTTTCAGAATATTGAACCATGAATGATGGAAAACATCAATGACCCAAAGGTTAGAGGTAATGTTGATATCGACCTACACTTCAATGAGTAACTCTCATCAGATTCTGCTTCAATATATTTCATTTCATCGATTACTTGCCCTTTGGCTTTTCATACATTCATCTCTGTGTTCGGAATTTCAGTATGAACTCATATAAGCAAAATAAAGAGTAAGTCATGATGACTTAAAAAAACGCTTTAATGATGACATTCAAGGATTACATCTCAGACAATTATAAGGGAACAACATGACAGACAAAGACCAGTGCAGTGCTTCGAAAAAGACCAAAAAGCTGGATCAAACCATGACAAGCTTTGCTATGAAGGAGCCGGGCCTTGGTCAGCTGCTGCGCAAACGTCCCCATCTGAGGCTTGGTCTGGGCATAGAAGTTGTCCGACGGAGGCTTGATCTAGGAGTTTAAGTTATCGTTCGTGGGCTACATCTGATCCTCAAAGATTCCGATGATGGGTTGGAGCTGCTCAGGCAGGTTTGCGGTCTGGAACATCTCAATCAGAGGCTGGAGCACTGACTCGGACTCCTTCAAATAAGCCCTGTGGAAGGTAGAAGACACACCAGCCTTCTGTTAATTACTGCTGACGACTTTTGTATTTGAATAAAGAAAAATAAACTAAAACTGCCTAAAAATGGTTCTGTGTGACTCTTAAAGAATATCGTAAAATAAAAATAGCTGTGATTGAGTACTGATGGCTTCATTCAGGACGTATCATCTTGTATTATTTATGCATGTATTTAGTCTAGGTTATAGGTCACAGTAATGTGGGTATCTGTCTTAAACAACAACAACCCATTTATTATCCAAAGATGTGGTTAGCTTTGAGCCTCATGTTTTGCAGGTAATTTGCCATCATTAATTGCCACAGTTGACTAAAACTGATGAGCACGCAAGTCATTTTAAATCATGGAATTTGTATTAATTTAATTGAATTGAAGCAAATACAATTTTCTATATTTTAAAATTCAAATACATAAACTTTATATATTTATAAATGTGTTTGTAGTTAAAAAAGGTGTACAAATGTTTTGAAGAAAAATAAGCCCTTTTGGAACTTCCATATGACATTTTGGCCATATTGTTCTGAAACTAATTTAGCTGTAATACATATAACCTTTTTGTTGGTCTATTCCTTATCCAACCTGTGGCTTACACAGTGGGAAACAGCTGGATTTCAAAATTGAAAGCAGATTTAAACTAACAACATCCCGAAAAGATGGAAAAATACCATTTTGTTCATAAAACAATCATAAAAAAACAGAATGAATTTCAAACAGGTGGATAAAACTTTACTGGGCAGCGTTGTTTTCCTTGAGAGCATTCGCCCTCTCCTTCAAGCTCTTGGTGGCGCAGCTGAGGATGGTGGACATTTCAGTCAGGAGCTTTTTGAATTGTTCTGAATCATCCGGGTGGCGTCACGCTTCACCAGTGACCGTGCTTCAGTGCCCGTGAACACAAATGTACTCTTATTTATCTAAATCCTCTGTATTTGATATAGAATTACAGACTTTGGGACTTGAGGATAGTTAAAACATGAACAGCAATGCTATCAATTCAGGAGATGGAAGGATGAAAACTCAATACACAAACACACGACTTGTTGATCATCAATCGTTGATGATCAAAAATTTGGTAGAGCCGTTAAAACTTTTTCCAGTTTGGTGGATTTTTTAGATTTTTGAAAACTGACATGGTCCTCTTTGGGTTCAGAAAGGTCTAAACTTTTTTTTATAAGAAGTTCATTGCATACAGTATATTCTAAATGTCTTGGTTGCAAAGCCACATTTTTAATTTTGTATATATGTTATCTTTCAAATACGTTTAAAAATGTTTTAGTCAGTGAAAATGGGTCAACAGCCAGCACAGCGACAAGAGCAGCAACAATGGAACATGTCATGGCTGTAGACGAGGAAGATCAACCTGGAGAAAGTTAAAGGATATGTAGATGAGACTTAAAGTCTCATAGATCTCACTTATAGGCTCAGAAAATACAATAAGTCTGAAATATAGACCAGAAAATGTGTTTCCCTCAAACTTGAACAAAACATTTCTGTTTACAGCCATGAAAAGGAAAAGAAACAACAAAGTGAAGCAAGAGACATACCTTAACTCCTGGGGTTCTTAACCTAACTGTGACTTCTGTCAGAGAGTCAGAGGCTTTTATAGTTCCTGATGGTGAGTTTATCAAAGCTAAACAAAATGTTATCGCTGCCAAAAGTGAGCTGACAAGACAAGTGCAATCTTTATCCGGGGTTAACCTTAAAGCTTGATAGCCGTCGCAAGAAAGAATCCACTTTGTGTGCGGTGACTTCACAAATCCTTTGTTTTTAAGCACATTTACTGAAGAACTGTATTTATTGAATATTATTTTGGGTTACTTTTCTTGAGTATTTCCAGAAAATATAACTAGTTCTCATTCATTGTTTCTCTACAACACTTATTGAGTTCTGGTTACTGGTTAGGTCCAAATATAATGTACTGTTATAAATATATAAAGTTATAAAGTTGTGAAATATATAGGCTTACTTCAACCAGCTTAAAGGGCTCAGCATCAGCAATAGCAATCCAGAAATATGATATACTGTAGTTCTTACAGGAATAATTCTTCCTGCACTTTTTAAACTGTAACTACTTTTTGGAACATTTTGAGGCCAGTATTTTAATTGTAGGCTTTGCCAAATAATGAAAGCGAAGGCAACAAATGGTTTGCTTAAGATGTATTTTCTATTATGTTTTTCATTTTGGTCAAAGTAATGTTTTGTGTGTTGTATTTTCTTTTCAGTCATAGGTCTATACATTATACAGCATTTCATTTCATAATTTGAGAGAGTTGCTCAGCTCTACTGACAGAGCACTCTGTCAGCAGTTTCCCCTATACTGCTTATCTACAGCAGGTTGAGGAGCTCCTGATATGATGTGTCCCTTATGTCATCAAATAGATACATTTATCTTGCATACGTGTGCATATAATTTTTCATCCTTTTAGCATGTTCTGTGTGGGAACATAATTTCTCTTCATCACGATCACACTGAGAAGATTCACTAGAAACCGATCTCGATGTGATCAGCCCCCAACAGCAATGTTGGACAGTCTGCAATGTAACTATGGTAACCTACCTATCCATTTGTTTATATTTCTCTTGATGCTGTACTTCCTTTGTTTGGGAACAATTAGTCTTATAGCAAGATAACAAAGAAATATCTCCTCTGCTACCTGTGCCATCTTTCATTCTACCTTTCAAAGCATACTGATCAGTGAAAATGTCCAGGCAGCAGCTTCAAACTGCCAAACCAGTGTTTGACCGCAGCGTTCATGTAAAAACAAACCAATGAAAGGTGGTGAAATAAAACTAGGTTAATGAAAATGTTTGTTTGATCACATTAATATTGATTTAGAAAGACAAAAACAGATATTCTGTCATAAAAAAGATACATCACATTTCCCACTGTTTGATGGATTCATGTCACATGGTCATGATAATACACAAGAATGATGTGGAGTGTCATGCTTAAAGGCTTTTCAGCATCAAATACAAGTGCAGATCAGCTAAATTTTAGCAGCTAAAAATGTTCCCAAAACATTTAGTATAGAGCAGTACATCAAGGAGGATACATAAGGACACTGCCACCACCATGTTTCACTGTAGGCACCATGCATTTTTCTTTGTATACCTCACCTTTGCGACGCCATACAGTTTTGATGCCATCAGTTCCAAAAACATTTATCTTGGTCTCATCACTCCAGAGTATAGAGTCCCAGTAGTCTTCATCTTTGTCAGCATGGACACTGGCAAACTAGGCAGGCTTTTTTGTGCCTGGGCTTTAGGAGAGGCTTCCTTCGTGGACGGCACCCATGCATGCCATTCCTCTGCAGTGTACGCCGTATTGTGTCACGGAAAACAGTCACCCAAGTTTGGCTTTCTACTTTTTTAGATAACTGCAGTGAACTTGCATACCGGTTTTCTTCGAACCCTTCTCATCAGAAGACGCTCCCGTCGAGGTGTTCACTTCCGTGGACGACCTTGACGTCTCTGTGAGATGGTTGCAGTTCCATCTTTTTAAAGTTTTTATACCACTTTTGCTACAGTATTCTGACTGAAAAGTAAAGCTTTGCTGATCTTCTTGTAGCCTTCACCTTTGCGGTGTAAAGAAATAATTTTCTTATGACATTTCTCTTCCTTGTAGTGCCATTGCTAACAACATGAAATGGGAAGGAGTTTTTTTTAAGTAACACCCTTTCATAGTCAACTGTCTGCTGGACGCCTGTGTAAGGAATAATTCGACTCACCTGTGTTTGATTATTGTTAAATTAGACATTTGTAGTCTAAAATGTAGCTTTGCTCCAGAGACTTTCAGTGGGGTGTACTCATTTTTGCATCGCCCTTTTTTGAGTAAAACTGAAAAATGTGTAATCTAAGTTATATTATTAACCTTACCTTCATGTTATAAGTTAAACAGATGTTATATAAAACTTAGTCTTGTCAACATTTTGGAAATTGTTTTTGTGTTCATTGAGATATTGTGTAAAATGTTACTTTTCGAAGGGGGTGTACTCATTTACGCTGAGCACTGTAAGTATAAACATATTGTTTTAATGAAAAACAAATGAATTCATTTAGTACTATATTACTTTACACCAGCACGATTTTGTTGTGTTCAAATGACACAATCAAAATATTTGATCTAACATGATTTTTTTTACATGGAATATAGGTGGCATGATAAGATCATGTTCATCGAATGATTTTGAGTGTATTCATTAAATGAATTGGGATAATTGACAAATTGAATCATTGTTGTTTTAATTTCTTTATTTTGGGTCAGATTAAATGTGGTTATCTACAGTATATGAATGTCTTTTCTTTTGACCTTAAGTGAAACCACCATATGACATAAATGTTAAATAAACATCCTAACTCTCTAGTCGATCATTGTCTCACTCTGACCACTGATAGACTTCTCATCTCTGAACACGTGATTTTATTTATTGTGGTTTTGTTTTGCAATGGCAACAGGTAAAAGCGAGCGGCCAACAGGTGCTTCTTTTCTATAAGCTCCAGTGTCTCTTCTTTTGAAATTTTAGGGAGGGGACCCGTCTAAAGGGTAACATTGTTAGATTGGTCATTTTTAAGTGAAAAGCCCTGCCACCCTGTGTTTGAACCACATTTTCAACAGTCAAAATGAACTTTAAGAAATCCACTATCCTGAAACGGTTCTACCTCACTCAGGCGCAACTCTAAACAACCAACCAGGACATTCATAAAAAAATACTCTCAAAACCTCAGCTTTTTAAAGTCTGTAGAACATGATATGACACATATTTTGGAATTAGCCTACAGTTTTGTTTGGAGATTAAATTACATTATGTGTCAGTTTACACAGCACATTTCCAGGACATATTCACTTTGCGTTTTAAGGTAGCCTACAACACGTTTGTCAATCTTCCCTGTACTGAAATTTACCACCAGATGGTGATAAAATTACAGAACTTCTTTACTCAACATGCAGCTTCAGAACATGAAACAAGAGTATGTCTCGGTGCATAAGAACCCTCTACTGGCAATGTTAAATATGGTAACAATATGTAAAACTTTGAAGGTTCAACCACAAGGGGTGGTAGATTGATGCAGATCCCTAACTTAAGTTAAAGTGTTTGTAGCACACTGTAAAAAAATCTGTTAAAAGTAACAGTTTTACATTGAAAATGTTTGCCAAGGTAAAAGTGTGTATGTTTAATCTGAATAAAAAAAAACTGTAATGTATAAAATGTATCCTGTGTCTATTATAGCCCACTACTATGAATTAAATCATTTGATTACTTATGAGCAATGTAGAAGTAGGATTGTACTTTTGGCAGTGATGGAGCTCTTTGTGGATTTATCAAACGACTATTTTTTTACATATATTCTACTGTAATGCAATATAGAATTCCCCTTAAATATGTTATAGTAGAAGGAGTTTGTCATTGGATTGTATGTAACGTTGGATTGATGTGTGTTTTTATTTTATTTTTTTAACTTGCATCTGTTGTACATTTCTGATTTATGTTTATGCCAATTTAGTGTTTAGATTTGAAAGTGTGGTTGTCGGTATTACAAGCAGTCAAGCTGAAATAAATATGAATGTACTGCTACATTACTTTAATTTACTTATTGGCTTACCTGGCAACCTCGTGGGGCAACATCCGCCGACCTGTTTCGTCTTTTTACGTACGCGCCTGAAGTACGAACACATCACAAACACACAGACATCATGGCGGACGTGTTGGATCTTCATGAAGCGGGAGGCGAGGACTTTCCTATGGATGAGGATGGTGATGGTAATATTATTATTTTACACCATTTAGATCAGACGCTCCACAACACCGCCATTCAAACAATCTGTAAATTGTGAGGTTTACTTTAAAATGGAAGTAGATGGGAATGCTACGAAGTACAAACGCTGACTGCGTGGTGGAAGGCCTAAGAAATGCTAATAAGCTAATATGAAGCTAACAACGCACTGGAGGTTCATTCAAACATTGTTTTTTTAGATAGCTAGATAATCATTTTTGCAAAAGGTCCCTTTCACAAACCACGTTCCTTCAAAAGTGGGTTAACAATATTTTTTTATATGCCTAAAGATACAGTTTAATCTCACGTAGCGTGTTTTTAGCCAACGATAGCACGCTGTTTATGTCTTTCAAAACTTTAGCTAAAGGCTAATGGTAGGATGCACTGATACAACGTATTAGGGCTTATAGTCATACATTGCAACATCCTTATAACCTGTTTGGTTTTGCCTTGATGTAAACTACACACATTCTATCAGTAGAGTTTGCATGTCGTATCAGTAACTCAACTTCAATTTACATTTTCTTTTTCAGAGAGCATCCACAAGTTAAAGGAGAAGGCCAAGAAGAGGAAAGGACGAGGCTTTGGCTCAGGTGAGTTACCATTGTTTGGGCTTTATGGTTTCTTCTGAGTTATCCCTTCATTTCCTTTGTTCTTGATATAACTAACATTGTAAGATATTAAAATGGGCTTTCCTCATTTAAACTCGCAGAAGAACAAAGGGTAATAGACGTTTCAAATGCAGTTTAATGATAGAAAAATGTCTTCCCTGCAAGTTTAAGAGCCTAGGTTTCAATTAGTTTATTGTCATCAGGCCTTAAGCTATACGTTGTAATCTTATCATATTGACCTAGAGAAACCAACATTGAACATTTGACCTTTTTGAAAAAAACATTGTTTAGAACATAACATCCCTTGAAAGGTCAAATTGGTGTTTCACATTAAGACTATCTTGGGCAGAGAAACAGAGATATTCTCCTGATAGCTCCGTCTTCAGTAATTTCATACCGTTTGTTAGGTCAGTCATCAGTGCTTGATATTTTTATCTGTTGCTGTTTCCAGAGGAAGGAGCCAGATCCAGAATCAAAGAAGACTATGATACTGTGGAGCAGGACGGGGACGAGCCAGGCCCTCAGAGATGTAAGTGCCACTGTGGTTTATCAAGTTGCTCTCACATTTTTTTGTTCTTTTCTAAACGTAAGCAATTCATAACATTTCACAAAACAAATGTTTGAAATCTTTTTTTTGTCTCCAGTTTGTAGCTACCCTAAAATCCCATTTACATCATATTTGTTTTAAATGCTTTGAAACATGTCTGCACATTCAAAACGATCTAGATTTACACAATTTGTCTGATCACACGTTGGAACTGTTCGTTCAGCTAGCAGGATATTATACGTGTTGCTCGTTATTTTGAGAAATGTTTATGGTTTTATATTATTCAAAACAAGCAATGACAAACATTAAGTACATCATAGAATATAGGTAGAGAGCAGCTTGATCAACAAGTTTACAAAAAAGTAAAACAGACAGTTAAATGCTTATTCTTGTTTTGTTTTGTTGCAGCTGTGGAGGGCTGGATCCTGTTCGTGACAGGTGTACATGAAGAGGCCACAGAGGAAGACATCCATGACAAGTTTTCAGAGTTTGGAGAAATCAAAAACCTGCATTTAAACCTTGACCGCAGAACAGGCTACCTCAAGGTGAGACGGATAACCATTCATGTTTCTCGGCCACTTGCTTTCACCAACTTATGTTGTACGTAAACTTTTATGGGAAGTACAACCTTCATTTAAACAATCCAATAGATGTTCAACTTTGATGTTTATCTACTGAGCAAATTAAGTCAGTGAAAGCATTTAATACACACCCATTGTTGTCTTCATTTAAAAAGGCGTTTTCCTGACTTGCTATGAGGACAACAGCCCATTGGATAGATAATATAATTTAAGATGGCTTAATTATATTTTATTTACTTGTTTGGTACACACCCTCTTCCTGTGAGGAGATTGCGCGAATAAAAGACTGATTCGATTATCCTTCATTAAGAGGGAAAAATCACTTGAATTTTCATCGAACTTTTAAATGAGAAACAATTATTCTTAGTTTTCTAAACTGTTCCAATATTGCCCTGCAACTCTATGTCAGCACGACTGTGTTACTTGACCGTTTATGGTGACACTGCAAGTCATTGTACGACAACTTTGACTAATACATAATCTACCCAAAAAAATGACTTGGCTGAAATGACACTATATAAGTCACCTCAGTCAGGAAAAGAACTGCCCAATTTCCCTTAACCACACTTATTTTTGCCCAAATTATGAATCAATTCCAAATGAAAAGAAAGTCATTGCATGCATACTGTTAATACGGTTCATTTAAAAAAGAACAGATTAAATCACAATAACTCGTGTTTCGTTTCCATTATTCGGGGCTGGTGTTGGGCATTATTTTACACTCTACGAAATCCAAACCCTTTTATGTCAAGCAGATTTGCTTTCTCAATGTAAGTGAACCTTGTTGTCACAGCCATTTGCTATTTGTGATTCGGTACCGTAATAACTTTATTGTTTATTAGTTTTAATTACTGGGTTTAGCAAACATGAATGCTGTATGTTTAGCTCAAGAAGACAGTGACCCTTTTTGTTTTCTTGCTGTACAATATGCTTCACCTGTCCTCTAATCCACAAGATGGCAGCAATGTTTCAAATATGAAGTGAGAACAAATTGTCTTGAAATTGCATTACAAGCTGTTTCAAGACTTAATATATGTTTTGATATTGGCCAATCTTTTGTGCCAATCTCAACATGTTTAAGATATGTGACTCCACACTGGTTCCGATTAGAAGTTCACATTAAATGACCAGTCACCATGTGTTGTGAATTTAAATGTCAAGTGTTGCTGAATACCCACTCATGCCATAAACATGCAATAACTCGCATGCTCTCCTGATGACTGTTCTAGGGATATGCACTGGTGGAGTATGAGACATACAAAGAGGCCCAGGCAGCAATGGAAGGGCTCAATGCTCAGGACATGATGGGCCAGCCTATCAGTGTTGACTGGGGTTTTGTCAGAGGGCCCCCCAAGAACAAGAGGAGGTGAGGGTGTTGTGTTTATTTATTGTTGTGTTTCTCCATGGTGACAGTAACTTCCAGGACCCTAAAGAGTGTTTTAACATTTATGTTTCTTTGTCAATCTGCATTTTTGAAAGATTACTGTTATACGGTCATTGTTGCCCTATTTCATGATCAAGCATTTGAATTTGTCTTCTGTTGTCTAACCCTTGCTGTTTGCAAAGTCTGACAATTTAGCTATCTGGATAAAAGTAGGATTCATGGCTCAAAAGCTTCTATTAGCTTTGAATGTTTGTTTCCTAGTTTATGGACGTCTTTACACCTATAAAATAAATAAATACATGGCCTTCTTGTTGTTACAGTTATAGAAATGTGATTTATGATGCTGTCAGATGTTTTGCATTCATTTATCCAGTGTGTTTGTTAAAAGAGACCCCTATACTTTAAATCATTTCACAATAACTGAACTCTTTTTTTATTTTCACAGGACTGGTGGACGGAGACGCAGCAGAAGTCCGGACAGGAGACGTCGTTGAGTTTGGCGGTTGTTATTGGTGTGTCTGTCACTTTGACAGGCACTTTATAATCCTCATCTTCTCATAAGAAACAGTTTTTTTTTGTACGATATTTTTGAGTAACAGTTGTATGGCATCTAGTTGTGCACATTTCAAATACTGGGTTTAGAAATTTCTCCGAAGAGATGAATAACAAAATCATAAGTTGGCTTAAAAGCAGCATTTTCTTTTTTTTGTAAATTGCTTATGCTACTTTACAATTCAACAAAGGGTATCCATTCAGCTGTCTGTGAAACTATAATTTAACTTTCAACAACTGGCATGTATTGCATTATTATCAATTACTCAAAATGTTGTATACATTTTCTCAATGTTGCATTCATAATGTTGTGTATTGTTTTTATATAACTTGGGGAACATTAAACTTTTTAAAAGGTACATGTGTGTCCGGTTGTGTTTTATTTAGCACTGCGAATGACGTTTGGTTTACATCATCCTCGATGACCTCACCCGGGCAGTGGTGCCGCCCCTGCTATAGTGTAAACCCCAAAGCACCTGTCACTCTGGGCTATCAATGCCACACTCATAGGCCACTTGCACAAAACCTCTTGCCCTTTATTTTTCTACAGCCAATTGGCAAGCGCATGTTTTGTTCTCTCGTTCTCATTTGGTGTTTACTCTATCGGGGAACATCAGTCAAAGACTCCGAGAATGGCCATTGGTTCTTATTAATGTCAATGAAATGGACTCTACGTTCTGATTGGCTGGATCGTTGTGGGGGGCGGGTACTATTCTTCGGTTGACGTTGTTGTTGTAAGTGGTAGAGAAATTACTTTGTCGGCGGTGGTCCGGTTTGGGATTTAACACGTAGTTCCATCTATGAAGATGTTAAAAAGTTAGGAATTGCTCGTCTTGGAAAGGTGTATGGTATTCACAAGTGGGCACTTGCTGGAAAACTAAATGGGACGATGAGAAAAACATCTGCGAGGCCGTTGAAGGTAAGCAGTAAAGGGATACTCCAGCACTAGCGTCAACGTTAGCTAACGCTAGCTGCTGATTAGCCAGGCTTGAAGTAGCCACTTGCTAGCCAAACGTTGCGGTTTACATACTGATAAACAATAAACATGTATTTACAATGCAAATGAATGCATTCGCAGAGCAGCTCCTAAAGGAGAGAATACAAAGACTATTAGGTGAGAATAAAGTTATTTGGCTGAGTGTAAACGATGCATGAACCCCATGCGTTTGAACGCCTCAAATGCGTTTATGTAAGCATGTGTATTGTTCGTTGATATTCTGTTTCGAAGAATACTCGTAGTCATGGAAGCTCTTTTAGAGTCAACAGTTAGGACATCATCTGGAGCATGGATATGCATCTGTTTACTAAGCAGGTTGACGAACAGAATTGGTTGCTGAACATTACATTAGCTTTACGAGCTGTCAACTAAAGCTTTGCAGGTTAAATACTGCCATTAAAGTTGTATATCGGTTGTGTTTTTTTAACCTCTAAAATGAACTTAAATTGTGCAGGCTAGCTTTCAAATTGCGGGCAGTCACGATTTAGATTATCTAAGCCCTGTTCTTATTTAAGGTACCTTTGTGATGTAACATTCACTTAAAGCACAAGCTTAGAGAAAATTGTTGGAGGTTACTGTATACGTTGACGTTCATTTCCTAACCTCTGACCAAAATAACCGGTTTCATTAAGCTAAAGTGGCTAACCTGATCGAGTGAGTCAAGGCAGCAGCGCACGGCATTTTTTCCCGAACCTTGCTGCCAGATATGTGACTGTACTGCCTGAGCTGGCTGGTCATTCAGTTCATTTGTTTCCGTGCTGGTTTTGAAACCAGGACTTGTGTTATTTGCCGTAATTTCCTACAACACCACGGCGAGAGAGTGTTGCGTTACACTTTGCCTTGAATTATTCAGGACTTGTATTTGTCGTTTCTTTTGTTTGCTAGGACACCAGGACAGACAATCAACACAAAAAGTAGGACAGAGGTACACAAGTTCTGCACTGCACTTGGCCCACAGGGACTCTTTATGTTGTTAAAAAGCCATATCCTGTTGGTCATACAGGCAGCAGTAAGTAGGGACTTCCACTTACAGGGTTGGTGGTATTTAAAGAAGATAGGTATTGTGTTGTAGGAAAATAAAATACACCCATCCCCACCACCTGTACTCTTTCTTCCTCATGTTCGAAATGCAGCCAACACGACTGACTGTCTGACAGTTATAAAGAAAACAGTTGATCAGTAGGAGTAGAAGTGTCAAAAGTTAGAATGAACAGCCAAATGCAAGTACATTTTAGGGTGTAAATGACATGTTTAATCAACAGGATATTTGCCACAAAGTGAGCACAAACAAGATTCCTATTTGATTGAATTCAGGGGCCTGCGATCAATATGAAAAGGCCTATTACTTACTTAAAAGCAACTAAAATAGGATTTGAAATTGACATTTTAACCAGGCCTTCCACACTGCTCATGTTAAAGCACTGTTTGAATGTTTAGAAAGGAAGTGCACTTGGACATAAATGTCAAAATAAAGGCCAATATAAAAAATGATATATACCGTAGATGATTTGACTTTGCATCGATGAGTGCTGATCATTAAATCAATAAATGGATGTCATATTGATGTATTGTTACACCCCTAGTAAATATGGCTATGGTAGGTTTGCCTGATCTACATGCGTTTATCCTATTTTATTGGATCTTTGCATACCAGTCCGGGATCCACAATGCACCGTCGTTAGAAGATAACACACATTTTTTATTCGGATGCTCTGCCTATTTCAAGGTGTGTGAGGTGGCACCGTCAGGATGCATTATACAAGTACTCAACACTTCAAGGAACATATTGATGCTAGCAGTGCAGAGAGCACCTCGGGCAAGTATTTTAAGTAGTCGGGTGTAGCATCCTTCCCGATTGCAATTCAGATTCTTCTTGCAGTCGACAGCAAAGACACAGTTTATCTGCTTTGTAAATGATAGGAGCTGGGTTATGAATGCTTGAATGGCTTTATCTGCGCAACACAGCCGGTCAATACTTTCATTCACAAGCAGCTGTCAGTGGCACAGAACAAGGCAGAATACATTTTTCAATCCTTTGTTGGACTTTGATTTTCTTAGAACCATTTGAATTTTGATGATCCAAATGGAAATGTGCGGTTTGCAGTTTGCGGCTTATCATGCAGAGATCTCCAACAGTATTCAAATGGGCTGCCGTAAGCACTTCACTGTAGCATCTGCTTAAAATGGTCCCGATGAGAGTGGTGAAATGTTTTCACTTTTATCTTAAATTATCAGTAAAATATGCACTTTTAATCCCTGAGAACTGTCATTTTGTCATCGATATGCTAGACCTGGCGGCAATCAGATGAATGGCACACTGTTTTGATGTGACGCATAGCAAAGTCATATTTTGACTACACAATGGAGGGTAGAGCGGCAAGGAAGCTCAGTTTTTAGTTTCACAAGAAGACAGTTAGTTTAACTTGGAAAACATGTTTTGTCTGGAGTATTTCTCAAAGGTTTTGGGTTACTCTATGAACTATCTCTCAAATCCCTAATATATTTAACATGGATCTTGTTAAGAGTTTATGTGCAGGACGGCTGCTTTAGTGTACAGTGTTTCCCACGGGGACCATGCTGCTTCAGCAACACAGAGAGGGCATGAAAATTTAAATTTGTCTCTTGCCGGGGTCCCCCAAACAGCTGCTCACTAAGTGTATATACAGTGTGTGTGTGTGCGTGTCAGGAACCCAGGGTATGTTTCAGAGCCGGGCCCATTTGGCCTTGGAGGTATTCCCGAAGGATTTCTCAAACACAGTCAGATTAATAAGTAAGTAGATGAGTGCTTCTTCAGGTTAGTAGGGCAAACGCATGACTTTTGTTCCAAGTGCTCATGTTTCACTCAATTCTTTTGAGCTTACATGTTCAGACTAGAACAGGCAATAAATATAGATTAGCCCCTGCTTTTTCATAGGACGCCTTGCAGCTTTCAGTGTAATATTATAATCATATTTCTTTTATAGCACTTACTGAAAAAAGAGTGCTTTACATAGTAATCAAAGAACACATAACAACATGGCAATAACGGTACCAGATGCACCTCCAGGCAAAACTTGGAATAAAAACACAAGGATGGCGGTGCGATTAAAGCATGTTTTAGGCTTGGATTTAAAAGAAGGCACTTTGTCAAGATGAGGAAATGACGTATAATGAAACTCACATCCATACAGTACCCATGCACCTTATCTTAATCGGCGCCGCTCACAGAGACAGAAGCAGGATGTGATACGAAAGAGAAAACTACCTCCGTCCCCACAGTGCCACAGTGAGACGGGGATCAATAGGTGGCTTGTCTCCGAGAGGCCTCTGTGTCCAGACTGCAACTCATAAAACTCCTTTTGATCCCCACCTTCCCCAGCATGCCTGTTTGCCTGCCAGTCTTGTGACACAGCAGCCAGTCAGTGCTCAGGGCTGTTTGTGTCAGGGTGGAGAGACCTAGAACTGAGGCATGTACCTGGGGTGCCAACAGCTGCTTGACTTAGAACACCATGTTGTGGATAGTCAGCCTGCGCTGAATGCTTGGGGATTAAATTGAGATCATTCACACAGTTATTATTACATTAGAAGTGACTGTAAAGTAGGGTGGAACGCTTATGTGAGGAAAGCTATAGCCTTCTGAGCAGCCATAATCCCATGCAGCATGAGACGCCACTCCCACAAGAGAAGCTTTGGTAATGAGAGCTAGCTGTATCGCTTACTTTATGCTCTCACAGTAGATACAGCTGTTACAGTACATCATTAAAGAGATTAAATGACCATAGCAAAAACGCCTGCTAAGGTTGATCATTTAAAGTTGCATGTGGCATTGTCCGTTGTGTCCGTCATACACCTGATGGGACATACATTCCTCAATGTTATTTGTCAGCTGCTCTATATTGTCACGTTAAGGTAATATGTTCCCTTGTTCTTAAATAATTTAGCCGTTTTTCATTAATGCTTGGCAGTAGAGATGGGCAATTTGTCCTAAGATAATATCCAGATATGAAAGAGTAGTTCTGTAATACCAATATTTTAAATACTATGATAAGATCTCTGAAAAATGTAATGTCTTGTTGGTTGTTTTGGCGTAAAAACTCTGCACTATCTTTACGTAATGCTTGGATTGCTTTGTATTTATCGTGGTCATTTCTCCTCTTGTTACATTCCAACAGGGTTTGCTGTAACTCTTATTAGAATTCCTTTGGTTGCAATGTTGCTTTAGAAAATGATTGTTGCTGCTTTGTGTAATCATATCACGAGAAGACACATTGTTATCACGTGAGATTAAACCCGATAATATCTTGACCGATAATCAATCAATCAACTTTATTTATAAAGCCCTTTAAAAACAGCCGCAGCTGAAACAAAGTGCTGCACATGGATAAAAACACAAAACACAAAAACAATATAAAAACAACAATAAAAAATCAATAACAATATCAAAACAACAAGACCAATGAAAACAAAAACAGAAACATAGACTCATGCTGGGTTAAAAGCCAAGGAATAGAAAAGGGTTTTAAGACGAGTTTTAAAAATGGGCAGTGAAGGGGCTTGTCTAATGATAACACATGGTATGCCACTAAACCTGCAGGTGATTTGGCCTCTTGGGACATGTACCCAACAATGAGCCACTACAGAACCTCTATTACTGCTGAATCTTACCTAATGTGACTGATATTTGTCTGAAACTCATCCTGAGAACTTAGTAGCTCAGTACTGTGCGCAAGCTGATGGATTTGATGACGTATTGGCTTGTATTGGCACCTGTCAGATAGCCAAAGTCTTCCCACATTGTTCAAGATTAGGGATGGGAATCGAGAACCGGTTCCTGTTGAGAACCGGTTCCTTGTGTTTCAATTCCATGGAACCGTTTGGCAGCTCGTTAAACGATTCTCTTATAGATTCCAGACCGCACGGTTTATGTAACGTTATTTACGCAGCAAGGTACACACGAATGATTCAGTAAGCCCAGCTTGACGTGGCGTAGTTGCTTGGTTACGCAGGTGACGCTCGTGATACTTTTTACAAGTCTGAAATGGCACCCCTAAGGTTAAAACGGTCCAAAGTGTGGCTTCATTTCACATTACATAAGGATGGCAACAGGGCGTTTTGCAACCACTGCAAATTGTTGATAACATCGGCGGGAATACTTCAAATATGCATAAACATCTGCGCACACAACACGGGATAAACTTTAACGAGTGTCGCGTTTTTGATGCCCTTCGGAGTGACAGCAGCCAAGCTTCTACGACCACCGTGACCTTGGGGGCTAACACCGAAGGCAACTCTGGTGGTAAGTAGCTATCCCACTGACTAATCCTTAATGTGATTCCTAGTAAATTATGTACCACGCCATTTCTGGAAATAAACCCATTTCCTACCTCTCCTTGGGGTAATTAAGGGAGTTTATGTTTCTGGTTAATCAAGCCGTTCCTTGCTAGCATGTTTAATTAGCTTACTTGATGGCAAGGCATCCGTAGTTCTAGGGAAGAATTCTAGCTGTTGCTATGTAGCTAATGAAACATGCTAGTAAGTTGCGCCGCCGATTCAG
Source organism: Eleginops maclovinus (assembly GCF_036324505.1). NCBI lineage: Eukaryota > Metazoa > Chordata > Actinopteri > Perciformes > Eleginopidae > Eleginops > Eleginops maclovinus. The sequence goes on along the minus strand of NC_086351.1, from coordinate 8,008,932 downwards.
GGAGCCAGAGAAAGGTGACGCTCATTTATTTAAATCAAAGGGAGGTGGGAAATTAGTTTATTTCCCGAAATTGCTTTTTCATCAAACAAATGCCTTCTTCGTTAGATTTAGAACAAGATGATGACCGGGACGAGACGGGTAGTCTGGCTGACTCAGAGGCTAGCAGCACTTGCTCCCGTTTACCTCTGGCTTCTATTTTCGTCGAGGCAGGCAGAAATAAAATGTCCCAGGCAAAGGTAGAAGAATGTCACCGGGCAGTTACCAAATTTGTTGTTAAGGGTTTGCACCCATTTTCTACAGTAGACGCCCCTGAATTTCGGTAGGTGAATGTGAGGTTGTTGTCAGATTATCAAATGTCAGATTAGAATAGAATAGAATAGAATATTTTCACAGCCCCGTCTTTCCCTGGCTCAGAAGGTGGATCAGGAAATCCAGTTCTACAAAAGCCTGCCCTCCATCCCCTGCAGGGATAGCGCCGCACTGTGGTGGTGGAACAAGCAGGATACGCTGCCCTTGCTATCTGGACTGGCTGAAAACTACCTCTGTGTGCAGGCTTCCTCCACCCCATCTGAGAGGGTGTTCTCCACGGCTGGAGACACCATAAGCCCCGAAAGATCCCGTATCCTTCCAGAAAAAGCAGATATGCTCATATTTCTGCAAAAGAACTGTTAATTTTCCCTACTACTACTTGAGTGCACACACACACACACTCACACTCACACTCACACTCACACTCACACACACACAAACACACACACACACACACACACACACACACACACACACACACACACACTGTGCTTGTGATTACATTGTTCTTGTAATTACATGATTCAGTATTTGTTATTTGTTGTTATTTGTTACATTTTCTTGTACAGAAAAGCAGATATGTTCATCTGCAAAAGAACTGTTAATTTTTTTTACACACACACACACACACACACACACACACACACACACACACACACTACTTGAGTGCACGCACACACACACACACACACACACACACACACACACACACACACACACACACACACACACACACACACACACACACACACACACTTGTTATTAGAGATTAATAAGTAACTGTCACAATAGAATATTTTTCATTAAAACAAAGATAAATGTTACATCAAACTGTTTATTCTCCTTTTTCCCCCAAATTGGAATCGATAAGAGAATCGATAAGGAATTGAATCGTTTCACAGAATCGATAAGGGAATCGGAATCGTAAAAATCTTATCAATTCCCATCCCTATTCAAGATGTTTATTTTCACTCCGGTTACACAAGTACAATCATGTGAAATACTTGGGAGGCTCCATTAAAGAAAAACAATATTTATAAAAAGACATCTAAAATACTATAAGACACAATTAGACACATTTAAATGACTTAGTAATGTATACATACAAATTGATTGTATACGTAATAATTGATTCATTTGGATGCATATTGCACCCTTTAGGTAGTACTGTTTGATCACAGCAGTGGAGCAGGTGAATAATCAGAATCAGAGTCAGATTTGGGATGGGAACAGGGTTTAGATGCTGCTTCAGCCTGTGGGGGAAATTGTAGTTTCCTGCGCAGACTAGAAGACATCCGTCTCTCACTGCCCTGTTGATCCGGGACAGCAGGAGTAATCCCACACACAGCCCTAATGAGGAGCCTGTCACCCATGATGACATCACACAGGGAGTGACGTGGAGCTGCCCGCTGCGTTCAGGGCCCCGCAGCCCGTGGGGATTCACATGAGCATTAGTGCGGCGCGCCTGCAGAGGCTGGTGCCGGTTCAGCCACTGGCTTTACATCTAGCCTGGTTGGCTTCACATTCAGGCTGACTTAGCAGGAAGAGATGCTGAATCTGAGTCCGTCTGGAGATGCAAGTCTTTGCTTCATGTGTGTCGCAGATCAAAGCTTTTTCCAAGCTACTGTCTCGCTTGAAGCCCTCTTATTTTGTCTTGCATGAGTGGAACAAATCAAGTTCTGCAACAGCAAAGCCTAAGGTCCAAGTTAGTGTCCAATAAATGTCTCATAATCCTCGAGGGTTCAAATGCAAATTAAAGCAGTCGTCCTCTCGCTTGCAAAATTTGAATTATGTAATAATAAGCTCAATGTTTGAACAGCAAACAAAATGAATATTTTGTTTTAATGTACCTTTGAACAGAACGTCTATATTTAAACATCTACTACATGAAAAAGTGGACCAAATTAAACAGAAATCATGTATTGCCATAGCTTTTGTCCTTCAGTATGAGAACCATATACACATTTGAGTATTTGAATCATCTTAGTTATTATGCAGAGTCATACTTCATATTTATTAGTCACAGTATCCCCACCCTTTGCTCATAAATAAGTGGGCAATACTCCCATGGATGCAGAGGCTTGTATTTCTTCACCAAGTCTAGAAATCAATATATAGGCCGCCGGGGCTGAATGAGGACCTGCACAGACTCTGGACTTTAGGTTGGCAGCTTTCTGAACCAACACAGAATGTTCATCAAGATTCCTCTCTGTCCGTCCGGCTGTCCTTCAGAGGCGGAGCAACACGCTGCACTGGATGCTCTCCGCAGCAGTCACTCATTTCTTGTTTTGAGTTTCTTTTTTTGCACACCTCTCAAACAGTAATGCATTGAAAGCAGATTAGATTCCACTTCCGCCTCTCACTTGAGTATCAGAGACTCTCGTTACATTTTCTGCTGTTTCAGGTGTCAACTGCACAGACCCTGGGCACAATGTAACGCGGTCTGTGTGTGGAATGCGGGAATGGCACTTATGCTCCCCTATAGCCCTCTCCACAGCCGCCTGCTTTATGCGGCAGTTAATTAGCACTCCTTCACTGGTGCTTACTGGGCCTGACTGCAGGGACACACCTCGGTACAAACTAGGAACCTCTGAGGCCAGCTTTAATGTCCCTCCTAATAAACTAACACAACAGAACATCAGAAAGGAAGAACATAGGGCTGAAAGAAAGATATAACAATTGATATCACAAGTATTATGCAGAATTGTCTTATTGAGAAATTATATTTACACTATATATTAAAAATGACACGGTTACATCAGGGGAGGATGTGGCACAGTGGGATAGTGCGCTGATCTTCTATCCCCACTGCAGTCAGCATGTCGTTGTGTCCTTATGCAAGAAACGTCACCCCAAACTGCTCCTGTGGGGATTGCAACAGTTAGTTGCTTTGGATAAAAGTGACATGTAATGTAACATGACGTTACTCTAAAATCTGTCTAGTCATTATTTAGGAAGTTTGACAAAACAAAATCCTGTGATATCAAAACTCATATCTAAACACAGAATAGAAGACGGAATAACGCAATTTTGGATGTATAATTTTCCATTTAGAGCCTCTCAAAAACTATGAAATGAAATATCTCTTTAGGATTTCAATCTTTAGAGAGGACAGGTAATAGTATAGTTTTTCTTATAATTTAAAAATGTTTTTTCAAGCAGAATCAAAGAGACTATGAACCAGAAACAACCAGCTGCTCCCTCAGATGAGAGGCATCCAATGCGAGACCTATTTATGTGTTCAGCAAAGAGTGGTTCTGCTGTATCCGTATGTAGAAGCAGACTTCTGTAGAACAGAATAAAGTGGTGTAAAATGCAATTCTCAACCACACTATAATGTGAGTGTTTGGCTGCTCTGCTGTATTTTAGAGAACTAATTGAATCGTCTGCTACATGCTGCTCCATGACATCAGCTCTCAGACACTTTGATAAACACTGGAGCTCAGAAGCTAATGCTGCCAATTTCAGCTGGCTGCACATGACTGTGGTCCAGTGGATATCAATCCACATTAAACTAAAGGGAAGCACTATAAAGCACTCTGATGTCTTCCACTGAATAGTCTATACTTCCCAAACCCAATTTACGCCTTGTCACATAAACTCTGGGCCGACTGGAAGATGAGTTTACGTCACCGCGAACCTCACTGTAGCACATCCTGTTTGTGAACGTGTGCCCGCCCTAACTGTACTTTCTGTTCAGAACAGTGAGGCCTCAAGGATACAATTATCTGTTTTGTCAATCACTTGGGTGTCACGCTTTAAGAGGACACATGATGTCACCGGTATATGATTGTCGTTTATCAAGGCATTAGGCGTTCACCGGGGGCGTTTTGTTCCTGTACGTGTTTTAAATGTTGCTTGTTGTTGAACTTTGCACTGTGCAATCTTTCTATGTTTAAACTGTGATTATGAGCACATTATTTTTAGACCATCTCAAACAGGAGGTTGCTCTAATTCTGGCAACTAAGAGATTAGGGGGTGCTTCTCTGTATGCATTGCTACTGTAATCATGCTTACACAGTTGTTCTTATATGCTAAGAGCCAGCAGTCTTGTGTCTTACTATAAACAATAGTAATAATAGAGTCGAATCACTGTGGATGTGTTCTTTTCTTATTTTGGTCAGATAAAGTTGCAGTAGCGTCGTCATTAGGTTCAAAGCTGCTGCAAAACGAGTTCAAGGCATATTTTAGCTCCATACACTCAAACAATAAAACCGAGGTCAAGCACGTTATCTGTAAGCAGATCTTGTTTTCCCCACCTTGTTTTGCCTTGAGCTCTCATGGAGGAAAAATGCAGGCTGTTGAGTTCACATGGATCAGGTTTGGATGTTTCTGAGCCAGCAAACAAGACAGTGAGGCCGCGAGAGGGATGTTCGACTTGGCAAATTTTTGTGTGATGACTGGACAGCTTTTGGACTGGACCGGCTCGAGTGGCATGGCCTCCGAGAGGGCAGGCATGGTGTGGAATCTCTGACATCAGCTGTGTCTGCATTCAGTCGGGTGTTATCTTACACATTACACACACACAGACGCCCACAGCTGGTGGTCAAGCCTCCATCGCGGCTGGAATGCGCTCGCTGTTCATTATCGTAATAATAATATCGCTGCTGAAGCTATTTTCTGAAACCTGTACCTTGTAAGGAGCCCTTTTGTTTTGTTATTTCTTGGTTTTGCTAGACATTTCTTACAGTGTAGTCTGAGGCAAGTGTTGAAAAGATAATTAATGTCCTTATTTGGGAAGAAGATAACCAGTCAGAGCTGCAGCTGCGTCGCTCCACGAAATACAAAAGCTCTCTTGGATTCAACTGAAGAAGGATTTTCTTACGCCAATGGACTTGAAGCGGCCAACTAGCTGCAATAATTCACACGTCAACAGAAGCTGTGGGTGCTCTGTTTTTGCTGCAGTTCAGTGGGTTGTATTGATTTTTCTCCAATGACCGGCTTACTAGTATATTTCCTTTTTGTCCAGGGAAATGGTCACACTCCAATTTACTGTATTGATTTACAGATGTAAACCAAGAGCAACTGAAAACGACAGCCCCCTCCCTCAATGCTGAGTGGGTAGAATTAGTGAGGCAGCGAAAAGAACAGGAAGTCATATCTAGCAGCGCTATGCTTTCACGTAAAGGTGAACTTTCGCTCTATGGTCAAAATATAACTGTTAATAAATCCATGTATTTGAACGTTCAATAGAGGCAGAGCATTGACTCGCTTACACCAACCCCTCTCTCTGCAGTGGCCTTGTCTGAGCCCCAGGGGGTATTCACAATGCACTGCTTATCGTATGCTTTATGCAAGCCTTTGAAAATACATGTGCCTCCGTTTCACTGTTCTATACCATCCAGGCGCCCTTGAAGAGGACTGATGTTGCAGAAAATGACAAAAATTGGCTGAGATATTTTCTGTCTTTTCTTCCCAGGCAGAGCCATTTTTCTTGGCCATAAAAGGTATATTTATTATGTATTTTTGTGAGCGTCAGTAAACAGAGCATTGCCTATCCCTATTGAATTAGATTACGCTATACCAAGCAAGGATTCTGCATCGCTGTGCTCTGCTGTCCAAGGCTGTATGGTCCACTGATTATTTTTCAGCCCTTTTGCATTATATATCAAGTGGGACTGGTGCAGTGCATCCTACTGCATTCTTCCTAGTGTGTGTGCAGCAGTGCTTTGGTACTGATCCGTTCAGTTGAGAGAAACTGTGGAAGAACTGGGTAAAGGGCTTGGTTTCCCTTCATTCCTCAGCCAGGCAGCGATCAGCCTTCTTCCCAGCTGTAGCTCTTGATGTTATGTAATGAGTCAGCCCGGGCTCAGTCAGTAACCAGATTACACCCCTCTGCAGATAAAGGCGGCTGAAGGACAGCCATCTCGCCACACCTTTGTTTTCTTCCTCTCTCTTCAGTAGTAGGGTGTTTACTAGGATTGATTGTTCACAGCAAACCGAGCCTTAAAGAAAAGCTTTGTGTTGCTGAGAAATTAAAAAGGAAGCATTGGCTTAGCTCACCACAGTAATTTTGTATGCATGTGACTGCGGTTTTAAAGTCAATAAGCTACGCCTATCGCAGATACTTCAAGAATTCAGGCTGACAGCTCTGATGCTTCAGACTGATTGAGACAGGAGTGCATCAATCATGTGGAGATTTCAGTCGCTCCAAACCCCCCTCGTTAATTTGCATTAAACCAACTGAGGCTGGATTTTTGCTGTGGATATTTGAGATTTCTTGGTCTGATAGTACTTATTTTTTAGAAGCCTATAGCATAAACAAATATCCTTATCTTAATAGGGAATCTCTAAGACCGTTTTTTTCAATGATTTGTGACAAAGATACGTAACAACACGGTTGAGTTTAAAAGTCAATCTCCTCAACTCACAATTGATTTTATCGTCAATCATCTGTTTGATTATTCTCTCCATCATTGATTAGGTAATCCTCAGTGGTATTGTATCGTGCGCAATTCAAAGATGTAGAGTTTACTGCCAGGGAAACCAGAAAATATTGAGATTTAGAAAGCTGGAATCAGACAAATTTGACTTTAAATGACTCAAAATGATTAACAAACTAGCCAAATAGTTTTGGATTAATTTAGTAGTTGAAAAAATCTAAAATTAATCTCTGCAGCTGCACTTGTCAGTGCAGTAATGTAAACAATCCCTGTATGGGAGACAATCCTTCTGAATTCACCTAATTTGGAACATCTGTACGGCAATTTCTAGTAACTCATTGGTCGACATATACACTGCTTAAATCAATCTGCAGCAAGCTGATATTTTTGGATGGATTGGCTTAATTCTCGAACTCCTTGTGCTCTCCAAAGCTTTTGATTTCCATCCCAGCATCAGTAGAGTGGTGACAGAGCCCTGTGGGCCCCCGCTTATCACTCACTACACCAGCCACACTGCCCTCCCCTGTTTGCTTACATTATGCCCTTTATCTCATTACTCATATGGTTGTGTGAGGCTGACAGGGTGTGTTACTCTCGCTGAGATCACAGGAAGGGTTTTTGTGATTGAACAAAAATAGAACCGACACATTTATAGACGTGGTCATACATCATGTCCGGACCATTAAAGGGAAACACAACAACTCAGCCGGCCTCATTTCGTAATCTCCCCAAAAACTGCTCTGAGGGTAGAATAAGTGTCAGGCTGGGGGTCATTGTCAAGTATCTATTCAGCTGCAGTCTACTTCTCTTCTTCCTGAACTTTTCCCTCTTATTTGTCCCATCTTTAGCTTCTCTAATGCATGACAAAGCATTTGGAGCCCTTTCGCACATTGTAGGCTAAAGGCCTAGTCTTCCTGTATTGCGCTTTGTGTGTTACACGTTTTATTGTTTGCTTCTCCCCTTATGTTTCTTATCTTGGTTTATCAGTGGGTAATGGCCTCACCCCTGGCTGATAACAACACATTGAACCAACACGGCTTCATCCCATCTGGACGGTTTAACAACAAAGACAATGACAACAAATGGGGCAATTAGAGCAGGTTAGGGCGATCACAACTGAAACAACGACATAGTCTAAAACAACTAAAAAGTGACGAGTTTTGGCAGGCTAATGACAAAGCATCAATAGAAACAGAATCCTTATATAAATAGTAATAGTGTTGAGTAATGACAGCAGAGTGTTTTCCCTTTGTGTTTATTTCTTTAGCTTTCATATAACATGATAAACTGGCTGATTTAGTTTTTGTTAAAATAAAAATCCGACATGTGGGTTTTGATTCAGAACGAGGCTAGCTTTGCAAGTCATATCTAAAAATGTCTTGTTTGTGTTTTACTGCATGGTTACATAGCTGTGTCAGCTGTTCCAGCATTCAGCATGGGAGTTTCTGACACGTCTCTTTTCCTCAACAATCCTTCATCTTGGTAAAGCATTTGCCATTTTAGCTTAGTCTAGGGCTGTATTGAATGTCTTTTTAAACACCTTTCAACCCTCTCGTATGGTTTCACAAATGTAGCCTTGAATTCCTGTTATGTACAACATAGAAATGTTGTTTTGCTGTGGATATATAAATGTGCAAATTATGGTCCTCCGATTGCAGCAAACAAAAGAGCAATTTTTGCGTAATATTTTGAAAAAGAAGAATATCTTTCAGGCCATTATGATGACATTTAAATTGCTCAACGCAGAATGAAAGGTGAAAAATGACTCTTGTTTGCGCTCTTTATCTCTGGATAGATACCCATGTTTGTTGAATAGCCTTGGAAAATGACGATGCCTCTAAACTCAAGCTAGTTCCTCTTTGATCAGTCAGCAGCAGCCGTTTCTCCAGTCATGAACAAAGCTCACATCTCAAAATCTGAACACACGCATTCCACTGGAAGACTGTGAACATGTGCTTCTTCATAAATGATCTGAGGGCTAGCAAAACAAACTTGTGTTCCCAGTCCCGGCGGTGAATTGACCCTCTCAGCCCACCGTGGGGTTGGCGCAGTGGGCAGCGGTGACCTCTCTGTCTCTCTCAGTGATCCAGGCCATTCTCCCAGCCTTAGCTCAGCACCCACGTGTTGTCAGCAGCTCCTGTTACGTAAGCCCTCCTGCCAGACAAAAGCTCAGCCATCCTAGACTCAAATCACTGACTGCCCCATGTTGGCAGCAACACTGTAAATGTTAGCCAGTGATCCACATAGCATCTTTCTTGTATAGATTTTATTTTAATAGATAAATAAGGAAGTGAGATTTTGACAGCATAAAAAATAATGTAGAATGTGTTTTTTTTATCTCCATGTGGCATAGGCATGAGATTTGAGGTGAAGATTGGCTTTATTGTAATTTCCCTACACTACCTCTTTTCATCTGTTGAAGCACTGAACCTGTAGCCTCCCACATCATCACTGTTGTCATAATGTCATGCTATAAAACGGTTTTAATGACCGTTCGTTCTGATACATAGTAGGAAGTAACCGCACGTAGCAGCCACCTAACAACCTTATTTTTCTCTGGGCGTACAGAGGATTAATTGAACATTTTATAAAAAAGGTTTAATGATATAATGAGGTCTCACGGGGCACATTCTGGCCATTTCTCAAAAACAATTCCTTTTCTGTGTTTTGAAGGAGAGCTGTGTGACATTATATCAAACGCATCAGAGTGGGTTCACAGGAATGGCTGATGTTACAGGCCCACAGTGACACAGCCAGCCTTTTGTTGCTCTGTCGGTACTTTCTGTCCACTTCCATTCACTTTCATCGCCCTTAAACAGTGCCTTGTGTTGTCACTGCCAGGATTTGTTGCCAATAGACCAAACAACAGAATAATGAGACCAAAAAATCATATTTATGGATGGCTTCACTTGGAAGACTGAGATCCAGTATAGAGACTGGATTTAGCTAAAGCCATTGGACGAATGTTCCCGATTTCTCTCCTAATATAAGTAGTTAATAATTCTTGATCCTTAACTCCAAAGCCGTGTGTCATGCAACCTGCATGCAACACAGGTCAGTTGAACGTTAACTATGTGCATTTAATAGAATGTTATTTCCATTTACACTTTTGGCTCTCAACAATATAACATCAAGTGCCAATTTTCATTTTGCACTGATTCCCTCTGGTTAGTTTTGTGTTTTGAATCCACCACACTGTTATTCTGTACTGTGTTCCACTGGTTGGCATGTCAGGGACAGCCCTTCAGGATCCCGGTGCTAGCTCTAGGTTCGCTTAGAAATATTGCTTTTTTGCTGCACTTAACTTTGAAGTACAACATGTTCTTTCAAAGTGCAGGATATATTTAATGGTAACTCGGGCGTGTCATTACTTTAAATTGAACACTGCTACTGGTGTTTACTTGGAGGCTCTGGTAAAAGTAAATAAATAAAATACCAAAGTTGACCCTTGCTCAGTTTTTGCAGTGCACCTCGAAGGGTCCAATCACACAAGCCTATATTTGACGTGATACCTATTAAGAGTGTTTGTTTGAGAATCTTTTTTTTGTCTAAGAACAAACTGGACTTCTAGGACGAGTTCAAATCTTCTTCAGGCACCTATTCAGCACTCTCAATCCAAAATGCAACCCTGTTGTCAGAACATGGCCATACCTCTGTGTTTAACTGTATGGGGTCTATGTCTTTAATAGTCCTATTGTTTTAATGGTTAAATGGCCCCCTTGTCCCATCTTTAAGTGGTTCTGTATGCGATCACTAGACCTGGATATCGCCTAATTGACAGGAATGTGAGGAGACCCTGCAGAGGAGGCTGCTGAATGCCTGACTAGAAATACTCTGCTGGCTGAGAAAGGCCTATTCTGCTAACGTCTGTTCCTCCCCTGCGTGCTAGTGTGGCTTTCACTGTAATAATGATTGAGGAACTGGGGGAGGTAGGCAGAGCACAAAGCAAGACAAGGATGGAGAGGTGTAAGAAGAGTAAACTCGTGACTCATCAGGCGCAGTGGAGCGGGTGCACTGAGTCAGAGATGAAGCAGGAACACTGGGTGGTGGATGAGCCATGGGACGGATGGGAATAGATGACTGTAGGTAGATCCAAAAAAAAAAAGGACCAGGCAAAGATTGGACCAGGCAGTTGAAAAGCAGCATGATGACTGGATAGTTTTCTGATTGTTCACAGGCATGTTTTCATTAGAATACCAAGAGATCATTTTCATTTATCCTACTATGACTTCATGTTGGATTTAAATCCCTTTATTGGTTTGATAAATTCTGCCCCGTCATATTCTTCAAAACTCTAAAGTTGCAGCTCTAATAGGATGGGTGTTATTTGCTTTTTGACCTGCATGTGTTAGTGAAGTATATTGTATACACCTACTTGATGTTGAATTGCTGTGAAAAGGATGATAATGCAGCAAAGTGCTTAGGAAGAACAAAGAGAACATGCTTTTAACTGTCCGAATGTGCTTCAAAGCGCTGCTGAGAAAGCGTATGCTCACTCAGAATCATTTTCCAAATACAGGCTTTTCGTTTTAGCTTGGCACCAAAAGTACCTCTTTTAGCCAGAGCTACTTTGAAGCAAGCCTTTTGTCTGGACGTGCATCGATTGCCCTTTAAATCCTTTGTGTCAACGGCCCATTGGTGCTGACTCCTTTTTTTCTCTCAGTCTTGATAATGTTTCTGTATTGATTCCACCGTCCAACTGATGCTGCTCCTCAGGATCGGCCATTGAAATTCGAAGAGTAAAAAGTCTAAAAGTGGTCTCTGTGAAGGAGTACTGTTCCCTCGTATCTCACTGGACTTTAACATGAATTTGACATTGAGGTCTTATGACTTGAAATATACATGGTTCTATACTTTAATAAAGACAAGATAAGAATGACTTTATTAATCCCAGGCTGGGAAATGTTTGTGTTGCAGCAGCATAATACAATACAAGGCATAGAAAATAATAGAAAAAAAATAGAAAAATAAGAAATAACAATCCTAAAGTATGAACATCTCAAAGAAGAAATAGAAATACAAAATAAAATAACAAATATTAACATTTTAAAACGATTTAGAGGAATTATAATGAATAAAAATCCCCAATTTTTGCATTTTATATCGACATTAGATTATGAAGCGAATATCTCCAATTGTCTGTGGAACTGACTTTATCCTGGCAGTTTGCTGAATACTTCACTTTCTTTCTCTGTGTTTCTGCTCAGACCCTTCCTGAACTCTTTCTCTGGCAGAATTAAACTTGTCTGTTTACATATTCAACAGTTCATATCTGAAGGCGTCAATCATGCACTTTGGTAGTACCAAGTACACATCTGAAAGAAAATAAATGAATTGAGACAATATATCCTGAGTTTATAACAGCGTGTTATAAAAGGAAGTGTCCACAACAACCGGATGGAGACTGAGAGCTCGCAGTAAAATCTCCCACATGACAAACACCACGCGCCTGACAGCAGCATGTTGTTTGACTTTAAATATGTTTCAATGCTAATCCACGCAAACCGCTTTTGAGACCTGTTCACTTTGTGTGCCACAGAGTGACTGAAGAGGTGTCGATTTGAAAAGGAACCAGGTCACAGTGTGCCTGTCCTTCACTGCTGCCAACGTTCTCACTCACTTCTGATGACTTAATACCTGCAGGTTTTTTAAATCTATCCTCTTTTCTCTTCTCAGGTGTGGCAGATTGAATAGCACACGGCAGAGGAGCTCCCCCCACCCCCTCGCCCCCTTCCCCTGCTGCCCCGTCAGGAAGAGCAGAGTCCTTGTTTGTTTATTTTGTTTCTATTTTTTTTCTGCTTTGATAAAACCCGCAACCTGGTGAATTCATGATCACATGACCGTGGATATGGACGCAGTCCTATCCGACTTTGTCCGTTCCACTGGAGCTGAACCAGGATTGGCCAGAGATCTGCTAGAGGGTAAGCATTTCATTATACAAAAACAAAATATCACTGGTCAAAAGAACATCGGGAAAAGTTTTGTAAAAAATGTCCTCAAGGCTGGACTGAATGTCATTGTTTTACATTCTGAGAGATTTATGAATGAATATCTTTCTTAATGTTTTTTATGATGTCCTTATCCTAAATTATTAATTATTAATTATTTCGGTTATATCAATGTATTTTATGGTTGTTATGGATGCAAAGTAGCTGCAGTAAAAGTGATGTATTATTGGATAGGTTTGGATCATGCATGTTGGTAGCAATTCAACACAGCCACCACTGTAGTCTAATAACAGCGGTGTCTGCGTTGTGTATAGATGAGACTGCAGTCAGCATGCCGTTTGAGACCATCTCCGTTTATTCCAGTAGTAACACTGATGACAGATGAACCCAATTCAGCATCAAATATGCCCTCACAGTTCGGCTTCTGTACAAATGAAATACAAGAGGAATCATTAAGCATGCAAACATGTTCACAGCTTCAACCAACATGTTTTCGAAAACAGTGCAGCTTACTTCTCCCGCGAACACATCAACAAAAAGGGGAGAAGAGAAGTGAGGGACACAATATAAAGGGGGCAAGTCCCCACAAAAATAAACATCTGGGAACAGAGACTGAAATTAGGATGTTCCGCCCATCAGGGATGTGTGAACTTGACAGCTGGTTCAGAGCAGCCGACAAATTGACCGATGTCTAAGTCGGTGCGTCCGGCTTGTTGCTGTTAATGAGACATCATACACTACCAGAGGCAAGGTATATCTGGAGTCAGCAGGACTCCTGTTGCCTAGCAGCACCACCAGTTGCAGATAAGAGAACGGTTTAAAAATATAATGTAATGCAGTGAACGGCATCAAGCCAGCGAGGCGTGCTCTAAATTCTGATATTTACCCATGTAAAGGAATGTGCCAGTGGCCTGTACATGAGATAAGTCAGTTTATGGCGGCTCTGACCGGTTATATATTTAAACTCTTTAGGTAGGTGTCATTTGCTCGACACAAGACTCAGGTTGTCACGCTGGACCCAGTGCCGCTGACAGATGTTCTTCCTCTCTGTCTGTAGGCAAGAACTGGGATTTCACCGCTGCCCTCAGTGACTTTGAACAGCTACGACAGGTGCATGCTGGGAACCTGACGTATTCACTCACAGAGGACAGGACGTATCTGCAACCCGAAAAGGAGATGGCCAGGGTAGGGCGGCCAATACTCCACCGCCAGGATGAGGTGGTGCAAGGTGAGGCAACTTACATGTTTTTAGTATAGTAGTATAACCAGTTTAAAAGTGCTGAGATCAGGGAGGAATGTTGAGGGAGGATGCACGCTGGTTCAACGCGGCAAAAACAGGCTCAGAAAATCATCACCGTGTTAAGGAAGTTACTCCCTAAAATGCAATGGTTAAACATTTGAACACTTTTTGAATACTTTTCTAACATATATATTTTAAACTGGATTTGTAGCCCTAAAAACAACATGGCCAGCCACCTTGGCATGGTCCACTGCTCCAGTTGCTCAGAGCACTTCACATTGATTTATTTAGCAGACAAGAGGCGGTGCATTTTTAAAGTGGAGAACCAATTATAAACAACAATGAAACATATTAGCGCATACTGCCGATGAATAAAGGAGCTCCTTTAAAACGTCCTACCTCTGATGGTGTTGCACTAAACATTCTTTGAGAGCTTTGCTGACTCTCAAATAATGCTTGTCTTGCCAAAAAAGATAAAAAAGCAACAGATTAAATCATTTGTTTTGCCTTTATTTCTTTTCTTATTGAACAAATGGATGTAACACCGTTTTGTTACCACCAACATTTTGATTTGTAACTAATTTAATTATATTTGTTATGCATATGCGACTCTAAAGGATAACCCATATATACATTTTCTGATTTAATTAAGTTACTTCCCAACACTGATCAGGAGTAACTAATACATAAAAAAAAGAAATCGTATTTACCACCTGCTTTCCCCACCCTCTCATTGTGTACTAGCTGCTACAGAAAAGCGTCTGTCGAGGGGAATTTCCCACGCCAGTTCAACCATCGTGTCCCTGGCGCGCTCTCACGTCTCGAGCACTGGAGGGAGCAGCACTGAGCCGCTCCTGGACACGCCCCTGTGCACTTTCCAACTACCAGACCTCACCGTGTACCGGGACGACTTCCGGGGCTTCATTGAGAGGGACCTCATCGAGCAGTCCATGATGGTGGCCTTGGAGCATGCTGGTGAGAGGAACTGCAACTTGAGATTTTGAGGATTTGGGTGCGATGCCTGTTGTTTTAAAGACATAGATACAGAGTTACTACAATGAACGATAAACTGTGAATTCAGATCCATGTAAAGCTTTGATATTAGCATATATTGGATAGTCCTGTCTGTACACATCAAATTGTTAAATTAATCTATGCAAAATAACATTCACTTCAAATAAACTTGTTTGACTCTTTTAATCTGGAAACTCTTTCCATCTGGAAGTACTACAGCAATTGTTTTTGAATTAATACTGTTCCATTTTTGTTTTACAATCGAGTAGGCTAAGTTTTTATTGTTTGCCTGCAGGGCGACTAAACTGGTGGACCAAAGTGGTTTCAAACTGTCAGAATCTGCTGCCGCTGGCAACGAGCGGAGATGGAAACTGCCTGTTACACGCCGCGTCGCTCGGTGAGTATCGCAGACCTTTTTAAACAAGACTACAGCGCAGTTTCACACTCCATTAGCATTCACTGAGGGAGCTTGATTGATGCTTTAAGCACTAATTGCATTTTACAATGTTGCAGTGCACGTTCACTCCGTAGCTCACTCAGCCCCTCAGCAGAAAATGAATAACATCCTAACCCATGCATAGTCTTTGTTAAAGCCATTGTTGTTCTCCTGAGTAGTAGATGTAATATTCATGTGCTTAATGTGGGCTTTAAAGAGGGTTATAGGGTTAAATTACAGGGTTAAAGTGGCATGAATATTCTGCTTTAACTTAGTATAAAGTAAATATTGATTACACAATGTAATGGCTATAACAATACCGTCACCGCCGGCATTACATTTGTCTCCCTCGCTTTCAATATGTAATTCTGTCTGCTACCGGGTACACTCTCCTGGGAAAATGAAGCCTCCATTTAGTTGACAAAGCTTTAGGAGACAAAATATAGAGCTACTTGTGCAGTGATTTCTAACTCTCTTCCAATGCAAGTAAAAAGGACGAGCTCCAAAAGTATCAAAAACCTCAGTAACGCCATATACCCCGATTTGCATATTATTGACATCATCGTGCAGCGCGGGGGAGAGGGAGAGAATCTGTGCTTGGATCCCTCTGAGCACTATTGGGAATCCAAATAAAGCTCTTAATGTCAACAAAACAATTCTACACAACGTTTTGATTGTTTGATTGTTTTTTTGGTGCAGGTATGTGGGGTTTTCATGACCGGGACCTGATGCTGCGGAAGTCCCTGTATGCGCTGATGGATCACGGGTTGGAGCGAGAGGCACTGAAGCGCAGGTGGAGGTGGCAGCAGACCCAGCAGAACAAAGAGGTCTGTTGTAGAGGCTGCACATTTCTCCAGGGCACGTTTGTAACTCCGTGATGACTTTATGAGGGCAGGGCTAGTCTGGAGAAGCTGGTGACCTCCAGAACGCTGTTTTACTTGAACAAGATATACAGGCACAACGGACAAGTAAAGAGCTTTTTTAAATGCTTCCTATACCAGCATGCCGTGCCAGCAGCTGCTCGCAGGGCTGCAGGAGACCATTTCAAATGTCAAGTGGCAACAGCTCACTGTGGTTTGTTTCGTTTTCTGTGTTCCATGTAATCCCAGCTGATCCAAAACAGTGGAAACAATAACAGAGACAGGCAGGAGAGCATGAGGCTGCTGGAGTGATTTCAGTAACTGTGCATACTGACCATAGCCTAGATTAAAGACAAAATACTGGGTCACTTGGTGTACTGGTCGCATGAAGTCAGTTGCTTCATGCCTTAAAGAATTCTGTAGCAGAATGCAAATACTTATAGCTGTAGATATTGTCAGGTGTATGAAGAAATTTCAGTTATATCCTTCAAAGGTTGTGCTTTAGCATGACTGTTACATTACATGTAAACAGAAAGCTATGCAACCACTTTGTTCCCTACACAACCTCTAGAACGTTTACAGTAATTAAGATTTTGATGTCTTTGTTAAAAATCTGTGAATTCAGTCATTTGTGTTGCTGACATGATAGTTAGTAGTGGGGTTGTGCTGTGTTACATATTGTTGAGGGGCTTTTTTTCTATACATTTTAATATCAATGACAGAGGCCAACTCCCAATGTAATCCAGTCTAGTGCAAAACAATAAATACGACCTCAATGAAATACTGTATACTCAAACACCTCAAAAATACTTTATTGTAGAACATTTGTAATGGATTGCATTGATTGTACAGCTTAACCTTATAAAGTAGCCACCGACTGCTGTAACAACAAAGCGTTTAAAGTTTTGCACTATAAGTTTGACTGGGTTTAAATGTTTTTTACGTATAATTAAAACTGCATTTAACAATCAATTTAACACCAATTATTGACAACATGCTAAAGTTATCATACACACACTGTGATTTTAAGATTGCGTTATCATAACCCTAGTGTATTATCTGAAAGTGCCTGTATCTCCACCTTTATTGGTACTGTTTATCAGAGCCCAGGGGAGAGACTGGTGGAGTTGTGGATGCACTGCACTTCAACACTCTGCAAAGGCAAAACAAAGATTTCTAGAGCCTTTTTTCTTTCCAGAACCAAATGCCTCCTCTCCCCCTGAAAGCGTAGCAGCACACTGAGTAGGTTTTCTAAAGTGGTTGCAGGCAGCGTGCAGACACCCACAGAGGAGATGCCAGACGGATGACTACTTGATGTTCTTCAACAGTTACCACAGAGGTGTCTTTAAGAAAATCACTTAAACCAAAAATTGCTCCAGTGGAGCTGCACGGTGGCTGTGCTGGGACGCGTTCTCGTCTGAATGTATTGCTTAGGTCAATAAGGACATTTATATTTTGAAAAGAATGTTAATCCGCTGAACCCCACCACCCATAAAATTAAAGTGTGTGTGACGAACGCCTCTGTCAGGGAAACTGACCAAATCTCAAAGTAGTTTTATTCCATCCAAGTCACTTTGTTCTACATGTTTCATTTAAAACGTACCCACATCCTTTAAAAAACATCACATTCTGCGTTCCTCAGCGCAACTGGGAGCCATGAACGACTCGGCTGAGACAGACAGTCACTTAACAAGAATTCAGTGAAACTGCAACTGCACTTAAGGCTGTTTACCCAAAGCAGAGGAGAGGACAAGAGAGCTTATAATTAGAGGTTGTAAAAATGTAAATAGTTCAATATCAATAGCATTCTCAGCCCCTTTTTTCTCCCAATATTGAAAATACTTGTGGGTACTTTGAAGAAAAATCAATAGATATTTATTCAAAATTTAGCAAAATAAAAGGTCCCTGATTAAAATTCTGTACTTCCTAACTTACTTGTTTTCATCCTGGCATTAGAACTGCACTACATAAATGTTATGTTCTCCTTTCTTCCGGCCATGACTCTGAGGTGCAGGACTTAGATTCAGACTACACTATAGTGAGTCAAATGTGACAGAATGAAAGAATTCTGTGAAAGTTAATGATGACTGAACAGTTTCCTTCTTTCCTTAAATGGAGGTTAAAACTGATAATGATGAAGGTGTTGTTGCTACTGTGTGAGTGACAGAGAGGATTGAAAAGGCTCTATTTAAATGTATTTCCTCAATTGTTAGCATGTACCTTTGTGGTAAGAGGCCATAACGTCAGTGCATGCTTTTGTGACATTTGACACTCCCTCTCTAAATGTGTGTGTGTCCTTCCTTTCTCCTCAGTCTGGTCTGGTGTACACGGAGGAGGAGTGGCAGAAAGAGTGGAATGAACTGTTGAAGCTCGCCTCCAGTGAGCCGCGAATACACTACAGCACCAACGGCACCAATGGGTAAGGCATGGCTCGGACAATGCAGGGCCTGTTAACCAGACGCACACTTAGTCACACTCATGTTTTTATTCATGAACAAACAACTGCGCTCACACTCTGAACTGAGTGACTGGCCCTCATTTTAGTCAATCTGCTATTTATTGTAACAATATAAGTTCAGAGGGTTAGATATACTGTCAGAACTCCACTGTACGAACTCTAAGTGTTAATGTGGTTTCACTTTCATATGTTTATAATAATAATAATACATTTATTTGATAAGTGCTTTTACAGGCCACTTTCAAGAGGTAATAAAAAAGACAAAAAACAATAAATAAAGTAAAAGTCACATTAAAATCGAGCAAATATGAATGTGGCAGAACAAAAAGTTTGTATTACTCCAGAGAAAGCCATCCAAACCTTGATTTTCTCTGGTTTTGCAACAGTATATTAAATTGTGGTTCTGTTGACCAAGTGCCATGTTGTTGTCTTCAGGGTGGAGTCCTCAGATGAACCGGTGTACGAGAGTTTGGAGGAGTTTCACGTCTTTGTCTTGGCCCACGTCCTCAGGCGACCCATTGTGGTGGTGGCGGACACCATGCTGAGGGACTCTGGAGGAGAGGGTAAATATGCCCAGAGCCTCACAATGCTAATCCGTCATGTTGTTGATTTCATAATAATTCTCATACTACTCCCCCTCTTTGTTTTATAACATAAATCTTTGTCAAATGCAGAGTTTACAGTAAAAGTGACAGAAAACCACGAGGAATAGTTTTCAGTGTCTGGTTATCCTGATTAAAAGTCCCTTATTATGCAAAATGCACTTTTTGCTGTCTTTCCTGCATAAATATGTGTCCCTGGTGTGTAAGGAGACTCACAAAGTGTCCGAAAATAAAACCCTCTCTCTTTTCCTGCTTACACACATCTCTAAAAACGGGGGTACAAATGAGCTGATCCGGATTTGCTTCGGTTATGATGTCATAACCGGAATGTCCGCTGGCTTCACATTGAACTCCGGGCAACGTCCCGCCCGCGTGACACGTCCCAACGTATCGCTGCAATATACAGTCGCGAGCTGAATCCCCTCCGCAGCACCTCTGTGTGTCTGTGTATTCAGCAGGATGTCTGCAGGAGGGACTTAGAGTTGTGTTATATATAATACATATAATGTCTCTGTTCTAGTGGTAAACACTGAGAAGTGTTTCTGAAATAATGCTTGATGTGGTTTGGAACATAATATGGTGTTTAATCACGGCAGCATTTAGCTGAGTATCTTCTGGTAGAAAACGTTCACAGAGGAGAGAGAGCTGCATGGCGCTCCAAAGGGGCATGGCCAGCTTCAGCTCAAATTTAAAGCGACAGTCACAGAATCAGCACTTCACGAACAGGGCTGAAATAGAGGGGGATGAGGCATGGCTACAATGGGGGATCTGTTTGGTTCTTTGAGCAAAACACTTCACAGACATGTTTTGTATAGATATTGCCCTACAATATGTTGTTCAAATATACCATAATAGGAGACCTTTAAGTTGACCCTAACCCATCTGACATCTCCAGCATGGTAAAACGAACAAACGATGAACTAATGCTAACAGCTGGAGCTGAGCTAACAGCTTTAATAGTTCATATTCTGTTAATTCCCTTTGCACTGTTGAGACATATTAATGATTTTCTGATACCAGAGGTGACAACAGTCTTGTTGTAGCATTAATGCAGCATTGATAATGAGGTGACAGTTGGAATCAGATATAAACAAACCTACAACTAGTGAAAAAGTGATTTAATTTATTGATAGAGGTGATAGCTTGTTTTATTTTTAGCTCAAACTGTGCTGCGGTCATGTTTTTTCCTGACGGTTAATGCCCTTGTTTCTCTTCCCTAGCCTTTGCCCCCATCCCATTTGGAGGCATCTACCTACCGCTGGAGGTGCCAGCTGCCAAGTGCCACCGCTCGCCCCTCGTCCTGGCGTACGACCAGGCGCATTTCTCTGCCCTCGTCTCCATGGAGCAGAGGGACGGCTCCAAAGATCAAAGTAAAGGTCAGCATCATTCATATTTATTATCATCCATGTGTTTTTTTTCCAGCCTCCTAGGAAGCAGTTGAAATATTATATCATCACAGAGAGATTACAGAGATACAATTGAGCTTCTTCTGCAAATATGCGTAGGGGTTTAGAGTTTTCTAAAAAGGTACTAGCACCCACTTTACAGCTTGATGAGTCATTCTTTTTTCTTTAGTAGTTTATTTAAGAATGGTGACTAATAGCTG
Organism: Eleginops maclovinus; assembly: GCF_036324505.1. NCBI lineage: Eukaryota > Metazoa > Chordata > Actinopteri > Perciformes > Eleginopidae > Eleginops > Eleginops maclovinus. Next base: position 7,988,076 of record NC_086351.1, on the reverse strand, counting down.
TTACGCTTTTGAGTATATCCAGAGATCTCTCCAGCTCAACAACACACAAGCAAATGATCTCCTCCCTGAGTTAAGGTTTAAGAATATTTAGATGCCAGTTCCACCACTTAAGTCGCAGATTTGTAGTTAAAGTGCTTCTTTTGATTGTGATACTATACGCTCCGAATAACTGTTTTGCTAATGCAGCTAATGCTAATATAATGCTCTTTTATTTTCCTCTCACCCTACAAGAGTTATTTTGTGGAGAAACACTGAGCAAGTGTTGTGCACAGATGAACTTTATCCTTAAACTTCAGGACATTGCCCAGACGTTGTATTGTGTACCAGTCTAAAAATAACCCGTGGACCGTCCAAAGGCAACATTGGTCAGACATTCCAGACTAAATGTTCAAACAGAAAGTGAACGAATTGATTGCTCTCAGAAGTATTCCTGTCTTCAGGATTTAAAAGTTTTATCTAAGAATACTCCCACCCCCCCACCCCCCACCCCTCTCTATCAGCAGTTGTGATCCCTCTCACTGACTCGGAGCACAAAATGCTGCCTCTGCACTTCGCTGTGGATCCTGGGAAAGATTGGGAGTGGGGCAAGGATGACACAGACAACGTGATGCTGGCAAGGTATGTTCTCCAAAACATCTGGACAAAATGAGTTGTTCAGACGGGCTTTTAAGAATCACAAATGAGTACGTCCTTATTGACAGCTGTCCCCTCAGCCCAGTGTGTCAGTGTGTAGGGATTGACCCCTGACTTGGGATTAGTGACACTTGGTGCCAGTGACAATAAGATTAGCTCTAAATACCTTCTATGCATGGAACGGGGAAGCAGCGCAAAAATAGCAGCCCGGTAAAAATAACCATCCAGCGTATTTACGTCACGGATGACTGTGGATGTCTTACTCAGACTGGACGGTGGACAGAGATGACATTATAAAAGTGTCTCTTTATATTGTTTGAAAAAGGTCATTGGCTTGTGCAGGGCATGATGCACAACAGCAAGATGCTTCAGTGCTGTCAACTGTAGTATTCAGAGCCACTCTACCAGCCAATGTTAAGCAGCAGCACGCAAATCAATTTGTTTTTATTACCCGTCTACATTAAAAAAGAGGATCTTCATCAGGGCTGTCAAACTCAATTTTAGATAATGGGCCACACACTATAGCCTAATATGATCTCAAGTAGGCCAGGCCAGTATAACCATTACATAATGACCTATAAATAACAACACCTTGAAATTGGCCCCTTCTCATAGTGTGAAGAACTACATCTGAAGGTTTACATTTAATGAACAATCAAGTACTAAACGGATGACGAACAGCCTGAAATGTGTAGCTGATCTCTGGACTAAAACCTGACTGCTGTGTTCTCAAACCGGCCAACTGTTTATTCACCTTCTCCTCTGTCCTCAGTTGCTATGATGACTCTGATAGAGATATTATGTTCCTTGAGCGCTAAAAGGGGGATGTACACACCAAGCACAATGGCTTCGAATTTAACTATGTGAAATAGGAGCTGATACATTTTTCATGGAACACATGACCACTCCACTTCTCAATCAAACATGTTTTCCACCATGAACAGTAGCCTTCTTTTCTCATATCCAGCATAGGGCCTGCTCATCTTCTTAGGACAGTGTGACCCCCGGTGGACAAATAGGAATAGCAACGCATTTTTGGGAAAACTAAAATGATCCACTCATATTTATTAATAATTATAGTTTACAAAGTTAGAAACCTTAACCATTATCCCAAGGATTAGTGTTGTTTATTTATAATAGAGAAAGCTTGTGTGTACATCGCAGTATGACATTTTCTCTGGTTACACATTTAAGATCCAGCTCCTGACGGTTTTCCAATACTTTCTGACAGAAAGAACATTATATAATGGCATCATTTACTTCCTAAACGTCAACATAATTAGATTTCCCATAGTGACCACACTGAACCGCTCACTGATTTGTTTTTCTCTCCCTCCTTCACCCAGTGTGGCTCTTTCTTTGGAGGCCAAGCTCCAGATGTTGCACACGTACATGACGGTCACCTGGCTGCCCCTGCCCTGTGAGGTAAACAAACAGTCCACACATCCATTGCTGCAGCCAGTTATATGTTTTTATTATTATTTTTGAACACTGGCTGGCATAATGTTGAAACGGGGTATTTCAGTGACCTCACTGGTACAGGTGTGAGTGATTTGATCTGTGATGAGCAGTTTCTTAGTTTTAAATTAAACCGTTTTTCAAGCACTTTCTTCGTCGTCATTGGCGAGCGCAACTAGTAAATCACAGCTTAGCAATCCTTCTGTCCTATTCAGTGGCAATAGTCACCACATCCATCCTGAGTCATGTTAACTCCTCTACAGCATGGAGGTTTATTAAGTCCGCCATCAGGAGTTATTCCCACAACTTTAATTTGACAAACTGGCTTTGCTTAAACTTATTTTGCCATGGCAGTCAAGATAAATCAGAGAAAATAAAGACAAGTCAATTATGTTCTAACTATCCATGAAGGCTGGGTGAAGATCAAGACTAATTCTGTATCCTACCAGCCAAATTGAATTTCGAAAGTAAAAGGAAACCACAAGTGGTAATCTCATTATCAAACAGACGCCAAAGCTGCTGGCAGGCGCTTGTGGTTAGTGTTAATTTCCCACACTCATTACAAACAAGAGGCCGTATTTTTTCCTTTTCCATCAGCCCAGCTGTCCCCTGACTGCTGTACACTGCGCTTGTGAAAACAAAGTACACTGGGCCATTCAGGTCATTAAGTCATGCCATGAGACGCAGTGACAAAGCTCCTCTTGTGTGCCACATGCTTGAAGGAACACGTTAATAGCAGTTTCATGCTTAAGCTGCAGCGAGCCTGTAATACACTTTAATTTAAGAGGATTGTTCTGATTGGAAATGCTACCATAAGGGTGGCTGTGTGGTGGCCATTGTTGCTGAGAGACTCTGTAACTGCTTCGTGTTTTCAGAGCAGTGTGTCATCGTGTAGGTCATGCCTTTTCCAAATGCAGCAGTGTTTATTTTAGAGCTTCCTTAGCATGTTTGTAGATATGGAAAGACATTTGGAAACTGAGTCATTTGCATGGGTCTGCAAAAGAAACCGCTCTATGAATCATTGTTTTCACATCCTTTTCTCCCCTGTACCTGAGGGGCTTGTGCCTGTACTGCTAGAGTTTTGGGGGGGATTTCTTACACATATATTATATATTTTTTGTGATTTGGTCAGCAGATTATGGCCTGATGTACATTTGACTGCAGTATTTCTCACTAGCTTGTGTTTTCTGCTATGTTTACTTGCAGCAAGCCCCTCTGGCCCAGCCAGAGTCTCCCACAGCATCGGCTGGAGAGGATGCCCGAACGCCTCCGGACTCAGGGGAGTCAGACAAGGAGTCAGTCAGCAGCAGCTCCAACGGCAACGGGGACACAACCACAGGATCAACGGCCAATGGAGGAGGGACATTGGCCAAGAACAGCTCCTCTTCCTCATCAAGTTCCTCCAGCAGTGGATCTGCTGGGGCCGGGACAGGAACAGTGGGGAAGGACAAATCCAAGAAGGACAAGGAGAAGGACAAAGACAAGGACAAAGACAAGAAAAGGGCAGACTCTGTAGCCAATAAACTTGGCAGTTTTGGAAAAAGTCTGGGCAGCAAGTTAAAAAAGAATGTGGGCGGTCTGATGACGGGAAAGAACGCCGGAGCTGGAGTCACCAAGCAGGACGCTGTGGAGAAGAAGAAGGGCTCGTTTAGGGGGAGGAAGGGCAGCAAGGATAGCTCGCCTTCGGCCCATGTCTCAGAGGATTCTGGGAAAGGCTCCCCCTCCTCAGGTAGCGAGCGTCTCAACGGAACAGGAAGCAGTATGAGCAGCAGCGGGGGGAGCAGTACTGAGGGCGAACACTACAAATACAGCGCTGATGTCAAGGTCAGCCTGGGCATCCTGCGAGCCGCCATGCAGGGTGAGAGGAAACTCATCTTCGCCAGCCTTCTCACGACCAGCAACCGGCAGCCCTTCCAGGAGGAGATGATCCAGCGGTACCTTGCAGATGCAGAGGAGCGCTTTCGGGCCGAGCAGGAACAACAGCGGCGTGACGCAGAGAGGAAGGGCGTAACCAATGGCATCCCACCGCCTAAGAAGGAGCTGGTTGTCGGTACAGAGCTAACATACCGGCCTTATGAGGCCAAAGAGGAGCTGCCGGAGAACTCATCACCTTCCTTTAACCCTCTCAAGGCCTCTCCATTGACCTCCTCTATTTACTCTGGTGTTGTGCCCATCCCCCGGCCCTCCTTCATAGATCAGCCCCCTGCCGCAGCACCCCTTACCCAGCACCTTCATATGCACAGCTACATGGACACCAGGCGCCAACTAGCTGGTGGCTCCCCGGCCACCTCCTATCCCGGCCTCCCCTCTTACGCCACCCTTCCCCGGCACTGCCCTGCAACGCAGGCCCCCTCCCATCCCCAGTTCAATAATTCACAAGGCCCGGCCTCCCTGAGTCCGTCTCGCCTCGTACCCTCATATCCCCCTGAGTTTGACCCGCCGGATTACCCCGGGTCTGAGCCTGCTGGTGGGAGTTACACCAACGGCTTCCGGGACATGCGCTCCAACTTAGACTCTCGGAGTGGGCAGCCCCCAGTCAGACACTACTCGCTGGGCAGCGCCGGTGGTCTGGCCAGCCTGCAGTCCAGCCGCTGTCGGACAGCCAGCTGCACCTACTACGGACACCCCGAGACGGGCAACTACTGCTCCTACTGCTACCGGGAGGAGCTGAAGAAGAGGGAGCCCGAAGCAGCCATCCACAGGTTCTGAACTGACCGTTGCTATGGCTGGAATTTGACGAGTGGCCTTTTCAGTTTAAATTAAAAAAGATATAATGGCTGGGGCAGATCAGCCTCTGAATGGACAAGAGAAAGGCACAACCAGCTCCCTCCTCCTTCTTCTTTTTTTTTTTTATAGCTGTGTCACTTCCTGTTGGAATAGACGACCTCAGAGAGTGGCGTACAGTCGGCACGACTTCAGAGTAAACAGGGTGGATTCTGGGTGCTGGGGTCACATGTTAGACCATAGATTAAATGAACTGCACTTCTGTTACATTTTGCTGTGGCTCTTATGCAGGCGTGTGTGTGTGTGTGTGTGTGTGTGTGTGTGTGTGTGTGTGTGTGTGTGTGTGTGTGTGTGTGTGTGTGTGTGTGTGTGTGTGTGTGTGTGTGTGTGTGTGTGTGTGTGTGTGTGTGTGTGTGTGTGTGTGTGTGTGTGTGTGTGTGTGTGTGTGTGTGTGTGAGCTGCAGGCTCTCCTCCTTTATCAGTTTAACGCCTTGCTTCTGTCTCCTCCTGGTGGAGAGAATGTATATGGCAGGCACCATACATAACACTCATCAACACACAGATACAGTACATAAACACATATACACTAAGTCAGACTCACACTACTTCACACACACAGAGATGCAAGCACAAACAGAAAAGGCACGAGTCTCTCCTCTCCATTTTGTGATATGTAATAATGTTTGTATTGGTTAATTAAGGGATGTTTGAGCATTTGGAAGTCACAGCTGTCTGTGGTGACTTCAGTGTTATACAAATTGACACTACTGTTACTAGATGCTTGCGTCATATGTACCTCGGGAAACAGCAGAATGAATCCTTGTCGATTTGCTTTTTCGTCAATCCCCATTTGCATAATGCACATTTTAAGTACCGTGCAATGCTAATGATGAAGCGTTCTGTGGGCTGCTGTGGTGCTAATGTTTCAGAATGCAAACACAGAAATGTCCATGCATTAAAGACACTTGCTCTCTCCACTGTTAACCTTTTGGCAGAACACTATACATATAGCTTTAAATTGGATTATTAAGATGTCAATTTATTGAAGTTTGGATGCAATTGGTTACAATTTTAAGAAGGCATGGTTGAAGGATGACTACATCGACATAGCACTACGATAAGAAACTGTTCCCAAAGCCTGATCCAGAGTATTTCATATGTTACAATGTTGCTCCTTCTGCGTTGGGTCTTCCTCATTCTGTTCCAATAGTTGGCTTTGAGGTATTTGCTTATTGTTGCTAGCACAGGCATGCAATAATACACACACTAAAAGTCTACAAAAACACTACAAATGTCAAAATGTCACATCCAGCGCAACAGTTTTTGAAGACAACATGCTTAGGGGCTGGGTAGTATATGGATATCATATCGATATCGTGACATAGGAATAGATATCATCTTGGATTTAGAAAATTGGAATCGTGCATAGTCAACCCTTGAGAAGGAGATGATACAGAAAATGTTACTTCTGAAATTAGAATTTCTTTGTATCGCCCAGCCCTGCCTGCCAAGGTAAAATATTAAAATGAAACACATTTCAATATTTTGGGGGATTTCAAGCAAATTAACCTTATTTCTTAAACAAGTGACAGACACTTGCTCAGAAGCAGTGAACATTTCTGCAGATGTGACAATTGTCTCTGATTTCTGTTTGCATGATGCAAAGGGATCCATTTACTATTGTTGGATGTTGATACTCAATAACATGCACATTGTACTGACAAATTATGGTAACAAGTTATGAGCATTGGTATTTCAGCTGTTGAAATGCCAGTGCTCTGGTGTTTGTATTTCCTGATCACACAAAAGGTCATACCTTCATGCTGTCCTTTCTAATGGGACATGTTAACGCTGATTGGTTTGGTCACCGCACTGCAAATTCTGACGTTCTACTGAAGGCCGTTTCTTTCATTTCTGGCATTCGTCCCGCCAATTCCAGTCGCGTATTGTCTTTTTGCACAAATTCAAGCACTTTCCTGATGTCCATAGATACAAAACTTTTTACTGTTTTTGAAGTAGCCCGACTGTTTGACCGTTGTCCATCTCTGCAAACACTGCCACCTCTGTTCACGGGGAAATCAGGGGCGCAGGCCAGGAGGGTTTCTCTGACAGATTCAGTTAATATAGAGCTACAGCATTTTGGTGCCAGCGTCACCATCTAACTCAGTTTCCTAGTTGCCTTTTTCAGCATTTGTCCTCGTGGCATCACAACCCTGTTTGTACGTACACAGACATCAAATATCCACTGCTTGCTTTTTGCCTGCAGTCTTTACTACTACTGCCCCAAAAAATGTAACAACTTACAATTGTTTTTGCAGTGTGTTCTAGCTTTTGAGATAATGCCATTATCTTTTTCAGTTAGGCACATCAACTAGTTGATACCGGCTGATGTTCTGTCTTCCTTATTTTAATATTATTTGGTTGTAATAATGTCAGAATGACTTCTTAAATACTTGTGATTATTCCCCTATAAGAGCCATGTTGAGGACTTTCTTTTGAGGCAGTGTAACTCTTGCTCTACTCTTGTTGATCGAATCTGTTCTTTGGCATCAAGTCTAGAAAAGCACAATTTAGTATGCAATTCACTGCCTTGCCCAGCTGAGGGCACTCTTGTTTTGTTTTCCTCTTAACTTAGTGTTTTGGAGCTTACTCTGGCTACCTAAACTATAAACAAACATAACCAAAATACTAGAAAACATGTTCAGTAGTGTTAATTTAACACTATGTAACACTATATTACAATTTGTTCTATGTTGCTAAAACTGTTCAAAGAAGAAGGGAGTTTTTTTGCTGTGCACTAAAAGAAACACTAGAGTTTTCATGACAATAAAACACTTAAAAAATGCTGTTCCCCCAAAAAACATGTGCATTTGCTGTGTTTATCTGTGTTGACATGTGTCCGTGCACTAGCATTTTTCATTTAGACAAGACCCATCAAGTGTTCAGGTGATGCCTGTTTTTAAAAAGTGTGCAAACTCTCTTTACCTCCCTCCAAAGTAATAATGAGCTTACAAAACCATTTTTATTTTTTGCAATGAAACAGATGCCTCACATACATGTAAGACATCAGACTCTACAGGCTGCAAACACTTTTTTGTATTTAAGAAAAAAACAATGAGAGGTTGTATAAATATGTTCCACGTTATTTTTGTAAGCCCAAAGTTTTACAGTGTTTATAAAAGGGTAAGAATGTATACTGTTGGATAGTGAAACAGGTATGGATGATAAGCTTGTTAGAGCCTGAGTTTGACAGAAAGTGACATTTTGGCTGTCGAAGGCGACTTAAAGACGAGTCTCTTCGAGGCTATCTCATTGCAAACTAATTTCCTCAATGCAGACCTAACAAAACACCATTTGAGAATATATATTTATAGTGAGATTTTTTAATAGGTTTCCTTGTGGAATGTTTAGTTGCGACACTTTAGGATGTTCTTTCTCACATGGCTAATTGTCTAGCAGTATTTGTTTGTTGCTTTTTTGATTTGTACATTTGTTTACTTTTTTTCTACAGCCACCAATTCGTGCTATGCTAAAACATGACAGCAGCGTTCTTGTTGACCCAGCTCGTTTCCTCCCAACCAGAAGAGAAATGGCTCAGAATTAGTTTTGCAACACAGCTGACCGGATATATTTTTATATATTGTACAACACTGTATTTTCTGTGTGAACAGAATATCCATCATCAGTGACATTAACATGGAATACTTCGAGTTGCATGGGACTGGAACTGTTGCATGTAAATGGCGATCCATTTTTACCAAATTTGTGCATTATTTTAACTTTCAGTTGTCCTGGTTTCTTGATCTGTTTTTATTGTTTTGATGTTTTCTTTTTTTTTAAGAGGAGAGCCCTAAGGCTGTGTGACAGTGCAATCTGGATAGAAAGAACATCAGATTTTATGTTAGGTTATTATTATTATTTTAATTATTCATTTTTTTTGCACCGTTTGAATAAATTCTCATTGTATTTCAAAAATGGCTTCGCTTCCTCTCTTTTCTTTTGAAATTATGAAAAGTAACTGAATATGGGGTTGTATTCTTACATAAATATAATTGGTTATTACATGTAATGACATAAAGAGGATTCAAAAAGTATTACAACGTTTATCCATACATAAAGTCTCAGCACTAGGCTAAAATATTTTTGATTACGAGCCTGAATTTTTTTTCATTGACAGAAAATAGTCAACATTACCTACAATATCTTTTGATAATTGACCATTACATAAAGTTTCAGTCTTAAAAGGGCAAACACTTCCTGCCTCTGAACTGCATTTTATTTTCTTATTTGATAGGAAACTGAATATCTGTGTTCGACAAAACGAAGCGATTTGAAGAAGTGATACAGTTTTCAACTCTTTATAGACTTTATAAAATAACTGACAAATGATTAAAACAAATCTTTAAATGGCAGCCTTACTTGGAATAGGCTAAGTTGTACATTTCTTTATGTATAAAGCCAAGACTCATTATAGGGTTTTTAAGGTTTTCTGGTAGTTGTGTGAGACCTCTAATACCAGAAACCTCACGGGTTACTGTCAACAAGTTCTCACCAGAGATACAGGGGCTGCAGAGACAACAGAATGGAAACAAACAGATCAGACATTTATTTTATTGTTTATACTTACAAGTGTTTCTTAGTATTTATTGTTATCTGTTTCATACTGTATTAACCTAACCTTGTTGCATTATACATCGTCGAATAACTCCAGCTCAGATGATGCAAGGTCCTGTGTCTGGGACTGTTTTATGTATTAGAGAAATCGGAGACCCTTATGTAATATTGAACAGTTTCCCATGTGGTAAAAAATCCAGACATCTCTCTATTATAGTTCACAAGGACGCCGTCTCTCCACCTGTTTAGAAGGGCAGACTGTTTCGCAGGATTATTACATCTTTTCCTGTTCTCTCTGGAAAGTATTTCTTCTGAATTGGCCCCCTGTATTTGTCTGGACGAGAGTTATTGGTGTATTTTTCCACAGTTTTGGATGAGAGAGGGAAGGATACCTTCCCTACACGGATCACCTAAAAGAACCAGGTACTTCTGGAAAAAAAGAGGCTTTATGTAAATATACAGTACAGGATTCTTTTACAGGTTTTTTGCAAGCTAAGAAGTTGAAGAGTTATTCATAAAAAATGTTATCTTGAATGTTATTAGAGAACCAAGTCTAATAAGAACCATTTTAAACAAAGACATTGTTATCATGCATGTGAACCAAAGACATGTGTAAAAAAGCAATGAGGAAACAAAGCACACATTAAAAACACAAGCTTGGACATTTTGAGTTTAGGAAGTCTAACTTGAAATAATAATTATACAAATTGAATACCTGTAGAGCTCTATAAATGCAATAGCCAAAGGAAGTAAGATGAAAGATTAAACTTTATTGTCATTGCACAGAGTACAAGTACTGGGTCAACGAAATGCGGTCTCTGCATTTGACCCATCCTAGTGTTAGGAGCAGTGGGCTGCCATTATGTACGGCGCCCGGGGAGCAGTGTAGGTAACCAGTGTCTTGCTCAGGGACACCACGGTGGCACTTGGTCTTTCGGGGACTGGTGACCTTCCAGTTCCCAGGCCAAACCCCTATGGACTTTGCCACCACCGCCCAAATACATCTACCTCCTGAATGATACATCTACTTCACATTTAAGAGAGAAAGATTGTTATTTGATTGGTTATTTATTAATTATTATTACACATAGTTACGTAAAGATTCCTATTACAGTAATGGGTGGACTAACTAGGAGTAGCAGCCAGTATTCATACAAACAGAACATATTGCACATAAATGTTGTTGTACTACTGTGATGTAATTACTTTTAAGATACTAACCAATTATTTTCAGAATAACTGGCATAATTGGAGGGAGTTTCTAGGAATAATAATGACTTTTTTTCTCATCATATTGGCCGCCATAGAGTTGGATCCAGCTCATACTTTCTTTTCGGCTCCCTGACGTGCTGGCCCTTTAAGAAGCTCCACCGCTGCACTTGGTTTTTTTTCTACCATCTCAGTGTTTCACTATGGCGAATGGATAAACAAACAGAGCCCAATGGGTAGGAAAGCAGCAGTAACGGTGAACACATCTGCCCTTTAGTGACTAACACCGGTCCGGTGACTGGTGGAGGGTTTTTCTGCAGGGTGTGCTCTCGGGACACGGATGCTGTCAGTGCGAATAGAAATGAAAAGAGCGAAAATAGTTTGCCTGTTCTCCACACTGAGCACCTCGGCTTTAGCAGCCGATGATACAGGCTAAGCGTTACTGGACTCCGGACCCTTTCTTCTCCTTCTCTCTTCTCTGGGCTAAAAATGGAAAGAGCAGGACACTAACTTACACATTAGCGTCAGATATCACGCAGCTGTTGTAATTTAGTTTTTACTTCAGTCAGTTTTATTTCGCTCGTATTTTTTTTTTTTGTTCTCATTAAGTCGAGTTGATCTCCCTTGAAAATGTTGACAGGATCCAAAACCACCTTCAAAGTGAGACAAATGCTCCCAGATATCAAGGTAAGGCGACGTTAAATGAACTCACTGACGCTAACTATATTAGCTCTCTTTAATGACAGATTTGTAACAGCATTAACACATATACTTAAAATATACTGACACGTACGCTGAGCTATATTTGGGAATCCCTCTCATGCTTTTTATTTGGTTGACTGATTCAAAGCAGATGTCTATTTTAAGTTTTTGTTTATGAAAATGACTGGTTTTTATGCAGTTTAATAGCATTTGAACTCTTAATTTTTGCATATATTGTCGTTTGGGACTTTCCACTGTAGTAAAATCTCTAATATAAAGAATCCATGAAATTTCATTTTAAGTTTGATTGTGATTTTTTTTCTAGTTTATATTTTATACAATTAGTTCACGAGTCAATTTTTCCTTCCCAGTACTACAAATGATCACCATTCTGCATGAGATGATTATACAGCAGAGGACAGGAAGCAGGAAACACTGACTATCATTCATCTTGCAGAGCTGTACATTCAGATAGACTGCAGACAGGCTGGATTAAGAAACCTGCAGTCCTGTTTTAAAGTCTGCTGTTTCCTTCCTTCTGGAGATGCATAGTAACTGTAAGAGTAGCCTACATCATGTCGCAGGCTTTGGCTTCATGTCTTATTAAAGGCCAGTGAAGTGGTGGTGAATCTTAATCACTTCTCGTGGCAGGGGGTTTTCCTCATATGGGATTAAGTTGTTTTACATCAGACAAATGGTCCAGACAATCATCTTCCCTGTGCAGTGAACAGTTGTAGCCTGTCTCAGCTGCTTTAATTGCCTTGGATGGCTTTGAAAGGTCACATGGTGTTATAATGAATTGCTTTGAAATGCAGAAGATGAATCCCTGCATTTTGAATGATCAGTAAGATGCTGACCCAGTTTCGGCACACCTGAGAGGATAGAGGTTAGAAGGACTCATTAGTTTGATAGACAACACAGAGAAATGTGTACACACAGTATGGAAGTGTTCAGAGTTTCTCACTCCTTTTGGGAGTCTCTTGGCTCCGTCTTTGTGTTGCCTGGCTTTTTGTCTCTCGCTGGTTATTTTCAGCAGCCGCAGGGGGAAACGGTAACAGATGCCTCTTTTCTCTGCCCTCGGGCGAGGCTTGCATGTGGAGTGCGGGGTGAGCACTGTGAAACATCTGGCTGTCGTCATGGAGACAGCAGTAAAGAGGTAGAGGAGTTTTGAATTTGATTACCTCAAAAGAGACACAGAAATCATCACAGCCCCCCAGTAATGGAATCCCATGTGTCCAAGTATGAGAATGTGGATGAGAATAACAATTGGAAATGCAGAGTAGCAGGCTGTGTGGATTATATGCACAGGCCACCTACACACTCTTGTGGGTTTCACTAACATGAGCCTGTTCTGAGACTGCTTTTAGAAAACCAAATCCAAAACTGGGATGAATTTGGACCAGATGGCTTTGCTGTTTGCAATTACTCATTAATCAGCTCTTCCTTAATCGTGGTTTAATATCCAAGTCATTTTGGATGGCATAAATTATAATCAGGCTGCAATTAATTAACATTTTTTGAACATCATTACATTTGCGGGTCACTTGATTATTCACTTAACAATTTAGTTTAACAAATAGTCAGAAAGAATATAAAAAATGCCCATCGCTCCGAAGCTGAAGGACACATCTTCAACGTGCTTGATTTGAGCCATAGGTATTAATGTCTTTTGACAGAGAAAAGCAGCAAATTGTCACATTTTGAAGCTTCAATGTTGAAATGTTTGGCATTATAAGAAGGAATGATAACTTCATCAGTACACACATGCTACATAAGGATGCTCAGTCCTGCATCTTGCCAGTATTGGGCTTATTCAGGCTATTTTTGGCTGCGCCTATCCCCTTGACTTCCCTCTATCTACATCTTACAGCCAGCTTTGAAGAAGTCAGCATGAAAGGCCTGCAGCACAAAGCTCCACAGAAGCAAAATATGCCAGAGGAGGGATCATCTGAGCTCTGTGCAGAGTGGCTGAAGATCCAAGCCTGATAGGAGCAGGCCAAAGCAGAACAGTCACCCACGCCCGCTCCCATAGGACCCAGACTTCACATTCACTGCCAGCCCCCGAGCAGCAGAGGCTCCCACTGTTTAAACAGAGCACAACAATGGGCTCTTCTTAATGGCAGAGCAGATTTATGTTCCCGTTAGAGGTGTATCGATCTGGCATTGGGGGATAATTAACCAGAAGCTCTATTCACTTGTGAACGGGCTGAGAGGCTAGGTCCTTTGTCTGTTTCGAGTGTATACAGTATAACAGTACTGATAATCTCACTCGTGGGACCTTAGCTGTCAGAGTGGAGGTGACTTCAAACAACATTTCATACAGAAAACTTGTGATTATGAGGCAATATCAAGCATTAGATTTTCACTTAAACTGTTTAGCTGACTGTGGCAGCGGCAATGATGTGCTGTTAGTGAGTATGTAAGAGGCTTAGAGACTGTGCTTCAGAGGAAAAAATGTTGCTGTTGAGAGACACGCTGCATGCTGTTGACATGAGATGATTTATTCACAGGATGGTCTGTCTGATGAGGAAACCCCCTAGTCCTTCAAAACAAAAATCCCAGACAGTGATATGTCAGGGCTCCAATGACAGCCGGTATACTGATTGATGAAACATTCTAATAGAGGGTGATTTGTGAATGCTGGCTAATGGAAACAGGTCAGTTAGTTGCATTGGTACTTTTTTATATTGAGGATTTCTAAATTTCCCATTGCTTTATAAATAAAGGCTGTACATATTGCAATGTTGGTCAGGTAGTCTGGATGAATTGCTTTAAAACATGGTATAGTTACTCATGGTCCCTAGAGGAAGAATCCTAATGAGTTTGGCGACCCACTGACTTTTCACCTATAGGGCAACGAGGATGTGTGGACCAGTATTGGAAAGATTGCCTGAAATTTGGTAAGACATAACAGATTCACTCAGGAAGTATTTCATAACTAGAGATGTACTGATAACATATTTCCACAACTGAGTCCTTTTATTTTGGATCTCAACATATTCACATTAACCTAGATCTAGATTTCAAATCTGACATGAAATGACCTCTGAATGTTATTGTACTTTGTCGTCAGTATATTTACAAAGTGCAGTGCGTCCTAAATGCAAGATGTAATGGTGACCATGATCAACATTATACCGGCTAAACATCAGTTAGCATGATAGCTTGATAACCTGTACCGTATTTTAGAATAAATCAAGGTAAAGGTTATCATAAAGGTTAGTTGGTTGGATAACAGTTTACAGTGTGTAATGTATTTGCTTCAATGCAATAATATCATAAACTATGAACTTAAGACTTCAAGATAACATCCAGGCATGATTTATTGCAAACTGCAGGCTCTTGGGCGTGTTTGTTAGCATTGCTGTGCATAAATACAGCCTCACATAGCCTTTAGCATGACTGTTGACCTCCTATCCGGGTTTATTTGTCTTTGTTCCCTCTTTAATGACATACCATTACACACAAATATGTAATTCTCTGCCACCACTGTACAGCAAGGACAGGAGGAGATAATGAAGACTCAAATATGTAATGTATTTGTAAATAATTCAGTAGGGATACCGTTAAAAGAGCCAGTAATTATCTGCTTGTTGAGTATCTACAAGTCCACACTGGTGTTGCAATTAAGAAAGGATAAGAATGAAGACACTGCCCTTATTATTCCCTTGATGCCCAGCTTTCATGTAAAGTTTAAGGAAAAAAAATGCTTCAGGAGCTGTGCTAATTGAGGGAGGCTTTAGCTGAGAAATGGTTTAAAAGCAGGGTTTATGTCGTGTGATGCACAAATTATCTCATTAAATATTAACTGTATGAACTCCCAATGCATGAATCATTTATTGATATTTCCCCCTATATGTCAGAATCTGTTTCTTTCCCTTTACTGTGTGTTTTTCACATTGAAACCAAAAAACGTAGCTTTTGCTGTAATGCAGTCTCTTATACATTAGAGTAGGTAGTATATTTCCACAGATGCTTGTTACACTGTGAGCTACTGATTATATTCAAGGCAGTTATTTTCTCCTTTAACTCTGCCCTCGGGGTTTTAGATTCCATGCAATAATAAAGCTAATGCCCACTCTGTTTCTATCATAGCAATTTAAATACAGCACATCCTTGCAGGTTTGCTTCTAGAGGGAAGAAAGCCACAATGATTGGAAAATGATGACATTTCCCAGTCCACTTGATATCGTTGGACAAAACAATCTCATGTTATTCTTTCTGGAACAAGAGGAAACAATTCAAAGTGTGCCCCATTTAGAAAAACTGCCTCATATCCTCTTTTTACTTCTGAGCCAGCTCACAATGTGATATGACTGTCCCCATTCATGTGAGAGAATAAAAGCAGAGTACAGTGAAGAGTAAAGCTAATGTGTATTTTACAAGCCCCAGAGCAGAGCATATGTCTCCACAAGAAGCTTTTTAAAAACACTCTAAACAACCGATGCTAAAGGTTCACAGTGTGTTTTGGTACGACACAGAAAGTATCCATAATTCAGTTTGCTTTTTGTCATTTAAAATCCTATCGTTTAGACTGTTAAAATGCAACTTAGCTAGGTATGTGTCACAAGAGTTTACATAGAACAACTGTCATTACCTCATTGTTTGCGGTTGTCCACCACTTAAAATTAGATTTGAAGAGATTATTATTTCCTTATTATTATCGCTCTTGAATTCCCATGTGCTCTCCTTCCTTGTGACTTTGGCTTGTTGTTTGAGAATAAAGAAGAATGTTCCAGACCAGGGAACAAGCACAATTACTGCCGAAGTCTGGCCGCAGTAGCAATGGGAAGCCATGAGCAATGGAAAGTGCAATAATCCTTGGCCCCTGTCCCTGAGGATGAAGGGAAGGGAACAGAGGAGGGCAAAAGTGGGGCAGAATGGCAGCATGGGGGAAAAAGAGGCAATGAAAGTAATAAATTGGGGACGCTGAAGCCACACAATTTAAGCAAAAGTGTTATGTCAGCTAAACACTGCTCTGGAAATGTGGTTTTTAAATAATATACTAACTACACTAAGAGATGAGGCAGCCTTACTTCTGCCTAGACATTATCTCATTCCAATTTTCCTTATCTCCGTTGCCTATTTCACCCTTCTGTGCAAAATTTGCAAGTGATGGAGAAATGCCTGGATTTTACCCATGAATGCATTTGCTGTTTATATTTCTGTCACATTTATTGTGTCTACAAATCACATTTTGGCTTGTTAAAGCAAAGGAGTTCCAGTCATATCAGCCTTTATCACATTATGTACATAGCTCAGTCTGCAGTAAGGTGCCAGCAGTACCTCACCTTGTGTAATGCAGTGTAGTGTATTCATTCGGCTAGAGCCTGAGGCCTGAGTTTGTCACGCTTGACAACCTTCAGGGGACTTATCTAAGACGCAAGATTTATGAAAGAAATCCAAAAAAAGATCTGAATAGCCTCTGATGTTCTTCAAAGGGGATAAAGAATTCAGCTGTGGGTGTTGATGCGGAGACTGAAGTAAAGCATAATAAATGTTGAAGCCAGATGAAAAAAAGATGAACAATGCTTTGGCAAGCAGAAGCTAACTCTCTTCAAATTTTACTGTTGTGTTTTTCTGCAGCGGTTTTTGCAGTTTGCCTTTGAATTTGGTCAGTAAAATTGGTAGAACTATAACCATATTTAAATGTGTGTCAGGAAGAAGTCCATGCTGTTGGCTAAAAGTTGTTGCGTTACAGATGTTGGCAGTTTTCAGTAGTGGAAAGGAACAGCGAAACAGAGCAAACTTGCCCATATGACATTAATTAGCGCTCATATGTGGATTAATTAAAACCATCTTTGTTTTTATTGTCGTGATCATGGCTCACATCTCCCTAGTTAAATAATCATCAAATTATTATGGCTTTCTATTCATTTCTTTGTATACACTTTAATTATTTTACTATTCATTTAGAAAAAAATATGGTAAAAGTGAGCTGGTTGAATAATGGTTCACAGTATGTAACGTATTCGCTTCATATGCAATGATATCAGAAACTGGCGACCTAAGACTTCAAGATAACATCCAGATATGATTAGTTGCAAACTGCAGACTCTTGGGTGTTTGGTAAAGTCACAGCCTTCACATACAAAGAAAACATCCAGCTATGAATACATGTGATTTTACTACCTTTTCAAGGAGCAAAGGTCGTCTTTGTTAAATGTTTTTTTTTATGGGGGCCCACAAGCTTAAGAGTCTCAGGTTTTCACGAGACGGCTGCTCTCACAGAATCCACCACGCTGCAGAACTGTTAGCATAGCTCTGGCGACTCAGTAGATTCATTGTTATTGTTCACACATCCTTGCTGACTCCGATACATACCGGTGCTTTGTGATATGGCTGGTGCTGCTAATAAAACAATGATTAATACTTTCATTGTGAGGGAAACTAGGCTCTACAATGTATAGCTTTCCTTAATGTCAACTCGGCACTTTTAACTCTATTTCTGTGCCGCTAAAAAGATTGTTTTCCACCTGCATAACCACCCTGCTCTCCCACATTGCAGGCCACGGCATATTATGGGACTTGAAGCCGTTAAAAGTAAATGGCCTTCACAAGGGGGGGGGGGTTAGTAGCAAAGTTAAGTGGAAGCATATGTGCTAGTAAGTTCACAGCCTGATTACAGAAACCTCTGTGGCTGTGTGGGGTTGGATTTTTGCTTTTAAAACAGACCCGAGTATATGTGAGACTTCACGACTACTGTAGAGAAAGCAGGAACAGACAACAAGATGGAAGCTCAGTATCATGGAGCATTGCGGGGTTGGCTTTGTCTTTGAATTTGAGTCCATTAAGACAAGCATTGCGAGAAGCAGACACAACTTACATTTAGTCAACAATACCTAAGGGGACAAGGCTCTGTCCTTTGTTAAGTGAGTTCTGTATAGGCTATTTCGACGCTTTTAAAGAGTCTGGTGTTATAAATGGATAACACTTTCGAATGAAAACTCTTTTCTTTGTCTTTCAAGGCAAGGCAAGTTTATTTATGTAGCACATTTCAACACAAGGCATTTCAAAGTGCTTTACAAAAATGAAAGACAATAAGAGCATTAAAACAGGCATTTAGAAACAGTCATTTAAAAGCAGAGAGAATAAAATAAACATAAAACACTGGTTCATGGATGCAAGTTACAGTGCAGTGTGAGATATGAAGAGTTCGATTAAGAGCAGCAGCAAAGAAAAAAGTCCGCTGCTTCACTTTTCAATGTACTATATGCCACTTCAATTAAAGGTGCCATATAATGGAAAACTGTATTTATCTTGGCATAGTTGAATAAGGAGAGTTCGGTTCATTGAACTGACATACCGTGAACCTCAAACACCATTGTTTCCTCCTTCACTTGCAAATCATGAATATGCATATCACAGCGGTAAAACGGGCAAATTACAACAATCCCTGTGTGTTACGTCACACACGGTAGTCCAGCCCCAACATTTGCATACACCAGCTGCTGGAAACACTAGCTAACGCTAACACTTACCACTCCGTAACGTTGCACTCCAATCTCCGACCAACTGGCTGTTCTTCAAATTCATCGTTTCCTCCTCCGATAAAGGCTCAAACATGTAAGGTTGGATGCCAATAGCCTCCATGGTTCATCTCTCACAGTTTCGCGAACTTCACTTACTTCTGTGGGCTCTGAGGCAACCATGGATTGCTCCTTGTAAGCCAGCCAATCAGAGCAGAGCTCGTCCTAATTATTTAAATGAGCCCCCAAATAAGGCAATTCAGCTTGTTTCATTCTAGGACCAAATCATAGGGTTGTAAAGTGGTCTGTAAAACCGCATCCGGACATTTTTTGGATCAACCAAAGTTGTATACCTTCTTCATCAGAGAACAATTTAAAATACCAGATAGATGCTTTCCATGGCACCTTTTAAAGAAAGGATTTTCAACTTTGGCACTTGCCCTTTTGGTTTCTTTAGATGCAGAGTATCTTTGCCATTTTATGTTTGTCTGTTATATTTAATGCTACAGCTTTTCTTAAGACTCATTTTCTCGTCCAACTCACAGCAAGAAAGTTCTCATATATCACTGTTACAGACAGACTTTCCATTACAGACAGATGTGTGTAAAATAAAGGCTGAATAAGCCAATAATTATCAAGCAATGCTCATGTTTGTTCTGATTTTCCAACAGGAGAGGATGCTGAGTCAGAGTGGGGTGAGCGCAAGGAGTCGAGATGTGCTTGGTCTCCGCTGCCTACCAGGTAGGATTTTGCTTTAGAAACTTACTTTAGAAACATCTACCATGTTTATGTTTTTTGTGTGCATGTTTAACGAGCATTGTTACCGTGATCAGTTCACTTCTTGCGTCCTAAACTTCTACTTTTGAAAAAACAACACCAACTCTCATCTTGAATAACTGAAGACTGATTCCAGATACTGTAACAATAACAGTATCTGGAGACAAGACTGCATAGAGTAATAAATAATCAAGCACTTCACAACACGAAGTCCAACTGACAACTGCCATGCTGCTCCAGGATCAGAGGAAATATCCACATCGAGGCAGAAAGCTGCAGCTGCTCTCTTTGTTCTCTCTGGTTGGAAACTTGTAGCCACACCTGGAGCAGGAATGTCACAGCAGGTGCTTTACCTTTGAGATGGGAAAAGATCTGAAGGGAAAGAGCTAATCTGAACACAAAAGGGGAAGGGGAGCCTCCTTGAATATTTGTTTGGCTATGGTGAAAAGATTGTACCGATTAATTACTTAATGAACTCTGCTCACATGCAGGATACTGGAAAAAAACTGACATTGCGTTATTGACGTGTTTGAGTTAATTTTCCTCACTTCACATATGATAAATGTGGGATCATTGCATGTGTTGCTGATGCCTCCTCAGATGTTAACAAAATGTCATTAAAATCAGCAGAAAATTGACAATTTTTTCATGTGTGTGACTCAAGATGAGAAGTAAAGAACCTTAATTTATAGTTGCCGCAGAATGTAATAACTTGCTTTAAGCAGCACCAGCACAAATTACAAGGAGCTGCATGCAGGCAGTGTTTCATTTCTGTTTACCCACCAATTAGTTTCCTTCTTATAGATTCCGCTGCTCTCAAAAGACATGCGCCCCTTCTGAAAAGAGAGTTCAGACAGCCAGTTCAGCCAGAGGTCAAACCCTCTTAACCCGTGGGATAAGCTTCTGGATGGAGCAAGAGCACAGAAGATCTCTGCTGCAGTCTGAGTTATCTCATCGTCGTGTGTCAGCAACATCCTGCAGCAGCTGATCTTTTAACGCTGCATATCAGCAGTTACTCAGAGCACTTTTCAGCAGTTTAAGCATAAATGAGGGTGGGGGCGTGTTAGAGAGGACTTTATGAGGTAGGGAGATGCTGCCTTGGCATTGCAGTCTCAGCCTGCCTCTCTTTGACTGCTATCTCCTGCATTCTTACTTTTTTGAAGTAAAACATTACATTTTTCGCCCCAGTTGTTCTCTGTTTTTGCATTGTATCTCCTGACTTTTACACAAACACACACACACTTCCTTCCTTCCGTTCACATAGTCAGCTTAATTTGTTTTCCAGCAGTGTGTCTTTTCATCTAATGCTTTTCAGACTCTTCTGGTCCTTTTCAACACCCACAAGGAGATCCTATTCTTAGCTGCTAACATTTCCCTGTGAAATGTCGACTGTCTTTACTTGTTTTTGCCCTGCTGGCTTTCAACTTCACCTCCCTCTCCAACACCTTCTTGCTGTTCCCTTAGCACTCTCTTTCTTTTCTTTCTCTCTTTCCCTTCCTTCCTTCCAGGCAGATTAAAAACCCAGCTGTCTTTAATCAGGAGTGAGTAGAAGAAACGTGTATCGGCGGCACTGTTTTCTCTTTTACCATTAAGACCTTTATTAGCTCCTCTGTGAGCTAACATTTCTTGCCATTACTCTTCATTTTGGACTTTTTTTTTCTAAATTGGTCCAGGTTTTCAGGCAGGGAAATCTATCCGTTGGCTTTGTGCACGCTCTGAAAAGAAAGTGTTGAGACAATTTGTGAGAACAAGTTCACTTTGAGACACAAAGGAGTCGCAAGTCAGCTTTGCCCCACCGAGGGAAAGGGCTCACGTTGCACCTGTGGACTCTCTCGCTTTCTCTCTGGGGCACATACTCTGTAAAAAAGGATGGATAATTTGTCCATCATGTGGACAAATCAATGGCCTTTTTTTTGTCTCATATCCTGCTCTGGTGCTGTTGTATTAGATTAACTTATCAGGCTTAATAAAAGGGCCTGTCCCAAGCTTGATCCACTGACCACAAGAAAAGCACAGAACTCAATCCTAAATATGTCTGCAGAAGTTGTCCCGTCGTCCCAGTAGTTAACGGGCAGTGCTCGGTGTCCACGGTATTCTCATGTGACACCGGGACACAGGACCGCAGAAACCGAGCCGGCCTGCGGGAGGGCAAGCGGGTCAGGACAGCTCCGACAGCCATAGGTAGATCATGTACCTTTTTTCAATGCTGCGGGTGGGGGAGGGGGTATACTGTCCATTCACACACAATGCCAAGAGTCCAGGACCCCCTTCAGAGCCACTTCACAATCCCTCTTTCTCCATAGTCTTATGTTACTGTGGGATTAAAAGGCTGTCCATCAGCTTTTAAACCTCGCTGATTGATGGACAAGAGACAAGAGAATCGACGTTTGTACACTTGGGTTTCGATCTTGATATTGAAAATGGTATTAAATTCTCTCTATTTGGATTTTGAATGGATTTCTGATCATTTGTCTGGAGATAACGTAGCAGCAAATACAGTTTACCATGAATATGTAAGAGCAATTCTACAGAGACTGGCTTAGTGGAGGGTAAAGTTGGACATTTATTATAGCTATTACATGGCAAGCTAACCAAACATGATCTACATTTCGAAATGGCTGTCACTGTTTGTGGAAGTTGCCTTACTTGAGGGTAAGTGGTTTTGAATTCTGTGTATTAAAATAAGTAACTGGAACTGGAAATTTTGTGCTTTGTCAAATGAAATTATAGACAGGAGGCAGGACTTCCCTCTTTGTCACTTACACCACTGTATCTCTAAATTGAAACCAAAGCAACCTATTCCTGATCTGTATTTGGCTCTCAAATGGATCGAGAAGGGAAAACATTTAGCTCTGCGTGCATCCTGTCTGTAAATGGGGAACAAATGTGGATTAAACAAATAACACACAGACAGTGAACATGTGGTCCAGATCTCGCTCAGCTGTATTTTCTCAGGCTGATTCTTCAGGTCCCTCCCTACTTACGTTCAAGTCAGTGACCACAACGTCAACAGAAGCAGCTGAAACATTAAAGGGTTATTTATGCCTGATAGTAAGTAAAGCAAACACTTGAACAATTCCTTTAAAGTGTGTGCAGTCTATACTTAAAACAACAACTAAACTAGGTCTTCGTAAGTGCTCACAGACTTTCTCAGTATTTCAATTTAACTCATTTTATTTACTCTTTCAAAAGTCAGGTTCAAATTGCGGTGGCATAGGAAACTCTATTATTGCAATACTTTTAATTAAAGCCAGGGCCTGCTGGGTTTCACTGTACAAAACTTTGTGTGGCAGCTTTTTCCCGGCAGCGTCTCTTGCTTTATTCACCCTTCCTCTGCTCCCCAGTTGGTCAAAATCCAACCAGTTTAATTTTGCTGAGCTGTCAGCTCTGTAATGCCGTCAGATGTGGATGTAACTTCAATCTGAAAAGCTGTCACTGGCCATTAATACATATTCAGCAAACAGGGAATCTTAACTCTGCTGTATGACATGTTCAATATCCCTTTGTGTCCTAATCATGGTTTCTGCTGTTTTTGATAACTGTAATCCTGCTAACCGTGGGCCCAAAGTAGAAGGCATGTACTAAACAAATAGGATATCCATAAACATCACACACATCAGTGGCACACGCAGGGTCAGGGACAAGACCAAGACTATAAAATGTTAATAAAGTGCATTGAAACTGCGCTAGGGCAGCATAAAGTGTTATACTCCGTGAAGCTCTGCAGGAAGCACATAAATTATTTTGTTTGATTAATGCTCAACACTCGTAAACACTGGGCTGAACCACCTGCTAACACTGACTTCTTAAATCTAACCAAAGAGTGAAAACAGGCCCTGTGCTCCCTGTCTCCCCCCCCTGTCTCTCAAATCTGGCTACAGGAATGTTTTGGACTCTGTTGCACCCCGGGGAGACATTAAAAGGAGGCACGGAAAGCCACAGATTGTCCTTTGCAAGACAAACTCTCAACAAGGGTTCACTTGTGTTCACCGCCCTGCTAAGCATCTTAAATCTCTGTGTGTGCGTGTGTGTGTGGGGGGGGGGGGGTTAGGTTTAGCCGGGGATAAGGTTTTTAGGAGTGGTTTTGGAGAATAATTATAGGACACACACTAAGATTTAAACTGTGCAATTAGCAAATGATGGTGTTCGGAGTCAGGCCTCCTCTTGTCCTTTCCGTCCCAGCATAAATGAGTGTTTTCTGTGCTGTGGTACTCACCAACACCTTCTTCTAGCTCAAAAGCAAGAATAAGAACTGTCATTTAGTTTTAGGCAGAGCTAGTTCTTTCCACATTTTGTGGAATTTTGTGTTTCCTCAAAATGTTTTTTCAGTTACGATGAACCAGCACATCTTTTTCACAGTGGAGTGAATTTGAATCTTTTTAGGGAATATCAAAACATGTTTGCCTTGCCAAAAACTCTCGTCGTGCGGACAAAAAGCCTTTTTCTCCACGTCTGCTCTATCCCGGATCCTGTTGCCATGGAAACCCACGTTCTAGCTGGCAAAGGCTTTGTGTACCTGCAGGAGACTGTTAAAAATGTGCTGTCTCACTGCTGTGTGTCTGTGTGTGGGTGTGTGGGTGTTTGGGGGGGGGGGGGGGGGGGGGGGGTGTTTTGATGAAGCTTTTTTCCTTTTTTTTTCTACTTGGAGATTGTTTACCCACATCTGTGTTTGTGTGCAAGATCATTTTCTCTGTGAAAAGTTTGTTTTTGGGAGCCTTTGTGGTTGACTTTCCTTTGTTTCTCCAACCTTTCCCTCTCTAATTAGAAATTATGAGGATCCATCACTGGGACTGTAACAGAATCAGCAGATTTCTACTAAAGCAGACATAAATTACATATTTTATTACATAGGTTTTTCAAAGTTTCAGTGCTCATGCAAAAAACAAATATCATTCCAGTTTAATGAAGTCAAAATAATACATTACATTATAACATTTCTCATAAATTATCCTCTGAATTTATGTATTATGCCATGTGGATTTCAGTCAGGAGTTATGAGGGTTATGATATCACGCTGTTCAACTACATTGTGAATTTTCCCAAAAATGTGGTAATTCACTCACTTTTTTTTTTTACCACCAAACGAAGTTGGTGTAATTTAATTCAGAACATGGTTACCTGATCCATGAGATAATGTTTTTTGTTGTTCTTCCTGCTCCCCCCTGCCCATCGTCAGTGGCCTGAGGACATGCAACAATAAGCAACAGTTTGACCTTTGTGCTTAAGGTGTTTGTTACACCCAGTCCCAGTGGCTCACTCAGTAGACTTCCATGCTGCTGTTTCTCTCTCTGTAAACTTCCTGTTATGTATCCTCCTTAGAAGTCCCCACCTATACACATACTCAGTTACACAAGTTCATCAGACACATCCAAATCAAGCACTCACATCTTTTGTCCCCACCAGGCGAGTGTGTTCTTCAGCGGGCTGTTATGGTGAGGAAGAAGCTCAGTGCCAGGGAGGGAAGAGGATGGGTGTCTGGGACCCTTTTCTGTACCCACTTCAGAGTGGCCTTCGTGCCCCAGGACAGCCCCAAACCTGATGTGAGTCCCTCTGAACAGCTGTGCTTAAATCATTGTTATTGTTGTTCAAAGGATGACAGTGGAAACACCTTTTTATTTTAATCACTAACTCTTAATTCCTGATGCAGGACAATGCAGACCCAGTGCTTTTAGGAGATCATGATGTGGCTCTGGCGTCCATCGAGAAGGTTGTGGTTGGTAAGTAATACCTCATGCCCACATTTGTCATGACTACCATTTTAATTGATGCAATGAGTGGACATTTATTTTTATGACAAGTACTGTTTTTATGACATTTGGGACATTCCCTGTTTGTGTCCAATCACAGACTAGTATAATGCCTTAGTAACATGCATGCAGTCAAAGGGATTTTTTTTTGTGAGGTTGTATGAAGTACAGACAGAGAACCAAGCAATGTACCGCTGTGGAAAGGGGGCACATCAGTATCAGTTTGAGTGTACGCTATATTTGGAATATTGTACTGCTTTCCTCTTCTGTCAGACAGTGTTTCCAAAGCAATAATTTGTCCTCTGCAAATACTTTTTTGACAAAAACAGTCGTTTGACTTTGCAGATCTTCCCTGCCTCGCATACTTTGTTAATGTCTAATTTTATTGAATCTGAAACAAACTAAACAAAAGTCACACAATAACACAAACTCACCAATCAAAGCAGCAACTTATGTGTTATGCAAAGTAATTATTGCTTTTGTGGAGAGAGACGGTTCCTTTTACTATCCCTTTTAATGCTACAGCTTAAAGGTACACTATTCTGTGATGAACACAAATCTGACACGTAGCAGACTGTAGTCTGTTTGATATATTTTCTGAGATTTGTTGACTTTATCATTTAAATGGCTTGTATCCAAACCGGGATTAATCTAATGTGCTCAGTCTTAAAGAATATGCAGCACCTGTAGTTACCTTGGTAGGAGGAAAGGTTTATTACCACAGCAAATGTGTTGTTAAAAACAACCAGTACCAATAAAGACTACTATACAGAAAAACCTAGTTAAAACCTTAAGGATTATAAAGTGGCACAATAGAGTGTTTTTTCAAGTTTTAAAAGCAATTCTCTGAGATCATTTCTACAATAGAGTTATGCAAAATAAGAAGTTTAAAATGTTTTTGAATGTGCAGGTTTTGAGCTCAGTTGTAAAGTTATTTTGAGTGAAGCCCTAAAGGTCTAACCTACACACTGTAAGTATGTATGTAACCTAAACTCAAGGGTTATTTGGCTCTGCTCCCACTTGTCTACTTAATGTTTAATTAAGCTCCCCCCCCTCCTGTGTTGCAGTGGGCCCGAACCGGACCAAGCTGGTGACCCCGAACTCCTCTCTGAAGTTCACTCCAGAGGAGCTGGTGCTTTACTGCAGGGACCTGCGGGTCGTCTGCTTCCTGTTTGACCGCCTCACTCCTGACGCACAAGTCTTAGAGGTGTGTGTGTGTGTGTGTGTGTGTGTGTGTGTGTGTGTGTGTGTGTGTGTGTGTGTGTGTGTGTGTGTGTATGTGTGTATGTGTATGTGTATGTGTATGTGTATGTGTATGTGTATGTGTATGTGTGTGTGTGTGTGTGTGTGTGTGTGTGTGTGTGTGTGTGTGTGTGTGTGCGCGTGCGCGTGTGCGTGTGCATACATATCCTGATTTTAGAAATGTGCTGATCTCACTTTAAGGATGACTAGATCTAGAACAAGAAGTATGTGCATCCAAAAACAATAATAAGCAGACAACCAGATCTTTTACAGCCTTCAAATGAGTTGATTTAGATTTGTTTTATGCAGTTTTACATTTTTCAAAGGGCAGCTCTTGCACTTCTAATTTGTGTATTTCAGGTATGACTTGTTTTAAGATATTTCTAAATTTTTCTGGATATTTTGTGTGTCAGATTGGATTCAAGGCTCTAGGTTACTGTCATACTGTTCATCAGTCATTTCAGAGACTAAATACTTCTGTGTAGAGAAGTTGATCTGTGTCTTTCGTCAATGATCTGACTCGGCAGCGATTTGAAAGCTGATGACCTTTGTCATGCTGATGGGCTCACTTTGGTTTCCCTCCTCAGATAACCTACACCATCGCCAAGACCTACCAGCCTCCTAAACCAGGCTCGGTCTTATCTTTCCAGAACGCTGCTCTTGGGAGTGTAGGTGAGTAGTAGTTTATTGTTTGAGCGCTCATGTATACAACCATCTATTCCCTCACTGGCACTGATACAAGACCTCATTTGTCTATCAGTCCGTCTATCATCCTACAGCTGTGTTCAGTTCCCAAACACATTGATACTGAAGTATAGCTCACAGACTTTCGGTTTTACATCAGTGTTTTGGTATGTATTTGACTCAGGATAATAATTATAATAATGATCATCAAAAGGGGGGTGTTTGCTGTATGTGTGTGATCTTGATATACTGGCAGACGTCCTTTTTACTGTAGATTGTGTAATTCGGAACTAGACCAAATAATCTCAATAATTCCCCAAATACCGTTAAACTCCAAAAAATGAAAAAATTAACCTCCTCTATTCCTGTCCAGGCTCAGTAAAGATATATACCGACATCTTTTCGTCCTAAAGGCATACATATGAGGTTATTTAGAAGATGTCAATACAAGATTTGTCATAGTTATTAACGACTGTGATGTTATACCTTTTATATACATTTATTTTAAGAATTTGTGGCTCTGTAAAATAGGTAAATGTATATTTTAGTGACCTAAAAATGATAAATGTTTCCACATATCAATACTTGTCTCTAATACAGCAGGTAATGTGATTTATGTTGGTGATATTATTGAGAACATCCCCAAAATACACTTGGGGAAATTCCATATTTGTTGTTTTACCCCCTTAGTGAGATCTTTGCCCCTTTTCTAACGCCGTATCTGTGTATTTCTTTAGATGTTAATGGCATGAAACTAATGTTTGCCTCTATTCATATCTCACTGTGATGAATATTCAAAGAAATAACGGCTGACTGAATGTGAGAAGCGAATGCCCACATGAATCAGAAACGCAGCATGAACCTGTTAGTCATGTGATGTTCTTGCTTATTAAAACCTTAAGGATTTTATCTCTTCCTTGAGTCTGTTCTCACCTTGACCTCCACTGACTGTAGCTCCAGGGACAGAATGTACCCAAAAATCACTGTTCACAGTCATCCACACATGACTTCAACTCATCTATTTTAGTTTCTGTCCGTTCCACTTTCTGAGTCTGATGTTCCAACTCTTAAGAATGGAGACAATATTACAAATAGAGGCTTCTGTTCAGAGCAGAATGACAGTCAAAGCTGATATCTTCTCTAGTCTACAAAACCATGCCCAGTGGTGAGTGGTTTTTAAAGCGAAGCGCTATAAAACCTCCAAGGTCAGATTTTGACAGTGATTGGACGCCTCCATTTGTGAAGATTAAACCACCATGATTAAATGTAATCGTATGCCATCAGAGCCAAGGAATTAAATTCAGTCTCAGCAGAATTAGACACACTTTCGCATAAAGAATAAAAGCTGTTATACATATCCCTGGTCTGTTTACCTCAACCGTATAGAGTAACATGAGCCTGTCTGCACGATGCATTATGCTACAGTATGTTGAAGCTACGGCAGGCTGACCAGGCTGTGGATGACTGTCAGCTCTTGGATAAATAATGCAAGCCCCCCCCCCCCCCCCCCTCTGTACAAGTCTCTAGATGACCCACAGCTCAACTCTGCCCCGGGGGTCAAGTGTGTCCGGTGTGTGGTCAGTGTGTCGAGGACATCACTTAAGATTGGGACTTAACCAAAAATTGCTCCAGTGCCACCGACATAATATTTCTGAAATGTTTGTATAGAGTAGTTGAAATGATTCTGAATGAATTTGACATAATTTTACTATTTTAATGTCTCCTTTTAATATAAATTGAGTTAGGAGGAAAGGGAGCAATGGCTCAGACTCAATATGTAAAGAGGCAATTCACATTCGCATTCGGCTGAATATTCCGGTGAAGAAATTTCAAATCTTTAAATTGGACAAGAAGGCAAAAGACATATTTCCCTATGACCTAAATTCAATTAATCACCTCTTCCAGTCATACACTAATGCACTATTGGTAAATAGTGAGTTCTTAATTCCTGTCTTTAAATAGAAAGAAAGGACACAATATCTTCATATTCTGTGTATGTTCTTTTTACATAAAGTGTCATGATTATGAACACAATATTTGCACACTGACATTTTAAGATATTAATAAGATGTTCGAATCACTTTCTTTCTACAGAAATGAAGCAGTTCCTAAGCAACCGTCGCCGTAACACCGAGATGAACTGGTTTGAGTCTGCTTCAGACTGGGATCAGGAGCTGGAGAGGTGCGGGGCCACGGGCTGGAGGGTCAGCTCAGTCAACGACCGCTTCGAGATGTCCACCAGGTAAAAACACTCCTCAGATGTAAGGTAACTTTGCGTGTGATGAATTTTGAAATCCAAGTCTAATTACAGCATATAATGCTTTACAAGTTTTCTTGAGTATTCATTTACGTGTGGGTTGTAAACTGTATTTGAACATGCATAAACAATATCTATATTTCAATATTTCACTATCCACTATTATATTTGACTATCCCCTTAGTCATACCTCCTACTCAGGGTGGGATTGCATCTAACAGCCATTGTCTTTTTTTAATCTTTTTGTTGGAATTGGTGAATACATCTGCCTGCAAGTAACCTTGACAGGAGAACGTTTGGAAAGCAATCTTTTTCAAAACATGTAGGAAGCTGAATGGCAAGGCTAAACTCTTACAAGAAACACAAATAATAGCACTTAGTGTGTTCAAATGAAGCGTTCTATAAAGTCAATACAGAGCATCTCGCCTGTCTCCCATTGCTGCTATCACCCTGCAGTTTATACTCTCTCAATAAACCTGTGTATTCTCTGTCTCCTTACAGCCTGCCGAGGTCCATCGTGGTTCCACAGAAGGTGTTAGACACTGAGCTGAAGAAAAGCTTCGCCCACTTCAATGAAGGACGCATCCCTGTGAGTGCGCTTAGTTATAATAAAGATTCAGTTCCAATCTGCCAACACTCACTTAAGATTGGTTCATTAATGCATGAGTTGAAGTGTTAATCCTGTGGTATATTATTTATGTCATGGCATTTATAATAAATAAAAACCTATAGTTGTTTTATTTTATACTGATTTTAAATATTGTTCTAATGGTCCTTGCCTTTATACTGCATATACACTCTCAAAAACCTAACACGTTCTATAAATGCAGTGCTTACAAAGACATTACAGTTGCTTCAGGAGTTCAACATTCTGGAGATCAAAGCCCATTTTCAGTGTATAAGATAGATAGATAGATAGAATCGGAGGATGAAACCCTCTTATTAGTCACATACATGCACACAGCAGAGCACACACAGTGAAATTGGTCCTCTGCATTTAACCCATCCTAGTACTAGGAGCAGTGGGCAGCTATCGTGCAGCGCCCGGGGGGGTATAACAAACCGTGCTGCCATAAAATAAATAACATTTGTAATTAAAAGCTCACACAAACATGCTGAATGGCCCTAATGATCCTCTCAACTTTAAATGTGAACAACATTACGAGTGTA
This sequence comes from Eleginops maclovinus, assembly GCF_036324505.1. Classification (NCBI taxonomy): domain Eukaryota; kingdom Metazoa; phylum Chordata; class Actinopteri; order Perciformes; family Eleginopidae; genus Eleginops; species Eleginops maclovinus. The sequence goes on along the minus strand of NC_086351.1, from coordinate 7,957,390 downwards.
ACATTGGATTTGAATGTTTTGAGAAGGCGGTGCTTTTTCAAATGTTTGAACCATAAACTAGTAATTATAATAGAACAACATTTAAAGAGCAGTCAGCATTTCATATTTATTTCCCCTTGTCATTAACATTCCTGTGAAGCAAATTACACATGCAGTTACTGTAGTGCCTTGAGTGATTTGAACTGCGTGGAACGTGTTATTAAAGAGTGTGACTTTTCTTTTTATGTTGCAGCGCTGGTGTTGGCGACACCCTCGAGGCAGCGATCTACTGCGAATGGCAAGTTTCCAGAACAACATCTACCACGAGAAAGACGACATAAGGTGTGTGTTCGATGCTTTCAACAAATCGAAGTGGTTAGCAGACTCGGTGTAGGCACTACACATTGAAATGAGTTTCTAGAGGATTTTTCCGTAATCTTGACTGTAGGCTGTAACCATCACAAGACAAAGCATGGGTTAGACTAAACTAATAACAGGGTTGAGGCTGCTGTAGGAAACTTTTTTGTGTTAAGAGGGCAGCAGAGTTGACTGTGTACAGTTTATTATTTCAATCTGCATGGCTCGATATAGAAGAGTATCACATTGTGCTTCTTTTAAGCTACCAGTGTGACAACAAGATGTCATTTATAGGTTCGACTCAGCTCCGTCACCTCATCAGAAATGTATATTCTCTGATACTTTGAGAGAAAAGTATTTACTCTGCAACTGAACCACTTTATTTAGCATTAAGCTAATTTAATCACCCTGTAGAGAAGTTGCAGCTTTATGTTTGATTTTTATCTGAACACAGGAAACAGATTGCAGAAATGGTCTTCACTCATTTATCAGCCGACCACAGCATGTAGAGCAAACTGTTAAAGAAGCTTGAGACTGCAGTTTTAAAAGCCACAAAATACAGCAAGGCAAGTTTAAAGCACGTTGAAGACCTAATTAAAGGACTTTACACAAGTATAGACATATCAAACAAACACAACAGAGAAGCAAATAAACAATATAGAAGTGCAAAACTCTTTGTAAATCACATTTCTTAGACTCCATTCAAAGACAAATGACTTTGGCCGACCTCAAATATTTTGTAAATGTATGCAGACCAGCGCTGAATAGAAACTGAAAGCTGCTACCGTGAGTTTTGTTCTCACAGATCTAGATGACTTGTAACAGAGCAGATTATCAAACATGCATTCTGGCCATAAACAATCCAAGTTGAAGTCAGAATAGCTCAACTGGCACTAGTGATTTTTTACAACAGGAGCCGACTCATCCAATTACTTCTCCAGTGTGCTCTGTTAGATTTTTAAAGGCATTTCACTTAAAGGCTGTTTTCAAAGTTATCAATTAAAAAGCCACAGAGAAGCTTACTTGGCAGCTTGTTAACAGAGTAGCTTGTTGCAGATGTGCGCGTGTGTGTTAACAGCTGGATGTGCTGTTCTGTAGGAACCTGGAGATGATCCTGTTTGGCTGCCAGTCTTCTCTGTGCGTGGTGGTGGAGCTGGACGAGGAGCTTCCCTCGCCTGCGGATATCCAGCTGGCACACAGCCGCCTGCGCGCCCTCTGTCTCGGAGGTGGGGATAAGACATGTACACACACACACTACACCTGAGCAAACATGTATTCACACACAGCACAAAAGGACCACAAGCATATAAAGAAATGTGACGAATGAAGCATCCACATCTGTCACTGGTTACACAAACCTCCGTCACGTCAGCAAGGCGATCCAAAACGTCCCATAAAATAAAAAAAAGTATTCTATTACGATCTATGAGGCTATGCATTTCTGATTATAGTCATAAACATTCATAATGCTTCAAAACAATCATCAAAACACATTATAACGCATTCTATAATGACATAATGTTAAGTATCAAAAGACTTCATAATGAAAATCATCAGTTTTCCATCAGCAAATTAGGGACTTCAATTTTTCTTTTGAATTGTTAAAAAATAAATACATTTTACAACATTTTGTGTGTTATTGGATAACCTGAATAATTCCCCCCCCCAACTTTGATCACTTGTAGAAACTTATAATCAACTAATAATGAATTTTACTACTATGAGAATTGTAAAAGTGAGGATCTTTGCAAAACCTGTCTTATAAAAATGATGATACTTTAACTTCTAAGCTCGAAACTCGAACAGTGGCAGCTCAAAACAGGCTTTGTGCGATGGCCTTTATTTTTGTTTTTGTCATGTTTGCACGCACAGCACATTCCATGGTTGAGTAAACAGAGAGGTAACAGAGCTCAGGGTCATCTACAACTACTGGCCCTGGAACTGAAATGCTGACCTGTCTCTCACACACTCTGTTTTCCCTCACAAACAATGTGTTAAGGTCACTGATTTGTCACGGTTCAAACACTTGTCAGCTCAGGGTTTTGTCTTTTGTGGGTGAGTGCTTCACAACTCAGAGGATTGTCCTGTAAAAACATCCAATGTATTTGGTCCGTTTACTGGCAGTGGACTCAACAGCAAGAAAAGGAAATGCACTTAAAGGATTGTTTGAAAAGCTAATTTGACATTGTGTGGATTTTACATGTGGGGTCCCATTCAAGATGTGGATGATTTATTAGAAAAGAAAATTCACACCAATATTAAAGTTAAAGCCTCAACAAATACTTCTCCATCAGTAACAACTAGACTGAGTTTTTGTTACAATTTCTTAAAAAGATTTTAAAGAAACATAAATTATATTAATTTATAATTTGTATCTTTATATCTTTTCTTGTTTTGGCTTCTAGATATCTCCACATCTGTGTCTGTGCCTGATGACAAATGGTTATCTACCCTGGAAAGCACCCACTGGCTCGACTACACCAGGTAACCCTTCTGATTGGCTCGCCTGGCCTGATCAGGTTCTTTCTACCCATAGTCAAACATGTGCTTTTAGATTGTTAACATTTCCAGTCTTCAAAATCCTTCCACTAAGAGATAACATCCAAAATATTAACTTTATGATCACTGATATATGTTTTAAATGCATTATCCTAGATGAGGAAACCCCCAAGAAGTGCCTCCTATATAAATATTTTTTACTCAATAGGAACATTTATGTATTTGTATAACTATAACTATATTTGCGACGTGTTTACTGTGTTAGTAACTGAAAGGGGATAAAGGGGATTTGATATTATCCACCTGCCTGTCTGTCTCCAGATCCTGTCTGAGGAAAGCCTCAGAGGTAGCCTGCCTGCTTCGCGGCGGTCACCTGACTGTGGCACTGCAAGGTGAGTGACGTGACTCAGACCACGTCTCATATTATTCAATCCATTCATTATTCACTCGCTCTCATTAATCCCACATTAGGGCTTACCCTGAAGAAGCTATATACTGACGACAAGCACACTCCACTGAGCCTGCATGCACACTCTCAATAGGCCTCCGTACAACAACAGGCTTTTAGAGACATGGTAACGACAGGCAGGTTTATCTCGAGACTATTGGTCCAATTTGTCAACTTTTAACACAAAGGAAATAGAAATGATGCAAGTTATTCCTCACTTCCATATGTACTACACATTTTCGCCCTACCATAGCATCGGTCTAAGGGTTTCATACAAATTATTTTTATTTGTAAGACTGTCTGTCCGGCAGAGTTGTATTACAGTAAATGGTGTGGGTGCTTGGTTTGATGGTTTGGGTTGCTCCCTGGCCCTAATTTTAAGAAGTAATATCAGTTTTAATTATAAGTATCACAGCAGGTGTTTGTGAACTAATCGCCCACATAACTAGGTGTAGTGGTCCGGCCTTGCTATTCAAGCTTTAGGAGAAGGTAGGGGATTTGATAAACTGCCCCCTGGCTACAAACACTGGCTCATGTTAGATAATTTCTCTGGTGGGGAAGGAGACATAGCTTCTGTGCTGCCACCCTCCTGTACGTATGTATAGCTTGGCTCATCTGCTCACATAGCGCTGGTTCTGGCACCAAACTTTGGGAAAGGGGTTTGATTTCCCTCTTTTTTCTGGTGTTGCAGTGTTGGAGTTTACGTCTTAGAACAACAGGGTCACCTCAATGTGACTGTGTGTTTACACAAGGAAAATGCTGACTGTTGTTTGTTGTGAAGTAGAGGTGTCAACTGATCACCAGCTGGAAGTGAGATGGATCAGGTGACAGGGAAAGCTACTGGACAGGTACGGCTAACACAAGTGTGCCATGAGAGGGACCTCAGTGTGTCTGGCTGGGGCTTCTCTCCACAAGGCTTTTACTTCCTCTAGTTATAACCTCCAGATTAAATGTGTTATTGTTGTCCTGTCACTACTTAGACTACCAAGAATACCAACATTTTGCAGTTCTCCCTAGAGTCCATGTTATGACTGATTGAACAGACATGAGGCTGTTGTTGTTTTCCAATCTGGATGCCTGTGGTTTATTCGTAAACAGCAAGAGAGACACACCCAACACTTCTTACGCAAACAATGGCCATTTTCAGCTGGGGATGTTTACAACTTGCTGCTGGTGTTTGACTTCTCTCTGAAACTCTGCAGCTGTAAGTGACTTAACATCAGGCGTTTACGACTCCTCTGCAGCCGAGAGGTTCATATATCAGTCGTGCTCTTAAGTCTTCCTCGTTGCAGCAGGAGCAGCCGTAAATATCCCACTGCAGTAATGACTCACTGCGCTAGCAAACTTCGTCTCTCAGAAGGCCTCTTCCTCTTCTATTGTGTCCAGCTCTGGGTCTTTTCTCTTAGTGTTCATCATCATTTATTTGCAAGCTGTCCAATCAATATTTTCTTTGTCTATACTAAACCATTATAGTGATGACAGTGGATAGAGGAGGTTTACTACAATCTCTCTAAATGCGAACATGATCATTAAAAGAATTAAGAATTCATTAATGCGACAAATTTCAAAATGTTCTTTTACATGTCACACAGAAAACACATTAGGAATATCTATTACTAAGTATGTAAACTGTACTTTAAGGGGTGTGGGACAGAGTGAATAGAGGTAATTGGTTTAGAAAGGGGGGAACAAAGGATAATGGAAAATAATTTTGTGGGTTTTTTTATCCTTTTTTATTGTTTAACTTAAATAAAGTATGGACATTTAAATAGGTTTATGTAATTGATGTATAGTACTTTGAAAACAGTCCTTTTTTACATTTATTTTCACTGAATTTAAAAGAAAAACACATTCAGAATAATATAAAAGCAATATGGTGCTTTGTGTACAACATGTTATTTCATATCCGCTAACTGTATAAGCCACAAACTGCCCACTAATGATGTATGACATTTACCGAAGACATAAAGAAAAAGTGCTACATGGTAAATGGAGTCATATTACCCAAATACTACAAACAACAGTCTCGTCTTTAGCAGATTGGTTATATTTATAGGAATATATAAGAATTCCTATGACCTTTTTCAGCGTGTGCTCCTCTGTTTTGACGTTGCAGAAGCGGACGACCGGGACATGGGCTGCATTGTGTCCAGCCTGGTGCAGGTGATGTGTGACCCCCACTGTCGGACCCAGCACGGTTTCCAGAGCCTCGTGCAGAAGGAGTGGGTGATGTCCGGCCACCGCTTCTACAGCCGCATCAACTATCACCGCGACAACGACAAGGAGGAGGTGAGGGGTCGAGCTAAATATCTGTCACACTATGATATCTTGTATACTTACTGTAATAGAAAATGTTCAGTTTTAACCAAGTCCCCTCGAATACAACAACCAGATGTTGAATTGTGATTTTATTTTCCCTTATAAAGCCCCATGTTACTGTAGTTTTGAGAGACGCTAAAGATAAACAAATAAAGTTGACCTACTTACCGCCTTCCCTTCCCTCTGTGCCTGCAGGCTCCAGTCTTCCTGCTCTTCCTGGACTGTGTTTGGCAGCTCTTGTCCCAGTATCCCTCTCGCTTCCAGCTGACAGGTGACTTCCTGTTGGCGTTGCACGACAGCATCCACCTGCCACTCTTCTCCAGCTTCCTGGCCAACTGCCAGCGGGAGAGATGCAAACGCTCTCAGGTAATGGACACCTGAGAGGGGCTTTAGTATTTTGGTAACTCTATGATGTCATCTTTTATCACAGATCATTTTTAAGTTATCAAAATAGGATTTGTGCAGACCCTTCTGGAAGATATGTTTAAACGAATTCCCAAATAATACATCGGGTACCATTTAGAATATGTGAGAATTGGTGCAGCGTAAGAATATATAACATTTGAAAAGCTTATCCTTCCCTCCCCAGAACCCCGGGCAGTCCTACACACCAGTGAATGGCTGGAGGGATGTGCTTCATCCGGATTCTTCCTCCGACCCCTCGGACCCTCCTCTGCCCTCAGTGTGGGACTGGTCGCTGCAGTACAGCAGGCACAGACGAAACCGCTTCACCCAACCCGTGCCCCCCATCCCTCCTCTCCAACCGCTTCTCAATGGAAACCTCAACACCAACCCAGACACACACAGGGTAGGGCGGCCAACATATTCACGATGCAACACTCCCTCTAGTGGCCATGGGGGGAGCTTTAGTTTAACAGTGGCTCACACCAGAGAGCATTTTGAGCTTCTTTGCAGCTTTTGACTGAAAAAAATAATGCTATATCTAGACAAAGAATAAATGTCTTTTAGTATTTTTACTATGATATTACTAGAAAACAATATTATATAAACATATTTTTTCAAACAAAACATTTTCACTGACGAATAAGAAGACAGGACACTGCACTGGTCCTTTGTGAGTTTGGACTATTTTGCTTCCAGTATTCCTTTTCTTTCAGACTTGTTGATAGAAGTATCCACTTTAAGGTGTTTATTTTATCACACTTTGTCTTTGTGTGTGTGTAGATGCTTATACATTTTAAGAATAGGATAATAATAATTGTATTCATTTACTGAAAGTAGCACATTTATTAAAAGAAGGCCTCATTTACACATTTACATCATTTAATATAACTAAAACTATTACACAAAAATAATTGTTTTAATCTAAGTTATCTACTGGGGAAGATACTCCACTGCACCCTCTAGTGTCAGGCATAAAACATGTATCCAATTAAAATGGTCTCCTTTGGACCAGGCTGCCTATACTGTTGATTTAATCATGTTATTTCATGGATTGATTGCCCATCTTTGGATACAGAGAGTTTAGATCAGTGAAATAATGAATTACAGCTTTTACTTTTGAATTAATACCTACAGTAAATTGCGTTGCAGTCAAAGCACACGGTTGAGACTCACAGTACACATCATCACCTCTTTACTGTAAATTAAAGATAAAAAATGCATTCTTTTTGCAGGGGTCTGATAGTTAAAGTTTTTACTGATCGTATCTTCTTCTCTCTCGTCTGCCTACCAGCTGACCGACACCATCCCCGGCTCGGTGTTCCTCCTCTCTCGGGGCACCTTCTCATGTCCTGCTAACCTGCTTCCCTGGCGCAGCGGCAGTTCAGGCGTTTACAAGAAGAGCCACCGGAGGGCGGCGTCCTCTGAGAACGTGCCCGGCCTGGAGAGGCTGCTGAAGGCCTGGGCAGTGGCCGAGTTTCCCCAAGGCCTCACTTCCACCTCCGGACCTCAGGGACCAGTGGACCCCTATGAGCCCTTACTGCCCCTCCTCATGGGGCCCTGCATGGGCCTGTGGAGGGAGTGCTACCTCCGGGGAGCGCTCCATGCTCAGGTACGATGGAAGTGTCTCTTAGGGGGAAAATAGGAAAATTGAAATATGGATGATGGTGAATCAGCAAGCTTCCATATACTTCTTTAGATAAAACTTACCATTAGCATAAGGAATTCAAAGAGCCCCCCCCATTTTCCTTAAAGCAGTTTAAAAATATAGATCTGAAAGGTTTATAAGTTTGTGAGTGATAAGTAAAAGGCTAATTTAACATCACCCGCATGCATTAAAAGCCAAATATAAATTACAGAACCATCAGACAGGCAGTACTACCACTGTTGGTAATGTTGTACACTGGTTACAACTATTCCCTAAACTGACCCCTTTAACTGTCCGTTGTCTATTTTTCACATTTGTCATCTCTTCTGTGTTGCATCCTCTCACATTATGACGGCTTGTTCATGACATGACGTTGTCTCTTTGAGGTGTAAATTAGTTTGAGCTAACTCCCATCATTGACGTGCTACAGCCTTTGTGACCTCTGTGCAGCAGCAGCGCGTCAATCAGTTTCCCCATGGTGATTTCGAGGATAGTTGGAGGAGTGTGTGGGGAGCTGCAGAGGAAGCCTATCAAACCGCTTGAATATAAACTCAGGTTAACCCTTCAGAGAGATAAGAGTAAAATCTGTTCATCTGTGTAATTGAAGTGCTACACCTACAATTTCACACATCATTTAAAGTGCCCACAAAGGCCAAACAAAAAAAATCCCCCTTCTCTCTTATTTTCTCTGTTCAGACACAATACATCTTTTCATTCAGACATCACTGAGCATTTGTGCACAGCTCAGCTCTAAAACAAACAATTTAGTTCCAGTACTGAGAGAAATGTAACAACAACAAATCCAAGTCTTGTTAGATGGGTTGTTGTTTTGATGCTTTTTCACAGTTGTTTCAAAGTCTTGACACCGCTACTGTAAATATCTCTCATGTATTATGCATTTCAGCACAACAAAACCACTTACTGCAGTATCAACAGTTACTATACACTGTAACAATAAAGGCAATAATTGAGACTAGATTAACAGGCCTAACTTTTAAACTCATACATTACGATATCAAAAAATGTTAAAGGATAAGAAAGATTATGTTTTGTGATTAATTAGTTAGTTTTTCCCTTTTTATACCTACCTATCCTATCATGGCTCTTAACTACAAGCACATTTGTTCCTGCTGAAGACGTGAATCTTCACAATTGTGTATATAATTTACTTTTTAAAGTTTTTTTAAAGCTACATACTTTTCCTAGAACAGCCAGGCCTTGTTTTACTGCTAACTGTTACTCAAACATCAGTAGAATTTTCTTCAGTGATGACTTAAAGGGGCAGTTTACTACAGTAATACATATCGTTGCTCTAATGTGTAGTGCTATTTAACAACAATCTAAACGACCGCGCAGATGTCTTGCTTCCCTCAAATGTAATTGAATTTGAAAGCACAAGTATTGTGCAAAATAATTACATTAGTGAAACCAGCATTGATTTTTTTTCTAGAAATCATGATCCCGTTACATAAGATAATCCACAGAGCTTGTTGTGAGCAGCTTCATGTAGGAACAATTGTCTTTCTAAAGAACTCAAACCAAATGATGTAGATGGATAAACATCACAACAAACAATAGGAAAAGTATGCATTTTGATGTGATCTGTTTCATTGATGGGGAAGCTTAAATAACTTAAGTACGTGACCATCTCCTTTAAGAGATATTAACCATGTAGCTTTCCATCCTCAGGCGTTCTCCCACCCCATCTCAGCAAACCACCCCCACCCTGTGGAGCGTCTGGCCCAGGAGGTGCAGCAGCTCAAAGACAAGCTGGCACAGGTGTCGACTGGAACGGATCTTAACCCCCCGACCAAGATGGCAGAGCCCAGACGCACGGACACCAACCTGAACCAAAACACAAACAACGGCACCTTCCTTTTCCCGGCATCGAGGCCTCAGGGCATGGCGAACCCCAGAGCGGCGCCCCCTCCTACCTCCACCAACCACCAGACCTCCCATGGCCCTCCGCCCGCCTCAGCTGCACCGTCCAGGCCCGGCCAGAGAGACAATGGCGGCAGCAACAAACACACCTTCCTGTTTGGGCACTCTTCTGTAGCAGAGGCCCGCCCTGATCCGCGCTATTACCCAGCACCCCAAAACGCCAAGCTGCCTAAGAGCAACGGGATACAGAGCGTCCCTCCCCACGACCGACTATAAGCAGATCACCTGCTGGATATAAATATGTGTTTCCTGTCAAACCATATTCAATTAACCATACACATTAAGGTGGAACACAGTGCAGAAGGTATACAAATAATCACTGCAAGATCTCTTTAATCTCCTACTTATCGTCTGTACTGTATTCAATGTGACAACTGTTTTGTATACTTGTACAGAAAATCTCAACCTTCAATATTCCAGCTATTAAATATTAGAAGAAGCAAATAAAAAGGGCTGAAGGTGCTGAACAACGTGTAACAGCAGAACTTCAGAAGCACATCTAGCTGTGTCTTGAAAAGCAGGACATGAAACATTTTGTAGACATCATGTCACCCTGCGAGAAACAGAGAGCTTGTAGTTTCCATTTTTAACTTCTTATCCAAAGAGGGACACAGATAACGTTGTGATAAGACACATTTTAAGGGCACTTTGACAGGATGTGAGACTACAAGTCTCCAGAAGACTCACAAGAAACTCTCTAGATCCTTATTAGATTTTGTCTTGCTAATGTGCAAAATGACATGTTTTTGTATCTTAGCTTCAAATAGAAAAGTAGAATACTGTTTGACCAATGATGATTTTTGAAACAGTCATATTTTTAACTGCAGGCTCTGTGGCCGGTGACTTTAATTTGGAATTTAGGGCATGAGAGCTATTTTGGTACAGCTGTCATATCTCTCCACTTGCTTTCATGCTTGGGTGCAGTGAGAGTGTTGTTAGCCTGGATGTGTCTTATATGATTTCAGGGCTTTAGTTATATAACCTTATCTAAACTCTATCTTTATTTTCAAGTATTTTTTAATATGATCTGTCACCTTGACATCTTACATGTAAATAAGTGTGATTTCTTTTTTTAATGGTTTTTAACCAAATGTAGTATTATTGTGAGAATTTCTCCATCCTTTGGTGGTGGAATTGAAGAACTCGAACATTATTCTGCCTTTTGAATTCTGTACCTTGAGAAGGTACCAGTGTTGAAAGCAAGGGAAGCTCATTTCTTCCTGTGTTTACTTTTAATGTTATATCTTTTTTTCTCCTGCCTGGAGCTGTATTAGTATGCAGCCACCATTTAGGTCAAGGACTTGTCTAACTGTATTAAAGCACAGAGGGAAGTATCGCCTGCGCCTTTAAATCCAAAAAGGGTTTTGTTTGCGTGATGTGGGAGTCCAGTGCACTGACGTCATTCCCGCAGACAGATGAAAGTGTTTGAAAAAAAGCATTTATTTTCCCCCTTCATTTTATTTTGTGCAGGATGACAGTTGTCAGGTGTATGACTGATGCTGATCTTCTCTCATGTCAAAAGGTACATCACTTGATAGCACTCTGAATTATTAAATTGTTGTAAATATTCATCACATCAATATCAAGGCACATTGATATCAGATACAATTTCAGGTCTTTCCAGGTGTGATGCCAACGCATTCGCTCGTCTTCCATGGAGAGAAAACAAAGTTGGTTCTGTCGCATGGAACATATAATTTGATCTTCTTCTACACCTTTCGGTCTGTGTCGTTGTATAATTTAATGTTTTTGGTACGAACATCAGTTAAATTTGCCAGATGTACATATTTTTTGTATCAGCATGTTTTGATCCTGATATAATAAAAAGTGTTATCAGTTCATGATCTCTCCACTGTGTTCACAATGTGAGCTACAAAAACACACAAATCCTTTCTCATTCACAGCTCACAAACTTTATTTTCTTAACAAAATAAATATTTACATATGATTTGTAACACTTAAAAAGTAGCATAGCACTGTACATGTAATTTAAAATTCAACCGCCTTGCATGATATGTATAGTCAGAATAAAACAGTTTGAGAATCATGTGCAAAATGCTCAATACTTTCAAAGGTAATGTACAAAGTAAAAACGTTGAATATTCAAAATATCTACTGCACAGTTTAGTCGCCCCAGTTTGGTTAAGTCTGTCCAGTTTCCAACGTTATGGTCAGTAAAATCAAAACCAGGGTTTTTACACAGAAGGAGGCACAGAACATTTGTATCTGGCTTATGTTGTTTCACACAAAACCAAACTATTAGACTTTTTAAAATTGTGATGACATGCTTGTTTTAACCATGTTTTAGATGCATTTTGGCACTTTAAACCTATGGATGTAAGTTTTGTGCATTCTCACATGTAACACCTGATACTCACAGGAGACTAAAGTAAAGTGACCGTTAGTTGCAGTCCATATCAACACATAGCTCTCATGGCAGTGGCAGCGCATTTCAAATCAACCGGCTGAAGAAACACAAATGTTTTAATCATCTCTCCCATTAAAGAAATTCAACTTCACCCCGACCTACTCCCATGCTCCTTCCCTGTACATTGCTCCTGCTGCAGGATGCCATCAGGCCCGTAGAAGTACCCGGAGGAGGATGGGCAGGGGCCCCCCAGCTGCCGGATGGACTTGCACATGGGGCAGGGGTACTCGGACAGGCCCTCGATATCTTCGAAGGCCAGGTTGACGATCTGGTCGCAGCAGGGGTCGCAGTAGAGGTGTCCGCAGGAGAGGCGCTTCAGGCGGGCCTCGTAGGAGATGCAGCACTGGCAGTGCGGCACGTCGGGGCCCAGAGACAGGGAGCCGGTCAGGGAGCTGCTCTCCAGACTGCCAGCCTGACTGGAGCCCTGCTTAGTGGGAGACCTAAGGGGGACAGTCAGGACGAGAAGGACAAAAGAGTCACACATTGTAGAGTGGAAACAATGACTCGACAAAATGAATGGTTGGTGAATGGATAAGCTGTTGAAACCGTTGTTTTTAAAGCAAAAATATCATATGTTGTCTGGTTCCGGCTTCTCATAGGAGAGTATATTCTGCTTTACACTGTTTTATATCATTATTTATATCAGGGAAATGGGGTATATATTTTAAACAATACCATCACAAAATGTCCCTTTTGGATCTCTTTGAGTAACTCCATGAGTTTGAAAAATATGTCAACAGCCATAAACAGCTGTGTGCTCTTAGAAATACAATGTAATATAAATCAGGCTATGAACAAAACCCTCAGTCAAAGCCTTCAGTATAAAGATAGTTTTGTGTATGTTAATGCTAGGGAAATGGGGATTTCTGGCTCAGAAAACAGCAAGGAAAATAAATAAACCCAATTGTTACTCGAAATGTTAGTTTGAAACAGTATAACGTGTATCCATGCTATTCTAAAGGGCAGATTAGCTTGAAATCTAAAGCAAGCCAAACTGGGGCTTAACTAAAGATATGTTCATTATTGATTAACCTTAACGTTATTTTCTTGACTTATTGCGTCATTTTATGATCTGCAAAATAGCAAGTGACAAGTCTATTGAAGCTGTCAACTTAAGTCTGGGTTTGAGCAGCAAAGCCTCACATTATATACACTGGCACCAGGGGGTTTGACATTTGTGTAGGTAAAATGACTTAATAGCATTAAATCAATGACCAAACTAGAAGCCAATCGTCTGCCTTCCTTGAACCAAACCTTAGAAACATGAGACAGCAGTTGTGCTTGAGACACGTGGGAACAAAGTGGCATCAGGCTTTACCTGTGCACACACAAAAAACAGATTCAATGTTGTGTGCAGATTTGTTCCAGTGAATAAATAACTGGTAAAACTAGACCTGAGCTGCCCTCAGTTAGGGTGGAGCTGGGTGATTGTGCAATAATTTCAACTGTGGAGGTGTTTCTGCCTGCATTTATCTGTCTTTAATTCGAGACTTTGTGTTTCTTTTAAAAAAAACATTTCATAATAAAAGGAACACATAAATAAACACAAGGGATGGTGTTGAAAGGCTTTTAACATAATACACATAACATCAGGCAGGCAGTGGCTGAATGACTAATGCCATTAAGTTAATTGAGTAATTGTATAAATTAATGGATGCCAATTTTTCAAAGAGACTGTATGTTCTGTGTCAGACTTGGACTCAGGAACGGTCTGCTACACGTCTGTTGCAGCTCATTAAAAGGTGCGGTGGGTATAATTATGGAAAATGAACCTTGTGTTGCCTGAAGCCTTATTAGCCATGTTCTTCAAATGATAGTAGATGGAGCTCAGGGTTCCTATGATGTTAATATTTCTGGATTTGACAATATTTTCAGATGCATTCAGAAAACAATGCCTCATAAAACCTGTTGCTATAACAACTGCGAAGGGAAGGTCGATATTTATCCTTATTTATTTTAATATATTTCTGCCTGATTTGTAATTAAATCATGTCACATATCAAATCCCCCCTCAGTTATTGAGCCTTGCCCTTTGCAGCTTGGATTACACCAGTACTATAATCCCGAGTATCAAATGATTATTTTCAACCTTTAAATATAGCTTACAAGCACATGTATGGGTAAAATGAATCCACAGGAGATTGGTTAAGATGCCTAATGAAGTCCTTACTGGTGGCCACGGACCCACACAGCTGTACTCTCAGAATGAATCAGGATTTTTAGGTTATTTCCGGTGAAATATAGGTAGATCACTCACTTTGACGACGATGAATCTTTAAAGCAGTCGAAGCTGAGAGCTGCTAAGATCCTCCACAGCAGATCCATGCCGGCTCCTATCATGGTAAAACCGAAAAAAAATCATCGACCTGGTTTGTGGCGAGCGTCATAATTAAAGAGAAAAGTAAAGACAGAAAGCACGACACCACCCGTCTCTGTTGTCCGTAAATTCAGAACAGCACCACGAAAAAAAACCGATCCTGTACCGACACACTCCCACGCTATGTTTTTAAATATACGAATGAGAAGGATGTGCCATCATCATCATCTGCAGGCATTTGAATGGAGGTAAACAAAGCGTCTGTGCCTGTCCTCTTGCTCAGCAGCTCTCACAGTGACCTCAGGGAGGCACTGCTGAGAGCCTCATTAGCATCAATCACAGAGACCAATGGAGCAGCACTCTGAAATGACATCAAAACATCCGCTGATAGGAGAGTTAATGTCAAACCAAGGTACTGTGAATGTTTACCACAACCACAACAAATAAATAACCTCACCAACACCTCGGGTTTAATCATGTTTAGAAGTGAGTTGCATGATTATAGGTTGTTGACACTCATTTTCAATTTGTATATTATTGTGTGTCAATTTAACATTTTAGTGAACGCCATTTTCCCCAGAATTGCCCACCTTTCCTGTATTTGGATTATTTATGTATTTTTATTTTAATGAAGAAATATAAGTTAAAATGTTTATTTTTAAGAGGGTTTTATTTTATTCTATAGGCCTGTCCCTATTTTGTTAAATATATATATTAAGTATCATAAAGAGGTCTCTACCTAAGCATATTTAAAAATCAAAAACCTATTTCCATTCTTCTAATAAATAAATACTATATAAACAAATACAAAAAACGTTTATTTTTCGTATTTAATATTCATTTCATATGTTCATGTCCTCTTTGTTTCTGTTATAAGCTACTCTCAGTCATATCATTCAAACCTGCATGTTAGAAAATATAATGTTACTTATTTAAAACGTTTTAAACCAAATACTAAAGAAGTCAAGTACGATTATTTCTCTATATTTAATAACTATTTTTTAAAGTTTTTAAATAAATGTAATATAATACTGAGTATAGTATAATATGACAGTTTACATTGTAAGCACAACAGGATGTAACCATCAGATGGCAACAAACTACAAGTTTGAGAGTCTATAAACCTTTTTTTCCATTGGGGACAAATAATAATAATGTTCATTATCAACACAGTATCCTACAGTAAGCTCTCAAAGGATTGCAAATATTTGACTGACATTGAATGCGTCATAGAGATGAATGAGTCACATTGGATCATGGTTAATACTGCAATATTTAACTATGGACACAAGATGAGATATTAAGATGTTGAACATGTACCTTTTAGGTAGTCTTACATAAAGTGTTTATTTGCTGCTGAGTTATTACATTACATTTACAGCAGCAGATAAGGCCTGAGAGAGGCACGCTATCAAACCGGCGTATTGTGTCCAGGAAATGTCATCCTGTTTGGAAATTAAATTGTGTGTCAACCAGGCATGACCAATTGCTTTTTGTCATGGCAGGTAAAGAGGACACAGCTGCAGACACACTGTTTCTGGGAGTGTATTTTGGTTTGTGTAGGTGATGATGTGGATAGTCAGGGCTTCAGCCAGGCAGCTGCCGGTGCTGCGGGGAAATGTGATTATCTATGTTGATCTCTGAAACATTTCCAACAGGTTCCTCTACAGGGCAAGAGATGGAGAGCCTTGCCTATCTTCCATTTTCTACCATGCACAATGTCACGTGATTATGCGGCTCACTGACAAAAACACATGTGTCTGTCAGTTTAACTTATCTGTACTTCTTAATATTACGTTTTTTTAAGTAATTATTTTTGTCTAAACTCTTTACAGGCATCGAATGGCAGGCTTAGTTAAGGAAACGTGAATAAGTAGTGAAATACTAAGCTAGATATTGTTTTTGATGTTTAATTTTGAACAGCGTGGGTAGAAGCTCTGCTCTTGCCTTGATGTCAAATTCAATCACAGCAGTTGTTTGTATCTGGATCTGAAGCTACAAGGGTGTCAACATGACTGCCAGGATAATGTCAAGGGAAACAAAGCAGAAAATGATTGACTGCAAAGTGCTCAAAACCATTGGAACCTTTTAGTATTTTTGTTAAAACCAATGCAAACCCTCTATAATATACTTTCTGTGTCTCATAGACATCTAATTGTCAGTTCATCTTGAAGACAATATATAATTTTACTGCGAGGTGGAGTAGTTTTTCTCTTTTGCAAGTTATTTTAAACAGGCCTACTATGTTACAAGTAAAGTACTTCATTCAAAACCTTCCTTATAATAAAGTACATGAATACCGGCAAAATTTTTACTTAAATGACTAAAAACACTCATTTTGAATGAGAATGGTGCATATAACATCAATAATGTCGCATCTGTTAAATGTTTAGTTAAATCATTTTATTTTATTGACTGTTGGGTAGCTTAAACTATAACAAAACATCATCATTGATAATTTATATTAACATGGGAGAGTAAGTCTAGTCAACAAGTAACTCATTTTGTCAGGGAAATGAAGGAGAGAGAAAACTACAACATATGCCTCTGAGGTGCAGTAAGGTAAAAGTGGAAAGAAGCAAAACGTTATCAAATTACTAAAGTAAAGTTTGAGTACCCTGCAGCTTTTGAAATAGGGTAAAGCAAATGCATCTTCCCCCACCAATATTGTGTCCTTTCGTCACTTAAACAGCACTCTGCTTAATCTCTCCTCACACAGTCACACAGAGGTGGACAGAGGATGGAGGTGCTGCATGGAGCCTGCAGATAGCAGCTGATCAATAGATGGCCCAGACAGACAAAAGCAGCTGAAAACCTGAAGGGACATGAAAGGCATCATCTGATGTGGAGACAATCAAACGACAGCTGGACTGTCAGGAGGCTTTAAACACGTAAGTGGTCATGAAAGAAGGTCATTTTGTTTGGGACCAATCAGAGATGTTAATTTCCTAAGAGGAAAAAGAAAAGCATTTATGTTTTTTTTCTAGAAGGCATGAGATAAGGATTCTTACATCCCATACATTTTAAAATAGTTGTGTATGTGTGTAAGCAGTTCCTAAATATAAGACATGTGGCAATTTATAGTGGAAAACTGATCTATTTGTATAATCCTTATTAAAAGAGCCCAGAAATACAATTGTCTGGTTGCTTTTGGTGAATTGAAAGTATCTGATTGTATAGAATAAACAAATAATATTTTAACATTTTGTACCAAATGAAAGCAATTGGGTTAAATCTGAATATTGGCAGACTTTGTGATAAAGGATGGACTTTAGTTATATGAAATTTGTTATATTAATTGTTTTTGGAACTTTTTACTGTTTATTTTCAGACTTCATTGCCGTATTATAGGATCATATGTCATTTCTATCTCATGGTTTAAGTATATAGTGTCAGAAAGTCAGACAATTAAAAGGATGTCAGTTGTTTTCCACTGGGGGCATCCTTGTCATTTGTATTCTCTTCCTAACATGGCCAATTATAGGCACGAGCCAAGGCACGTGCAGGGAGAGGCTCGTCTTGCACAGTTCATTGCACCAACCATTTGGTGCATATGGAGCCAATGACAGTCCAACTGAGGTACACTGATCACGAACGTGGAGATCACGGTTCCCACCTGGTTGTGTGGACACTCTTTAAAGTGTGACCTTGTAACATTTCGCCTCACCAATAATAAAAACATTTAGAAGGAAAAATAAATCGCCTTCATCGTCTCAGGTTTCATCCACCAGCTGCAAACCCCCCTCTTCTTTTGGAGAGGTGGTGTCTGCTGGAGGAGGAGGAGGGGGCGGTGTCTCTGTCCAAGAGGGATGCTGTGTAGTAAGTGAAGGGGGCGGAGGGGAGGAGGGTGCAGCTCTCCGCTACTACGTCAGTGCACATCACAGGACCCTTTTGCTTCAGGTACTCGGGGTGACTCCCTGCACGGAAAAAACGCGAATCCCGGTCACCCTAAAAAACGCTGACCTTCCCACCAACAAGGTAAGAAACGGTATAATGGTGCGTAAATGTGCAATTTACCTCAATCTTCCCTTTTAATGCATTAATTACCCTCATTTCCTCGTTTCGTGCTGTTTTTGACCGTCCATCCGGGTGCAAGATAGCAGGAAGATTTACATGTGTTTTTGATGCAACTCGATATTTACCTAAAAAAACGAGTTCTAAGGCCTGAACTGCGCGACAGAATGACCCCTAAAGATGTACCCGAAGTGAATCAAGGAATAAGTCGAAATATGGATTTGAAAATGTACGCTTTTTGTTTAAAATTAGCGTTCAGGCAACATTTCACATTTTTTATTGCGGATTTTTGGTGAAATGCGCCTTGGTTCTTCTTGCTGAGGGGTCTTGTGCGTGAACAGCGATCATCATCCATCCCAGCACAGAGATTTCTCTGTGTGGAGGAGGGAAGGGTAGGAGGTCCGGATAATTGTGTTTTAATGTCATTAAACAGGACATTGTGTCCAACTTCCTGTCATCGATTTAGATTGTTTTGTCTAATTGGGGATGGTTTTGGCACCGATGCCCTTGTCACTCTATAGAGCTCCTGCGGTCACGTGACTTTTGGTTGGGAGCCACCATTTTGGCAGTCAACATGACCACCGGTGCCAGTGTTTTCTTACCGAGCGAGTATACTTCTCATTTTAATTCAAGTGAAATTCGGCTTTATAGTACAAAATTAGAGAGATTAAATATAAGCGACCCATATAATTCACCCGGTGTGCTTTTCAAGAGCATAACCTCCTGCTCTGAAGACGATGTACCCGACTTGCGCTACGCAGACATCCACAGCTATCTTGTAAGCTTTCCATCAGTGTACTCAGGAGACTCCCTCAGAGCGTACAAAAGCTTGGAGGCTTACAAATGGTGTCAGTCCGGCTTCGTAAACAACATTCAACTGTGGAGTCTTACATCCAAAAACTTCGGCATCATCACTGCAAGGGTAAGTATTAAATTATTCCAGTTTGATAGGCAGTGTCACGTTAGCATTGTTTGTTTATTAGCTTGGCTAGCTACGGAAGTGTCACGTTAGCATGTTTTTTAGCTTGGATAGCTACTGCAGTGCATCTGTAACTTGCTAGTTTGTATTTTTGATCGTACTCAACCAAAGTGGCTGGCTGCCTTCTGTTAAAAACCTCCAGTCTCGTTTTATGTCTCCTCTTCTCTGGAGATGGAAGGTAATCGAAAATTGAGGGGATAAAATCCGGACTCAACGGATTATCACTCTTTCTCCCTACAAAATAAGAAGGAATATTTCAACACGGGTTTGTTTACCACTAGCTTGCTACAAGCTAACTTGCTAACTGGCTAGGCTGCGCCAGAGCCACACTTGTTGAGTTAAAAAGGGACATCACAGTGTCCGTTAGCTATAATAACTGGGTGCTACTTCTTAAATTAAACTAATTAAATTTAATTAAACTGACCAGAAACTTTTTGTAGCATTGTACTGTATTCCTTCACCCACCTGATATGAAGTGATCACTGCATAAGCGAAAGCCAACGGCCGGGGGGTCCCATCTTTCAGTCTTTTTCTGAAGGCTCCTGGCTCTTTTAATCGCTCCAATCCACTTCTCCCTCCTCTCCGCGTCTTTAGGAATGCGATAATACGATACACCTTTCTTTTTCCCACGCCTATTTGTGCAACCTGGTGCACAGCAGTTATCCACCATCCTTGACAGTCTGCCAGTGCCTGTCAATTTACTGCCGCGATGACTGCCAAAATGGCTGCCCCTGTCGTATCTCGTCACGTGACCAGCATATATGACATCACCTGCAGGAGCTCTATAGCCTCTTCCGCCTTCCCTCTCCAGTACACTTATTTCTGTCTTAACCCCTCGTTTCCTTACATTGTAATAAGTGCACTCCTGCTTCTGTGTTGTTAACTGTATTTGTGTAATATCACTGAAAGCTCAGGGAAAGGGTCAGTGAAGCTGGTACCCTCTCCTGCGTCGTGCGCCAAAATGACCTTGTAGAAACCCAGTGGGGGGAATATGATGGAGAAGAGTGATAGGCTATTTTTCCCCCTCTGCTTCCCTGTGTGGTGATGCTTTGCGGTTGTTTTATTTAGCGAGGGGTGCTGAAACGACGTTGCCCAAAGAGGCAGGGTGGTTGATGATGTGAGAGCCCTTTGACTCTTGTTTGAGTCATGAATAAAGAGAAAAGGGAAGTAGCTGTTGGAAAATGACATATGGCATGGATTTATGGTCTATTCCGTGTTTGGAGTTGGTTACAAATTGGCATGTCTTGTCCCTGTGGGAGCCATGATTTCAGCTCAGGCTTGTCTGAGCTATTTATGCATCCAACCCACATGGGGGGTGGCAGAGAGGGGAGCAGCCATAGTGTTGAAAACCTGCAGGAATACTGACATCCCTCTTTAAAAAAAGGTACAATGATGGTCTGTGATTGCAGACCTGACACACATTCAGCCTCATAATAAGCTGGTATGAGGCTGCATGTTCACTAAAACTGCTGTTGCCAGTTTTGTTTAACCTGGGTTTTTTTGGGGTCTGGTTCTTGACTTTGATTGGCACTGATCTCTTCTTAAGATTACAGTTTTAGTTTGTTTGTGTTGCTGTTCTTCAGTGTTGGTTGCATATGCAAACTATACCCCTCAATATTTCTTCTACACCTGTGCAGTGTTGTGCTTGGATGGATCCTTTGGAGATGCATGTTTTAGTGCAGAATGAGAACATGCATGTAGAAAGGGATCCCCAAACCTTCTTTCTGTAACAGTACAAATCATTATATATATATAAATATGTGTGTACGTTTTGACAAAATGAATCCCAGTGAAGCTGCCTCTTTACAAACAGCAATATCGGTTGTTCATGGAAGGTTTGGAAGGTAGGTTGGTAGACTCCTACTTATCTTATGTTATTCTTGATAAAGAGAGGAATGTCTCAGAAAAAGTTGCTTTTTATAAAAATAGAATCTTTGTTTTTGAATTAAAAGTAACATTTAATTATCGGGATATTAAAGTTGAACTGTCTGCTCTTCTTTAATGCAGATACTGGTAAAGATTGCCACAAAGGGCAAACCTAAACTCTAAATACTACTTTTAGAGGTGCTTCTGCAACTTAACTTTTTTGCTAATTTATTAAATATCAACTCACTCAAAATGTGTTTTCTTATGTATATGCTATTTAAAGATTTGACATTGGCTGTATGTATTTGTGCAAAGTCTATCACTGGAGATACGATAGTTTTCACACATCTTAACTGATAGTTAAGCCTATCACGTACAATGTGTTGGCGCACTAACCAATAGAAACCCAAGTGTTACAAGGTGATGTCACTATGTTACAGAAGTAAACAAAGGAGGGATTGTGTAGTAGAGAAACTCCCTTAGCTCAGCATCACCAAGCATAACAAAGCAGAGTGATTTGAAATCAGGGTTGAAGCTGTTCACACAGTGTAACAGGATCTCCACCTGAATGCAGGAGGTGCTGAGGGAGCTGCTCTGTGTGGTTTTCTCATGTTCTGCTTGCTGCCCCTGCTGATTGGGCCGCGCTCCGTTTTCTCCACAGAGATTAGCCCTGTCACAAGTTACAACTCGCCTCTCCCCGCAGCTGGGAGCAGTGTAGCCCAATACATTAAAAACCACAGGTTACAGTGCAGCAGAGCACGGACATCTTCCTCAAACACCCCATCCGGGTGTTGTCAGCATCACCAATTAGCACAGCTGCTTCAACATCGGTGCTTCAAGGAAACGCCGGCTTATTTGTGCTGCTTGGTTTTTCCAGACAGATCTGTTTTTGGCTGGTGACGCTGCTGCTGAAACGTTACCCATCTGCTAAAGATTTACTGCGAAGCTGAGAGAAAATCGATGGGCTTTTCCGTTGGTCTCCAGATTGGTGGGTCGAAGCAGCGATTAGTGTCAAGCACATAGCTCTCCATTAACAACTGACAGTGCAGTTGTCTCTTATACAGAGGAGAGGAGGTGTCTTCTTTAACAGATGCATATTATTCATATCCATTGGCCCTGTGTGTTGTAATACATTTTATATTTGTGAATCCTGTTGTTACACTGATTCATTAAGTACCGAACCTTCCTTATCATTTAAAGGAGAGGAGCTTTTATGTAGGCTTTAACTGTAATCTCCTAAGGTTCCTGGTATAAGCTATTTGAGCAAATAGAGATGACGTTCAACTGGTACACCTCTGATTATTTACCATTCATTTATACATTTTCTTCTCTTACCAAAATGTTTTTTTAGAGACTTATAAATGCTGTTTCTGTGTTATATTAATCTTTAGTTTTTAATTAAGAGAAAGTAAAAAATACAGTACATAAGATATCCAAAGACCAAATAATTAGTTAAATAAGATCTGTTAGCTATTCAAATCAACTATATTTACTATGTTACTATTTACTATTTCTCTCTGATATTCTATTTGACAGTTGGGAGTTGGAAAATGTACTATACAGTTTCACATTATTGCCTCTTATTTCCCCTGAGATTATCACTTAATCACAAAGTCCTCTCAATAATCCTTTTAGGGGATCATTATCAATTCATAAAACCTGTGAAATGAAGCACCTCCTTTTCTCAACCTCACTATTCCAAAGACGAGATGTTCTGTAGTTTGACCTGAGCGGGGTGATGAGATGAAACACTCCTCAGTTCAGGCAGAAACACAAACAGCTTTGATGCACAAAGAAGCAAGAGCAAACTTGTAGTGACAACAATTACATTCAAACAACCGTAAAAAAAACATCACATCCAGTGTTCACTGAGAGAGAAGAGCATCTGTGGAGAGGAAGTGGTTTCTGCACAGTTTGGTCTACATTTCTCCAGTGTTTTGGAAGGATTCACTTTCTTTTGGAAGTATTGTTTGTTTGTTTGTAGTGCTAAATTCAGTATTACACACAGCATGTTCACCTGACTTGAATATCTTGGGGCCATTTTCTTTTTTTCACAATAAATGTGTTTCTTTCAAGATACTTTGGAGGTGCTTTAGCCTTTCGGTTTTCTGTTACTTCATACTTCGACTCTACTACATCTCAATGGCAGTGTTTTCTACTTTTTACATCTCTGACATCTCTAGTTACTTTTTAAGATTACAAATGTCATTCCTTCAAGTGAAATAGTGATTTGGGAACAATTAAAAAAATCCAAACTATTAAGTGTTGAGTAAAATCTCATATGTCTTGAACTGAATTCACAATTTGAAAACCATCTTTTATCATTTGCAAAGTGTCAACAATTGTCAGAAATCTGAAAAGCTGTGAGCTTAAAAGTTCACTTTATATAGATCTATGGTTCTCACAGGACAGCAACGCTACAAACATATGATAAACTTATAGAACAGGATGTACAGTAGTAAATAAAGCATTTAAAAATCAGCACAACCCTAAGCTTGCAGTGATATAAGGTGACACACACATTAATTTTTGAAATCAGGACTTTGTCTTTTAGTGGACTGTTTTCACAGTACATGGTATTGGTACTTCTTCCACCACTGGTGATTTGTCAGTTCTCAGCAGCTCAGTTTTTTTAACAACAATTTAAGTATCACAGTTTGAGATGACTGCCGACCATGCTAATGAACCTTAGAAACGGGCACTGATGTGAGCTGTGTGTACGTGCTGTTACACACTCACACGCTGTATTGTTTGTACAGTTTTCCCTGCCGTGCTGCAGGTTTTGAGTTGCCCTCAGTCTGACTCCTCTTTAGTCCATTTTGCACTGAGCAAACCAAAATGGATGCAGAGTGCTGACGTCACAGTGTTTGACACGGTGTTGCTAGCCGCCTCGGTGGCACCAGGGTGACGGTGCACAGTGAGAGAGGGGCAAAGGGGAACAATAACATGACTCATGTTAGGCTGCAGATTCTCCCAAAGGGGACTCTGCAGCTGGGGAGGAGCTATGACCCAGAGAGCCTAACAACCAATCATCAGCCCCTCCTCCTCTCAGGCTGCTGTTATCTCCTCGGCCTGGATGGGCCTGGAGCCGTACAGGAATATGGTAAAACTGTCACTTCCTGTGTGACTCTGATGTCACACTGTGGTTGGTGCATAGGAGCAGGAGCCAGGCCGAGGCTGCTGTGAGTTTTTATTTTATCACACCCATTCGTCACTGCTGAGGGCCTAGTCAACTCAAGCACCTCTGCCCTGTGGCCAGAAAACAAGACATGAATAATTGACCCTTCACACAGCTTCAGGAGGACTTCCTTGGAGCTCAAACCAGAGCAGTGGATACAGAGGCCTTGGTTGGGTCAAAATGATGAGTTAAAGTGTGTGTGTGTGTGTGTGTGTGTGTGTGTGTGTGTGTGTGTGTGTGTGTGTGTGTGTGTGTGTGTGTGTGTGTGTGTGTGTGTGTGTGTGTGTGTGTGTGTGTGTGTGTGTGTGTGTGTGTGTGTGTGTGTGTGTGTGTGTGTGTATGTGTATGTATGTGTATGTGTATGTGTGTGTGTGCTACCGACCTCACCCTGCTTCCATATTTAATGCACTAAAATTCCAATAATTAAAGGTTACTTTTAATGCAAAAACAAAGTTTATGGAAGTATTTTAAATTGCTCACCTAAAGCTACTTTTTCTGGGACATTTCTCGTTTTATCAAGACTTAGAGTCTACTACAGACTATCCATGAACTTCCATGAACTGCACGTGTTAAACGACTACAGTTTATCACAGCTATTAAATGTTTCCGCAGTGTGTACATCCTCCTACAGTAAATGTTATACATGTACACAAACTACTTTGGCGAGCTGATCAGAAATGAGCATTTACGCGGCTAAGTGTAATCTCCTGTGGTATGAACAAGCTTTATTATGAGCGTAGGTGTTTGTTGACTGAGTCTTATGGGGGGAGATCTTCAAACAGAGCAAGCGCGTGGGCTATGCTGACCCTACCCAGAATGCAACCCATTATGCGCCCATGAGAGCAGAAAAGACTCTCCAACCGAGATCTCAGTGGCCATTTAGTGGATTGATCATTAAAACAAAGTCAGATTTGTATTGGTGTGCGCTGCAGGGCTTTTTTATGTGCAGTTCAGCGGGCTATGAGGAATAATTATATAGAAAGACATTTTTTAATTTGTTCTCCAGTGGAGTTTCTGAAAAAATGCCCCTATGACAGCGTACAGGTTATGACACAGATCATATTGATGTCTGCAGAAGTGCTGGAGTTTAGTTTTATTGATTTATAAAGCACTGGCCTCGACTTCATCTCTCACTTGCATGGTTGCAGTGTTTGCTTTCTTGCGGTGCGAGGAGTTTTCTAAAATGACAAATCCACCTTAGACACCAACTCCATTGATACACTGCCCAAGATTTGTATTTCCAACCTGTACCTTGGAAAATAAATATCCAATTTAAGCGTTTCAGGAATGAACTCATCACATTTCATTCACGGTCCAAGCTTACTCTTGATCAGGATCGCACTGAGCCTCGGGGGGGCTGAGCTATCAGACTACAAAAATACTCTGCTTGTGTCATAACGACAAATCAAAGATGTCAAGAGAAATGAATTCAGCGCCACAAGACATTACCAGCCATCTGCAGCTCCCAGCATTCACCACTGACCTAATCATCGCCACCTATCACACACTCTATCTCGCTCTCACAAAGACACACACACACACACACACACACACACACACACACACACACACACACACACACACACACACACACACACACACACACACACACACACACACTGCATTTAACTCTTACTTTTGCACACATGCATTTCTCTTTGGCAGACACATTTATCTTCACACACATTTATAACACTCACAGAGAAAGACTATTATTACTCACGCTTTTCTCTGTCACTCACGCCAAGTGCAGCATCTGTGCCGTGAAAATGAGCGTCAATATTAATTTCGGAGTGTGAATATGTGAACGAAAGTGGAGAAAAGACTGCAGCAGTAACACCAAAACTGCAATTTAGACACAGTATGAGTCCTGTAGTACTAAAATGTCAAAGTTTATATTTCCTGCTATCTTCATGAATTCAGTTTTTGTAAACATTTAATTCATTGTAACATTAACCTTTGATTTAATTCATACAAGTCGAAAACTTTATTGTTATGAAGATAGATTTGATACATTGTACTTTTGAATATGGTTGCCATATCATAATGCATGTTAAAACTGAAACAGAAACAGTAAGATTACATTTTGTTTTTATAAAGAAATAACAATTTGAAGTCATTTTATATCTAATAACTGTTTTACGTGTGATCAAGAGATGATTAGGTAAACTGTTCGTTAGCTGCAGCCCCAGTAGAGAGTGATGTTATGCATGAAGTAACGTGTTAATGTTGAAGGTGTGTTATTCTGCGTCGTGATGAAAAATTAGGTTATATTTGGAGACAGGAATGACTCATCCCGGCTGCAAACCTTAGAGCTGTTAATTAGATGCAACTTTAATCGAACGCGAGAAATTGATATGTAAAACAATTCGCCTCCGGCTCTGAGAGCTCCGGTAACTTCAAACGCTTTTTCAACTTTCAGCGGCTTGAAGTAGAAAATGTATTGCTTGTTCTCATCAGCTCCGTTATTTATGAAATTACAGTAAATACATCGTGACAATGACAAACCTGCCAATGCCATTTTTTATCTGTTGCTCTGTTGAAAAGGCTTTTCAACTACACTGTTTAACCCGCTGCGGTGCGTTCTTGCCAATAATCTCATTTAATTTTGACTCTATCCGAGCAGCAGCCTTTCATTTTTGTTTCCCTTACAGCAGTCTTTCTTCACAGCACTGTAGTTGAATATAAATACAGTTTGGACTCTAAAACGTAATGTAATACTCTGCATTGGGATTGTTTGTCTTAGTGTGATGCTGTGTGTTGCTTTAATCCTGTGTTAATGGAATTTTGTCCTCTCAGGGGCAGCGTTATGTTAAAACCATATTGAATAGAAATGATGAATGTGTTAAACATGTAGCAGACACAGAGTAACACTAGCACCTACTTTTAGTTGTGTTTTTACCAATCTAAAGAACTTAAGTCCAATATTTATTGAGCTCTGTTTCTGATCTCCAAAAACGTTAAATATCTATCTCTCTAGCTGCTTAGTTCTCAACTATGATGCGTTCACGGGTTTATCAATGATGCTTGCTGAAGAAGTGGTTACTGAGAGCGATAATAATGGACCAAAACCGTAAAGTTGTGATCTAGAAAAAAGCAAAGAGCTGAAAAAGATAAAATGCTTCGTAGAGTTCAGGGAAACTACAGTTGCATGATGTTTCTCAGTGTGTTAATCACTATGAGCCTCACCTTGATCATAAAAGTAGACATTTGTCCTATTGTTAATATAACAATATTAGTAACACACGCCACAAAGACCATGGTCATGATGTGACTTATAAAGAATTATACGTTTCTTAATGATGCTCCTGACGTATAAACTAGAGGGTTGACTGATAAAATACATCATAGATACCTATAATCACCTATTTACACATCAACATTTAACTGTAGTAGGCACTCATGGCATGCTACAGTAAAATAGTCCACACAGTATCATAAGTTAGTACTGTTTGTGTAAGGTTAAGTACATATTGATGCATCCCTGATTGCCCTCATAACGCACTATAGATTTAGTGTGCATGGAACGCGTTACAGACTTATTGATGAGTGAAGCATTTATTGAATTGGGTCGAGATTATTTACGAATTATGCTGAACACTGTATTCTCAAAAAATGTGTCGGTCTTGACTTCATTTAATTGGACTTTGACTTTATTCTGTGCAAACCAAATATTTCTCAGCTGTAGCATATCAGTTTAATGTCCAGTTTTTTTTAGATGCTACAACAACACCTGGGCCTTTGATAGTTTCACTTTGTGCTCCACATTGCACAACCTATCCCCACCAGTTGTAATGAGGTCAAAGTAAAGTGTGCAGCAGGTGGACCAGATCAAAGTCTCAGCAGTCATGTGGATATGAGTAGTGGTATTAGACTAATATACTAAGAGATGACGTGACAACACCACAATGTGGACATAATAGTCAAATACATTGATAAAGTGCAGCCTCATGATTCATCTGTGCCCTTTTACATCTTATTTTGCTATCAGGAAGAAAAATAAATCAGAGAAAAAGATAGCAAATGTGAACCTCAGGATGTCAAGAAATACATTTTGCTGTGATTGTGATGAGATTTCCTCAAAGCTGGTTTATTCTGAGAGCGTTTCAGTGTGGTGTGTAGTATAAGGGCGATGGTCGTGATGCTCTATAAGAACTGTTCACTGGTTTCCTCCTCCTCATCCATCTTCTAGGAGCCCTAAACGCTTGTCTTTTCCCCAGCCAAAAAGCTGTCTGCTGCTAATCGAGTCTTGCATTTCTACTAAATAAAATGTCCCGCTCCTATAATTGAGTGCCAAGGCCTGATGTGAAAGGGGAAAATCATGCTCGGCAGTTCAGCAGATGCTTTTAACGTTTGAGTTTTAGTTCAGTAAAGAGTAAGTGTTAAATGCTCAGGGCTTTCAGCGAGAGTTATGAATGGCCGTTATGGGCTGGTGCTGAAAGAGCTGCCTTGTCAGAGCTGGACTAATGAGGTTATCACTCCTCTAGTGGCAGCTGGAGATCTGTAGTGCTCCTCTGGACGTGAATAGCTGAGATATTGAGCGACTATTCACTTATAATATTCCCCATGCGCTGCTCTACTGCAGACCGAGACCATGTTGTACATCAATAAAGTTTACAGTAAAAACATCCGTCGAGATTCACTCATTATTCACAGCCACAGCTCTGGGCTCTCTGTTAGAGTATATGTAAAATATAATGCCAGATTAAATGGCAGAAAACACCTCCTAGTGCTGGTTTTAAAAAAAAAGGTACAGTTCACCAAATAATAAATATATACCAATATTCTTCTTAGTGCTTCAATTTGAGATGCAGCAGAACTATCAATGGCAGATATCTTCAAATCTCAAACCCTTTTTTATGATAATGGCACGTAACAAAGCATTTATACTTTGGTCTCAGCAAACTCCTGAAGAAATAAGTGTCTCTTTGCCAGCTTTACTGAATGAACTGAATGGCGCTGAATGAACCAGCAAGTTGCTAACTTTGTCTCCTTTGCTGTTCCAAGTGGTAAATGTACATTTGGTCTATCTGAGAACTGGTGGCAGCTTTTTGGAAACAACATTGATGAAAATGAAGTCAGAAAAATCAGCTGAAAGACATGAGAGCCCACCAGAGCTAAGGTGTTTCCCCTCCTCATTAGACATGGTCATTTGATATATAGTGAACATAAAATATCGGAAAGTGCAACTTTAAGTGCAGACAAACCATCTCCCTGGTCCTGAGATTATTCGGTGCAGCTTGGACTCACAACGTAGTGTATAGCTCCAAGATGTCATGATTCATTTATCTCCCATGTGTTTCCCTGCCATCTTTTGTTAGCATGCTTTCAGCAGGCCACAATGTATGGTGTGTGTGTGTGTGTGTGTGTGTGTGTGTGTGTGTGTGTGTGTGTGTGTGTGTGTGTGTGTGTGTGTGTGTGTGTGTGTGTGTGTGTGTGTGTGTGTGTGTGTGTGTGTGTGTGTGTGTGTGGTCCCTCTGGCATATTCTCTTGCTCACTAAAATGAAAATGGGATTACATAATTAAGTCTTTCATCGGTGGCAAACGACAGCCTGGGTTTTCTCTCGGTCCCTCCCTGCGACCGTTAATTTATTATCAATTTCCACTTCATTACAGATGCCAGAGTAGTTTGGAGAAGTGCTTTGTTTCACAATAACGCTTTATATTGCAAGCTTATCAATTTTCTATTTACTCCAATTTAGCTTTCAGTGAGGGCCAGTTGCATACAAAGACTTACAATATGTATATTTAAATTGTGTAGTGATATTTTTTGGACTGCAGTCCCAGCTGCATGGTAACATAAGCACACATTTGCAGGTATTTGTTATTCATTGGCAAAGATACCATCAACTCCCGCTCTCTTTTCTCAGTATCTCAAGCTTGTAAAAGGTCAATCAGATGGTGATGGGCGCCCTCGCTGCATCAAGAGTCTCCTTGTACAAAGGTCGTGACCATGGTGACGAAGTAGGATCATCCAATCATCTGACTCCTCAGTGATAGATGGAAAATTGATTGAGTCCCTCTGCAGACATTATTGTAGAGGACTCCAGCTGTATAGTGTCTAAACTAAATATAATACGGATATATTGTCAGCCTCTGCACCAAACAAACTGTAGCACAAGGATAAAGGGACAAGAAACCACATGTATGTTTTGCAGAGTTAAAATGACTTGCTTATATTTGTGTTGCCTCTTTTAGACTGTGCTTTGAATATATAGAATAAGCCCCAGTAGGTAAGAGTTAAATAATACACTGCCTGGCCAAAGAAAAGGTCACACACTCTAATATTCGTTGGACCGCTTTTAGCTTTGATTACGGCATGCATTCGCTGCTGCATTGTTTCCACAAGCTTCTGCAATGTTTCCACAAGCTTCTGCAATGTCACAACATTTATTTCAGTCCAGAGTTGCATTCATTTAGTTGTTTATCTTGTATTGATGACGGGAGATTCGGACCACTGCGGAAAGACTTCTCCAGCACATCCCAAAGATTCTCAATCGGGTTCAGGTCTGGACTCTGTGGTGGCCAATCCATGTGTGAAAATGATGTCTCATGCTCCCTGAACCACTCTTTCACAATTTGAGCCCGATGGATCCTGGCACTGTCATCTTGGAACATGCCCGTGCCATCAGGGAAGAAAAAATCCATTGATGGAATAACCTGGTCCTTCAGTATATTCAGGTAGTCAGCTGACCTCATTCTTTGGGCACATAACGTTGCTGAACCTAGACCAGACCAACTGCAGCAACCCCAGATCATAGCACTGCCCCCCACAGGCTTGTGACCTTTTTTTTGGCCGGGCAGTGTAGCTGCCCAGCAAATGAAAAGCAAATAATTTAGACTGTTTTTCATTTAGATAGAGCACTACCAACATCCATCATTGATTCTGCCTTTAGTATGCAAGAAATTCAAATTCTTATCTCAAGGTGTTAGTGCACAATGACAATTATATAAATAAGGAAAATAAGCAGCTTTGCAGGTGGTAGACCTCCCTGTGTGAATGGATGAGACTTTTTGGATTAAAAGTAAGTAAGTAAATACAGCAATCTTTGATATCATAAAGAATATTATTGCACACAAACAGACCATTATTTCTAGGACTAAATATGCATCTAACAGAGGGAGTCATTGTCACGGTGAACGCCCCTTTTTCGTCGTCGGTGAGTCAAGCGGAACTAATTATCACTCGCATGGGAACACTCGAGCAGGAAAAGAAGACGCACGCAGTTCCGGCTTAATATCTGTTTAAAAAGACAAACGTCAGTAAAGCACGAGGAGAGTAAGAGGCGGCATCTCATCGAGCTCTTCCGAAGTTGTGCTGAATCTGGTACCGATTATTCAAAGACTGAACAGACAGCCGGTTTTTCACCTGTACTGTCTGGGCTACAAAAGGAATAAATCGGATAAAGATACAAGAAGCCTGGTCATTGAGTGAAACCCAGTTAAAACATTCAGAATTGGTGCCTCCCTATCAAGTGGGGGTTAAGCACAGCCAAAAAAAGACGGAACACTTGACAGTGAAAAACCGCCTCGAGCTGGTTGAAGAGGCTCCTAGCAAGCCAGGCTACAGCTTCTGCAGTTGGGCACACACGTGCAACTAAGTCAGCGGAGTCTACGCCCACCTGCAACTAAGTCAGCGGAGTCTACGCCCACCTGCAACTGAGTCCGCGCCCACCTGCAACTGAGTCCACGCCCACAGCTTTCCAAGTTCGTTTCCAAAGCCCAAAATGGAGTCAAAGTCTCTGCAGCAGTTAAAGAAGGAGAGAACGACTGCCAAACAGCGGTTTTCCCGACTGGCAAACTCACTACTGAAGTCTTGCAAGAAAATGTCGGCGGAAGAACTGGTGGAAGCCTTCAGCAAGGTCGCACTCGAGGCTGACCGGGTGATGGAGGCAAATGAGGAGGTGGAAATTTCCTGGACTGAGGAAGAAGCGCAGGCCAAAGAGGACGTAAGTGCAGACATTAAGAAGACATCAGATGAATGTGAAGAAAAACTTGAGGAGGTGGAGCAGGCTGTCCAGAGGGTTCTATGGGGAAGTTTTGGCAACCCTGAACTGTCCCTGGCACTGGGGGCAGCTGAAAGGGAGTGTGAGCGGATGCAGAAAAAGGAATCTGGCCTGAAATTGGAGGTATATGAATTAATGCTTAGTAACCTTGAGGGGCTGGTGAGAGCAGGAAAAGAAGCCATCCGCAAATGGACTCGCTGGGTCCCAGATGAAGAGCGGCCTGACTTCCAGCAGCGCATGAGGCGTGTGGAAGGTTGGCTGCTTGACTTGATTTCAGAGAAAGCCACCCTGTTACAGGCGAAGCTGGAGAATGATGGGTCCCCAGGAAAAGAGCCACGTCGGACACCTGCTATCAAATTGAAGCCAACAGTACTCCCGCAGTTTGATGGAAATAAGCGAAACTTCTACCTCTGGAAGAAGGAATGGGAGGCACTCCAAAAGCAAGGGGAACCTACCGGCTCCCGGGAGGTAAGGAAATTCCAGCTGTTGGATAGCCTTGAGGAAAAGGTAGCGAGGGACCTTCGCCTGTCAACATATGGAACGGCGGATGAAATCTTTCGCGTCCTTGAAAACCGGTTTGGAAATAAAACAGCAATTGCCCTGGAAATTGTTGAAGAGTTGCAGGCACTGCCACCGGTGAAAAGCTACCAACCCAGGCAGATCGTGGACTTGATCCAGGTTGTTGAAAAAGCCTTGTATGACCTCAGCGCGTTGGGAAACACGGGCGCCTTGAAAAATCCTCTCGTCACAAAGTCCCTGGAGAGCAAGCTGCCTGAAAGCTTAAAGAAGGAGTGGCTGGTCTATGTATCAAAAGGGAAGGAAGACGTATCACCTGAAGACAGGTTCGACATGCTCCTTGGTTTTCTGAAAAGTCAGGAGAAGATTTATGAGCAATTGGATCAATTAAGGGATGATCCCAGCAAGAGAGAGGCAAGAATCCCACAAAAGCACGCCCGAACAAAGTCCACCAACTCCTCAAGCTCCCAAGCATCTTGTGTTGTCTGTGGAGATAGAGGCCACGGGAGGAAGCTGTATTACTGCAAGAAGTTCAAAGAGCTCAGAGTGGCAGAAAAGAAAGAAGCAGTTAAGGAACTTGGTGCTTGTGGGAGGTGTCTCGAGGTTCACGGCAATGATGCAGAGTGCAAGACCACCTTTTTGTGTAAAAGCGAGGGGTGTAAGGACACTCAAGGCCCACGTCATCACTATTACCTCTGTTCCAAGGCTGGAAGAGAAAGAGATGGGCTGAGGAAGTTGAGGCCGAGCCCTGCAAGAGGCGAATTGAAAAAGTACACAGAGACCCAGGAAGAGTTCCTGACAAGCCTGGCCCCCGACTTGGCTCAGCGGTGTCGAAATGTGTTCTGTAATTCGGTCTCAAAAACATTCAGTTCAGTCATGGCGGAGAATGGTATTGATGAGTTCCCAGTCATAATGATGATCCTCGAAGTCACTGCAAATGCTGGGCAGAAGCTTGGGACCCTGATAGACTTGGCATCCGACACCAATTACATCACTCACGAGGCTGCTTGGGAGCTGAACTTGCAGAGTGAGGATGTCACGCTCATAGTCCATGGAGTTGGCGGGATGCAAGTAACAGTTGAGACCAAGCGGTATCTACTGAAAATCCGGGTCACAACTTCAAAGGGAACTTTGAGATCCCACCAGCTTGTGTGTTATGGGCTGAATAGCATCGCAGAAGTAAATCGGCACGTGCCACCCAAGAGACTGCAAAAAATATTTCCTGACGTTCCCCTCCATAAACTGGTCCGTCCCACTAAAATCAAGCTCCTCATCAGCCAAAAAGAAGGCCAGCTCATCCCTCAGAAGGTGCGCTCCGTTGGTGACCTTGTCTTGTGGGATGGTCCCCTTGGGACGACAGTGGGTGGTTCTCATCCAGACCTTTTGGAAGATGTTACAATCACGGCCCATGGCTCCAGAACTCATTTTGCACGCTCCATGCGGACAGCAGCTGCAGAGTATAAGGAAATCATCTGTAAAGGCTCACTTGAACAGCCTCCACTCACCCAAGCCACTACGTGTGCGGCCAGCAAAGACTTCCTGGACTGGTGGAGGTGGGACAGGATTGGGGCTGCCTGTGAGCCCAGGTGCGGCGGCTGTAGATGTGGACATTGTCAACCTGGGGGGAAAGAGATGACCATTTCTGAGGAGCGGGAGCTGGAGCAAATAAAGAGTGGGTTGACGTATGTAACCGGAGATCGTCACAGTGAGAAGCCACATTGGCATGCGAAATATCCCTGGATAGAGGATCCAGTAACATTGCCCAACAATAGGAGGGCTGTCGAAGCAACATTCATGAGGACTGAAAAGGCGATTACGAGGGTCAACATCGGAGATAAGCCGGCAGGCTGCATCGCACAAGTCGCCATGCGTGAGACGGCGAATCTGCCAATGTTCAACCACCTTGCAGACGAGCGCCGTGTGCTGGAACAAGACGCCTATGTCGATGATGTCCTGACTTCGCACAACGACCCGAGTCAGCTCAAGCAAATAACAGCTAATGTCGAAAAGATCCTGGAAGCCGGCGGATTCTACATGAAGCCGTGGGTCTACTCTGGCCAAAGTGGGAGGCCAGGACACAGAGACCTGGAGAGGAAAGAACCCTCAGTGATGGTCCTTCCAAACCAACTCTCCGAAGAGAACAATAAAGCTCTGGGTCTTGGGTATGACCCAGAGAGTGACAAACTTCGCATGATGGTGGCTGTGAACTTCTCTAAAAAGAAAAAGAAAATGAGATTGGGAGAAAACCTGTTGCAAGATGAAGTAAGGGCACGGGTGCCAAATCCACTCACTCGTAGAGAGCTCCTAAGTCAAGTCTCTGGACTGTACGATCCCCTTGGTCTTGTGACGCCTGTCAAGCAGA
The DNA here is from genome assembly GCF_036324505.1 of Eleginops maclovinus. Taxonomy (NCBI): domain Eukaryota; kingdom Metazoa; phylum Chordata; class Actinopteri; order Perciformes; family Eleginopidae; genus Eleginops; species Eleginops maclovinus. The sequence goes on along the minus strand of NC_086351.1, from coordinate 7,922,131 downwards.
AGGGAGCCATCTTGGTGAGGAGAGCTTTCCAAGAAGCAAAGGGCAAATATAGTCCATCAGAAAATACATGGGACGTACCTTTGTCTGAGGGCCTCCGGGAAGATGCCGTCTGCCTCTTTGAGGACTATGCTGAGCTCGGTCGGGTGAGTTTCGTCAGAGCCTTGACACCTCCTGACCCATCCGCTGAGCCCTGCGGTATCACATTCTCCGATGGTAGTGAGCGCTCGTACGGCGCTGTGTTGTACCTGCGGTGGAAATTGCCACAAGACGTGACCATACGGCTAGTTAAATCCAAAGCCAGGCTGACGCCGTTAGACCATAAGGGGGACGCTGTCAAGGCTGAAGTTTGTGGAGCTGTCTACGCTGCCCGTCTGAAGAAGTATTTCCAGAAGCACTGCAGAATTTGTGTGGAGAGGTGGTACCACCTGGTTGATAGCCAGACAGTCCTGGGGGCTATCCAACGCGAAAGCTACGGCTACCAGACGTTCTTCGCAAATAGAATTGGGGAAATTCAAGGCAGCACGAACGTCCAAGACTGGTGGTGGATTCCTGGCCCACTCAACATAGCGGATATTATTTCCAGAGGGGCAAGCCCCAGAGAGTTGGATGAAGGCACAGAGTGGCAGCTGGGTCCTAAGTTCTTAAGTCTCCCAGAGAGTGAGTGGCCAGTGAAGTCCGCCAAGGATGTTGCTGCCGAAGCGAGAGAGAACCTCACACGCATCCAAAAGAAGGCTTTTGTTGCTGCCCTTACCCGGGCTGGAGCAAAGCAGGAGCCCAAGCAGGAGTCAAGGCAGGAGCCCAAGCAGGATCCAACTTCGACCTCCGCGGATCTGCATAGGCCACCAGCCGAGGTTGCAGCTTCAAGCCTGTTGGATATCAAGCGGTTCAGTAGCCTAACACGACTAATGAAGTCACTAGCGCTGGTCTGGGGGGCGGCAAAGAAGTTTCTTCATTGCAGAGCCAGGGGAAGACCAAAGTGGGAGGCAGTCCCATTGGTTGGCATCATCACTGCGGCCGAGAGGGAGGACTCATTCCGAGATCTGTGTTTAGCAGCACAAGAAGGAGTTACCTTCCCCAGCACCACAACAGACCGGCTGGTTGTGTACAAGGATGGAGCTAGTGGGCTGTTACTGTGTGGAGGCCGAATACAGTATTTCAAAGAAGACTGCTTGGCTGTTCCACTGGTTCCTTTCGACACCTGGCTAGGAACTCTACTGGCACGCCAAAGTCATCAGGAAGGTCATGAAGGGGTTGCCGGGACTCTGTTAAGGATGCGGCAAAAGGCTTGGGTCATCCAAGGTAGAAGGCTGGCCCAGAAAGTTGTCAACCAGTGCATCCACTGCAGGAAGGCAAGAGCTCAAGTATGCCAACAAGTCATGGGTGATCTGCCAGTAGAAAGGTCAAGACCTGCTGCGCCATTCCAGTTTATATCTGTTGACTTGTTTGGACCATACCTGGTGAGAGATGACATCAAAAAAAGAGTATCTATGAAAGTATGGGGGGTCGTCTTTTGCTGCATGGCGAGCCGGGCTCTGCACATAGATCTCGCCAGTAGTCTGTCCACAGAGAGCTTTCTAATGGCCTATCAGAGATTCGCTGCCATCAGGGGCCACCCCCTCAAGGTTTGGTCAGACCCTGGGACCAATTTTGTTGGTGCAAGATCTTTGCTGGAGGACTTGTACACCTTTCTGCAAAGCCAAGACACAGCAAGCCTGGAGGAGTATGCTGTAAAAAATGGGACAAGCTGGACATGGAAAGTGCTCCCCGCTGATTCACCACATCGAAACGGAGCTGCTGAAGCTGCCGTAAGGATTGCCAAGAGAGCACTTCAAAGTTTGGGCAAGACGGCAAGCCTTACTTTCAATGAGTTCCTGACAGCCCTCCAGTTGGCAGCTAACCTGGCTAATGAGCGGCCCATTGACGCAAGAATCCAGAGTCGAGAGGACCGCATTGAGTATGTAACACCAAACTCGCTTCTCTTAGGACGAGCATCTCCCAGTGGTGACGTGAAGTCCTTCAGCTTTAACAACTACCCCTACAAGCGCCTTCGTGAAATTCAAACCCAGGTGAATGAGTTTTGGAAAGCGTGGAGCCAGCTTGCTGGCCCAAGTCTCTTCATTAGAACCAAATGGCACACCACAGAAAGAAATGTCAGCGTTGGGGATGTTGTGTGGCTTTGCGATCAGAACGCTCTACGGGGTCATTTTAGGCTCGGCAGAGTCGTCACTGTAGCTCCCGACTCAAAGGACATCGTGAGAGATGTTGAGATTCTTGTCACACCAAGCAACTGTGCCTCCGTTCAGCATCAAAGGCCAGCGACCAAGTCCTCAGAGAGGTCAGAGAAGTCAAATGGGGTGGTATTGTGAAGAGATGTCAGACGGCTGGTAGTCCTTCTCCCTGTAGAAGAGCAGAATCCTCACTGTTTAGGTTCACCTTAAAGTTTGCAACCTATCTGTCCAAGTACAAAAAGGTTGAGTGGGAGGTGTCACGGTGAACGCCCCTTTTTCGTCGTCGGTGAGTCAAGCGGAACTAATTATCACTCGCATGGGAACACTCGAGCAGGAAAAGAAGACGCACGCAGTTCCGGCTTAATATCTGTTTAAAAAGACAAACGTCAGTAAAGCACGAGGAGAGTAAGAGGCGGCATCTCATCGAGCTCTTCCGAAGTTGTGCTGAATCTGGTACCGATTATTCAAAGACTGAACAGACAGCCGGTTTTTCACCTGTACTGTCTGGGCTACAAAAGGAATAAATCGGATAAAGATACAAGAAGCCTGGTCATTGAGTGAAACCCAGTTAAAACATTCAGAATTGGTGCCTCCCTATCAAGTGGGGGTTAAGCACAGCCAAAAAAAGACGGAACACTTGACAGTCATAATGTTATCAGCACAACACACACAGTTATCTTGCCCTCCACCTGTTCTCCATCTCCAACATCAACATTATGTATTTTTTATGGGAGTGGTGCAGGCTGGGTAAATGTCAAAACTGATAAAGATACAATTCAAACTTGTTGATCATACAGTATTCCCTGGCTGCAGCTGTCATCCAAAATGAATTCTTCTTCTTTCACTGAATAGTATTTTCAGTGTGTAGCCAGCTCTCTGTGCAGCCTGCATAAAGGTTTAAACATTTTTGAAACACAACACATCGTGCCGACTTTTCCCTCCTTTTCAACGTATTTATGAAAACTGCAACCAAGGTCATTTCCTCTTTTCCACCACACACCTTATGTTTAATTCATCCGTGTGCACTGCAAGTTTACTCAACCACAGTCTGCTGACATTAGTCAACATGACAGAGTGAAATATTATCTGCTGGTGATATTGCTTTACATCTACTGAAGGGATGGTGGATTTAAAGCGCAGACTCTGAGTTTATCACTTGCTGCTTTCTTGACAGTTTGTTTTTTAGCCGTGAAATCCAATTTTCTGCTGCAGGGTGGAGCTGAGAGGAGTGAGTTAGTACTGCCGTCATGACTTTCACAGTCTTTAATATATTCTTAATGGAGCAATCACTCTCCAAAATGCTTCAAAGATGTAGATTAGAGGAGGGAAGTCAGGTTTGAACTCTTTAACTGGAGAAAACAACTAACAAATCCTCTCTGTTTTGAAGGGAGATGCATTTTCTTTTTCCACTTGCATAACATTGTGAATATGTGTGTCTATTCTTTCATGCATGATGGTAAACTTGAAATCTTATGATTATGGCATTTTGGTAACAAAAGACATCAAATTGTCATATTGGTCTGTAGAAAATAACAATGTGCATGATCCAAATTTCCCTGATACATTATAGATGAAAAAATGAATCAGTTCTTTGAACAAAACAAATATTAAAGTAAGAACTTGTCAAGTCCTAAATATATATCTGAAAAGTATCTGCCCGAATTCACTGCACAGGTCTAAATGTGTGTGTTGCAACATGCATATATATTTTTACATTTGTTTGGGGACTGAATAACCAAACAACAGACTGACTTAACAGCAGCTGGACATGTGAGTCAAAGCTGAGCTACTAAAACAAAACAACTAGTATGACTATGTAGCATTTATTCATCATAATCCATTACAAATGCCACATTTGTTAACACAAAGATGCAAGTGAAAACTAAAATGAGCAAATGATGGGATGAGATCCAGGCTGGTGACAAAGCACCAAATGTTTTTCACAACATTTGCTGATGATGTGATGTGCTTGCCTGTCCAAGTGAGAAACTGTAAAAAAAAAAAAAAAAAGGAGCTGCCGTTTTTTGGGTCTTAAATCGAGCACAGAATGAAAGATAAACAGATAAAATAATGGACATGTTGTTGAGTTATGTGCGACTAGAGCTCAACCTGAAAGCAACACTGCTGTCCAAATCTATACAGATCCTGAGGGATGTTTGAGAGGCTGTTAATCCATATAAATGATTAATTGACAAATATTTTGTATAGTATTTGGATAGAACAGAGCTATTTAGAGAGGAATATAACAAGACTTGACCTAAAGGCACTGCCACTGATACTCCAGTCACTGATGCACACCATGTTGATTGATTCAGCCCTGGGTGTTCCTGTAGTTCAGCCTGAAGTGTTTCTGTTTTGACCCCCAATGATGCAGCTCAGCAACCTTTAAACTTTCTTCCTGCCTGAAGTAATAAAATCAACATCAATCGAACATGGTGCTGTGGTGGTTCTGATGTATGGTGTACTGGTTCTTATCTTACGCCTGTGGGGAGATCAAGGGTGTTCAGCTAGGCTATGAACCAGCCTTACCTTGTCTGTTGCACACCACATTTTGGCCCGTGTGGTAGTTCAAAAACTGTCTCGTTTTTGGAGCAGATTTATTGTATATCAAATATTATTTCATCATCTAGGAAAGTTAGGAATGAGAGGAGATGGTTTCTTAAAGTCAAGGCTGTCATCAATACGCATTATATACTGTTAAAAACTATATAAGAGTAGATGTTTATTCTGTAATTTGTGTATTTATTGTATTATTCTGTCCACATCCTTACATCATAAGGAAGGGGATCTACAGTAAACTCCATCCCTCCTTCCTCAGTTTCAGTTTCAGATGCATTCAGCGAGTATGTTCTTAGAAACTCACTCGTCCCAGCAGACCTCCAGGCTGTGTCTGTTCAACCCCCCCCCCCCCGAGAGGCTACAAGGGAAGCATTCAAAGGTTTCCTCCCTCCTGTCTGCTCCCCTCCTCAGCCTTTTCTGAAAAACATCTGCTGCATTTAATTTGCCATAACAAAGTTATCATACACAAATAGTTATTCAAATAGTAGATTTCAATGAACAGGAACGTCGATAATAAAGATTTTTCCATTAATTGGCACTTGGCAATTGACACTGTAATGTAACAACGCCTTTCCATTGTACCAGATACTAATTACATGGCTCATTGATGTATTGATCATTACACTGCAGAGCGTCCTGATCGCTTCCTATACATCCAGACAGCAATAAATACAAAGCACTGGGGGCATTATGTTTGCCAAAATGTAATTGAGTGACTCAGAAAAAACTGGATGTTGCCCCTTCAACACCTTCTTCACCCTGTTATTACTGCAGTGGACTGAGGGAGAGTATACTTTAAACTCTGCATTGCCATCCATTTTACTTTCAAATATTTTTAAATGAGAGGTTTAGCGTAATTTCTGTCACCTATTGTCTGCTACTTGATAGTGTTTGGCTAAGTACGGGTGGGCCTGGGTTTCTTAGATTAACGGGAGGAAATAATGATGACTTAAAAAATTAATTATAGACAAGCAATTTATCTTTTCTTCATTAACTTTCAGTGACAATGGGTGTATAACGGGACATGAAATATTACATACCAAATAAGTATGTTTTTTGTTGCTTTAAAGTCATAACAGATGTAGCACTTCAGCAGACAGTGTTTGGTGGTGCTGTTACCTTTGCTCAAAAGCTGTTCTGCAGTACATTGAGCCAGTGTTTGTGTTGTTGCGTGTTGCCAGCCCCCTCAGGCTGAACCTCATGTCTCTCCCCCCCATACTGATGCTCTCTTAAAGAGACTGTGGGAAGATACAAGAATGACTTGTTGTGTTTTCTACAGCTGCAGTCGTTTCCGCAGAGACTTCGCTCTCTGGGCGCACATCATCTCTGCTGGGTCTCAGGAGCACAAACATGCTAGACATGCTTTTAAAGTAAAGCTAGTTTTCTCCCTTCAATATTCAGTGTGTAATTGAATCCGAAACATAGTGGATGGCTACTCTTGCTTGATATTTGTTTACATGTCAACAAGCATCATTGAACACAACAGCTGTGCTTACAGCTCGCAAGCAAAGGGCAATGTATTTGGCCATTCTGTATCCTCTGCAGGTCATGCAAGACTGATCACTTGCAGGTCCACTACACAGATTAAAAACACTGCTCAAGTTACAGCATCACTCATGTTGAATCTTTTAGGGTAAAATATACTGTATTTCTGGCTGAAAGTTTTGCCCTTTTTAAAAAAAATAAAGCTGCATAAACTCTAAGACATTGTTAATACTTGGTGTTGAAATTCATACTGTAATACATACAGTACTAGGGTTAGGGTATATTCTCTGGATTTGGGCATTTTATCTGTATAGTATATGTTATAAGAAGTGTAAGGTAATATTAATATGCTATCAAATTGTGATATGTTTAGCTTTACTGTAGTAAAACTCAAAAACACTATTATTTTTAAGCTACCCAGCTGCCAATTTAGCCTGATTTATTAACCAAGAGGTTCTGAGTATGAGTAAACTACAATCCATGAAACACACATGTTAAGATGTTTGTTTAGCTTTTTCTTTTGTATTCTTGTTCAGTTAGAAAAGCTTGGGTAGCATCACAGCGGCAGAAATGTCATGGAAAAGATAAGGGTGGCCCGCTGATAGATTCAGTTGACAGCTGTTCTTTATTTTTCTCTTCTCAACTTTAAGAGTACAAAGATAATGGAGGCAGGAAATTGAAAGGAGTGATGGAGGTGGACGTGTGATAGTGCATGAGGGGGGAGGATGATGATGGATGAGTAGAAGAAAGGATATTTTGTGCATAATGGACCAAGAAGAATAGTATGTGACAAAATGATCTTCTATATTTTATGCATTAGTTTGTTAGTTTCCTGTCAAAAAGGTTTAATTGCTTTGATCTGTTTCTGACAAATACTAAAACACACTTCAAAAATGTCCCTTCTGATGTTTGTTCTGACAACCATACAGTAATAAATTACTTCACAGCAATAAATGTTATGATTGAACATTAGCTTCAAGTCACAGATTCAAATCACAAGAAGCGGGCGCTCTACCGTTGTTGTGTATGTTGATAATCTGCAGACGCCAATCCAATTCCTTCTTTTCATCCCTCTTTAAGCTAACCAACCTAGCTTTAAACACCTCATGCTTAAGATGTGGAATACATATTTCACCCTATAGAAGAAACACAAGATCACGGCATGCCTCAGTGATGTAATACTGCTGATTCGTCGTCTTCTTATTTATAGACAAATGCATTTTCCATCATTTTGACTACCTACGTTGTAAATTTATTATCTCTTTAATTTACAAACACCATCTATTGCACGTCTGTCCGTCCTGGGGGAGGGATCCCTCCTTTCTTGTTCTCCCCAAGGTTTCTTCCATTTCCCCCGTAAACTGTGGTGTTTCTTTGGAAGTTTTTCCTAATCCAATGTGAGGGTCCAAGGAAAGAGGGTTCCGTATTTATATTCTGTACACTGTAAAGTCCACTGAGACAAATGTAAAATGTGTGATATTGAGCTATATTAATACACTTTGATTGATTGCTGCTTCTTTATATTTAAACTTTGTCAAACAGAACTTTGAGTTGACCAGCACTGAAATCCAATCCCTTGGAGTTATTCGGTATTGGACTTATTGGTAAACTGGATTGTGTTGGTGCAAACCTAACACAAGTGTACTCAGCAGGACGTTCAGCCTAACAGCAGTAGCACTTTCTCAATCCATTGACCTTTACTGCGCCATGTAGTATTGAAGCCATGCTTGTTATTCACAGATGTCTGTGTCACAGCATGGATCCATTATATGTTGGCTCTGTGGTGTGCCACGATGTAAATGCCACAGAGCGATTAGTGCTGCGCTGAGGAGAGAGCTGTTCAGTCAATATAGGTCACTGAGCTCCAAGATTCATGTCAGCACCTTAAAGCTGTCATGTCTTTTTTCCCACCATTAGTGCTGAGCTAGATAATATAAATGCCAATGGTCCTTCAGTGCAAATTGCCTCTGATCTACATTGTTGAAAAAGGTGCTTACAATGGATGTTTCTGCCTCACATGCGCTACTCTGCCAATGTGATCAATCACACTAACACAAACCCTTTTCTTTGCTTTTCCACAGGATTTATTACCCATCCGCAGGCTGGCCAGAGTCCCCCAGCAGCAGTGCAGGAGCAGGGAGCTGTCCGCGGTGCTGAATTCATCAGACACAGAAATCCACATTGCAACCTCATGTGCCTGGGCCGCTCCTGATAGCTCCCATTCCTAGCAGCAACTGACCAACACCTCCACATCCAAGATGGACGACGACGGGCGTTACAGAGACGGCCGCTCAGACTTTGTCCGAGGCGCCAAGGACATTGCCAAAGTGGCCAAGAAACAGGTCGGCAAGAAGATGGGGCGTGGCGCGGACAAAATGGCCGACGAATACACCAAGCGCTCCTATAAACGCTTTGAGGAGGAAGATGATGATGACGACTACGGCGGTATGCCAAGCAACGACGACGGATACTATCGCAATGACAGCCGCGCCAATGACGATGAAGGTCACAGCGACTCCACTGAAGGTCACGATGAGGACGATGAGATCTACGAAGGGGAGTACCAGGGCATCCCCAGAGCCGACTCGGGAAAGGCGGGCAGTGTGGATGGCGTCGCGGCCGCCCAGGCAGGGCAGTTCAGAGATATGTCGGCCTATGAGGCCGAGAGGAGGAAAGACCAGGAGGAGCTGGCCGAGCAGTACGAGGCCATCCTGCAGGAGTGCGGCCACGGGAAGTTCCAGTGGACGCTCTACTTCGTGCTGGGGCTGGCGCTGATGGCGGACGGCGTGGAGATCTTTGTGGTCGGCTTCGTGCTTCCCAGCGCAGAGAAGGACATGTGTCTGTCTGAGCCCAACAAGGGCATGCTGGGTAAGATTTCCAGATATCTTTATTCCAAAAATAATAACACTAAGACAAAAAATTAAAAAGGAGAAGGCGTGAGAAGCAGGAGGGATTCAATACTCCACCTGTTTTGCCACTTTTACAAAATGACAGGAGGACAGGGGCCAGATAACAAACAGAAAATAGTATTTATGAGATCAAATGAATAAACAATCAACTGCCCATAACTCATCTGTCTTGGAAATTATTTATTCTAAGACACTGATTTATTAAACAAGATTATTTTAATTGAGTTCAAGGATTGTGCTTCACACATCAGATATTCAACTGCAGTTATTAGCTGCAACTGCATTTTAGTTTAGCAATTAGGACCAATCAAAATCATGACTGTGGAATGGGGAGATACAGGGGATGCCATATGTAAAGGGAGGGCAGGCCATGGGCTGCTAATTCCAGCTTTAATTTTTATATTAAAATAAAATAAAATAAATGGTCGGGGGAGCGCTCGTAATTTGAGTATCACTGTTATAGTCATAAGCACATGATAACTTTAGAGTACAACTTGTGTTTCTGTCCACTGAGCCACTCATCTGCTGTCTTCTGTGCCCTTTCTCTGTTTATTTTTATCTTAGTGCCTCCTTTGGGAGTTTATGCCACCGCTTCACATTTTATCTCTGTCTTATCTTAGCGGGAACCTTTGCAGTTTATCCCCCAGTAATTGGTTTTCTTCAGCCTCGTTGGCAGAAGCACTACAGCTATTTAAGATTCAACTGCCCGTGCAGCCCTTGAACAGCGGCAGAATTTTAATCGAACTCACAGCCTCTCGCCTCTCCGCTTCAGTGAGTGTGTGTGTGGTTCAGGTTGTAAAGGTGATTGTGGGCACAGTTTATGTTTCCTAAAATGCACATGTGCTCAATGTTTTAGTATGTTGCCCACTACATGTCATACAGACAAAGACCATGTGATAGATTCATTTCTTGATGTAAAAGATTTTACGTCTGGAATTAATTTGATTTTAGTTGTTAATGTGGTTCAGAGAGCCCTATATGCATGAATCTGACATGCTCCTATACCCCTGTTACTGCCTGGTCTATAGACGTATTTGGAATCCAGACTGATGATTATTTTAGGGGGTTTAGAAGAAGACAAGGTTTCTTCAACCCTTTGATTAGGAAGAATTTGTTGATACAGAGCACAGTCTTTATTTTCTGCTCTTGCATTCATCAGTGAGGTGAGATATGTGCGTGTTCATGTAGCTTTAGCTCCAGTTATCCTGTCTGGCCTTTGTAACTATTGTGCAGTGTTCACTCTATTAGAACACTGTACGCGCAGATATACACACACAGATCTACACAGGCACACACAAGCATGCACACAGTACATTTGACCTCCATTTTAATCCGCTACTGGGTTGTGTGATTTTTCCCATGGTGAATGAACAGCACAAGGTGTGGTTTGCAGTGCTGACATCTACAGTGACCAACCTGTCAGTCTGTCTAGTACTATAGATCAACATAAAGATGTGTGTCATCATACTCCTAATGTGTGTGTCTTTGCATTGCAGAGGCGGGGTACAAAAAAGTAAAAGCAGCTGCATGATAAACAAGTGCACTGTTGAAAAGTCTTGCAATAAATGTCCTTTAAGAAAGGAAACAATGCATGAAGCAAATAAATAAATACAACACAAATGAAAATATTCCTGTAGCCCCCAGATTAAACAGTGTTGTTAGAATTAAGCACTATAAAACGGAAAGACTCAAATGTACCTTTCGTTATTTTAAGTAAATACACTGAGTTGCTTCTAACATTTCAATCTCTCTCGACTGTCAATGATTCCATCCCCTCTTCCTGTTACGCAACAAGCCTGACTCATGCTAGAGAGCCTCCTTTGCTCATGCCTCTCTGCATCCCATGTTTCCTAGTGTCCTCTCCCCCAACCCCCGTCCTCACCCTCTTCTTCTACACACGGTCAAAACAGCTTCTTCTTCTGCCTTCACAGTGCCAGCCAATCATGTATTGTGTGTGACAGAAAGCGCCTGCACATGTGTGAGGGGTAATCGCCTGCAGAATATTAACTCCCTTGCAGCAGAAAGATTTCAGATACACCCAGAGAGAAAGATTCAGAGGGAACACATCACTGCTAGTTTCTTTGTTAGATACATTGTTAGTACATATCCTCGATCCCATATTCATTTTATGTTTCCACCAGCGCAGAAATATGGAAATGGAAATCAGTACAGGCAGAGTGAGGCTCTGAAATGGCAGCAGTGATGCCTGTGGTGCAGCGTTTTTGCACAGTGATGAGCTAGAGGAGACACTTTCACAGCAGCAGAGAAGCACAGAGGAGTTGTCATTGATTCGTCCTTGTTGGGAAGCTGCAGAGGTTGCAGCTGCAGTGTTGTTGGTTTGCCATCATTGGAAAAAAAAAAGTGGGGGTTTATTACATGCAGCAGCTCTTACATTGCTTTCTAAATAAATATACAGCCCCGGGAAAAAAAAGAGACCACTTCAGCATTACCAGTTTCTCTTGTTTTATTGTTTTTATTTATCTTTGAGTTAAATTGTTTTTTAAATGTATTATTGTATTCTATGAACTACTGGCAATTTTTCTCTGTGTTGGAATTCAACACACACTGGAATGTCTGCCATACATGTAGAGATAAAGATTTAAGAAAAAATTGGAGTGGTCTTTTAATTTATTCTACGACTGTATGTGTACGTATAAAAATACATGTGCCCCCTATACTGTATACCCAATATTTTTGGGTTGGTGGAAAATGAAACATATAACAATGTTACCTATAAGTTGAAGACATCTTTGAATACACACAGACGCAAAGTAGGAGATTCTTTTTATTGTCTTTCAATAAATGTCCAACTTTATTCTGGGAAATGTTGAGGTTTCTCTTTGAATGTTAAACCTGTCTTAAGTCAGTGGCATTTATTACCTTGAATGGCCCTAATATGCCATTATGTACATATGGCCCCATAAAACCAAATTATAAACGGAGATAGACAGGATGTGAATGTGAGTGAAGGACAACCTGTGTCTGTTTTATACATTGGCACCTGTTGGAGATGCTGTCAGAGGAAAAAATAAGAATGTGTTTGATTGAAATTATTCTACCTCTATAATAGATGCATTAAATTACACACAAAGCACAGATTCTGTCTTTACAATGAGTATGAAACAACTGAGTGTTGCTCCACTATGTTTTATTAAACTGAATCTCATTTAGCTGTTGTTTTTATCCAACTTGACTTACAATATTAGCGATAAACCATGAAGATACAAACTCAAAAAAGCAAGAAACAAAGAGGTACATTACAGGTATTAAATAAGCCAGATCGTTGTTAGCGCTGGTGCATTTTTGAGTCAAACAAGCTAAACCTTGCTGGAGTACTCCTTGTGCAAAACGGCACTCTAGGTATGCAGTTAGTTTCAAAAGATGTTTCCACCATTTGAAGTTGTTTTGGTTTGTTATGAAATTTGAATTCACATCCCACATTAAGCACTCACTGTCAAAGGGTGAGGCTGCTGCTGTAAAGCAATTAAAAGTAATGTATTTCAGCTTTCACTGGTTAGCAGTGGGGAGTGCAATGGCTGACTGGCCACGTCAACTGATGAGGGACTGCATCCTCCTCTGGTGCTGAAGAGCCTCGGCCCCCGGCTCATTCAAAACGCCCTGTGCACTCAGGCAGAAAGGGAAAACCGGCTATTAATAGTGCCCCCCCACTTGCCCTGCCCCCTCCCTAACTTGTGTACACAGACACACAACCCTCCAGTGGCACACGCTCTTCTTTCCATGTTCATGCACACACACACTACCCTGGAGCCTTTGGGAGCTCTGTCACCGCGCAGACCGGCCACTTCCTCCTCCTCCTCCTCCTCTTCCTCTTTCTCTTTTCCCCCCTGCTCTCTCTCTCTCCTTCACTCTTTATACTCCCTTCCCCCCACTTCCTCTCCAGAGTGATGAGGTGCTCAGCTGTCTAAAGACTTCTGCTTCTCTTCTCTCCTGTGCTATCACTCCTCAACCCATCTCTCCTGAATACTTCTCATTGTTCCCAGCTCCTCTGATTTCCTTTTATTTATATATATATATATATATATATATTTGTATTGCATATCATGTGAGTTATTGAAAAAGACAGAACAAAAGTTTAATTATCGACTGGAAGTCATTGTAAAAAAATAAGAAATACAGACAAACCTCAGGGGCTTAAAGAGCATTGGATAAAAGAATGATTTACATGATCTAAGGTTGGAATTGTTGAATGAATAAAACATGATACAATATGTTTTAAAAATGCAGAGAACTGATGAGAATAGTGATCGTATCAAACCTTGTTTTGGCTTTTGAAACTCCTTGTTGCTGTTTTTTCAAAATTGAAAATGCCAAATATACTGTGCTCTCAGAGAAATTAGCTGCTCGATATTTCAGAGTACTGTAGCAGATGTGAACAGTTGCTTATTCACACATTAAGCAGTTACAACATGAAATGAATGTTCATTTTGTTGGTCATTTATTTTTGCTTCTAGAACGAGGTTATAAAGATAGGACATCTATGCTTCTTTGGCTATCTTATCCTCTACTCAAAACACCATAATCCACTCAGCAACAGTTGAAAACTCAATGTTTAAGTCATTTTTGCTACAACTTCCAATCAATTATTTAGCCTCATTGCCGACATTGGAATTTTTTTAAAATAGTGTCAAATGCAGCTGCTTACAAGTCACAGAGATAGGCAGACTTGATGTGACTACAGAGGGGGTAGAGAGGGCAGATATTGATCCATCGAGTGTTGATAAGGGTGAAAGATCAGCACAGACCCTGAGACTTTGAGAATTGATTGCATGTCCTGTCATATTCACTGTTTGTGTCTTCCCGTCTGTCTGTCCTTCTACCTCGAAGCTGCTGCATTGCGGCGACGGCTGTTGAGTTCTTGTTGCCTCTCTGAGCTGCATTTTCAGGAGAAACAGCTCACAGTGGTCTCTCGGCCCTGCCAGGCAAAAACATGCAAATAAGCACACACACACACACACACACACACACACACACACACACACACACACACACACACACACACACACACACACACACACACACACACACACCACCCACGTACTGTACAGACAGAATAGAAGTAAACAAAACCTCAAAACATGGGAATAATGACACAAATTCTCAGCAAAACACACAGGCCAATTTCTACGTTGTTCCTTAGAAACATGCACACAAAGAATCCTCTGCATTCAATCTAACAGGAGACTGAAAGTCACCTTCTTCCCCAATTTACCTATGCAGTGTTTACACAGAAATAGGCATGCAGACAGATGGAGGGAATGAGTCACAACACACTGCTATCAATGCATCAAAGGTCTTTTCATAATAAAAGGAAACCCCTCTTCATATTATCCTGAATCAGGAATATCTTTCTGCAGTTCTAAACTAAGCTTTCTCTCCCTTTAATATTATAATTCTAGCAAAAGACTTTGTCCGACTTGATCCTCCCAGCAGTAAGCTTGTTAGACTGTGTGATAGATGATCTTAGCTGACCAAACAGATCAGTTAAAAGCTCATGTGGGCGTCTTCTTATGTATTTTTGCTTACATTACACAACCCTTAATGGGTTATCCATCTGGTTCATTCACACCATTTAGCACTGTGAAGCCAGGCTTGATTCTGTGTATTTTGCAGCAAACCCTATCGGCTGTTGTGTGATAAGGGTTAGGGTTAGGATACACAAGTTGTGCCTTAAGAAAGAACAAGCTACAGGAAGCTGGTCACAACAACCAAATAAGCTTTCACATGTAGAGTGAGGCATATCTCAGTCCTGAAACAACAAATGTTACAGGATCTGATTGTGTGACCCAGCGTTGTTGGATGTACAATAATTACCCTATTAGTACGACTGCAAATCTGTCGTTCCCTGCTGCTTGTTGCTTGTTTGACGAGAGTTTGCTTAAAAGATTGATTTGAATGCACCAGTAAGCTGAGATATGTATTTAAATACCTTTATGGAATTTAAATGTATGGCTTTTTTCTTGTGATTATGACTTTTTTTTGCAACATTTTGAAAAAGAAAACGCCACAAAACTAGTTAATATTGCAAAGGAAAGATAAAAAATTCATCAGATTTTGTAAAACATCATGCTTGACAAATATAACTTGGTATGTTTTCATGTAATTAACTGACGGATGTTCACTTTTGGTTTTACAAGTGATACTAACATCCATGTTGCCTTCAAAATGAAGCTCCTCTGTTAATTGTAGACCTTCGAAAACAACAGTTGAAAAAACAATCTACAATCAGTTGAGAAGGTTGAAAGCTTTAGAACAAATGGACCTTATCAATTGCCAATTGAATGCCTACAGTCATGAGGTTGTAGAATTTCACTGGTGCAAGTTGTTAAATTGATCTAAAAATCAACAAAATCGACTCCAATTTCCTTACCTGGTTAATTGTCCAATCAGAATGGCGTATTGGACATAGGGTTGAGTGGACATACTGTAGATGCCTGTGTGCTGTGTTGTTTGGTTGCCCTATTTAATAAAGGATAATAAAGCATGTATTCCAAGCTTTTTACATACATACAACTGAGGGGTGACAATTTGAACGCAGATGTCAAGGCCAGGCAGCAAACAATGACCCTGTCCTTGTTTTCATTCTGTGGCATCTCCCCCATAACTCGTGTCACTGCAGGCTCAGGGAGTATGGAGACTGTTGACAGGATGTCAATAAGGCAGGGATCTCAAGCGAGGTGTGTGTGTGTGTGTGTGTGTGTGTGTGTGTGTGTGTGTGTGTGTGTGTGTGTGTGTGTGTGTGTGTGTGTGTGTGTGTGTGTGTGTGTGTGTGTGTGTGTGTGTGTGTGTGTGTGTGTGTGTGTGTGTGTGTGTGTGTGTGTGTGTGTGTGTGTGTGTGTGTGTGTGTGTGTGTGTGTGTGTGTGTGTGTGTGTGTGTGTGTGGGTTAGCACCTCATATCACAAGCCTTGGTTGATTGCATCTTCAAGTCGTGCAAAATGCTGCATCAATACTTCTAACTGGATCATAGAGACCACTATTTTAACCTATTTTACTTGATTTTCAGATATTTCTGTTGTTGTTCTCCAGGATCTGCAGCATGTACGAGCACAATTGTGTATGAGCCTATCTTGTTTCTGATTATTATGGTGCACTTCTCTCTGTTTTGTGCTCTATTCAAAATCAGTTGTCCAATTAGGCTGCCAAAAAAGCTAATTTACTGGACAGTGGAAATCTAATGACAGCGGGTGGAAGGGATACCAATGAGTTTTCTGATGAATAATAACTCATTATCATGCCCTTTGTCTCTTCACTTCCTCATTATCTTGTCTTATCACTCCCCTGCCATTACCCTCCTATTCATATCCACCATCTCCTCCCAATTTCTTTCTTTCCCTCTTCCTGCCTCCAGGTCTGATTGTGTACCTGGGGATGATGGTCGGGGCCTTTGTGTGGGGCGGCCTTGCTGATCGGATTGGCAGACGGCAGACGCTGCTCATCTCCCTCTCCATCAACAGCGTGTTTGCCTTCTTCTCGTCCTTCATGCAGGGTTACGTCTCCTTCCTCTTCTGCCGCCTGGCCTCTGGTGTGGGGTAAGAAGGCAGATGAGTCACACAGAGCTGCGGTTAGGTGTCACCACTGTGGCACATCAGCTGATTTGACAAGTGGTCAGAGGATAGATAAAAAATACAAAACTCATATTGGTTTTTAGGAAATCCACCATCAGTCTTGGTCTTGCTTGTGTGCAACTTTGCAATTCAAGAACGACACTATAGGCAAACACATCCTGTTCTTCATTTGTGGTCAACTTTGATAGTTCGGCTATTGCTTCCATTACAACATGGTGGTTATGGATAGTGTTGTCATTTGCGCGGTTTTGAACTTTAACCTCTTTCTAAATGAAGTCATGGTATAAAAAATCTCTGCCCCTGTTTGATTGCAGAGCTCTGAGTCATATTCCTGGCATCCTTTCCAATCCGACTATAGAGGCTGAAATTGGTGCTTTTGATTGGAGTCATCCATTATTGGTCCTTTTTAAGGCTTAATCTTAATTCTTATTCAACAACAAGGCTGCTAAATGTCCTCCCTGTTATCTTAAAAAACACACTTTTGTAATGTATTGTGTTTAATGTACTTCCTTTTCATCCTCCTTCCCTATTTTGTTTTTGATTTCACTCTTTTTTCATAGCAAAATGACCGTATTTATATTCTATCAATATTCGCAACCGTTTAAAGAAAGATTGTCTTTTCTTATTAATTTTTCTTCGCCGGCATTTCTCCTCTCTTATCTCACCTATTATTTGTTTCTGCTCCCTATGGATCCCCTGTCTTGCTCTTCTATTAATTGTTTTCCCCTTTTTAATTCCTGCTTCTCTCTTCACTCCACAGTATTGGCGGCTCCATCCCCATCGTGTTTTCCTACTACTCTGAGTTCCTGGCCCAGGAAAAGCGAGGAGAGCATCTGAGTTGGCTCTGCATGTTCTGGATGATCGGGGGTATCTACGCCTCCGCCATGGCCTGGGCCATCATCCCACACTACGGTGAGAAAAACAGACGAATCACAGGCAGGGAATCAAGGTCCAAGGCAATATGTCTGCCCGATAGTAAATGTGTCAGTTAGATAAGATATTTTAACTATTTTCTGTGGAAGTGCCATTTACATTAGAAAGAATGGAAAATAATACATTAACAAGAGCAGCCTACTGTAGTTCATTTTGATTTTGAGGTCAAATGAAAACATGTTACATTACCACATTAAAATATCCCAAAAGGACTAGACCTTTGTCATATATTTCGTTTAGTTGTGTATATTATATCTCAAATGTTTACAACAGTTATCAAACCTAGAGAATTCAGTGGTTTTAAGAAAGGTTTCAAATAAGATGTGTCAGCGTTCAGGTTAATAAAGCTTGCAGCCACATTCGTTGTCCTCAATAATGCCTTGTAGAAATGAGTAATTATTTTATTTAACATACTCACATGTAACGGTTTTGAGAACAAATAATTTTTGCAGATTAAGGAAATACACAGACCAGACCATTACAGTAGGAATAGAGTAAGTTTCCTGTGCACACAATTCAAGTCTTGCCTCTCACACCTCCCCTCTCTTACTCCCCTCTTTTAGGCTGGAGTTTCCAGATGGGCTCGGCCTACCAGTTCCACAGCTGGCGAGTCTTTGTGTTGGTGTGTGCCTTCCCCTCCGTGGCTGCCATCTCCGCCCTCACCACCATGCCCGAGAGCCCCCGCTTCTTCCTGGAGGTAAGCCTGTCAGCTCCCTCCACACTCAGTCTTTGTTTAGCAGGTTATTTTAATACAATTTCACTTGATGAATGCATAAACAATATTGAGAACTGAAACGTCTGGAAACTTGCAAAGTGGAAGATGCTGTGGTGCAGACAAAGTGCTGCTTGCACACTTTTCCAGAATATTTTGAGTAGATAAATATGTGCATATATACATGCTGGAGCAGGATAAACAGCAAGGCACTGTAAGAAACGTAAATTACTGCTGAAGGTTTGTGTCTCTATTCAGTTTATTTGAAATATTGACAAACATTAAAAAAGGAAACTAGAGACAAAGCAACATTTTAGCCGGGAGTTAGATCAGAAGATTGACTACTACTCTTCAGCCATGTTTATGACTGTGGTTCAATATCAATCTTTGAACATTAAATTATAAACATGTCAATGTAGAGGCAAAAAATTCAAATATGATCCTGAAAATAAGCATAATAAGGCCCCTTAAAACCCTAATTTCCAGGGGGAGTACAGTACACCATGAGGGATTACTAACATGTTAATGTTCTTGTTTTTTTCTCTACCAGAATGGGAAACACGACGAGGCGTGGATGATTCTGAAGCAGGTCCATGACACCAACATGAGGGCCAAGGGATACCCAGAGAGGGTGTTCTCTGTAAGTCACACTCAATGCTTTACACCTTTGTCTGTATGCAGGAGAAAACGTGTTCACACAGTGCACGTGGGTCTGGCTGCAGCAGGTTTCGAGGTCTTTGCTGCATAAAATTTGCATATTAATGAATTTAAAACCGATTTTCTTTAAGCTACTCTTAAAGCTTCAAGCCACACCGTTCACATTAATGCTTAACTGAAATACGGGGAGCAAATGCTTTATTACGTCTTCTTACCACACTAATGAGCATAATTATAATCTCTGTTTAATAAAACATAATGTTCATGGTGAGAAATTAGGCGGATCAGGTGACTGATTATTATTAAGTGGAGCCTTTTTCTGTGTTGGGGTAGTGTGACTTGGGAGAGCAGATTTGAAAAATGCCAAAACTAATGATTTTGTGATTTATATCTTATTGTACTTGCAGAGTCAAAGTAAATTACATCATTTATAACACCAGACTGCAAGATATGTTAATCTATAAGGTCTCTGACTGACTATCGTTCCATTTAATGCAAGAAATGTTTGTCAAATCTCGCTATATTGAAAAGGTTCTGCTGTTGCTTCCAGGTGACCACCATCAAAACAGTGAAGCAGATGGATGACCTGGTGACCCTGGGAGACGGTGCCGCCTGGCATGAGAAATGGAGGATTAAGCTCACTTCACTTTTCCATCAGGTGACAGTTTGGTTTTTATTTGACTGTTTTCCTATTTAGCAATATTAACTGTAACACACTGTACTAGGATTATTTTTAAACGTTTTAAACATCGTATTTATTAACAGCGCTTTTTTTATCTCTCAGTTTTTGCTGCAGTGACTTTATTTGCTTTAAGCGTTGAAAAGGATCTGGAACAAGGGGACCATTTCTATTATTATGACTTTTTCTCACTGTGTTTCTCTCCGTGTCTTCCCTCAGGTGTGGTCTAATTTCCTGACTGTTTTCTCCCCTGAATACCGACGCACCACCTACATGATGATGGCCGTGTGGTTCTCTATGTCCTTCAGGTAAGATGAGCTTAAAGACCTGTTCACCCCTACAGATTGTTGTGGGTCTCATTGAGATGTACAGTACAGTACACACTACCCAGTGACATGTATGTATTTGCTGCTTAAGTAATATCGTTGTTGTGTGTTAGCAGACAAGAAGTTCTCATTTGTCCAACATTACCTCCATACCAAATCACATGGTTACATTACAATACTGCTAGTACACAAGAGTTCCTCTCCTAATTGGTTAGAATAAAATAATAAACAACAGAGAAGCAAAACAAATAAGATAGAAATGTACTGTCATAGTTTTTATTTCCTGTATTTTAGGAATAACACATTGTAAAAATACTGCATTACAATAGAAATCGTACACATTTATGAGTACCACAAAAACCAAAGCCTTAAAAGAAACAATAAAAGTTAGTAATTGAGTGTGTCCTTTTCCTGGGAATATCCTTGCATGCAGTGACAATAGAGGCTTCATCTTTTTTCAAAGCCCTGTAAGGTTGTTTTTTCTTGTGACAGCAGTGCTCTCATTTTCTCTCTGCCCTCCTCCCTCTCCCTCTTTTCCTCGTGAAGCTACTACGGGCTGACAGTGTGGTTCCCCGACATGATCAAGTACCTGCAGAAGCAGGAGTACGCCTCACGCACTAAGTTTTTTGCCAAGGAGAAAGTAGAACATGTCACCTTTAACTTCACCCTGGAAAACCAGGTCCACCGCCAAGGAGAGTACTTCAACGACAAGTGAGTTTGCTAAATTCTCTCATTTGTGTTGAAATTGTGGAATGAGGAAAGAGTCATTTTGAATTAGGTTACATGATAGTCAGGTAACTTTTATTCCAATAGTATTACAGTTGAATTAACTCCAACTTGGATGATAACCAGCCAGATAAGAATATGAATGAGGCTACAGCAATATGCTTTATTCTGAACATTGCTTTGATTTCTTGATTGTTTTTTAACACATTTTGAGGTGTTCTTTTACCTTGCCTTTTCAACCTGAACTCTCCATGTGATTTGAATTTAAAAAGACTCTCAATCTCGTTTGTTTCCCATCATCCCTCACTCCATGCTCCATCTACTTGTTGTTTCCTTGCCTCAATTTCTCGATTTTCATCAGGTTTATGAACCTGAAAATGAGATCCATGGTGTTTGAAGACTCGCTGTTTGAGGAGTGTTACTTTGAAGACATCACCTCCAGCAACACCTTCTTCAAAAACTGCACCTTCATTGCCACCCTCTTCTACAACACAGGTAAGATACACTCACACTAACACTCGCATCACTCACACCTAAACAAGTGAAGGTGCATCTAAAATTGTATTATTTATCCAACAAATGATGAACAAACGTGTAAATCCTTCTACAACATACAGTTTAGAAATAATTGGAATCCTATCTGATGCACAAATGAGTGGAAGATATACTGTGTGGGTGTAGTGCCATGCAGAAAGAAAGAGCTACTTCAAACAAAGAGAGGAAAACAGAAGACCGGCTTTCTGCGGGGAGAGGTGACGGAGTTTGGGAATTAGGTACAAAGAGAGTCACCACAATTGCAATAAATGAAATCACTAAGTTGATCGGGGTGGATTGTCATTTTGCTAAATTATATCCACTATATCTCAGAGGTAGATTTTTATTTATCCTGCATAACCATCCTATTTAATTGAACGGCCTTTTGTAATATTAAATATGCTCCACTTTTTACCAGCTACAAAAGTAGATAATGCATTGCAATGCACATCAATTCATCAATGATCATAAACAAATATGATAAAAAATATTCTTAAATGAGCCAATCTGCATAATGATCACTGTAATTTGGTACCTTAAGTATATTTTGCTGATGTTGGTACTTGCTGATTTGATGCTGAAACAAAAGTCAATTTTGATTATTTGACTATACTACTTTTTCTAAAGTATATTAGTACCTGAGTACCCTTCTTATTTCACCACTGACTGCAATTTAATTTAGTCTTGCTACTATTAATACGATGACGTTGACATCTTTTAATATTTGGCTCTAGCAGATGCAGTATGTTCCTTTCCTTCCCTTGATGTGTGAAAGAGCAGCAAAATCTACTCCAACTCTAAATGGCTCAATTACTGTCTTTTTTCCCTCCACTGGCTGACTGGCACTACACTAAATGCAGCAGTGCAGAGCTGCGATATCTCCTAGCAACCCAGGCCAAATCCTCCATTACTTCTGCTTTAAAATTGCAGAGCTGCCTCCCTTCTCCAACTGTCAGATGGATTTTTCTGAACTCTAATGACAGAAAAAGGATGTCAGATGTAGAAAGCCAGTGGGGATGGACTGTATCTTTTGTACAATTTAGAAAAAGGACACTGTCAGCCATAGACTCAGCTGCTGTATTCACACATGCAAACACAAGCTATATCAGCTAGGCTTGCTCTCTTTGCTGTTGTTTGCAGTCTTAACACACGTCAAGCAATCACTCACAGCTGTTATCAGTGCCGTCCAGGGGCTCCTCACTAGAATAGTAATTAAAAACTTGTTTGCTTATTAAAGTTCAACCGCTCTTTGGGCTCCCTGCTCAGAACTTAATGCTGTCTGATAGTTGCCATAGTGTACCTTATTGTCACACTGTGGCATGATGGGAACAAACCACATGATGTCTGCAGATGTGCAGGTGTTACATCATGTATGTCTGAATGTACTCAGCCACAGCTTAATGAACAATTTATAAAGTTACAGTTAAGTCATTGGGAGATCTAGTTCATGTTTATCTTTACTGCAAACGTTAACGCTGCATTTGATTAGTCCACTCTTAGTCACGTCTCTGCCAATTTTAGAAATTGGAGAATGCTTTACAATGTGCAGCGTGACACTCTGCACAGAAACCCAGCAGGAAACTATTGGCAGACCAACCAAGGAGGAAAACCATAATATACACTTTTTACAGCCAATAGCAGTAGTGCGTTATACAGTCTAATTATATTATAATGTTTAAGGATATAAACTGTTCCCAAAAAGCAGTTATCATATGTTTTCAAAGCCTACACAATGAAGACTTGCATTCAGTGCGTTAGCTTTACTTTGATAAGGTCTTAGTGCGAGAGAAAGGGAGACATCCGGACGATTTAAACGGAGAGATTGAAAAGCTCTTGACCCAGAGCCATCACAGCCTGTTAGCAGAGTCAAAAGAAATAGAAACAGTAATTCCCAAAGCTAGAGTTGCAGCTGCTTATGTTATCATCAAAGTAGCTGTTGTGTCCCTGGCACAAACAAGTGCTGCTAATGTTGTCATTTTCACCCAGGCAAGACTTGTTTGGTTTTCCTCCAGGGCACAAGCAGGAATTGCTTGTTCTTTTTGCATGGCGCAAACAACAATTGTGGATTTCTCTTCCATGAACACTGAAGAAACTGCACCTGTCTGAATTCAGGCTAGAGCAGTATCGTCAACTCAGTTGAACTTAGCCCAAGAAATACTTGGATATTTTCCATCCATGGCACAGGCAAGAATTGCTCCATTCTTGTCCATGGTACATGCTAGAATTTATCAGTTTTTGTCCAGCTGCAGGTGTTTCACATTCAAACCCTTCACAGGTAGGGATTTAAAATGTCCTACATTATAGAACATTAATCTTTTCCCCCCCATCCTATCAACAAGTTAACTATTCGTCCCCCCACTCTGCTCCGTTCCTTTCTCCTCCTTATCCCCTCCACCTTCTTTCTCCTCAGATCTCTTCAAGTATAGGTTGGTCAACAGCAAGCTCATCAACAGCACTTTCCTGCACAACAAAGAGGGCTGCCTGCTTAGTGACGTGAGCGATGAGAACAATGCCTACATGGTCTACTTTGTCAGTTTCCTGGGCACTTTGGCTGTGTTGCCAGGCAACATCGTCTCCGCGCTGCTCATGGACAAGATCGGACGGCTGAGGATGCTAGGTAATAGGATCGCCTGGCCACATTACTCAGCATCTTGTGTATCCAAGAAAAGAAATGTGTATCAATTTGTGTGTTAGCTTGACTTGTTGATGAATACTTGAAGATTCAAAAAACATATTAAATTGCATGATAACAATGTATGATGAATAAAAGTTAAATCACATGATGATAAACATGCTATGGAGTAGGCACAATCATTTAAACAATAAATAGGCTACAGTGAAGTATAACAATTGTTAAATTGAAAAAAGAAACAAACAAATAAATATACAGTTCAATGATTTTGAATAAATTCCAACAAGATCTGAAATAAGGCCTTCGTAGTTGTAGCAGAGACTTCAATGCCTTTGCAGATGATTTTATTTATGAGTAATCTTCAAAAGGTACACTTTTACAAATATTCAGTTGATAGGCAAAGCAGGATTTCCCTTAGTTTATATTAATACACTCTTTCCGTCCACCTTTCTTTTTCTCCCTTTTGTCTACCTCCAGCGGGCTCCAGTGTGATCTCTTGCATCAGCTGTTTCTTCCTATCCTTTGGCAACAGCGAATCAGCCATGATTGCTCTGCTGTGCCTGTTCGGAGGAATCAGCATTGCTTCCTGGAATGCGTTGGATGTGCTGACTGTCGAACTCTACCCCTCTGACAAGAGGTAGGCAATTTAGGCATGCCCTGAAATCTCCTTGACACCACAAAGACACGATCAGCCGTGCTGAATGACGCGTTTAATGATGTCAGACGAGTTGCCCTGCAATGATTGGTTGGCTTGAAGGGATGGCTGACATTGTGGGGTGAAACCATTGGTGGGGCATGAGATGTGAAGCACTTTTCTGTCTTGTTGCCACCTAATAATGGCTTTAGTATGATGTGTTCTCAGTGCAATGCAACCCTGATGCAACATAATGTATAAGAAAACATGTGTATAGTGTGGAACACAATTGAAGCATTTTACCAATGCAATAAGATGTAGCTTTTGTTCCCCCTGTAGTCAGAGGGGACAGCTTTTTAGTTTTTATTTTAGAAGATGTAGCTCCACCTTGTGGTTATATACAGTCCATACCGCCTTTATAGTGAATAAAGTGGTAGTGCAAATAACACTAGACTGTTAGATTTAGACTTAAGCTATTATTTCTCTATTTGACATACAGGGTAAAAATACACTTTCCCTTATTCCGTAATTTGCCTGCTTTTTTCTTCAGATGTTTTTTATCTCGTTGAAGGGAAATTCCCTACAAATTCACAATATTTCTCTTCACTTTTCGTGCTATTTTTCACACTAGATTGTTTTCTTGTGAAACATATCTATTGGCTGTAGAAACATTTGCCATCCTCCAATATATTGAAACTAGTTGTGTTGCTCAGTGTGCCAAAATAATACGTAAAAAATATATACATTTTACATAACTGCAACTCACTACCCACTACTCTAACTACTACCACTAAACACTCTAGTATTCTAGGATTGTAATAAAACGTGTCGAACTGTCCCTTTTCACTATATCATTAAACAACAGACTGTAACCTGCCTCCTTTGTTTTCTCAGATGTACAGCGTTTGGATTCCTCAACGCCCTCTGTAAATTAGCGGCTGTTTTAGGGATAAGCATCTTCACTTCGTTCGTTGGTATCACCAAGGCAGTGCCCATCCTCTTTGCCTCGGGGGCGCTGGCGGCGGGAAGTTTTCTGGCCCTCAAACTACCGGAGACGCGAGGTCAGGTGCTGCAATAGTGTGGCGCTTCAACTTTCCCAGAGGGGGGGCAGAATAGTTTTCACAACACTGTGAATGAACAGCTCGAGAGCCCTCTAAATCCTTCTCTCTAACCCCTCCAAATGATAGAATAAAGTTTGTACACATAACACAATGCAAAAGAGCGATGCTGATCTGCTGTAAATATTTAGGATTTGGTTTTATTTGATAGTAAAGACGTGAGAAATCATTAGATTGGTCCAATAAATGTTGAGGCCATATTGCTCATAATTGGTGCCATGGCAAAAGTAATAATAACTTGTTCAGTGAGAGCATGACATCTATTTTCACTGGATTATTATATTTTATTTAGATATACCCCACCCCCCAAATATAAGTACTCACACCTGGGGTTGGAGGTCAGGGGATGGGGGTTCTTGATAATGAGCCATGCAAATAGACTGACCACTAGCCATTGTTACAGAGTTCTCTGTAGTCACCTCCATTCAACTTACTTGTCAAGTCTTGACTACTTTGCCATTGTTGGACATCAAAAATGCCTTGATTTGAAGCATTTTTGACTTTGCAGGGTAAAACCAAGACAAAGTTCTTGGCTTGCTCTAAAAACAAAAACCTGTCCTCTTTTTTTGATCTCTAGAGGTTTTTTGTGTTGGTGTACAGACTTACTGCCATTTGATAGATTATAGAACATTCCAGGTTTGTTTTTGTTGTCAGAATGTGACAAAGAGAAAAATCAAGCCTCTTTTTTCCCTTTAAAACATTGTTTCTTATCACCTTCAAACAATCATGAGATCAATTAAATCAGTTGATGGATATGTTTTCCATGCCAGGTTAAAATGGAGTGCTGTCATGATTTCATCACATAATTATGTTGTTTTTCAAAATGTACATTTAAAGCACAACCATTTGCCAGTGTGAATGTCCAGAACATTTTCTTGACTTGATGAAAATGTTCAGAATCTCACATTCAATCACACTGTATATCCCTTGTAAGAAATGCCTTTTGAGTACC
Organism: Eleginops maclovinus; assembly: GCF_036324505.1. Lineage (NCBI taxonomy): Eukaryota > Metazoa > Chordata > Actinopteri > Perciformes > Eleginopidae > Eleginops > Eleginops maclovinus. The sequence continues at coordinate 7,895,463 of NC_086351.1, read as the reverse complement.
AGTCCTTCCAGGCTTACGTTATGTTTGTGTCTTATAATATAGGCCTATGTTTTTGGGGGTGTTATGCATGTCACAAAGTACGTATGCACATTTATGAAAATTGAGAGTACATCATGTAAAGGGCACTAATAAGGACAAGTTGCATTTGCTCACTGGTCAGTCCGGTTTAAGTCGGGGTCATATATTTTATTTGTTGGTAGCAGTAATATAAAGGTTTATAACCACTTATCAAATTCTTTCCAGAGCACACTCCATAGGAAGTTCTTAAAAATTAAATATTTATTTATTACCTTAAATCAGTGGGAAAAACCACAGGTAATGTCAAGGGAGAAAAAACACAAAATGGCTTCACTTTAAGTTCTGATGGTTTCAGTGCAGGTGTGTAAGAAACAACAGATAAACTATAATGTAATTGTTTGTGTGAACTGAATGTTTGTATAAATGTGAGCGTGCTTTTTAGTGCAATATTGAACGTATGTGCAATATTGAGATTTTATTTAATTTGTTGTCTTCTACCCTTTCATGTTTCACAAACACTATTCTGATTTGTACAATTGTGTGGGGTTGCTGTCTTATAAGGATAACTGATCATGGTGTGATAACATGCTGGACTTAACCTGTTTTTCTAATAAGACTGGCTGAAAGATAGTATTTCAATTGTTGTAAAATATTGCTCCAAAAGTTTAAAAAGAAAGGCAACATGCAGCAGAATTGTTGTGTTTTAAATTTCCCTAATTTGGGAGTTCCTTGGGGCACAAAACATGTTAAACAGTAAAGGTTAACTGCAGTTGAAAATTATTTTTGGGCTGCTGAGGGTATGGATTTGGAGTGCACTGGGACCCTGTGTTTACTTGTGCTTTATTATACAGATGTAGCTTGATATAACATGAGATTCACCATAGAGAACTCACTGCCAAGGGCTGATTGTCATACATCCCACATTGGTAACAGCACAAAGTGTTGGCAACAATTGCCATATTCCCCTGATTTACAAAAAGCACTGATGATATGTTCACAATTGCATGGTGTAAGAAAAAATAATCATTAACAAATTAGATTAACAACAAATAAAACGTTTCCAAACTGCCATTTTGTAGGATAGCAGCCATACGTAGATGCAAGACAGTTGAGTAAATAGACAACCCATTGCACTAAATGTACATTCTCGTACATGCACAATTGTAAATGCCTCAAGATCTTTAAGACACAATCTAATGCAGCCTTGCTAGAGATTTAATGAAGAACAAGGTTAGCGTTTAGCAAGAGCACAAAGACCAAAACCTACCAGATGATAAGATTGTGAACATAAGTGCAGTTGTGAACATGAAGTGCTTCGAGCTTTGACAACATGCCCCTTACATTTCACTCCCTTATCTTACACTGATCACACATTTCACATGAGTATGCCATGAGTATCTCCTCTCTTAATTATTGCCAAATATTTTCTATGGCCTGAGTTTACACATTATACCATCAATTCTCTGTTATAGATATAAATATATGTAAATAAAAATACTTATAATGTAACTAATAAGATTGCTCTTCAAACATTTGGACCCCTGGAAACGTACTGCAGTAAAATGTAAAAAAACTCAAATAACTTGAAGTATCATGGTAGGTGATCTGCTTTTCAAAAATGATGGCTACCGAAGCCATAATGGCCAACAAGTAAAAACATTTGCCCAAATTCCCTCCTTAAAGCACATTGATAGTATATAAACGCACATTAAATGCAAATTGTAAAGGGTAAGAGTCAGAAGTCCTATCCTCTGTATGTTGTCCCGTATCATCCCTACAATTTAAGAGCAACGATGTCAAGATAACTGTTGTATTTGTTCAACATTGGATGCTGTTTAAGCGCTAACCTTTCTCAGTGACTCAGTTCAGGCTCCCGCCAAGTTAAAAATGTCTCTCGTAGATACATATCTTAGCTTATGTTACAGGGTTTTTTGTATAATTAACTTGCCTGTGCAACAGTCAGTCGTGAGTGCAAGAAGTTAACAAAGCAATAAGTGTTTGGGTATTTGTTTCTTATTCTCTTCTTTGAGCTATTGGGAATTGGAGAACACTACTATATGCTGGCCTTGTCCACTAAAATGCGTGTGTTGGCTTAATAATGACACAGGACTTAACAGCTAACCACCTTGTGTACTCTCTAAAACAACCCTAAGTCTTGAGGCTTTTGTCAATAAGATTGCAATGCCATTAATTAAATGTAACAAAGAATTTATCACCTTTGTCATTATACTGTGCTGTAGAAACTGTAGTTGATTGTTTGTAAGTATAGAAACCGTTTGTGGAACCATGAATATAAAAAAATATATATAAAAAAGAAGTGTAAATGAACAATGCTGTATGTTGTCTTTGATTTTGTGTATTTTGTAAATGAGAATGAAATATAAGTAAATACATCAATGTTAAATAACGGTTATGAATCATAGTTAGCCTAAATGTGACAACATCAGTTCTGTTTAAAGGTGAGTGAGATTTTTTCTTATATTTTATCATCGTTGATTTTTGATTGGGTTTGCACTATGCTGTGCAACTGACCCTTTGGAATCACAATGGATTACAAAGAACCATGAAATAAACAAAAAGTATAAAAAGTCGATCTTTGTCAAGCCTTTATGTCTGTGGTTTTGCAATTATAATAGACTCCACAAAGTGTTAAAAGATGCGGCTGCCTTCAATGCTGCTACAGGACTACAAAGGTTTTTTAAAAACTACACAACCCAGCGTTCTAGCACTTCCGGTGAGTGTTGCGTCACGGTATCCAGAGTCGTAACTGACTTCACTAGCAAGGTGAGTAGTTCGCAAAAAACACACTAAACTTTATCTACAAGACTAGATCAAATGTATAAATAAACACAGACCTTTATATAATCGTTTATGGAACAGTTCCGTTTAAATACGCTGATACATACGTTTGATCTTACGTATTGTGTAATGTTTATTATGAGAGCTAACGGCTAATGCTAACAACAAGAACAACAAACAAGAATGAATTAAGCTACCTCGCTATCACCAACACTGACATTTAAAGGCATTCAAAGACGTGTCACCAGTTTATGAATTACCATTGCAGTTGTATGTGACGAGATGTATTCTGTTATTCATTCGAGTTGTTGTACCATTGCGTTACCATATCTTGAGAGATTTCTCCGTGGCATTGAAAGCTCTGGTACACGCTTTGATCTGTCCCCATCATAAACGGACACTTTAGTGCTAGCTTCACCTGTACAATCTGTGCAAAAAAGAGTGGCCACTAACATGTATCATTATTTCTATCAGGTATAATAATATAAAACAATCATCTCAATTTGAGAAGCTGAACTGAGAAAATGTTTGCTCTAATTCAATTATCAAAGATACATTTTCTGTAGCTTGGTGTAGCTGCTTTTTATTTTATTTCAGATTGCATTAAATCAATGCCATTATGATTGATATGCACTGGCTAAGTTGGAAAACAGGATGACGTAGAATAAAACCACAGTCAGTCAAGTTGGAATTAAACTCACAATGGCGTTTATCTAAATGTCAGCCACCTGCAAAATAAGGTTGGACAGCAGATTGCTGTTCTTTTTTACACGGTCAATGGGATGAAGCATTTCTGACTACTAATATACTCCTTAAGGTGACAGAGGTTAATGTATGAAAGGGCTGCAGGTGAGTTAGGATTATACATGTGATAATCAAACTTAGTATCTCCTTAATCTATTTCCTATTCTTACATTTTGGGTATGTATGCCATGTACCAAGCCGTGACCAGTGCAACACCTCATACAACAAATATCTTTCTGGTCATTAAATCACACATCTTCTGTATTCATACCCATCTTGCTTCATAGGTGGTCTCTTGCCACAGCCTCTGATGCTTCCTGCTGTCCTCCGCTGTGTTCGGCCCATCTCTTCCAGCCTTGCCTTAAGCCGGCCTCTGGCCCACTTCAGACCACACATGGATCCAGACCCAAACCGACCCGTAGAGAGGTCTATCAGAACCAAACTGACCGACCAACTTAAGCCGGACCATTTGGAGGTCCACAATGAAAGCCACATGCATGCCGTGCCCCCCGGCTCTGAATCCCATTTCCGTGTCCTGGTTGTCAGCTCCCTGTTTGAGGGCCTGCCATTGATAAAGCGCCACCGTCTGGTTAATGAGGCTCTGAAGGAAGAGTTGAGCAGCTGCGTTCATGCACTGGCTATCCAGGCAAAGACTCCTGAGCAGTGGGGGAGTAATCCCTCTGTGGCCAAAAGTCCACCTTGCATGGGGGGCTCGAAGGGAGATCACACAGTGGAGGAGAAGCTGAAGGCCGGGCGGAGTGAGAGTTGGACTCATGAAGCTGTTGAACTGAACTGTGATGAAGAGAGGTGAATGCTGCACTCGAAGGTACAAAGATAAATGTCATAATGGAATGACAGTCAGTGTTGTATTGCAGATTTCAACACAAATATTTGTTTCTATGGTTATTCTATCGTAATAAAATATAAATTGTAAACATCCGATCAGACGTATCTGTTTTAAGAGGTTAAATCTGTGTGCATCAAAAAAAACATGCAGGTCGCCGTGGCTTATTTCGGAAGGTATTAGTGCTAAAAGTTTAGCAAAATCCTATTTTACTAATGTTGGATAGTGAGTTATTAGATTAGTTTCTAAATTTCTAAATTCCTAAAGCCTCATGAAATTGACATGTAATGCTTGTGCTTGGGAGTTTAATGTCAGTACCGCATGCTTGACACACGAGGGCAGTCTGTGCTCATGTTAAGTGACTAACTGGATCGGGCAAATTGGTTGAATAAGAGGTGTCTTATTATTCAGCTGTAACTCACAGGTTTAAGTCAGTTTTCATTTTCTTATCACGGTATTACATGAAGTCTTACTAAAAACACAATTGAGTGATAAAAGGAGTTACCCGTGGGACTAACGTGTGAGAAATTCGGCCACCAAATATATTTTATAAAGCTAAAAAAATCCAAATTCAATATAATTTTTTTTCCCACAGACATAGGGGACAAAACATTTATAACATTCATATGTAATACATTGGGACAAAGGTTTTGATATTATTATCCTAAAATAATATAAATTTCTCAAATATATGAAGTGTTTTATTATTAATCAGCTCATAAACACATTTCTTAACAAGCCAGAAGACAAAAGTACAACATGTTCAGTAGTTTGTGCTTGTTCTCGGAATGACAAACTCTTTTCTGCGTATGTACGTACGTGTCTGTTTGTGTGTGTGGGTGGGCGTCTATTTTTGTCTTAGGGTTGTATATGTCACCGTGAAGGTCTTCTTGTCCTTCTTTCAAACCATGATGACGGCCAAAAATCACTGTGCAAACCTGAGGGCGACAAGACAAAAAAACTATGTAAAAAAAAAAAAAAAGATTTCTGGGAATCTTGAAAAAAAACAAAGATCCTTTACCCCGAAGATCATACATCTGTCAGATGAATTTCCTCCATAAAACGTTTTTAAGAACAAGTCCATATTTGACAAGAATGACGCGGCACCAAACTCGCGCCGCAGGGTCAAAGTAAAGTTTTAATGCTTTGCTGCAAAAGCTATTCAAAGTTATTGTTAGCTCATAAAGACAGGCCTTCAGTGGAATGCGGTGTCACCTCAAGGTAATGCGTGTCGTCTTCTACAATCATCCTCCGCCTGGAATTGACAGCCTGTCAAGCCTCACAAAAGGCCGCGGTGAGGAGGGTGAACAACTGGTGTCACTGGTTTGGAAAGAGGAAAACGGTAACACAACCACTTTATGACCCCTGCTCGCCCATTAGAGCCAGGCCTTAGGGGGCAAGAGGCAAGGTCGGGCTGTGGGAGAAAGCAATAAGCTGGGCTGTTCTGCCCGGGGTCTCGCAGACTGTCTCTGCACATAAGATTTACGTGTCACAATTCCAGGTGCTGTTATGATGGAGAGGGAAAAGACGTCAAGTCGTCAAGGGTGATGAGGTGGAGTGCAGAGACTTGTCTTGCACTTAAAAGGCTGTGCTGTTTTACATGTGTGAGTAGTACATCATGTATTTAGACTGGCAGTTATACAGCCAAATAACAGGGTCGCTCGGGTCACATTTGTAGATTGGGATTTGTTTGGGCCAGAGGTGGATTTGTTAAGTGCTCTAATTGAGTTTTCCTTCATGAAGTTTTCCTGTTTTTAGTGTGCTTCACTTCAATTGATGCTGACGACATTATCTGCGCAAATACTTTTGGAAAGAAACGAAGCAATTCAAGCGTAGCCTACAGCTCTGCAATTAAAGTGTAATCAGTAGAAAGGTCCACTTAGGTTTGTTTTTGTACCTGTTTGGGCAGTCTGTGAGGAACATTGGTCACTCTTATAGTTTATATTGGCCATTTTAAAAGTGCTGCTTCCTTTCACCAGTGATCTTCCACTGCAGTACTTTAGAGTTAATAGTTTAAGTACTTGTTTATAATTATGTAATTGTAGTACTCTGCACTCTATTGATTTCTTATGCAGGGGTGGTTGTTATTTTAAGAGTGTCAGTGTTCTAAAAATAAGTAGTTTTAGTTATAAAATGCCAATTTTTTTAATGTATTAATGTTTAATTGCATACATACACAAAACTGATACAAGTATGTTCATTTTTAATCTATCATTTTCTTTCCATAATGTATTGACACGTTTATAAATGGTGTTGGTTTAAAACTTTTTTTCATTTTGAAGCTAACCAGTGGTGGACGAAGTACTCAAGTCTTCTATGCAAGTAAAAGTACAGATACAAGAAATACTCCATTACGTGCAAAAACTGTATGCCAGATTTAACTATTTTACTAGCAGTTCTGCAGATGAAACAACGGACAATTAATGTAAGTTGATTTAAAACGACTATAAAATAAATATTAATAAGCCACATTTATTTTGACATTGCATTTACAGTTTCATGGAGTTGATGGTTTTAACTTTATTGTTAGGATATGCTTTTATTTATCTACTGATCCTGAATTTTCCCACTCTCAACTCATCGAGATTTAATTTACAGTAGACGTACACCAAACCCCTCTCCACCATGTCCAGTCTGCACTGGTGATGGATCTGTCGCCGGCCCTGGGTCTGGTCCATATGGCCTGGTGGGTGCAGCAGGTCAGTGGGATCCCACCTTGGCAGCGCTGCTCCTGCGTCAGAGCCCCAGGACAGATGGTGCCAGGCTGGGCTGAGACTTTGGGCAGGGAAGGGTTCCCGCGATGAACAGCCACTGATTTACGCCATGGCTCCGGACCGAGGGCAGGGGTGCGGGGGGGTCCTTCTGCGCAGCTGACCCCTGCAGGGTCATCTATCGGGAGGGGGAGGAGGTGGTACAAATGGGTGTCTGAGAAAGGGTGGTTTGGTCATCCCAGGGGACTTCATCCTGATGTCAGCTGTAGGATCTGTGCAGCATGTGTAGGAAGAGCAGCCTGTTAAACACATTTCATTTAAAAGCCACCCTAGAAACAACAATCATTACTTTTACTGTCTCAAGGCAAGGGCGCTTCAGCCAATACCACTGTTTTTTATGCATTGCTCAATATTGAAATTTATGTTTTTGGGACAATGCTTGATTTGCATTACCAATTAAAACCAAAAAGTAAATTATCAACTCAAAATGTTGTATTGTGATATTTATGAGTTAAACATGTTGAACATTTCATCTGTACGCTTTTTTTCCCTTGCTACTGAATCTCCAATTCAGTAGCACTTACACCAACCTTTCCAGTTTCATTCCTAACCATATTCTTAAGTCTTTTACAGAGGGCTTTGTCAATATATATCATTCATAGCCTAGTTTTTATAACCTTTTATTCCTAAAAATGTGTTGGAAATAGGTTTTTTTATGGCTATTGACAGTAACTTGGATTTGAGGTTGTACAAAGCCATTAAACTCTTTGACTCTAGTATGTCAAAATGTTCATTGTTCATGCCATTATATATTTACTAAGATAAAAGTTCATTTCCATATTCAAACATAACATTTCAGAAAATATGTTTTATGGTGATGTATTCGTTACACATTTTACCATATTCAACCACAGGGTCTTCCCCCCCCATAATGCTAAATCAAATTTCATTGCACAATATCATTGGTGTGTCATAAAGAAAAACTATGAAAAGTAAAACGGTCTCTGTGATATTTAAATAGTGACTACTACATGTTGCTCTCTGTTGTAGGCAGCTCAAATCCATCACTACTAGTTAAAGTTCATTAATGTAAGAATGGCTTTTAAATGCTCCCACGCTGATCCTGTGATTTATCTTTAGCGGATTTTGTAGTAGAAAGAGACACAGAGTTGAATTTAAGGTGATGGTAATAGGCTATTAAGGCATTTTAATTGGGAAACCCCCCCTTGGCAAACTCTCTCTCACACCACACCGCAAACTAATGAAATCAGTGAATAGCCAGCTTGAAAGGGAAGGACAAAAGCAGAGATAGGGAGAAGACAATATCCTTGTGTGGGAGAATTAGTTACACTCAGTAGTCTAAGTATTCAAAGCGCTCTGCAAAAAAAAGGGAGGGGGGGGGGACTAGAGAGGGATTAAGAGAAAAGTCCACACAGGTGGGTTTCTGGGAGGGAGGAGGGGTCACATGACAGGACGTTACCTCGTTTGATAAACAACAGCCGGGGCGCACAGGAAGGAGGTATTTTATAGGCGGTATTAACTGCTTCACCACATCAGGTATTCATTATGGTAAATCTCCCAGGTGTGCTCTACATGCAACTAAAGTCAAACATCTTAGGAGGTTGGGTTTGATGCAAAACCATTTAGACTAATACATATTTGCTGTGGACAGTTGGGTGGGAACTGGCAAGGACCTCACAAATGGATTCCAAATCACAACTGAATTATTAATGATGAGTAGAGATGTTTTCTTTATTTCTTCAAGCTTTTGTAACAGATGAACCAGCTCGACAGGCACAATTTGAAATACAAAATCATTGGTAGACCTCTGCAGCTTTTATTTAAAGACATTGCATTAAAAGTGGATTTACTGCAGTAAAAAAAAGTGGGAAATAGGATAAAAGATAGATAGCAAGCTTTACTTTTAAAAATATAATTTGAAACTATTTAACAACATATTTCACTTTAATTGATACATTTAATTGATTTGTAAAATACTGAGTCAATACGTCAATACAATCCTAGAGCAATACAATCTTTAAAGTCACAAATAGTAAAACAAAAGTTTTAAGATCAATAACAACATTACTCTTTCTTTCACAACTCCAAAAATTCCCTGAACACACACCCAGTCATCAGACAGCCCCTTTGCAGATCTGGTGATCCTGTGTGTTTCCCCAAATTACCAAAAAGAAAAGAGACACCACTGACAAAGTTTGTGACAGATCAGCTGACAGCGCAGATGAAAAGTTAATTGTCAAAGAAAGTAACATCTGTGTCTTCACTGATGTGTGACAGCCTTTTTTGTTAATGCGTTTTTTTGTTCCTCTTGTGCGGCTCAGTCAATCACATGATCACAGCAGTAAGTCATGAGAGTTTTTTCCTGGGGGTGTTAAGGCATAGGGCTGGTTAGGCTGGTTTTCGGGCCAGAGTGCACAGGCCAAGGCCTTAGTCCTAAGCCGTACACACTCAGTCACTGACACGCTGCTCCCTCTCCTCCAGGGCACTAACCAGAGGAGTGTGCATGTCAGGACAGATGGGTCACAGATAAGGCTCTTCAAGGCCTTCTTTCTGTGATCCCACTCCCACTAGCTTTGAACCTGTGCCTCATATTGTACCTTCCCTCGCTCCACTCACTTTCAATCACATCTGTGCAACCTATGACTGTTTGCAAACTTACTTTGCCTTTAACACTTAATATGTAATGTTATGCCACTAGGCCCATAGAGTCTCTCAATCCAAACAATATCAGAAGATGGAGTTTGGTGAAGCGAAGTATTGTGTGTGATCATGAGGGTTGTTGTCCTTATCAGCATTGCCGTCATTGCAGTCAGTTTCTCTCGGTGCATATTCCTCAAGTGTTCATCTTTGAGGAAGAGTGTACTAAAAGATTGCACTAGGAGCTGAATTATCTGCAATGACCTCCCCCTCTTTAATGAAATGGACCTGGTGAAGCTCATGAAACCTACAGTTACAGCATAGTTGTTGGCAATACAAATCTGATGTACCAGGCTCCACCAACAGTGAAACATGCTATATACTTAAGACATAAAAATGAAAGAAGTGAAAAAAGAGTGCTAGAGTGATTCAAATAAAATGCAGGAATATTGCTCTGATAACCTTAGTCAGACATCCCACGACCCGTTCAAAATACATGTTTTAAAAGATCTTTAAAATGTATTAAAACTAATGCAGCTTTAAACTGGATTAACATTTCTGTAGGTTAGAAACTTGATGGAAACAACATGCATAATGTGAGTGCCCAACTCACCAAAATATCTAGTCGTTTTTAGACATTTTAATGCTTAAATGTGACATGCTATACCTCATGTAGCTACTTTCTCCTCGTAAACTTATTTTGACCTCTTATTCACTTTCATTCAGCATTTTAAACAGCCCTCTCTTGGTATAATGAAGGCCCAGATTCTTCCCTCGGCCTCTCTCTGGCTCCCAGTTGCTCACGTATGAACCCTGACACATGACTTTCTCTGCCTCCCTTTTCCTTCCTTCTTTAGCACTGATTCTCAACGAGGATTACATTCACTTAACCCCGTGGAGCACTCAACACCCTATATGATCATGTTTATATCTCAAGCACAGCCTGAAGTCATTAACATATTACCATATTATGTTATTGCTTCTCCCCCTGGGTATTGCTCAGTGCTGATGTTTTTAGTCAAGAGGTTGTAAGTTATTCAAACACCACTGTTTAGAATATTTTGCAGTATTTGAATGAAAGCCAGCACATAGGAACACGCAGCACAGCCATGAATCATATGATATTCACATAGCTGCTTTTATAGTCCCTGCAGAAAGACCCAGCCACACTCATAAACTCCCACTACGACATGTTTATCATCATAAAACCAAAGGGAGAGTTAACAGAGATTGAGCACATTTATGGCTCAGCTTCAAATATCATAAAAAAAGAATTGATTAGCACCAGGTTTTTCTCCTGCAGGAAGTGGTGTCACTTTGCACCTGCTGAACCCAAGGTTTAGATGACATACATAAATGTTTGTGCTGGTTATTATTTCTCATTTTGTAGAGATGATAGTGGGGGTCACAATACTGTATATATTGTATTCGTCTGCCACTATAGTCCAGACTGAAGTAATTTAACAACTATTGGATGGATTGCTGTGAAATTTGTTCCAGGTATTCATGGTTCCTAGATAATTAATCCGAGTGACTTTAGTGATCCAATTACTTCCTCTTGCTCCACCATGAGGCAGCCATTTGCGGTTTGTGGTTACTGTTGGATCGGTCATTATAACATTTGCTAAAAACGTGTTGATGTTCCTCTGAAATTGTAATGAAACATTAGCTCATGACCAAATAACTGCAAAAACAATGACATTAACACCAGTGTAGCTTCACATTGTGTTCATTGATAATTAGCTAATTTTAGCATGCTAATATGTTGAACCCGAACCCCCAGTAGTACGCTGCAATTGAAGCCAATGTTCATGGTGGCAAACCAAATTATAATTAGGTTATTACCGTTTGTCCATTTATGTTATCGCTTTGAGAATTCGGGATATGTTTTTCTACCCAACATTTAAAGTTTTTTGTTTTCATGCACCACTGATCCGATTTCATAGGAATAAACTTGGGCCCAGTCTCTAATGCTGTATCCACATCTCAACATCAGTGATTTAACTAAATGTAAAAGTGTTCCATGTGCGCCCTAAACATCAGTATGTGAGCATGCTTTGTTGTGGTGTCTTGTTTCACTTTTTTCAAACATCAAGCTACTGGTAACGAGCACTGTTGTATTGATTGGATCCCAGTCACTTCTAAAGGATGATTCATTGGTGCCGACTGTAGGGCGTCTTTGAGTCCTATATTAACCCATACGTGATATTGTTGAAGCTGCAATTTGGGTCAAAAGGGGTCAGCCATACGCAAGGCCGGTAAACGTTGGGTTAATCTTAGCTCTTCCAGATGTACCAGCCAACTCAATGGATCTGCGAAGGCTCCACTCGGACTTCCACAAAACGTGATCTATTGTTCATCTGTCAGCGGCGCCGTGATATATTCTATCCTACACTCGTGGACAAAACATACCCCGGCGATTATACAAGCGGGGCCATTCGCCCTGCAACAACGCCAGCCCGGTGACTGTGGACACCAGGCAGCTTGACCCCGGGGTCTCGCACGCCTTTATTTCCACTGACCTCTGTTTCTTTTACCCCCCACTGAACCTAAAACCTCTGTCCTTCCAGCTCCCCCTCATCTCCCTGCCTTCTTCTCCCACACACTCTTCACACACATACAAATAAAGAAATGGGCCCCCTTCAGTTTATTTTATTAGCACTTTGAAACCCGGGCCTTTTACAGGGTAGTGGAGGGAGAAAAAAATAATAGGTAGGGGCTTTAATTAGGAGAGTTATTAGGGCTCAAATAAAACAACGGGGTCAGAGAGAAGCGCTGGGTCAATTGGGAGTGTGTGGGCTTTGATATGAGGACTTTGTCATCTTTGGATTCAACACTCATATCCTCTGAAAAGTACAAAGCTTAGGGTTACTCTGAAGAGCTTAGTCGTTGTGCAAGGAAGTGCACACTTTCCCTGTTTGGAGTGGCCGGAACAATGTCTTTATGAATTAAGGGCTTGGATATTGGGCCGATACTGAGCCAGATACATTTTTAATGGTCCGGGCAATTCGTTGCCGCATTAAAAGGTTTAGACTTGAATAATAATAATAATAATAATAATAATAATAATAATAATAATAATAAATGACAATTCCATTAATAAGAAATACGTTATCCATGTATTTATTTGTTATATTAAGTTTGACAACATTTGTAAAGCAATGTTTAAGCCAATCTTGATCTTCCTTACACATAAAATAATGATCCAACTCACTTCAACACAGTGAGGCACACAGCCTTTTAATGACACCCTGGTATTTGATCAGTGCTGTATCTTCCCATACCGAAGCCAAGGTTTTAGACTGAAAAAGTCAGATCCATCCATCCCTATTTTAGACCTGATGGCACTTTCTACTATCTAATAGTTTACATTGCAGTAGGATGCATTCGTGCCACATGAGAACAAAATGTACAGCTGTGTGTTTGTGTATACATATGTGTTTGTTTAGTGCCAGGTGTGCCATCCCCTTCCTTTGTGATCAGCCCAACTGAGGATTGTGACAGGGAAGCCCCCTGCAATTTCCTTTACTCAACTCTTTACCGACTTCCGACTCAGTCATACCTCAGCGTACGATTCCCTTCTGTCCTCCTTCTCGTGTTCCCTCTCCTCCACTTCCCCTCTTCCTCTGGTCCTGTGTAGCCGCTCCCTTCGGCTTTCTCGTTGTTTACAAAACACACCAACTGCCTCCTCTTCCTCCTCCTCCCTCTTCTTTCACTCCCGCACATGCATGTCTTTGTTTGCGCTCATCTGAGTAGAAAATGCTTTCCAACCACTGGCGGGGCTGCAGTGTGAGACAGGAGGCCTTAAGTGGTGCTCGCCGGGGGGAGAAACAAGAGGCTCTGGATGCCGCTGAGTGCTGCAGCCGCTCCATCAAACTCCTCTGGCGGTGTAGAGGGGTGAGGGAGGGTGAGAAAGTATGAGGAAAAGGAGGGGAATCCCTAGAGCTTGGCACAAAGAGCGACTGAACGGTGGGGTCTTTCGCAGCAGGATTGCTCCTTTTGGCTGATTTACTGATTTGTATTTAATTATCATACTGACCCACAAAAGGCAAACCGTCCTGATCATTTGAAATAGAAATTCTATGTGTAATTCTTCAAATTAATGTACCTCTCTATAATTATGTCCTTTGTTCAGGGACTGCATGTGTTTTCAAGGGAAGTCATCTCAATATAAGTTGCCTAAAAGTGGTAGCCCTCCACATGTGAAAACACATGAGAGATCCCGAGATTTGGATTAAAAATAACAAACAGAAGGGCTGGAGAGCGAGGGCAATGCATTTCCCAGAATTCAGGAAGCAGTCAAAAACAATATTTGGCACAAAGGGGATTAAACCTTTATCTCTTAACGTCAGCATCAGTCACAGTCGAAAGCCACCGAGCCCCGCAGAGGGAGAAAGCAACAGACAGATGTGTGGCACAGATGTGTATGTGTGCTTATGAGGGAGAGCGTGCTGCTGGGTAAGATGTAGGTATTATAAGTGGCTTGCTCCGGGATGACCAAGTAGGTCAAGAGAATCAAGGCTGGAGTGAACGGGCTCACAAAGCTGTGTGGGGAAGGTCAAGCGTGAAATCCCTCCCTCCTTGCCGCTGTGACCCCCCAGGGAGGAGATGTGGACAAGCAGTAGGTTGTAGTAGAGTGTAGTAAAGACATGGGCATAATATGTGGCATTTGAAGCTACAGTATGAGTACATAAAAGGCCTATTTGTTGGTGAAAACTGAAACCGTTTGGATGAAACAACCACCTGTACACTTACACCAAGAAAACTCAAACAGGTAAAACATTGAGTAAAATACTTTTTCTATAAAACAACATCAACAAAGCAGTTTTAGTTTTATGTGGATTTGATTTTTAAAAGACAATGATTTAAGGTATTTTTTATGAATGTTTCGAGGTTGTTTCGAGAAACTAGCGTTTGCCTGAGCATGCAAACTCCAGCCTTGTTAACAGCCTGACCTCGGGCTCAGAAACACATTTGTCAAATAAATTTGGGATTGGTTCAGTGAACTTCCCAACACCCTGAGGAAAGTTTCTGATGTCCAAGCCGAGGCTGTATGAGTGCTTGCAGTTTAATGAGCTCTCAGTGTGGGCATCTCTTGTTATAAGGTAGTTTAATTGCAGTCATCAGGTGTTTTTCTGAGGATACGACTATAAAACTGACCACATGTTCAGGAAGAAATGCATTTATGCGCAGCAGGTACATCTAATGGTGCACAGATGCTACTCAGTGTATGCATGCATGTGTGTGTTTGGCTGTTTAGGATTGTCCATGTGTGACTACTCATGTCCATTTAAGTATTTGCAATGTGTGTACATACTGGTATAGTGCTTGCAGTGTCAGTAATTTGTGTGTGCCTTGATTTATTTGAACAATGAAGTGTATATTGCTAGATTGTGAAATATCCTCCACCTGGTTAATATCCTGACCCATCAAAAGCTGTGTTGACTATTAACCTACCACGTTTATGCATTACTTACAAAGTGGCCAAACCAGTTTTCTCATTTAATGTCTTTGAGGCTTTAAACATGTCTCTGCTAAAGGTAAATAAATACTTTACATGTTTTATATTGAAGTAATAAGAACATCTTTTGGGTTGTTAAAATACCCCTTGACTGAATGAACCATACGACCAAACTAGGACCATAATACATTAATTAAACCATTTGTAAACTTTATTTAATGGTTTTAGCCACATTTAAAATGTTAGAAGTAGGGATCCTTCACATCATAACAACATGATTACTGACCTTATGATAACAAATAAAGTTACAACGTATACACACCTTACCAAAAAAAGATCCATTATAAGAAAGTAGTACCAACATTTGAGCTGCGTGATTTGTGTGTGTGTGTGTGTGTGTGTGTGTGTGTGTGTGTGTGTGTGTGTGTGTGTGTGTGTGTGTGTGTGTGTGTGTGTGTGTGTGTGTGTGTGTGTGTGTGTGTGTGTGTGTGTGCACGTGTGTGTGTCTTTGTGTGAGAAAGTGAAAGATTCCTACATGTGCGCCCTGCAGTCTGATGGCTCATCCGGTCACACCCCGTCGCCTTCATGTCACTGCAGCACAGCTACTGCTTTTTCTCGCCCTCTCTCCACCTCAACGCCCGGCAGCAGCGGCGACACCCCCATCTCCACTCCCCCTGCACTTCCGTTCCTCTTTCTCCAAACACTTAGAGTGTCTTATTAATTTTAGCGTTGATGCCAATTATTCACATTCTTGATCAGCTGGCTGATCACTTTCTTTTCTTCAAGTCTTTTTAAAAGAATGGGAGACACACACACACACACAGACACACACACAGACACACACACACACACACACACACACACACACACACACACACACACACACACACACACACACACACACACACACACACTTTTGTGTCACAATAGAGACCTAGAGACTCCAACATAGTTGAATCCGTTGTCTATCATGCAAGCATATTTAACCTTTTCTCTCATGTGCTGCCTACAATAATTGATGAATCTGATTAACCTCTTTTGATCAATGAGAATAAATGATGTACAATCTGGGGACTGTACAGGAAAAATAGAAAATGACGCTTGTGGAGCCATTGTGACTGATTAGCTGGCTGTCTAGCAGGTTAGTCATTAGCTTACAAGCTACAGTAGTTAACACATAGACCTTGGGCAGATAATCGCTTTTTTCAGTTTCTTTTTTTAAATCCACACTTAACTACAATCCTCCTCATTTTTGAGTCAGTGGCTATGTTTTACTGTATCTGTATTATCATCTGGCAGCTGTTTTTCTGTATGAAACCCTGATGTACGGTTATTTGTTCAATGGAATTAGCTCATTTGTATTTAGACCCACCCTTGTTTTTCCAGGATAGGGCCTCTGTAATACCTAACAAAGGAAATAACTACTCAGGATTAAATGAAATCATGACTTAAAGTCAGAATCAGGAAGTATACATTGTGACTGTGCAGGGCGGGAAAAATTACAGCACAACTGAACAAAAAATAAAGACTTCAATGAATCATTGTCATTAATAAACAACTGAAAACGTACCTCCTCTTTGCCTGCTTGAGGTAATTAAGCTGCAACACGCCTAATTACTAAACTGGCCTCTTTTACAATGATACATCATCATCATCACAAAGACAGACAATACATGCGAGCAGAGAGATTGATTTCCCTTGTGAGGAAAGGTGTTGCTCTGCTTCGGGCTCAGATAATCAATGACCAGTGAACTATTTTAGCTTTTGATTGACAGCTTGTAAGTGATGACTTAGAGGTTTCCTTTAACACGCTGTCCAGGAGAATAATGCTGCTGTCATGGAAGAATGTCTTAGTGAGTTTTTGGTGTTTTCCCTTTCTTGAATTTAAAGTTTGGGTTGCTCTTAAAGTGTTGAGTGTCCCGTTGGGTTTTTGGATGGCTTTGAATTTATTATAAGAGAGGAGAAGTTTCTTATATGTCAACAGCCTGTGTGCTCCAATGTGAATATTTAGCAGGATTTCAGAAACTGTAGATGCTTAAAGGTTGGAGTACAGGTTTCCAAATCCACTTTTCTCCAATTTCTGTCATGTGCATACCTGACGAGAAGATTCTTTGACATTATGTTACAAACGATTCTGTCAAACAGTGTTTGAGGAGACCTTAATGCAATGCTTAACTGACACCTGCCAACCAAGTATTTGCTGCGCCATAAGTTGTTATTTAATTAAATTGTCTTCTTTGTGAATGAATACAATGTGGGTGGAAGGCAAAACAAAAGTGCCCAGTCAGATTCAAACAGAGGGACGTATCAGTTACGACTTAAGACCAGCTGGTACGATGTGTCCTCCGAACACTTCTGAAAGAAAATGTTTATGGCTGTTTTTCCCATCACCCCACTTAAAGGCTGCTGTCATAAAGAGATTGCAGGAAAGCAGTTTCTGGATATTTTGTTCAACAACAAAAAAGAGTGAATATTGTTTAAAGGAAAAACGTTATTAATGATGACAGACAGTATGCAAGCGAAAGTACACTTTTATTCCAAAAAACTAAAATGATCAAACATCTCCCCTTTTTTGGGAAATATTTGTGGCACAAACTGTTATTGAAACACAACCATCTGCGAGATTTAGCTTTAGGAATGGCATATACTACTTTTTGGATATTCAACAGCTCACAATCTGAATTACAGTACTCACATGGACGAGCAGCTTGAAGGCAGTTAAATATTAAAATTGAAGCAATATGCATGTATTTTGGAACTGATGAGCGTAAATATAGATAAATAAGACTTGGATTAAACTTCACAAGTTGTGCAAGAGTTTGTAAAGTGATGTTTTTATTTAGTAGTGCTGTTGTTAATCTTGGCCTCCGTTAACTTCAATTCGTCCTTTAGGAACACTACTTGAGTAAATGTACTTTTTTCCCCTCTCCATGTGCATACAGTCCGTTTGAGAGTGAAAGTGTGTATATGTGTATTATAGAGCGGGAGGCGGGCTTGTTGGTGTAGGGGGTCAGCGGGCAGAAAGACGGTGGGCCGAGCCAGGAGCCGCAGTCCCTCCCGGGGGTCAGGGCAGAGAGGATGAAACCTGTCATTAGGGAGGTGAGGGGAAGAAAGCTCTCAGCGGGGGAGGGCATTGTCCTGGGGGCGGGCGGGTGGGATGGCTCTTTAGTGCCTCAAATAACACGGCCCCCGGCGGCCATTGTCACGGAGTGAAAGGTCCCAATGGGGGGGTCACAGGGGTGAGGGGGCAATTCTGAGCATTGGTCAGTGGGAGAAAGGAGTCTGTGGGTGAGGATGGTGAGTGAGTCAGGGGAGGTGGGGGGGCTTTTATACAGTTGTTTTCCTCTTCTTTGTTGACAGCTCATCCAGAACTTGGTTCCTCCTGAAACCTCAATGGATTCATCGTGTGTGTGTGTGTGTGTGTGTGTGTGTGTGTGTGTGTGTGTGTGTGTGTGTGTGTGTGTGTGTGTGTGTGTGTGTGTGTGTGTGTGTGTGTGTGTGTGTGTGTGTGTGTGTGTGTGTGTGTGTGTGTGTGTGTGTGATTTGAAATCACACCTCAGATATTTTTGTCATGCATCATTTCTGTCTCTTTTGTCTTTGCATGCAGAATGCACGTTAGCAGGTTTCTGTGTGTGTTTCCTCGCCCTGCAGTGGGGGTGTATGAGTGTGCAGGTTGAATAGCAAAGGTTGACATCTATGCCGGAGCTCAGTGCAGAGTCAGGACCTTTCACTCGTACGAAGTGTTTTAAGGGGATGGGTCACACAGATAATGGGGAACCCGAGAGAAAAGACCAAAGACCAAAGCATCCCTCTTTACTGGAGGTCGTGGACAGAGCCTTTGACGGCCTGTCACTCCTCTGAGCACCGCACAACAACTAGGACACAATATATCTCCATGACAGCTTAAGTTAGAAATTGAATTTGCAAGCGATACAGCTGCAGGTTTAGGAATAGTAAGAAAGTGTGCGTGCATAGAGTTTTTGAGTAATACATAGATTACTACATTTTATTTATTAATTGTTAAAAAATATATAATTTCTTTGTAGTAAATAGTTCATTTCTGACATGAAAACTTAAATTATAATGTAAAATGCAGACAAAACATTGATTGCAGCTGTTTTTTTAAGACAAAAGTACCTATTAATATCTCAGTTTTTTTATTGTAATACTGCATTTTTACTCTTCATTAAAACAAAACTGAAAAGTACTATTTTTAAACACTTTATTCAAACAACATGCAATCCTGCTAACTCTGTTTGGACTAAAGGATCTGGCTCTTTGCTAATGATGTATACTTTACTTTATACGCCAAAGCTGTTCCCACAGCCAGAGCAGCTAATAAACTGATAAACTGGACCAATTACTGACTCCATTAGAGGGCTTTCATCCAATCCCAATGCACTGATGACTTTAGAGGGCCAATAAAACTGCTAGGTTGTGACCTTAACGTTAAGGGACCTTAACAGAACGAGAGGGGACAGACAGGGGTCAACAACATCTCACACTTGTCAGACCCCAGTGTGAAAGTGTGTTTACATCTCTTTTCTGCATCAATACTGTTGGCAGTGAGGAAAATTGAATTGTCAAAATGTAAGAAAGGGAAATGAAACATATAAAAGTAAATGAACCGTTTTGTTCATTTTAATTTGTATCCATTTTATTGTGGATTCATTCAGTTTTTCACTTTGCATTTTGACCTTTTAGTTTCTACTAACCGTTTTTGATATTTAGTATTTATATAAAAAACATGTATGTCTGAAAGATGGGTTCTTTGCTTTGGGATCAATATTCAGGCTTTTAGGGCTATTTCAGGTTCACAGTGCAGGTTATATTTGTCTGTGTATATAAGTGCCCCGTTGTGGCAATGGAGTACATAAAAAACGATATGCTTGTTTGATTAAACAAATAGTGAAGAACTATTCAGGAGAACCCGATGCTTATTTCTTTATTACAACTCTGAAATATTTCAAGAACAGCTCGAGTCAAGTCAAATCAAAATGTTGAAAAGCCACAAACTTAACACATTTTAAACATTTTGTTTACAGTTTTAAAAGGACAGGAAAAGCAAAAGAAAAGGAGTGAGGCAGCAGTTTGTTAAATTGTGTATTGCAGGTTTTTACATTGTGTATTGAAGACATAAAGGGCTACATTAGGGAAGTGAAGAAATTAGCAACAGGCCTCATTGAGAGGCCCAAAACTGTTACAACCCGCATTGGAGGGAAAAATAGTGACGAGGAGGAGGAGGAGGAGGAGGAGGAGGAGAAGGAGGAGGAGGAGGAGGAGGAGGAGGAGGAGGAGGAGGAGGAGGAGGAGGCTGGCCTAATCACTTTCCCTGCTGACTTCACAGGAGGGAGGGAGGTAAAGATCACAGCTCCACCAGCACATTGCAGCCGTCCTCCTCTCCTCCCTCTTCTCCTCCCGGCCTTTTGAAGGAACGCCCGGGGTGCCTGCTTCCCTCCCTTGGCCCGCTGGGCTATTGAAGGAGTGATGGATGGCTTCATAAGGAGACAAGATCCATCTCTCATTCACCAAATCTCTCCGTCTTTAAACGACTCATTCATTTTCTGTCTTTCTCGCCATCTCCTTTCTGAAGTCAGTGATAACAGAACCCACTTTTTCTTTTATGCTTCATCTAATTTTGATGGTCCCCTTCGATCTTTCTCTTTCTTTCTTTCTTTCTTTCTTTCTTTCTTTCTTTCTTTCTTTCTTTCTTTCTTTCTTTCTTTCTTTCTTTCTTTCTTTCGTTCTCCCGGATGGAGGAATGTTTCCCTCTCTGTCTCGTTCCCTCACTCTTTCCGCCTGAGGCTTGGGACAGATGTGAAGGCCTTCCTTTCCCAGCATTCCCTTGGGATAGTATGGACAGGTCTTAACACCCTCTTGCAGGAGGGGGGAGGGTGAGGGGGGTGGCAGTTTGTTGTCCGAAGGGTCACGTATTGGGAGTCAAGTGATGCATAAGTAATGCTTTGTTTGGACTGATCTGGGGGAAGGAATTTACTGGATTTGCCTGTAATTGGGTTATTTTCCTTTGAAACGGCTCATGAAACAAAGATCGGGGAGGGGAAAAAGGTCAATGCATCATGGGAACTATTATTATAGTTGGTCAGAAACTTACAAATGTACAATGATGCATCAATCAATGCAAAACGATAAAACTGTAAATCAAATAAGTATACAATTTCAAAAGAGTAACCCTGTTATTGGGAGAATTCAGGTACGAACGTGCGGTAAATTCAATGTAATGTAAAGAGAAGAGGCTGATAAAATTAAATCCTTTATTTTTTTGTGTGGAGTGTCTGGATTGACACCTATAAATCTTAATTTCACAAAAAAACTCATGCTTTACTCTGCATACTTTGTTTTTCCTTTTCTGTTCAAATTCTTCTTAGTGCACACGCACACATGTTTTTATGCATGCAGCTGAACTACCCTGTACACTAAGCCGAACAACTTCACAATGTTTAACATTTCTCTGTTTGTTTGCCAATGAAGGGATTCAGTTAATGTGGCATTAAAAAGAAGCTGTCACGGCAGACTCGCTGCTGTGATCAGCTGAGAATCCATCATACAGTGAGGGAGGTACTATCCACAGAGGAAACAAAAATACTAGGAAAGGACCTGGTTTTGGAAAAGGGATCAATAAGGTTAACTAAATGTAATTTATTTGCATTGGAGCTGTATAGTACTGCCTTACCTGCTTATCTGTTCAGCTCTTATGATGATTCGATAATGCGTGCTTGATAAAGTGCACAGAAAACCAAAGAGATGTATTATTTGATCCACTGGGATGTTACATCATTATATAATTGATGCATTTTTCAGAAAAGTTTGCCTAGGATGTCTTTTAATTCTTTCTTTGAAGAAGAACTTTTTATTTTACCTAAGTTTGTGTTTACAAGCTGAGCCAAAAAGTAAAATCTAGGCAGGTGACTTAATTTACACATCACAAAGTCTGTGTACAAGTATCAAGCATGTACCTTCCCGGTGCTCGGAGCAGGCTGCTGGTTATCCTCCTCTTCCTCCTCAGGCTGCTGGAGTGACAGCACACTGTGGCCGTGCTTTGAGGAGCCATTCAGACCTCGCGGCCTCGGAAGCACAGGCGTGAAAATTGGCTACATTTAATCAGGCACGGTGGAGGATTTAGAGAAAAGGATCAAGAGAGCTTTGTCTAAATGGATTGGCTACAGTTTAGGGGTCCACCATCAAGTTATACCTAGTTAAAAGCACATCACTCGCTAACAATATAACTCAAACCACATGGCACCTCCCTGAAATGGACCCGCTTGGATCTTTATTCCACATTTTGAAATGGAAAATATGTTAGTTCTAAAAATGAAGTTGCAAGGTATGTCTACTGTGTCTCTGATTTATGACTACTGGAAAGGACACGTTAAACTCATAGACACTTTGATGGTAAAGCTTCATTGTTTTCTTGTTAGCTCTTTATGATTTGTATAGTGGTTTCCAAAATCAAAATACTTGAATACAACCATATCTAGAACCAAATACCATTAAACATAACTTTAACTTTTGTAAAATATGTTAAAAAAAACAAAGCTGTTCTATATTTTTTCTAAGTTATGATTCGGCGACCAAATTTGTGCAGTTAGACTAAAAGATGATCTTGATAGATTCTTCGGTCAATCATTTCATCCATGTTCAAAAAACAGAAAATTAGGAAATAAATCATCTTTTGTGCGTTGGAGGTACATCAAATGACTCACACACACAGTGGGACAATTCTTTCCATCTCTGTACATTAGAATTTCAAGCTTACGGCCATGGCAATTTTTACCAATACAGTAAAGCCATACAAGACGGAGGCGACATTCAGAAAAGGGCCAGTGCAGTCAAACAAAGCACTAAATCAAGTGGCTTGACACATGCTCACAGACAGTTTGCCGTTTGTCACAGCGCCTGAATGGAACTAAAAGCAAAGTTGTGGACGCATCGGGCTGATCGGCATTGCTCAGATACTGCACAAGAGGCCTTTTCAGACAGCTGCAACACTGATTACATTGTGTGAAGGCCAATCAAAGGGGAAAATGACGAGAGCAGTCATGCCGGACACACACAATGCACAAATGGCAGTGGTCAGATGGTGGAGGAGAGAGAGATTATAGAGATGGATTTTGGGCTACAGGGTCACATATATGGGAAACTTTCACAGTAAGCATACAGTACATCACGTAAACAGCTTTGTTATACCGAAGTAAGTTTGATTCCATATGTTGAACAAAATACTGGAGCTTCTTTTGTTGAATGGCCATCGGCTTACAAGTGCAAGCAAATGAACAGAGTTGAGCTGTGTTTGATTTCATGAAAAAAACGTTCATTTAGAATATGTTCATGCAACTATGTTAGATTATCACATTTAGTCTAAACAGATCAAACATCTTCAGATAGTTGCGATAAATATTGCAACCTGAACAACTACTGATGACTATATCCATCCCATAAGTTACTTACTCAAAGTTGTAGCTCTTATGATGGTTGCTTTTTTCTTCTTTTTTTTAACAAAATGAAGAAATTTTAAAGGGACAGTTCACCAATTTACTGCCATTGGTGTGTTTCAGTTGGGGGGAAATGGCCAAACTGTTCCTTCCTGTAGGTTGTGCAATGGTCAACGCTTTGAACACACCGTTAACTTTGTAAACATAAAGAGATGCACGTGTTTAGGTTGAGGAATAGATCACTGTTAAGACAAAATAGGTACATTTGTCAAGCAACAAACATACTGCACTTAATTTAGATAACTAGCTTACAATAAGTAAACATATTAAGTTTTGGTTTCACAGGGCAGATAAACAGCTCTTTCTTGGCTGACATGTCTCAAAGTCTGGACAAATAAAACTAAACAAAAGTGAGAAATGGATGTAGAGCCCAGATAAAAACAACCCTTATTGCCGCTAACAAGAAAGTTACATCTGCCCGAGCTCCAAGTTTAGTACAGATGGGTATTTGGAGGCAGGTGAGACTCCAAACACAGAGGAAATGTTATTTACAGAGACGTAAAATACACTCGACACCACGTAAACACAGAGTCAGGGGGCAAATGACAGAAACACATGGCCCTGACACTCTACTTGCTTCTCTCTGAAGTATCTTCCTCTCTGTTGATGAGACCAATGATGATGCTGGTATTGATAGCCAAGTACATGCTGTTCACTAAAACATCACAATCTCTCAGTTGTATCTTTGCTATGTGAACGATGTAATGACGGGATTGTTAAAAAAGTCAGTATTCCATTTATTCGTTGCACACACTGTCTGCTACCTACATATCAAGCATCATTTTGATTATGTGCCTCAGAGAAACCCAAAAGAGTGTTTTTGCCTCAAATGCATCCCAAATGGAAATCAGTGTGTGTGTCTGCCATGTTTGTGTGTGTGTGTGCGTGCCCGTTCATGTGTGGGAGGGCTGCTAGAACAGGGGATTTTTTGTGTCGGGGAAGAGAGAGGCTTGGGCACTTCATCTTCTCTTGTGTGCACTGCCAAAAAGGGCAGAGGTCAAAAGTCAGGGCGATTGGAGAATTCCGCGCTGCATGCCGACAGATCGGGTTTCAAGCGTGGGGGAGGGTCGTGGATCGCCCTAGAGGGATAGGTGCTTGCGCATGTGTTTGTGTGCGTATATGCATATATACATGTAGGTGCTGTGAGCGTGCGTGTGCATGTGATGGGCCTGCGTGTGCAAAAATATGTGTTTATGTGTGAGCTTGTTCGGGCAGCCCTTTTTTTAAAACATCTTTTTGCAGCTTTAGTGCTCAGAGCATTTGGAACTTTCTCTTGATGTTTACTGCTTTGTGGGAGTCATTTGGAGGAGACTCGCCCATCATAAGGCAACAGCTAAACTCCCCTGACCTCAATGTCACATCGTCCGCAGTTGAAAGACATCTATTCCAAAAATGCTTTAGATCCATTTTGGACCGTTTGTCAGACAGGAGCTTTGAAACCTGTCAATTGTAAAAACCGAATTGTTTCTCTTATCAAATAACTTGTGTAAGATCACTTCTGTTGTATGGCTTGTCTTATTTTCCGTGTTGTTTTTTGAAAACTGAGTCATTCTTGTTGGATGTGACACTTTGATTGCTCAGATTATACTGTATTCTGTCTAATGACAACAAAGTATGTTTAAGTATGGCTAAGGGATCAAAGCCCTCCTTAACTGAGCAGGATAAGAGAAGATAGATCTCAGCCATGAATGCTGAAGAGTATGTCCCTGTTGTTTTAGTGCCCGAAATGGCTTAACGGTCTCACAAAGACTGCACAAATCATGTATCAAACAATGGTTCAAACCGTTTCATTTAAAAATGTTTCAGAAAGCTGCATTCTTACTAGTAATTAGAAACTTTAAGAGTGATCACCGACTAAGCTGTCTCTTCATAACCAACAAAAACCTTTTAACAACTTACTTGGTAAGAGTTTAAACTGTCGACTCAGCCGCAATCAATCCGGGGAGACACATCCTGGGTTTAAACATTTAGCAGAAGGTTCAGTCATTCAAATGGTTTCAGATGCAAAGGAGTACAGACCTCAGCGACTAGCAGTTCCCTTTGTGGCCTTTGTAACTGATCATTAACGAACATGTGCTCCGGGCCTCCGCTGGCTCCCGGGGAGCCCGGACTGATAACCACAGCTGTGTTTCTATTGTGCTTACCCGCGGTGCCGAAAAATAACACAACACCCCAGCTCTGGCTATGTGCTGGAATTTATTGTATTTACTTTCCAAAGCGTAAAGAACCAAAGGTTGAAACAAATCTGCAGTTGGTCCGGCAAGTAGGAAACATTGAGGATAACGAGAGCTTTTGTAAAACTGAAAAACAGGGAGTGATTTATGTTGGTGTGACTAGGGGTTTCTTTAGGGATGATGATGTTACATGAAAACTGAAGAGGCTAAAGGAGAGGTCGTGTGAACAGAACTGAGACATTTAACTGTAAAAGACAGATATTCAATTAAAGCCTTGATCTTGGGACATGTCTTGTAGATATTTGTTTATTATATCAGAACCTTTGAGATTTTAGATACATTTATAAAACACACTTTTACACTTTTTGATTCTGGAGCTCCTTGCAGCAGATCTATGAACTCCCTAAAAACGAAAATGCTATACATTACAATAAAAGCTCTTTGTCAGCTGTTTCAATGTGACAAAGAAAACTGCGCAGCTCCCTCATGACGCTGGCTTTGACTTATACCCTGCCTCACAATATGTGTATTGTGAAATTATGCCTTTGGCACTTTGCGGTTTTTGTGGTTTTTGCGGTGGGCAGAGGAAGTGCCATACTTTGACTGTGCACAAGCAGATCCAGAACAATTAATCCTCTCTCTGTGCCCTTCGTTTTTTTTTAGGGGAGAAATTGGGGTCAAAGAATCTGTTAAATCACACAGAAAAAGTATTGTATGCGAGTGTATGCAAATTCATTTAACCCCATAACAAGCCAGCTAGTGGGCATCACTCATTACAAACTCAGGCTTGTGCAGCCAAATATGTTTTATGAACAAATTCATATTTCAGTTTACTGACAATCTCAATGTTTTGGGGAAAATGTCTATAAAACGATGCACAGGAAATTCAATCTAATTAAATATTTATATTAAATTGAAAGGTGCAGCCACAAAAAAACATAACTTGAGTCTTGATTTTAACAAATGTTTTGTATTATATCGCTAAACCTCAATGAAGAGTTGGAAACTAATTCACAATATACGTCAGACAGTCCGACAGTGTAGAGGGAAAATAGTTTTACAACCTTAACCTAAGGTATGCTCATACTTAATATTGGCACAAACATCTGCACACTTGCATGAATATACAAATGTTCACTAGAAAATAAGATGGTGACCTTACAAAAAGAAGAAGAGGTCCTTTGTTTGTGGTATTTAGCTGAACAAAGAGAACTTTTTTTTAAATGATGTGTTTGAATAAAAAAAAATTGCTGCAAGAGCTTTAAAATGTTGCTCTTTTAGTTCATGCGTAGTTGTAGTGAGTGTGTGGACACGCCCAACGGAGTCGGCCCTTGCAGCCACACGGATGCAGCAAGAGTTAACTAGGCTTTACTGGAAAATGGTACTCCTGTGATTCAAAATCAAAGCAACAGTGGCCAATATATACTAACTATTGGTGCATGAAATAAACCAAGTTTCACATTTCTTGATCTCACATTTCCCATATACTGGAACAAAATATGATCTTTAATTGGACCTACCCTGCTTGTAAAATGCTTTTATCTTTCAAAATCCACACCCATGGACTATAAGACAGTTTTCTTTTGTAAATGAGGCTTTATTCAAAACTATTTCAGACTTTAGAAAGCTCCTCCAGAGCCACAGAAGACTTTACACAACTGTTTTCACAGGCTCAGTATTACTCAACAGGGCCAGTAAAATTACCTTAAAGTGCAAGAGACCCAGAGCCCTTTTAAAGGGGAAACAGTATGTTAGGGGGTTTTAAATTCTGCAAACAGTATTGCAACAAAAACAAAAAGTAAACACACTGGAACATATTTACGAATGTGCTTAATGTCCATTTGTTTTTGTTCAAATGTATTTATATGACATTGAATATCAAATTTTCCACCAGTTTGACACTCCTAACACTAGCAGGAACATTGTTTCGAAGCTACTACTACTCACACCAGCACCTGTGCTCATGTTCAAAAGCATGGACATGTTACTCGCACACTCCTGACTTCCTTTACCTCTTCCTGTTCATGGGGAAGTTGTCACTTTAAAAGCCCCTGTCCACTCAAGTCTTTTAATAGTATCAGATCCTTTACTGCCCCTTTCATGCTCTGCTCTATTTTTTTTCTTTTTTTTTGGACATGGCCAGGGATCATGAAAGAGTGCAAACGAGTCATTGATGGATCCGATGGAACAGTGTAAACGTTGGGCTTGACCTCCTCCCTTCCTCCACTCCCCGGCTGTTTGAGCAGAGTGTTCGGATCAGGACCGACTCTCAGGCCCTAATGGAGGCAACTCATTTCGAAGCTGGCTCGTATCTTTGATGCCTTCCCCGTTAACAAAGCGTCCTTTCTATGACTGGGTAAGAATTGGCCAGCAGGGTTCCTGCGAGAGGGGAAATGTAAACGGGGGATTAGCTGGACTAATGGCCCCAACTTGTCATTGATGTTAATTAGCGTTAATTAGGACCCCTTCATTTAGCCGGTTGGACTGAAAGGCGGAGGCGAGCTGCTGGTGTTTTTGCAAATTTCCTGGCTCATGTTTGTGCACAAATTCTCATGCACACTTTTTTCACACTCTCACACACAAGCAAGAGCTCTCTCGTTAATTTCAGCGTCTTGTTGTTGCTAGTACTCGTACGCTGACGGGTTCCTTCTGTTTGTTCTTTGCTCGTTGTCGGAGACCATTTGCTCTCCCCCCACAATGGCTCCCTTTCACTGGGTTTGATCTTTGCAGCTATTCAGCCTCCTCTTTTCTAGTGGTCAAGAGAAGAAACCACCATTTCACCTCAACTCTTTGCACAGCCTTTAAGCCAGCCTTACCCCCTCCCCCTGCCCATGTGTATGCTTGTGAATCCACTGATCCAGCGGGAATGACAGTGGTAGGATTTGGGAACTTTTGCTTCCAAGGTTCCTCCACTGAGACATAATCGGCCACTTTGTTGTGTCGGTTAACCCCGTATTGTCCTGGAGGCCCCTTAAAGCTCTGATGCCATTTAGCCTGCTAGTATCTCCCCCTCTATGCTTGTGGTGACAGCTTTGTGCAATATGTACATATGCAAACACACACACACACACACACACACACACACACACACACACACACACACACACACACACACACACACACACACACACACACACACACACACACACATTTAGGAAACGTGTGACCCATACACATGCACACAAAACACAGAGAGGGCATGTCCTGCACGCTACCTGAGCCTTGTTTTTACTTTGACATGCACGGCCACCCCTTCCACTGGGCTCACTCTCAGGCTTGCTGTCCCAGCAGGATTCAGTGGTGTGAAATGGGGGGCCCACAGCTTGCTGCTGGTGGGAGTTAAGAGAGAAGAAGGGGGGAAGAAAATGCTTCTTTCTGGCCAACACCTGGTATCACTTTATTAACCCTCGGCTGTCTTGACCCCTGAGAGCCAAGGAACAGCAGGGCCAAAGGGGGCCGCAAGGGAGTGAGAGGTGAGGGGTGGAAGAGGAGAAGGGGTGCAAGGGGTGTATGGACGTCACCGCGCAGCCTTTGAAGGGGGAAGCAATGCCCCCACATAGGAGCCCCCGCGATGACTTTACCAGTACTGTGACCCCCCTTGACCCTGACACCCCCCCTCTGCAGCTGCTGGTTCCCATTGGCCCACCATGGGCCGCTGTGGCGAAGGGGAAGAAGGAATGAACGGAGGGAAGGAGAGCAAAGGAAAGAAGGGAGAAGGACGGGGAGCAGCAAGAAGGGGGCCATGCAAAAGGTCAACTGTTGGTCAGAGGTTTTTATTGGGAGTGCTGAAGGGAGGGAGCGGGAGTGGGAGTATGCGTTAAAGACCACCGTCTGAGATTTTAACTGCAGGGAGGGGAATTTGGCCTTTTTCCACCCCTACACACGTTTAGCAGTTAGAGGACAGGCTCTGAGTAGACCTGTATGCTAGCGGCCAAACACTAAAGTACAGAGAAGTTAAGTGAAGGGACGCCCCTGGGCACTGCAGGGTCATTGCAACTTCAACAGCTTCAGTGAATGATTTTGGGGACTGCTTGTTGACGGGTGCTGCACAGCAACCAGACAGAAAAGTTGAGAGAATAACCTGACGTCACACTCAGGGTATTGAAGATCTCTTGGGTCATGTAATTACCGTTGGATGGTAGGCCTGTGGAAATTCCATCACAGAGACGTCATACTGGAGGATTAGCGCTGATCCAATCAGAGGTTACGATCAGTCCAAGGCAACTCTGAAAACCCTATATGAGCCTCTGATTAGTTGCTGGCACTGTTGATAGGGATTCATGATCCACAAATAGAACCTGTAGGAAAGAGTTAGCCCCTTTGACCTTTCATTAAAATCACCGTCAAGATGCTTGCTGATGAGTTGTTAATCTCACCTGTAATTTAGACAACTGATGCACGTTTACAGACGACGATAGGGGAGCTTTGACAAGTCAATATAATTAATAAATGTTCTGATAGTTATAGTTGGAAATGATGCAAAGGGGACTGGTTACTTATTTGGTTCAACCATCAGTCGATATTCAAACACCCCCTTTGCTCAAAAAGTGTATTTTGTTTTTGTTACTTAATTTGATCTGTG
Source organism: Eleginops maclovinus (assembly GCF_036324505.1). NCBI lineage: Eukaryota > Metazoa > Chordata > Actinopteri > Perciformes > Eleginopidae > Eleginops > Eleginops maclovinus. The sequence goes on along the minus strand of NC_086351.1, from coordinate 7,864,962 downwards.
TCCTGCACTGTGCAGAGTGTCTGACACTAAAAAGTTGCTTCATCTGTTGAAGGAGGAAAGTGTGTTTGTACTCGCCTTAAATCTGAGTTTAAGACGGGGATGTACAAGCGTAGTTTTTGGTTCAGTATGCAACTTACACAGGTGTGATGCAGAAAGTTGAAACCTCCAGCTCAAATATGCTGAGAATGAACTTTTCTATGATGTAGGAGACATTTTGTGTGTTCAACTTTTGAAAAAAAAACCAATCTTCTTTACATTACTATACACATTCATATTGGGATTGTTAAGCAGGGAAATATGTGTCGATGTGATTTCAGAAGTTTAACTGATTTGAATTGAAACACATTTGTGTGATTTAGCAGGCGCCTTGTTCAAATCACTCAGGAGCCACTTGGACACGAATGAAAACGACCCTCACTATCTCCAGTCCCTCTTCACTGAACTCCCTTGTTGCCTAATTTTTTACTGGCCTCCTTATCACAACCTGAAAGTGCACAAAGATGACATCTGTCTGAAGACACAAGTCCTCTCAGATACACAGTAATGGCCATGTCGAGTTTCTCTCTGCCAGAGAATGTGTTACAGGCTCTCTCTGGGTCGTGTTGGGCAGTCGTCCAGACTTCAGTCCACAACCAGGAAGACATTGTGAAAAACAAGGTTATCTCCTGACTCAACCCCTGCAGTGCAGAGTCAACACCGCTCTGCTGCGGCTCGCCTCGACCGGCGTGTCACAAGGGCTCAGCCTTCAGCCAGGGTCCAGAGGTTAATTTATTGCCTGATCGCATGACCGCAGTTCGGAGTAAAAATGGCAGTAAAGGTTACATTATGACGTCGAAGGAAGGGTGGAGAATCAGAGTATACTCCACTTGGTTAAGTGCATTGGTCACAGTCTGAACGCCTCATGGTTTATATGTCAGGCCTGCTTGACAACCACTGACCAAGCAGGACAGTATGTCTGCAGACGGACGGACAGACGGACAGACGGACAGACGGACAGACGGACAGACGGACAGACGGACAGACGGACAGACGGACAGACGGACAGACGGACAGACGGACAGACGGACAGACAGACAGACAGACAGACAGACAGACAGACAGACAGACAGACAGACAGACAGACAGACAGACAGACAGACAGACAGACAGATAATCATTAGTTAACTTTTTTTTTTTACTGGAAATTATGCATCAATACTGTATAGAATAAAAGATGAAAAGTAGCATACATGAATCAATACAATATTGGCATGGTAAATATCCCTTACCCTAACCATTCCCCACCACTTGGAAGATAGATAAATAGATAGAGAGATAGATAGATAGAGAGATAGATAGAGAGATTTCAGATTAGATTAGATATATGTTCCCTCTTTCTCTCTCTGTACCTCTTACTCTCTGTCTCCTTTCATCCTTTTTTCTCTGTCTCTCTTTCTCTCTGTAGGCATCTTTTTATGGAACTGACATTCCTGGAGTGGTCGAAACAGAAGCCCTTGTTTAGAGGCGAAACCCTCCCACCCTATCCCCTTTTTTCATCTTCCTAGTTTTGGAGCCCTGGGTCAAAGGTCGAGACCCCCTCCAGCTTCAGAGACATGTCAGGTCAGGCAAGCCACATAGCATTCCCTGTATAGCCCCCACCACCCCACCCTGCCCCCCCTTCACCCCAGCAAAAGGCCCGCTGCCGCTTAACAGCGACAAACCCCCTTACACAAGAGGTGTGAGTGTATGAGTAAGGGCTGAGTAAGCGTGTGTGTGACATTTTGAGAGATAGTGAGTACTAGCAATCACTTGAGGATTTTACGTTGCTGAAGGTGGTTCTTGAGATGACTCTATGTTCTGAGTATGAACAAGCAAGATTGAAACACAGAATGAGATCTGGTACCTTGATCGTTAAACATGTAATTTAATATTATCCAAGAAGCTGTTTGCAAATATAGTCATTTGAACTTTTGAAAGACTGGCTGATAGATTTCCCACAGTAAAACTGTTAAATAATAAATATAATCCACTTCCTGGAAATTGTGTTTAGTGTTATGACACTGTGATGAATCTAAATGGCAAAAGCAAATAAGCATAAGATGCTGGGTTGTAATAATAAATTGGTGATGTGTATTGATGATGTTTGTTTTTTTTACATCTGGGAATATTTTCCTGTGTGAAATGATAAATCAAAGTTTCATCTGTCAGGATTGTAAGCTATGGTTTGCTGCCATTGTGAAACTCACGCAAGCACATTAAGGAAATAATGCAAAAATAGGAAATAAATGCCATAAATTAAAGTGTAGCTGAATTAAAACTGTCAGGAAGCAATTAGGAAAACACCATAATTTCTCCAAATGGGGGCCAAAGTTGAACAGATAGCAAAATACGTGTTAAATGAAAATAACCAATTTTGGGAGTGTATCGCTGCCAAATGTTAAAGGTCACCAGACTCAGCGGGGCCTTCACTCGTGTCCTCTTTGCTTAGTCAGCAGATGCAACCAGCTCCACAATCCCACAAGAATCGACATGAGAAATGGGTTTGAGATGCACAAACAGGGCTGAGATGTAGTGCAGAGAAAATGGTGACCCCGTCCAGCAGATAAACAAATAACTAAATAAATCCTGGGGACACTGGGGGTGAGGGAAGCTACCCCCGAGGGGGTCAGAGCAGGAACAGATAAATCTCCCTTAAAGACGCCATGCCTCTCCACAGTTAACCTCTTAATCAACCCCAATCGGCCAAAGGAAACTGTGCTGACTTTAAAAAAACTTCATCATCTGTATCTGCAGTGAGTAAACACCCTCGCACATTTGCACAGTGTGACTGTAAGTGCATGAATGTGGGGTCATCAACTCCTGCATTATGACACTGTAATGCCATACAAAAAGTCCCTAAAGTTTATCATCAGTGTGTCTGAATAAGATTAAGATGATGAAACTTAAGTTACACGCCATTCACTTATTCACATGATTTATTTTTTGCACACTCACATTACTTGGTAAGCTACAATGTACTTCTTCCTTGTCTGTCCATTAGCGAGCCTCTCCAGAGCAGCTCATCAGCGCTTAACCTCCTGTGAGCACAAAAGCACCCAGATACGATCTGTTCACGGGTCATGCAAGACACGGGCAGCAGACGTACGACCTCTTAACAAACATGTCATTCTTAGCTTTGAATTTCTATTTCGGTAGCAGGTTACATACCTGCTCGCTTGATGCCTCCTTTCCTCAATGGGATCATATTTAGCAAGCAGAGCATTGCATTGTGGGCTCTGGTGTTGTCAGGCCGTCCATAAATTAACAAGCAAACCGGTGGCCTCTGCATTTCCTAGGCCATCCGGTGTGGTCATGTTTACCACCCCCTGCCCCTGCCCTGACACCCTCGTGTGTCAGTGCCTCACAGCACCAGTAGGTCCAGCCATCCATCACTGAGAAACACAAACTGGCAAGCTATTCTGTGCATTTGTTTAACTTACTTTTAGGTATGATAGTGCAAAGTTCACTGTGATTGGATGGTTCAAGGTGCAGCAGCTGAATCAGTGACAGAAATGATTTTGCATTCTTTTTCTACCTTCTTCTCATAGCTTGATCTCAAAACAAATCTGCATGATATTTTAAACTTTAATATGTTTGTTTTTTACTTGTGAAAAATAAGTTTGTAATCAAAGGCCGCAAAAGTCTATGAGGAAGACATTTTCATAGTGCAGTGTTAAGAAATACTTGTGAAAATAACAGTGGTGTAAACTCAGTAAGTACTTTTACTCAAGTAGGAGGTGCTTATCTAAGTATGTAATGTATGTCTACCCGTATGCTACTTTATACCTCTACATCTCAGAGGCACATTTTGAAGGCTATTTTTTATGATTATCTGAAAGCTTTAGTTACTTTTCACATTACAGTTTTTGTCCTCTTCCTGTCCAGTGATAAATTGAAAGATTATTTGTCCCTAGCTGGGTTCTGAAAGGGATCAAACTGAAGCTAAATAAACAATTAAAAAACCCTCTTGGATCCGCTGGAAAATGTGTCATCAGAAAGCTGAAAATAGGACGGTTTTTCTGGGCTCATTCAAATTAGAGGATTTTATAGAATATTATGCATTGCTGATTAAACTACCTAGCATACAAAGCGTAATTCAAACTAGTACAACCCTTTATTATTATTATTATTATTATTAAAAACACTAAAACCGGAGAGATGTTTCTACAGCTTTTACTTTCTTGAAACTGATTTATCCATACCTTTATCTTAGTTAGTAAAGGGTGTGAATAGTTCTCCCATCACAACAAATAACCAAAAATACCCTCAAACGTTATTGTGTGGTTCTGTCTAAATGCAGCTGCGGGGAGATTTCACAAATGCCATTTGATTTGAACTTTTTACGAGTTTTAAAAAGAGCAAGAGCTTTACTTCTTAAAGAAAACAGATTGACCTGATCACATACAATAGTAAACCTGAGGTTGATCCTCATTTAATTAACCCCTTTCTGGTGAAATTCATCATAAGCCTCAGCTGTATAGAATTACACTCTAATTATTGTACCCCAAACCCTGAGGTGCCCTTGGCCACTGGCCTACAGCTCGTGGAATCTACTAATAGCGAGTCACGGGGCTAATTGGTAGACAGGTAAGGTTACATGTGACAGCAATTAAGCCGCGCGCAGGGCCAACCTCATGGCCTCGGGCAAGAACCGCGCTGCACTCAGGACCCCTGAGTAGGGTTTTGTCTTTTAGCGCTTTCTTTCCTTTTGCAAGAAGCAGATTTGGGAATTAGCCTACAGTTCCTCTTTTTTTTGTCTTTAGATAGATTAAATTAACAGGATGTAAATGTACTGTTGTTTCGTAATTCGGCTGCTCTTGCTCTAGGTATATAAATATAGCCTCAAAATAAATCCTTATTTATCTGCCGTTTATCCTGTTTATTTAATTGTATAATGATTAGTTATATTATGTTACGAGCAATGGTAAGTGTCACGAAGTTTGTTTTGGCATTGACATGTAACGTAATCATTTGAAAAATATATTTGTTATTTATTACGGAGTTCTTGGGAATAGGTGCGGAAAAGTCCGAATTGATAGATAGATAGATAGATAGATAGATAGATAGATAGATAGATAGATAGATAGATAGATGGATATGGATAGATGGATAGATAATGTATGCATGTCCTTAAGAGAGGAAGTGTGAGAGCGTGTCTAAACACATTATCGCTTTTCAAACCCCGGTCCCATGCAGCACCGGGGCGGTGATGGGACACTCGCCCCTGGCAGCGGTGTTGTTGGAATTACCTTCACATGACAAATCAAGCCCCGATCTGGGAAAATAATCAGGTCCCCGCTGCTCTCGGTGTGGAAAGAAACCCATTAGAGAACAACACTGTCACTGTTAATTACCGCAACAGCCTTTTGTGCGCTGCCAGAGACTGTATAACACAACAAAACGACAAAATCAACACTTTCCCGACTGGTAAACGATTTAGGGAGTTTTATGGCTTGGTGAGAAGTTTGGCACCTTTTTTTAAAATTCTTTTTGCAGAACTGAGAGGAGTATTTCTGGAACATACAACATATTAATCTACTATTCTTTAAGATTGTTTTTTAGTTAACTTGTTGGCATATTTAAGGTGGAATATGTAAAGGTCTAGGTGGGGTTAAAAACATTTTGTTGATACCCAGTATGTTAGAAAACATCTGTGGGATTACATGCACAGACAGCTGCTCAAGATTGATGGCAAGGCAATGCTGCATGGTAGATAAAACGGTTGGTAAACCGTGACCTTCAGTCGCTGATCAGAGGGCAAAACAATAAACAACATGACATTATATTTTCAGAGAAAACATTTTATTTCATGTCAGAAAATACCCTTAAAATACCTGGGAACCAGACAACCAGTGCCTACATATAATTTCTTATACCGGGAAGACATGTTTAGACCTATGCAAATGCTTTAAATAATAATGCATTCACAGCAACAGTTTAATCTACAAATATGTTAAATTGCTTTGTTCAAACTCTTAACATAAACCTATTTCTTATTAAACAAGCTGTAAAATGCAATTATTGTTCATTTCAACTATCACTTAAATATACATATAATCTGCATGTTCACGGGAGGTTTCCATACCCCACTTGTGTAAGGTACATATTGGACCAGGAGTATCCTCCAAATTAGTCAAGTCATAAACAAAGTACAAAGCTTAGACTGAGAATTAAGGTAAAAAGAGAGAAACTTTCCTCCTTCAGCTGTAATTGTCTTCCTGTCTTCATCACAGTGAAGGTAAAAGATGTAATTAAATAACAATGCGAGTGAAGAGGAACTTTGAATCCCTTCTCCCTTTATTATAAGTATGTACATTATCCCTTAAAACGATAGATTAAATATACAAGTAAACAAGTAAAGTAGAACACATACACAGCAAGAATAGTTTCCAGAACTTTTTAACTTTACAAACGTATTTAAATTACAAACTAACAACATGTTTATTGCACCGCTAAACAAACAAGATGCAGCACATTGTATTTTCAATGGGACACTTTAAAGTACTTGTATCACAACAACCGCGCCTGTCAGTCAAACCCATCCTAATCGACCGCTGTCCAATCAGAAAAGCTCCTTACTTTTTTAACAGACATTTGGGGCCAATCACTGCAGACCTTTTATGTCTCACCTCTCCCGCTGAGGGGAGGGGATACTTCCTTATTTGGTACTTATGACCTAATATGGAGCGCCGCCAGGGGGTCAGCCGTACGAGGCAGCCTGCTAGTGACACTTTCCCCCAAATTGTAGCTTTGCCTCTCGGAGATTGGACGGGCAGTCGAAAGCTGACGGGATACACTCGAGCGGCAAACACTGCTGTGCACGTAAAGTGTCTCCCTGTTAAAGCTGTTCTACCACACGGACGATCACCGAGGATATTTAGGCTGCGTGTTGGGTAAATAAAGATCAGACGTTGCTTCTTCAAAAAACCCACAGCGGCGCGCAAGAGGAGCAGGGATTGCCTTTTACGAGTCATATTATCTCCAAGAGCTTGCTGGGACTAAATAAATCTCTAAACAACATGAATTGCGGTCAGTCTGGGGGAAGAATTTCTCTTGCGTGAATCGAAACGCAGAACGCTATTGATCGGAGGACAGACTGGAGCGACTGGAGGGGAAACATTGTTGTCCGTTAATATTCGCCCCTCTTTCAAGTTGTATAAGCGAAGAAGAAGTAAGATAAGATTTTGTTTTTAACAGCCAACACGCTGACTCTATGGACTGAGTTTTCCGAGAGGTTGCACTCTGAAGAACCAACAACGTGTTTATGGATTGCTGGGCAGCGAGGAGCCCCGGGAGTTGTAGGCTACGCTGTTATGCATCGATCATGTTGATACCTCGCTGTTGCTGTGAACTTTGATTAGATGTTTGCGGGAACAACTCAGTAAGTCAGATAAACCATTTAAATAAATACACTCAGATAAGCTCAGATTGACCTCTGGAGGAAGTGGGAAGAGCCTTTTCGCCCTTCCTCGTTTTTTTTCTCTCCCAAGACGTCAGCAGGATCTCAGTCTCTCCTTCTGTGATTTAAACAAAGAGCAAAGTGTTTGGGGATAGCATGGCAATGGTAGTAAACCAGTGGCCAGAGAACATTTCTGCAGATCCGGGGTCTCAGCTCCAGATATGCCAGGAGCCCGGCGGGGCACCGGGGACCCCCAACGGTTCCACTCCGGGGAACGACACACTTTCCGGGGACAAAATCCCCAACGTGGACTGCATGGTGTGCGGGGACAAGTCCAGTGGGAAGCATTACGGTCAGTTCACCTGCGAGGGATGCAAAAGCTTCTTTAAGCGCTCGGTGAGGCGAAACCTCTCGTACACCTGTCGGGGGAACCGAGACTGTCCAATCGACCAGCATCACCGGAACCAGTGCCAGTACTGCCGCCTGAAGAAGTGCCTGAAAGTCGGCATGAGAAGAGAGGGTAAGACCATAGGTGTGTGAAGGTTGTCAAGTGAGGCATGCGTTTACTTATCGTATTTCTGTTTGAAGTTGTGCGTAATGTTGCTCACTGTAAAATATAAATCTTAACAGGCCATTAAGTCTGCAAATCAGCTGTAAAATATTTTACTGTTTTAAAAACAAGTTAACTCTTCAAACAGGCGTAAGCCTCAAGTGCTGTTTCACTTCTATTGATTTGATTTAAACACAACATATTTGACACAAAGTTAAGATCATCATGTGTAGCATTTAAGAAAGCTGTAAAACTAGAACAGGTTGTTTGGAAGCCTTTAATTTGGCCAGGTTGACATTTTTGCATCGCACATTTAAGATCAAACATGACACTGATTTGTCCTCTCACTTTTCAAAAGTGCCATGGAGATATGTGCGTAAAATACGCACTGTGAAGCCTGTTGTTCCAATGTGCTACACAGTTTATATGCACTGTTGTTATTCTGAGTGAATAATCACTCACCACCTGCGGCATACACAATGCTTATTTCACATTCATTTACCAAATCTAAACCATTCACCCTGGTGCGCTGTGTTCTGTGTGAAATCCCTCTTTTGTCCCTCCGTTTTAATTATGCTGTTTGTTCACCGACACCCAGAGCCGCTATAAGAGGATGCCGCTACATTTGTTGTATTGTGTTGGATTAACAACGGGTCAGTTAATGCCAAAAGGGAGAAGTGGAAACGTGTTGGTGGAGGACAGCGCTTCCCCTTATTGTCTTTCAGCAGCGCCGTGCCATTCATGAGAAATGGTATGGTGCAAATTGCAAAATGTTTTCAACAAATGGAGCCACATTTATTTCTCTAAACATCTGTTTGCAGCTTTACTAATGGGTTCTATTTTACGTTTGTTAATTCACTTTAAAATACTTGATTCTGGCCATCAATACTTCATATAGAGAGACAAGCTGCTGATTTAAAAGCTATATTTTGGCTGTAGAAATACTGAATCTTTTTGGAATATTTTCGGGAAATTATGAAAATAGCCAACAGCAGCATACAAACCGCTTACTATCACACACTCTAACACAGGTGTTAAAGGGCAAAAATGCTTTAACCGTTTTGTGAGTGCAAAAAAAAGTGTGATTTACCCACTCATCTTCAAAAATCTTTCATGAAGATGTCACACAACACCCCGTTTATTTCCCTCTCAGATGACACTGTTATGTCAGCAGCAGCATCTCGGTACCCCTCGACAGGGTCGCTATTGATGAAGGACAGATAGTGTCTCACACCGACCCTTGCCGCTCTTTGTTATCCGCCTGAGCCAAACACAGACGCTGGAAAAGCCCGTGTTTTCCTTACAGCCTGAGATGAGATGATCCCTCAAGGGTTCCCGCTCACTATGCCTCTCGGGCTGTGTGTGTGTGTGTGTTTGTGTGTCAGTGTGGGTGTGCACTGTACAACCAGTCTCACCTCCTGTAAAATAGCCCAAGCCACACCGACTCGGTCATGCTTCTTTCATTTGAATGAACCCGTGTAAATCGCCTGCCTCGCTGCAGAAAACGTCTTATTCAGTGTAGTAATGAGACCTGAAATGCAAAGTTAACTTTTAACAGGCGAAACCCAGATTTTTTTATTTTTGCAAATCATCTCTGCTATGTCTTATTTTGGAAATAAATATATACACATTCAATTACATAGATGAAAAGTTTTGTTAAAAATGCGATCTTTCAGACTCAACAAAAACTGCATGTTGCTCATGAGATTTAAGAGATCTTATTCGCCTTAAGAAACGCATGAAAAGGAAACGTTTTGCTTTTCAAAATAAGATAACATTACGATGCTTTGATGCACTCCTAAAAAGTATTCTCCCTTACACTAATTTAGTGTCTTTAAATATGTTTTTTTTTTTTTTTTTAAGAAGATCAGTTACAACTTTCAAATCAGTTTTAGGATAATTAAAACTTTCTAGATTTTAATACAAAAAGAAAAATGATGTTTTAAAACTAATTTTCTGCTTTGTATCTCTTACTGCAGTGCTCTGTTGTAGTTGGGGTAAAAGGCTCAAATGTAGAGCAGGTCATTTCACATTGGCTGAGCTCATCTATTGGTGCATTCGAGGTCAACAGGATTAAACTGTGTCCTTAAAATCCTCTTTGTAGGCTGACTTCTGTTTATCAGCATTCATTTATCTACTTGTATGAACATTTTTTAAGGATACATTAACCATCTGTCAAATTGTCAAAACGTAATGTGTTGTCATAGTTATTTTTTGTTAAATGAGAAGCTAAGAAATAATAAGTCATTACTCAAATTGTGCATGAATTAAGTAAGTCACAGATCCTTTAAGTATTTAATATTGACTCCCATGTTTTAGTTAAGGAAAAGTCACAACTAAACCACATTTTAATATTTGTGTTAACATATATGCAACAAATATTGGAAACAAAATCCTGGCCTCTTTATTTCATGGTAACATATACAGTAAATGAAACACTGCTGCATCCTAGAATTCAAAGATTGAGGGTGTCAACTGAGAAGTTACCAGACTGTTAAAGCACACTGGCCTCCATCCCCAGAGGTCTTACATAAGTTATGTTTCATCTGCATTATTCAACGGGTTCAACTAAGGTTGTCAAGGGAAGCAGTGTTTATTCACATATGATCTGGGTGCAATATGCATTGGATATTTCCGATTTCACATTTCCAGCAATATGCAAAATTCTTGGAAAGATAGTGTTGAAATATAGCAGGAACTCACAAGTGAAAATGCATGTTTGCTGAGCTGAAGGAGTTTGACATGTTATTAATCATTTAAAACCTTTTTACTTTTTCAGAGCATATGGGTCATAATGTGCGTCACATCCTGAGTACGAAAAGTATAAGGGGAAAGTGCTGGTGAATAGGAGAGGTTATGGGATATATTTAGAACAATTTGAATGTGGTGAATGGATTTATTTACAAAATAAGGTTGATAAGCTTTTTGCATAGCAGAACCCTGATCACCAAAAACCAGTTTGATACTGGTTATGAAAAATTACAGCATGGTTTGAGATCACTCACCCTGCTGCATGATTTCTCTGTTGGGACTGATTTCATATTTAGTTTCCTGGGAAGACATGCTAAAAGTTTCATGACTGGACCTTGTCGAATGTAGAAGTTCCTTAGTTTCAAGTGAGTGTTTCTGTTTTTTCCCCCAAAGGAAGATATTTAACCTCTCTGCAGACTGCTGTGTGGATCATAATATCATTTGTTGGAGATGTTTTATCGGGAGCACCTTTCAGCACCATGGCAGCAAACATTTCCGTGCTGGCCTCAGTGGGAATCAAACCTTGGCAGCATTAGTGTCATTGTCTCACCACACAGCTACACTGAACCTCGTCTTGTTTCTCAGTCAGCACAGTTTCTAGGTTGAATAGGAAGCGGGGAGGCAAAGAAAATCAGCATGACAGTTCCTTTGAGCTGGAGTTAATGTTTTAATGTTGAAGCAAAGACAAGGTACTGACTTCACCGACAGAAAGTCAGGTGTGCTAGTACTTTGATTAATGCATGCAATTATTATCTCAACTTGTTGTGGGTCTTTAATCCATCGATGGGATTGTAACTTTAAAAATGTTGTCTTGCTTTATTACCTTTTTTAAAACATGTGACTAGAAGCCTTTTTCAAGTGTCGAATGTTAAAATAATTTAACATGATTACTTTTCCATTTGGATTACCTCAATGTACAATTTCCAAACTTCCAGAGAAAAGATATATCCATACAAATACTTTTAGTTAAACTTAAAACATAACTTAATAATGTAACCTTAGAAATTACAATGGGGAAATTAGTTTTTTTAGCAACACAAATGTGTCTTCTGCTCAGTGTATTTCGTAAAGCCATGTTCTCAAAATTGATGTCGTGTCCTTGGATGATGACAGCAATTTTCACAACTGGAAGGCATGACTTCCACTCTTTTTTGATCTCATTTCCTTCCTTAAATACAAAATGATGGCATCATTTTTACCCAGTAAAATAATTGTATTACATTAAAGTCTATTGTGTGAGTCTAATAGATGTGTAATCTGATTACATCTTTGTTTTCTGTTACTGTTTGAGGCATACACCTGGGCAGCTGTGAGCACACCACATACCTGCAGACACAAGATGTTAGTGATAGTAAATAACTTAAACATTTGTATCATAGCCTAACACAGATAAAACATTCACATTCGCTGCTGTCTCCTCTGACCCATATCGCGCTCTGACAAAACACCAGCAGCAGCAAAAATATATAGGTCAACCCAAACTAACACATTGATAACATGTCAAAGTCCAAATGTGTGAACATGCCTGTGCCTCTGCAGTGAGTAAATAGTTCACTAAAGTCTAACAGGCAGCGTGTATTGACTAATCCATATACTCCACAATGGGCAATTTAACACCAAAACACTGCAGCCTAGCCTCTTGTGGCTCTGAAAGCCTTTACATATCTCAGTCATTCAGATATTGTCAAATTCAAATACTTAACCCCTGTCAGCATACTCACAGTCATTATCACAGGCGTCTCAGAGGAAAATGGCTCCCATTCACAAAACTGCTCACCTCCATTAAAGTGACACACCAAAGTCGGTGGCATTATCTCCAAGGCTAGCTTCAATATTAAATAATGGATGAGTGATGCTGTTTTTAATGCTTTTGTACACATCAAGGTAAAGAAGCTTCTCATTGCAATACAACACATAATGACCTCTTCCCTTCTAAGCTTATGCCTCTTTCTGTATCACTAATGTGACTAGAGTAATGTGACCCTCTCAGGTGCATTCAGTCAATCACTAAACTGACTCTGGACTGTTTTGCTTAAGACTTAAGTAGCTCAGCCTGTTTTTGTGTGTCACTCGGGTCACTTGTATTGACACACACACACTCAAGAAAGAGGCAAATAATTGTTCAGAAACGTTAAACCTCTACGAGGTTTCTGCTTCAGTCTGGCGGACAGCCATTCTTTAGTATAGCGCTGTGGGGGAAACTGCACATTTATAATTTAGGCTTTTAGTTGATGATCTTATGTATGCTCAGTGAGTGGGAGTGCAGCAGTAGAGAGGACAGAAATAGATGCACCAATACATTTTCCTATTTGGATTAATATAATTATTCTGGCATTTATAGAGGTATGGGATAGTGGCCAGACATGTTTTTTGGGCACCTCACAGACCACAGGGACATCATGAAATTATACCATACTGTATATTATAATGTATTGTCCTTTCTGGTTAAATTTGGGATAAATATAATAAAACAAATGTTTCCCATCTTATCTTATTCTTAAAAAATAAAGTAAAGGTAGTTTCAGCCCAAAATTCGGTTTGAAGTCAGGTTTCAAAGCTCAAAAAATAATAATATCCTGTAGGTAAATAACAAATAAAGCCAGGGAGCTGAGAGGGGGATTACCTCCAAGGACAATATGTGTTATGCAATGACTAAACTCACAAAAAAATACATAAACGTCTAACCTGCTGTGGCCCACAGTGTGTTGAAGAAAGAGAAGGGGGTTTGTGAAAGTGTAAATATAGGGATAGTGTGAATCAGAGTCACAGAGGCTGAATTTGGTTTACTAATTAATTCAAGAACTGCATCATCAAAGTCTAAGAGAGAGATGGAGGCAACTGCATTCACACACAGCAAAGCAACTTCCTCACGCAACCTCCTCTGCCCTCCATGTCTCTGTCTCTCTCTGTCTGCGTCACTGTTCTCCCTCTCTTCCTGCACTGCCTCCGGTTTTTTCGGCACTCGCGTTGTGTTGTGTCTCACATTGTATCGCTGCATACCGCTGCTCTTTCATGTTCAACACACAACTGAGTTAGACATCTTTCAGTGTGCAGTTAAATTGTTAGGAAGGTTTGGTTAGCTGGGTAGTAAAGTTTTTTTGAGCAACACTTTTATTATAATACATATTGATTTAGCTATATCCTCCTTCTATTTTATAATGGTGGGTTCCTTTAGTGGGATGCAACAATAAGCAATTTTTTTTTGTTGCTTCTCCTATACTGGACTGCCACACATTCGGTGTGTTACACGTAGATACACAGGCAAGCATCACTTTTTTCTTCGCAACTATTTTTACACACATTGCAACAGTAGCTGTTAAGCTTCTGTAATTGATTTTCTGTTTACCACTTGGGGGCAGCGGAAATGAGATGTAAAAACAACACTGACATATTATCTCTTTAAGAAATTGATATGGGGTCTTGTTTGAGAACAGTTGCTTCTTTAGACATACAGCTTTTGCTTTTCATCAACTTAATTATCTGGCTCGTTAGTTTTTAAATGCTCCAGCATCTTTAACAGCCTGGTTCACACTTTGTCTGTCCGTTTGTTATTTTCTGGGCATGTCGTGTACCGTGAGCGTAGTGAGAGTTAGAGTCGAACAGTAAGTTTCAATGGCTTAAAAACCTTATCAAGGAGCTTAAATACACTCAAAAAACTCTGTCCAGTTGTTATGTCATACATGTTAAACAAAACCAAAGTTGATATCAGATTTGACAGAGAACTGTTTCTATGCTGAACACAACTAGTGTGTGGTTGATGTTTAACAAGAAAACAAAAAGGAAGTTCTGGCAATATGAAATGTTCTTTCAAACTAACAGAAAGGAACGTTCACTTGCACAATAGTATGCTTTGAACCACGGAGTCGTCAGACCGCGTGAAGGAACAGTATCTGAACATATAAAAACCCTTTTAAAGAAACTATTGAATCCTATTAACAGTGCAGTGACCCCTAAAGCAGTGTTACCCCACCCAATGGCATCACAGAGTTTGATTGACAGATTTTAGACATTTAAAAAATCAGGTATTCATAAAATATGTGCTTGTTTTTACTGCTCCCTTACGTCACGTTGTTTGCCTCATTATCTCTAACTCTCTACTGGTTTACACATTAGCTCCTCTCTGCCTCCTATCTGACTCTCTTTGGGAGCTTTGCCCTGCAGGTCAGAGTTCAGAGCCAAAATAAAAACTGGGAGAGTCACAGGGATATTACCTTGGTGTCACATCACACAAAGCCCTTTGATACATATCACACCTATGTGCATTTACACAGGCTTGTGCAGTGACACACATATAGGCCCTGAAAAAAATACAACCAGGTATTTTTATGTTTTTTTTGTTTGCAGAGTTTATTAAGATTGTAATCCTCTTTTAAAGATATACTAAAACATATGCATACTCAGAAATTAGGTGTGGCAAGATGTGATGTGAAGAGGCAGGCACAGGTTCATCCAGGAACATTTATTTCTCGCTCGCCAATGGAAGCTTTAGAAATGGAAAAACCTACTTATTAAATGCAACCATCAGACAGAGCCAAATCTATAATGCGTCTGTGTTTCCCCAGCACTGCGACCTTTTAGTCAGAATGTTGATAGGCCTTAATTGTATTTAGCTGCTGTAATTCCACTAACAGTCTGACCCAGAGGCTAATCCAGGGCAGCCAGGCAGCGAACTGTGCACTCTGCCAGCTGCCATTTGCTGAAGTGGCATTTTAAAAGTCGCAGCTGAAATGTCCCATGGTACCTCTGTTTGTGTGCATCCCTCCTCATCTAACTCATTCTCCTGCCCTCATTTTATAACCCTCCTACATACACGTGATGCTGTTTTGTTTTGGGTTTTAGGGATTTGCTGGGCTTTGTCTGCCCTCAATCTGGTGTATTACTTACAGTAGAAGGCAGTCGACAAGCCCCCAGTTAGATGGAAGTTTAAATAAGTAAATCAGTACCAGGTCAAGTGTTTGCTAATTGTAGAACATTTTCCTACTTTACCTTGCAGATCATGGAAGTTGCTGGTCTACTGCTGGCTCATGCTTTCAGTATTTTTGTGTGATTTTGATTAGTTTAGGTTCACCAAAGTCAAATATACAAACCTATAGACTAACCAATCGAGGTAGCAGTAGTTCAGCGTTTCCTGTGCTTTGTAAAATCACACTTTCCGGCAAGGCGGTGCAACAATTATAAATACAGCGTTCACTTGAACTTATTTTCAGTTGATATCTTTTTTTGTTCGTACTCCTATAGGCAATACACTGACTTGACAACCCCACTTCAAACGATCCAAATTATCCCTCTAGCAGTTCAAGCTTTTCCCCCCTCTTGTTTTCTGATGACAAATTAAATCAAGCTAAGCTACAGTGCACCCCAATTAAAAAACAGGAAACAGCTTATGGCAGACACCCAAATGTGACTTTATACCCCCCCCCCTCCACCATTAATTCTCTATCTCTGACCCTGCTTTCCTTTTTGTCTTATCCTCAGGCATCTGTTTCTCAGTAATGTCATTTCTGTCTCTCTTGCTGCCCTCCTCTTTGCCAAGACACGACATCTCTCTGTCTCTACACTTGTCTGTCTTCCTCTATTAATTTAGACCTTTCCAAAAATCTCCCCTCTCTCTCTTTCTTTTTCTCTCTGCTCCTTCGTGTCATCCAGCCGGCTGTAGGCGAGGAAAAACAGAGAGTTATGTGTCTGAGTCAGAGCTACTCAAGTGCTCTGCCCCTCAGCCACGAGTGACCTCCACAATGAGGCTTTTGAAAAGTCAAGTGGATCAAGTAGATTCGCCACCATCTGCAGGATTAACCACTAATCAATATGAAAGCAGATTAATAGCTATGAATTCGCGTAGCAGCAAGGAAGCCAGGTCCCAACAGGTCATGGAATTTTTGGAACGTCATTTAATGTTGAACAATTTGATTGAGAGATATAAAAGTGATGCAGGAGGAGTTTTTACAACTATGAGATTTGTAGGTCATAAGATTGCTCTGAATTAGATACGGGGAATCAGAGAAGAGCCTGTCAAGGTACTCCTCTAAGGGAACAACAACAGAATTGATCCTTTCAGCATTGCCCGTGAATAACAAAGTCCAGAGGCCTGAGGAGTGGTGAAAAGAGGGAGTAAGGTTATGGTGATTTCCATGTAGGGAGAAGTTCAGGGACTCCTTTCTTATAAGTTCCAATATGTTCAGGACTTCCTTAACACATGCATTTTTACTAAAACCTTTAAGACGTTTTATTTGTGGCTTGATTTAGAGGACTTGTTGAGTGAACACTCTAGGATGCACCCCAGAGTGACTGGAAACGTATCTCATCAGGTCGACTTTGTTAAAATTGCACGGCCTTACTCGGACTACTTTCCCCCCTGCTACTCAAGGCAGTGTTACATATTCTTTTGTTTGTGAAATCCTGCAAAGACAGACACGTGCGGCTAATCTGACAGCCTTCCTTTGCAAGGCGAGATGAGAGCTGCGGGAGTGCGAGTGACAAGGAATGTCCCATTGTGCGAAAACATCTTTGTGACAGGCAACACCTCTTCATAGCTCCGCACAGTGCTGTTTGCTCAAGGAGATCACATTCTTGTCCGGGAACACACAGACTGACACAAGTTAACTCGGAAAACTGGTAGTTAGAGGTCAACACCTTTTGTACAGAGGTATTTTTTCAGCTCAGAGGACAGGCTAGAATTAAAGGCATTTTTATAACGCCCGTGAGTGATTTGACCTCTCGTTTTTCAGACGGTGCGTTCAATTGACACAGCTGCTGCATGTGAGGTGACAGGTGATGCAGAGTTGAAAAGCATTTTCCGAGCCCCTCCTTCCTTTAATTTTCACCCCTCTCTCCACCGCCTGCTTCCACCTGTCTCTTTATGTAAACCACCGCTCTCTATCTGAAGCCTCATCTCAGGCTATATTCAAATACATTGAACTCCACACCTCTCCACTCTATTCCCTCAATCTCTGTTTTTCTCACTTTTTCTCCCCTTATCCCACCATTTCACCCTTTTACCTAATTTTCCCCCTCACATGTTCCCCCCTCCCCTTTGCATTCTCATTGCCACTCCCCCCTATATCTCACGGTGTAACAGTAGATGGAGTTATTAGTCAGACAGTGGGGATGACTGAACAGGTGTTTTCCAAATGGGCCTTTGAGCACTCGCCGCATCATCATTGCAGCACGGGGGGGGTAGGAGAGCTTGGCCTCTGTGTGCCCTTTTCGCCTAAGGCTGAGCCATTTGCCAGCATAGGGAGGGGAGGGGGCAGTATGTTATCGTATGTATTCATGTGTGTATGCATATGTGGGTGTGTAACATATGTAGGTGTGAAACAGTGTTATATCTTTACCAGCTGCTGCTTGTCATTACTCATTGATGCACTACAGCAGCGCAGAATGGCCTTGACCTGGCCACTTTCCACCCCGCTACTCAAAAGACGAGCGCTGACATATTTAGGAGTCAGAGAAATGTTCCCCTTCTCCACACTTTTTGCCCCTTTGACCCTATTCTACAAACCCCCCAGCAAACACATTAGACATACCCAATTTCACTCTTTCTTTTTTGTCTTTGTCTCCTTTACTTTCAGTTTTTCCGTCAGGCTTTTAAGTTTTACTAATTTTACATGTAGGCTGTGTAAGCTTACAGATATTTAAAGGTCTGTTAAAAGTCTTTACTGCGATGAAGACAAAATATAAACTCTGTAAAAATGTTGCCTATTCTTTTATTCAATATTCTGATTTATGCTGCTGGAGTCTCAATTTCATGGTTTTTTTTCCCCCCATCAGCTGTGCAGCGAGGACGCACATCAAACTCCCAGACCAGCCCGGGGCAGTACCTGACCAATGGCACTGACCCGTACAACGGACAGCCTTACCTTTCCGGCTTCATCTCTCTGTTGCTGCGCGCTGAACCTTACCCCACCTCTCGCTACGGGGCCCAGTGCATGCAGGGAAACAACCTGATGGGCATTGAGAACATCTGTGAGCTGGCGGCCAGGCTGCTCTTCAGTGCCGTGGAGTGGGCCAAGAACATCCCCTTCTTCCCCGACCTGCAGCTCATGGATCAGGTGAGAATTTACACTAAAATATCCGATCAGCAACGTTGAAGGAATTATTTGATCTGTTGCAAAGATACTCTTCCTATCAACTCACTCATGTTATATGTAATTTGTATGATTAATAAACATATTCTGTATCACACCCTCTCAAGCACTTTCAAAATGATAACAATAGATTTTAAAATTTTCCTTATCTGTGAATCACCATCACTCAGTGTTACATAAAAATAATTCTGTTTGGTTATTATTCACTCACGGCAGGAACAGGCCTGGTGTCAGTGCTCCTCTTGTAGATTTACACCAGCTGTAAATTCCTGGCACGGAAAGAATCGCCTGACCTATAAATATTCACGCGCACCTTGGGCAGACATAGTCATCACAAATATGTCATTCTGTACCTGCACCACATCTTATCATTAACGTCATGTCAACATGTAGTATGCATCGGCCCCGTCTCGAATTGTACAAGTAGCTTGTGCTTTATATAAAACCATTTTGTATGAATATTTTCAATCTTAAAAAATAAAACTACAGCTGATGCTCACACGTGTCTTGTAACTATACTGCTTCTAAAGTTATCAGCCTATCAGGGTAAAAAAAAAAATGTAAACGCTGTTAAAGAAGACAACTTACTAATAGCAATTAACCATCATTTTAAGTTCTGCTACTAAGGTGGGTCATTTTGGTTAAATTAAATTAAGATGAATATGTTTATATATCAAAAGACGCATCACATCCTCTTGTAGCTTTATGATGAACGTTTCATTACATTCATTGGTCCTTACAATCAGTTTTTGACAGTTTGACACTCTGTAATCTTTGTGCAACATGCCTGATTTGTTTATGCTTCCTCCTTCCTTCAGTTATTGAATATATTACGCGTTTCAACATCATGTGCATGAATAGAGCTCCTGTTGTCTGGCTGGTTAGCATTTCCTCTTTTAATAATGTGACCAAATTCTGACCTGGTCAGGATTATTAGATGTTTAGTGCATTTCGTGTCTGGCTCCACTCTTAACATTAGCGCTATTGAATTACAGTTTGACACGTTCCAATGATAGGTGGAAGTGCTGCTTGAAGTATGCAAATCATGAGCACTTGCCAAACCTGATACAACTTTTACACATCATTCCTGTTAGATACATTTTGATTGTTTGAATCCAGTTAACAATCCTTAAGTATTTGGAATCATTATCTTGTCCCCATTACGTCCATATTCAGGATTATTTTTTTTAAATTTGGTTTTAAGTTTCTCAAATCCAGATCTGTCAACCACATCTAATTTTATCTCAATCTGATTTCCTAGGTGGCTCTATTGCGTATGTCTTGGAGCGAGCTCTTCGTCCTCAACGCTGCCCAGTGCTCCATGCCGCTCCACGTGGCCCCTCTACTGGCAGCAGCAGGCCTGCATGCATCGCCCATGTCAGCAGAGCGCGTGGTGGCCTTCATGGATCACATCCGTGTCTTCCAGGAGCAGGTGGAGAAGCTGAAGGCCCTGCAGGTCGACACGGCTGAATATTCCTGCCTCAAGTCCATCGTGCTCTTCACGTCTGGTGAGTTTCATTAAAGCTTAATAAAAACAGTGAAAGACACAGAGCAGCTGCGTAAAATGTCAATTGTGACTCGTCTCTGTGAAACAGGATTTGACTAGCAGTGGATGGCTCCAGAGTGGGTAATAGAAAATTTAGAAAGGATTGGAAATTCATAACCTCAAAATGTCAAATGTATGGCGTTTCTGCTTTCTAAGCTTTTAAATGATGCACATTGAAACATTTGAAGAGGAAGAGACAGGAATCTTGCAAGATGGTTGAGGATGATTAGGATATGAAATACATCAACAAATGAAATTAATATGAAACCGCGTTGAAATCAATATCATGTGGATTAAAAATGTAACACAAATAGATGTATTCATTGTAAACTTAATCAATTACTGTCAAGATGCATTGATCTTTACTCTCCTTTGTGGTTAGATTCTGATTAAAAACACAACATAACATATCCTCTCTTGTTAGTGACTTTACTCATACTCAGGCAGAAGGGAAGTCATTTGCAGGTTAGTGTGCTGACATTCAATGGCACAAAAATGTCCCGTTAATTGGTTTTAATCATTCTGACAGGGACAGGTAATCACAGGGTATGGAACAACATGCAAACAGCATTTAAATATGTTACCGGTATAGAAATGAAGAACTTCAAAGGAAACTTCAAGTTGTTACATCTCATGCAAAGGTGTTGCTGTTGTTTGGATACATGAAAATGTTGTCAGCTGTTGATACAAGCTTCAAAAAGATTTAGGCTCAAGCTAATTGATAAAACATAATAGTGGTGAGCATCTATAGCTTCCAAAATGTGTGTAGATGAGGCTTTGATGCCAAAATTATTTAAAACCCATCTTATGTCTGCTTTTTAAGAAGCCATTTCACATAAATGCAGTCAGTGATGTGACTAATCCATGTGTAAAAAGCTGACTAATTACCAGCATTACTGTGAACTTAAAAAGACAATTAGAGATTCTAGAGACTAAATTCCAATCTGTGATTTTACATTTAAACTTTTGCTTGATAAGTTAACCACAGAATAAGAGCTTTTTAGTGTGAAGAAACCTTTCTTCCCTCTGCTGAGTTGGAATCCAGTGTGACGCATGAAGCTGGCTTCAACTTTACTTAACCGCAACCTTTTCACCTCGCTGAGCCTGACCGAAGCGTGACCTCTAATGCTGCAGCAGATATTGTCTCGTTGGCTCCATATGTAAATGCTGCTGCTACAGCCTTCCCACTAGTCAGCCATGGTCTTTGCCCTCCATGAATTTCTCTGTAATTTGATCGCTCTCTCATAATCTAAAGAACCGCTACTGACCCTGTGCGTAGGTGCATCACTTAATTCACTTTTTCGCTGTTGGAGTTAACCATAAGCTTTTACCTTTGTATTTATCCTGGAGTCATCCTTCGCTGAGCTTTAATTCGTCTGCCCATTTAATACAAAAACATTTTGTGGGAAAGACTGATAGACAAATACATTATACATATATCATTATATATTTCTATATATTTCTATATAAAAACATAAAGGCTGATCCATTATTTGTATACTACACACTTGCTTGAATTCTTAAATCCATTTTTCGGACCTCCTAATAAAATGGAAACGAGCAGACCATGATCTGTGAAGTTGCTTCACTGTGATATTTGTTCAAGGTTCTTAATTTTTTGATGATTATGGACATTTCCTACAATATTTAAACAATTATCAGGGCGACCTTATGACAAAGAAAATACTTTTGTGCCATAGATTGGTCTATTTATGGCCATTGCCCCCAAAGATCATTAAAAAAGTCAGGGGTCTTGAGCCTCACCCCCTCACTGTGTCAATGCATGCGTTTCCCACTGAGCTACACATGAGACTAAATCAAAATACAATGGTGTTACATCTTGAGGAAACTCATGGCATTGTTTTCATACTGCTTACATACAAACCCAGTTGAGGTTTATCCCAACAGTCACTGCACTCCAGTGCCAGCCAAAATACTGTCACTTCTGGGATACTTCAATGAGAGATCATGCTTTGTGACCCAGGGGGAAACGGATGGTGAAGAAGCCAACACTGAGAAGCCCCTCTTTGCATGGCTTGTCAGATTAACTGTGTTTGTACCTAACGTCACTCCTCCGTGTATGTGGGTGTCTGTGGGTCCAGAGCTCCCCTCTCTTCCTTGCTTTCATCAGCCATCCTTCACGATCTCATCTATTATTGAAACCAGTCATCCACCCCTCCTCCCTACACTCCCCGAACCCCACCCCAAGCCCAGCCCAGGCCCTGGGACCCCTGCCCCCACCACGGGAGTTGAATTATGTATGGTGGGTTTCAGTGAGACGGAGGATTCGCAACAGCCACGGCCATGACCTACATAACCCCTGTAGCCCTGAGCATCCCATGTGACTAGTCTGTGTGCGGGCAGATGTACCCACATACACATCATAAAAAACTGCAAATGACTCGCCAAAAGAAGACGATACATTTAGCGAAACGTGCAGATAATAGCAGAACATTGAGTTTAATGGAAACAGACATGCGCACTCTCACACTAGATAGACCTGTTCATAAACCTGACTCCTGCAGACCTGGTGCAATGAGCTAACAAGCTGAGACAAACACCAATAAACCCTCACCTCCCTCTGAGTCCCTCCCTTCACTTCCCCTGTGAAGCCCAGTCCCATCAATGCACATCAGACAACGGGCATCTCAGTGCTGCCACCCTGATCCCTCACCCCCATTGACCCGGTGTGTGCCCAAGGATCAGACAAAAGAAAATGCCACTTGGCGTGTAAGGGCGCCCACAGAGCTGTCGCTTCGGCACGCGAGGTGGTTTCAGTCCCACAGACAGCTTTACTAATCCCAGCCAGGCAGGGAATGCTTTGTCACGCAGGACCCAAAATGGCGGCCCAGCAAAAAAAGCAATTCAGCTGGCCCCCAAGTGGAGGGAAATACAGCTGAAGTGGGGGCAATTATAGCAGCCGCTGGGAGTGAGTCGAGGTTGACACGCTTGATTAAAATATGACATAAATTAAATGTTTTGTTGTATGGAACCCACCAGGGTTTAAACAGGGGGCAGATCAAAGTGTGAGACGACAAAGGGGACCTACGATGCAAGGTGACAGGTTAAAACCTACGGGCCAGCACTTTCAGACCGAAAGAACGCTCTTGAGGAGAAATTTCCCACATTGAAATCCTGTCCTCCACATGAGGGTTCACTCAGGGGGCAGAGTCAGAGAGCACTCCCCCTGAATGTACAGTATGTGGCATAGTACAGTGAAATGTGTCTTTGTTTTGAGTTCACACATCGTGACCTCTTTTGCTTAATCCCCCGTGCTCTCCCCTACACACAGAGGGTGCGAAAAGTACTGCGCAGTGTTACACACTCTATCCGTTGTGTGAGACTCTTACCAAGGCAGGGGCCATCGAGAGGAGGTGTGAGGAGGCGGGGGGCAGAACATGACCTCCAGCTGCGGGGAACGGGACTTTGTAGTGTGCTGTGAACACAGACCACAGGAGTGTATCAGATACGCATCTCTGCAGTGACAACCTCAATTTGCTCAAGTTTGAGAAAGATTTTCTATGACTTGAGGAATTTAAGCTGAATAAAGAAACAAAAAACGTCAGCTCTTTATTACATTTGATAACCCCTCTGCTACAGCATTTATGTCATATAATCAACACAATTCAAATCAGGTCAAGACTTCAAATTGAGCCTCCCAGTTATATTACACTAGATAAAAATACAATTCTCGCATATTCAACCCCCAGTGACACAGAATGTCAACTTGAAAACGTGATTGTTATTAGGAACAAAATAAACGTCACACCTGGCAATTGATCATTAGGATTTTTTCATTTTACGTGTTTTTATTGCATATTATGTTTCCTTTCTTGCAGGGTGATTCATACACTATAATGACTCTCTTTGATAACTATTTATATTCTCTTCCTTTCCTCTAGATGCAATGGGGCTGTCAGACGTTGCGCATGTAGAGAGCATCCAGGAAAAGTCCCAGTGTGCCCTGGAGGAGTATGTAAGGAACCAGTACCCGAGCCAGCCGAACCGCTTCGGACGCCTCCTCCTCCGCCTGCCCTCCCTGCGCATCGTCTCTTCTCCAGTCATTGAGCAGCTGTTTTTCGTCCGGTTGGTAGGCAAGACACCCATCGAGACACTGCTCCGCGACATGCTGCTCTCAGGCTCCAGCTACAACTGGCCGTACATGCCCACCGTCCAGCGCGACCGGCCCATCTCCCTCCACTACAACGAGAATGGGCCCTGAGGAAGATGGACGGGAAAAGCTGCGGGAGAAATCAGGCTGAACGTCTATCAAACTGGTCATCCATCCATCCATCCATCCATCCATTCTTCGCGTTCAACTTCCTCTCCCAGAGGAAGCACCTCCCTCACCATTCCGCTTAAAAAACCCAGACTGACGATACCATCCGTTTCCTGGTTCCTCAAGCCAGCCAATCATTCATGGCCATTGCAGAGACTTGACGGCCCCTCAGCCAATAGTGCAGGCTACATTTGAGATGTGGCACAAGATGGACAAGTTGGTAGAACAGGTTATTGCGCAGTTCACTAGCAGGTCTGATGGACTCACTTCAGATGTCACTTGTCTCAAACCCCATGAGAATGGGGGCAGCAAAAGACAGCTTTACTGTTGGTGCCTCAGTATGGTGAATACTGAGCAAGGGCTTTGCCAATGGGACTCTACAACCAAGAGCACAAGGCCTATGTATATTCACCAATTTTTGAAAAGAAAGCCTGAAGCCATTAAAAAAAAAGACAAATGCCAAAATGTCTTGGACTTTTGCAGAGGACATGTTTTATTGTGTGTGTTTGTATTAGCACTGTTTGTATGGAGAGAAAAACTCATGATTGTGTCCATATGTACAGTATATCGTTGATTCATAGGCATCTATAGCATATTAGAGTTCAATGGGAAAAGCTCAGGTTCAAAGGGTGGGTAGACAGACAGACAGACACAGACAGACAGACAGACAGACACAGACAGACACAGACAGACAGACAGACAGACAGACAGACAGACAGACAGACAGACAGACAGACAGACAGACAGACAGACAGACAGACAGACAGACAGACAGACAGACAGACAGACATGCCAATATCAGTACAAGAACAAAAAGACAAACACAGTAAACATTTACACTTATCAGCAGCCTTTGCCAAAGCTGACAATGCATATTCTTTGCATTTGTGGTAGTGTTGGTGATGAATATTGCATTTTCTGTTTGTTTATAATTTGAATATATAATTGTTTTGGGTCTCAGGGGGAAAGAAGGTGTTTGTAAAAAAGAAAATATACAAATAAAAGCTTATAGGCACTTGCATTGTAAACTAGTCAGAACCAACACTTATTCACTCCTGTAAAATCACAGCACTGGTAGATTCTTGCTACCCATTCGATTGATCCACCTTTTTCATAATTCAAAAGGCCTATTGAAACTCCTTACATGTTGTTATCGCAGGAGTGACACAACTTCTCCTCATTATTGTTTTATTTTCATGATTGTCAATAGTGGTCCCCGGGGGGGAGCATTTTACAAAACTAAACTAGCTGTACTTGTCTTAGAACAAAGATTTTGTCACTGAGCATTTATGTTATGACTGTGCCATAATCTCTCGTTACCTGTTATAACAGGTATTATGTCCTGTCAGGGGAGGAAATGAACTCACATGATGTTAAAATTGATTAATTTGCACATTAAGTCAAAGCAAAGTGATGCAAAATGCAGATATTTTTTAATGCATCAATAGAGAGAAACGACAGTCCTGCTTTAATATCATCAGCACTTTCATTTTTCAGACCTCATGCAAGTTCTTTTCCTCGTCTTGATGAAATTCTCATGTAGGGAAAAACCCCTTGTCTCATGTCATTTGAGCTTATCGTAACGATACCGTAGAGAACAGTATCACTAACCTCTGAAAACCTCAGTCTATGTTACAATATTATCCCAGTTGGACTTATGACTGTGACTTAGTTTAGGACTATTTTAGTTTTTTTTTTTTCTCTTCCCTTTGGTGGAAGCAAGTTTGTTTTGACAACCTGTCTCACATTTCCAACATGACACTGTGGTATCAACTTTGGCATTGGAAAAGCCATTTGGGACCTGAGAACGCTATCTGTTGATAAATGAATTAACAGAAAAAATCTATGAGTTTGTTTTATCTGCTCTACTTTTGTTTGGAAATATGGATTATCCATTAATTGAAATAAAATACTGTTGTTCACAGTGCGTTTTCTGTTGTCTTTTAATATCATGTGTTCTAAACGGCACATACAATTACTACTTTAGCCTGGTCTGAGATAGATTGTTTGGTGCCTAAATGCACCTTTGGAGTTGTAGTTATATTCTCCTATGAAGTTTTTCTGTTCATACGGTAGGTGTAACTTTTAATCCAACAACCAGATATTTTCTTATTTAGATGTACTTATGTACCGATGATTCAAGAGTTTTATATCCACCTAAACCAAGGAAGTTATGTGAAATGAGCTCTGAAGATATTCATGTCGACGGAGGTGACTGCACTCAATTGACACTCTGTAGGAGATCAGTGTTAATTGTTAACAATAAAAAGAAGAACATTTACAAAAATATCAAACAGAATATTGAAGGTTTGGTGCAGGTTTTTGGTGCAGTAAAAAAAATCTACATTACAAGGTTAATTTATTCATTATATTACAAAACAGGGATGCACAGAAATGTAAGTTGTAGCTCCTTCACACACACACACACACACACACACACACACACACACACACACACACACACACACACACACACACACACAACATCAATGCATATTTCAATTAAAATATGATTAATAAAATAAAACAAGTAAAATAGTTATTTGTGCACCCATCATAAAATGTATACCCAAATGAAACACACCTAAAATTTGAACAGGTGCATTCTGGGTATAGCTAAAATACTAAGCAAGCATGCTCATGGGGGATTCTCCAATGGAAGTTTGCAGTTTGCATTCACTCAGAAATACTTTATGAGGAGTGCAGTGTGACAGAGGATGATTGGACATACTAGTACAAACAAGACGAGCACGAATGACGTTCAGACACGTGAGTACAACAACTAACATCGAGTGTGTGTTTGCATATGTTTGGGTGCAACCCTCTTTTTGCTGTAATGTGCATGTTTAAGGACTGTAGCTGTTGCCGTGTTTACATCTCTTTGTCAGTTGTCTTGGTGTATTTATTCTGCAGCTGAAATGGCAGGTTATGACAATAATGCAGCTTTATGCGTGCTCTGTTTATGCCTGAGGGTTTTCTCTTCTTTTGGATTGTTGTGTGGCTGTACAGAGATAGGTGTTTTGATTTGGTTAATTGATTATCAAGTGTAATGTATGCACAAGCAAATACCCATTAATTCAAAATGAATGCATTGTTGGTTTGTGGTTTGGCAGTGTTGAACAAAGTCTACCACCCTACCTCCAGTACTGAACTAAAGACAAATGTGTAACATTCTTGTAACGTCCTATTTATAACCCCCCCCCCCCCCCCCCCAACGCATGCTGGGATGCGGCCTGAGTGTTGATACAGGCCAGCTTGGTGCATGACAGAAAGTAAGCAAACATTCAACTGGGTGTGTGTGTGTGTGTGTGTGTGTGTGTGTGTGTGTGATGGGGAGACACAGAGAGAGAAAGAACACACATGGTCTTTGACCCTGGGTTCAAGGTGTGTGTGTGTGTGTGTGTGTGTGTGTGTGTGTGTGTGTGTGTGTGTGTGTGTGTGTGTGTGTGTGTGTGTGTGTGTGTGTGAGAGAGAGAGAGAAAGGGGTAGGGAAGTCAACATTATTAAGAGTCAAAATGCACCAACCTGCTCTTGTCTAGATCCCTGTCTTTAATTCTATTTGGTCCCTTTCTGAATGTTACTGAGAGCTACCAGCACACACCCCCCCCCCCCCCCCCCCCCCCCCACACACACACACACACACACACACACACACACACACACACACACACACAACCTACTTCCCCCACATGGTAACCTTGTGCCCCTTACACCAAGCCTCCCCTCCTCCAACTACCTCCCCCAATCCCTCAATTCCCACCCTCGATCTTACCCGCCCACCGCCATCACGCCTCCCTGTGTGTGTGTTTGTGTGTGTGTGTGTGTGTGTGTGTGTGTGTGTGTGTGTGTGTGTGTGTGTGTGTGTGTGTGTGTGTGTGTGTGTGTGTGTGTGTGTGTGTATGTATGAAGAGTAGCCGATTGACTTATGCCTTCATTTCTGAGCTGTCACTCCTGGCCAAACACCATGACCCCTCAACCTCCATTTTGGAGGCGCACATTTTTTTCTTTCCTTCAGCGTATGAATATAAAAAACACATGTGGCCCAGAGGTGTGTGTGTGTGTGTGTGTGTGTGTGTGTGTGTGTGTGTGTGTGTGTGTGTGTGTGTGTGTGTGTGTGTGTGTGTGTGTGCACATGTTTATGTGTACAGGTAAATCAAACTGACACAGCTCCTTTGAATGGCAGGAGCTGAATTACTTTTGCACTTCAATTTTGCCCACCTGCCATTTATGGCAAACACCGGGCTCAGCATAAACCATAAAAACCAAATATGTTGCTTCAAGATACAAATCAGAGCCTGTAAATATCAGAACCAGGTGCAGCAATTACAGGGCAATCCTGTGTGGGTAAATTACTTTGCATATGAGATGTATGTGGTTATTGTTGTAGGTTTACATTATATAATATTAAAGGTAAGGATTTCTTACTTTGATGGCAGTCTTTATTTTGAATCCAACAGTTTACAGATGGAAGAAAAAACACAATAATACCACACACTTGGTTGAAAAGTTATGGTAGCTTACGTGTCAGATCAGGGGCCCTGTGTGCTCAGGTTCCTGCAGTGGATCGAGTTTTATCAGACTTTATTCTACTTTTAAGTATTTCTTTGTTCTGATGTTTTTAAGAGTAACTCAGTCGGTTTCATTTTGTGCTTCTTTCCCTGTTTCTCTACACAAGCATATTCTCAGTAAGAACGCTCTATAAACTACAATGATCAGTATCTTCTTGTGCCAAAAAAACACAACAATTTTTAAGTTGCATGGGGACAGAAAATCTCTGTCAAAGTTTCAAAAAATACCTGGATAAATGTATGTCAGCCCTTTCACAATTGAACCTGATGTCCCAGTCTAAAGGCTCTAGATACCCCAAAATCAGAAATAATATATCCATAGTAGCCAAAGCTACATTCAAATATTTCTTTCTTATACACTTATACACTTCTTGTATTTTTCGGGGTTGTCTAGGTGTTGTCTTTATTTCTAAATGAATGACTCATTTTTAAGTCCATATTTTTCCTCCCATGCCACAAGAGAGCTTCACCAAATCAAGTGAGGGTCATTTAGGTTGCAACGCAGTGCTATGATGCACACATTTACACATGCAGGACAGAAACAATGCGTCCGTCTGGGCCGTCTGTAGGTCGGCTACCATACCAATCAGGTCCCAGCCAGAGGTCGAAATGACAAACACAATAAGGCAGCAGATTCATCACCCTGTGTGCTCTGACAGTAATTGTCCTGGGTCCATGTCACAGTCCCCCTGTTAAAAAATAACAAGGGATGCTCTTCTGACAGAGATGACATCGGAGCCAGTCACATGCATTTAAGCTAGACACCTCCTCTATTTGTTATGACACACTTTCAATTTAGCAAAAGGGCCCCACAGAAGATGAACAGTTACCTACGTGGGAGAAGGGAGACCTGTGAAAGCAGGTCACTGTGTGTAATTTAGAATTGGGTGAAGGAAGCGAGACAAGTGATGGGATTTTGTTTAATAAAAAGGCATCTTTTGTCTTGTTGATAAATGTCAATGTTGGCAGTACAAGGGCGAGCTAGACGTCTATCTCTGGGGGATACCGCAGTCCAGATCGATAGGTGGGATGTCAGATTGAATTGAGGTCACTCTTTGTCTCCCGAAAGAGGTCCCACTTACTGACTCACCATCAAAATGTAGCGGGGTATTAAGTGAAGGGAGGGTGTGAAGGGGGAGGAGGCCGGACAGTTTGTCCCGCTGACCCTTGTCTTGTCAGAACAGAGAGGCTTTCTGTTCTGCAACATGTTCATCCTCAGTTATACTGAGACACTGTGTACGGTTTGACACTGACGCTGGTGTTTGAAGGATCAATAACCTAATGAGATGTGATCAGGCTGTTGTTATTAAGTTCTATGTAAATGTTAAACAGACTGACCATATAATCTATCTGCTCGTTTCGAAAAGAAAAAATGCACATTTGTGAGCGTGTATACGGTGGCAGGTCCCTGCAATCACAGCAGTCTCTGGCTTTAACAACTAGACGATGATTCAATGACTTCTCACTGCATAGAGTACATTTTTCTAATCAATGCTGCACTATCACTAGCAGCTGTGTTTAGGTCTAACGTTCCATAACTGAGCTGTGATGTTATTCGCTCTTATCGCTGTTATAGTGTAATTATATTTAGATATCTTTGTGGGAAGTTGTTGGAGACCAGACAAAATCTAAAAGGAAAGTGATTACTGGACTTTGTCAGGTTGCCGGAAAAACGACTCCAAACACAAGCTAATAACGATCACCGTGTAAATGCTGACACTTCTGCCATTTCCACTCCATGAGGTGGTAATAGGTTATGACAGTGTTTACAACTTCGAGCGAAAATCAGTTATTCTATTCTATTATAAACAGAATACTTGTCTATTTTTGAATAAAAGGGGTGTTTTCTAGCTTGTGAAATGCGATGGCTTCAATTAAGTAGTCATTTTCATATCTTAAAAAACACTCAGAGTTATTCTTTATCTCTCCACGACTTCAACAACCCAGAATGTTTATTATAGCATGACAAATGTGACTAAAAATCTCATCCACCAGTGTGGGTATTGCATATTGTTTATGAAAACAAGACAAAGTTCATTTTGAATTTCATTAATTTCTCTTGGTTTTCGTTTCTCTGTGTGATGATTTATACTTGAATGCATGACAAAAGAGCCATAACTGAAAGACTTTAGTGAGCACGCCTGTTGACACTTGATAGAGCATTACTTCTCCAAAGCTAATATTATAATGAATTGGGTCTGTGTCTACGTGTGTGGCCCACCATCGGACTGTTTGTGAAGATGTCCCAAAAGCAATACCCCCTACTCCAGAATCAACAGACCCCTATTTAGCATTCCCAGATCCCCTGAAATGAAACGTTCATTTTTCCATAACTATCATCTCCGGCAAAGCATTGCGAGGGAATTGGATCTGTCTCGGCGCAGCCTCCCTCTCCTCAGATCTCATCAAGCCTGGGTTGGAGTCACCCCTCTCCCACGGAAATTGCTCTGAACGGCAGGAAAATGCACATCATTGAGGTGCAGACCAAAAATGGTATTGGCCCCCTTTCGCATACAGACCCAACCCCCCTCCAGCGTTCCTCTTATAAATCCTTAAAGAGGGCCGCGACTCCAATGTATGGCAACACCATCAATATTGATGTGGGAGAAAGTTCTTCCAAAGCCGCCTCAGTCACAGAACATTAATATTGATAGTGTTGTGCACCAGTCTGGACGCTCTAAAATGGTAATGGCATCCGGGCTGAGGGTTAGAGGCCAATATCATTGCTGCATATGGACATGGCTGTTTAGCTGCAAGTAGGACAGGAGGCCATGCCAATTTTCTTGTCCTCCTGTCAACCTGACAAACCTAAGCAAGGCACGACTGGGGTCACTGACAAACTTTGACTCTGACTTCATTTGATTTGCTTCTTCTAATGAACTTTGAACAAGACATTCCCAGTGAGATTAAGGATGCTTTTCAAGGGGACAACCCAAATATACCACCAGGAATCATGGGTCTTACCTGTGGCAAGGTGTGTCTTTTCAGCCATGGTTAGCGGATGGAAATGTTAGTCTTTCTTGCAACCATCGATATATAGCTGCATATTGTGTTTGTTGCTAACTAGCATATGTTAGCAAACATTTAACTTGTGTGTTAAATGTGTTAAACACAAAGTCATTATCTGTTTTTAGGTTTATGTAAGAAATGAACACATAAAATGTTTCTAAATGATTTGGTTTAATTTCATGTTGTTGATTGTGTTATTGGAAATGGAAGACCAAGTGATTTTGGAGCTTGACACATATTAGAGACTAAAACTCACAATTATCTTTCTTTTGTTTTAACCACTCTTCCCCTTTGTTCGTCTTCTGTGACATTCAGTTGCTGCAGTGCCCCTTTAAGAGCATACGATGGCAAGAGACCAGATTTATCTCTTTTTGTATGATTTTAATGAACCTTATATAATTGGCAGTTTAAACATGTCCTTCATGTGCAGGTGACTTTGATGCATTAACCAGCGGCGAACAGTACAGCGTGTAGCATGCGTTTTAAGAGCAACCGTCAGCCATAATGATATCATGGCTCTGTCGCCCTGGTGTCCTCTGCTTGTGCAAACATATTACACTGAGGCAGTTTTCTGGGTCAGTAAGTTAAATATTTCAGATGGTTTATTTTTAGCACCGTCTGTTTCCACTTTGTGTATGTGCTGCATGTTGTGTGTGTGTATGTGTGCATCCCTCTCAATCTGCGATAACTGCAGGCTGCATTTGACCCACTAAGTTATCTTCACATTCCCCCGGGTCTAATCAATTGAGTGTTGTGTGCAGAAGGGGGCCATTATAATTGCTTACAACTGACTGTTAACACATCCAACAACATACAGGATAAGTATGGGCTATTTTGACAATGGAAGTAATTTATTCCTTATTGTAATGTCAGTTTTACCCACAAACCATCAGTTAGGCTTCACTGTGTGCTTGTTTCAATTAAGCCACATTTTAGCTGCAACTGTTAACTGATCAATGAGCCATTAAAACCCTCAAAACACTATACAGTTCCTAAGGGAGATGCCTGGGTATCAAAAGCAAATTAATTATCTATTTTACAACTTTATAAGGTTACTTGAACCAAATCCATTTAATGTTAACATAATCGTCTAGTACAGTAGTTTGAATATTCGCTGTGATGAAGCAATCGGAAAACTAAATCACATTAGATCACTTGTACATGGCATTGAATTGTCTGGGTGCAAAGAGGGCACAGTAATTGCTGCAGAGATGAGTAGTCATTGAACTGTGAAAAGCAGGCAAGGTTTCCACAGATTATGAGAAGCAGAATGATTGGAAACTGCCCAGGGGCAAAGGTCCCATGATAGTTTTTGACCTTACAACATATGTGGAATCAATGCAGGGCTCTGTTGTTGACCTTAGCCTTTCTCTGAAACACATACCGCTGCTCTGTTTCGTAAAAACAGCGCTCCAGTATCAATGCTCATCCCCTGCTTTGTTATTTCTCTTTTCTCTTATTTCAACTCACCCAGACTTTTTTTCAGGCTCTCTGGATTTGAGAATACTGTCCATAGAATAGAATCCGTATTTACAAACTTATCTCGAATCTTGAAGTGTAAATGAAAATGTTTTATTTGTTACCATAGTAAAGATGGCAGATTAAAAATACTCACACAAGTCTTGCCAAGCAATTTGTTTCATAAACTGAACAAGATTTCTTAGAAATAAAACAGGCTATTGCCTTCATAATTGCATACATGTGAGCTGCCTGCTCTTGTGATAAGCTCACCGTGAAAGTCCTGTTTTGTTTGGAGCCCATGTGGCAATATGATTATACTGCATATTAGTATCAGGGCTTAGATGAAAGCACATGTCTTCACTTTTCCTTTTATCAAAGTGTAACAAATACAAACTCCCTCTGACTCTTGTTGTCCTGGCACTTCCACTGTCAGCATGTGAAGCTATTCAAAGCCTAAACGAAGTGGATCCATACCAGCCACCTCGCTCAAAACCCCAGTGATAAAGGCTTATGAACACACACCATACAGAGAATAAAGATACTTCATCTTGAAAGCTCTGCTTCAGAAGAAGTCTATCCTGTCACTTCATCTGTAAACGGGCTTGCAGCCATTCCAGGCGCTGCCACAGGGCCCCATTGTGCCTCTGCCAAGCTGTGACAGGGCCCCATCCAACTTCTCACCTGCAGCATTGTCCGCCGGAGAGCTCAGTGCAGAGTAATTGGGAGCCCAGATTCCAGGACAAGTTTCTTTTTGTCCATTTTGTGGGAATCATTGACCCGGACGTGTGAGGTCACAGCTGTGGTAATTGGTGCTGTGTGATGCAGCTGTGTGTGTATCTGTGTATGTGTGTGTACAGTACAATCTTTAAACATTTGTTTTGAATTACACTGGTTGTGAATGGAAAGTATTAGCACTGCGTGTTCTCCTGTTGCAGGCTAGTGTTTGTGCCTACTCGGTCCCTGAGATACAAAGGCATGAGTTCTAAAACTGAGCGCCTTTGTTCAACCACTCAAAGAAAAGTTAGTGCACTGAGTACAACACAATCACAGCTTTATCTATCGAGAAGTGGTAACAATCAGTATTCAGACTATGAGAAATAGCACTCTGTGATAAGGGGGAGATCAAAACTCAGCTTGCCTCTTGGCTAAACTGCTTCCTCTGCACATACAGATTGTCTCTCTGCATGAAGCAACATTCACAGCAGTGGCACTCTGGATTAAGGTTAGGAGTATAAATAAACTGGAAAACTGCAGGACACACTCAAAACTATTCCCCATAAACTGGGAACAGAGAATGTCAACATGGATTCTGAGAGGTGCTTTGCTTATTCAGCTGTTGTTTGCTGTTCCTCTTCAAATGTATAATAGGCCTACCCTAAAAACAATCACGGTATGCATAACTGTCTTCCTTTTTTTTCCGATATGGTTGTTGCTGCAATCATTTTATGGATGTATCCAGCCTTTCTTATGTTGGTGCATTTTTACATTCAACATCAGGGTGTGAATTATTCTGTTAGCTGTGTGATCCGTGGACTTGAGTTACACGATTTGATTACTAAAGACACCTGAAGACAAAGTCAAAAACACTCGCAAATCCACTTGGTGTTCATCAACAATGACTCGTTTCTTCACTTGGACATGCTCCATTTGACCTACAAACACTTGATACATTCCCCTTAAGCCTAAAGATTAAAAAGTATGTTATTCAAAAAGTGTGCCAAGAATTAATTAATATTCGTGAATCAATTAAAGCTAACACTATTCATTTCCAGCTAGTTGACACTTAACTCCCTAGATCCAGTTTGTTTGAACCCCCCTGACATCATACAATCTACTTGCAGGAGAGAACTATACAATATACATAGTAAGAAAAAACGTTAAGAACTCAAATCGAATTATAACTACAGTGGTCAAGAAAAAAATGTGGGTGAATGCAAGACACAATCCAAAATGGCTTATCTTTAGCTTAAGGTTTCGTACTCGACATGGGACTTGCATATCTTGACTTAAGAATGTTAAAACAATGATTTGCTACAACGTTTGACATGCACTACAGAAAACCTGACTTCATAGTGCTACAAATGGTCATAAATTCAGTAAGCAATTCAAACTTTTTGGCAAAAATATTTTAATTATTGTGATAAAATCAAATGAATCTGGCCTCCCCCCTCTGATAAAGATATATTAAAGTTAATAAAAGATAATTAAATGGTATTTATAGCTCTTTATCTTATTCAATGTTTTTCCTTAGAGGAATCATGCTGAATCTGAGAGTGATAAGAGGTCAATGCAAATAATAACACAATGTTATTAGAGTCTTGAAAGAATGGACATGTGTATGCCTATGTGGTTGGATGTATTGACAGAATAATTAAATCAAAGGATGTATTTTGACATTGGTAACTTCTGGACCTGGAAACGGTGACCTCCATTTGGCCCTAGAGGTGAAACCCCATCCCAGGTCATCACAGCCTGAACCCCGACTGACCACCTGTCAGTCTGCACAACGCCTGGGAGTCCTCTGCCTGCTGTCATTTCTACTGTCACAGCCCCGGGACGCCGCCACCTGTCATGACCTCAGGGTCCACTCACTGTAATGCAATAGTCGCTAACAGTGTAGGACTGAGGCATCAATGTTGGAGGATTTAGCAGTTTAAAGCCAGTTAAATTTTGCTCTAGCTCTCTAGTAGTGCAGCATGATCCGTCCAAAATCCCTTATTGGGAGACAGAGACATGATTTCCCAGACCTAGACTAATCCTCTTTACAATATGGGACCTGGTTTTAACAAACGGACTTGGCTCACGTCTGGGCCAATTTACAAAGTTCAGACCCAGGTCATTGCCATCAATCGAGCTCTACTAAAAATAAATGAAGGGAATCGTTTGAAATAAGAAATAAAAAGCATCAAATTGCCATGTCAAATTCATAATGATATTTCCATTTCAAGTGGTTTTCAACAGGTTAAGGAAGGCTTTTTTGGGAAACATGGATTAAAATGACAAACCATGGATAATCTAAAAGGCATAAGGAAAATGGACATATTTTCCTACTAATCCCTTTTTTTCTCCTAAGGACCAGGGACCCCAAACCATTTACTCTTCTGAAAAGAAGAGAAATCAGAATTGGTCAGATCATTATTACATCAATGGTCAACTTTCAAAGATCACAATAGAATTTCTGCTTCAAAGAAAAAAGGCTAATTGTGGTTACTTGTCAATGATTGTTCTCACAACATGTTAAAGTAGAACAAATTGAAGTATTAAACTATAATTATAATATAATAATAATGTTTTGAGTTTTGTAAGTGTACATTCACAGTAGAACATTTCAAGAGATTTAGTATACACAATATTACAACAGTAACATTTCCTGTATACAAACTTCCGAAACAGACTTTATAGTGTTAGTGTATGATATAAAAGTGGGAGACAGTGTCAGTCTATGATCAACACAGGGTCTCACAGCCATTCCTCCAGGGACAGCTCTGTGACCTTTTCACATACGATGTGTGTGGCGGCACAAGTAACACGACTTGTTCTGGCAGAACTCTGTGATGCCCTCCAGGCTGGACACCAGCATGTGGTCCATATGTGACACACACACACACACACACACACACACACACACACACACACACACACACACACACACACACACACACACACACACACACACACACACACACACACACACACACACCCGTCCCTGTGACCTCTCGTTGACACCCTGTGACCTTACAGGAGGGCAGAATTAATGCAGAGATATGAAACAGCAAGGAGTCAATTAGAACTACTCCTTTTATCTTTTTAACCAACATAATTGTGTCTCTAAAATACAAAAAGCTTTATTTGAACAATACTGAGGGACTCATTTAAATCTATCTGTGTCTGGACAAGCATCAGTGTGATTAAAGGGTGTGATACAGACCAGACTGACCTCTCAACAACCTTTATAATAAGCTTAGAAGCAGTGTTTACCAACATGAGTGAAAACCTCTCTGCACTTCAATCCACTGTGTCTGAAGTTACAGTCCGGCATTTTTAATTCTTTTTCAGATGGACAGTTTCCTCATATATTGTTTTTCCTGTTGCAAAAAACTTGTTCTCCTGTAGCATTATTTCCGTTAATAAATAAGGTTAAACATTTGACTGCATTGTGACCACTCTTAAGTGTATTTCTATAGTAAGTAGTGTGTCCATTTATGTTCAGTCCTATTTCTTTTTTTTGTCTTGTGGTTAATCTTATTTAAATGTATTTTTGCAATGCACAATATGTTAAACACTTTGAATTGGCTCTGTGTCATTACAAAAACAGATAAGCCTTTAAAAGTTAAGGTCCATTTACTAATGGATCCTTATCAATACTTTGTTTTAACAAGATACATAAAACTGGACAGATAGACATTTGTTTATATCGTTTTTTAATAGTTGAACTTCCTGTAGTCAATCTTTGACTTTGAGAAAAGCTGCCATTCACAGCATTTCTGCTACATTATCCAAATCCCTTCATTATTTTCAGAAGCGCTTCAAAGAGCTTAACACTGAATTCACACATTGTTTCTTTGAGCTCTGACAGGCCAGCCTTTAATCAGCTGATGCCAATGTGATGTAGACTGCCATTCAACAGTCCATACAGCTTTATGCCTAATGAAGAAGCTCCATTCTTTGTGAAAGACGTAGTGATGGTTTGATAGTTGAATCCTTTTTTAAAGTATTTGTTATGAAACTAACAAGCAGTTTGTGGCGTTTGGAATATGATTGTTTTCATATAGCTATCATTCAGCAAGTGACAAACTGAACAGAGTACTGGCACTGCTGACCCCCAGCTGCCTGGGTGGGGGCAGGAGGGTGCCTGTCCTGAACAGCTCCTTGGTGTGAATGTGTGTAAAGGTATAACTGATGTGTTTTTAAAATATAAATAAGCATGCAAGCTCGTAAAGCTGCTCTCAGGATAAAGGAAAGAATATTCAACACTTACAACTGACTTACCATTTCCTTTCAAAGTCCATTTGTAGAAATACAGACTTCCCCTCGTGGCTTTTTTCTACCTCGCATTGTACCTGAGGGATATGAATAAGTCATTAGAGGAAAGTCTTCATTTCGTCAACCAGCTGAATGGGAAACTGGGGTTACTCTCCAGCTCAAAGAGGAAGTGTGGGGGTTGTTTAGCTCCCTCCTAAGAGGAGCCATTTGATGTGTTTCTGTTGCCGTAAATATTTATTTTGCTTAGTGTGTGAGGTCTGTCAGATATAAAGAGGAGAGAACATGCAAGTATTAAAGTTTTCACGCATTTAGAGGGATCTTTTTTGGTTTAAAATATTGATGTTTACCGATTATTTATTTTTAATGCATTTCTACTGTACGGCATAAACTGGGGCATGATGGGGGGGGGGGGGGGGGTGAGAATATAGAATTTCCATCTGTATATATGGAAAGGGGGATTCAGTATTAATGCAGACATATTAGATTTGGGAGGGAGGCTCAACAGACTTCAAATTTTCTGAAAGAAAAGTCCTAGAAGATTAGGAGGACATTTGGTAAGTTTAACACCTTATTAATTAATGTAATTTTGCATTAAAAAAAAACCTTTCAAAGTGCTGTTCTCAGCCTCTCAAAAATGGTGATTTCTTTAATTGTATTCTGAATTCATAATATTAACCTGAATACTTTTTGGTTTCTGTTTGACAATACGTCACTTTTTAGGACATTCAACTTAAACCAAACCATACATTTTATTAATAACAACAATAATGGCCCCGGCCGTGGCGCGACTGGCTGGGGCACCTGCACCGTATGCCAGCGAGCTGGGTTCGATTCCCGACCCGTGGTCCTTTCCCGATCCCACCCCGACTCTCTCTCCCACTATCCTGTCACTCTCCACTGTCCTATCCAATTAAAGGCAAAAAGCCCCCAAAGAATATTTGAAAAATAAAAATAACAACAATAATCATTAGTAGTCACTGTAATGTTGACATCTAAGTGACTGTAAGGGTAAAGCTTCCAAAAATATCTTCATGAAAAAATAATATTTCTTTGTACATGGGGCTGCATCTTCTCCTGCAGTCTTAAACTGAATGAGTAAAATCCTTTGTACCAACAGGTTTTAAGGCAGGGAAAAACAGGAAATGCCCTTGTTGTTTATTTTTGCTAACCTCAGCCATTATCACCCCTCCCTCCTCTCTCCGTCTGTCTGTCAGCTGAGCACAAGACAGAACCAGGATGATAATGGTTAGTGGTGACCGGTCCCTGACCCCTCTGTGCATTCTGCTGTGCCCTTCTGGGTGTGCCACAGTGGGGGTAGTTAAAGAGCTGCCACAACCTCTGTCATGTCTGGTGGGCTGTTATGTTAAATGCACAAAAGCGTGTGCGTCTTTTTCTGTGTCGTTGTGTACACATGCCACACCTTTAGGTTGTTACTTTTTTCTACATGATTGCACAGCTCTGTGGATTAGCATGTGCCCGCTGTACAGTAAAGGTATGTAGGGCAAAGGGCAAGGTGAACATGCATGTTCAGAGGGTGTGTGTGTGTGTGTGTGTGTGTGTGTGTGTGTGTGTGTGTGTGTGTGTGTGTGTGCGTGCATGCGCGCGCATGTGCACACATTTCACACCAGTAGAATTGGATTTGTTTACGCCACAGCGATGATGGAATTATCTGTGTGTAACTCTGGTAAGGTGTGTGTGCGTTGTTGGGAAGTTTGGGATGTTTTTGTGTGTGTGTGTGTGTGTGTGTGTGTGTGTGTGTGTGTGTGTGTGTGTGTGTGTGTGTGTGTGTGTGTTTGAGCATCATCCCATGGCTCACAGCTCCCAGGGAGATCTGTGACCGAAGATCCTCAAGTTTAGAGTTCATCTTCAGTTCATAGAGAGGTTCATCTGGCGGTCAGCGGGCCACTGTTAGAGCAGCTTCATTCTCCCTCTCTCTCTCTCTCTGCTCTTACTCTCTCATACCAACCCCCCCCACGCATACACCCACACACACTCTCCCTTTCTTTATATACTGCTCTCTATTTTACTCAAATTCTTCCCCTCTCTGTTTCTCTCAGCTGATCTTTTGCCTTCTGTTTGATCCAGGTTGTGGGCAGTCAGGTGGCAAAATACAAAAACAAGACCCTGTATTATTCTTTTGTGCTTTTTATTCTAGCGTTCATATTTCTTTCTTAGCCTGGATTAAACCAAATGGACAAAATGATTATGGAAATGTCACTTAATTTGGCAAATATAAGAATTGAGTAAAAACAGAACTGTAATATGTTGTGGAACATGTCATACATATGTTACAGAATAGATATTGTATTCAATTACATTTATTGTGTATATAACCACAAATACATATAATAGCAGGAGAAAAAAAGCTCGCAGTTAGTTGCAAACTGAAATGATGTGCAGCTGTTAGTACTTAACTGCCTGTTGCTGAAATAGTTTTGTTAATTTGAGCCTTTTTGTTGCATATGTTTTTTCTCTGATTTGCCCTATTTCAGTACATATGGCAAACAGCTTGTCACCAAAAGCCCAAATTTGATTTGTTGGCTTCAATTGACTCAACATTAATTCATTATTTTTTTCAGGTCATTTATCCACATCTTATAAATAAACCTGAAAGCTTTTGTTTTTGTTTTTTATGATTGGAATTTTGATGAGGACATGCAGTCCTCTTTCTGCTTGACTAGCGTGTGCCGTGAGCCTGATGACCATTATGGCTGCTAAAATTTAATCAGAAACCCCTTTGTCTCTCAATACAGGAAAACGATGACCTATTTCAGCAGCTGACCTCAAACAAAGTGGTGCAGAGAGTGTCTGGACTCGATTTGAGAGCCTTATTTGTGGGCAGTGCCTCGCAAAGTGGCCGACCTGACCTGGCTGACAAAATTAAAACCGAATCACGTTTAAATGCTGTGAAATTTAAAATTCCATAGAGGCGCACACTGTCTAACACACTTTATTTAACTTTATGAGATTGCATTATGAGAGGTAGTATTTTCATGGTATAAATCTAATGCCGAACACCACAAGCACCAGTTTGTGTGTTTTCCTACAAATATTGAGTTATTCGATTCATGTTTATACAATCTGTCTTACATTATGCACTGTAAAACTAATTGCTTAATGTACAATGAACAGCATTATTATTTCCCAGCAGCTGTTTCCTGTTTGGTTAAATGCTGCTAGCTCAAAACGAAAGAATAAAGGTAGGGCTTTTTAAAAGATTTATTTTAGAAAATCTCCAACAAATTATTGAGGCACTTTAATTGACCAGATGTTTCTGCGTGTATATCAGATAAATGAATGAACTCCATTTGAATGTTAAGATTTGGGAGATTAACTATCAATTTCCTGATGTTTTATGAGTCATTATGTCCTGTTTGTTTTTGTTGTAGTTCTTTGACAGAATGACCTACCCTATGTTGCTGTTGGCTGAATTTTATCACCAGCCATGTGGTTGAAGATGAAAATCCCCAGTGGAAGAACAACTCAATAAGTAACTGCTACAGTAAGTACTAAAGTGAAATGTTTTTGTTCCAGTTTCACCAAATCACTGCCAATGTCACGGCGGACTTTGCCGTGATATGCAGTGTGCGTTTGCTCGCTGTGTTCACCCCTCATGCCTTCATCCCCGTGCCTGTCTGCTCTGATGAGGCGCAGCTTGTTAAGCCAGCCCATTGGCTTTGATCCAAGATGGATAATTCCAGATTCAAGAGGTTAGAGGCAGGGTAAGAATTTACCACATGATACAGCCAGGATGTGACACAGTACAAAACAAACCAATCACACGTTATTGGCTTAGTTAAGAAGAGACGCTTCGACTCCCAATATGTTGCACTGTCTGAGTTATTGGTAACAATGTGGACAGTATAAAAGGGTGTACTGTATATTCTAAAGCATGATATATCCCATGAGAATTGTGTCAATCACACATCATAAACACACTATGTAATGTATTGATATTTAATCTTTCTGCAGCTGATAATGATTTTATGTTTTATCATCATTTTGTTCTGGGTCATATGCTCATCCACAAACCACCCAAAAATAATTCATTAAGTTTCAGCAATTAGTTTTTTGTTTTATATTTCCCCCAAGGCTATAACAGTTTATTTTATGACTCTCTGCTATTGCTTGCTGATAGTGTTGAATAACGTTGGGACTTAAATTGATAAAATTGTGTTGAGCTTTTTCAATTGGTATCTTGTCTTTTTGCTTTTTAGTTACATTCACCATTTGAAGCCAGTGAATTAGTGGCTCACTTTAAATAAAAAGTGTGGTACTTTTTGAACAATGGACAATTTAGTTTGGAGTAGAGTGTAAGGGGTTGTGGGTAGACTGGGTGGACTCATGTAATTTTAATTTTGAGGATGAACTTTTCAAACAGCACACTCATACAGAATCATTAAAGTAGTTTATCCACAGGGATATATCGGAAGTTATAACTATGAGTGACTCTATGCAGAGGCAGCTTTTTGCATAGTTGGACCAAACTATGGGCTCAGCAATGGCACCTGGTGATGAAACCATCTTATCAGAACACAAGCTCTGCTGCTTCTGCTCTTTGGCTCCCGCCACGATATCGTATTGCTGAGTCTCACTTTGCATGAGAAATCGAAGTGCAATCCCGTTCTTTATGGCCACTGCCTGCGACCTTTGTCAACCCAGCGAATTAACCTAGAGGCGTATCAGCCACGCTGGCCCTTTTTCTCCCAGAGCCTGTCCTATTAACTGAGTGAGGAGCACGGTGCGGGTCACACTTAAGTAACCTTATCTTGTAATTGGGTTCAAGGTTAAGTGACCCTGGAGCACGGAGGTCCGGGGGTTAAGGTCACAATGTCAGGCAGAAGGGGGAGCTTTTAATCACTGATGGGGCTGGAAATCAAGGTCCGGGCTTCTGCTATCTGGCTAGGCCAGACCCACCCACCCCCCAGCGTCATCCACATCCCACATGAAGCTGTCCGTGTATGCTGGAACAAGGTGGGGTTATGGGGGTCGAATGGAGCAGTTGCCAGGCAACCATTATTAAAGCCAAGGTCTTGCAAGCTTTTAACCTTAGCACAAATCGATATAGATGGCAATTGGGCTAATATTCATCGAGCAGATGGGAAAATTAGGCGCAAGTCTGCTTGCTGGAGATAGAGGAGAGGAGCACTGCTGGTATAACGGTCGCAGCATCACTCAGACTACTCCATGAATGTATGCTCAGTGAGAGGAGGCTCTGAATACTGAGGAAAGGATGACAGGGAAATAGCTGTGACAGGCTATTTAATGAAGCACGATTGGTCAGACCGTTATTCCTCTCCTGAGAAAGCCTTCTTCTATTCATCATGCATATCACTTTTTCTCTAATCACTTCACCTGTCCTCTTTTCATCTCAGGCGTTCCTGCCTATAGCCTATGATCTTTTCCTTCTTTCCTTTCATTTCTCCCTCTTCTAAATCTCATCTTTCTCAAAGCATTATTTGTTTTTTTGTGTCAAATCCATCTTTTTTGTTTTAACCCAGTTAAAGCTTTACTAAAGATAAGTGAAGGTTTTATTGGTGAATAAAAACAAGATGAATAGTTTTAAATTTTTCCTTAGTAAAAAAACATCCCAGCGTTTCATGCAAAAGAGCAATCTTTTAATTTCTCACCACTGCCCTACCTTCCCCCCTTCTTCCCCTTCTCTCCCTCCCTGCCTTTTTAGAGAGGGAGATGGATGACCACTGGTGGAGGAGTTCAGGCAGCATGAACCATAGACCTATCCATTGCCAAGGGCGAGGAAATAGCCCAGATTAAAGAGCTTGTAAATAATGGCCCATA
The DNA here is from genome assembly GCF_036324505.1 of Eleginops maclovinus. Taxonomy (NCBI): domain Eukaryota; kingdom Metazoa; phylum Chordata; class Actinopteri; order Perciformes; family Eleginopidae; genus Eleginops; species Eleginops maclovinus. The sequence continues at coordinate 7,820,515 of NC_086351.1, read as the reverse complement.
AACATCTGCCTGTTAGCCTGGCCAATCCATCTCAGTCTCCCATCTGGTCCTCTCTTTCTCTCGCGCTCTCCCGCTTTTGATTTCCTCATTGCGAACGGTCCACAGGGCAAATGCATCATCAGACCAAAGTCAGTCATATTCCAACACAAACAAACGGCGGAGATTGACCCCCAGGTCGTGTACAGTTCAAATCCCCACCAGTCAATGCACCCATGACTCAATCCAAAGACAACAAAGGAAAGCATTAGCTTTGTTTTCTTTCCCTGGGCTTCCTTCCATTTTTAAGAGCCTCAGTGTATATTGCTTTGTTGGATTAGCATAAGGCAAAAGTGAGTTTATGTGCATATTCACGTACAAACACAGCCATGAATACCCCTAATTATTGATGCATTATTACAGTCCGCCCTTCTGAGTCGAGCCTTCATGGGGCTCTTGTTAGCGTCGTCACAGCCCCTCCCTAATTAGTGATTAGGCGTTGTTAATGTCGGGTTCCCAACATCTGCTCTGGTCACTTGCACTCCCTCAGATCTCCTGTGAATAGACCTCTGGCCCTGATATTAAGCACCTCAGTCGTGGCCTGACTGCAGGTGGCAAATTAAACTGAACAAAGGGCCGATTGCAGGCAGACTGAGGCTGAACTCTGGCCAACAAGCCTCCTGTCCTCTAAATACTTTTATTTCATATTAAGTTATCGATGAAAATACAAAGGTGTAGATTAAAGGGAAGTATGTGTGATTAAAATGTGCATGCAAAGTAAAACCTATAACTGCTGTCTTAATGTGCATGCTCATAATGTATGCAGTTATGTGCTTACCTTGGCAAAGCAGGTCTTGGTGTCTGTAGGGAGAGGTTTGGAAGTAATTGTTATTTGCTACGCATGCCAAATTGAAAATGAGTGAAATGCAAGCTCAGAGAACCATCAAATAATGTATTGATCCCATTGTACTTCTTAATTGTAGAAGTAGCAATCTCGGCCATTTTTGTAATAGCTCAGCAGTCAGTGACCACTAACAAGTGACTCGGTGCTACATGTCATGTAGACCAAGCATCAACTCTGTTTTTTTCCCCCCGGAAAAACAGATATCTAAGGGTAAATCAAGACCTAAGACCAGAATCAGCCCCAGGTTAAAACAACACATGGGGTTGTGTTGGTGGTGGTGTGTTGCTTCGAATACCAGAAAGATCGGAAATGTGATCCAGAAAACACAAATCGAATAACTTATTCAATCCACCTATCTGAATTTTCCATGTCTTCTCAGATGCCAATATCCTGCACGGCATTTTTTTATTAACAGTAAACAGCATCAGAGATGTTTAATGTCTGGGGCAACAGATTTGCACTTTTACATTCACACATACAGCTCCTCTTTAACATAAAGATTAGTTCTTGGTTGAAGTGTGAAATGGAATTGATCTTACTTTGATAAAGTGTGTGTGTTTGCAATTAAAACTGGACTAAATATAAGAATTCATTTCATGATTTTGAAATTCCCACAACCCTGTTGACACCTAAAAGGTTGATCTACAATAGATATAACAAAATGTCACGGTTGAGAAATGTTAATGGTCAAACAGCTGCCTGTTTTGTGAAAAGTTTTATTGAGGACTTGACTGAAATGATGAATTTTAGCTCCAAAAAAAGGTGACAAACTGTTTTTTGGAGTCTGTTCAGAGATGGCAGTCACTCATCATTCCTCTCAGTGACACTCAATGTCAAAATAGATAGCACACACAGGCCTCAACAAGAAGTAGAGGCAGGTAAGTAGATTTTCCAGGCAGCGACTAAAGCTTCATGATCTCACATCACTGAGAGGGACACTGGCCTTCACTTCCTAAATGAGCCCTCTAACCTCACACTGTCAACATGAGTGATATACCATCTTAGCACTGGATCTCACTCAAGGTAAGGTGTCCAATGATGGCACCTTATGTGTCTTGCTTTTATGCATCTTTAAATTGCACCATATTCTTCTCTAGATTGTTTTACGTTTTTTAGGTCGTCAAATTTTTCATTCTGAAACATTTTCCCTCAAAATCACTATTCCCCTCGCTTACGTTTTTTAAGATGGCATCACCTTCAATTTATGAGCTGCCATTTTTGACCTAGTAAGTGACCCCACACTTTAAACACATTCCAATGGAGCCAGCACATTTATTTGGCAGATAAATCATTGCTTACCAAATGCCGTCGGTGTGCAAGGTCAAAGTTGTGAAAGGGGATAAAAATGAGATCACAGAGATAGTGGGTCGAGCTGTGTGCCAACATCAGTGTCCCTTGAGTTGGTGCCTACATACAATTTACATAGAGATTTGAGGCACCCATTGGTTGCATGCATTAAAGAAATGCAACCCTGGCCCGGACAAGAACATATATATTTTTTTATTTACCGCCAAGAACTTGAGCTTTTTGCCATTATCTGCGGCATCACAAGTAGAGTATTGTTAAGGCAGGGGCAAAGATTGTAGATTCAGTTAATAAAAAATGTAATGTTGATTGTGGATATCAGACATGAACTCCCAACTACTTTGATTCACCACATAAAGGGCACACTACAACTACAACATATGGAAAACTCCACACAGAAGGCCCTTTCCTGACAGCGAGTATATGTACAAGACTTATGATGCCCCAAGTCCTGATAGCCTTTAGGTTTAAGATGCTGACCTATACATTAAGTGTAATGCTACCTGTTTGAGTACAGTAAGGGAACATAGTTGCATGTTATCCCCTCTCTTTCTCTCCCATCATTACGAAGAACAGTGTGCACTTGTGGATCAATAGTTAGATGACAGTTGCCGCTATAACATCAACATTTCCCTCTGATGACTGAATTAGTCACCTTGTCATCAGCATTTACTTTTCTTCCTTCTTCGTTGGGTGTTGTGGATATTTGATCCAAACCTGGCACTAATAATCAGTAATAATGATTATCTTCCAAAAAATGACAAAAGTGTAAAAGCAATACAGACCCTCAAACATTTTATAGGTGGAAGCAACACAGAATATACAACTGGGGGATATTAATGTATGTTTGATAGTTAATTTCTCTTTGTACCCACAGGTCCGACCACAAAGATGAATCAAATGAAATGTGCAGCCACCTCCTCTAATTCTTCATGGGTGGCAGTTTAAGAGCGGCTCACCAGGGGATGCTAATTTGATTTGTCTGACCAATCATCCAATAGGGCGGCTTATCCGTGACCTCTGAAACTGTGAGTTTTCCAGTTGGCTGATCAGGGCGAGAACCTTCACTTGACCCTTCTCAGCCTGTATGGTAATGTCATTTAGCAAGGGGCGGGGCACTGATCAGGGAAAAGATGTTGAGTACAGCATGGGCTCAAGGCCAGTCGCCTCCTTTCATCTTATCATTGAAAATATCTAACGTGGGTTCATGAAAAAAAGTAGCAGATTGAATTTTGAATAAAAAACTTTTGCTCTGTATTACTTTGAAAATATTTATGCGTCGCTGTGCAAAATCAGCAATAGCTGTTACCATGTAGGTGCATGTATACATTATGCATGAGTCACACACCTCTCACGAAAAAAAGGGTGGGTTATGTGAGAGTAGATGGTTTAATTATTGGTGGCATGGCTAATCCACACCATGAAATAAGAACTCTTAGTGTTGTTATCATTAAAAAAAGAAGCCGATTTATTCTAATAAAGGATCTGATATATGAGCCCTTTAATGAACCGTTGTGCTGCGTTCACTTTGTGGTGGAAAAAGTTGGCTTATTCCCATTTCTTACTTAAGTACAATAAAGAAATATAACAGTGTCGACTACATTTGCTTTACAGTTTTAAAACATTTGAACCATTTCTTGAGTAAAAGTGTACAAATGTATTAGCATCAAATTATGCCTTATGTACCGAACGTTAAAGTGGGCTACTCATTATGCAATAGGGACCATTTCAGAACAAAAGTCGGGCTAACAATAAATAAACAATACTGCAGGGTGGTTTAATTTACACCAACATGTATATCAATGTATTTATAAAATACTCAAGAACTCTACCTTAAAATTGTAAGTTCAGTAGTTAAGGTACAGCTATTTTCTAGCACTACGTCTATCCATCTTTCCAGCAAAAGGAATACACATGCAAACATGTGCTAGAAGATGTGGATAATCCCATGCCAGATATCGTCAATAATAGCAGTTAGACAGTAAAAAGGATTTCCTGGTCAGACTCCAAAGCCCTGTGAAAGCATGCGGGGCTTTGCATGGAAGTGCTGCGTCAGAGCACTGGAGCTCAATTAGCTACTGTTGTGGGCAGGGGCGCAGGGCGAGTAGAGGTCCAAATCCTCTCTTGCAGGCCCAGCTGGGGGATTAAGAATGGTTCCTGTCCTGTGGCTGACCTCTTCAAAGCCTGCGCAGATGTCCTGATCCCCCTTCACATACCCACCGATCCAACCAACACACACTCAGACCCCCCCTCTTCTCAAACCCTCTCTTGACCCCTCAACCAAAACAAAGCACTCAGGTGACATTTCTTATCAAAAGAGCACTCACCCACTCTTTGAATTGGTATCTCTGGTATCTCATCTCCTCTGCACTACATCTTTCTTTCTCTTTCTCGGCCCCTCTATCTTCCCTCTGCTCCTGAGAGGGCTACCTCCTGTCCTTTGACACCGAGCATGGTCAGATTTCTGAATGACCTTAGCATGGAAATTAGCCTGTCACTCTCAATGCTCTGCCGCCCTTTGGTTGCTGTGGGTTTTCAAATAGGAAACCAAGGTCAAGAGGCGCCGGCAACAACACTGAGTGGGAGATTTTGAATGACACATCTAAATCAAAATAGGAAATAAACACTTTATATGGAGATTGCTGAAAGGTCCTCTGAGGTTGGTGGTGGTCCTCGGAGGTTGTGACCCTTTTTTAAAGAGCTTTAAGTCATGTCTTGGTCAAAGTAATGGCCACCCAAATGGAGCTTCATTTAAGGCTGAAAGGGGCACGAGGGACAATGAATGGATTAAATCACTCTAGGGGGCACAATCCAAGATTACTTTCAATCAGTAAAGACCCTCACATATCTTCTGAGAATAATCCAAATGTGAGATTAGGTGTTGGGATAATTATTTTCTCTATTAGTACCTTCTTTGGTAGGCTTAGGCTTTACGTTTGTCCCAGGAAGATGAGATTGTCTTTTCTTCATCAGAGAAACAACTCATAGTGTGAACAAATATTTAGGTTCCTAAAAAAATACATACCTTTGTTGGTTTTAGACTTCTGTATTCTACAAATGATGAAAGTGAAAACAAAATAGCAACTCGGTGGAGTGTTCACCTGTGTCTCATTGATGATAGTCTTTGCTGGCTTCTTTTTATGTAAATGTTATACTTGAGTTCAGTAAGCAATACTACATAATGAGGTGTCTGCAGATAACAGTTTGGTCTCCGATAAGGTAAGTTTACAATTACTTTTCGAGGAAACATTTATATTTTTATAAAAACATTTTTATTTTCATTTACATCGAGAACACTTTCACTAAACCAAAAAACTCAATTTATTTTACCTACACTTAACCACGTTTGTTTTGTGTTTTACAACATGATCACATGCTTGATACTGTAACACAATCAGTGAGAGAATATGTTTTTACTTGTATAGGGAACATATTTTTGTAACATACAGGTGGCATATACAGGGTAATGGATGATGCAATGCAAATAAACACAACAAATAGCAGAAAGACATTTGTCAAAACAATGTCAGCAGGATTATGGAAAATCGCATATTTCATATAACTTGGTGGATGTCGTAGCACAGGCCAAGGTAGAGCCCATCGCATTTTGGAGAGGATCCAATTTAAGTGATGGTTAGATGCATTGTTTTTCCCTTAAGGGAATGGCCTGGGTGAAGGTCTGCATTCTCCAAGTGCCTTTGTATTTATGGCAGTTTAACAGTATGAGTTGGCCTACCTGTTAGTACTTGTAGCATGTTATGCTATGGATATCTGTGGTTTCTTTGTTCAATGATTAACAATGTCTAGTAGGATAAGGATGTTTCTTATGGTCATCAGAACAAGTGCCTCTCTGTTTTATCAAAACATCTGCTCCCCATCTTCTGCTCATCCTAAAATCTATCCATCTTTAGTTTTTGCTGTCACTTCTACATTCATCCCCTCCACCACTTCATCCCTCCATCCCTGAACTCTTCCTCATTCCTTCCATCTCTCCCTCCCCTCCGTCATTACCCCCCACCTCAGCGCAAGGCTGTCAGAGTTTTAGGGATCCAGTGAGCTGTGAAATCGCACAAATTGCTGTTGCTTTGCGTCTGGCCTCGCAACAGAGGGGGGAGATAGACAGAGACAGAGAAAGAGAAAAAAGAGAGAGAGAGATTTTATGCTTCAACACTTCTGAACCTGAATGTCCCCCCCTTCTCGCTGCCCCTTCCTCCCCTTATTCACTCAGACGTGGACAAGCACACGCACAGCTGCAAGACTGCATATCTACCCACTACAACCAAAATACTCCCCCCCCCCCCCCCCCCACACACACACACCCTCAACTTCTTCATCCCCACAATCACCACCACCTCTGAACATGTGACCGCACCACCGCCCTCGCCACCCTCACAGTAAAGACACCTCCACCACTTTGCTTCACTGTGCGGGTCACTTCACAGAACAACTCCACGAGAGCCTGCAGCCCTCGAGAGGGATAAAACCCCTTCTCAACCTGCGGAGAGCTGTTTCAGCCACCTCTACTAAAGAGCAAAGCCCCCCCACCCCCAACACTACACCGCACCCGCTAGGAACACCCTCGGAGATATGACAAAAAACTGGCTAAAGGTCACAAGCGTACATGTTGTAACTGTTTGTGCACTCTTAATAATTAATGTTTTTCCTCTTCTATTGTTCACCACAAACTAACAAGTAGGTGACACAGTGTGGATTATTGCATAACTTCTACTGGACTACTGTGTCACCTGACATTTCTCAAACTTCTCAAATTTTAAAGCAATTGATTTTTTTGTAAATGGTGAATTTTCTTGCATATTTACCTATGCTAAGAAGTTATCTTTTTGTTTCAGTTTGTTGGTTTGTTTGTTTTTTTCCGGATCTGCTTGCTTACTCCAAGTGCCAAGTACAGCAAAACTTAAATTCATCCCTTGACATAAATTCCTGTTGTGTCTTTGGGTCAAATGCATTGATGCATGATGCAAACAGATGAAGAGATGTGTTACTCCATTCGAAAGCACATGTATTCAAGCAGGAATTACCAACTCCCACAAGGCTGCCACACTGAAATGTTTTTTTTGCCATCTATACTGCCCTCTAAAGGAACAAGCTACCTACTGTCAACAATGATATGCTCTGCAGAGCAGCACTCCACAACTCAAGTTGTAATATTTGAATTTCATTCTCTGTTTGAAGTATTTTGCAGAACACTTTTACATAAAGAATAGAATAGAAGAATCCACACATCAAAAAAACTAAATCTTATGTCCAGATTTTGGTAATTTTAGTTGCAGACTTACTAATATACATTTTACGTATTGTTGTGCGATTGCTGGGTAAAAACAATACATACTGCAGTCAAAGACCAACTCTGCTCAGTATGTTGGTGTCACAAACATATTTTTAAGACATCATGTACCACCATTTATTTATCTGTTTTACCTGTAGGCCTACAGGTGGTGCAATGGCAGTTAACTAGAAGGTGCAAAGAGTAGTAAAGTCTGACGTTTCTATTTCAGGAAAATATTTTTAGTTGTAAATATTTATAGCCCAAAATAGCTAAAAATTTAGCCTAGTTTTGGGGTTATTGTGAAGTGAATGTATGACTAGAAATCATTCTTCATCTACAGAGAGTATGTTTGTTTTTTCACGCACGTACACGTTATTGTAAGTGGCTTCTTAAGCTGCACCACTGAACCGAGTTAGATTTAATGCCTTTAATTATTCTCATTCCCACAATGAGAGAAAAGGCAATACATTTGTGTGTGTAGCTGGGTGCTGGGAAAAGCAGCTCAGGGCCTGACTCCTCCCCGAACCACTCCCACTAATTAGAGAGAGTATAAATGGCACCTGCTGCAATCATCCTTCCCCATGGCCCTGTCCTCATGGTCGGTGGTGCAGTTGTCTGCTGACTTCCTATGGTGGTTTACCTGCTGCTGTTTTGTTCATTGCTGTTTAGTTTAGTTTTGTATAGTTACTTTGGTTTTGTTTAGTTTAGTTCCTTTTGCCAGCTGGGATTTTCTTGTTTGTTTAGGTTTAGTTTTTAGTCTTAGTTTGCTATTCAAGCTGAGTGCCAGTATATGGGGAGGGCTAGTCCATATCACTGTTTGCTGTGGTGGAGATCACCGGGGAGCACGAATGAGTGACCTACTTGCTGTGACTGGTTTGCTGTGACTGCACCTGTGAGTATTTGGTTGCACCCGAGTGTCACAAAGTAGTATGCGAACCCATTAACTGGCCTCATCTCACCGAGGTTTAGTTTATTTTTCTGTTTTGATTTAAATGTCAGCTTTTACATAAAGATTTTAAAACCTTTTGTTAGTAATAAAGATATTAAACTGTACTATTGTTTACAACGTGATGACTTTGTATTTTCTCTTTTTAGCATCCTCTTCTTAGCTTCTTTTGTTGTTTTATTCATAATTAATAGAAGTTTCTTTTCTGTACAAAACACGTCTCTGCCCCTCAGTACGAACTTGTGCCCAAATCTTTGAAGGTTTATATCTTGGGGTGCAAGTCCCCAGGTGGCGTTGTCGGTCCCCCTTTTATTAAACTTTAATACTCTAGATTTTCACCTCACCACCCCTGCCACATCACAAACCTTTTCTTTGAGGTTTGAGTTGAACAAAGTATACAAATGGTTTACTGCTTTAAACTTCCTGCATTTCAATTTAAACTAAAAAATAATTAAAGGTTTATTCCATTGTGTTTCCTTTAGATCAAGTTCATTTTGGAAACATTTCTGAATGAAGTTGCACATTCTTTCAGTTGATAAATATCTGCACAAGCGATCTGCTTTTTCCCCCCTTCACATTAAATAGGCTGCAACACAAGGCGGTAATTTAAAAAAAGGCATCCTGATTTGCTGTAACCAGTGACAAAGGTTAACTTTTAACTACGTCCTGTAAGATCAGTCCCTCAAATGCTCTTAGTAACAGACGCTTAAGTCAGGAAATCACTGCTTCCTGTGCAATGGCCCTTTAAACTGTAAGTATTTTTATCAAAATCGTATTACATCAGTATTGAAAAGTAACTAAGTAGGCCTTTGTATATTCAACCAAATGCTGCATTTAAGTACTTTTTATTTTATGTTATGGTACACCAGCCTAGGCCTACTTTATACTCAATATCGTTTTTCCTCCACTACACACATTCATCTTGTAACTTTAATTAGGATTTATCAGATTCAGATTAACTCAAAATATATTAACTCCACCTTTTAACACCCAACACTAATAACATGTACAGTAATCCATGAAAAATCTATTATTATAACATACTTAATTATTAAATGGGTAATTCTGAATAATGAGTCGGCCTACTTTTACTTTTTGTATTTATAGTAGCCTATATTTTGATGCTGATACTTTTGTAGGCTAACTACAGTTACGATTTAAATGCAGGACTGTGGAATTGCTACCTTTACTCTAAAGTAGGTCTACTTCTGCCACTTTATTTTATGAACATTTTGTATAATAGGAATCCATCGTCGAAGGTGCGGTTAGGATCATACTTTAAAAAAAAAGCAAAATGGCAAAATAAACATTTATAGCTCCCATAATATACTTTTTGTTTAAACAAGAGGGGAATAACTAACACCGCTGCGATTATGGGGAGATAATGACCATCCTGGTCCAAAGTTACAGGGGGAGTGCCAAATCCGGCAGCAATAACATCAGCTCTGCCAGATTTATAAGACCTCCTGCCATTTTATACACCATGAATTAACTTGTTTACTTAAACTACAGAGAAATAACCAACACCAGGGTGATTTTGGTAAGATTATGAAAACTTACCCTTGAAGGCACAACATTACAGAACGGCACAAGGGGTTGCTGTTTTGAGTGCAGTAAAAGTGGCCATTAAAACTGTAGAGGACTGTGATGGATTTACTGTCTTAATGTGATCCATTTATAATCGAGTCTCAACCCACAGTCTATTGTATATTAAAACTATATATTTTTTTAAAGAGATGATTCAGATATCTGAGATTCTGATCAAGAGAGACCACAATGTAAAAAGGAAACGAGCAGACTTCATCACAGAGTCCCCCAGTAAGAAAGCTTCAGTAACTTTGTGCTTCAGCTCATTCCTGTTACTGAATGAATGTAATTAGGATTCAACAGCATTTGTTTTCTTTTGCCAATACTAATATTTTCATAAATATTAACCGGAAACGTATAGAAGAATCCCCCAGATACATATATCGCATTATCTTGTAACGGGAAGCACCGTTGAATATATGTATTTTTTATTTGAGAAATATTTCATCTTCATTGTTATTTTAATGGGATGAGCCGCCTCGCACATCATCAAAACAACTGTGGAGAAGATTCAAATACCACAATCCCATGCTAATTTCCACCACCAATTTCCATCTTTTGTTATTGTTTCGATTAAGAGACCCATAGGGGCAAGAAACTCACCTACATATTGTGTGTTTAGGGCTTTATTGCTGGAGTAATACAATAGAAACTGTGGAATACTGTGAGTAAGATCCGCTTCTCATCAGATGTTGATCGCTGTTGACATCCAATCTTTGCAGAAAGGCTGTTGGCCCACTCCCACATCGCAGAAAGACAAGGTTCTCTCTTTGTTCAGAAACATCTTTCTCTCTCTGTACCTTGAAACAGAAACACCTCAATCAGAGTGCAACGATGGCACACTTAGCACTCATGTCTCCAGCCCTTTGGTTAAAGATTAGTTACCATGGGACAGAATCTAAAGAACTAAGGTATTGTAACTTACACACCATATTTCTGTTTTCTAGGAGCTATATCTGAACATTTCCTCATTTGTAAAGTACAATGTGACATTCAACATGTGTTGCCATCTGCTTATACTCACACAGGAAATGAGCAACCATGACAGAAACTGATTCCTCCTGCTTTAAAACAAGGCCTCAAAATATGGTGTTGGCAGAAGACTGTCGGGTTATATCTGCACTCTTTATCTGCCTGCACTTGTGTTTAATGTTGTGGACACCCGTGTTTTCTACCTCGTATTTTAGATGTCTCAAAAGTTACAAATAATAGTGTTTAAAGAACCACAATTCATTGAATGTTATTTAGTTTGGAGCATGTTCTACAGTTTGTAGAACTACATCATAACAAGAAGAAGAACTGCAGCAGGTGAAAAATAAACCTCAAATACAACGACCTCTCTTGGCAGTGAAGCGTTTGTACAACATTTAGTTTTAGATTGTTTAGAGTGCACAAAGACTCTCCACAAAGCTAGAATATAATGACCTTACAAGCCAGTGTTACAAAATACTATGAAATACTACAGGATGACATGCAGTTACTTTATTAATTTGCAAGGGGAAGTTTATCCTCTCCATTTGACTCATTCGAACCTGCAGTCACAGAACAGTGAGGTTCTAAATCCTCAAATGTTTGGCATTTGTTTTTGTAAAATAATCTCAACAACTGATTGATTATTAAAATAGTTGCAAGTTGTATTTCTGTTGATCACATACTGATTAATGGTCTAACAGTTGCAGCTTTGCAGTGCAGCACCTGGAGGTCAATACAAGTTTTAAAGCCATTTCCTTGTTCTGCAGTGACAGTAAAAGCTACACGAGTATTTATTGTTCAGATTATTCTAATCGTGTTTAAGAGCTACAAGTGCTATGCTGTGTTTAATTTTGTATTAGTCAAATGGCATTTTGCTTTGACTAATACTGCTGCCGTGACATTAAGTGAGACATGTCTGCACACCTACCTTTGAATACCACAATTGCCCACCAATTGTAAAAAAGTAATTGTGTGTCCTAGTTAAGATGGCATTTTAAATACACATAGAAAAGGTTTTTAATACTTTAAATCCTGTTGGAAACCAAGTCCAGTATTAAATGATTTAGGTTAATAATATGTAGAGGCATTTGAAATATTAAAACTAAGCTCTTAGTGGCTTTACAGCATGATAGTGACTCATTTAGCTTCAAACGACTGCTGAAACCCCCTGATTAGGGTCTTCAAAGCGTATCAAAGAACATCTATGGTGTTGGTATTCAGAATCATCTCAGTACTGAAACATATCTGAGTACTGAAATATGTATTAGTTATGTTTTGAGAAAAAGGTCAAACATATTTCAACAAATGGGTGCCTTTGTTATGATTAATGCAGTTAATGAAAGTCTGTTACTGTTGAAGTAAAATATCTCCATATTTCTGAATTTTTTATAGAAGATAATGTCAGTTTCCTGTTGACTTTTTTTCTGGTTAGCTTTTGCATATTCATAGCAGCGTGGAAGTGGTGGGAAGGATCTACATAAACAACACTCAATTGGTCTGAAACCACATCCTTCGTCACGACACCAATGATGATGCCTTTACAGTGACACTGACATTGTTCCATGAAACATTCACACAGACTCAAGCGTGTCAGTGACTCAGTTGCTGAACGTTTTGGTGGAAGGATAAATTAGGTAAGATATGGTTGATTTGTCATTTTTATTGAACATGAGGATGAAGAATAGTGAAAGAAATGTGTTATTTAATAAGATTTTCAGCTGGTTTTAGAGATGATTTATTTATTCGCTTTTAATTCTGACCGGTCAATGTCGATGCTTTTTAATGAATATATTCAATTATTGATTTTAATGCTAATGATGTTTTTGTAGGCAGATTTTTAGCCGTTTGTGAATTAGATAATTAACTAACCTTTGTCTCAAACTAGCAACGAAACCCACAGAAAGACTACATGTATTTTCTTTAAAGTTTAATGTTCTTTACTACACATTACTAACAAGTTTGTCCATATTTAGTTTCAGATGCTGTTTTATTCTGTCTAACCAGCGGCTGATAACAGTGGATTTTCCCCATGGCTCTTAAACACCTGCTCTTATTGTTGCTGTGGATCTTCAATTTGTTTCCTCATGTTGGTAAGTTGCCTTAATTGGTATCTTTCTCATGTATTGATATTGTCCTCAAAATAATGTTGTACATTTAGAATCAACTTATTATTTTACTCTTCTTCATGGTGTTTGGCTTGATGTTGCGCCCTTGGCCAACTTTTCATTGAAAAATAGTTTCTGTAGTTCAGTCAGATTTCCTTGAAAGACAAGTAATTAAAACGCATGTCGAGCATCTATTTTATATATAGTAAATGCAATAATCACTTACCACACTTTATTTGCAGTCACATCTTTGTGCAATGTCAGCTGCACAACAGACTTTGTGGTCTCACTGAACTGTTCCTGCTTGGGTTCTTTGCCGCCATCCGCTGTCCTTCTCAGTGTCAACTGCAGGTACAGTACAGGGTGTTAAGGGTGGTTGATGATTATGATTCATGTTGGTGCATTTAAAGTTTGTAGATTTATTGAAGCACTACTATATTTTACCAGATGATAGTCTGAGAAAGCGCTGTTCATTTTACCCTCTGATATACATACATATAGTACACTATTTGTAAAGCGACCTTGGGTACCATGAAAGGCGCTATATACGTTTAAGTTATTATTATTATTATTATTATTATTATTATTATTATTATTATTATTATTATTATTATATTGTGCTCTTAGTAATATTCATGACATTTAGATTAATCCTATGACATCACTTGTTAAGTTCCTTGCTTTGGTTTGATGGAAACACTTCAGGGTGTGGAAACTTTTTTTTTTATTCATGAGGTCTAAGATCATTTAATTACTTGTGAAAATAATAATCTGATTGATTGATTGATTGATTGATTGATAATGATTTACAGGAAGTATGACCTTGAGCAATGCTCTGGGAGCTTTACTGAATATAACACACTGTTTATCTGTTGCAGTTATTACCAGAATCTGTTTCATGGCAGCTGTGAAGTCAAACCCCCTCAGTCATGGTGCGTAGTGCATTCGGAGCAGTTTGAGGAAATTACATACCTTGAAACTTACTGTACCACGACAGTCAGTCAACAGGGTGTTGATCGAGTTTTAGTGAATGCCAGTGAGCCGTGGGGACTGGGTTATGTGGGTAAGTTAAAAACACTATGTGATTTGAAGTTTCAGTGTTTGTCATTTCGCTGAACAGATAAGAGGATAACACAGAATTAAATAAAGGTCACAGCATTTACATACCGTATGACGTGTTTAATGACGTGTACACAAGGACGAGTTGGAAATACTTGTAGCAGGAGAATTATTTACAAATGTAAGACATTTTTAAATATGTCTTATATATATATGATAAATATGTTGATATTTAAAACATATCTGAAACACAATCTCTCCTGTTGAATACAGCCACCTCTTTAAAGCTTTCCTTTTTATTAATATCCATTCAAACTTTTCTTCTGGTTTGTTCAACAGTTTAGAAAATGTAGACAATCGCACTTTCCAACCCCTTACAATTGCTGTTTGGCAGCAAACGCCCTACCACATACATATACATTACCCTCGAGAATAAACCAAACGATAATAAAAATGCTCAGCTGCCACTTCTCATGTAGAGATGCTTGGCAAATATACATTTTTCATTTAGTAATATTCCCTTTTCCTCTTTGGTCTTAACTTTAACAGTGAAACCTCAAAGACCTATCGATGTCCAAGTGAGAAATACTGATGGATTCTACAACATCACCTGGGACCACATCAACACTGTAGACTGTCTCATATACAGGGTGTGCGTGAGAGAGAGCAAGAACTTGTCAAAGGTAATATGTGGGCAAAAAACCCACAACAAAACAAAAACAAGAGGCTGTCTATTATTGTCCCTGCTGAAGACACTTATCCAAAGCTATTCTGTTTTGTATTCCCTTCTAACAGGATCCAGTATATTCCATTTCAGGGGTACAAAACAGACTGATCCTGTTGGACAGTGAGAAGCTCCAAGCACATGTGAATTACACTGTGGATGTTCAGGCCAAAATGTGTCCTGATTATATTTATATGGGTCCTTGGAGCGAGTGGAGTTCCAGTGCAGAATGGACAACTACAGGAACTTCAGAGATTAAAGGTAGAAGAACCTTTAAAATAAAACATGTGTCTCACAACAATCATTCACATGATGAAGCTTCATCATATATATATTTCAGAACGTGTGAAAATAGTTCAGTGTAATCATATGTCTGTTTTTAAAGATGATGTGTCCCTTACAGGAATTAATGGGCATTGGTGGTACATCTCCCTGCCTGTCATTCTTGTCCTTCTTGTGTTGCTGGGTTATTCCAAGAAATTGTGAGTAATGTAAACACTGAGTACTGTACATTATCATTACAGAAATACAAAGTGTGTTAGAGGTAAACTGAATCAACACATTAAATCTGCAGTCACTATGCAATAAATGAACTGAGCGAAGACAAATGAAATGTATTCATAAGGTCACAACACTTTGTCTTCCAGTAAATGATTAGCAAAGCCTTTCTCTGCTTCGATCAACATGTTCCTGGCATCACCTCCCACATATAGAGAAACCACCGCTGTGCTTCATGTACTGCAACACTTTGCACCGAAATGGCTAGCAGACATAGGAAGTCATGCATCGAATCAGAGAGCTGAAAACACATAACAGTGAAAAAATAAATGAACTTTCAATTCAATTTTAAGTTCGTTGCCATCTACCGGTATTATAGAGGCTAATTTAGGATGATGTAATCTGTGAACAATAATTCAATTTTGGTTCTGCTTTAATACACTGCTTACATAAGCTATTTGCAGTTTATCTAATTAGTTGCAGCAATACAGGCGTCCCCATACGTTTGCAGACGTGATATTTAGATTTAGCATTGGTTTCAAGGATTTTAGAGGGATGTTGATTGACATTAAGCTAATTTTAGAGGCAGCACTTTAATGCTGAATTTAAGAAATGTTAACATCTATCTTTTCAATTTATATTTAAACTTTAGGACTTTGCATTGCTCTGGAGTTTTGGGGAAATGTTTGGATCACACAAGCTAGATATAGTCCTAGCTAGACACCACTTGAATCTGCCCTCTGTCATAACCTGCTTCTGCACAGCTCACGTACTGAAAACTAAATTAGCTCATCAGAAGTGAAAGAAATTCATGAATAATTTCATATTTGTTTCAGGTGGTGGAAGAAAAAACTCCAGAGGATTTTATACATCCCCAAAGCAGATGAGTTTTTCAAGCCTCTCGACTTCAGCCATGGAGGGAACTTCAAGGTAAGAGAAAACAAAACTAACTGGACTTTGTGTGTAGTTTCCAAAAATACCCAGCAGGTGTTGCCCTCGAGGGGCTTTTAGCACATCTGGACCCCGCTTGATGGGACTTTCCCTTGACTTCAAATATGCCTTCTTAGTTTCAATGACTCAGTGTGCAGGGGCTTCAAGAGGCCATCCGTTTTCATGCTGTGGGTAGATATTTGTATAACACAGCCTGTTCCACCCCAATGGAAAATACCCCCGGTACATTCTGTAAGTCTAAAAAAAGGCCTGTTTTTCACCTGCTAGGGGCGGAGGGGGTGAATTAAGTATATATTTGTTTTTGTTAAGCTTGCTGATGTTGTAATTGTTATTTTTTCCATCTCCTTTTTTAAATGTTTCCCTACTACACGTACGTTTTTGATTCAACCTTACTATTTAAGACAAACACGCATTGCTCATTGCATGTGTTAGTGTTATTTCACTCAGTTACATCTAACCTGAATCATTTTTTCTACAAAAAAGAAACTTTTTACAAAATTCAGCCATTCATACGGAGATGTGGTCATGGTGGTATCATCCTGTGTCTTAATATTTGGAAGTAACTTTTAGGTAATCTTTTCCTGGTATTACAAATCTATAATATATGCACACCTGTATATTGAACTCATCAGACAGTTTAGGTTTAGTGAAAATAAAAACAAATGCCTCTATTGTCTCCTGTTTCATCATCATGTCCATATATGATTAATTGAGTTGTGTTTAAATACTATATCTTTATCATTGCTCCTGTGTAAGATCTGTGTGCAGTTACAAGCAGTGGTCAGCAGAATGCGCTACTGCAGCAAATAGCAAAAGAAGCATGCTAGAGGGGAAGTACTGAAAGTGAGAGGAAGTGAGGAAAATAAATTGTTCTTTTTTTATCAAGCAATGCTTTCCTGTAGCCTTTCAAAGTTGCTTAACTGACTTGATGAGGAAAATGTTATGCTTTAATTTGATTAAATGTAGAATACTTTGTCCTGCAAGGGGTAGGGCAAGCTTGTTTAAAACACAAAGACAATTAATGAATGTACATATATTAATAATTATAATATAGTAACATGCTTATAGAACAAGAGGTTGACATGAGATAATGTCTGTGGAACAGAGGCCCTGTATGTCCGAAAGGGCAAGTATGTAAAATTCAATTTTTACACTGACTGGATTCTTTTACATTGGCTGTTCATATGTGTACGCCTTTTTGAGGAATAAAAAATGAAATGAGACCATTTTAAAAGGAATAAGATGTTGACAGTAATCTGCAGTCTACTCGGCCCTAATGATTGGACCTAAATATTCCAAAGTACTCCACAACTCAAATTCATTTATACTTTTCCACCATTCCCCCATCATACAGAGTGATTCTTTAATTACAGATAGTGTGCTACAATGGGAATATTGCACTTACATTTTAATTTAGCTAAATGCCACTTAAACATCATCCTAAATCTCCTGCAAAAATCTGTGGCTGTGTAACTAACAGTGAAACATCATGTCTGCAGTATGTAGTGCTTTGTTACAGGTTTGAAGTTCTCCAAGTTCCCTTTTCACTTTTCAACGAGCTGTATGTGTGTGTGTGTATATATATATACTCTCTCTTTATCAAATCTTCAATATCTCTGCACAAAACTGAACTCGCTCTTTGGTTCGAGTTCGACTCAGTCTTGTGGTGCAGACTGCTTACATTGCAGAGATGCTGTTGAGCGCTGTACCTTCAGGATGTGGTGGCTTTTGCATAAGAAAACTGATTCATCCTTATCTGGTCATCACCTAGCTGAATGGAGACTTTATATGGCTGCAGAAGGAACAGAACAGAGTTGTGGGTAGAGTCGCATAAAATATACATTAGTCAGAATTACAATGTTACTTACAGTATTACTTAACTGATGGCCGAACATAAAAATCTTCTCATAATGGAGTGAACCATTGCAGTTTGTCCATATGTTCACATTTTCTTTGACTACTGGACAGACTTCTGTTTGATGCTTCAAATATAAATATATTCAGTGCAAATTAAGAAAGATGTATTATTATAAAAGCTGTGTATAACCAAGACAAAAGTTCCGACACTCAGACACTGACTGATGTACGTCATGTCTGGACCAGCATATATAAAACTTCACGATAATATGTTAAAGTTCTGTGGGTCCTGCTGAACACTGTGCAATCATCATTTAATAAACACATGTAGGTACTTGCCCGGGTTTCCCACACTTCAAAACATAAGTGATTAGATAAGGACTAGGTTATTTCCATTAATGAGGTATAAAAATGCCCTCATGCACTTTTGGCCAAGTTTTTTTTATCAAAGTGCTGTGTGTAATTTCCTTTCTTGCAGAGAGATTGAAGGGAAGATCAATACCATTCTCGTGCCTCTATGATGTAAATGAAGCTGCAGCTAATTAGCCTAGCTTAAAGATCCCCTTCATATAAAAAAAAAGAGATGTTCACAAACACATCACATTATTCTGATGGGCAGATCCGACCATTTCCCTAAACCAGATCACAGAGAGACAAAGTTTTATAGCATAGTGAAAGTTTTGACAGCCAAAATGGTTAGTTTTTGAATGTAGTTTCCTTCCATACCTTCAAAAATATCCCACTAGATACTATTACTCATGTAATGTCAGCTCACAGTGGCAAGCTAACAAACAACAACAACTAATTAAACAAATAAAATATGCAAACTACACTCACTATGATTCATCAGCTGGACCTTGATTCTCTAAATGTATGTTTTATTTTCTGTTGCAGGAGTGGGTGAAACCTATATTCAGAGAGTGTGATTACGTGATGATCAACTCTAATGCTCAGATGATTGGTGAGACGCAGCACAAAGTCCTTCAATGGAACAACGAGAAGCAAAGTAACAGCGAGGGCAACGGGATGGATGGAGGTGTTGATCTCTTCCACGCGTTGCAGCCTCGCAGCGGCTCAATGCTGTTCTTCCAGGACGGTGGCAGTTCACAGGGCGCTGGTCACTCCACCGGACATGTATCCATCCATACCGTAACCCTCTCTGGAGGAGAAGAGTTTGAGGAGGAAGTGGTGTCACAGAGCTCTGTCAACACCTACAGAAGTTTCCAAGATAGAGAAAATGTTGGTTCTTTTGAGGGTGACAACAGAGATCACTCTCGATATGCTTTAGAAGAACCTCATAGGCGAAGTGGAATATCCAATGACTTATTAGCGGAAAATAGAAACTTTCAGCCGCCTGCACAGATTATTGAACAAGAGAGGGTATCACTGGACTCGTTCGCCTCGAACGAGCACTCAGAAGATGGCTACCCTCACATGGACCTAGACACTATTGACAGTGGATTTGGAGAGTGCAGCAGCCCTGGAGCCTCAGACTCAAAGATGTTAGAGCAGATCAACTCTGAACTATGTCATGATCACAAAAGCTCCAATTCTAACTATGTAAAACAGTGGATGATATGTGGCCCTATACAAGAAGGCTCCAGCAACTCAGAGAATGAACTTTTCGAAACACCGTGATTTTTCTGCTCATTTACTTAAATGTTTTCAGTATCCTTGGCGATGCATTCATTTGAAAGGCTATGTCCCTGTGTAAATTGGATGTTATAACAGTGTAATGTGGTGTAATATAGGAGTAATATTGGTAACACATGGATGTAATATGGGTCTTATAACAGTGTAATACGGGTGCAATAACTATGTAACATGGCTATAACATGGGTACAGTAAGGGTGTAATATGGGTGTTACTATGATGTAACATGGGTTTATTAATCGAGTAATATGGTCATAATACAGGTGTATTAATGGTGTCATAGGGGTATATCCATGTGTAATATGGGTGTAATTAGAGTGTAATATGGAATGCAATGAAGACAATAGCAATAATCTTCAAAAATGTTGAGTGCCCATTTAAAAGA
Organism: Eleginops maclovinus; assembly: GCF_036324505.1. Lineage (NCBI taxonomy): Eukaryota > Metazoa > Chordata > Actinopteri > Perciformes > Eleginopidae > Eleginops > Eleginops maclovinus. The sequence continues at coordinate 7,800,306 of NC_086351.1, read as the reverse complement.
TGGACATAATTGTTGATATTTCCATAAAATACACTTTGATTTTAAGTTAATCGGCAGTATCGGCTCAGCATTTACTTCTGTATATACTATTCCTCATAGTTAGTTGTGAACTTTGTTCTATGTATATACTGTATTTTATAAAATAAAAAGAAACCTCCAAGGAACATGAGACATGGATGAAGTTGGAGAGAGAGCAGCAACTTTAGATTAAGATCAGCTTTTATTCATCCCCGAAAGGTGAAATTCTTAAAGTATCTGAAGTATGCTCACATAAAAATATATATATTTTCCAGTTTGAAATGATATTCAGATCATTCCATCAATTAGTGGTTAATTACTTAAAGACTGAAAAATAAAATGAATGAAAAATGTAAACTCCCAAACACAATAAACTGATTTTCACCTTGTTTTGTTTGCATCATTTAAAGTTATATTTTGCCTTTTTATATATATATATAAAAACATTCCACATTCATAAGATGCCTGTTGCTTTCATTCATAGTGCTGGAGGAAATGTTGTGTTAAGTCTATCACTGTGTAAAGGATATTGATTTTCTCATGGTCTTGCACGCTTCGTTCACCAGCATGCTGCCTTATCAAGATTTCTGATAATGTCAGTTTTTCTCGCACATGCATTTTCTCTCAAACCACTGTAACCATTCGTCCTGTTATTTTTGCAACTTCTGTAAAAAGAGCAAACTTGTAGCAAATAATTATTATCTGTAAAACACAAGATTATTATTTCTCTGGCCTTTACCCCGTCTATCAGACGGAAGAGGAAAAACAATAGCTCTGACAATCTATTCTTGAGCCTAAAGTTACAAAGATAATGTGTGCTTATTTGTTGTTGTGTTTATTACCAAATGTCATGGTTCCGATGTTACTGCACAAACACTATGGTGCTGTATTTTCTTAATTCTACTCGGGAAAGATTATTATTTATTATAGGCCACTGTAGTTGGTATGACATAGCATAGGTGTATTTAAGAGTTTGAAGCATTCAGTTCTGATTAACATGTAACTGATCATATCTAACAGTGTAAGGTATTATTTCCTACTGAAATGCCTCTTACTGGTTGTTGTAGTGGGAGGGGGAACTGTTGCTCATTTATTTTCCAAGTCCCTGACAGCTTATGGTCTCAGAGTTTTGATTGTTGTTGAAATACAAGATTTTTCTATACCTTACACCACTCTTCCTGCAATTGTCTATACTTATAACCAAAGCCGTATATTGATCTGTCGTGGAAATTCCACACTTAATCACCTTCTGGTAAGAAAAGAACATATCTACAAGCTTAAATTCAAAGTTGTGTTATTTAATAAAGAGTAGAGCATTTAACAGAATCAGTTCCAGCTGGAGGCCAAATAACCTGCACAACCAATGTCGTACAAGGATTTGACCCCTAAAAAACAACTAGATTCTTAAAGGTAAGGAAGAAGGGGAACAGCCAATCAAATTCTAAATTACAGGGTATTGGAAAACATCTGGCCAGAGGGACAAACTGCATACAAGGCAATTTACACTACAGTGATGTAAATGTTGGCTAGACGGCCGAAAACGTGCATAAATGGGGCGAAGCCTGCGAGCTAGTTCAGGCAGTCAACTCAAGCACCAATGATACATTCGCACATAACGCCCTTCGTCACACTTGCAACCAAACAAACAATAGTCTCCTAATCTGGCGCTCTATTTAAGCTGTTGGATCTGCCTACCTCTGCCTCGCTAATGCTGCTGCTGCTACTGCTGTTTCCATGCTGCTAATGTGCTTACCTCACTGTGGGAAAAAGTCTAAGGAAGAAACTGTTGTGACATAATATATAATTAAACGAGACTTATTATAAATTCCTACGATAGATCAATATACGGCTCTGGTTAAACGACCTTCTGACCCAATGAATAATGTTCTTTCATCAGTTAAATCTATATTAAGAGTTTTAAAAAAAACAGGGACATTGTCAGAGGTAAGAAAAACAATTTTGGATAGGTTTAGGAAAAGATAAGTTAAGCTCCAAATACTTATATGTGACCGCTGCTGATACTTGTCTTTTTGAATATGTCATGCTCCAGCTTCTGACTTTGTGGTGAACTAATGTCTAAAACTGCACATGTCTCATTCTTCACAGTAAAGGTCAAACATACTCAATAAGCAAAACACTTGAACATTAAATGATTATATACTGAATTTATGTAAAAAATAGCATTGTGGAAATTATAATGTTGAAATGCAGATACATTTTAATGGTCAGATCTGGAATTAATATGCAAAGATTTAGACTTTACTTTGATTTTCTGTATGAAACTTTGACATCTGTCATATAACTGTACATCTCAGCCCTATTAAGCTGGAGAAAATGACATCCACTCAATATCTTAAATCATTTGGGCCGACACAGAGAGATATGATCCGTTGCGAATTAGTCAATACATTATTTGCTTATTATGTTACCAATGGAAAGCATATAGATTTAGAGAAAATAATGGGGCCCATAAGCAACCCATGGGGTGCACCATAAGAGAGTGTCACATGGAGAAAATTAAACTATCAAGTTCAGTGTACTGAGTAAATGTCTGTGTCCATGTACAAAAGGTTTGTATGATCATGGTTATGTTTTATAAAGTGTATGATTGCCGTAAACAATTCTATTCTTTGGCACAGTAATATCGGTCCAGTTGTTATTGCAGAGGGAGCATGGCCTTTCCATAAATTCCTCGAGTTTTCTATTTCTTTAAAGAGTAAATAATGAGTTGTTTCTTTTATTTTTTGGTATTATTTTTGTGTTTTTCATTTCTTCTATGTACGGTGTTTTGTCCGTATATGTAGGTGATAGAATAAGGAATTAATTGACACTGACTGAATTAATGATCACTGACTGGTTTGTTGAGTATTATATCGGTTATATTCTGAGCAGTACACAATTTAGTGACCATTCTTTCCTTCAACAAAACAACACATTTTGACATTGGTGGGGGGCTTGATCACAAAAAAAACCTTAATTCATAGAAATTTTCAATGACTAATAAAATCAAGTCAACAAAAGGACACAAAAAACATTTTAAATCATATTAGTAAACTGTGGCTGGGCTACAAAAAAAGTTTCACTAGCATTATGATCAAAAGCAAGAGCATGTGCCCAAACCCAAAAAGAAAAAAAGATACTGTGTCATAGACTTCCTGTGATGGCACCGGTGATAAGGTGAACCTCAGTTCCACCACTCATTCACCGTCAGAGACATCAACACGTCAGGACATCCCCCAAGGTAATAGAACTTTTCCATTCTTTATACATCATAGAGCACATGGCAAATTTGACATTTCTTAAATAAATGTTAACTTGAGGTATAATATTCTTTTGTAAATTAGTTTTATTTAATCACATGTGTATACAGAGAGATACATTGCTACTAATGTTGGTGTATTGTGACTGTGAGGTAATGCGGTCATTTTTCAACCAGAAGGTTGTGGGTTCAAACTCCGATTTGCTCCCGATGGCATGGACAATGGTGCATAAATGTGTGTGAAAGGTAGTTCTAGAGCAAAAGTGTACTGCTCTGTATGAATGGGTGGGAATGGGGTGAATGACATGTAGTATGTAAAGCACTTTGAGGGGTCGAAAAGACTGGATAAAGCACTATATAAGTACAAGTCCATTTACCATTTACTGGAATGATACATTACTTGTTTTAATGATACTGATAACACATTCAAAGAAGACACTATAATAACACATGTTTAATTCATATTCAAAGTGTGATACTTCAATCAATGGAGACATGAAGTGTCTGCAGCTGCTGTTCCTGTGTTGGTGCTCCAACATCCTGACTGTGACCAGCTGCATCAGAGGTACCGCTCACCTGTCTGGACACTTAGATGTTTTATATTGTGGGAAATGATTTAATAATGCAGTGTATAGGCAAATTAGGGGATTTATCATAGTTATCATGGTTTAGATCTCTGTGGCATTTACCCTCTGAATCTGATAGTGTCATGTAAAACTAGAACAAAATAATGAAAATGATCCAATAATGGACAAAGCTTTTTTTGTGTGGAAAAGGTTTGCTTTTAATTCTATCCTATGAATAACAGAACAGATAATAATTAAGTCCATACCCATAAAATAATCATAAAAGCAAAAAAGAAATTGCTAAAAGAAGATCAAATCCAACTGATACGAACAGCATGTAATATAAAATCATATAAAACTGACTTTTTTCAAGTAAGGATTTGTTTTTGTGTAAGTGAATTAATTATGTGGCTCTATTGTACATGTGTGTTATGGCACACAGTTGCGTTACCAAAATGTGCAGGGCAATAATCTTTTCTTATCTTTTTCGTTTGTGTAGTTGATGGATACTCATGTGTGAGTGCCTATTGGAATTCAATTACTTGTGATGTCAACATCACTGGTATTCCTGTGGGACAGACAAACACCATCTTCAACCTGACATTCACTGAAATAGATGGGTAATTGTACTTCTTGCAGGATAATATGGATAAATGGAAAATGTTCCATTCTTTTCACAGAAACTAATGTTATGCCATATACATTATAATGGTCTGTTGTTGTTTTTGAAGGGATGGGATGACTTACCACTGTCCACTTGTTGGGGGGAATCACACTTTCAGTTGTGTCTGCAATGTAACTAAGGACTCAGAGGATGTTAACAGTGTTGTTTCCTATAACATAACACTTTGTCTCGAATCTGACTGTCATTGTTTAACAGAAGCATTTCATCCATCACACAACAGTAAGTATGAGTTTATTGTAACGTATAACTGATGTTAGAGTGACTTATATGTGCGTTGGTGCCTTATTTCAAACATGCCTGCGTCCTATTAGAAGATTACAGAACATATTAAGAAACTAGGATATTTACAAAGTAGTATTAGGGAGAGATACCAAACAACAAATAATAATGTTGCAAAATGGGTTGTATATGTTGGAAATATTCACATAAATGTGTTTGTAATCAGTTCAGCTGACACCACCGCATAAACCTGAGGTCCAACAAACAACAGAGACTATTAACATCACCTGGACAAGTGGGTATGAAAATCACAATTACATCGAAAAAATCCTTGAATTCATCCTCCTACTTCAAAGATCTCAAAGCACTGAGAGCAATGTAAGTCATAAATAATACTTTGCTTTTTGTTTTGATATATCTAAACATGATTCATTTGTTTGATTGTTTTAACCCTTCCCCAGGTCTTTCATACTTCTTCAAAAACGACTTATGTATCGATACCAAGGTCTAGACTTAAACCAGATGCTACATATTGCATTAAACTGAAATCTAAAATAGATCACTTTTCATACAATGGAATTTGGAGTAAATGGAGTCCATCAACATGCTGGAAAACTGAAGCAGAAGAAGGTGACATGACACTTTTTCAGTATCTCAAAGGTTTTTCAGCACTGACTGTCACTGATATTCAGATCATTTATATGTTTTAAGTATGCTGTTAGCTTTATTGCACTGTGTGTATGTTTTATGAATAACTTGAGTCAGAGTTTCAAAGATCTGTATCAACACCTTTGTAGAATAATGCAAAAATAATCACCAGCCATCTAATACACTTACAGTCATCGTTGTAGTATGACTCACTGATTCTGTATTATTTCAAGACACTTTCTCAGAACAAGACAACACATTATTCATTTTGATCAAATCTCTGGTCCCGGTGTGTGTGGCGGTTGGAGTCATGCTGTTTTTATTCTACAGCCCCACTGCAAGGTAATCTATCTACACTTTGAAATGACGGGGAAATGACAATTCAAGATCATCATAATCGACAAAATGTGCTCTTCATAGTGGTTGCTATGACATGGATATAATCAATCTAACCTTTTTTTGTGATTTGCATGACAGGATGAAGATAAAAACATTGTCCCACACACCATCACCAGCCTCTTTCTTTCAACTACATGGAGGCAATCTCCAGGTAAGGTGCTAAAGCAATTTTTTAATGACAACATTAACAACAGCCTCTACCTTAGGTATGAAGTGTAGTCCAGAAGTCTGTTGGTATTATTACATTGAATACAATTTTACCACAGAGGAAATAGTCTTACAATTCAGTGGTCAGAAATACTTGGAAACAAAATTAAACAAAGACAAAGAAATAACAAGACATAAGTTATACATTTGGCCATTTCTTTACTCAATTGCAGTGTTTGTCAAAGAAATGTACAAGGAAACGTCACAGAGAATGCCCACACACTTCCTGTTTATTAAAAGAGCGTGTGTAATAATTTGTGAGGTATGGCGTCTTTAAAAAGTCCATAGGGAAGTAAATGTCTCTGTGAGGCTGTAGATACAGCAGCGCTTTAAAATGCTAATTTCAGAATGTTGCACTTCCCTGCTCAAAGTGAAAATGCTAACATGCAGGTGATTGACAGCTACCCTGGTCATCTTAGTTGTTTGTGTTTACTTGCTAACACTAAACACAATATCAGACCAATGCAATTGATTTTATTTATCTTACATACACCCAAGCTGTCAATAAAATAGATCAGGATTTTGACCTGGATGAAAAGTCAGGGGATCATTAGGAATTTTTACTGTTTGAATATGTAAACCAAATATCATAGCACAGGCAGAGGCTGAGATATTAAAGTGGTGGGGAAAAATATCAGCTCAAACGATCCAATGTATCAATGGAGAATATGTAATTGTAACTCCGCATGTAGCATGTTTCAGTGAGAATGACTTCATCACACCTAATGTATCTCCATGCTTCTGATTTTTTTAGGAATGGCTTTCACCTAAAGGCAAATTTGTGTTAGCATACAGAACTGAGGAGATTTTGACAACCGATGATGTGATTGTTGTGCCGAAACCCATTACAAAGGAGCCAGAGGAGAACGTTGACTTCCACGACCCTACAATACATCTGACCTTCACTCAGTGTCAAACCTCCTATGTTGGTTTACCCGGTATACATGAGGCCTCCCCTCCTTTAACTATGATCTGTCCAGGGAACACGTCTTACACCCAGCTCCCTTCCTCTGTGTGGGGGGTTGGCATTGGAGGGATAGAAGTTGCCTCCTCTCCACCTGAAGATTTCCTAAACATCAGCTTTGCAGACTCTGGCTGTGAAGATCCGACTCAGAGCCCAGAGTGCAGTTTACCAAACAGTCCTGTGAAGAACATCCCACCACTTTGTAGTGATTACTGCGTTCTCAACAAAACAGAAAAAGGCTTTGCTCCTGTTTTAGTCTCCAGATGAAACAGCAAATTGTTGATGCTGATTTCCTTGCAAGATGATGAGAACTAAAAATAAGAAATGTTCTTGTCGGAGAAACCAAATGTGTCTGACTACAATGGCTTTATATTGCATTGCAGGAAAAGGTCATTATCAGTCTTGATGCTTGTGTGCGTACACATTTACTCTAGTGTTGCAGGTATGTGTATGTTTTTATGGCTTGAATTTCCTGCAACATAGATGACCCAGTTGAATGTTATTGTTTTATATATCTCCCTCTGCCTTGGCTTACTTACATATGTTACACTTGACACATTAGCAATACTGATCACAGAATGTAAGGACTTGAATGTGCATGATTTTACCAACAGATTTCTGACTGTAAATGTTTTTATTTGCATGTGATTTTATTTTATCTTCACCTGTTAAAGAAAATAAATGAGGAGAATAAAATACAAATGTATTTCCTGGAAGAGGCCAGTGTATACTGTTTGAAGATATAATATATCTTTTTGGAGATCAATAAATAATAATCTCAATTAGTATATTTATCAGTATTTCTGGAGGAGCTTATATTGCATAATGTCTTTTTGATAATTGCTGGAGGGTGACCTTACATTTCTGAGTTATTCTGTTGATTGTTTGGTGCATGTAATGCAAGACACATGGGAAGTTGTACCCTTATGTTGAACAATGATTCAATTATCAATTAATTAAGCTAGTCAGATGAGTCAATACGTGTATGTGTTGATACCAATATTGTTCACTAATAAGGCTCTAATGCCAGTATGAGCAGTCATACGACCCACCAGGGGGCGCTGTGAGTGACTGCGCTTGTGACGATGCAGGAAGCAAACCTGCAAGTGTTGTGTTGCAGTTTCAACGTTAGCTAAAGACACTTCTGTTGTGTTAACGCTTGCAAACAGCATTTAAATTTAGAGTTAAATGTTACTTTATTGCTTTTAGGGATCGTTTGTCTGCGGTGTCTCAGTGACTCGGCATCTGATCATCTTTGACGCTCTCCAGACAGCTTTGCGAACCTGATTGTGACGATGAATTTGAACAAAAACAAGACTTTGCACCCACACATGCACGATGAAGAAGCTCTTGTAGTGGAAAACGCCATCAGGCTTGCCGTGGACTCGATAATAAACGTGCTGTACGGTGTCAACAGCGCCAGGGCTCGGGAGTACCAGCGGACGGTGGCCGACAGGGACAAACAGATCCAGCGGCTGCAGGGCAGGTTGACGGAGATCGAGCAGGAGCTACAGGTGTTTCAAACACAGGGATGCACCTGCCAGGTGTATGCAAAAGAGCACAGCTTCATGGGATCTCAGACCTCCGGTGAACCACAGAGGGGAGAGCAGAGCTGCAGCCACACTGAGATGAGAGCAGAGCAGCAGGAGTGTGACATCAGCATCGCTTGTAAGTAAACGTAAAGTTCATATCAGGGTATTACAGCAACACCAAAGAGGGAAGAAGTACTCAGATATTGTACTCAAGTATAGGAATACTCTTTACTTGAAGTCGATGGGTCAAATGACATGGACGCTATTACGTCAATGCTTAATAAGAAAATATGTGCCACTGACGACACATTTAGAGCGAGAGTTATAATGTGAGCTAAACTGAGTAAGAAGAAGACGACCTAAAACTAACACCAGCACAGTAATTTCCCAAAATTACGTTTTTCTGACTTAACTTCTCAAGTATACAAGTTTAATTGTGGTTGTGGTGTTGTTATGATTGTTTATTCACATCCTTGGCTTGAAACCTACTTTGTTTGAGAACTGTGTTTAGCTCCAGATAGTATTTTAAAATATAAACAATATGGCTGTTTTTCTTCACAGTGGGTATTTTTGCAAGACCCCCCTTACACCTGTCCTCCCAAAGCCACGAGTCAGCTGTTCCATCTTCCCCCTGCAGAGTGGGTCTGGAACCGTCCTTCACCCCGCAACCCTCCGCGTCCTCAGGTTTATTCGATGCAGCTAGGAATCTGCCTACATCTCCCAACAGCTTCGTCATAAAAGAGGAGCCGTGTGATATCGACACAGTTTTAATCAAGTGGGAAATGAGCGAAGAGAATTTCGAGGAGCATCAGGCGAGCACAGGGAGTCCAGCTCAAGACAATGAAGGCCCAACTGAAGAAGGTAAGAGTATCCTACCTTTAATTCCTTTTAAACCTGAAAATTCACAACATTACATTAACAAAATGATCTCTCAATTCAAAGTTGTTCTATGTTGTATGTTCCTGAAGCTTAATTTAAACTATCACATTGTTGTTTAATAGGGAAAGCACATAGTTATTTAATAGTCAAAACTCCTCACTATTGCATTAGAGAAGTTGGGCTTATTGTAAGGAACAAAAAATATATGTTTAACAAAGTGGCTTTTTAAAAACTGTATTTTATTTTAATTCTGCAATGGATTATTTTCAAACAAGACCCAGCTCTGTGTATCATTCTTAAAGAAGACAAAATGTGGCTAAATCCTGTCATTGTCAGTAGTGTTGTACGACTAAGAAATTGTGTATTCCTTTTTATCCCTTAAGACAAAATGGAGAACACAGAAAAAAGAACCTTCAGGGAGAAACCTCATGCAGACCCAGGAGGACATTGCAACCTTCACGAAGAAGACCTCAGGTTAGTTCATTCATACAGATTACCCAAATTAATGTGTGATGCTTGCCCTTTTTTTTTACCTCTTTAAGAAAAAGTCCCCCCAAGTCCATGTATTTGTTTCCCTTTGGATAACTAACCATTAAAACACAGTTTTTCAATTGTATGAAACTTTTGTTGTTGGAATCTGTTCTTAATAGTTAATAGTTTGACTTTTTTAAATCATCATGTCATCAACTGTGGCAACTGAGGACTATTTTCAATACTGAAACATTTTATTAATCATTTATTCAAACACTTTCTCATCTCAATTTCTAATTTCTTTTTTATTTCAATGTAACTTTATATATTGTGTATTTATTGGGCATTTTTGCCTCTATTAGTAACTTAATTGAATAACTTAAATGACGGCACCATTGTCACAGTTACCGATTTGTTTTCTGTTTAACCACTAATTGGATATTTGACTAATCTTTTACCTTTATTAAAACGTAGCCTCAATTAACCAGAATGCAATGCAGTCGGTAGGCCTGAAATTAGAACATTCCAAAAACAAACAAAAATAAGAATTGATTAGATGATATGTTATGTCACATAACAGGCTGGATAATGGTGAAAAACTAATGTGTGATCTTTGCTGACCTCCTCAGGAACAAAAAGCAGGACCTGCTAACATCCGAGCGGCAGGAGGAGGCTCAAAGACTGAAGAGGGCTGCCTGGAGAGCAGCTTCAAGGCGCTACTATGCCCGAAAAATAGCCCGCCAGCAGGCAAACCCTTCAAGCTTAGGCCCCTTCCCCCTACAGCGCAACTTTCCCCCTACACGGTTACCCCCATTCCCCCCACGGTCTGGCCCCTTCCCGCACATTACCGACACCCGGTATTCCCAGCCGATGTCTTTCAAGGATAAGAGGAGGAGGCCGCTGATCTCTGAGTTATCTGAAGAGTCTCAGTCACTGCAGAAGGAGGCCTGGAGAACCTCGTCCAGGAGGTACTATGTTCGAAAAAATGCTGACCACCAGACAGAGCCCACCCAGTACCCACAACTGCTTCAGAACACTGAGTCATCCAGAGAAACACTGGGACCCAGCAGAGGGGGATCCCACTCTAACAGTGGCGGCATAATGTGCAGCTGATTGATTCGTTTTCTATTCTACATATCTAAATATTCGTTTCATTTTGTTATGTAAAAATACAATTTGTTATGGTTTGTACTGATGTTGATGTTGGTCTCAGGTCTTCTGATATTATTCAAATATTGTGCACTCGAGTGTTTAAAATCATTAATTTGTGTTTTTCTTCATAGTTTATTTCTGCTAATAACCCTAAAAACAACACTGCATTTATATGACTTTGATTCAAATTGATCACCCTTTTATTATTTGCCTTCATTGTTGCATGCCTGTGGGAAAGTCTAACTGCAAGCTAAGATTAAATGACTCTATTCCTGGCTGATGTAAAGCTTTTCTACCGTATTATTCTGTAAAAGCATCTGCATTAATACAGCGCCCCTGGAGTCAAACATCTGTAACTACAATAAAGGTAGAGCTCAAATGTTGTGCTCAACATTTCTGTGTAAATTATTTTAAAAAGCAATAACCAGTAAAAACAAATACTGGAAAACTTGTATTTTCCCTTTTTTAAAACATGTTAAATAACAAAAATAAAATAAATGCAATTGTTGTATAGTCTTTTAATAACAGGCTGTAAAGTACTTCGAAAAGACATTTCAATTACTTTATCTCTAATTATGGCATACTTCACTGGCTTTTTTAGGATTTCTTAATGAATAATCAGAGAAATATCAGAAAACAACACAAAGTATAGTGTCGAAAGAGGTGGGGGGGGAAAATCACTTTACAGTATTGCTTAAAATGTCATAGTATAGTGGGTCAAATTTTAAAAAATAATTAAGGGAAAGTATCTCAAAACAATTGAAATAGTTGAACAGTGATAAAATAGCATGTTGAATTAGTATATTAGTTTGTCAAAAACATCATGAAAAGCACAAAGTATAGTATGTCACAACATTTCATTGAACATATTTGTCAACTATATGAAGAAAAATAGTCTCAATAGTTTTTCGAAGGTCTAGTTTATTGAAAAATTAATAGTATAGCATGTCAAAAATAATTGAACAATATATACAGTATGTACAAAAATACTATACTGTATTATTTTAAAACATTTATTTTTTACATATTATACCATTACTTATTTTCCACAATCGTTGCAATAATAATGCAACAGCTTCTGGCAACATGGCTTCTTAAGATTAAACATCAAACAAAATGACCCCTGAGTAAATGAAACTTTATCTGTAGTTTGTTCTGGAAATTCTGCTAGAAAAGACAAACAAGATTATAATGTATTCTTATTTTAAAATATTCACACATTTAAGGAAACCAGACAATATGAGGCTTGTTTGGTATCAAATACAACAATACAGTATGCTCAGTGCTATATCTTAAATAAAAAAATAGTTCATTTAAAGCCCACATGCTGAACAGCTACAATATATAAACATTTATAACATGGTTATATATGTATTTGTACCCACACCTCTGTGTATCCTGTGCTGAATACACTCACTGGCCTGCAGAGATCATGATTGATGTCATCGAAGCGCTGCACCTGCCACCAACTGAAAAAAAACAAACAGATCATCTTACAACAGAAGCTGTTTGTCACCAACCTGAACATTAGGAATTTTGACCGCCAACCAACGCACAGCTGATGTTGCACAAGTGCGGTTATTACAGCAACATATAGGATCTGTGAGTAGGTTATTCATCGCACTTCAGTTTGAAATGTGATCTGAAACAGCTGCACAATGAGGACAGGCGTGCGTCCGGCTGGAGCTCCGGCTGTGTGAGTGTATTGAATGATGAGCTACACATGCGCCTGTTTTTTCAAAAGATCCGAGTGTAAGTTGTGGTAATTTCTGAGCAGATAACAAGGTCTTTGTCATTTCTAACGGAATACACTCACCATTCATTTCTATGTTTTCCTCCAATACAAGCATAGCGAGGACAGGGCTTCCCTTGTGTTGCTGTTGCCTGAGGCTTGGAGAGACAGTGGGGGATACGGGGTCTTTAAACTGCTGGAGGCTCAGGTCTGGACACGCAACGAGGCAGACGCCCATCATATTTGTGGCTACGTGTTGTTCTAATACACGACGTAAACATCACAGACATCAGCTAGGATCAGGGTTGTCCTTTAACGCTGGCAGCTGCCAACACAATTTGCATAGAGGTTTATTTAGGGCAAAACAGCTTCAACCGTCGTCATCGTCATCCCCCACACAAGAATCCACTGGATATTTCTGCATGTTTTTTCGTGTATGGAGCTTTTATTATTTTGTGCTACAGGACTACTGCTTGTTCAGGTTTGGATAAAGGACCAGACTAAGGCTACGTTTGCGCACTGAATGGGTGCGTTTGTAGCTCAGGTTTTGCCTCTTTAGATGCTACTGTTGGTCCAATAGAAGACAATAACAATCGTTGAGGCTATGTTGTAGTACTGCTAGTATTAACACAAATATATTTAAGTAGTTCAATTTTAAACAAGTTAAAGTATTTACTTTATAGTCTGTAATGCTAGCTGCGCTATTTGGTACATTCGACTCGTTGCAGTTAACTCTTAACTGAACTTTATATTCCAAAATATTTGAGTGTAGCGTTCGATTTTTTTATACAATTTGTAAGATTTAAACAAAATTGTTGTTATAATTACCTTTTAGGTCGGAAAGACTTCAATTTGTTTTCATCCTGGAACCTTTAAGGGCTCTATGTGCCTTTGGATGCACCTGTGCACTTTTGGAGAAGTCCATTTGGTACAAAGCGCTCCCTTCGGCTGGTTGGATTCTACGCTCATGAAAATATTTTTCTTCCTGTTTTTTTGGTCCAGTTTACAAGAAAAGAGTCAATTTGACTCATAAATACAACCAATTGACTATTTGTAGGCTCTACAAGATGCCAAGGGGCTTGGCAAACGCACAAAAGGCAACAAAATGCGCCTGAGAGTTTAGCTGAGCACTAACTAACAATCGCCCTTCAGTATCAGCTGTATAACTACTGGATGGACCATATTAAGTGGAAAACATAGGGGTGGGACATGGTGTATTTGAGGAGTGGGTTTTGCTGTTTAATGCCATTGACATGCCATTTTAAAATTTTAAAATGGAGAATATTTCTATTAGGGTCCAAAATGTCATTTTTCTGGGTTTTGGGGTCATTCTGGGCTCTTACAAATGATTTAAGTTCAATGTGATCACCCCTACATGTTCAACATACATGGAAGTGTCCTTTTTTGCAGGGATTGCTGGGAAGAAGAAGGAGGCTGTCGAGGTAGAGTCTTTGGAGAGGGAGGTGTAGCCATAGACACTCTCAAAAAGGTAAGAAATCCTCTCTTCTGCTGAGTCTAATGCTGCCCAATGTTGGCTTAGAGGCAGATGGAGGCTATATACTCCATATTTAGATGAAGAAAGTGAGGTTTTCAGATATATTTTGGTGTATAGGTTCTGTTATAGATCAGGGTGGGTCAGGGCAGTATGGTGTGCATTGAGAATGAAACATGGAGGCACGGCTAGGGGGAGCCATAGCTGGGCAGGGAGGCAGCTGCCTGGGCCTGAGCTGTTAGGAGAGAGGCTGTTTTATTTGTCTTACTTACAAAACAGAAGAACTCCGGAAGATACTTCATTGTTGAATGCTAGTCTCATTAATATAGTTATTGTTTGAACTGCAGTAGCCTCAAGGGTGTACACTTCCTTAGAAGTGTCAGAACTGCCAAACAGGCTGTGATCTGTAAAAAGAGAGAAAACTGTCATTTGACTTGAAGAAGTGACAGGAAATCATTCAAATAAGAAATGAAAACATAAAATATGCACTTTAGGAACGACTTAAAAAGAATATAATGTGTAAATGTGGATTAGCCTAGCATTGGTGCTATCTTAGAAAACATTCAAGATGGCCACTCCACTACAGGGAATCAGGTGAGAGCTGCCTGTCACTTCCTGATTAGACAGACTTTGTTTTGTTTACATATAGTCCAATGTTTCTCCCCAGATATAGCTGTAACCTTATGTTACCTTATAGGTGGTTTATGCATAAACGCACAAAATTGTTGAAATAGTGCAACACTTTAGGCCAAGTCTTTCTAAATGCATGTGGGTGTGATGTGAAAGTGAGTTCAATAAAAAGGCCTTGTGGCTGCAGATCAGTCATTGGTTAACCCATGAAGACCTCTAATATGTTTTGTTTATTTACCCTTTATTAATATCATCTTACTTAATTATAAAGGTCAATATGATTAAACATGAATCCTCAACAGTCTTCAGATTATTAAAAAATGGCACAAATGAATCAAGCTGACTGTCAAGACATGTCTTTGGAGGTGAAGATTACAATTAAACTTCATTTATTTTGCACAAAGGGTTAATAATTTAATGCAGATTAATATGAAGCTGCAGGAAGCTGTCAAATTCACCGAAAGCCCTCCCATGTTTGATATAGTCCAAATAATATTATCCAGTACTTTCAAACAATATCACTGAATATCACCTAACACCAAAAGTAGGATTATCTTTTAAGAAATGTCTGTCAAATAAACTGTAATTAACCCTTTCATTACCTGCATCTCCTCCTGCAGTTTGCCGTCATCTGGTGAGACATGGAGTGCTCTCTGTTGTAGATCATCCTCTGTGAAAACAAGGACACAGTTCTAGAAATGAAACACATTTGAATATAATTTTATCATAGTTTTGTAGTTCTCAAAACACCAACTATCAAGTAAATAACTCTTCATCGGCAGTCATTATAGAACAAAGCAAAACAATACATATTTATGGTCAGAGCAGACATCTTTCAACACAAATACTGAGAGGATGTAGTTTATGATAGGACATCATTGAGCACAAGTTTTATTTCAAGACGCATCTTACAACATTTTATAACATTAGTTACGTGTAGTTTTCCACAGTGTTTGAATAAGACCAACATTTGCCTAATTTTTGGTTGGATTTGTGCATTCAAATATATATTTTTTGTAGTAAATCAGAATCTAAAGGGTTAAATCCTGCTTCTGAGCGTCACTTCTTTCAGTCCACAGTGATGGTGCTGAAATCAGAGCTAGGACGTTATGGCTGTTTAGTCGTTATAGGTAGATTACTGACCCCTCTGGTCAACACAGGTATTTTAGGCAGGGATTCTATAAAAACAAAACAGAAACAGACACTAGTCACCTCAGTAGTGTGTTTCTGTCTCTGGTCATGTTTGAATATGCTCAGCCGTGTGGTCATCATGTGTGTTTTTAATATCTGTGTGACTATTTTGTAATCTCAGACTACATGTGTCTGTAGTACCAGAGCACACAGCCGAGCCGTTTCTGAGGTGTAAGATAACAGAGTACTTCACTCAAACACTCTTTTCTCTTGCAGTGCTCTGAGTTCATGAACCACAGTTACCTCTGTGGCTAATGTCACTGTGTTTGTAGGAAAACATACCCCTGTACAATCCTGTGTTTACACAAGTGTCAGGTGTAAACAGGGTGTTAGCTACTGCTCCCTCCTCTAGCCTTCAGCAGCTCAGATAGAGTTGACTTAAAACATCCAAGTCCTTCCTCTAATCTTGCTTGGAGTCATGTTACATTTCTGTACAGTATTCATTGTTATGTAATAAACAAGTCCTACGGCTCAGTCTACTGTAGCATATTTGTTTTTCCAGAGAACTGCTGCAGCTCTCGGTCCCGCCCATTATCTCCTTTAGCTCGCTGCTGCTGCTGAGGAGCTATCAGCTCAGCCCATAGAAACACACAGAGAGCAGCCTGGTGCTGAAAGGCTCCAGTGCTGAATAAAGCTCCGTCACACTAAAGAGGAGAGGCTGTTAACTCCTTCACTGCTGAAAGCTGCTTACCAGCAAGGGAGAAAATCTGTTCACTTCCTGGTTTCATAGAGACCCAGTGAGCCAAAATCCAATGTGTTGGATATATTTGAATCATGTGAGTCTTGTGTTTGAATCTTTGTCTGTCTTTTGTTTCAGGAATCACCCTTATAAGGACCAGTGTCCCTTCTTACTGTAACAACGGCAAGACCAGAATCCAGTGCTAGCCTAAGCAGAAGAAGATATTTGATGTAAGATGCTCCAACTTCTCCAACAGTTAAAAATCAAAACATTTTCACTACCATTTGTTTTCAATGGTAACATTTTTAGTCAAACTGCCATGAAATGCTTATTTACTATGCGTCTGTCTAAGAAGTATGAAAAGAACTCAGTCTGAAAGTAACTGGAAGAATCCGTTACTAATTATTATAAAGTGTTCATTTACTTTCCTCTATGAATCGGATAAATACAATTGTCAAGAATTTGGAATCATCATTGATTGAAAACATTTATATCTCCCATAAATACAAACTTCTTTCAAACACAACATCTACAGTTAATAACAAAGGCTTCCTGTTAAAATAAGTCTAGCATTAAACTCTTTAGGGTTGTAAAAACCTCCATTTAGAGCAACACAAATTGCTTGAGTAGCACTGATAAAATGAAAGCTCATGTGGCTCTTAAATAGGAAACTTAATGCAAGTATGTATAAACAACAAGGAGCCTTGTTTTGATGAATGTGGCTGTAGCATCCTAAAACCACCGGTTATGATAAACTGTGATCTTTTTTTCTCCCACATTTTCCACAGACTCATCTGCACACAGACATCTCCACATCTGCACCGCAAGGACAACATGATGGACGAGGATATCATCGAGGACCATGCTAAGCTGAAGCAGGGCCTGGTCAAAGTGCTCCAGTGTGTGGCCACTATCTCTTCAGCAGCAGCTGTGGTCAACCCCATTTTTGGCGTGGCGGGTTCCCTGATCCGGGTGGTGCTGCACCACGTTGACGACGAGGACATCCGCACCCTGAAGCGTGAGTTCGGCTCAGTCAACCGAGCGCTGGATGAGCTCTCGCAGAAAAACCGCAACGCGCTGATGCAGATCAAGAAAGAAACACTGGACGGCCAGTACTGCCGTGTGGAGGAGAACCTGAAGAACCAGTTCAGGAAATTCATGGAGATGGTGGAGGCGCGGCCGGAGCACCGCGAACGCAAGAAGTGCGACTTCGAAGACAGCTATTCCAATGACTTGGGAGACCAGAACCTGCACACGCTCTACGACGGCGTGGTGGGCAAACCGAAGCTCTTCAGCAGACCCATCCTGGAAGTCTACCTGAAGCACTCGCTACGCGACCGTCGCACGATGGAGCACCTCTGCAAACGCCTCACATGTCTGTTCTGCATCGGCCTCATTGCACTCATGGGATACGCTGCCGTCATCGGAGACGACGAGGAGGGCCTGACCGAGGAGTGGGCCGAGAAGATGGAGCACGTGCAAGAGAAGATGCAGGAGGCTCTGAGCATGTGCACTTGAAGAAGAACAAGCTGCTGTTCCTTCGTATTCAGGAATCGCATGTCCAAATTCCCTGTGTAACTCTTTCCTCTTAGCTTTTTTCTCTCCCAGTAAGCACTTTTCTGAACATCTACTTCACTGCTTGACAACCCAGTGATAAAAAGCAACAATAGGCCTCATTCTTTGCTAAGTTTGATGAGTCCAAACTTTGCTCTTCCGGTCGCACCATGTATGTTCTGTCCAGGTTAAGCACTACAGTGGTTTTAATTGATTGACAACACTAAGATAAATAGGACATGAGAGCATTATAACTAATCATAAATCTACTTTGAAAGCTAAATGATTAGCATTGTAGTGACAGATTTATATCACGCAAGATATCACTGACATCTATAACTCAGTCTTTAACATAAATGTACGTAGATTCAGTTTGTTGTATTGCGATGCATCCCCGCATTATGTACTTTCTTTTGTTTTACACTACATGTTGTTTCGAATTGACAACTAGCCTGGCCATGCAAGTTTAGAGAGGAACAGGAAACAAGCTTCATTACAATGTTACTCCACTAGAGGGCCTCATGTCAGATCCTCAAAGTGATATAAGGCTACATCATCTGTTGAGATGTCTTATAAAGACAGGTTGAGCTATCAATCAAGTTATAACATAAAAAGCAAAAAAAAACATGGAACAAATATTTCCTGCGCTATGAATGTAACTACAGATATGAAATCATTTAATCATTATCAAGCACTACAAATGATCATACTAGTTCTGCAACATACCAAAACATGTGCCACAGATTGTTTGTTTTCCATGCATGCTGTGACTACCCATAACTGATTCATATTTGTTTTTTACTTTCTAAATGGGGTATTGTAGGAAAGTTGAAGTCCCTGGATGAATCCTTCCACTGTTTAATTATCTGTAACATGTGCAAGAGGTGCACCAAGTAGGGTTGTAACATATAGATACAATTATAAATGGGTTGTTCTTTGCTGTACATCCAAATTGACCCTATATATACGATTGAATATCCATTATTTGAGGCATTTTATATTTTATACAAAGGTAAGATTTATTTTCTCTTCTCATTTACTTCCTCATATGACCAGGAGTGCCTACATTTGCAAGTTTTGTATTTTTGTTTTAATCATTTAGTGTGCAGCACTAGTTATGAATGGTTTATACACTACAGTTCATATGTCAAAGTTGTGGTTAAAGTCCTTTTTGTAAGTGTGTGTCTATTTTATTTGTTTGTTTTAGCAACGGCTGTTATCTACAGTTCCAGGTGGGTCAATTTAACGTCAATGTAAAAAACTATATCTGAATATCATCATGTTTCTCAAACTTTACTCCTTTTTACTCTCATCACTTCAACACATAACTCCTAAAGTGGTTTATTGTTCTGTGGCTTTGCCCCGACTCTCATTTTTACAACAGATTCCGTATACGCAACGTGAACACAGTCAGAATGCTGTCGATATGGAGGACCATATGAGAACCTCAAGGCTTTTTTGAAATGCCATATTTGTGAATATGTTGCCTTTTTTTGTTATGAATCTTTGATGCCTGGTTGTATATGTACCACTATAAATAAACACGAGTGAATAATACTGATCTCGAGTCATCATTTATTTAAGGTTTGCCCTCACAGTGGCTGACCTCAACCCCACCCCACTCTGGGATTAACTGAAACACCAGCTGAGAGCAAATATTATACATAGCGTTTGAGTATGTATTTAGTCATATAGTATATTTAGCTAAATCTTATTCTAATGAATGTGCTCAAAAACAAAGATATGTTACAAGTACGGGTACGAAAAAAATATACCTATATTTTAATACTATTGTGTACAAAATATCCTAGTTTTTCAATCGAAAATATAGTGGAATATAAACATAAATATTAGTCTTTTTTTCGTCAGACTTACACAGTACAACAAGTATAAACCTCCTGCACTGATGAAAAAAAAAAGGTTTATGGAGAAACCCAAAAAAGTGAAATGAAAATGCAGAACATTGCGATTAAATGCCAAACAATTGTTAAAAGGTGTAAACTAGGTTTTGATTTAGGGTTTTCTTTTTCTTTTTTTGCATTCACTTTCATTTAAATGTGTCTTCCTCTCAATGTAAACATTTTAAGGGGTTTGCACTTTATTTTATTTGCCCAAACTCTAGCCTCGTTGGTTTCTGGAAAATCTGAGAAATTCATTAATATCAAGTGTATATAATTTGGGATAAAATGTCTACTAAGGACTAAGAAGTGACGTAAAAGGGACGTAAATGTGCAGTTTTCTAATGTGTACACAAGAGGGCGTGAGTACTTCGCTTGCTCCACCATTACACCTGTATCCACTGAACTCCCCGAGGGCCCTCAGGAATGAAGCATCACACTCTGCGTCTCAAAACTGACAATCTATCAAAGGCTACGCCCTTCCTAAGGCCAGCACTATAACACAATCAGAATTAATTAATAAGGAGGATCAAAGAAGGAGCTAAGCCTTTGCTTCAGGTGAAGTAAATGGGCACATGGCCTAGGTTAAAGCCTCTGGAATGGCCCTCATGTACTATCTTTTTTTCCAGCTGAACCGGTTGGACTAACAGCTTAGAGTTGGGGAACCGAAACAAGAAAATGTGCATTGCAGGCGTTTGAAATGCAGATTACTGAGAAACAAAGATTTAAGGTGCTTATACCTTCCCTCAGACTGAGTGATGAGTGTCTCTAACGCCACAAGCGCACGTAGTCTACCATGTGATGGGAATCATTTCTTTCTCCATGACACGAGCTTGTTTGTGAGAATCCATTTCGATCTGAAGAAAAACATTTCAATCGTTTTTTTAATTCAATTTTAAAGTGTATCGCTTAATTTTCCAAGACATATTCATAGATGGCGTGAGTCTCTTCGTGGTTTGGAAAAGAAACGATTTGCGTAATGATTTTATTGTTGTTAAGGGAGGTTCAGATTCGGCTCTCACAGGGCGCGTCGTGTGCGTGCAGATGAGGTGATGTGAGGTTTTATGTCATACCCTGTAAATTCTTTGACTAATAAATAAAAATACTAAACTATTTTTTAACTTCGACTTAAATTGAACATTATCGATTACTTTATACAACCTGACGTACTGATTGTATGTATTCCAAATCTGGGTGGAGAGGTGGCACACATCTTTAGTTATAAATAAACACTGTGGTTGACATTGACACATCCCTGCACATTAACATCTCCGTTAATATGATATATCAGATCCTGAATTCAAACGTGTATTTCACACCACAGCTGTGTGTAGAGCACATCCATGTATGATTTGAGATGCAGTCATTGTAAATATAAAAAACACAAAAACATCAAATTGTCGTATTTACACAATCTAAAGACAAAATAACAATAGTTTCTCGATGTCTTACCTGAAGTTGGGATCCTTTTTACATGCAACTACAGCTGAGGCGCAATATAGGGTTGAGACCAAGGGCGCAAGAGACCTCTTAGGCAAAATCCATCTGAAAAATGTTGGAAATGATGAAGAGCAAAACATATTAAAATGCTGATGTTGTTGAGAGGAGACTGAATCCTCCTTTCGTGCTCACATGGAGACTGAGAAGAAAATGGAACCGACCACATAATTTTCACCACAGTTTGCGCCTGTCTCTCTCTCTTTCTCTCTCTCTCTCTCTCTCTCTCTCTCTCCTTTTCTCTCTCAAGGTCTCCTCTCTCCCCCTTCTCTCTCTCTCTCTCTCTCTCTCTCTCTCTTTTGCAGACATTCAGTGCGCATTTATTCTTCCTCTCTGGATTCAGTTTTGGACCCCTCTCGAGCTCCACAGTGAATGAGAGAAACGTGGGAATTTTCCCAGACTTGAAGGAAAAAAACTATTTATTTGCAGCTGTTGTTGCTCATCGGGCGTTAAGGAGCAGCATAGCCGTTTCATTCAGGTACAGAACAACGCTCTTATTATAGGAATTTGATGAATGTCTTTATCTTCCACCCAAGGGGTAAATGTGCTTTAAGGTGTGCCTGATGCTCTCAGGGGATTTGTGCGTAAAAATACCTGCAGTTGCGCATTCTTTCCGTGCGCATGACAGTTAAACAGGGTGCCGTTTGGACACATGACAAACCTTTTGAGGATTTTCTTTATAAAGCAATTTCTTTTTTTAACTGACTTGAGGATTTCAAATGGTCGTTATTTGTTCTTCTTCAATATAAATATAGTATAGAAATAGTGTTGTTTTAAAACGAATGAACACAATTGATGATCATTTGTTGAGGAGTTAGGTGACGCAGCATCTGGAGACAATTATCAGACAAACATCTGAACAGCGAGGATGTCATTTATGGATGTCAGGTAGTTAGTAGGAAGATAAAAGAGGATTTTAAACTATGGTTTGGCCTTGCTCTGAAATGAGTCACACGCAGACCCAAGGGTATTTATGTTATTTTCTCATCCAGGACCCCATTTTGTTTATATGACATCATTACCTGCAATCTTCTGGGTGGGTTGGGAATATCCATCACCATGTCACAGCTGAGAGGGTCAAGGTAAAGATATGTTAATGCTTTAAATGTTCTCCATTTGAGGCTGACATTACAGTTACTTTCATATTTTGGACATTTCCCAAAATAGTCCAAAATACATTTAATTTATCATCACATGATGAAGAAAAGCAGCAAATCCCCACATTAGAGGAGCAGCAAGCACAGTCTTGACATATTGACTAATTATTTCAGCTGAAGTCACGGAATAACTTTTCACCACTGTATTTTATAACTTTGATAATAAAGAGGAAAGCTTTTTCATACTAGTGTGTGCTTTATGGGCAATGATCTCCTATACTGGAGGAAATTAGTCTTTGAAAATCATGGCATTTCTCTTATATTTGGTATTTACTTTTAGTAAGTTGCTCTGTTACACAATTGTAGTATTTTTTATTTGGCCTTTTATTTGAACTGTTGGTGCAATAGACGCTAAAAGAGGCACAGTAAGCAGTTATTAGATAAAAACAATCTGAGATATTTACAGGGAAAATAGTACTTGCGTTTAATTGCTCACAACATACTGTCTTGTTCATGAACAAACAGGATAAGACTCCAATTTTGTCACAAACTTTTTCTTTCTTCACAAGGTAAGACATCTGAAGCCAGATTTTGTCCCTCTGTGTCTCAGACCATGAACAGTCCTCTGGAGAGGGTTGTGGCCCAAAAGAAGGAGGCCATCGAGGCGGTGATGGACATGTTTGAGAAAGGGGCCGAGGTGTTGGCCAGCGCTGTGGGTGAGCTCTTCCCGCTCTGTGAGGCTGCTGCGCCGGTCCTCCGTCTGGCCTTAGACAATGTCCTCAGCAAAGAGGTCTTCTACGTTAAGGAGCAATTCCTGACGGTGAGGAACAAGCTTGACGTGCTCTCCACACAACTGGAAGACATCGACTGTGAGATCAAGAAGGGGAGACTGGATTCCCAGTACTTCTCTGTGGAAGAGAACATTAGGAACCAGTTTCGTAAGTATATGGACATCTTGGAGGCAAAACCACAGTTCAGGGAGGTGAAGACCAGACTTTTTGTGGAGCATTTTGCCAAAACTGGAGGAGAGAAGAACCTGTTTGTGCTGTATGATGCTCTGATGGGGACAAACAGCTTTGGCGAATCCATTTTAGAGTTAGTGGAAAGGTACATAGTTATATTTTATGCAGTTTTGGATTAATTGCGGTTCTTATCTTCGCCTATTGACACTAAAGGTTTCTCTGGATTGGAGAACCATAAAACATACATGTAAATGGTTCTTTGTTTTCCAGGTATGTAGCGAGGAACCGTCGTCTCCTGGAAGATTTCTGTGTCCGGATGAAGGAGCTCATCTGTTTGGGCCTGATCGCTCTGCTGGGCCACTGTGCCTTAACCCAGCGCCAAGAGGAAGAAGACGACAAAATCCAAGAGTGGAACAGCAAAATTCAAGAAGTAGAGACCAGGATGAAGACAACCATCGAGTCATGCATTGCTGCTTTCCCCGAGCAAGCAAAATTAGACGCCAAACACCTCCTGCAAGAGAAGAAAGACGATAATCTGCAAGATACAACTCAGCAGCTTCTTGAGTTCTTGGTCAAGAAGTATGATTGGGTTAGCTGGTCTGTGCGGCTCATCAACCACTCAGGAAGCACCTACCGGAACTGGAGAGCAGGGGAGCATTTCCACCACGTGGCGGGGCAGAACTGGTTCGAAGTGCTGCAGGTGAACAACATCAACCTGGTGGTGTCATACAGCACCAAACCACAGCCGGTGCCTCGGGACTGCATCCAGCAGGTGATGGAGGGCCAGGGGAAGAAGGGGAACGCCCCGGCGGTGGTGGAAGTGTTGGAGAAGCAGCTGTGTGGGTTTGTTGTTCACGCAGTCAGTCGCCACAAGGAGTCCGCAGCTGCGTGGAGCTTCCCAGAAGACTGTCACTACTGGGAAAGGCACAAGAATGTGGCAGTGTGTGTGCACTCAGAGTAAAGTTGTAAGGGTATGAACAGCAGAGAAGGGAGGATTACTACAAGATGATTATCGAAGCAAAAATATAAAGATATAATCCGTAGACATTTTTGGGGAAAAAAGCTATTTCTGTTGTCAGTCTGATTAATCCTTGACCTTGTTCATTGTGCATTTGGCTTTTTTTGACCAATTAATTACATTTATTTGTGTGTGTAGCAGGACAGGGAGACACACTTTAAAATGAATTAACATGAGTGTATTTACGTACTGTATCATAGGTGTGTTGTTAACAGAATATCAATATTTAATCATGGTTATCAATACATATTACTGACCTTGTTGACCTGGTGTACACATAAATACCTTTCTCTTACGAACTTATATCCTCATGTTTGCAAACACTAATAAAAATAACATCATATCAATGCAGTGTGTTGTTTACATTTTAAATTGGGTAAAAGCTGCACTGGTTCCCTCTCAGAAACAATTGCATTTAAGATTTGAGCTTTTTGGGTTGCGTCAACTCTTTATACAGTAGATATTTAAAATGAAGACATTTTATTTTAACGTATTTTATGTTGTAGCTGTTTGAATATGAACTGCTTGCATGTTAGAGCTGTGTTGCTTTGTATCTATTTGTAAATTATGAGTCACTAACCACTTATATAATAATGGAGGAGTGTCTATGCTTTTACCTCAGCTGCATACAGTAATAATCCAGTCTCCAGTGAGAAATGGCTTCTGCACCTACAGCTTTAAAGAGATGGTTTTGCTGAGGCTGCATCTACAGAGCCGTGCTCCCATTTTGTCTCTGCTGAGCAGGCTGGCCTACATAACTCTGAAGAGGGGGGGGGGGGGGGGGGGCAGAGGTGACTTTTTCAGGCGTGAAAACCAAGAGGCTTGGAGTTTGGCACCGGAGACTCCACAATGTGCCTTGTGTTTTAAACACATTCAAACCCCTCAAACCAAAACTACCAGACTTCACTGGTTGACAATGCTGTGCCTCAAGTGATGTAATGGACGAGAAGTGATTTCATCTGCGAGATTCTCCATTTGTGCTTTTCATATTTGTAACACTTGGAGTTAAATGATAAATTATTTGTTGTTTTTCATTTATCTGCCAAATGTGGTTGTTTTATATTTATGAATTATGTTTGATTTACTTCCATGTGTGAGGCATTTCTCTTTTCTCATCACATCATGCGAGCACTAACAACTCACATTCTTTGGGGATTATTTGATCAAACTACTGTGACTTTGTGATTTTATTTCAAGTTCACCAAAACATTTTCCCCCAAAAAGAGAAATTTATCACAACAAACAAAGTATTTATTAATATAAAAATGTCATGTATTCTTACTTAAACCACATCAGCTTCATTATTCAAATGATATGATGTCAATCAGTGCATGGTCAATGTTTACCATAATCTTTCGCTGCCATATGTCATGTAATGACTAAATGCATAGTAAACAAATGTGTAAACAAGTATAATCTAATAAATGTCTCATTTCTTGTTCAGATGTGATTTACGCAGCACTGTTAGCATCGGTGGCCAGTAAAACATGGCAGTGCACCCTCAGCAACAGGCACTCCAACTAATTTAATTGATATTTACACGCAAGTCAGCATTTCCGGACCGCAGCGCCGGTTTGATAGTCTATGAAAAACCTTTGGCTGAGCTAATATCCTGCAGACGAGCAGCAAAGTGCTGGGTTTAGCAGGATGGTATCAGTCATAATGTCTGGTGCAGGTGCAGAGCATTTCATATCTCTGTGGATCTAGAGGGTATTTAGCTGCTTGTGAATCTAGCCTGTCAGAATCCATCAAGTGCTATCTGTAATACACAGCACAGTGCAGGAGGAAGTGAGTCGACTCAGAGAGGTTTCTATGTCTGCAGTAGAAAACAGCTGCTAGTGGGAAGACAAGGTTGTTGTGGATAGAAAATATTATATATAATATAATTCAAGTCAAAATGATTGGTTAGATTTTTGATTTGTAAACTATATATCCAATAAATACACTACAAGCATCACTTAAGCTCAGTATACTCACATAATGTATATCATTTATTTCCAAAAAGTCAAACCCCTGGTAAAATGTTAAATTCTCATTTTGATGCTTTGTATTATACAGGGATTTGGTATGGGAACTACAATTTCAAATTCATGCCACGTGGGAAAACATTCACGAAATGATATAAAATGTTTGAATAAACCTGTATCTATTTTATTCGTTTCCAGCATTGTCACAAAAAAATAAGGGACTGTATTAAAGTGATATGAGTTAAACAGTGGTGTAAACACCCTGGAGATAAAAAAGAAACAAACTCTTGAGACCTGACTGGTTTTGTCACTCATCATTGTTTAATCCTAATCAAATATGCTAGAGTACAAAACCAAAACAAAGCAAAATGCGTCACTGTCAAAATACTCGGACTGTAACTCACCCCAGTGCACCTGCTAGCTTGTTGGCACAAAGCCTTTTTATAATTAGAAATCCCAGACAGGTGACTAACATACTTCAACCACCTTTGATATATCAGTACTCTAGTCCTACGCTTAAAAACAGAAAAAGTGGAGCAGACAGACGGATGGGTGTGCCAGACAGCGACGGCTCAAACACAACAGAACCAGTCCGAGAGCACAGACCACTGACATGTTGCAACACAACATCACAAACAAAACTCACTTGTGTCATGACACTATGTCTGTTCACTTATCTATTTACACTTTATTTTAATATAACTGACACTAATCTCTTGAATTTGTATCTTTGAATCCAATCTGAAGGGTATATTTGGATGCTTAATTCTACATTACCACAAAAAGCGTTAAATATTCCAAAGCTTTGTCTCCTGTGTAGAGCAGTGGCTGCCTGTTCTGTAAGCCACTGGATTCATTAGTGGTTGTGTGGGCTTTGCCTAGGTAACAACTATTGATCCGAGAGGCTCTTCCCCTGCATAAAAGGCTTTGGCTGTGGTAGCCCGTCAATCCTGACTGTCATTAAGGGAAGACAAAAGCATCCGTTTACTGACAAGATCGACTGCATCCATCTTGTGCCACAGGAGCAAGAGTTAGCTTGTTTTGTGGTTAAGAGAAGGTTAAAGAAAGCTTTTCTAAATAAAAGGGAGATCTGGTGTGGGACTGGTAACAGGGGTGTTTTGCATACAGAGGGCGCTATCAACATACAGATGCAAAAGCCATTATTTTTTAAATGTTGCTGTGAGCCTTGTTGGTAAGTATTTAGTATTTGATGTTGAGCGCGAGTATTTCTGCCTAGATCAATAATTCAAAATATGCAATTCTGCATTGCCTTGGGTTGTTTTAGGTTTGTGGGTTAAAGGATTACCTCTGCTTTATCCTAAGGCTTCAATTCACAGTTAGAAAGTAAAGTAATCGCAGTGTAACATGAGACTGCTGAGCTTTACGAAGGAAGCAGGTACAGATGGTCCCCTTTTCTCTGAAGGGACTTTCATACTTTAAAGAAGGAACTATGACATTAAAGCAAAATCCTTCATGGTGTAATTCTGGGAAAAAAAACATACTGAATATGTCTCTGCTGGAGAAAAAAGGACTTTCAGTTCCCAAAACATTTTCTAACATGTCTAAATGCTTTCATTTCCATCAAGCGGAATCTCCTCATCTCCAAAAGGAGATAGAAAGCCAATATCAATATTTCATAAACAAATGAAACCCTGGATGGAGGCTAGCATCAGAGTGGCCCGGGAGGGGAGAGCCGATCAATGATAGGATAGCTCTGTCCGCCTCTGTCTGCCAATCCACAGGCCCATGCAGGATAATGCTATTACCCATCAGTCCGAGTGGACCATCGACCAGCCTGCTGCTCTTTGAGCGGACTAATTCAATAAAAAACATTAAAACATTTGTTCAGTGACACATTCGCTGCAGGTCCGAGCCCAGGAATCAGGACGGACGACCCTGCCTGACTGAAGATTGTTGTAGACATGCAGCAGAGGTTCCCAAACTGTAAAGACCCCTTACACGATAGAGATTATACCTGGGTCCCCCCTCATGTATGGCATTGAAACGGTTTCTTTATATTGAAGTTTAGGAACTGAGAATATACGAGTTAGAACAATTCATATCCTCATCACAATTACTCAGAAAAGCATGAAAATGGTCTTCTCCCTGAGCACTCTTCCCACGGTGTGTTGTGTGGCACTTTTCTACAATATTGTGTTGTGTAGTAAAAGTATGATACTTTAATCTATAACAGTAGAACTATCTTACCATTGAAACCCTCAAATTCAAGTAAGGTTCAGTTCTTCAGTAAAAGTATTTGTTTACTTTCCCCCCTCTTTTTAGCAACTGTTAGCCACTATTAGCTTTCTGCATTTTAGTCAGGGTTAATCCGGTCAAATAACACTATAAAACTAGCTTAAAGCTGACATTATCGCAATGTAAATCAGATGAGGTCTAACAGTTTTGAAAAAATAACTTCTCAAGCGAAACAGGGAAGAAAGTGGTCGTGCTTTCTGAATTGTGTTTGAATTATTGTTTTACCTTTTTAAGATGCAACCAGGCGTCACATGGTCAGAGATGTTAAGAGTGGTTTGCTGCTACTTCAACCAGACGCCGCTGCTTAAATAACCAAAGAACTGAAATGTGAACAGCTCCTTGTTCTGTTTTACAGACAAAGTGACTAAACACTCTTTATGTACAAAACAAAATGGCTGATTGTTTGTCAATTATCCAATCAGAACTGGATTCAGACAGCGGGCCTCTACAGGAAGCAGGAACCCCTGAAACAAAGACCTTTCAAAATAAAAGCACCCCATAAAGTGTACCAAGTACCACACAGTCACAATACAGTATATGATAATAGAAACAAGAAAAGTTTTAATTGAAATGGATAGAAACAATAGAAAAAAGAGCTTTGAAGGGCCGGTCAGAAAATAGGCAATTTTGATTCATCCTGTTTCAATATTTAGCCTGGTTGTAAACATTATACTTATTCGATTGTATTACACTCTTCCAGTTACATGGAGTGCTTTAACCATCAGGAGTAAATCAAGTTTAGCATGGGTTATCCGAGTGGGAATACAGTTTTAAATCAGCACCACCTTTACCAACTGCAACATTAAACTGTGGCTAAAACATAATAAAAGTAACTATTATGAAATGGGTGTTCCTGCATAATGACTCAGTTTACTTGTACTTTTAAATGAAAGGGTATTTCTATACTGCTGTAGTGATGCTTTTAAAAGTAAAAGATCTGAGTTCTTTGTTTTAATTAATACAGTACATGTAGGACCTTCATGTGTCTGAATACAATGCAATATATTGAATATAATGCCTTGGAAATCCATCTGTCAGTAAAGATTTTAAGTGGAAATCCACCAAGTGGTAAACACGTGCCTTGGCCATCTGCAGTGCCTTAAACTTTCCCTCATGTTTTCCAACAATTTCCTTTTCTCCTCCAATGCCATCACCATCTGGCTTCCCTCTGCAAGGCCCCATGTTGTCTCACACAGACCCACCTCCCAACGCACACAAACAGCGAGATTCCTCTCTCTCCATTTTCAGCAGGTCGTCAGCCCAAGAATATTAATCTGTGTTTTTGTTCACCCTGACCTTCACCTTCGTTTTTTCTCATTTGTAGTCTAGCAGCTCTCTGTCTGTCTGTCTGTCTGTCTGTCTGTCTGTCTGTCTGTCTGTCTGTCTGTCTGTCTGTCTGTCTGTCTGTCTGTCTGTCTGTCTGTCTGTCTGTCTGTCTGTCTGTCTGTCTGTCTGTCTGTCTGTCTGTCTGTCTGTCTGTCTGTCTATGCATATCTTAATGAGTTAATAAGTAAAAGACTGAGAGTTTGAGGAGATCTTTTGCTGGTTCAATCTGGTAAGTGAAAGCAGCAGAAACGCACACTTCCTTTGTTTTCATCAGTAACATAAACTAGGTTAGACTAGTTGTGTTACACCAACAGGGGAGAGGTGAAGTTGTGGATAAAGACCCCAAGGGAGTGGAAAGTAAACCGTGAGAAAGAGGAAATGAATGAGAGGAGAACCAGGAAATACCATGTCACTGAGAGTCATTGCCTTCAGTGGGTTAATCCCCCACAGTCTGCATCAAATCCTCATGAGAACATTAACAAATACAAAGGATCAGATGCAGGAGCACACTGTAAAGGCCCAGGGCAAATACTCACATGGGCCCCCAAAGAATCTGAACTGTATCTGTCCTGTCCAAGTTCTTATCGCAATTTATTTTACAGGTCATCTGTCATTGCATTTATGATGCATTTTCCCTCAAAATGAAAAAGCTCTCTTTCACCTATAAAAACTATACGACTTTCACCTATTCGACTAACTTATTATCATCTTCTGTCCTTTGTTACACAAAACTGAAATGTAATACACCAGTGATCTTTGTTTTGTGTTGTAATTACATTTTAAAACCAATGTCACAATGAAAAACATTTAATTCAGACAGACTAAAAAAAGAATGGGAAATAATTGTCATTTAACAACTGATTTTCACAGTTAATGTGTTCAATGAAACCAAATATACTTTGTTTCGCTGTTGGATTTGTTTTAGGCACTTACAAATCTCCCATATTTCCTCATCAATATTTCCTATATTATTTGCCTTTGGCCCTCACTAACAGTTCAAGCAGAGCTGACGTTTGTTCAGTAGACCTTGATTGTATAGCAGCCATGTTTAAAGTTGAGGCAGCAGTAGACTCTGTTTAAAACACCTTTTAGGAATACCCAAAGGAAGACTTGAAGTATTATACCCAGAAGGATATCAAAGCTTAACAACAAACTGACTGAAGATAAAATACATTCAGCAGCAAAAGGATGTTCTTTGAAGTTGCTGAAAGACACTATTGAAGTTTCCCATGTTGTTTTGCAAGCTGGCTGCCTTTATAACAAATATGAACATTTGAGTGAATTTGAAGTGTTGGTGACATCTGAAGTTGTTGTCAAAGAAAATGTTGGTGTCTAGTTTCAAAGTTGCAACTCCTGAATCAGATTTTTTAAATTTGCATTCCTGTGTAGGAGTCCACTCTGTAACTAACTGTGCGGTTTCCTGAAGGAGCAACGGTATAGTTTTAGGAGTGGGCCACGAGGGATGACGATGTGTGACCTCAACATTCAGGGAGGCTCCGGGCGAGATTCTCCCCTGAAGGCATAACAATAACCCAGGCTTATTTCTCTGTATCAAACATCTTAGTGAATTACAGATGAAATTACACATTGATTTGCTTCGTTATGTTCTATCCACTGCATCCATTTCTCTTTTTTGATCCAGCAGTCTTCACAGTTCATATGATGATATGCCTTGTCTCTCTGAATAACTGTAGGCTACTTGATGGAGCTGATTCCTCTAAGACGGACATGAGGTCACAGACATACATTTTATTGCGGAAATGAACTTAGCTAAAATAAAATATGATTAAGTTTGTAAATACAGTTGGATAATATGGATGTTCAGCCTTTTTTGGAAGGTTCCGGTAAATCATCCATCCATCCATCCATCTTCTCCCGCTTATCCGTCATGTTCGCAGGTAACAGCTCAAGCAGAGAGCCCCAAACTTCTCTTTCCCTGGCCACATCAGCCAGCTCTGACTGGGGGATTCCAAGGCGCGCACAGGCCAGCGAAGAGATATAATTCCTCCACCTGATCCTAGGTCTACCCCTTGGTCTCTTCCCAGCTGGACGTGCCTGGAACACCTCCTTAGGGAGGCGCGCAGGTGGCATCCTCACTAGGTGCCCGAACCACCTCAACTGGCTCCTTTCAACGCGAAGGAGCAGCGGTTCTACTCCCAGTCCCTCTAGGATGACTGGACTTCTCAGCTTATCCCTAAGGGAGATGCCAGCCACCCTGCGGAGAAATCCCATTTCGGCCGCTTGTATCCGCAAATGTCTGCCAGGAGAAGTAAATGGATTTCCAATTTACATGGAGCTTGTAGGTGGTTTGACTCACTTGTGTAAGGGCAAAGATGGACTCGGGGGTGAATTTGCTTGCAATCAATAACCTGCCTTCTCCCAGGCTCTGAACCTTTATCTGTTTCCTCAGATCTAACTGGAGTTTGTATTGATCTGTGTGAGTGACAGATGGGCGGTCTGCTGGCCTTTCGCTGCTGCAGTCCCTGTTGTGCATACAGATCGTTGATGCGTGACTCAGACTGATCAAAGTTCAGTCGTGGTATGGATTACGAGTAAACTGTACACAGCAACAAGCTAAGGAAAAGCTATGAAGAGATAAGTGTCGGTCCATGATACTGTAAATGTAACAATAACAGTTAACATGATGATTATTAGGAAAGCATTTGCTGTATGTAAAATAGTTTCTGACTTTTACCCTGTAAAATCATTCAATATCTTCCTTTAAAAGTTCCTTCTTAATCATTCACAACTTTAAACTGTAAATCCACAGCTCAAGTTACAGCAGTAGATAAGCTATGAACAGTCAGCCAAGAGGAACTGATAGCAGTCCTGTCACTTCTTTTTTCCATGAAATCGTCCTTGAAATGAGCAAAGGAAGCACTTTCCCTCAGTCGCTTGCCCTCCCTTGACTTCTCTAGAACAAGTGATGTTGAAGTCTGTGACCACCGCCATGTTTTCTGTGACCTGGAAACATCTGTAAGGGGGGAATACCAACATTACTCAGAATAGACACATCTGAAACCAAAAGTGTTGAAATACAGTATTTCCAGACATTCTGGGCCTGTTCACTTACTCATAGTAATATCCCTGAATGACAAGGTTAGACACAAAGAAGAACTGAAATTTCAGTGTTAGTATGAGGTATTGGTTAGCTGAGGAAATATAAACTATATATTAGAAATTGGACACATTCATGCATGGTCTGCAGAAGATCAAGGTTAATGACTGTTGATCCCCTGACATTCAGCTAATTTAAATTTACAGTTTTTAGACACATTTCGCTGTTAGTTAAGTGCAAAAGAATTTGGTTCAGACAATCACATTCACCTCAGGATGAATTGTAATAATTGTGGGTAACCATTAACTATTCTCAGGTGTCTGCTTTTGCCTTAAGGCCCCGTTTACACCTGGTGTCAACATGCCCGGGCAATGCTGTGCTTACGCTAGCAGTAGGTGACCTTTAAACTTGACAGGTGGATTTTCCTTTTAAATGTTTCCAGCGTTTACTCATGACAACTCTGATCACAATTTCAGTCAAATGTGTTCTGAATCCATCCCACTACCATATATAAACAACATTGACAGATCACTATTTAATCCCAGGTAATAATACTTTGTTTTGCATATTAAATGTCTCCTTGATGCTGATATTTAATTAATGAGTTGTAACATCCCGACCCTGTGATGCCTGCAATGTTAACCTTCACCAAATGTCCCAGTGGAGCAGCGACGACAGAAATATGTTCATTAAATATTCCCAACCTCAAAAGGGAAAAGATTATAGAGATTTACTCTTTGAAGACACATTTTGGACAAACTGAAGAGGTATTCATCCTTCCAAAATTATAAAATGATATCCACACGCAGCAGTGATGCTATCTCATCAGTTTGCTAAACAATGTTTACACCTCAGCAATTCTTCATCAGGATTTCGTTTTTTCAAATTGCATGAAGTTCCTGTGAACACACCCCTTACTTCTATTAAGCAGTTTCTAGGGAGCTATTAATAGATGACGATTTGGGCATGCACCAACTTTGTATCTGCTATTGCCTCTGGCAGTATCCCACATCCATCAAAAAAGGAGTTTTATTTTCAACGTTCAGCCGTATGCAGAGTAACTATCAACATTG
Source organism: Eleginops maclovinus (assembly GCF_036324505.1). Lineage (NCBI taxonomy): Eukaryota > Metazoa > Chordata > Actinopteri > Perciformes > Eleginopidae > Eleginops > Eleginops maclovinus. The sequence goes on along the minus strand of NC_086351.1, from coordinate 7,765,877 downwards.
CCCACCTTTATTTTCCCACGGGAATCAAATCCTGCATGACTGGTACTTAATCCCATCTTTCCCAATAACTTTCTCTCTATGAAGCAATATTTCACTGCACTGAATACTGAGAGAACATTTCTGTAAGCACATACTGTATATCTTTCTGGTGTGTGTTACAACAGCATCGTAATTGTTTTGCAGTGACTGTTTAGAAAACAGTGTACTTACCGCCAAAGAAAATTAAAAAGGGTGTACAGTTTGTTCAATTGAGTAATTGGCATTTTATCCTTGTCTAGGCAGGTCATCAACATTTTTCATGGCTTTGTTTAAAGCTCTGCCAAAATGAAGTCTTGTATTTCAGGCTTAGCATCTTTATTTTCTTTTGTGAAGATCTGCCCTGTGAAAATGTCTCTGTATCCCTTAGTATGAAAAGGCTTTTATTATCTTAGCTTATTAATAATGCAAATATCCTCTTATATGTAAGTGCTTTCCCTTGGGTCTCAATTAGTGTCATTGACGTTTTCAAACTCTGACCATTCCCAGAAAAAGCTATGTATGCTCTGTGGTAGGATGAGCCACCGGGGGCTTTTCCTGTGAACTGAGGAGACATCTTGTGGTGAGGGGGATACACTAGCCATTGGACAGGGTCAAAAAGATAAAACAGGGTCAATAGCTTCCTCAGAACAGAAAGTCATTTATCATTTCAGCTTTCAGACACTGACAAGAAAGATGGCACAACCTGTGGGCCTGAATACTGTAAATGGATTTAAAGATAAACCTGTATTTAAAAGCTAACAAGCTTGTTTTCCTTATTTTTAGAGAAAGGAGACTCATGATGCAGCTGAAATTCATGGATAATTTCATGACTGATTAGATGAATCTCATGACGTTTTACTACCTTGTGTCTTTCATGAAAACAGTAATCAGAAATGAACGGAAGTTACACCAGGACATCTTATTATTATACTTAAAGGCATGTTCTTTTAATTAAATTAGGGATTTTGTTCGGAAATGAAGATCCTGATACTTAGAAAATTAATGCAAACTCTATCCCATTAATTTAAAGCAGTAAAAAGAGGAAAACAATACCTCCAAGCAATTCTAGATTACACAAAATCATGACAGACATGAGTTCAGCTTGCCCAACATGCTGAGTGTATGCATGCTGAGTAAAGCCAGACAAAAGAGCGGAAGGCACTCAAACTCTTTCCTCAGCTGGATGTCATTATCGCAAATATTTCACCCATGTTTCCACCTGGTGAGCATGAAACAACGAAGGCAAAACTTTTCTACAAATTCAACACGTTTTCCATTGATGCCTTTTCAGAGCTTGTAAAGACTGTGTTGTTTGTTTGGTTCAAAGCTGTGTGTGTTTTGCAGATCATTTTTACTGCCAATATAAAGAAATTGAACTCTCTAGAAAGATTCTGGGAAACAAACACACAACATAACTCCGGAGAGGAAGAAAGATCCTCCCTACTGAGTGATGTTACGCTTAGGCCTTTACAGTGTGTGTATGCCAGCGTCGGCCTGTACCACCCATCACGCCACATACTGTTGAGTCCCTGCGAAAGCTAAGTTCTACTTTCTGATGGTTACAAGTGTGAGATCTGACAGAGAGACGACACAGGAACAAGGCGGTGGCGAACGTGCTCGCCTAACCCTCTTCTGCCCGGCTGACCAGTATCAATTTGCTGCACACATCCTTCCCTCCTCTTCCTGTTCCCGCCTCTTTATGGTCCATTTAAGGGGACAGTTGACAGTGACATCGGTCTGCATTATAAAGCACAAAGGTTTTGAGTGAGCTCTGACTGTCATGGTGTGTACTGGAAAACACAGACTGTCTTTCACTGGGCGGCACTGTGACTGACTGAGCGCTGCCCCTGCAGGGTAAATGTCATCCTTTTTGAATCCAGCAACCAATAGCTTAGCATCACTAATTATCAATTTCAGAGTGAAGTAGGTCAGCATTTAATAAAGAATGACTTCAAAAACGATCTTAGCCTGTTAAATAATGGTTTATTTAGGGCACTAACTTCTTGTGAATCCCAACTTGTTGCAAACAGAGGAAGCAGAATTTGTCTTTTGAGCATGCATAGTGTCACAGAAGTTAGAGGACCTACTGCAGTGGCCATGGCAACCTTGTTCAAGCCACAACAAGAGGGGTTTTGTCCTCGAGGGCTGCTCTGGTGAACCCTACTGCACTGCTCTCCTTTTTATATTTATTCTCACTCTTTGTCTGTCTGTCTCTCTCTTCTACACACACATACACAAACATGCACACACACAGAAACCAGTCTTCCTTTTTTCCCGTAGTTTTCCCAGGGTGCATGGTGTCCCTGCATGGTGGAGTGTTTACGGGATGTTATCTGTGTCAGTGCCGGCCCCCCATCCCTCTGAGTGGGTTTTCTGAGGAATGCTGAAATGGGATGGAAGAGATCCAAAGGGGGAGTGACGAGAGAGAGACAGGCAGACACTGGGAGAGAAAGGGAGAGAGAGGGAGGGAGGGAGGGAGGGAGGGAGAGAGAGAGGTAGGGAGTCTATATATACATCCCAAGGAGGCTGGTGCTCACAGGCACAACTGGACTACTGGATAACTGGACTGTAGCCCACTGGTTATTAAGCTAAAAAGGTGAGTTTTTCCTTTTGTATGCCCTAATTCTTTGTTCAGCATCTCCATCATCAACTTTTATGACTTTGCCATCATTTTTAATTTCCAATTTAAAGTTAAAAAGGGTTGGGAAAAGAAAGAGAGACTAGGAAAGCAAGAAAAAAGCAAGAGAGAAAGGAGGAAACCAAAAAATAATTAAACAACTAAATATTTACTGAGTTTTGTTTAGCTTTCTCTCACCACTATTAAAACTGGCTTTTATTTGAAGCTTTGAAGAACTGAATTTGACTTTTTTTCTGTACAAAGTCTTGTATTTCCTTAAAAGTTAAATGTTTTAGGAAAAAACTGTTATTTCTAGGATAAAATCTAAGTGACGTTCAAGAGGTGGGAATGAATCCTTTGGAGGATGAGGTCTAGCTAAGGCTCTGCGTATGTGGTTTTCTATTTCTGATCTGTAGCTCCATAGCAAAGCATATCACATTGAAAAGGGAGACCAGTGTTTGATCAAGTGCTGTGTAGGACTCGCCTTTTTTCCTTTCACAAAAATATATTTAACTTTTTGTGCTAAAAGAAGACAAACTTTATTCCTTTTTTGACTTAACAAGTGAAAATATTTTCAAACACAAACCAAGATAATTACTCAGTAAGTATTTTTATTTCACTGTTATTTGTTTTTCATTTAAATTAGAATGGAATTGACTTATTTTATATGATTACAAGTTTCATTTTAAACATTGCACTTTTTTCTTTATTGTACATAGAAATGTAGAAACATTATAAAAGCACTGATGGTATGTTGCTCAATAAATTAGATGTAATGATTGTAGTGATAGGACAGGCTGTAAAATAACACCACTGATCTCATCACTGCAGCAATTATTGGTGAGCCTTTTTTCTGTGGTTACAAATGTAAACCTGTGTTTGTATCTTGTTCTTCATACCATAACCTCTTGTATGTGTTTGATATTTATTACAGGGATGTGCTTATTAGGGAAGTGTGATTGCTTTATTGAACAAGAGCAGTGGAGGGGATTTTTGACCTGGGTGTGCCTTTCTCTAAACTGGATTTTGGCTTCAGAGAATGAGAGATTAGTTAGATCATCTTTCTTGTGTATTTTACATTGAACATCATACTGTCGTTACCAAAGTAAAACACCCTCTTTTACCATGTTGTGAACATCTGTGTTTGCTTTGGGACTTGGCTATTGTTAGAGCAGTAAAAAAAGGCCATCCCAAAGGACCAGTTCTGCACTGTTGCACAATAATGACATCATAATTCATGAGTAAACTCACCATGTTTGATATTTGTTCTGAATTGCCATCCATGTGTATCTCATTTGTGTACTTTCATTAGCTTTTTTTGATAGCCTATGTGTCAATGACACCAAGGCTTAAAAACGAGTCCCTATCATTAGCCGAGGCTCTGAGGGCGCGGCATGAAACTGGATGCCTACATGTGCAGACATGACCTGCCGTTTACTTTATGATAGGGTTTTGTTTTCTCAGGAAAAAGGCCCTGTGAGAAAAAAATGACTTATTGTCAGCTGATTACCATTGCATTGCCAATTCTAACTGAAAGAAAAAAAAGGAGTGCGTTATTTTCTTTCTGAAATGTCTTCACACTATAATGAACTTTACAAGGGTTTCATGTTTCTTTTTTTTTCAGACACAAGCAAAGCCTCTGGAAGTGGAAACCATTTTAAATTAGTAGGTGTGAAATACATAAAACAAAGATGAACAGTGTGGCAGATTGGCTCGTCAAGAACAGGGACAAGATTGAGAAAGGTGTGGAGATCATGGGGCAAGCCTCTGAGGTGCTTGCTGCCACTGTTGGCCAGCTTCACCCCATCTTAGAGGCCGTGTTCATGGCTTCAGCCGAGATACTCAGCAACCCGGACAGCAAAGAGGCTCGCTATCTGACTCAGCAGTTCGAAATGGTCAACCAGCAACTTGAAGGAATCCAGGGTGAGATCGATCAAATTGCCCTGGAGCTGCAGAAGACGTCAATGAACAAGCAGAACTTCGATCGTGAGGCGCAGATGCTCAGCCAGTATGAAAAGTTCCAGGACTTTGTCAACGCCAAGCCTAAGTTCAAAGAGAAGAAGATGGAGAAATTCATCAGCCATTACGAGAACACAGATGCTGACTTGAACCTGGACGCCCTCTACAATGCCGTCATTGGGGAAAGCACCGCAGGAGACCCAATGCTGGAGACAGTAGTTGCCATAGAGCAGAGAAGCAGAAGGGCAGTTGAGGATTTCTGCGCCCGGCTGAAAAAGCTTTTTGTGGTTGGCATTATTGCCGTCATGGGCCATTCTGCCCTCAAGGAAGGGGTGGTGGGGGAGGACATGGTGAAGAAGTGGCAGGGACGGATGGAGGATGTGGAAAAACGAATGAAAGCGGCTGTGGATGAGTGTACAGAGAACTTTGCCGATCAAGCCAAAATGGACATGGAGCACAAGCTTTTGGAGAGTCCCGGCTCTGTCAACCAGGACTTCACCAAATCCCTTCTGGATTCGCTCGTTAAGAAATACGACTGGGTGAACTGGTCCGTCAGGGCCTTCAGCAACAGGGAGCGCATTTTCTTTTTCAACTGGCTAGCAGGAAAGAAATGCCATGGTAGTGGAGGAGCCAACTGGTTTGACATTTTGACCAAGACCAAGATCAAAGTGGTGGTCTCTTTCTGTGTTGACCCCAAGCCCATTAACAAGAGCCAGATCCAGGAGCAGATTGAGAGTCAGAAGATGAAGTGGGACATGATGGCAGTGGCTCTGGCGTTGAACAAGAGCTTCCCCAACTGCCTTGTCCATGCTGTCAGCCATTACAAAGAGGTGGTGCAGTCCAACAACTTCCATGAGGACTGTTACTACTATGGGAAACACAAAAGGGCCTTCCTGTGTATCCACTCTGAGTAGCCTCACAGCAAAACATAGAGTGTAGGCCCATACAGGAAAAAAACAAGCTACATATAAATTCATGAATGTCTTTACTAGAGACCTGAAAATTTCTCAATTAAATATAGAAATGGATTCATAAATATTGTCTGTGTTGATGCATAATCTGCCCGGTTTCTGGAATGTGATTCATTGTCTTACTTGTATGCATTTTTTAAATTTTACATAAATCTTTTCAGGGCTTTATATCTCCATGCCAGCTTTGACTTAATATCATAACATTTGATTCTATCCCTCATTTGATACTAGGATTGGGCAATATGACAAAATTAGTCAAATAGCTTCAAGAAACTTTGAGGTTATTGCATTGATTCATTCCATTGAGGGCAATATTGTAAAGTAATTAGCAGGACTACTCTATGTCGTTATTTGATTTGTATTTGATTTTCTTTTGCATTAATGTGATGCAGTGCCTACATTATACAGTCAGACAGTTTATCATTTGCTTTTGAAAGCTGTAGAGTAAGTGAATTGAATTGGTGGGGTTTTGTCAACTTTTGATTCTGATGTCAAAAATGATCTTTGAAACTCAAAATGTAAAGGAATTATTTTACATCCTGGGAAAAACACTCACTTCTCGCCAAGAGTAAAATAACAAGATTGATACCACTGTCCAGACGACTGTGGTATCTGTAAAATAAAAGACTAAAGCCAGGACGCAAGTAGCTCAAATTAGCATAAAGATTTGAAACAGGAAGTGTAGAAATGATAATTTACAGAATATCTACAGGATTATTTCTTGGTGGGTACAGTGACTTCCTGGATCTTGACAAAACACCTCCTGTAAAGCGGCAAAGTTCAGTTCTGGTCGGATTAAACAAATGAGATATGACCTTTGGATTAGCAATAGCTGCCTCAAGACTTTATGCTAAGATAAAATCAATGTCCCCTGGCTGGAGATTGAGCATACAGATATGTTAATGGTATTTTTTCTTCTCATCTAACTCTTTCATATGGTCAGAAGAATCAGAACAGGGAATTTAAACTTGATTTGAGATTATTTTTGTTATTTTTTTGTTTCCACATTTTCCAGAATGTGCACCATCTAGGCATATACTTTATATCACAAATAAATGAATGACATTTACTACAGTTATGGATTATACTGATATCACCTACTCCTAGATATAAATGTGTATAAAATGAAATCAATTTACATTTTCTTGCCGCTTTCAGTGCAATACATTGCTGCAGGGCAAACGTCCAAGATCTGTATTCTACAATCACTTAATCAAGACACTTGTGTATATTTGACTTTGATTTGTAATAAACAAAAAGATATGAATGGTTTTGTCATCATTGGTCATTATTACTCTGTTATTTTAAAGTACTTAAAAACGTTATTGAAAAATCATGACTGACATTGTTCTGTTGTGTTTCTTAGCTACTCAGAACTAATCTCCTTCAACAGTAATGCTTTATTACCATGCCATTGTTTACCTAATGGGTGGAGGTAGATTTGCAATAATATGGCTACATCAACAACCTTTTATGCTCACAACTTCTTTCTCTTTGCCTCCACCACCGAAGTTTTTTTTCTTTCTTTCTGGGTGTGCCTCTCCTCTGTAACTTGAGAGGCACATGACCAATAGGAAGACAAACAAAGTCTGGAAGTTGTGTGTGTATTTCTTCCGCAAACTTTTTAAGGTGAGTCCATTTCTGTTCAAAATGCTTCATAGTTGACAGGCTTATATAGGTTAACGGTGATGGTAGTGCTAAAACACTTTAATATAAAATGATCGATTCAGCTTCATTGACTCCATTTCAGACTCTCGTTACATAATGGAGCTTTTCCCCCCTTCTTTGACACTCTGGAGTGTCGTTAAAAAACGTCCAATGAGCGTATTTTGTCAACGTAGCTTCGTTTTAATAAAGCGAAGTGGGTCATTAGTTAAGTCGGCACTTTTTAATGCAGTTTAAACAAAAAAAGTTTCGATTTTATGGGCGTTGGTTGCCAGATCTGGTGCCACCACTTCACTTTTTACAGGAAGTGTCAAACTTACAAGGCGTTATCTACTTGTGTTGCGCGCTGTAACAAAAAAACAACTTATCTGTGGTGTTAACGTGCGATGTTTGTTTGGCACTCTGTCCCTCGGCTGTAAAATGATACAATTAGAGGCCTTGTACACGGACTGATCGATACTTTTCCATTAAGAGAGCGCATTAACAGAGCGCTTAGCTCGTCTCTCAGTGGCCAGACTGAGCGGTCAGCTGAGGGTTTGGTCATCTGTTCAGAGGAAGCTCTGCCACATAACATAAATGAAACATGATTCATCTCAGCCCTTTAAGAGACATCATGTGTTTCTGTTTGAAGTAGATACACTCAGATACACTTCGGTAGGCTATACCTTGTTTTGAATCATTATAACAATTGCTGCTATAGCCTTATAATACACAATTTAAATATATTGCAGATTCTACCTTTTATTTATTTAAATAAAGCAAACGCCACACTGTGATTGTTACAGTCCAACATTCAGAATGTTACTTAAACTCATAAGTACTTTCAGCTTCAGTTAATGTAGCTGTAAATGTTTGTCAATGTACTTGGGGTATAAAAAGTAAAAACTGTAAATGACCAGATCACAAATTCATCAATGTCGAGTATGTTACGATAGTCGGTCAATGTTGAGCTATTTTAAAATGTATTTACATTTGTAGTCCAGTGGTTTCCAAACTTAAAGGTCATAAATGATTCGGAGGTGTCTGGAGATGATTAATGGGGAAGGGAAGACAAATTAAAAAACTTAGCTCTTCTAAACAAATCTGCTTTTTTTTGACTTTTCTGTAATCTTTATCTTTTTTTGTAAAATACATTTATCCATTTGGTCTTTGAACAGTTATTAAGTCCATGAAACACAACAAGGGGCCAAAAGAAAGAACATATTTTATTATATGAAAACCTAATCTGAAATGTATTTTTACTAACATAACTCAAATAAATGCAGTGGAATAAAGAGCAGCTTATTTAGTACAGTTTAAAATAAAATGGAAATAAACAGGTACCTCAAATAGTCAGTAAAGCACTCCTGTGTATCACTTAATGTAAGTGAAATAGTGAAAAAAAACAGACTTGTTATTCTTCTCTGTACCTGGCATTCATACTGTATCCTCTTTGGAGAGAGTTGCACTCCCAGCTCTCTGTCTCTGAAAATGTGATTTCTTCTAACTCTTCTGTGTTTGAATTGTGTATGGGTGCTTCACATGCACTCAGACTGCAGTTACACTGTTACACGACCCCTGGGACCCTGAGAGAGAGATAGAGAACATCAGTAGAAAACAGGAATCACAATTTTAGCACGGTCAAATCAAATAAGATACAGCAGCTGTAAATGTTCCAACATCCTGCCTGGATTTCCTGTTCGGTTGTCAAGTGTTACAAGGAAATTATGTAGATATGACATACCAGTGTTTTACTTTTTCCACAGTTTTGTGATTCAGGTGTTTAATGCATCAGGTTGACAAATGAGTGCCATCTTCTTTCTGCAATCTTGTGCAGTCTAGCGAGATAAACCCCACAGAGCAGACCTCAGCAGAGAGACAACAAGCTGACAGATTATTTTCCATTGTCTTGTTGCCGTGGTTACTTGCTGAGTTTCACTGGAAAACGCACCCTTGCCCAGCAAGTTTAACCTCTTACACTTAATCACTTCCCACGCCTGCTGCTCTATTATTGACTGGGCTGCAGCACTGCTGCTTCGCCTTTAGCCACAAATATTTTATTTAACTGAACACGAGCTGTGAAGGCCAGAAACCTGAATATGAATGTGATGCCAGCTTCATCACTTTGAGCTGTTGTATAGACAGTGATTGTGAGACTGAGTATGTGGTCATTATTTTGCAGAAAAGTTACACATTACCAGTGGAGCAAAAAGGGGATATGTCTGAACATGCCTAGAAAGTCCATCTTGGTTGCTGTTAGTCAGCCTTTCCTGGCCTTGAAAAAACTATGTGTATTTAACAGAATTTTCCAAATCCATTGGCCCTCTTGTTTTTCAAGTGTTAGCTTAAGTGCACAGCAGGAATTAGTTTCCATTATATTAATAATACTTAGCATATGTACTTACTTCTTAATCATTGGTATTTTTGTGTGAGTATAAATGATTTACCACCTGAGTGAAAATGACTTATTTACAGACAGATTTAGAGCAGGCTCCCATGCAGCCATATTCAAGATATAGATATGAGAGTGGGCTTGATTTGCTCATTTAACTTTAGGCAATAAAACAAACAAGTATATTTCCAAAAAACTAATTCTTCAAGCACAACAAGCTCTTTGTAGACCTTGAAGTTTTTTGGACAGTCTGACAAAAAGTTTGGGGAGATAATGGGATTCATTATTTCAGGCACAAGCTTTAGTGTTTTCCAGACATTTTCTTAATGTTTACTTTCATTGCATGCTGACTTTATCAAAGGTGAGCTTAAACTAAAACTAAAACATTAAAACTGCTCCATCCTGACACATTTCAAAGTCACACGGTACTGAAAGAAATGGTCATTTGCTTGTTGAAGTTAAAGTTACTTATCTAAATCCCACAATGTAAACTTTTAATGAAACTTCTTGATTTTCCAAGAGTACGTACACACACAGATAACACACACCTTACTGGCCCTTCGTCACTGCTGAATTCCCTCTGCATTGTTGACTCATTGCTCACTGGGTGTGGCTAGCCGCCAGCACTGAAGCTCACTTGGCTGTTTCTCTCTTTCCTTATCAGTTTTGCTGTGTTGTAAGACGAGCAAAGGAGCAGGCCACAGTCCAACCACACTGAAACAAAATTGTAAGTAAATCAAGAAAAACCCTAAATTATTTTCTGTCTGTAAAAGTAAAATGTCTGATACTTCTGCCTCATTTGTGTTCAGTGTGTTACCTGTATGTTTGGTTAAAAGAGGTTTCCGTGCCTAAATATCACACCAGACAGTTTTTAACCATGTCAATATTTGTCTCTTGTCAGAATCAGTCTCAGCTAAGATGGCAAGCCAGCTACAGCAGCTTGTAGCGGAAAGGAAGGATATGGTGGAGACCGTGATGGAAGTGTTTGAACACGGAGCTGAAATGGTGGCCAGTATCGCAGGCGACCTTTTCCCCATTTTCTCCATCGCTGCTCCAATTGTTAAGCTGGCTCTGGACAATGTGGAAAGCAAAGAGGCTGTGTTCATGAAGGAGCAGTTTCAGAAGGTGCGAGATCGTCTGGAGGTGATATCGGAGGAGATTCAGCAGATCAACGATGAGATCAAGAAGAGCGGATTAGATGCTGTGTATTTCCCAATAGAGGAAAACCTCACTAACCAGTTCAGGAAGTACATGGACATCCTCAACGCCAAACCCAAGTTCAGGGAGGTCAAGAAGAAGCTTTTCCTTGATCATTTCGCCAAGACCGGCGGTGACAAAAACCTTATCACCCTCTACAACTCTGTCACAGGAGATAACTTCTCTGGGGAATCTGTGCTGGAGATCACCCTGAACTACGAGGAAAAAAGTCGCCGGCCGGTGGAGGACTTCTGCGCCAGACTGAAGAAGCTCTTCTGCATCGGGCTCATCGCACTTCTGGGCCACGCCGCTCTGAAGGGATACGACGAGGAGGATGCACTTCTGAAAGAATGGGGCGAGAAGATGAAGACTGTCCAGACCAAAATGAATGCCGTGATCGAAGACTGCATCGTCAGCTTCCCCAAACAGGCTGAGAGCGATTGCCGTCGTCTGGTCCGTGATGAGTCAAACTTAACCAACCAGCAGCTAGCAGAGGCCATCATAAAGAAACTGAAGAAGAAGTATGACTGGGTGGGCTGGTCCGTGAGGGTATTCAAGTCCCCTTCAGGCTTGTTCGCCAACAAGAAGGATTACCACTGCCCGACAGGGAAGAGCCGCTTCCAGGTCCCTTTATCAGACGAGAAACTCAACGTCTGGGTGTCCTACAGTTCCTCGCCCGAGCCTGTGGACAAAGATCACATCCAGCAGCTGATCCAGACTCAGAAGAAAGTCACGACAGTGAGTGTAGCCGAGGTCCTGTTTGAGAAGTTGCCCGGCTCCTGCGTGGTCCACACGGTCAAAACCAGCAAAGACCTGGCCTGCTCCTGGAGCTTCTCAGATGAGCTGCACTACTGGGAGGAGCACAAAAACTTCTACGTCGCCGTCCACTCGGCCTAAGGTTTTAGACACTGATTAAGACTCTCAATAGTCAGTCATTGCTGGGATTGTAGGTTACTTCATATTAACATGGATATGACAGTCTCTGCCTGGCCTTAACAGTGAAATACTACAGAGTATGTGCCTTAATTGAATCGCTCTAATAACCTTATTGTTTACTGAAGTATTCTCTTTTTCAAATGTGTAGTGCTGATGGTTTCGTCCATCATCTCAAGTCAAAGTTTGCCTTAGTTGGGGTTTTCAATCGGGATCGAACAATACAAACCCTCTGAACCTTGAAATTATTAAATGGGGGAAAAAATAGAAAAAGCTCAGAGAGGATCCCTCTTCCATATCACTTTCACAATCCAGACACTAGATTATTTTACTAAGAATAATGACCTTTTCAAACCCATACACCTGTGTTTTGTTTATTTATCACAACTGACAGAAGAGCTCATCCCCTTTCTTTAGACTGTATTATATCCCAGTTCTCTTTTTGTTATTAATTTGTCAAACGTGTAATGAAATAAAGTTGACAGTTGGTAAGAATTTTGGCAAAACTGTTTTTTAATGTCAACTTATTTCAGAGGTTGTTTTGTGCTGGGGGAAGTTGTTGACCTAGAATCCTGCTGTCATGCAGAGATTATGCGTTGCTGGTAGTGATAAGCATTGACCTCGCCTTCTTCAGTATATACACACCAAGGCTGTGTGAGAAAAATGTCAGAAACCTTAATATGGATTTCAGTCCTACTCGTCTGATTACAAATAACCCTCGTTACAAGAGACAACGCCACGAACAACATTAACTGTGGTGAACTCATGAAAACTTTATTTACACACCCTGTTCCGGAAATGATGAGGCTTAGTGACAGCAATACTTTGTTTACGTACAGATGCCTAGCGTAGCTGTTCTTGAGATACTTGGGCGGTTGTGCAACAAAAACTTGAAAGCCGCAGATCTTTTTGCTCAAGGGTGGATGATTTACTGAATTATAGGAATACACATTTACATTTTGGACAATGTAAATATTGGGTTTGGACTCTTTAGCTTTTTCTAGAGATTTGCATCAACATGTTTATAACCACGATTTCAACACTATGCTTGGAGACACCACTGATTTTTTCTAATTGTTGCACATTATTTGTTTTACATTTTTTCTGTAATATGTGTGTTTCTCCTTTGTTGTTGTTTTTTCTGATCACAAATAAATGTTTTCCAACATTTGGCCAACACATGCCCTGTATTTACTGTAGTATTGTTGATTTTCTATTTTTTATACTATTTCTTTTTCCATACAGTTTATTCAAGTTATCAGACTCTTATATTGAAATTCCTGTTGGTACACCAAAGCAATGAATGTAATACATCTTCCAAATAAACTCATTTGTTTGTATGTTTTTTGTGATTTACTTGCTGTTTGTCAGACTGTCACACAATCTGTTGACTTTGAAAATACAAGCACATTTTACTTGTTTTATCTTTGGATAATAGGTCATGGTTTTGTGGTGATGCTAAAAGTAAATAAGACTGAAGTTGCCATCTTTGTGCAACGTTTTTTAGGAGATGCACAATTACAACAGTTTGGGTTGCTAGAATTGCTGGTTACTCTTTTCCAAATGTGTGTGCTGTGCATACATTACACTATTAGAGTTTTAGCTTTTTTATGTATAATTTTATTGACTTTTGAAAGCAAAATATCCCAATTTTAGCATAAGTACAACATTACATTTTGAGCTTTCATTGAGTGAGAGACTTAACACCCAGCAGTGCAGAAATCTAAAAGCTCAGTAAAAAAAGAGAAAAAGAATATGGTGGTTAGCCTGGAAACACCCTTAGTGCTCTATAATTATGTGGTTGTGGTTTTTCTATATTCAGTGCATGAAGACTCATGGCCCTGCCATACATCACACAGGCGGGTCAAGTGCCTCAGCAGAAATGAACAAGTGCAGAGGAAAACATGTGGCTCAAAGAGTGTTGTCTACATGTATTTTTACTGGCATTCCTTGGATTTAAACTGTATGCACAAGGAAATGACATGTATAATACAGGAAGTATAAAACTAGATTTAAATGTGTAAGACTTTCATTTTAATATTGTAACTTCGAGAGACCTGCCTTGGCAAGGTCACCAGCTCCTGTAGATCTTATCACTTAATCCTCTATAAAGGCAGACAGTGAAATCAATATATTTGCCAGAAATATGTAAACAGCTTCATCGCAAAAAGGAAAAAAAGTATTGCATTTTGAAATGATGATCTCTCCTGTTCATCAGAAATAACTGGTCATATACATGCTAAAGAGATGTTGGTCCACTCTCCAACTAAACCCAGGCCTGGCAGTCTGCAAGTGTGAGAGGTTTCAAGACAGATAACACGTTAGCCATGGAGAAAAAAACAAAAACGTTTATCTTGTCTTTTCTTACTTGTGATTTATTGGATTGTTCCAGTTCTTTAGGCCTCGGATATTCAAATTATTGGAGAAGGTGAACATGTTATTTGCTTGAAATGCTAAGCTCATGGAAATATACAAGCTTTGAGAAGGGGTTGGAAATGGTTTAGAATTTGTAATATTGTTCTCTCTGTATCTACTCCTACACATTTTTGTGTCAAGGTGGTTAAAACAAATATATACAGCTAGTCATAACCGAGTCTCAATGGACTCCAAAGAGATTAGAAAATGTTTGTTTTGTTAAAGAAGGAAAGAGAAGGACTGTGCTACCGTGAAATAATCCCGATATACCCTGAAAGAAATGCAATCTATGCAGAATGAATGTGAAGTTAAAGCTTGGATGAACCCAAAGAAGAGGTGGGATTTTTCTAGTGTCAGCAGGAAATTTGTCATAAGTTTGGGGCTAATATCGTCTTTCATGTCAGGAAAAATACTCCACGTACCAAATCTAGCTTGTCCTTGTTTTCTGGATACCTGTTTGCTAATGGAAAAAGACTGAAAAGGAAGGAATTCAGCAACTTTGGGAAAAAGACGTACAGAAAATAAGCCTAGAAATGTATCAATATTCACAAACACTGACAATATGGTAACACTTTAAAATATTCTGCGTCTATTTTAAATCTGCAGTTATATTTGGGACATTTGTTAGAAGTGGACAAGAGATAATCCCCCTTAAATTGATGTGAATAACTTTTAACAGTTGCTTTCTTCCAGTAGATACAGAGCAGAATATGCATTAATTTGAAGTCTCTCATGTTTTTGTCTTTTAGCTCAGTGTTGGGTTTCCACCTTCTTCTGATAAAAATATCTTACTCTATGTTCACCAGGTAGTCGCTAACTGTGACTCTCTTCTGTTTGGTGCTAGGCAGGTAGCACATAACTGGTTTTAAGACAAACAAATATCCAACAATGACAACATGAGAGTGGTGAGAGAGAAGGAATTGGTAGTTTTGAATTGACATGATTTCATACCTCGACCTCAGACTACAAACTACAAAACTGTGACTCTATATGACCTCTCTGTAGGAGTAAAACAATACAATTTTACTAATAGAGTCATACGTGTTCCAGTTTTTGGCTTGGCCCTTCAGCTCTGTTCTCCATCAGTATGGAAAGGCTGCTTCAGGCGGGTTCCCATGTACGCCAGGTGGGTAAAGAGGGGATGCTGACACAAAACAGTCGAATAGGGGACGTGATGCTTTTAATTAGAATAACTCTTCATTGAATATGATTTGGCCACACAGCCTTGCATTGAGCCCGGCCCATCAGGTGACCTCAGGAACGCAGAAAAACATCACGCGGCAATGGAACGATTCGCCCGCTTTTCAGGAATACATTGTGCTATCACCACAGTGTAAACAACTCTGCTCAAATATAGTCTCAATGGAAATAGCAGTCATTTTGGTAAAAAAAAAAAAAAAAAAAAAAAAAAGGTCACATATTTTAATAAGGTGGTGCAAGTAATATGGAGTGAAGGAGGGGCTAGTTTTCTGACAGACATCATATACTTAGGAAACCTGAATGCAGCTTACTCAAAGATTATGAAACAGATATGTTTAGTTTCTATCGGGAGGCACCAGAAATAGTGTGTCGATGCTAAACAAGGTGAAGGGGACTTCAAAGAAAACCCAATGAAGTTAGTGAGTCTCTAGTATTCTCCCACGTGGGACCCGTGTTTGAAACTTTGATCCTCTTTGAAGGACTACTTTGCCTACTACTTCTGTAACCTCAATTTTAACTTCCAGCAGCAGAAGGGTTGGGATTCATTATTTAAATTCAAAAGACATTATTGACCAATAAATGAATTTACCACGTGTAATGTTTTAAAATGTATGTCACAATGGATACTGTCTTTCAACTGCAAACCAAATCTAAATACGGGTACAAATAAATGGCCTGAACCTGAACATAACTGTTGTATAGTTGTATTATCTTGTACCAGAGTAGCTTTCTTAAGTATGCATTGTTTGTAAAGAATTCCCTTTGTGGATATATCAATAAAATGTAAAACAAACATTTATTAGAAGTAATCACAAAAACAAATGTATGTGTAACTTATCAATACAGTTTTTGTGCTAATGTTGCTTAACAGTGTAAAAGTGTAGTATAAGCTGAGAGCTAAAGTGAATAATGCTACTTCTGACAGCCCAAAAATGAAACGCTGATTTGATTAACATATAGTTTGAGAGAAGCATTATGGAATATGCTGGAGGACACAGTGATTATACATTTAACAGTGTCTCTTCACAATGTGAAAAGGGTTCATTCATATTTGATCACATCAGCATTTGTCCGTAGCCCTATGGAGCATGTTAGCGTTTTTCTGCTCCTTGTTTTTGGGTTTTAGGTCATAACATGTGTGTGTTTGGTGTGCTGTCCCCAAGTGGCCAGAAATCAATTGCTTCAGGTTTAATGTTATTGATTGATGGCAATTCTTTAATTATGAACATATTATGACTTTGGCTTCTGTATCAACAATGAGAACCAGAAAGAATTTGTGCTAAAAAAAACCACAAACCTCTTGCTCTATAATCTCTGTCATCAAACACCATGTTTTCACTTGTGGCCCCTTCCCTACTTTACTACTTGACGTTACTTTGATCTTCTTTACTCACATACCAGCGTTTGGGCAGGACCCAACAAGCTTGTGTGGCCCTGCTGTCTGACTAAGTGTCACAGAAAGTCCTCTACTATCTAGCATTAAAGGGGTATCACACGTCTGGTATTGTTTTCAAAATGTAACCTGAGGCGTCTATTCAGATCCTTTAACACCTCTTTCCTTTTTTAACATTGTATGAACATTTACTCCAATGTCTGTTATGATATATAATCACAAACCTTACACCAGAACAAACTATGCAAAGTCTTAAGCAATCATCTCCACCTCTTTAGTATTTACAATTACTCTTAACTGGTTTCCCGCCCATTACGCAGCATACCAAAAGTTTACCAAAAAAAGCAGCTTTGATTTTATCGGAGCAGTTAATCCCACAGTTGTGTTTCAGTAATGTGACCAACATTTAAACCATATTGATCTTAACCAGCACTTCTTACTTCTTATGCAAACAGAGACGTCTCGCTCAGAGCAGGGCTTACTTTTATAGTAATACTAATAACACCTTTGACAGCTTTTAAAAAAAATAGGGCTCATGAAAGAATCTGATGTGATGCACATCATTTCTATAACGTGTTATTCAAGACCATTTCACGTAAAACATTCACACATAGGCATTTTGTTTTTGTACATTTCACACATTATGTTGGCAGATTTGTATGTAAGAAATCTCACGTGAAAACAAGATTTTCACTTGTATTATCTAATGTGAAACAGCCTTTCTCACATGAAGTATTCCCAGGTGTATGCATGTGAGGTATTTGAACAGTTTAAATGAGAGATACAGTGTGCTATTTCCCATGAAAGGGTTGTATTTCATGTATGAAAACATGAATTTCACATGAACTTTAAAGTGAGGAACTTTGAGGGTTATGAGTCTGCTCAAGGGAATCTAAGGGGTGGTACTAAGCGTGTTACATTGTTTAATGTTCCTGCTAATTTATGGATGATATCTGCCTCCAATCCTTGATATTGGCACAGGGTACGACACCTTTAAACACATTACGTAGTGGTATTACACCTCATCATTCAGGATTTATGATACATGAAAAAACACAGACATACCTGTGGCTCTGCCTTAAGCCACTCTGTTTGTATCTGAGTTGTGTAAACAGAAACCAACATGAATCAACAGGTAAATTCCAGGCACCTGCTGCAATTTACATTAGAAACAGAGTGCAGTTGGCGCATTACAGCACTGGGCCACAGACCTATATTATCAATGTAATTTGCAACTCTGTAATCCCTGTTCCATTCTCAAAACATGAAACAGGGAACATGCACATTGAATTAAACACCCAGCAGGCAATATACAGGTATGTGAATTTAGAGGAATACCACCACCTACTGGCAAACCGTGTAGTCACAGGTTGGGCTGAGAGGCTTGGTAATAGTTGTGCTTTATGTCCTTTGAGTTTGTAAATTACTGCTGACACTGTAAAAGTGGGATATTATTTACATTTAGTGTGCAAGGATGGCATGTTAAATTAATTACAAATAAAAAGCAAGTGACAATAGCTCAAAGTGGAATATAATGACCTTTTCAAATGATATCTATAGTAATCTCCTTAACTTCACACTTTAGTCATCTTTACTTTTTGTATTGAAAGACCACAACTAATTATTAAACTCCTTCAATATCTCAGAGGAGTTTAATATAAGTACACAATAAAACTACAACAACAGAGCAAGTGTTTTTATAGTGATACTCAACAGTTTCGATTACATCATTTTTTTTAACATGACTTAATATTGCAAAATAGCAAAGAAAACCTTTCAGTATATCAATTTCACACATGCACCTCCCATTTACCTCCAAACAAGCTAAG
Source organism: Eleginops maclovinus (assembly GCF_036324505.1). Classification (NCBI taxonomy): domain Eukaryota; kingdom Metazoa; phylum Chordata; class Actinopteri; order Perciformes; family Eleginopidae; genus Eleginops; species Eleginops maclovinus. The sequence continues at coordinate 7,747,309 of NC_086351.1, read as the reverse complement.
GCACCTTATTCAATAGAAATCATAATCAACTGCAACAGCTTTAAAACATTTACACAGAAGAAATAGACAGAAAAAGCATATTATCTAAAATACTAAAAATAAGTGCAAACCTTTTTTAAACAAAACATGTAGGAAATTATCCAGAAGATTGGCAGCGAAGGGACCAGATGAGTTTGATTAAATCATTACAGAAAATTCAATCAATTGTTTGATTATAATACCTGGTGACTGACAGCAAAAAGCAGGATTCTTCAGCTAGACCTCGGGGTAGCCAGGGTTTTCCACCAGAAGGGGTTTGTACTGTTCAGGTTCCTCAATCTTGTAAAAAAATAAAGATATTATCAGGAAGACTGAAAAAAAATTGCAGACATAATCAAATCTTGAAATGTTTCCAACCTTAAGGCCACATTCAAACAACTCATAAAGAAAAGTAGTACTGAATATTATTTTCTCAGTTCTGACAGTAAGATGTTATTCTGCAGACCATACCATCCCTACCTCCTTGTCCCTTGTCTTCAGAGCCTTGATCCCCAGAACGACGGAGCTGATGGCGACGCAGAGCTCCAGGACTGAGAGGACAATCATCATACCGTTCAAGCTCCTCAGCAGCATCTGGTGGGACACAAGCTTTCTTTAATACATCAAAACACATTTGCTTGTTATATTCAGATATAATGACATTAACTCTCTGTCCATTAACATACAAACTACGCATTACCACAAGTCATTAGGACATCTGGTTATTTACTAAGGGCATAATAATAATAAACCACAATAACATGCATTTAAATCCCAATTAACGGTGATCACAATTTTTCCGTTTTTGACGTGATTTTTCCTTCCAAATCAAAAGTTGAAAATCACAAAATGTAAACAGTTAATGATTATATAAAATCAGAGAAAGCTGCAAATCTTCACATTTCAGAAGCTAAAACCACCTCATGTTGGACATTTTCATTTGATAAATTACTATCAAAAATTAATTAAAGTTCATAAAACTAATTATTCATGTAATCATTTCATCCCTGGTTTTTCTTAATTAGTTTATCCTAAGTGAAGCCTGTTGTAAACAGTTGTGAATGGCGATCATTCATGGTAACTTTTACGACAATATCCGATAAAATACATTTTCCACACTCACCAAAGCCAGGTTTTTGGCTGCCACGCATTTTTCCTTCATTATTTCATCCCCAGAAGATGAAGAGGTACTATGATGGTAACCATAATCATCCTCACACATCCACCACAGCCAAATGTCTGCCATACTGATGCTGTAGAGTGTGATGGCTGTAATGGCAAAACCAACTCCTGCTAGATTCAGAATAACATTGACGATGACCTTGAAAGAAACACACAAAAACACAGCATGACAAAAATGCTCATCAAGTTCAAAAGCCTCCGACTTTCTCCCACATAACAGCTTGGAACACTGCTCCTAAATAATGCTCTGTCCAAAACAATGTAGGTACTGTATATGCTCAAAATGGTGCATGTGCCAAATACAAAAGCCATTTAATTTGTCTTTAGGTATATAAATATAAATTATAATAAAAGTAAATTCTGTTAAGATGACAAGAAGATGTTATAAAGCTGACATACTCACCAGACATGGACTGGGGTACTTCTCAGACAACATTGAAATGATGCCAAACAACATGAACTAAAGACAGAAAAAAACGAAACACATTTTTAAATTACAGTTTTTCTAGAGTCTTTAACTGGTTCACCAGCGTTTTTAACACCAAGAGGGGATATCATCCTCATCTGGTGTTTACAGTGAACTTCTACTAGATAGGAGATAGATGATCTGCTTCTTATCATTTGAGAACCAAGAGAATAAAGATGTTTAATAACAAAACACACTTGTGTTTAGGCAGAAGTCTCTAATATATTCAAAACACAGCACAATACAGAAGTGATTGGTTTGAGCTGATTCATTCATTTTTGCTTGTACTGGACTTGGACAGATATTTGATTCTGAATCTGAAAAAAAAAACTCCAGGTGGATTTTCTTCGAATCAAATAAACAACCCAAATAAAATTACACTTTATTTTATTACATTTTGTAAGAAACTTACTGTTGGGCTTTGGTTATTACACAAATAACAATTAAAAAATCATTTAAGATTTGCTTTGCTTACCAATGGTCCCAACCAAAAGGGAAACCAGTCAATGCTCCGCATGCGAGCAAAACAAAAGATCACACCAATGCCGATGTTGAACAACCCAACCATAATTTGCAGAGTCTGTGGAGAAGAAAAAACCTAGCATGAACCACAAACATCTGTACAGGACAACAACAAATCCCAGGTCACTATATGGGGCACAACTGTTACTCTCTTAATACCAGTGACGTGCGGTGAAGTTCATGGCTGGTGAGGCACTGACGTCATCACAATCAGATTTGAACTGGACTCACTAGCACCCACTGCCATGAGGCAGGAGAACTGCGTGCCTCACCTAGTCTCTCTTCGCAGCGGTTTTGCTCAGCTCAAGAGACACGTTACAGACATACAGTTGACAAAAAACACTGTATATTATATACACCAGCTAAAGTATGGAAATTAGTTAATATAGCCAGAGTGTTTGAACATTTTAATAGCGACATACAGACAGACAGCAGTTACAGTCTCACTGTATAGCATGTCAGCAGGTTGGTGCCTCACCGAGCAGCCGTTCTCAGTGTTTGAACGTGAATATGAAAATTCAGCGATTTTGGATCAAAATAATGTAAAACTGGTGAAATTAAAAGGAAAATAACTTTATAATACAAACAACTGGATAAATATGATCATTACATTTATTTCTTCATTTTACTTTTCATGTTGACAGGTGAGGCACGGCCTCACCTGCCTCCCCTCATCCGCACGTCACTGCTTAATACACTGCCTGGCCAAAAAAAGGTCACACACTCTTAATATTTCGTTGGACCGCCTTTAGCTTTGATTACAGCAGGTATTCACGGTGGCATCGTTTCCACAAGCTTCTGCAATGTCACGCATTTATTTCAGTCCAGAGTTGCATTCATTTTTCGCCAAGATCTTTTATTGATGACGGGAGATTCGGACCACTTTGCAAAGTCTTCTCCAGCACATCCCAAAGATTCTCAATCGGGTTCAGGTCTGGACTCTGTGGTGGCCAATCCATGTGTGAAAATGATGTCTCATGCTCCCTGAAACACTCTTTCACAATTTGAGCCCGATGGATCCTGGCACTGTCATCTCAGGGCACCTGGGCCCGGTGCCCTGTAGCTACTTAAAGTCTCCCTGCCACACTAACTCTCTTGCTCTGCTCCTCTCTGCTCTTTCCCGCAGGCACCAGGTTTTGGTTTGGTATACTGTTACTTTAGCTGTTCTACTTTGTACATCTCAACACCCTCACACATACACGTCCATGCAACCCTCACCCTGCACTTACACTACTGATACCACTGACGTCCACACCTCATCCTTTACTTATTTGTGCACTTCTTTAATTTGACTTACTTTAATAAAAATATCTTTTGTTACCATTGACATGGTGTGTCTCTCCTTTGTTGTGGCCTTTTTGAGCCAGGTCATAACAAGTCCCAATCCCTTTAGTTCCCTTCACATTGTGCTTGTGGAAATGCTCTTACTTTCACTATTAAACATAGCCGTGAGTTCTACTGTTGTTTTTCTACCGTTTGATTTCACCAAACGTTTAAGTGATCGCCGATCACGATCCACATTCCGTCCTCGAAGATGATGTTTCCCGACTGTCCTTCCAGTTTTTAATAATGCATTGGACAGATCTTAACCCAATTGTAGTAGTTTCAGCAATCTCCTTAGATGTTTTCTCTGCTTGATGCATGCCAATAACTTGACCCTTCTGAAACAGATTAACATCTTTTCCACGACCACAGGATATGTCTTTCGACATGACTGTTTAACAAATGAGAAGCTACTCACTGCATCATTTAGGGTTAAATAACTTGTTGCCAGTTGAAACATAATCACCCATGCAGTAATTATCCAATGGGAGGCTCTTACCTATCTGCTTAGTTAAATCCAGGTGGTGACCCTTTTTTTAACCGGGCAGTGTAGTTACACTGTGTTATTTTGTTTGCATTTATGGCAAGACAAGGTACAAATAACTCACCCCCAGTACTGTCTGAGAAGTTCTCTGGATCCTCCTCATGTGCTGGGACACGGAGCAGCACATGGGGTTGAAGCACAGGCTTTTGAGGATTTGGCACAGAGGAGGAAAAACACTTTGGGTGTCAGAGCTCAGAGTGATTACAGTTCTGCCCTCAGACTTGGTGATTGTGACAGCCATCCTGCCTGCTCCTGTAGACTGAAAGAAACAAAGAGAACTTTTAATTTGTTTTTATACAGTGTTTTTCTCAGACACATTTGTGTGAAAATTGCCACTTTGCCTGTAAATCCAGCATTTCTGAAAGTATTTACCAGGTTTGTATAACCCTTACTTTTTCAAATGGGGCTGCTAAAGTTTAAACTGTATGTGCAGAGCAGTTTCCACTATAGGGCATACCTTTTATAGTAATATATATAATAAACACAAAATAAAGAAAACTGTTTTCCTTTTGTGACATTTTGTACTTTTGGATTAGGTGTGAAACAAATTCATGCAAAAACAATGAAGTCACAATCGAAGTTATCAGTTAGAGAAAGTTATTTGCATAATCCTGTGTCTTATTTACTCAGGTACTGTAATGTGATATATTGTAGGTATGCTTCCAGGTACCTTTGGCCACATAGAGGATATTGCCACATAGAGGATATTGCAAATCCATAATTGAAGAAAAAGTAAGCAAGTTGTACTCATTTGAACAACAAATCTCCCTCATTTCATCAGGTTACGTGTAATTGTTATCGTTCACTACCGTGCTGACATGCGTGTTTTCTTTTAACCGTGAAATATGAATCATTGACGTCATCCACTTGATATACTGATTGCTGTAAATGTAAGGGTTTACTTAAGTAGCAGTACACGACCATATACATAATAAGGATTGGCTAAAATGTAACTAAGTTAGACTTCGATATATAGCCTACTGAATCAAACATGGCAGAAGCACTTACCTGCTTTTATGGTTAAAAATCTATCGAGTTCTTTTCAGCTGAAGAAATGTGGCTGGTAGTTGCGCAGTTATTTTTTAGGAAAGCGGAAGGGAGGGATAGAGAGAGAGAGAGAGAGAGAGAGAGAGAGAGAGAGAGAGAGAGAGAGAGAGAGAGAGAGAGACAGAGAGACAGAGAGGGAGAGAGAGAGAGACAGAGAGAGAGAGAGAGAGACAGAGAGACAGAGAGAGAGAGAGAGAGAGAGAGAGAGAGAGAGAGAGAGAGAGAGAGAGACAGAGAGAGAGAGAGAGAGAGACAGAGACAGAGAGGGAGAGAGAGAGAGAGTTCCCAGAAGTAACGCCCTTCACTGGGAGCAAGTGTAACCCTTTGCTGCTCACACACAAAGTTACTTATTGGCGTGATTTTAATTTACTACTTCAACGATTTAAAACAATGTCAAAGAGGCACTGACATTTCTGTTGCCAAAAATTCAGAAGTCCAAAGTCAACCAGCACACCCAAACACCTCTTTTCTTTCATGTTCATTTACCTGTCATTATATTACATATTGTTTGTCTGACTATAGATATTATCTAAATCCAGGACAACTTGCACCGTCAGGTAAATTCAAAGCGGAGAAATCCCTTTTCTGGTATTTGGTTATTGGTATTTATTTTGTGGCATACAAATTGTTAATTAAAAGACACTGAATCAGTCAAACAAACTTGTTAGCATTTGAATATGATACGTTTACCTGTAAAGGTATTGATTTTGACATTTAACTATTAATACGTTTACCTATGATTAAATATCTATGTATTTATTTCAATGCTGCACCTATAACACATGAAGACAGCATTGGAGTTAGGTGAAATGTAACAACATGAAGCAACACAAGCTCAAGATCAATGAGAAAGCAATATCATTTTATTTATTGTAGGCATATTTATGGCCACAAGATGCAATTACAAACGAAACAAGCAGAGTATCACTTCACAGATTACTTTATGTATTTCCAGATACTTCGGCTACATAAGAATGTGTACAGTAGGTATGAATGAAAGACATCTGTGAATCATTGTATTATTACCAAAAGTTTAAATTGATAACAGTTTGAATGAGGTCAATGCCGGGGAAGTCCATGGCAATTATGCCAAAGCATGGTCTGGGTTTATTAGGGTAAAACTGTCTCAGGTATTGATTGAGCCATGGGTTTACCTTCTCAGCGACTCGCTTTGGAGTCAGAAACATCCCCCAGAAAGTACCAAAGCCTGAGCCACTACTGTCAGTCAAAATAGCATTATCACCCCCACAAGCTTCAGTGGCTTGGTTCAGCTGCTTAATTATTTCATTCTCTTTATTTTTAAAATCGCTAACCTCATTGTAATGCTTTCCATCTGTATCTATGAGGGGAATTCCCAGAGTGAAGGTGCTCTTTTGCAAAAAGACAATTTTCCCCCTGACTTGACCCATATTTGGCATTGCAGTGTTCACCCACACATGCTGGTCGCTACCAATTAGACTCTGCACCATTTCATTCACAGTTTTCTTCTCAAAAGACTCTGGTTGGACTCTAATGAGCACAGCTTCACTCTTAAACTCTGACAGGAAGGCTTGGACAGTGTCAATTACATCCCTGAGAGTGATGTGTTGGTAAATCACCCCATGCATGACGCAGAGGGTGTCACCCAGTCCAAATACTTTGAGGTCTAAAAAACGAATGCCAGCTCTTAGTTGATCCTTCAGGGACCAAGCCTGGTGTTTAGCCTCTGGACCTCCATACAGGGCCATGCTGTCATGGGCACCAGGAAAGGTGAGGAGAGAGAGGGTGCGGAAATCCTCAATGCCCGCCATCCATGGAATATTATATGACCCCGGGAGTATGAGGTTTGCATTGTCATTGAGGAACTGATCATTTCCATGGCAGAAAATACTGAGGGTTTAGAAGAAAAAAATGTATACTCACATGCCACAAAATTGCAGCCTTAAAACAATGTATCTGTTGTGGTGTTTTACTTGCAGAAGGTTCAATATACTCACGTGACAGACATCAATATGAACTGGAAAAGCAGGCCAGACTTCATTCTTGCAGAAATGCAATCTAGTAAATAATGCGTAAAATAGAAATGATGCATTCATCACACTAAAATCAATCACAGAATTAAAACATGCATTGATAAATTACTCATTAATTATCCAAGGTAAGCTTTCACTTGGAAGATTTTACTAACAGCATCAGGTGAATTTGGTACTGTACCTTACAGCCAGGAGGAATTTACAGCAAACCAATCCAATGGTCAGAATGTGGACGGCTCAACTAAACATCCCTGCCTTATATTGCGTAGTTATCTGCAAAATTGTAGGTGTGGACTACAAATATCAGGTAAGTAATCCAGGCTGATTGTTCTTGATGTCAGACATACAAATATGTTTCTACTGATTGTGGTGTTGTTTGTTTTCAAGGGTGTTTTAGAACGGGAGATCCTATAGAATAATTGATAAAGATTAGCTTTTATCTTTAATAGGAATTATCTTGAATGCTAGCAGCCACACCAATGCAATACTAAGATAATGACTCAACTATAATCTTGACGAGATGACTGAGGACATTGTTGAGAGTCTGCCAGCATAATTGAATACTATCTTATCAATAAGTGGAACAGGAAAGAAGTGAAATGTTGCTTTGGATTACACTTAATGCGTCTAATATATGAAAGCAGTGGTGAAATGTAACGTTGTACATTTAATCAAATACTGTACTTTCTGCATACAAGACATAAGCTTTAAAAAATATAATGTTTTGTTGTATAAACATAACGTCTAACAATTACAGATGAAATAATAGGTTCAGGCTTATATATATTTTTTAGAAAAATCAGAAAAGTAACAGGGTCCATTTTTCGTTATGAACCATTTTAACTTTTAATTCTTAGAAGAAGTACATTTTCCATTTCACAATTTAGAACACGTATAACATTTTAGTTAATGATCTTTATTTGCACTCATAAAATCAGGACATGTTGATGACTGCACTTTCTATCGGTATTGTACATTCACACACATTCATTGGCCATTAGGCCTACAGGTATCATTTTTTTATCATTTAAATTGTATTTTAAAGTGTTGTTGTTTTTTTATGGCTTCATTTTCATTCTTACCAGTTTGCCACTTTTTCTTATGTCTTCACCTACCTACCTTATTTTAAACACTTACGGAATCAGATTTTTATGTAAATAAACTTGCCTTGTGACCATAGACCATAATAAGCTTGTTAAAGAGTATTTGCAGGCAATATTATTTCTACTTAAGTTTACATCTAAATAGTTATACTTGGAAAACATCTAAGTAACAAGAAAAGTATTTCATTTTCTTTATGATTTAATAAATATATCCCAAATATGCAAAGGTGTTTATTTTGAAGACCGATGGGTGGCGGCTTCAACTGCACCGGAAGTAACACAGAAGAAGAAGCAGTAGTAAAGATGGCTGACAATAGCAACACAGATCGCACGGAGGATGACAACATGGAGAACACTGTTGCTTCGGGAGGATCTATGATGGTGATCACTGTCAAAACCCCCAATGGAAAAGAGGAAATTTCGATATCGGAGGACTCTTCTGTCTCACAGGTATCAGGACTTTTAAATAACCGGGCTGCTGAAATCATGCACCCGTCATCACGCGTTTCCTCGTAGACATCAGAGGAAAGGTCAAAACGTATTTTTAATTAGCTGTCCAGCAGCGAGTTACGTTATAAAATGTATATTCGTGGTCTCAAAATGTTTTCTGTATTACTATAATATATATATTTAAAATCCTGGTGCGAAATAAACGTTTAAATATTTCCTACGACGGTCGACCTGCGTATGATTAGCAGATAATAGCTAACCATATTTGGCTAATTTCGACACTGACGTCATATAACATCTTCTTCGTCTAACGTTGAAACTGCAGTGAAACCAGTCATTGTTTAGTTTGGTATGAAGCGATAACGGGTTCACGTTATTTTGCATTAGCTCAATGACATGGAGCTGGGTGTGGTGCTGTTGACCAACATTACTAAATAAGTTAAATACTGACAGTGGTATAAATTAACTATGTACATTTACTCAGGTGCTGTACTCAAGTACCACTTTTATGGACTTGTACTGCAATTGAGTATTTCAATTGTTTTATTCTTTGTACTTCTACCCTTCTACTATTCAGTGGTAAATCGTAATTACTACACTTAAATAAATACACTTACATAAATACAACTTAAATAAGACTTAAGTTACACCTGGAGTAAATTAATAAGCTATAAAAACTTGCTCCACCAGCTCTGATAACACTTGAATGCCTCAATACTTTAAAGCAAAACATTTTATATATATATAACTAGATTTTGAAAAAGCACCCCCCTTCAAAACAGGGCCACATGTTACATTATAATGGAGGACCCTGTTGATATTATTTTAAACTCAAATATCAAGAAACTTTCTTTTAGGGACTGAAGAGGGGTTGCTCACTTGCTTTTTTTCCCCCATTTGCCCAGTTCAAACAGGAGGTATCCAAAAAGTTTGAGGCCCAGCAGGACCAGCTGGTGTTGATATTTGCTGGAAAGATTCTGAAGGATGGCGATCCTTTAAAGCAGCACGGTATCAAAGACGGGTTAACTGTTCATCTTGTCATCAAGACTGCCCCAAAGTAAGTAGAATTTGTGTGCAGGTGACAAAGCTAACACACGGTGAACGTTTTATTAATGTTTGCTTTCTTTCCAAAGATCAACAGGTGATGGCCCATCTCAGACAAGTTCCAGTTATGGAAACCCTCCAAGTTACAGCAGCATTACCTCAAACCCCACTGTAGCAGACAGAGCAGAAGGTGGAATGAATCCAACGCCAACACAAACTGCTAATCCTATGGGTAAAATTTGTAAATGTAGAAATGTAAAAACACATTTGAGAAGACCAAGCAAAGTAATAAAATCCTATGGCAAAATATTATTTTTAGCCAAGTTCCTATAGTCAACAGGTTTGTAATCCTGCAAGTATGTAATCTCCAGCTTTACTCCTCCTTCTCAGGTGGACTCGGGGACCTGTCTGGCTTGTTGGGTCTGGGCATGGGTTCATCCAGCTTCATGGAGATGCAGCAGCAGGTGCAGAGTCAGCTGATGTCCAACCCACAGATGTTGACGCAGATGATGGGCAACCCCATGGTCCAAAACATGATGTCCAACCCAGACCTGATGAGACAGATGTTAGCAGGCAATCCTCAGATGCAGCATCTCATGGACAGTAACCCGGACGTCTCCAGCATGTTCAACAACCCTGAGCTTATGAGACGGGTCAGTGCGGAGCCCTAAAACATAGATTTATAAATAATACATCTTGTGTTAAAAGTTGTAGTCGTCAGGCAGTCTAAACTCTATAAACAGATGCTGCTTTCAGATGTAGAAGCTGAATGTAATGGCACAAAATGTTGGTGTCTCTTTAAAGATGATGTATGCCCTTTTTTTCACTCTCTGACTGTAAATGTTCTCAGATTTGCAGTCTGTTTTTGATCACATTAGTTTCCTCTGATCTTCTCTGTCATGGATTCAATCTTTGATGTCCATGATTAATTGCTTCCACATATCGGTGATTAGTGAAAAATGTAATTTAGAGTTGGTTTTATTCACATTTTTTTCAAAAAATACAATTCCGGCTACAACTAGATCAGGTGAAATGTGCTGGGGTTAAGAGTTAAATCCAAAGCCCAGTGAGACATTAGTTGTTGCCTGGCATGCATCTTCCTTGGCTCTTACAGTGTTTGTTTATGTCGTTTGAAATATTTTGTCCCTGGACAGATCTTATAGTGTTGCAATGATGCAAGAGATGATGCGTAACCAGGTCTGGCTGCTTGGTAACCTTAAGAACATCCCCAGGGTTTATAATGCTCTATGGAGAGTCTATGCATACATCCAAATTGCTATCTGTGTGAAAAATATATAAAAATGATCATCTGTGAGGACTTTGTTGGGTTTCGTGTTGACTTGTGCCATGTTTGTTGTTGAACAGATTCAGAGTCCCGAGACACTGTCTATGCTGACCAACCCCAGAGCCATGCAGGCCCTCACCCAGATCCAACAGGGCCTGCAGACCTTGCAGACAGAAGCCCCAGGGTTCCTGTCCAGGTAAGACCTTAATGCTCTTAATCCGATAATTTAGCCCTGTATAATTGTCTTAATCTGGTACAATGACTTCTGTAATTTAAATCATGACAAGGAAAAATACATGGTATTCAGTTGGTCTAAATCTGATCCTGCACTGCAACACTAGATGCCGCCAAATCCTACAAACTGTTGTTTTAGAAGTTGGTCATTATTTGTAGTGGTTATTTCAAGTCATGGTATATTTCCCTGAAAATAAAAGGGAATTGTCACAGTTTTCTGGGTTGTTGACCTTTTTCTTCTCCTCTTTTAGATTGTCTCCTGGAGGCCTCACAGTTCCTCCAGGCACAGGGGGCAGCATCCCCCGAGTGACCCCTCAGTCTCCTGCCATGACAACAGCATCCAATCCCTCTCAGCAACAGCTCATGCAGCAGATGTTACAGATGTTCTCAGAGGGCGGGCCATCAGTATGTTTCATCTAATTGCCTAAAAGTGTTCTGTTTTCCTAAATCAGAGCAACACGAATATTCCATTCCCATAGGTTTTGTGTTTTTTCTCTGGTCAGCCATTTTAAAGCAACAATATGTAGGTATTTTAACAATTCAGCACCTCTACAGTAACAGATAACCTGTATATCACTTATACATCGCTGTGGAAAATATGGACTGCTGTAACAATATATTTATTATGATTACATTACATAACAAGTTATCTGAAACAAGCAAGCTGACAACTATAATTACAGAACAGTGAGTGAAAGTGGTGGGAGTAAGTGTAGTTAGTTTTTGCACGTTTTTGTATAAGCATACAGAATAATATGAGAACATCTCTTCACTCACTAAATCCTGTATTTTCAATAAAATGATCACCTCTGTAAATAAGCAGCAACTGACCTCACGCATCCTCTCCTTCCTCACAGCTTCAGGGCCCAGAGGATCGGTTCCGGCACCAGCTAGAGCAGCTCAACACCATGGGCTTCGTTGACCGCGCAGCCAACCTGCAGGCACTCACCGCTACAGGAGGGGACCTCAACGCTGCTATCGAGAGACTTATAAATTAACTCTGTTTATTCTGCGGTTGAGGGTGGAGAAGTGTGAGAGTTAGGGGCTGGCCCGGTAGATTAATAGTAAATACATGAAAACGGTCCTACTTTATAGGCTGACCTAACAACCTCATAGACACAGTTGTAAATCATAGTCAGAGAGTTTGAAGGATGTCGTTGGTTTATAACAGGATTTTTGATGTTAAAATGCCGTGGCAGCGCTGCTACTGTAAAATGATGCCACTACTATCACTGCCGCGACCAATGAGTTATTCCTGCCAGTGCAGCGGGACATGATTTCTGACATTAAAAGTGCTCATTGAGTAAAATCTGCATGAGGTTACCAAGAAATATGATTATGTAATTTTAAAAGATTATGATTGGGTAGTAATATAAAGAGATTTGATTGAGGATGTTGTTGCAGTAGGTTGGGTGATGGTCTGAGCTGGTTTACACATTTTTTTTGACATTCTTGACTGGTATTTATTTAAATATCTCTTCATTAAGGCTGTTTTTACCCTGACATGTTCTTCTATTTTCCCCAAAAACATTGTCAGTGCTGAATCTTGTTTGAAATGTTTGTTAGTGAACGTTTTCAGGAGGACCAAAAGTGTGTAAAATGAGCATTTGGATAAGGGTTGGAAAATGTAACAATATAGAAGGGAGAGGAAAGAGATGTTTCAAATGGTAGAGATTTTGCAATATTATGATGTAAGCATACCTTTAATATCTCTGGCTATATTGCCAATAGTGATGCCATACTGTGATTTGGGGTTCATAGGTTTATTTTTTAACATGAATTCTTCGGGGTTTTTTCGTTTGCAGGATGGTCCAAAAGAGCAGTTTACATTTGGTTGTTTTCATCTAAAAATAATTCTAAAATATACATTTCAGAATCAATATATCCTGCCTTAAGATTACATAAACTTTGACCACACCACCCACTGTTAGTAAAGACCTTGCCATGTGATTTCCTGTCAACTAACTATTTAAAACTAAATAAACTTTCATCCATTAAACATTTCTTTTGTTCAAAAATATAAAATGGTATCTCAGAGAAGTGTTGTTGTCCTGAGGAATGATACAGTGCTACATGTTGAGGATGTATTAACTTAAGGTAGAGCTGTAACTATCAGTCATTGTTGTAGTTAGTTATTGATCTGCAAGTTCAAATCTGTCCATATTTTTCCATTTAAGGTTACCAAACTAGGAAAGCCCTCATCCCGCCTTCTGTAACGCTAGTCTTATCAATAAAGACTCTGAGAGGTTATTGAAGTCTGTCTCGAAGGGGATATCTTGTCATTCCAACGGTATCTATCATTAAGTGTCTTTGACCAGAAGTGGGCTTTTATTTTGAAATGACCTCTTAGCTCTCCGCAACGCCCCTCGCTCCAAAGATCCTCTGGCCATTTAGCTAAGTAAAGAGCAAAAACAACAAGGACTAGTCTTCTAAAAAATTGTTTTTGAAAGTACAGGGACATAGACAGATTACTCAAACTGAATTTCAGCTCTTGTCTTGAGTAAATAAACTTGGCACATTTTGCTGAAGTATAAAGTAAATCCCGTCGATGCCCACAATTCCCACAATGCATTGAGAACATAACCGGAAATGGAAAGGGGCAGTCAGCTGACTGTGTGTTGATCAGTTTTTGACACTTTAAACACAGTTGTTTAGTCATTTAAGAATTTAAGGTTGCATTATTACATGTTTGAGGGTTGCTAGCTATGTTGCGACCAAAGGCATTAACGCAGGTTCTCAGTCAGGCGAACACAAACGGAGTCCAGAGCACACTGTGAGTACGTTTAGCTAGCTAGCAATATGCTAGCCACATGCTACTTACTAAAGGAGCTCATTTAGTTTATTAACATTATACAAGCGTATAGTCAATATATCAAGAGTTTGCTAGTGTTACATGTTACATTGATAAACAGATAATGCCACCATAACAGGTAAAACCATATTAGTTATAAACCAATATGTAGTTTTCAGTAGTGAATGTTTGCTTTGTTATATTTAAGCATCTCTGTGTGAAATGTAGGGCTGTAAGTTGCTATAATATGAAGTTAACGATTTCAATTTATTCCAATTCAAAAGATGTTGAGTTAAATATCACATCACAAATAAAAACATAACATTGCTTCAGATAAGGAGCTGGAGGGTATGTATTGCTTTTTAAAAAGATTTTATATGATCAATACATTTCCTTATCAGTTTTTTGTGATCTATCAGTTTCAAGGTTTCAGGTTTAGTCATATGTACAGCATATACAACGTATATGTTGGCAATGAAAATCTTATATCCCATGCTCCTCCAACAACTCAACATACATGGTGCAGATAAGATAAACAAAATAGTGCAAAAAGAGAGAAGATTCACTTTCAAGTTCCACGTTGGATAGCTTGATATAGATATTTTGAATTAAATCTATACACTGAGTCTATGGTAAAGCTTATTCACATGTTTGTCTTCTTGATACTGAAACTTTCAACTCCTCAACTCACTTTTTCTCCAGCTTACTGAATAATGAAGGATCACTCCTGGCTTACTCAGGGTATGGAGACACTGATGCACGGGTGACAGCTGCCATTGCTAGCAACATCTGGGCAGCCTATGACAAGAACGGCCACCAAGCCTTTAACGAAGACAAACTCAAATTCATTCTCATGGATTGTATGGTAAGAATTATTTGTAGGTATGTGGTGAATTTTTGTGTTATAGGAACTATTTTTCACTTACTGTTTTGTGTGTCAGGAGGGGAGAGTGGCCATCACCCGGGTTGCCAACCTGCTACTGTGCATGTACGCCAAAGAGACAGTGGGTTTTGGAATGCTTAAAGCCAAGGTGAGTTTTTCAGCAGTCAATGCCGACGTCACATTATGGTTCCCTATATAACCAATGTCCTGCCTTTACTACCATGGAATTAGTTGTACTTGCCAATATCATCCCTGTGAAGGGATACGTTTTGTAGGGCATTTTCCAGCTTTGTTGAAGGTCCTCTTCCTCCATCATGTCATTGTTAATAAAAGATAAATTCAGTAGACATTTATTGTGGTTATGTATGTGACAATGTGCTACTAGTCACAACAGGAACTGTTTGGTTGACAAAGCACTGTTACAACTTAGTGGACTGCACTGTTACCGTCCCGCAGGACTTAAAGGAACAGTTCACCCATACATCTAAAAAAACATATCCATGATAAATTCTTTTGACCTAATTTTGGCATTTTATATATTAGGGATTTGGTATTGTTTTTTTTTATACAATTGCTGAAAGCAGATCAGTTTTGCACAAGAGCAGTAGGAAATAACAACATGTAGCATCAATCCGTTTCAGTATTTAGCTGGCAGCAATTTAACTCTCAACTTTGGCAAAACTACCACAACACATAAAGCAATGGCTTAAAATATTTCAGCATTACTCGACGCTCTGAATGCAGCCTTTAACCAAATAGTTCTGTGTATGTTGTGTTTACAGGCAGAAGCCCTTGTGCTGTACCTGGAGGAACCACTAACACAAGTAGCAGCATCATAGTGGACATGTGACTGAAGCGCTGCCTCTTGCCTATGTGGGCCTGGGAGAAAAAACATCATGTGACCCAGGCATTTCATGGCGTACTGTAACATTCTGTGTACATGCATATCTATATCTATCAGTGTTTGTGGGAGTGTGTATGGGAGTGATGGGGGGTTAATGTATTTATAATCTTGGTATTGAGACTATAAACTTGTATAGTTTCTATTGATTTGCCCAGCTTTATTACTCTCGTGTTCATCTAATTGTCTGTTCTGAAAGTTCTCATGAATTGTTAATAGCAAGTCTAAGTGTACAACTGCTGAAAAGATGCAAGATCAACTGTTGATTCATTAATGCGTAGGTTAAGCTCAGACATGCCGGGTACAACTAAGCGGAACATCATATGTTTTGAACCCTGTCAGTGAAGTGAAATGATTTCTGGGAACTTTCTTAACAATATCTGTCAGATAAAATGCAGTTGAGTTCATTACGTTTTGTTTCAAAGCTTTCAAATAAAAAAACGTTTGGTTTCATATATTAACGGTTACATTTTGTTTGTATTCTCTGCACTGGGGCTTGTTGTGAGTGGACTACTCTTTGGGATTACTTCAAAACTATAGTATCAGGTCTACCTGGATTTTAAAATAATGATTTTAAAGTAGACAAAGTTTTCTATAGTACAAATGAATTTTAACAGGTTTCACTTTCAACATGGCAACATTTTTAGGCACACATAAATTCACCAATAAAGAACCAAAAGGCTTTCGTTTTTATAAAGCTTAAAGGCACGGAACATAGACATTTTAAACTCCTACAGTTTGAGAGACCTTGACCTCTTTGGCAAAGGGAAACTGGAGGGACATGAAAGATGGCTGATTAAATGAATCAAAATATCAGGTCTTATAAAAAAAAACAAAACAATACATGTACAGGACCTTGTTCAGTGATACTCAATCAACCATACTCTGACAAAAATGATTCTCTATGGGAACTCGTTTTGTGATTAAAATGTTAATTAAGGCAGTGATTTCCAGTTATTAAGTACATTTATTCAAGTACTGTACTTCAGAAAAGTTTTGAGGGACTTGTACTTTACTCGAGTATTTCTCTATTTTTGCTATAAAAAAAATCTACCCCACTACAACTCAGAGTAAATTGTGTACTTTAATTTCATTACATTTATTTTGTACCTTTAGTTACTTTGCCGAAATTGATTCATGATGTGATATAAAATCAACTCTTAAATAAGACTTTAGTTACACATAGAGTAACATGCACAAGATACCCTGCAGCACACAAAGTAATTAAAACTAGCTGCACCTTTACCAGCTTTGATAAACACATGAGTGCATCAATAATTATGATAAAAACGTATTACATATTCTGAAATGGGCCAATCTGCATAAGGAGTACTTTTGGTATATTTTGATGATACCTTTGTACCTTTAATTAAGTAACATTTCAAATGCATGACTTTGTAACAGAGTATTACTACGCTCTTGCACTTCTACTTTTACTTAAGTGCACAATCTGAGTAATTTTCCCACCTCTGCATACTGGTTTATGCTGGGATTCCTGGTAGTGATGAAGCACTACACTTGCTTCCTGCTTCCTGGATGCAGTAATGTCATCGGTCCAGCAGGAGGCGCCTGGCAGTCCTCAGCTTTACCTGCTGCTCACCCCACCTGTCCAACCTGCCTGCAAGAAGCCACGCCCCCTAAGCTGCTCCCCCCGCCACTCCCTGACAGGAGCCCCGCCTGCTGCAGCACAACAACCTGGATACATTCAGCATGTCTTGTTCAAACAAGCCTGCTTTATATTAACTCAGATAGGGAAGGGTAGCGAAGGACAGGAAACTGGCGACTGGCATTCATGTGTTGAAACATTTCTGCAGCTATTTTTCCTTCCTGAAGATTGAGGATCTAAGTGGCAGGCTGCGGTGAAAGCCAGTGTCGTCTTACATCCTGCAGGAGTGTGTGAGTGCTGGAGACACGGCAGTAAACTGAGGGGTGGTAACACTGAATGGACAGAATATGGGGTCAGATGAGGCTTACAACTTTGTCTTTAAGGGTGAGTACATGCTCTCCTGCTTACTGGATTCAAACCCTAGATGCATCCCTACAGTTTGAAGGGTTTTATATTATGTGGTGTTCCTTTGTCCTTTAAAACATACTTCCTTGTTTATGATTAACCAGGCTTTTCTAGGCTAGGAACAGGGATACGTGTGGTGTGGTTGCAAAATGCAATAGATATTTATGATATTCATATTTATTAACAACATCTGTGTAATAAAACAACACATGTTCAAACACAGATAAAACATCTGAACTTATCTGTATATTAACAGTTCAGTCAGCTAATAAGATATTGTATGTTGATGTTTGGCAAGTTTTAAGGTGAGTTTCATTACTAAAAAGTTGAATCATACTACAATCACATTGCAGGTTCACCACTTTTCTCTCTGGGAGAACATGTTAAGCATGCATAGTACACTGCTTTTGTTGAAACCAGGATGTGTGGTTGTACTTAAAATCCTGTTTATTTTCAGCATTACATGCAGAACAATGGTGTATCATAGAGTGCCTGGTTCAAAACCCTGTGTCACATCAAAAAGACATAGTTCATCACACGTCAAACATAACACATCCAGTATGTAATAGTGTGAGGTTTAAATTATGCTCTGTTCTTTGAAAAGAAGCAGCTGCTCCCACTCACTTGATTCATTCTGCAATAAACCTTCATAACACTATAATCATTTCTTATATGCAGCTTATTAAGGTACCAGATGGCCCTTAGCAGATGTAAGTGAACGTCATTCAGAGAGAGGTGATTTGGTTCAGGTGGTTTGACATTTTGGTACAAACTGCCATGCTGATAAAAGACACTGCAGGTGAATGCATGAAATCCTAAGTAACAGTATCCAAAACATTGAACAGCATCACATTCACTGGTCCCACTGCAATATTAGCAATAGCTTTAAATCATACATAAAATACTCAGAGCTTGATTTCATTTCCTGTCTGTATTGTCAAAGCTATCAAAACTGTTGGCAGAAATTGCAAATTATATATATTTTTTATTGTAAAGCTGCACTGATTAGATGAATCATCTTTAAGTTGATAGACAGAGTTGATAGACAGAAATAAATGTGTCCAACTATTTTGTTTAATAGTGCAAACATGGTACAATATGCCTCCCAAGAATGTATATTACATATTAAGCTGAATCACTTTGGGACATTTATAGACATAACCTTGGACTTGGATGGATGTGTTTCACTATTAGCTGACATTTTAATGACCAAACAATTAATCAATCAATCTAAAAGCAATTGGCAGATGTTTTGCGTTATTCTGTCTCAGAGTAGATGATTAGCCTGTGGTTGAGTTGCAGCTCCTAATGGGGCTGAACAGTCCAATTCTCGAGTGGCAGGCCCTGCAGGTGTAGTCTGCACCTGGTGATCATGACAATTATCTCTCAACCCTGGTTAGAAAAGTATGGGGAATTACAGTCAATACAACACCCTTTATTCTGATTTAGTTACAAAGGAACAACAAATATAACTTGATATTTCAAAACTTTGGGAAACATGCTTATTTGCTGTTTTACTGAATGTACACAAGAGGATAGATGGTTATGTATGTACAGAAAATATAAAGCGGCAGTTTAGTTTAACTTCACATCAAAACTAGAAGCTTAGTGAAACCATGTGCCTGGCTCTATCCAACGATGGCAAAATCCACCTTCTTGCACCGTTAAAGATTGCTACTAATTAACACATTATTTCCCATTGGTTTAACCTGTGCAAAGACTAAAGTGTTAAATTAACAATTTGTGCCTGTAGAGAGCCTTACCATTTATGTGCAGGACAGTGCTGTTTACCCCAGTCTCCAGTCTTTGCTAAGCTAAGCTAACTGCCTGTGGGTTGTGGAGTCTTATATTTATCATACAGGTGGTTTTGATTTTCTCTAGTTCACAAAAAACAAAATAAGCATTGCCTATTACCCAAACTAATATACTGTTGTATAACTCGGATGCAGTAACGGTGGAGCTGAAAACTGAAAAGGAATTTTTCACAAACAGATTGTCATCACTAAATAAAATCACTCACCGTTGCAGTGTGTGATATTTTATCTGGCAGGTTTTCATTCCACCCAGTTCAGAGAAACTAATCGGTAAAATCTGATTTCATGAAGTTTCCTGGAAAGTAAGCATACGTGCTCTTGCCATACCGTACATGGGTACATCGCGGAAGTAGTTTAAGTATTGTTACGTCACGACAACTAAAGTGAATCAGCTGTCAAAATTACAATTAAAGACGTAACATTTTGCAGAAGTTAAAATATATCAAATAAAATTACATTATGGCATGCACAGTAGTGGCAGAATGAATAAAGTAATGTAAACAGGTATATAGTAAGTGCATATTAATATTCAGATGTAATAAACATACATAGTGACGTACAGTAAACAGTTGGAAAATATTAAATAAAAGCAGGCCTATACAAAGGTTAAGTGGCAGTGATGCAGTAGATAAGGATGCTGCCGGAGTGACTTTATTTTATGCAAGGGATTTTGAATTTTGCCCCAAAAGTTCAACATTTGTATTAAATTAGATAACTGGGCATATACAATAAAGGATAAGAAACATGCTCCTGTACAATCATGAATATTTTAAAAACTCAAATATATGTTCATATTGTCTCATATTAGGAGGCATGAAACCTTGTTGTACTCCTTATTCAAATTTCCACCAGAATTTCAGGGCAGTTCTGTTAGAATAACTGTCCTAAAGGTCATTAAAATAAAAACAAAAGGAATAACCCTCATTGCGCTGCATCAAGTTTTTCCCAGTTTTCACAGAATCAACAAACCAGGCTTGAAGACCTCTTCTCCTGCATCCCCATAGAAACCAGTGGTTGGTATTGTTTGCTTAAGAAGTTACTGAGTAGTGGAGGAGAGGAGGGGGAGAGCAGGCTTTCTCACCTCACCCACTAAGACAAAGAGCGGTAGTGGTCTGGCCGCAGAGTGAACAATTACCTAAAACAAGCAAAAGTAGAACAACTTGTAAAACATTCTTTGCCAACTTCAGTCTTCAGGTTAGACACTGTAAATCAAGCACTGGGTCAGAGTCAAGTGAGAAGGTGATCAGGAAAAACACAGGCACATTTTGCATCTGTTAGTCTATGACAGGTGAATAGTAAACTAGTGATGTGTTGTTTATTTTTAAGGACTTTTCTGTTCAGGACGGCTTGGAAAGTTGAAGTCAAAGTTCATTTTGGACTGTGGAAAGGAAAAACGGTTAAGAAGACTCACTATGAGGTCAATTCATTTACTGTTCTGGCGCTTTAACTCAGATAACATGACCTTCATCAGTAAAATTGATCAAGATAATGTGTTTGAAAGCCTGTAAACATTATGATGGGTCTTGTTGTAAGATTGCTCTCAGACACAAATGTGTTCAGGGAATTTACAACCAGTTCAGATTCTCCATTCATTCCAATGGATATTATTCTATTGGATGTTATTTTTTCTAGGATTTGTAGATATGTATATGTAGAGATGTATGTTTGTGTAAATTTTGTATATATTTTTGTATCTTGGGTGTAATATTGAGCTGTTTTTGGCTATTTTTTGCTGTAACAAATGAAAATTTCCCCTCTGTGGGACGAATAAAGGGATTCTGATCTTGATTCTGTATATTAGCTTTTCTGAGTAGTTATAACAAGGTAGATACAATAAACAAATGCAATATGTTTTTGAAGCTTCACTTTATTCACTGATATGATAAAACTAGTCATGATAAATGAATAGACTCATGTTTTTTATTGAAATCCCGTAAGGCTATGTATGTATTCAAATTTTTAGTTAGGGGTTTTGTTTTCACACTGAAAAATGAAGATCACATTAAGAATATAAAAAAACTTTGAAGACTATTTCTTTTTAAGTGCATTCAGAGTATAAATCCACCGTTACAATATTTTTTTTTGTGTTATAATTGGGTTGTGTAAAACAAACAACATTTTGAGCAAATAATCCATTACTAGTAAGAGCTTGGGTTTGAAATCACGAAAGTAAAAGTACAGAACGCTGTTAGTTAGTCTGAAGCAAATGTACTTTTAGTGCAGAATATGTAAGAATCAATTAGCAACACTCCTAGGTCAAAGAAAACCTGTGTGGCTCACTAATTAACATGTTATAGCTTATTTGTTTTATCTGTATCAAGGAAAAATGTCTGGTCTAATTTAGCATAAACACTTGAAACAGATAGCCTCACCCTGTTTAATTCCAAAAGCTTGTGACAAAAAACTCCCAGGTAAACCTTATTTTAACCATTTGCACAGGGATGGACAAGGTCTTTCCCTGTGCTTCCAGCAACATGGTTAATGTACAATATTGATAGTTGTGTCACTAATCTATAAAGAAAATAAACCATATTTTCCAGAATGTCTCCCAAAACCCATCACACCCTAATTCCATACTTAATGGCTGTGTGAGGTGTCACAAGAAGTTGGATTATTATCTCTTAGTTCACAAGCTCACACCCTGAGCCATAAGCTGTGACTGTGTTGAATTCAGTTGTGCAGTGATCCCAGTGCTATGTTTTCACAGTGTGGTCATATTTTCCCATTCTGTGCCAATTAGGCCAAGCCTTTTTTTCTTTTTCAGTCAGTCACTAACAACTGAAACCCAAACGATAGTCACTGAGATGCACAGAGGGGGAGTCTGTGTTATTTCCTGTCCTGTTTACCCAGTAGGTCGGTTCCACTGACCAAGATAAAAGGCAGTGACAGCATAACCTGTTCTGCCTGATTTGGTATCACCTTACACTTGCAGAGACTGTGTTTTATTTATTGAAACAAAGGTTTACTTGTGAGAGGATTTTTCTCCTTAAAGGTTTTCAGTCTTTCCAAGGGGGTATGTCCTCCCCCTTTAGGAAAGTTGATAAAGGTTATGCTAAAATAGGTTTGTAGTAAAACATCAATAACTCACACCACAAGTGAGGCATGACTGATAGTTGTGCTGCATAGCTTCAACGATACTCTTAGCCAACTTAAAAGAAATTAAAGGCAAATGTAGACATCCCTGGTGAAAGAAAACTACATGCAATCTTAAAAATATCGATTGTAAGATCCACATCTCTGCCCCAGCGAGTGAAGGTTTTAATCTTGCTTGTATTCCACTTCCTCTACTTGGCATCTTCACTCTTCAGTGTGAAAAGAAAAAAATAAACCAAACAAAAATCACAGTTTTTTAGAATTGGCATCTCACCAGTGCATGCTGGGATAGCCTAAAGCCCCACATGATCCTCGGTTATCTCCTTACAAATCAATAATCTGGTGTATTCTCTTTCAGGCCAGCAAACCACACGGTTCCCCATATTTTACTCAACATGTCTTCTCATTGCATTATTTGCGCTGCATGATTAAAACCATTAACCTATTTACAATGAGGGTGTGGTGCTGTTTGTTATTAAATAGGGCATGGTGTAATCATCCCCAGTTTGAGACAGGTAAGAATGAGGATTTATGGTACAACAATCAGACATGCCTATACTAAAGGCTTCCAATATAAAAAGACTGTAGAGGAGGAATGGGACGTACAAAATTGGCTCTATAAGTTAGTCTCTTTTATCAAAGATATACTAGGTTAAGTATGCCACAACCAAACTATATTCAAGAGAGATACTCTAGGTTTAAATCTTTTACTTTTTATATGTACAAGTACTGTTCTGTTTATTAGTTTATTGGTACTGTTGATATACTGTATATTTGCTGTTTACTTTATTTGATTTTTAATCAAATGTAATACTCTTCTTTATGCTGCTGTGACAAAAATAATGTCCCAAATTGGGCCCAATAAAAAAATATCTTATCCTATCAAACCCAAATATCTCAAAAAGAAACGACTTGTGTTCACTCTGTCTTCTATCCTCCACAGTGGTTCTAATAGGAGAATCTGGTGTAGGGAAGAGCAATTTGCTGTCCCGCTTCACCAAAAACGAGTTTAACCATGACAGTCGAACAACCATCGGGGTGGAGTTCAGCACGCGCACGGTGCAGCTCAACAGCTTCACCATCAAGGCCCAGATTTGGGACACGGCCGGGCTGGAGCGATACCGGGCCATTACTTCCGCGTGAGTGTCAAGACCCCTCACAGCTTTCGTAAATCCATTATTGTGTACAGGTTTACTCCTTCACACACACACACTCTAAATAATAAGTGTTTTATTTTTTAAAACATCATCATGTCTGTGTATTGTTGCCCAAATCTGAGTCCGATAGCCCCTTATTTATGCTGTAACATGTTTTGTGGTTGCATTATTTTCACGATATTGCTGTCAGTAAAGTAATCAACAATTGTTCATAATTAACAATTCATTTTAGATTTTTCAAGATTACAAATAAACAGGAAAAAAACAAAGAAAGAAAATGATAATTACATATATTATAACAAATAACAACAACCAATTCTTCTATTAGCAGCGTTAGTATGTAGAACACAATGCCTTTAAGCCCCATTTTGGCTGTGTGGCAAACAGGTACTGCAGAAACAAAATGGAATTTTAATCTAAATAAGCTACAGCCAGTTAGCTTATGTTAGCTTAGTTTGAAGACTGAAAACCAGTCTAGGTATAGCCACAGACATCATTGGCTTAATTCTTGGAAACAATAGGCTGATGCAGCAGGGAGTTACTTAAGGTTTTAATTAATGCAACTTTCAGTAACAAGGTATACATTTCCCTTACATGTTTAGTCAGTAGGCCTACTAAAGTAGCATACATGTATGTTGTGCTAGCAGATGCACTTCTTTGAAAATTGCACTTCTTAAGAAGCAAGTCTACCGATATTAAAAGCAGTTGTGTTTGTTTAAAATCAAAATTTCCAGTTGCTTTCTTGCTCCATGACTGTTGTGCAACCTGCGTGTCTGCATCCTAAGGTGGTGCTTTTAGTGGCCAAAATACCTGTAAGAAAAGGCGTTGATCTTTAGTTTCCTCATGTATTACCTGAAAAACAGCCTGCACATTCTTGTCTCCTGCACAGATATGTCTTCTGTCAGGCACAATTGTGTCCCAAAATCTAACTGGGTAGGCCAGAGACCTTTGTTTAAATACTTAGCCCTGAGCGGGTCTCTGCTCTAAGGATGCTCCAGATTCACTCCTTTAAAAAAGAAATTAAACTAAAAGGATTAACAGTGTGGAAACTGGTTTTAAAACAATAGTACCATGTCAATGCTGTTAAGACATGGAAAAATCTGAGGATATGCTACGCTACCGGATTAGCTCTTTTTTGGCAGCTTGGCTTTTTGGAGTAATTACTTACCGACTTATTCCAGAGCGCAAATTGTCACTCCCATGGAATTTCCCATTTGTGCTGTAACAAGCAGCTAAAACCTATTAAAGCAGAATTAATTATATTGCTAGAAGAAGGGATCAGAGATGTAATTGTAAAGGAATTATTTGATTGGTTCGTGACTTTAGAGCAGTAGTCAGTCATTACATATTCTAAGTTGACAGCAGGAGAAACTACTCTTCTCAGTGAAGAAAGAACTTTGCTTGAATCTGCCATTATGTCTGTCTTTAACTGCATAACAGACACAAATATACCTAAATGTCCCATGAGGAGTAACTGTAAAGTTGATCTCCTCTGAACAGTTACTACAGAGGAGCTGTGGGAGCCCTGCTGGTCTATGACATCACCAAACACCTCACCTATGAGAGCGTGGAGCGCTGGCTAAAGGAGCTGTACGACCATGCTGACCCGCACATTGTGGTCATGCTAGTGGGCAACAAGAGTGACCTGGATTCAGAGAGATCTGTACCCACCAACGAGGCTAAGGACTATGCAGGTAAAAGGTGTTACCTCTGTGATGAAATTCACTGCATTGTAATTGTATTTTCATTGTTCACAATTAGCTTTTGGAAACTGAATTCATATTGATTCTAGAGAATGTAAATGTGTCTTCTAATCAAACTACAAAAGTTTTCAATTCAAGTCAAATTCCCATTGGTGACTCTAAATTCCCCCTTTGTTGATTCTCATTGTCAAATAAAGAGAGAAAGAGAAGAGGACTAGTGATGCCCCGAAATCCCCAATTTCTTTGAGGATAATACATTAAATATCAACAGTGAAATGTTGCAGTTTGGACAGTAGTTTGACACTAGACAGACAATAACAATGACAATCTGACATTGCTTATTCTTGTTATCTAGAAAAGAATGGTCTTTTGTTTCTGGAGACATCTGCTCTGGAGTCAACTAACGTGGAGGCAGCCTTCAACGATGTCCTACAAGGTAATTTGCTTCAATGTATTTAACTTTTTCCGACTCTGTTACGCATATGTTTGGTTCATGTCCGAATCTGCAGAAGTAGAAAGCGAGCCATATTATTCTACCTTGAATGTCTTTCTCTCTCTCTCTTGACCCACCTAAGACATGTGAAATCATGAACTGGATGCACATTTCTTCTCAAACGTGCCAGAAAAGTGCTCTCCCTATGACCTTAAATTTACCCTTGGATGCATACCTACATTTTCTTAGCTCAAGTAGGTTTGGTCTAGGTCTAGAAAAGGTCAAGATAAATTTCCTTTGGTAGCCAGATGATTCACTGCCTTAGGTACAAACAATTTGAGGTTGGTTATCGATAACTTTTACCAATACATTTTTGTAGGATCCTGAAGGTCTGGCTTTTTTATAGTATCATCTGACTTTTTTTCCTCTCAAAGCTTAAGAACCTGGCCACATATTTCTATTCTAGCCTATTGCAAATGTATAATTAATGTCTTTTTTCTGCCACAGAGATTCAAAGGAAGGTGAGCAGTAAGGAAGTGGTCCGGGGCTCCATCAGTGCTGTGTCCTTGAACAGCACCTTAGCAGAAAACACAGACGAGAAGAAGCCCTGCTGCAGGAACATCTGACCACAATTTCCTCCAGGAGTCCAGGGGTAAGTGGGTGACTTCCAGCCAACAAACCTGCGTAAAATATCAACGAGAGGCGGGGACACAATAACTGCGTGTGCCTAAATGAATGGTCCTGGCTTAGGAGATGCTGCTTTGAAATGACTGATTTACATGTTTTACGAGCTGTGTGATGTATTCAAAAGATGATTGTGAATGACGTATGGAGACAACATCAATCCTTGAAGAGTCTCTGCTGACTATTGAACAAGGTCAAAAGTAAAATACTTAATCATGTTACCTGCAAAATTATATATTTATATAATCCATGCGCAGAATTGGACAAACCCAAACACTAATATCGTAAATGTCAATTACACATGACTGTTTTATGTTTGTCTGCTGGAGACACTATTAGTCTTGGGCTGCGGGCGAATTGTCAACAATAATGGGACGGCAGTATCCCTGTACCTTTGGTAAAGAATGGTCCGGTGTACTCTATGCGAAGGTAAATAAGACAGGAAGGGTTGTAGCACCTTTACTTAACAATTAGGGAATTCAACCAACTCTTATCAGTGCTGCCACTTCCAGGTCATTTTGATCAGTCAGGAACGTTCACAAGCAAAAAAGACTATTGGACTGTAGCCTTGCTGTCACTGCTGTGTGTGTGCTTCAGCTTATGATTAAGGATGAGTGTTGAGAAATAAATAATTTATAAAGACAGCTGGATAACTGTGTTTTATTTGTGTCTCATCACAAGAGAAAGGTATTTTTCCTAGAAGACATTTTGACCTGTATAAATCGGGAAATAATACAAAATAATGATCAGCTGAAATCCATTCAGCTTTAGTTTCAGAGTCATGGTATTAAGCAGATCACTATCAGTGTCATGAGTGACTGGAAAAACTAAAACAGATCAATGTTAGATTCATAAGTAACATGTACTTTTTTTACTGTGACAATTCAAAGTGTCTGTTGTAATTGAGGCCCTTACAATTCAAGAAATTATCAAATAAAGAAATTACAATTTACTACATGATTTCATTCAAGTGAAATTATAGTTTTCAATGTTTGTGGTTAAGTATTGAACCATATTGGCCCATGGTCTTTTTCTAATCCAGACCCTTTTAAACAGATTTACATGAAATGCTGCAGCAAATGTTCATAACCTTAAAGGAACTCAATAATGAGGTATATAAATTCTGTAGACTATTAAAATGCAAAGATGTTCAAATTAAAAATGAATTAAGTAGCATCTTCGTTTGACAGATTGGGTCAGGGGTAAGCAACCTTTTCAAGCTTGATATTTATGTTTCCTCTGACTGTGCTGCGATAATTAACTGGCCCAATTAATGTTGGTAAACTCTTTCAGAGTTTTGATGCATGTATTTAATGAGAGTGCACAGATCTCTTTATAGGGCTTAGGAGACAATGGTGTACTTTTTTTCCCCTTTCTGCTGCAAATGTAACAGTTAATCCATACCATCTTTATAGGAATTTGTGGATTAATCTGATAAGAGAGCGAGAGAATAGGAGTTGAACCAATATGATGTGATCTTTTACAGAAATATTCCTAATATCCCAAGTAGAACATTTGGGAAATACTGGAAACTGTCCAACAATGTACCATTTTGGGGTAGACTATGTCATATTATTCACTTTAAGTAAAAAAACAATTTATTAGATATATAATTAATGACTCTGCAACTTACATTCAAACATAAATAAACACTTGCAATACTCAATCTTTTATTGTATACTGGCAAATAATGTTGTTTTACAGGCACGTAAGTATAAAATAATATGTTGGAATCATCTTTACTTATAGCCGAAAACCAACAGACAATCGGTTAGTATCAAGTAGATTATAACAAAGAAAAGCATCAAATCCTCACAATTGAAAAGGTGGAACTAGTAAATATTGTGCCTGTTTACTCTAATTGATATGCTTATAGATTATTGCTTTACATTTGTTTTTCTTCATTCTAGGCATATTAACGCTGATGACTTAACACTTCTCTAGCAAATACAGTTGGAAACTAACCTAATGGCCACTTCATACACGTAATATTTATTGGAATGGACTGCATTCAAATGCACTGTCACTGAGATATAAATGGGCCTTGGGATGGGAAAAATAAAATACAGTTAACAATGTTTTACAACTGAGATCTCTGAACCCCTAAACAGTAATTCATAGATGCCCAGTTTTTTTTACATTTACACAGCACAATAGGGAATGTAATACACATACATTGAATCTGTACTTGAAGGCTGCAGTGACATGTGTTAAAGAGAGGTATTTGTGATACCACTGTTTGCCAGATGGGCCTTGCTGCTGTTGCTGCTGCTAATTAACCTGAAGCTCGATATTACCTGTTGAGGCTTGGGGCCGCATACGTCATCCAAGTAAACGAACAGCAGCCAAATGAAGACCGACAGCACAAAGAACCAATCACAAAGACGTTAGTGACAGGTGTCGATCAGCTATTGACCATTAGGAGCGACCGAGGGGCGGGACTAAGAAACTGACGTTACGTCGCAGCCCCGGTAATGGCAAGTGACAGAGGGTGAGGAAGAGAAGTAGAAACTTTTCAGGTACTAGTTGCTGTTGGTTGTTTGTATGCTTGATAACAACAACAGTGTTACGTTCTTGTACTTATACCGTGTTTTAGCGTTTGTGTCGTCTGAGTGAGAATTGACCGTCTTCCGTGTGAGGCTAACTAACGTTAAAACCGCGACGGTGGTCTGTCGGTCACGAAGTGAGCTGAGGTACACCAGAAGTTTGTTCGACTTCGAGTTAAATACGTAGAGACGCCGAAGAAAAATAAGCCATGACAAACAGAGAAGACGAATATGACTATCTTTTTAAAGGTGAGTAGCTGTTTTATTTAAAGCTAAGTTAGCTAAACTTCGACATCAAACCTTCACCTGTGAGCTACTGTCATCTGATGCCGAGTAGTTGGATGTGTTTTAACCCGCATGCCTAACAACAAGGTGTAATACGACATAGGACCGAGACACGAAGGCACCTGCTGTTAGCTTTTCCTTTGGCTGAAGACATACATTAAGACAGTCGTTCAACCATAGTATTACAACATACTGTACAGGCAGTTTATAAGTACGCTTATTTATTAAGCAGCATCTGCAGTGGAGTTATCATCTTGCAGGCCGATGATGCAATCATGTTGGGATGCGCTAATGGTCAACAAGGGGGTCCTAATCTGTGGCAGGACGACAAATCAGAACAGCCTCCATCAAGACTTTCTTATTGATTGAGTGGAGTTTGGTCCATTAGTTTCATGCCTGAGGACTTCAGGTTATACTTGTTATTATAATCCACATTCAGGTTTTGGCACTTAGACAAACCCATCTGTTGCCTGCTCAAATGGTTGCACCACCTTAAATCTGCTAATGAAATATTGAGGTTGAAAATGAGTTTTCCAAGTAACATTTAGAAAAATACACTTCACAATGAAAATATAGGGCACAACTCAACCAAACTCAACAATCGATCAACCTAACTTGGTCTAAACTCTAATACTTTTATCAATGTGCTATAACAAACATTGCAAACCTCTTTTATACATATCAATACGTTCTAGGTGACTAGTTATCCTTTAACAGTCTTGATGTTATGCAGAACCTTCTCCTATAATGTGTCATATTTTGTAAATTATACTGTATACAGGGGGTGGAGGTGGTCATTGTTCCCATATTGATGTTATCTAGTGCAAACCTTAGTTCATAGATGTACCTTGTCACAAGCAAAGGGGAAATGAAGTGCTCTTGTTCTGTTCAAATATAGAACACCCAACAAGCATGTCAAACTGGAATTACCTGCATGAAGTGTGTGTCCCTCTGTGTGTGAGTGGGTGTGTGTGTGGCCACTGAGAAGCTCTGTCTGAGTATAGCGAAAATGAGATTTACTCACTCACTCTCCGATAAAATGACATTACCTCTGGTGACCAAATGTCAAATTTATCTCAATCATGTGCTGCAGTGCAAGGGCACGATAAGGTATTGGCCGCCCTTCAGTCTAAAGCTTGAACCAGGCAAGAGCTAACATTATTGTTAAGTCTCCCCTTTGTTCCTACAACAAATCTTTTGTCACTGTTAGATAGCATGAGTCAAGTTTGGTGAGCTGTTAGTGAGTCACCTAAACCTTTCCCTACTGATCGAGACATCAGCGCCTGTACTCATCCCTCTGTCCTGCTGAGGCATTCCTCTTCTTTGTTCTGCTCATGTTCATTTCAGTGACGGGTATGAGCCTAAACTGTGGGTAAAGTTCAAGGTGATGTCTATAAATATCTTGTTTTGTCAATCCAGACATATTAAGTTAAACATGGTATAATGCAGAGAGGAAACAGGAAATCTAAATACGTTTTACTAATTATTTCTGCTCTGATTTGTATGCTAACTTATTGCCCTCTTGTCTTTCTCCCTAATAATAATAATAATAATAATAATAATTATTATTATTATTATTATTATTATTATTATTATTATTATTAGGGAGAAAGACAATTCATTTTTTATTATTATTATTTGGATTAAAACCAAATATTTCTACCTAACTCAAGTTTATTTTAAAGCCATCTGCTCTTTTACATAAATATACAAAATATATTTGAAATGTTTTTTAAATGCGGCAATATCGGAACTTCAAAAATATCCTACTTTCAAGGAAGGTATTGTATTTTAGGATTGCCAGCCCTATCCAGTATTATAATTAATTTAATTTAATTGCTTTAATTTAGCATGCATTGCAACACGAAATTGGACCTTAAATGGTTATCTTTTACTCCATTTACAGGGATTCGGGAGGTATCTATATTTCAATGAATCCAACTGAACTGCCAGACAGGCTCAGATACCCAGATTAATTTAGTCTACTCTTCATTTACTACCTTCAGAGAGTTGCAAGTTAGGCCACATCACTGGGTGCAGTGTTGTATAGAGATGTCGTATCTCATCAGCTCAGGAATTCACACCCAACAATAGGGAGTGAATGGGTGTGAAAGGTAGCCATGATATTACCTGTCTGATGGCAGAGGAACTAGAAATGGTTGCATGATGATTTTTGTCCTCCGCCCAAAATCTTTTGTCTCTGATGAAATGGAGAATTGCAGTGTTGCCTTTTCAGTCTCATAGGAGAGCCACAGTGTTGGTTTATGTCATCCCCATAGGTTACACATACTTTCTGATAAATACTTTGATTATTTCGAAGACTCAATAAGCCAGCACTTTAATGTGAACAGGTTTCTGCTTGTGCCTGTTACACCATAGTACCACAGATAACCTTTAACATAGATTTCCCCTTTAGAATAAGAGATGTTGCTGAAACTCAAGTGTGGACACAGTGGTCGGTTTGTTAATGCAGTTACAACATTCCATAACTATTTCCTATTTCATAATAGCGGGGCGTTGTGCTGCTGCTGCTGGGGAGATGGTGTGTGTTCCTTTTGACACACTGACTCACCTGACCGTTGCAGAAGTAATTTTCTGACGAACACTCACCCGCATAACGCCTATTTAAGTAGGCCTACATTTTAGGTGTGAATCCAATCGATGAGTCTACACCATGAGCATTAAAGGAACACTCTTCACCCCATGCACAGCACTGCTTGTTAACCAGAGCAAGGCCCTTTGTTTTAAACAGTAGTCATGCAGCTTTATGCTTAAGAATGACAAAAAGATGGCTGTATTCACTTAAGCAGTTTAGCTTTGTGGGTGGGAATAGGTTTAGTGCTCAGTTTTAGTACAGAGATTTAGATTTGTTTTATTATCAACAACAGCCTCTAAAACAGCAGGACCACTTTACTTCTACATATCTATGGATGCTTAATGTAGGTCAAATATGTCTTGAGTTATATAAAGTGTTCTAATACATCTTTTTTACGTGATCACAGTCAGATTAGACGGGTAAAATCTACAGCGAATCACTGTTTTCACCTTTGCTCAGTCTGAGGGTACTTCTGAAAAAAGAGCAGGTGGTTTTATTTTTAATACTCAGTGGGAGTCCCCTGAGTTTCTGCTCTACCTTGGCTGTGAGCCACACACATGCGTCACTGACGAGACAGACCATCTAGTAAAAAATGAAAATCAAATTGAATTTAAATAAATCAACCCACATTGTTCAGTGTAACTTCTCTATGTTTTAATGAGCTGTTACCTCAAAGGTCTAGCACACAGTTGCTGTTAAAGCTGCAACCCTGAAGTATTAGATTGTTTTGTACCAATCAGTCCAAAGAGTTTCCAATTAAATTTCATAAAGGTTAAAAAGAACTTCTATTAGCAGGTTGAGTCCACAATGTACTGATGATGATTGTTCCTCTTTCTACGTCCAAAACCCATTTTCCCCTTTAGTGGTGCTGATTGGAGATTCAGGTGTAGGGAAGAGTAACCTGCTGTCCCGATTCACCCGAAATGAGTTCAACCTTGAGAGCAAGAGCACCATCGGGGTGGAGTTTGCCACGCGCAGTATCCAGGTAGAAGGCAAGACCATCAAGGCTCAGATCTGGGACACAGCTGGACAGGAGCGGTATCGAGCTATCACTTCTGCGTGAGTACATTACATCATTAAACCTTGCTTTGTTGAAGCACCATTGCTCACAGAATCCGTCCACATTTAGGCAGATATACCCACTTCACACAAGTACAAAATAATGGCACTTTTAATAGATTGAGTCTCACATGAAGACAAACATAGCTCTATAAGCAGCGGGGAACATAAGCATGTTATACATCTACATGAAGCACAGGAACTTTAGAGAGCCTCTTTTGCTTCCTCATGCATGTGCATTGTGTTATTCACCGTCACGTGTGGCTGCATTATGAAGGGCTGGGGCTGTAGGTTAAGGGTTATAAACTTCCTCTCAAGTGTCATCCTCCATCTATGAAATCAATTCAGAATCAACATTCATTAAACAGTAAGAAAGAGATGAAGTGATTAACAGTACAATTGCAGCCTTTTGCTTTGGGACAGGAAGTGTCTTGTTGATCACAGTTTCCTCATCTCAATCTAGTTCCCGTCCCAAAGTGTGTAATTTTATAAGTTGTCTGCGCTCATGTGGTAACCAGCCCTGAGGCATACTGCTTTAAACACCCACAGTTATTGAGGAAGCAGACAAGCAAGCTCCACCAGTCCTAAATAATATGGGTAATGTCAGACAATGTTCAGCTTGATGTTGTCTGCAGTGTTTTCAGCCGTACTGTTTTAATTTCCAGCTTCGAAGCTGGCCGTGCCCATGTTACACACCTGCAAAGATTTCTGAAATCTACAGGCTGGGACAAGAACAAGTTTGCTTTTTGCAATTCATATTAAGTTGAGCTCCTCTTGGATTGTCCAGGTACTACCGTGGAGCAGTGGGAGCTCTCTTGGTTTACGACATCGCCAAGCACCTGACGTATGAAAATGCTGAGCGTTGGCTGAAGGAGCTGCAGGACCATGCAGACAGCAACATAGTCATCATGCTGGTGGGCAACAAAAGTGATCTCCGCCACCTCAGGGCGGTGCCAACAGAGGAAGCCAAGGCCCTAGCAGGTATTGTTTATGTGTTGTTGCTTAAGTTAGGACTCTGCTTCAATAGATGATTGTCAAGTTAGAGCTGTGGTAATGATCATAGGTGGATTAACCCAAAGCTGCTTTAATTAGGTTCTTAAAGGGACAGTACACCCAAAATACACATTCCTCTTACCCGTAGTGCTTTTTTTTAATCAAATGTGGGGATATAAGCTGTAGAAATGTCTGCTTTCTCTTGACTATACGGGCAATTAATCATGGACGAGAGGCTAACCCGAGCTTCAACAGCTCAATAGAGGAGGAAATTGTTAATGTTTACTACCTCTAGCACCAGCCTCTCGTCCATGATTAGATGCAATTCCCTCTGCTTGGTGTTATCGTTTGAAAACGTGAAACGTTAAAATGCGTGCGTATCAGTAAATGAGTGCTTTTACCTTTGACAGAGGTTGGTTTGGTTGGGTTGTGCTGTTTTTTTAATACAGTCTAGTGTGATCATTACCAGAGGGAATACCCATGTTAGAAATGTTTGCACCTTGATACTTTAATGCATATTTAAGAATAAGCCTACAAAATGCCCTTGGCTTGAATGTTGAGGAAAGTAAAACATGAGGTTAAAACTACTGAATTTGAATGAATTGAAATGTTATATTTATCCTGGCCCTTGGAGAATTTCAAGGCTTTGTTTCAGGTTTATATTTTACAGCTTGTAGTAACCCTGACACACTATTATTTTAGAGAATTTGGGCCACGTGTTTACTTGACCTTGAGTATATGGGTTTGTGTCTGATTCACATCTGACTGGTAAATGACTCTTGGCAGGACTGCCTTTAAGAATGTCAAATACATGAGCCCTGATGATCCAGTTAAGATTTAAGGAATCGATTCTTATTGTTAGATTAATGAATGTATGTACTTGTCAGTGCTTTGTGTTTGAGCTGATTTGTTTGTCCGTACCGTGAATGGAGTTACTGATGGCTAATTTACATACAGACCATGTGGTGGTTATGCAAAGTGTCTTGGCTTGCAATGTTAATTAGCAATCCGTTTTTGACTTTCTAACTGTATTATTTACTTTTTGTGATCACAATGTAAACCATGATATTCTATACATCCTCTCTTTGTGAGGTACATCATTGTGTAACTTTACTTTACACAGCAGACCAGTCAGTTTTATAATTACAAAGCAGTTTTATATTGTGCAATCAAACAGGAGGGTTCTAGGGAGAACCCTGGAGTGAGCGAATTATGCAGCAGAAATCAATCCCTGAATCAGTGCAGTGTTAATGCCAGTAACACCTCAACTCAGTGGTAGATTGGAATGCCAAAAATAATGACATAACATTATGTGCATGTTTGTTTTACAGAGAAGCATGGCTTGTCCTTCCTTGAGACGTCAGCGTTAGACTCATCTAATGTGGAGCTGGCTTTTCAGACAATCCTCACAGGTGAGTTTTGTGTTTAGTTCTTGCATTTTCTTTTTTTGTGTTTGAAGAAAAATCGAAAGAGCTTTTTTATCCTGAAGGGCACTGCTGTCTGAAGTTCCTAACACATCTACTAACAATGCTCTGCATATACATTTCATTTGTCTAATAGTGTTTAATTTCCACCCAGACTGCGATGGTTTACATAACAACACCCATCATCGGCCACTAGATGGCAGCAAAACCCATTTTATCATGCAGTCTGAGGTGCAAAATATAAGTAATTGAAACAAAGAAAGACAACTAAGCCAATCAGCGTGGTGAGAGCTGGTATGTAGTCAAATTATCAGAAACGAGGAGTGGTCTTTGTTTGTGGTCACAAATCCACTTCAACCTACGACACCAAATCTTTTCAACAAAAACATTCTTATGCTGGTCCTTGGATATATTTCTCTGGTAAATGTCTTTTGAGCAGTGTCCTCAGGAGGCATATAGCCACACTAATAAGTGCATTTGAGGTTGGAGATTTGGTGGCATGGAGGAAAAAGCTATTGTAGAGACATCCCCTGGAGTGCCTAAAGGGGCAATTCAACAGTGAGTGGTGCTTCCGCTTCAATTGCTCCAGGGGCTGTTATTCTGCATATATGCGCCACTTTGTATGTTTGTATTCTGTTTCTGCAACATGCTCAATTCCCAGACACCTCTGCTCGAGCCGTTTCAGACATTTTGCCCACAACACAACTTTACCAGTCATTTAGAATTCATAAAAACTTCAAACCATTAAGCCTCATTGAGCTAATGTAGCTAATTAGCTCATCAGGGATGGAGAAGAGGAAGTTAGCAGTGCAGCATTAAAAGCTGAACTTAAGACCCAGTGGGGCAGAGAAGAGATGCTGCCGACTTGTCGTCGATCAGAGGGGGTCTTCCTGCTGGATTATATAGGTGCAGCAGCTGGTGCTGTGTGGGGTCCGTAGTAATGACTCATAGTTTCACCACCTGACGTGTCACATCACAGTCAGCCAGAAGTCTTGTTTTGCTTTAAACCTTCCTGCCGCACAAGCAGTTTTTATTTCAAGACAGTTTTGTTCCACATCTGGCTGTACTTTAGAGTTAAAGCGGCAGTATGCAACAGGAAGCGAAACGGCTGTTGGCACTAGTCCATTTCTCCTCTCTCAGGTTTATCAACTGACCACCCAAATGGCATCTTGGCCTAAAGGAAATTAACTAAAAACTAAAAGGTTGTTGCTAGTTAAAATATGAAATCAAACTTAAGTTCATTCTTGCATTGAAACACTACCGTCTACTAAACCTTTTTGTATTTTCTTACAAGCCTGAGCATGCAGGGTCACGGAGCAGATCCCACAGCATACGATATTTATTCAAGCACTGCAATTTTAATTTAAACTGTATCGCAGATCGCAGCATTGGGGAATGCCTGAAATTAGACTTTTTGGTTCTGCCACATGACATAACGATGCCAGTTTAGGATGGAAAGAATCCTCCGCTGCTGCCAGGAGTCTGGATAGAACAGTTGTTGCTCGGTTTTGCCATGCTGTTTGTCCTTATCACAATATGTCCCACTGTTGGCTGGATTTATCGGCATGTAAACGTTACTCATTCTCTTTTACGCTTCTCCCCATCACAGCCATCTACAACATCGTGTCACAAAGGCAGATGTCAGGGCGAAGCGACTCAGACTTCTCACCGGCCTCCAACGTAGTGCCCATCACGGTCGAGCCCACCCAAAACTCATCCAGTAAGGGCGTCTGCTGCCAGAGCAACTGAGACCTCACCACTCACCTCCTCCTTCACCTCCAGGCAATGGGAGAAAGACATAGACAGACAGCTGGACAGGGAGAGACAGGGAGTGATTTTCACACAAGGAGACTTGTACTGAGTTTGTCTATTGTCTGATTAATAAAGAAGAAGAGGGGGACCAATGATGAAGGGTTAGTAAAGAAGTTTAGACAAGGGGTGTGGTGTGGGAGGGAAAGTATCAATGGAAAGAAAACGAGTGGGATGCCTCGTGCCCAGTGCATTAAGCTTTTGAAAGAGGTACATGATCAGAACTGATTCACTATAAAATGAAAAATGTAACACATTACGAGATCCTCTTTGTGTCTTTGAAAGCTTTCCTCTCTTTTGAAAGCTCTATTTACAAGCCAGTAAACGCTGTCTCTCAGTTTTCCACAACCAGGATATTGGGCAATAAAAATCCACATCCAAAAGACTGAACTGCAACCCCTCTGTCGCCACAGTCATTCCCAATTTCCTAAATGTTTAATATTTAGAAATTAACGTCCTGTACCATATTTATTGAACACTATATTAAGGTTTTGGTTGGGTTTTCAATTGAACACTATTTGGTTTAGATTTTCTGTACTGATCGCTTTGCAACAAAGGAAACTGTCTCACTTTTTTATGCTACATCATATCTCTGTGTGAAGAAGGGCAAATGTCAAATGGAGGAACAAAGGCTTATAGGCATTTTTCCTGAATGCACACACTGGAATTTGGAAGTTGGCTACTTCTATGTGTGTTTCACCAGGCCAATAACATCCCTTCCTACCAGTGACATGTCATTTATTTTTGATTGCTTTTGATCTTGCTTTGGAAGGCTTTCCTGCTCTGCGCACATGTTGTACTCTACAGATGAGTCATGCTCTTGCAGCCTTCCCATCACACAGAGTTAACGCTGTGCAAAGCCTGCATCGCTAGTGAACGGGTTAACTGCACAAGGTGGTGATGGCTCTTCCTATGACTTTATCACCCCTGCCCTGAACCTTTGGGTGTAGTGGGAGAGGTTATGAAAAATGGTTTAAAAGCGTGGACAGCCCTTTGCTGCTGCTGCTTCTGCCGCCTGCTTGCTGGGATAGATAGATAGATGGGTGTAGGGATAATGTTTCAGGAGATGAGGTAGTGAGGGCACTCAGCCCTCCCCTGCTCCTGTGGTCTCTGATGTACCCGACATGGCTTGTTTTACTGTAAGTGAAATCCTCCACTGCCTGCTACCTACTCCTCTGTCTATCTCTCTACACTGTATGTAACTGGAACAGGACCCTGCCCTCCGGGATCTCCCTGAGGTCTGCCCTCACTCTCACTTTCTATATTTCCTGTGGAGGGGTGGGGGTTGTATTCAGGAGCAAATTTTGGGTTTGTTAGTTTCTAATAGTTTAATAGATGAGGAAGGCTGGTTGTGTTGGGAGGGGCTTGATTAAATCCAAAGGTTATGCACACAGATGGTGTTTATCCTGGTTATGTGTTTCCACATCAACACACTTCTGTTGACTTCACAGGTCTTAAACTGGGTGGTGTAGGTTAGGGCTTTTTAAACATTTATTCTAATATATGTATATTTGGACTGCATATGTATAAATAAATCTCATTTGTTATAGCCTGCCTCTTCTCATGTCTCTTTAAGATGTTTGTAAACGGTAAAGGCTGCAAGTAGCTGACATTTTTATTAATGAATCTGCTTGAAGGCAGACTTAATGTATCTTTTATATAATAATGAATGTCCATGGTAAATTAATAGAATGTTGCTTTAAAATTATAGTTTCTCCGACCATCAGCAGGCAAATATCAATAATAACCATCATGAAAAGAACAATTTAGACAATAAAATGCCCTCTTTAAACAAAGAAATACAAACGATGTTCATTGGAGATCATTTCATTTTTGTTTTATTAGAAACATTTACAATACATCTTGAATCTTGGAAAAATAACAAAGAACCAGAACTAACATGGCGCAGATACAATAATAATAATAAAAATGTTTCCAAAAAATGTAATTCACAAAAAAACATGTGCTATAACAAATAAACCTGCAATATCACATGCCGTGTAAAGGCATGGCATACTGTAACAGAGTTCAAAGACTTCTTTTTTTTTTCCACCCATCAAAGTTGACGGCCACTGAGGGCCACATTATCAAACCCTCTTTCACTGTTCACAGAGAAACCAGAAACTAACGCCAGCTGATGCTGGCCCAAAAACTAATGCACTACGACCACTATTAGACCGGTATGAAACACCTCTACTGTGCTGGAAAATTTGGAAACGCTACCAAAGACAAACTGTCAGACTGTATCGGCCTCTTTGGAAAAAGTTGCAAGTTTCACCAGCAAGTGCCACTTCAGTCCCCATCCTTTACATGCAGCAGAAAATGTGCCATTGTAGTGTTTTTGTCAAGTCTTTTTAGGTGTATCTACACAAACTGGGAACTTCAAGTTAATTCAGATGAGGTGCGGACATTCTTTCATCACTCACAGGTAACTGAGAGTACAAAATCCAACTTCGATGTGGGGACTGAAATAGTTTCTTTGCCTGGTTTCAAACTCATGTCAACTTTCCAGTTTCCAAAGAGACTCCAACTATGAAAATCTACAGAGGAGAAACAGCCCAAGTGCACTGATGTTAAGAGATAACCCAGGACTTGCACCATTTCTCCTTTCTAAGTGACCATACAACATACATGCAAGCTAGTACGGTAATGAACATGTTATCTGTGTGTTTGTGTGCATCTAGATATGTAGATCTACTACACAGTGCGCTGTTGTTCTCTCATGGATGTCTTTGTCACATTTCACCTAATTAACACATTAGGGAAAGTCTCTCATAAAGGCTCTGTCCCCATCGATCACAGAACTGAGTAGTAGATGTAGAAAATGTATGAATGAAAATGTGTACAAATTGTGTCGCCCGTTGGCAGAGGGTCACATCTGCCTCATTCATTCCAAGCATTGCAGTCGTAACATGTTTCAAACATTTGATAAGTAAAAGCGAGGTTAGATTACAGAGGAAATGAGTTATGCGTTTCAGTCAGTAACATGGGGTTAGTCGAAGGGGAAAAGGGGTAACAGCAAGCAGCACTGCACAAAGAATGCTGATGCAGGAAAAATATATAATTGAGGCACAAAATTGATGCTCTGTGACTAAAATATCTCCAAATTCTAAAAAATATTATATTATTTTCTGTAATTATTCCATTGTTAATGCACTGATGTTAAGAGTAGTGCACGTCTGAAGTTAAAATTTCAGCCATGGGAAACTCTCGTTCCAGTCACTTCATTTAGCAGGAAGTATGTGGAAAAGGCGAGCCTCCATAACTTTCATAAATAAAACTTCTAAACTTCTTTTCTCATTTTACTCGTTATTAGAAACTGACCTCCCTGTGTTTAGAAATATATTAACTTCTCGTCATTCTTAATTAAAAAACAAAATGTCTTGAGGTTACTCATAAATATGTTTCTCATTTTTTTTACTTTTCATAAATAACATCCAGATACTGACTTCTTTTCCTCTGCTTTCTACGAAATAATAACCCATGTTAGCAAAATAGATTTGAGAAACTGTAATATGTTTTTTTTTTATTCATTTTGAGTTACTTTCTATAAATGTATGTGGAAGAACTCAAATATAGTCTACGTTGTCGCAAATTCTTTCCAAAAAACAAACAAAAACTTAAAGCTCACTAGGAAATTTATAAAACGATAAGCATAAGGAGTGCATTGAGTTGAGTGGTCTTTTTTTTTTTTTTTGTTACATTCAAATGCATTACTTGCTCAATGTGTGATTTTGACAGGTTGGTACAATTGCTTAAGTGCATCCATTGAAAATAAGGATTTCCTATCACTCCTTAAAAGGGATTCTACATAAATGCATAAAGACCTTTTCATATCAAGAGAAGAAAAACATCAACATTTTCTACCATTACTATAATAGTAAGCTTAATACAATATCGTAAATAATACTAACAAGAACTTAACAAATCAAATGTCACTGAGTCACCCACCCCTTTGTTGCTCGACTGAATTAAAAAAGTATTTCATACTGGGTGAGTTAGACAAATGAAACTTACACCATATTCTTAAGAATCATACTTAAACTTTATGTATCAATTAGTTAAACTACATGGTAAATATATGATTTTAAACCGATGTTTACTTTAAGGTCTTAAAGCTGTTTATACACTTCAGGTATCAGGCTGATGAATTATTTATGTGATCTTAACTTTTTTCTGCTAAATCTTACCTATTTTGCTATATTTTGCTAACATGCAGTTAAACTCAAGGATACAGTTAAACGGCTCTCAAACAATATTAAATAAACCTGCGGTGTTGTTTTGATCTCACTGTCGCCTTACGGTTTACTCTAAGGGTCTTAAAAATGAGGAATCCAGCCTGAATTTTCAATGGCTTGTAATTGTCAAAACAAATCCTTTTTAGTTTACTTTTTTAAAATATTAAATGTCCCTTTTTATCTGAAATTCATCAGATCAGGCAAGTTTTTCAGAAAGATTAAGACATTCCCATGACTGTTATTCTCCCACTAACCTAACCATGACAATAGAAAACTACTCACTGGACTTTAAGAGCCAGGATGTGCTTTAAGCTGATATCTTTGGGGAGAAGTAAGTCTGTTACGGGCGCCTCTGTAGTATTAAACTAATCTTACAGCACTGAAACATGATATGCCTTCATTTCACTGATATCGATTTAGTTGGCCTCTAAGACTTGTGGGTAAACAGAGTTGTTCTAGCTATGAGATTATTTCTTAATAACCCTGATTTGATAAAGTTTTTGAAGCTAAAATAAGTTAACTCAACTAATAACTTGTCCTCTCCTTGTGTTTTGTTCTTTGGCTATGTCTGACCTTTTTATAAAAAAAAAGAAAATACAAATGAAAGGTGCAAAACTAGTATAAAATAGAGCCATAAAAAAGAAACTCCTATGTAAACAGAAATAATTGTAAGATTGCTATAAGTAACACGTCTGCCCCTGTATGTGACATTAGATAATGAGGGTAAAAAATAAAAGCTCTTCACATGGACATCATGATATCATGTTGTCTTACCCTCTCCTCACGGCTGCATTATTTGACCAAAACCTTCAAGACACCAGTCTGTCATACGCAAAGTCACCAGCTCCTGCTTTTTAACAAACAGGACAGACCTTGGTGCTTATGCTCTGGTCTTGTTGTTTGTTTACACTTCAAAGATCACTTTTACAGCACAGTGAGATTTCCTCTAAGTCACAGCAAATTTCAGTTTCATCGTCTCAGAAGGAGCAATCCTTAAGTTTGTCTCGCCTGCCCTTTGTTTTAATTGATTTGAAAAAGACTTAAGACCCTGATAAACACAAAAAAAAGATTACTTTTACTG
Source organism: Eleginops maclovinus (assembly GCF_036324505.1). NCBI lineage: Eukaryota > Metazoa > Chordata > Actinopteri > Perciformes > Eleginopidae > Eleginops > Eleginops maclovinus. Next base: position 7,704,578 of record NC_086351.1, on the reverse strand, counting down.
AAACTTTTAGTAATTAATTAGATCTCTGTTTCTACACTGGCATTTATCCATAACGAATTGTAAGCAGATATTATACAGAAACGTTATTTCCCTAATAATCAAGGTCAATTTCTGGATAGAATATTATTTAAAGGACTGAGTAAGCAGACTCCTCCACTTTATAGTCCTATTATTGCTTTCATCCTAATATACATAGAAGCGGATTTATTCATCAGGGGTTATTACACATACTTTTTATTCCAGTTTTTATTTGAGATTTGATTTATACATCAGCGGCTTTATAAAGGATATTCATTATTACAGTTTATAGGAGTGTCTGGTTAATTTCCATCTATATATTTGGATGAAATACTAAGTTGATCAGTTTAAATAATATTTCTTAAATGTATGGATCTATCTAATATACTATTATAGTCAAAAAGGATGATGGGACGCATATATAAAAGATTTACTCTCCCTAAAATCAGAGACATTTTGAAATTCTTTATGCTGAAACAATGACAATGACACCCTCAGCTTGAAAAAATAATCCAAACCTCACTTTTAGCAGGCCTTTGTCTGGATGTTCATAACTGGTACACACAATGTATTTACATAGATGCTCAGAGTGCTTTCCCATAAAATACAATACTTATTAACTTATACAGCGTCTAAACAGGGAGAATCTCCAATAAGCCCTCTCTTCACTAAACCAGTGCAAAACTCAACCAAGTCATCAGCATTGACTAAATGGATGAGAGGTCTCCCAAATAACCACTATTACTACTGTAGTATTAAGAATAACAAGAACCACCATAATACAAAAAATGATAGGGAATCCTTATGTGCATGTCTTTCAAATCCTATGAAATGTATTTCACCATCAGTGGTCGGTTTGGTATTATTCAATGTTTTTGTGATAAGGTGCTTTACTCTATATTTTAAGTAAAGTGTTAAAGAGCCTAATTTCCTGAATCCTTCTAATCCCCACCCAAGCAGTTTGATTCACATTCTTTTCTCTAAAAATAAGTACTTTAAAAGTTGTTTTAGGGGAAGATACTATCAAAGTCCAAAGTTGCTACCTTGTATGCCAAAGCAATGGCAATCTTTTAATAAAAAATATTAAGGCAGAAATCAAAATAACAAAAATACAAAAGTTCAAAGAACAGTGTCATACTGCCTTGAATTTCACGATGAAAGCTTAGGCCAAACCACTGTGCAATTTCTCCATCCATAAAAATCATAACTATTATTTCTACATCTGATAGATTTCAGAGTACTTTCAGCAAGTACGGTGCTTTCCCTGCAGGCCACACGTAATGCGAGGGGTCTGCTTTATATGTTTGTTTTTCCCCAAAAAAGGAGAGGCCTTTGTGTGGAAGACACAATCTGTAATTGTCAATAATTTTGAGACAGAAGCCGAGTTGAATTGTTCTCCTGTACAACGCAAGAGATGCTCCCTGGAATCACCACGAGGGACAAACACTGAAAACTCGCAGCAGGACTTCAATGGTCAATAAAATTGGAAGATCTGCACAGTTAACATTTTTTAAGAGCATACTTCTCTCTTTCCTCAGCCAAAATGAATCCCCCCCTATCATTCAACAGCTTTAATCCCTACCCCCCCTCTGCTCTTCTCTAGCCCTCTGAAATCCCCAGGCTGGGGCTAAGGCAGACGCAGAGGGTGTGTAATTTGATTCAGCATGAGTGCTGGTTAAATGGGGCGTTTCCTCTGCTTTCCTGTCAATTACAATTGTCTGATTTTATTCTCGAAAGCTCAGAGCGAAGGGGGGTGCTGCCATAGGCTGAAGCCCGGGTGTCCAAAGTGAAGGAGCAGCTGCAGGATGTCCCATACAGTAGCACGCTGACACGATCTGCACTGCGCTGTCACACAACAGGTCCCAATCCAAATTTCAGGGCGGTGCTTTTAAAGAGTGAAGGGGGCGTTAATGCTGCACCCATTGGGGAAATCATTATATATGTTCATTTTCATAATTTGGAAAGAGTAAACTAACACTGAAAACAGGTAACTGGGGTATCCCCTGATAATTGTAGATAATTTATTTCTACCCTAAGCCTCCATTCATTTCACAGGCGCTGCCAAATTCAGCTAGTGTCTTTCAAATTTTGTGTGTGTGTGTTTAGGGACAAAAGAGGCCCCCTACTCCCCAGTAGGGATAGCTCAGAGCAGCAGAAAAGGAGAGGAAAGAGGGGAGGAAGGGGCAAGAGGGAGTGGAAGGAGGGGGTCCCAATCGCCCAGCTGCATCCAGACCATCCTGCCCCCTCTGTGCTTGTAACAGTGGGGCGGGGCGGTAAAGGGCTCACTGCGGGACCCTGTCTTACCACTCATACAGCTCCAGAGTCCCCACACGGTCCGCACCTGGACCAATCCATTTGCCTAATTATGAATGAGTAGATCCAGGCCGTGTCCGAGCACTCTGCAGCCCACGCTGCTACCGAACGCAGACAATACGCCCCGCTCAGAAAGGCCTTCGAAAGCAAACGATCAAACTGTAAGCACGGGGAGACATAAAAGCCACTCCCAAAGAAAGGAGAGAAAGAAAGGGGGCTAGGCGAGACCTCCAACTCGGGGTCACAGCTACAGTGTGCCGTGAAACACCTGCTCCTGTACAGCTTTGCTAATTACAGGGGGGGGAGACAGCTGGACCCTCAGAGCTCGCACACAATGCTGTTATTATTGCGGACGTGGAGTGAGGATTACTGATTTGGGACTCTGTATTTTACAGTGTCAACTATTTTAATCTGCTGCTGATTTAGGAAGCGTTTTGCAGTTCGACTCGGCTTCTGTCCACACACTAATTTTCCTCTTTATTTACGGTGCACACCTCAGAGAAATGCTTGTTGACTGGGGCTCTTGCTGTGTCCTATATTGCTCAGCGACTGTGGCCAAATGACCACACGAGACAATAAAGCGCGGTTAAGGTGGCTTTGAAACACGTCCATTGGGGAGATAGATATGGAGTACTAGCCAACTGGATAAATTCCAAGGCTTTCGGCCTCACAAATTAAATCAGTGCTTAAAGCCAACTGAGGAACCACATGCTTTTCAAGTGCCACGAGGAGCAAGCATTACTGAATCTTTACAACAACCTGCAGTGACCAAAGTGTAATCAATGGCTACTGAAAAGAAAATGTTGCTGATACTTCATACAACTTTCATCTATCTCTGTGAATGATGGTGCTAGTAAAATGTTGCTTATTACCATAAATAAATGACGTAATGTCCTATGTCCATTTCACATCAATCTGGTTTCTAAGACTTTAAGGTACAAGTATGAAATAAGAGGGCCGTCTTTTGTTTTCTTGTAGAGATTACATGGCTTTGACTTGGACCAATCTATTAACGTTTTCATTTTGTTAAATTAATATCATTTTGGACCAATTATATCAAACCACAATCACAGTAAAAAGTAAAAGGCTGAATCTACCTTCACATCAGCTCCTGGAATTTCAAGGTATGATTGAAATCCTATTTTAGACCAAGATGATTGTAAGGTGCAATGAAAATTCAGTTTTTTTCTCCTTCTAATAACAACATTGACTTTCTGGGTCAGTCAGGTGCAGATTGGGTACCTCAACAATCATCTTCTTCCTTCCATATAAACCCACTTCATGGTAAAATAAAAAATTTGAATAATAAAATGTTCACATTACTGTCTACCTCTGCCTACACTGAGATTCATGAATGAAAAACAGCAGCAGTCAAAAAACTGAAAATGCAAGGTACTATACTTCTCTTATAAACAAAACTTTTATAAAATATATATGCATATATATATATAAAAGAAAAACTTAAAAATATTTCTTATACTTTTTAGTAAAGCAAGCAGTGCCTTCTAAAATATCTGCTTGATTGTTTGTAAATTTTCTGAAAAACAAAAATGTGTATCATAATAATAATCATAATAACAGTAAATAATTATTGAACAAACACTGACAAAACCAATGATAAAAACTGATGTGGTTCCTTAAGAGAATATTCGGATGGCCTGTGTGACCTGGGTGTGGCACACTGGGCACTCCGGGTGGTTGAGCTCACAGATTCGGATGGCACACTCCATGCAGAAGAGGTTATGGCCACAGGGCACCAAGGCAGCCGTCACTTTGCTTTCAAAGCAGGTCATGCAGTCCCGCACAATGGCCGGTGGCGAGTCCGGCACTGGCAGACGGCCTGGGAAACCCTCGCCAGCTGAGGTGGGCTCACTGTGGGCCCGGCGGGCCTGGGCATGAGGTGAGCCGGACACGGGCACAATGCTGGTGACTGAGTTGTTGTTGTTTCCACCTCCGCAAGACTCGGATAAGCCAGGGGAGAGTCTGGTCAGGGGGAGCGGGAGGCCTCCGAAGCTCTTGGAGCGCTGCTGGGCGTAGAAGGCCACCTGTTTGGGGTAGTCAGGGTCGCCCCAGCTCTGGGTACTCTCTGAACCAAAATAAGAGCAGGGCTTTTCTCCGGAGCTGGAGAAGTTGCTCTTATTGTAGATTCCCACTCCGTCACCTCCTCCTCCTACCCCTCCAACCATGGCCTCCGAGAAGTTCTGGCGGTAGCTGCTGGCGAGAGGCTTGCGCTGGCCCCCCTGCAGCCCCCACACCTGCTGTAGCCGGCTCTCCAGACCGCTGCTGCTGCCTGACGGGCTGCTCCCACCATTCGGCCCCAGACAGTCATTCTCATTATTGTGGTCATGCAGGCCTCCTGTTCGGAAGGCAATGTGTGCTTCAATCTCCTCGCGGGCCCGCTCGGCGTTGCTTGGCGACCCTGTGATTTCAAAGACAGGGTCGCGGTCCCGACTGGGAGTGACGATGTAAGTGCAGGTTTGCTGCTGGATGCGCTTGATGGTGGAGCCTTTAGGCCCCACTACCAGCCCCACGACGCGGTATGGCACTCTCACCTGAATGGTGGTCTGACCTGGCAAAGGTGTGGGCGGGGAGCCGCTAAAGGACACTCCAAGCTTGTTGCGGGAAGCCCGGAGCATGGAGAAGTGCTCTGCAGCAGAGATGATTTCACGGCGGGCCAGGGCAACATCCTCCTTCCGGCCAGTGATTAAGAACACCGGCTCCTCTCCTCTAACGGGGGTTTTGATGTAGGTGTTGGTCTTGGCCCGCAGGGCTTTGATCTTGCAACCTGCAGAGTCAACAACATACATTTTAAAATAGGTAAATATGATACATCAGTTAGATAGCTTGTCTAACAAATCAAGTTAACACTTTGCTATCAACCTTGGCTAACAGATATTTTTTAAATGTTGATTTATTCACCAATTATGACCAGTTTACCTTAATATGTTGCAGCTTTTTTCTGGCAAAGGATACACCGAGTAATTACCATGATTTATGAGGTTTCCAGCACTTAAGCATTAATGCACTTATTTATTAGCTCTGAATAAAGACACACATCTTTCGAAGAGATATTTGGGTGGTGCAGAAGTATTTCCCAGAATCGACATAGTTGTTTTGATACACATGCAATCACTTCCTGACCTCTCCTTGAACCTTTTGACAATACAGTCATCCCACATATGCTTTGTTTTAGGGCCATTTATGGCTCAATGTCTATTTAGTGCTTTTAAGGGAGAGTCTCTATGTGAGAGAAAGCAGGTTAATGGTATTTCATGCGAATTAACTGACACTGTAATGGGACAAAAGAGGATGCAGTAAATCTGTATTTATTTAAGGAAACATGGTGAGTCTCTGTTTGTATTACAATCCATGAAGGCTGCATCCAGCATCACTCCGGTTCAGTTTTCATTCAGAAATTTAGCCAGCTCCCTCATTAATACTTCCACATTTATTGACCACTTCTTGTCTCTGCCGAGTCTTAAAGAGACCGATGCATCTCTTTGGACAAACAAGATCCATTAGACATCTATTCAGTGAACAAATCTGAGCTCATCTTACCAGACTCCAGGTGCTTCATATTTCACAGCACATCATTGCATTTCCTATCTGAAAATCACAGCAGCAGGTAACAAAAGGTTCAAAGAGACCTTAAGTTGAAGATGAATGTCGCTCTAATGCTACCTAATAGCTCCACTTTTTCTAGGAACACTCACTTCTCAGGGAGCAGAGGTACGGACAGAGGGATGGTGATGCTCTGAAGGTTTAGTATTGCTCATACCCAAAATCCGAAAATGCCCTTTGTGTCCATTGCCTGGTATTAGGCTAATAGACCTTATCCTGCCAGGGATCAAAGAGGGACTGCTAAATTCCTTTTCCTCAAACGACATTGCACCTTTTAATTAGTCCAAATTAATGTCTCAATTTAATAATTATGGACAACCAAAAAAGGCAACGATTAACTCAACAATACTAGAAATTTAGGTCACTAGAGTCAACATTTATTTTGCAACTGTTGAACTGTGAATGTGATTCAAAATGAAGCCCTTGATTTGAGGAGCACCAGAAAAATGCATCCTGGGGAATCACTGCCTTTGACTTTGACAGGAGAAAACAATCATAGCAAACCCTTTCTTCATGGCAAGATGCTACATTTGCCAGATTTACTAGTCATGCTGTGATGTATGGAGCCGAAGACAAGGGGGTGTGTACGCAGCACCAACTAACGAAGGGCCTGAATCAAAAGCAGCTCATCTCAAATCCTCCAAAATCAGCACTTCTTCCCGGTCAAGTCAAAGGAGTCTTCTCGCTGCACTTGTCCTCACTGGACCCACCCTTCGGCTGTCTTCAGTTACCCCATTAAAATTACAATCTTACACTTCAGAGTAAAAACAAGAGCCGCAATGAGGGACAAGGGGCACTTAACAGCACAAACTAAATCCACATTACAACCGAAGAAGCAAGAAAGGGGAGTAAAAATAAGCAATCTGGACTCATCTGAGCCCTCTGTGACATTATTCGAGACCTGTTTGTTTTCGTTGCAAGATAAATCAGGATTTGCTAAAGGTACCTTACCCACCCTTTGTACTTCTCTCAGTCCAACCCCCTATTTCTCCCTTTCCTGACAGACAACCATGTGGTATTGAGAGTGTGCAGTGAAGTGGGGCTCATGAGGAGCCCCTTGTGTTGAGCTCCAAGGCGTGACTCCCATTCAGCTTTTAGATGCTATACTGCCCTTCCGTCCCAATCGTTGTTGTTTTCTGCCCCTCTCACCCATGGGTTCATCGCAACAATGGGTGCAGCCACACAAACATCACCACCTAACTCCAATTCCAACTTAGGTTCAAGCTTTTTAGCAGCACCCTTGTGCAAAAATATGGAACTTGGGCTCAGTGAAAATCTGTTCAAACATCTGTTTTGGGGTTTTTTCCAAAGACTCACAATTCCTAGAGCAACTTATCGCTGAGTCACCCTTTAAGGCCATCCCGTGTGCCGAGCAGCAACACAGTCTTAATGCGCCCCTCCCCTCAACCCTCGACTTTCACACCTTTGTTTGACAGCTGCTGTCATTCAACTTCAGGTCTTTGTTCAATAAAAAACCTCCACTTGTAAGAAAAACGACCAAAAACCTATAACGTGATTGAACCTTACAACTCCCCTCAATTGAGAATAACAACAACAAAAAACAAGTGGAGCACGCTTGCTCTATTGTCCAATTGTGTCACTGGGGCAGTGCGCAACATAAACAACGAGCTGAATACATTTCTGATAGAGGCCACACATATTCCACCAATCAGACTAAATGTGTAATATTTGGTTATTTTCCGAGCCATTAACTCAAAGTAAAAGACATTCCTCTCCTCGCCAGCAGCACGTTGCCCTTTTGAACAGTCTGGCGCGTCTCAGACGACAAAGGAAGTGCTCTCCGTGCTCCAGTGTGTGTCTGTGCGCTGACATTGATGGCGTGGATGTAGAATAATTCGCCCAGGAGGGGACGGGGCTCTCTCCTACCTCTGTGCAAAAATCACTCAAAAGCAATAAATAAACACATAGCAGCGACCGACTTGTTCTAATGAGTGTAATGATGAGTACACGAGAACTTGCTAGCAGGAAAAAGTGGGAGGCTGATGTCTCGGGGGAGTACAAAAAAACACGCGAGCACACACACACACACCACTCCCTTTTCTTTGTCAAATAACACCAGGTAACAGTTAGTGAACAAAAAACAAAGCACACAGGAAACCACGGCGGGGATAATGCAGCACTGTTAGAGGGATAAAAGCACAAGTTTGGAGGGAAATAATTTGCAAGCCAGCGGTTTACCTTGTCTCCCCACTATTTCGGCCACATGTTCAGAGCTGGGCACTGGGACGCATTCTGTTATGTTGCAGCCTCGTCCTTTCGTCTCACTTGAGGAGCTCTCGTACAGGGCGCACAACTTGCTCTTCCCTTGCAGGATCGCCGTGTCCCCGCCACCTCCGACGTTGTTGGTGTGGTTGTGGTGGTTGTTGTTATTGTTACTCCGGTCCTGTACTCCTGTTGTTGGGGCTCCGCTGCCGTCCTCGCCTTCCCCGAGCCCCAGCAGAGACAACTGGCCCAGCGCGACCCTGAGGGCACGGGAGTCGTCTTCCTCCTCGTCGGGCGGCACCAGGAGACCTTCGCCTCCGAAGCCGGAGCCAGCCAGATCCCCGGCATAGCCCCCATTTTTCTCCATGATCCCTGCTAGAACCAGCAGGCTAGGCATGGCTAACAAAAGAGTGTGTGAGACAAAGACAGGGGAAAGAGACTGGAGAAACAGCACCCGTGCCGCCTCCTCCTCGCCCCCTCCTCCTTCCAATTCCCCCCTTTGCGCTAGTCCCTCCCATAGACCAGCCCCCTCTCTCTCTATCCGCCAGACTTTCAGTACAGTAGTCTCTCTCCGAGCTCCAGGCAAACGGGACACAAGGCCGTCTGCACGATAGATGGGGCGGGCGAAGTGTTGCTCCACCCAGTCTGGTTTACACAGCTCCCCTCCTCGCCGAGACAAAACGAGCCGCCCTCCCGTTGTACCATTCCGTCTCAAGTTCCCCAGCTCATGGCATCCCAAACCGAGCAGCCCTCACGTCTCCTATAGAAAAGAAGAAAACACTTCACCGTTTACAGCCCGCGCCATTGCAGACTCGTTCATAGCCCTAGCGGCAGTGTAGCCTGAAAACCACATGTAGGTGACTTATGTAAGAATAGACATTTAGGATGTAAACAGTTGCGTATGAAAAGGTGCATGTTCGGTGCGCACATGGTCCTCTGCTGCTGCTGCTGCTGAAAAAAAGACAACTTTATCAGTAAGGGATAAAAACGTGCATCTCCTTATTTTTAAAGGGGGAGCGTGGACCATCTGACATGATTTTTTTGGGAGTAAAGGAGTTTGGTACATTTTGGGGGGGTCCGCCCACCTCTATGAAGCTGTGCTTTGCGGCAGGTCACCGCGTTGTTGTCTTCAGCGCCGTTGCGCATGAGGATGTTATGTATAGGAGTGAAATAGGGTGTCTGGGGGGGGGGGGGGGGCGACTGTATACGCGGAGGAGAGGAGAAAGGGAGTTGTCAGACAGGCGTTGCAGACCCTATGCAGCGGGGGAATATCAGAAAAGCCCTCGCACATTTCCCGTTAAAAAAAAAAACAAGGGTTTGCAGCAGCCCCGTGAACAAAGAACCGCGCCGCTCGCGTATAGACTCCCCAAGATGTCCTCGACAGAAACCACGCCTGACGGCATGGTTGTAGTACAACACAAAGACCTAAACTGCAGTAATGAAGATAGTATTATTATTGAATGAAAAAATGTATATATTAATACAAATATTACATTTAGTCACACCCTTTCCCTTTTAAGAGATGTATTAGGTTTCAAACAGGTAGCAAAGTACCAAAACTTCCCTTCATTTGAATAACATTCTGTAAATTTAGATTTATCTACAGTTAATAGTAAAAAAGAAAAGTGGGAGCATTTCTCATATGACATCATTATTTTCTGAGTGAGTTTTAAATTATAATTACACTTGGGTCACCACCCTAAATAAAGCTTTCAGGAAACATTGGACCTGGTCTATTAATTGCCACGCACTGCTGAGCAACAACTGATGTCCATGTTTTCAGCTTTCTCAAAGTGTCATTCTAACTCAAGATAAGCCTATCATCCCCATCTGTGCATATGCATGGTGGGATATATAGCAAGTATGTGTTGCATAAGGCTTCCTGAATGACAAGGCGAACTCGGGGGATGTTTCAGAAAACATTAGATGCTTTACTGCTTCTCCGTTTGTTTGTTTTAATTTCTCAACCCCTAGAAAACAGATAGGTTTACATTTATATACGTGAAACACTATGGTTGATATCTAAAATGCAGTTTGAGAAAATATCTGTTAAATCCCATGTGTTTCCCCGTGTTCCCAAGGGATGTTTTAAATTCACTCTGTAGATACTTGTGCAGTTTAACCCCATCTAATTAAAGTCAATTTATTACTCCCCTTCATGTGTGGTGTTTCCCTTGCACCTTAACTGGGTTACAACTATAATGACAAAAACAAACACATACACAGTCTACCATTTTGGAATATATGAAAGACTGAGCATGGAATGTGACTCTTTTAGAGAAATCAGCATGAATATATTAGCATTTTTTAGTGAGAACGACTTCTGCCTTTTAATAACACAGAATGGAGCAACAATATAATGATACATTTTCCAGGTTTGATTATAAAAAAAAAGTGTTGTAATAAGATGGCACCAGAAAGATAGAGCAGGTGTATTTACATTGATAATCAGAGTCTAGACTCACTCTCTGGGTGCCAATCAGGGAAGGGTTCATTCCCTAAGGGTGTGCTGCAGATGAGAACTCACAGGGAGAGTCCTGGTGTGAGTCCAGGATTAAAACCTCCACACTCCAACCAATAACAAGCATCAAATAATAATAAAAAACCAGCAGCAGGAGGATTGCGTGATGTATGAAGAGCCAGAGGGGGGGCTCAGGCGGTCTTGCCCCCAATCCCCACCCTATAGTAGAAAAGCCAGAGGATTGGGTGAGAGCATGGTTAGGACGGGACGAGCAGCCTCTCAGTGCTGCAGCCAGTATGGCAGTGTGTCCAGGAGGTCGTCTGGATTTCCATTAAAAGGGGTCTGCTGGGAGTCCAGAGCCCCAATCAATAGAAAGCATGGATCTGGGATAGTGCCCCCCCCCCCCCCCCCCTCTGCCTGGATGTGTGAGTCTGGTGTGGCCTGATGCTGTTGTACCACATAACCTTTGTGACCATGAACTAAACCGTCTGCGCGCTGTGAATGGACCGCAGCAGGTCTGCTTTTCATTCACTGTCTATAGCTGTGGGCTACAATTGTCATTTGTACACTTGTGTTTCTCAGTGCATTTGTGTGTGTGTGTGTGTAAGCTGCAGGATACATGTGAAACCCAGAGTGCTGAGGTCATGTTACTTGCACATAAAAAAACCCTCAATGATCTTGACCATCTGGTCGTCACACCAGTGCTGTTTCTCTTTTCCCCCTGTTGAAAGGCTAACTGGCATCTTTGGGGACACGCTGTGGTTTACTGTGCCGCAGAGACACACACCATCCTCTTTGTCCAGGAGCCCGTGCAAATATCCCTTTCACCTATATGGACAGTATCTGTCTCTCACGAGGACAGGCTTAATAGGCTGTAAAGACACGTTTAAGAATCCCTAAAGGACATCCCTTTGACTTCCATGGCCAGATGTCCTTTTCAATACTTTTGTGGTGCCCCGCTGTCTCTTGAATGAGGCTTCTGCGAGCACAAAGGGACATGTTGGCTAAGCACCACGTGCTGATGCCATAGTGAGTAGGCTCGCAGGGATGATGTAAGACCACATGCAAATGATACCACATCTTGTGCTTAAAAGCTGACGAGAGCCCTGAAGTTGATCAGCTGACCAGATAACACTAAATCCAGAGGCCACTTTGTGTGTGGGGTTTTCCCTCCTCTACTGTTGTTCTTCTTTTATTTGGTTGCTTATTTATGTTTGCTTTTATTGGTTGTAAGCTAGGGCAGCAGTAACAGACGTTCTTACAGACAGACTGCACATAATCATGATACAATAAAACAAAATACAAAACAAACAAACAAAGGTTAAATAAAAGAGATGAAAAATCAGATTTAGAGAGGAAGTACAACTGAAATGAAAATAACCCCTCACACGTAGAGCGTTTCTTTCTCAGGTTTCTCTTCCTGCAGGTTGACCCTCATGCAGGAACCCTGATGAAGAGGCCTTTTCATCACCAACCCTGTTCCATCTTTGCGGTACGTCAGCAAGAATCTCTACGCTAAGCTCTACTTTCAAAATCAAAATAGTGATGTTCAAAGTGTATGTTAATCTTACAGAAGTTAAACTCCGATAGGGTATACTTTTTCATTTTTACAATGCTTTACGATTTGCTCAGTGAGCAGTGTGACCCATGAGTACACTTACTCCTGTTTGTCTGTGTGAGTGAGACAGCTCAATGGGCTGCCTTATCTCCATCTTTGGCCGTATGTTAGGGCTACAAATATGTTTTCATTGTTGATTAATCCATTAGTCTTTTTCATAAGACAGTTCAACATTTGATCCTTTGAAATTGTGAAAAATGCTCATTTCCAGAGCCCAACGTTATATGGAAATTGCTTGTTTTTTCCCGATAAATGGTCCCTGGGATTTTATATTTTTAATGATATGATAAAGAAACAAATGGTATAGCTTCAGACAAGAGAAGCTAGTACCAAATTTACATAACGTTAAATTAAAATTATGAAAATCACTGTTGATACAATTTTGTGATTGTTATTTATTGTTTCTTTGGTTTAACAAGCATTTCTGTAGCATTCGTCACCTGCAGTGAAATACTGACATGCATATGAAGCACACACACACACACACACACACACACACACACACACACACACACACACACACACACACACACACACACACACACACACACACACACACACACACACACACACACACACACACACACATACACACAAACATTTACCTCACCCTCTAACAACAAACACACACTCTCTGTCTCTCTCTCACACACACACACACACACACACACACACACACACACACACACACACACACACACACACACACACACACACACACCCACCACACACACACACACACACACACACACACTGGGGTGTTGTGATTGGAAAGGCTGGTGTCAGTTGGGAATATGAGTCAGGTAGTATGACTTCATTGCTTTTTACAGGGTATTAGGTCATCTCTCTCACTGTCTCTCCCCCTCCTCCTCCCCTCTCCATCTCTGTAATCACATTGATGCTGTACAGCCAGTGACACGCCTAGTGATGAGTAAGGCTCACCTCACCTCCTGCTTCCAGTATGGTGGTGATCTCACACACGTCACTGACAGCTTTGAACTCAAGAGTCGTGCTATGTTGTGGCTTGAATCTTTACATTCATTTGTGTTATTTGCAGACAATGTGCCCGTTGATTTGGACATTGATTTTACTTTACACAATGAAATATTGCATTTTTGTATTCTACTTGGTCAGTATCACACTTTTAAATTACTGTCTTGGTCACATTTGAATTATGTAAATGCTGTCACTGAATTCAGATGGCTTGCTGGAAATAAATGCCCCCCACACCTGATTGCATACGAAGCCGCTTTAATTCACTTTTAAATTCAGTTGTGTTTATATCAGATAACATACCAAGTAGAAAAGCTTTATCTAGATCATATATCCCACATGTATTACTTCATACATTTTTAAGACGATGCCGATTTGTACCAAAGCATCAACACATTATTTGTATTGTAAGGTGGATCATGCAATAATTTCAGGTTACAGATGGCAAACTGATAGTGTCCTGAGGTGCAGTTTTAGTACCAAAGTCAAGACCATCGCAGCACATTCTCTTGGCTTGTTTTCTCGGAGATCTTCATACCTCCAAGTGACGTACAGTCCTGCTCCATCATTTATGAACATTATGAATGTAAACAAGCCATTTACAGCTCAGTAACAAGGGCCATGTAAAATTCATGTTCAGCTCTTACATAATGATAAGCACATCAGAAAAGAGCTCTGTGAATGATCTCCAGGAGCATACTTCAGTTTTTTTTTATTTGTTTGTGTTTACAATGAGTTTAGGATCATAGGGAATTAAACTGACTGCCCTATTCAACTTGGCCATCTGTACAGCTCGATAGTGGCAGCCATGCTGGTATAGCTGCCTTGAGGAATAGTTGTATGGTGCTTTCCTGGAAGGCCAGTTTAATTAGATAATCAATTTAAGGGAAACCCAGCTCAGGTCACTATATCAATCATTGCCAAAGTAGTGACCATGTGGATTGATAACAGGTATCTGAATTGTGATGTAAAATTTCATGAGTTTTCTGTATAATTCAGATACTCCAAGGTCCATGTACATACTCCAAAAGAAATGTACTCATTATGCAGAAGGGCCCATTTCAGAGTTAAATAAATATATATTCGCCTATACTACTAGATTTTAATTAGCGATGCATTAATGTGTTCATTACTTTTGAATTAATTAATACATTGCTGTGTTGCTCATCCTATAGTTAACGAGTAACAAAAGCTGTTACAGAAATGTAGTGGAGTAAAAATGACAGTATTTACATTGGGAATGTAGTGTAGTAAAGTATGACAATGCATAAAAAGGTAATACCAAAGTTAAAGAAAAAAACATTCATATAGCTATATGTTTTTGTGAGTTTATTTTCATTTTCTTTCATATTTTTTATTTATTTATTCAATTTTTCGTGCTCTGATAAACCTGTCCAGTTGAGCGTGAGTAATGGCCGCCAGGTGGCGCCGGCAGGCTGCATTGTAATTAGCTGAAGATTGGCAGTCTAATCAGGTGTGTTGATTTGCAGGTGGTTGCTGACTGCTGGCTGCCTGCTCGGCTCACAGGAGTTCAGCCTGACCGATTTGTTCAAAGAAAAACCAGCCCAGAGGATGATATCATGATTAACTCGGCTGTCGACATTTTGAAAGGTCAATATAAACGTCGGAAAAGACGGGACGTGTTTTAAACAACCGCAGAAAAGCGTTTCCAAAAAGAGACGGTAAGAGTCTTGAGTTAATATATGTCGCAGTGTAAATATCTCCAGAAGTAGTTTATATGTTGTGTTTGGGGGCATTGGTTTGGAAAGGAGTCGGGCAGACAGGGTGATGAACTAACTCGTGAACTCAATGACCGATTTGGAGGCAAAGGTTTCCATTCAGTGTGTCAGCCAGTGGAGGGCGCTTAGTATCCTCTGTGTGTGTGAATGAGTGCATATGTCAATCAGACAGCAGCATGGCCGACAGGGGGCGAAAGAGAGGCAGAGCCTGAGAGAAAGCGCTGCAGCATTATTCATGAGCAGAACACCACAGGGACAGACAACCACAAGGTGGAAGAAGTATTCATATGCATTTAAGTAAAATTACACAGAGGTGGGAGGAGTACTCATATCTTGTGCGTCAGTAAAAGTACAGAGTGTAAGAATACACTGTTACAAGTAAAAACCCTGCATTGCAAATGTTACTCAAGTAAAAATACAAAAGTATTAGCATCAAACTATACTTTGAAGTACCAAAAGTAAAATGACTCATTATGCTTATTTGCCCATTTCAGAAAATTTGAAATGATATGTTTTGATTTTAATTATTGATGCATTAATACTGCATACAGACAATACATGGATTACACAGTTCACCTCTGAATTGTAGGGGTTGGAAAAGCAATTGAAATACTTAATTAAAGTGTAATGTAGTAAATGTCCTTACTTACTTTACACCACTGCTTATAAAACACTGATAATACTTTGCGTGAGTTAAAATCCTATATGTAACCCTCTGTTGAACTTTGCATGACCCTTATAGCAGAACACCTCCATATAAAGTAAGTAATTATTTTCAGCAAAATGTACATAACATTTAAAAAGTTGTTGGACTCATTGTGCAGTAGCTATAATGTTCCTTGTCAGTGTTTTAACTGTTACATATTATGTTTTTGGATTGGTATTCTGAATAATTGTGTATGTTACATTTAACGGCCGCAGGTGTCTAGTGTTGTTTAATTAAACTACTTTATGCTGTTTGGTAGTTTACCCGACAACAATGAATCATTGTCTATATTCCTGTAAGATCAATTTTGCTGCAGAATAAGCTATCTAGCAGTTTATGAAGATTAGATTTGCACAACCCTAAACTTGCATAATTCAAAAGTAATATTAAACAAATCAATCACATTATTAGTAGAATCTACTTCAAATTTAACTTTTGAAGAACCTTTGACTTGACTAATGCACACAAGGAGAACAAATTATGAAGTACAACCATATTTAATATATAGATCTTATTTTATACAGTTTGGTGGTTGAATAATTTATAAGCTTGAAAAAATAGTTTTTTAAATCTTCCTCTGAAAGTAAATCTAGCTATCGAATAAATACAGCAGTAGAAAAAGTACAGTATTTCATCTCACAAATGCAGTAAGGTAGCAGTACAGTAACATGTAATACAAATGTTTAAGTGAAGAAAAACTATATCATTGTTGTAATATTTAAAATAAGAAACACTTCTGTATGTTTATTTTGACCGAATCACTAATAGATATTTGGAAAAACATATTTGATAAAACAAAAGATGTTGATCCACTGCAACATCACACACTCTAAAGCCAAAGTAGGTGAGGATTGTTCCATACAGTTTCCTCAATTTCCTCCAGGGACAGTCACTTCCTCGTTTTGCTGATTGAACTAAACAGACACGTTTTGGATGATTTACATCTGTTTATAGACGCACCCAAGAAAGAAGGTCCCTCATTAAGATAACACAGTTGGTTCACAGCAATATTTTGTCCTCATCATCATGAACAATATGAGGAACTATACAAAATAATTTACATAAGACTAAATTATGAGTGATGATGTTGAGAATAATTTGCATTATAGGCAAAACAAAGACATAAAGCAACGTCTTTTTAATCATATAGTGCATGGTGTATGTGTGAAAATGCACAGAATATGAAGCTAATATTTAACTTTACTTTTAAAAGCAAACTTGATTTTGAAATCCAACCAACAGACTCTTGTGCACTTGACATTGATATGTAAACTGTCTCTTTTAATCAATGATTAATACGAAGGTCTTTTGAACAGCAGAGATAACAAAGTGAGAGACTGCCTTACGATCCTAGCTGCTGCTGACATACAAAGCACACTGAAGGACAGTCAGTGTGTTTCTATGTAACCAACTGTGGTCGATTGTCAAATGATAGATGAATGCTTCTGTGAACTGTTAATGGTACAAATGAGTAATCTGTCTTTAGCTGCGTTATCTGAAAACTTATCAAGATCTGAGATATCCTGTATATCGGTTCAAGAAAGGCCGCGAGAAAAGGAAATGAGGGAGGAAAGTGAAGCTGTTCCTCAGGTTTTAAACTGGAATGGGTGGACTGTTTATAGTAGCCTATTGCTATCCTATTGTTTCCTCCTGCCCCAAAATATTCTCATGCTGAAATCCTTCCTTGTCGTTGCACATTTTGTCCCAGGAGAGCAGCCAGTCAGTGGCTCATAATGGAGAAATAAAGCCTTTACATTGCACAATGGGCGCGCCTTGTTTTTTGCTGCCCTTTTGGAATGCTGCGAGGGCAGAGAGAAAAAGAAGAGTGAAACAAGTCAGGAGGGAGCTGCCTGCTAACACATTGTTCAGTACTCGTCTCGTGTATGTAGTTGCATCACAGTCTTTCATGCCTGCTCCTGTCTTCCCACTTGATGAGCGACTGGATTTGGGATTCATCCAAGTCTGGAGGCTAAAGACCTGAATGCATAGTTAATAGATCATAAAAAGAAGTGCTTTGTTTTTTAAAATTTGCCTCATCTTCTCCTTTTTTAAAGGAGCATTCAAATATAATTTCAACTTGTTTTTTGTATCTATTTCAAACCCCCTTTTGGTTGTCATGTCCTGTTTCAACCGATGAATGTAGGACAGTTGTATTAGTAGAGATCCAACTGTTAGAAATGCATAGCTGTAGATTATGTAAAATGTACAGCTGAATTGAAAAGCTGTTGAACAGAAAAAAAACCTAGATAATTTTATGCTTTTTTCCCCGTTTTATTGCAAGCTGAATATGTATGGGTTGGGGACGTCTTGTTGGGTTCTGAGGAATTGTGTTCAAACAAAGATTTTTAAAAGATAAAATTATGGGCCCCCATCAAAATCGTATAATATTGCCTTCAGGGATTTGTGTGTTTTTCCCCTTGTAGCTTAAGAGTGATCCATTAAAATTGCACACTTACAAGTGGTAAGGCCAAGAGTCCTTGTCTTCAAATTCTAATAAACATGAATTCATTATTGCAGTCTTGTTCAATCATCTGGGAAACATATCAATTACTGCCCCTTTGTGCTGCAGAGATCTAGCTTGCATTGCTAAGCATTTCTGTTTCATCATGTTGAATACATTTGTGATGTGACGCAGATTTGATTATTATTGCTTCACACTGATGGCACAAGAAGAGCTCAGAAAGTTTGCACAGTTGTAGAAAAACTTGTTCAAGAGAGTTGCTTAAACTGCCAGCCGGGGCATTCTTGTCTTTGTGTGACTTCCATGGAAACACAAAAACTTAAACTGGAAGGAAAAAGAAAGAGGGAGAGTTAGAGAGGAAGAGAGGCGGTGCTGAACAAGTGAGCTGTTTGTGTAGGGATGTGTGAGTCAGAGAGGCCGCTTCAGAGGCTGACGGCTCCTTTCCACTGGAAGGCCACACTGCCGCCAGGATACTCCCTTAGCCACTGGACCTGCCCCATGCCCAAAACAGAGACGCTGTCTTGCCCCTTGTTTAAACACACACACACACACACACACACACACACACACACACACACACACACACACACACACACACACACACACACACACACACACACACACGTAACACACAAATAGACTAACCTCCATTTCCATGGTGAGAAGATTCATACACACACAGGACACGTCTTTTCCCCCTACATCAGAACTTGATTGGACCTGTGACTCCATTAACTCCACCCCGAGGAAATAAGTATAAGACCAGAATCAACTTGGTTTGAGTGTCAGACCTTTAGACCTTCAAGATGACTTTTGGGGATTATTCTGTCACTCCCTGGGAATATAACACAAAACGTCTGGGGACTTTTTCCTCCCTGGATTCAGTGGACGAGATTGCTGAAAGATTATTTTTCTGCCATGGATAAAAATAAACACAACGCCGCTATAAGGTGAACAATGATTTCCATGTAGTTTGTACTTGTTTTATTACTTTGAGATGTGGGTTTTTGGGTCCCACATCACCTCTGCTGCTGACTGTATTCTTTTTTCTGATGAAAGTGAAACTGAATTCCTTCCACCATGTATTTGCTTTTGAGTTGGCTATCAAAGCTGTTTTTAAGCCAAATTGTGCAAAGAATGTGTTTATCATAGCAGCAGGGTGGAGCAGGGTGAAATCCACACATTCACACACTTTTACCCACCTGGGAGCTGTTCGGTATCATCACTGTCGCTGCGATTTATTGACAGACCACTTGCAGCAGTCGCTGAGGTCAGTGTGTCTGCGAGGGCTCTGTCTGAGTGAAATGAGAAAGGGAAAGATAGCGCCAGTGCAGGGAGAGATAAAGCTCAGCAGCTGCTTTGTGTGTGCACACCATAAGCACACACACTCTGTGTCGTCTAACTCCTCCTTGCTCTCTTGTGCTCCCTCCCTCTCCGGCAGTAGGTACATTTGCAGTGAGCGACAGCTAGGAGAACAGTTCAGGGCACGAGCCAAAGGCGCACACACCAACTAACAGAGAGCAGGACTGCATTTTTCTACGGATCCTCTTCTCTACGCACCTCTCGGGTATGGCACACACACTCACAACAGCTCACACACACTCAAACCAGCAGATACACTTCTAGAAAGATCCTGCTCTTTCACTTTTAGTCCCTTCAGTAGGCTGAAGTCTAGAGGTTTCCACACAGCCGAGGTAAGGTTAAGAAGGTTTAATCAGATATGTTTCCCTGTGAGATTATTTGTGTTTGCTTCAAAGTTAAATAGTGTAGGTGTGTGTATATAATAATATAGTTCAAAGTTAATTAGGAATAGCTTTGTAACTTTAAAAAGTTGTAGCTCATTTTACTGCTGTCAGAGAAGAGTGGAACATCAGACAGCACCTGTTAACACTTGCTGCATTTTGGGAGCGTGAGTGGATGCTTCATTTATTCAGATTTAGTCCAGAGAGCACTTATGAGTGTATGGGCTGGCGCCTGTGGGCGTGTGCACACATCATGCATGTGTGCGCCATTCCACCCACATGGCTGTGAATGTCCTGGTGCGCACTTTGGGTAATGGCCAGTGTATAGATGGATGGCAAAGCCCACCCACTGCTAAACCAATTTGAAGTAGGTTTTCCCGCCGTTAAGTGAAAAAGTGCTTTTGGTTGTGAGTGGATAGCTGCTGAGAAATAAGATGGAGTTTGAAAGTCACACCTGTTGAGTCTACAGTAGTAGTAGATACTTACAATACTAAAACATGTATTAATATTGTTGAAGTCCTTATCCCTAATTGCTCTGCTCTGCAGGGCTTTTCAGATTTGTATGAATGTATTGCTTTTCTCATTCAGTGATTCAGAGCTTGAAGTGTTCTTACAGTTGCCATTTTGGAAGCATAGTTTTTTGAAGGTTTGATTTGAAAGGATCATTTTCTATTTTGCCCATTCTTTTTCAAAATACCCCAACATGTTTTAGTTAATTCATCTGTAAGTGAAATCTGAAGCAGATGTAAGTCCTTATCTGGGCATATTGTAGCATTTGTTGATGGTATGAGTCAACACTTTGTAATTTCGATGGGTGCTGGTAGTAGTGGGTGTTTATATCACTGGATAATGCTGGGAAAGTAATAAAAAGCTTCTTTTTGTGTGCGATTGCCTCCATTTTACCCCAAAGTCTGTGGAGAGCAGAGAAGGAGGGGCATGTTTTAATTAATTAAGCATTCCTGGGTACGGTAATTACGAAAGAGTTTTATTTGCCTTGTGAGTGAGCCGAGGGTACGGGTCGATGTTCGTAGGAAATGTATGTTTACTCAGGAGTGAAGTGCACAAAGTGGCGTAACTGCTCCTACAACAATTTAATGGAACTGGAGGAGAACTTGAGGCATATGTTATGACAGTGTGTCACACTTTGCAGTGGACACAACAGTGTGAGTAACGGACGCTATCAGGAGCACTCAACAGGAAAACCGTTGCTCCTGCTTCTGCGAGATAAGGGGGGTTTTTGCATCCAAATAATCTGAAGTGTTAAAAAACGAGAACCAAGGAAAACAAATTGCATCTGTGTGAACAAGCCCTGCCTTTGCAAATACTTTTAGCCCACCACACTTCAAGTACAGAGGAGGGTTCGTATGACGTTTTATAGATGTGGAAAAATGATGCTGGAATACATAATCATGCTGATCTGTGAGTAGAGCCAGGGAAGGAGGCTGCCCTGACGGGATCAGGGCTACGCAACTGGAACATTTCTTCACTTTCAACTCCTTTTTAAAGTTTGAAGTGTGATTCAACACAGGATTTTTGTGCAATGCATTCCTAGTGAAGGTACAGTAGCTCAGATGGTTTTCATTAACTCCGCCTCCTTCCCCTTCGTCCCCCACAGCCAGTGACTCACACCTCTGCACCTCTTGCTGAGCCATTATCACCATGGAAACCCCAAGCCAGAAACGCACCAGCCGAGGTGCCTCCTCCCCGACCCGCATCACCAGGCTGCAGGAGAAGGAGGACATGATCAACCTCAATGACCGGCTGGCCGTCTACATCGACAAGGTGCGCTCGCTGGAGTCGGAGAACGCCGGTCTGCGACTGCGCATCAATGATTCAGAAAGCTGTGTTACCCGGGAAATGTCGGGCATTAAGGCGGCCTACGAGGCGGAGCTGGCCGACGCCCGCAAAACCCTGGACCAGGTGGCCAAGGAGCGAGCACGCATGCAGCTGGAGCTGAGCAAGATCAGGGAGGAGTACAAGGACCTCAAAGCCAGGTAGGAGGAGCATCTGGGGGTGGGGTTTAAAAGGGAGTGGCTTTGTTACAATAGTGATGTCACAAAGGGGTTGTGTACAAGATCATATATTATAGGCCCACATAACATTTTGCTTTATAAAAAATGCAATCGATTAATTCCTTTTTTTGCAATGCATTGGGATAAAACATTAATAACAAAACCTTCATTCAGTTGCACTTCAACGTCAGCAGAACCATAACAAATTGCAGTATTAAAATGACATTTAGTTGCTGTTGTCTGGTTACTCTGTGTGGGATTTCCCTGCCTCTTTGGAAACTGATCTCACAGTAACTTGATCTTGTTCCTGTCTCACTGGTGAATGAGAAGAATATGCTTTTCACATAATGGGCAAGTACGTTTACTTTGTAGCACAGTACAAAATGAAGGATAAGATAAAGCTGCAATAGCACAATGATAATGACGGTATCAATGTTATTACAGTATGGCATACTGTACACATTCTTCTTGCGTTTGAGTTTCTTTTTTTTAGAATGAGCATTATTCTAAATGTTCCAGAGCCATCAACATTTCAGCATAGAGTTTTCTTAAGTGTTTCCAAAACCTTTCATCGTATTGCTTACTTCAGTCAGAGTGATTGAACTTGTGGATCTGAATGTTGTAATTTTACATTTTTGTGCCGTTGCGCCTCCAGCTCAAACCTGTTGTTACAACTGAGGTGGTGCAGCACACACATTTTTGAGCAGAAATGCAGTGAAGAGTGCGCAGCCAAACATAACATTAGCATCGTAGAATACATTCCAGGTCGATTACTTGGTCTGACTTGTCAGTTATGTTGCATTTAGGGCCGATGGATGTTGAAAATGACACACCTCCAGGCCAACGGGCTACACCTTTAACACATAACCTGTGAAGGTACAATAACTACCCTGATGACAGAATGTCTTTCATTACAGTGTGTGACACAACTGGGCTGCAACAAACTATAAAGTATGTGATGACATTTCACAATATCAGCACTATGGACAGGAGCTTAGAATAAACATCTGTGTTTGAATGAACTTATATTGTTTGCATGCTGCCAGGTGTTCACAGATTGCAGTGGATCCAGAAACTTGTGGACTAGTGACATATTTGAAAATAGAAACTTGGAAGGCAGACTCTGCCAAAACTATAAGTGAAAAATATTTTTTGCAGCCCCCCCCCTTGACTTTGATCTGCTCCAAAATGATTGTTTGTGTTCTTCCTTGGCCCATGCCACATCCTTTCCACCAAGACAATTGAGTTTTTCTCGTACTCCTACTGACCAACAGACATGGAAACTGAAGCCTCCCTGGCAGTGGTAATAATAATTATTTCACAACAATTTTAGTGGCACAGAAGTCAAGTCAGTTAAGGTAAGCACAATGCTTTGAGATAATATCTAACCAAGAAAATGTCACATGCAAGTCACATAAAAGTGACCTGGCACTTGTGTGGCAGGTAACAAATAATAACTGCCGGTGTTGCAGCATTAAGAGCATGCGATTAATATTCCTACTTTCACTTCTTTTGTACCTTGCCTCTGGCCCGGTATGCTGTCAGTGTTTTCCTCTGCTTTGATTGAGCTTGGGTTAATGTGTGCTGTAGACCTCAGCCAGTAGAGGCGGTTAAAGAATGTGTCATGGTCTTGGCAAAGTGCACCTTGGGTAAGAGGAGTCTGAGAAAACTAAAAGCTATTACCACTCCTACAGTATATTTGACATCTGACTACATGTGCTCCTTTACAGCTTTTGTAGCACAGAGATTCCTTGCCTTTATTCCTCATATTTTCAGTGTTGTAACAGTGAATGCACAGAGCAGGGAGGGATTCGCCCAATTAGTGCCATTGTGTTCTCCTCACTGAGGTGACATTATTATTGAATGTGACCTGTTAAGCATGTCCTTGTTCATGTACACACAACTCAATGGGTGTGGCTCAGCACTAGATGTGGAATGAGGAATACAAATGTAAAAGGTCAGCAGGAAATTTGATGATGCTCGTTTCTGCCATGGGCCTGTCCCAAGTTCATCAATCTGTGGTCTGTACATTTGCACAAAGTGTGTGTGTGTGTGTGTCCTGAGTTTTGAGAGAGCAGTTTTATTATATTTTCTATTCACTTCCATAAAATCCCAAATGTCAATGTAATTCTCAACCAACTTGAAAAAAGAGAAGCACAGACAACTTCTGCTGCATTATTGTTTCTAAAAAAAGAAAAATTCTTCTGACGCATGTTTGGTGGAAAAGGGATCACTCAACCCAGCCTGTTCCGGCTTTATCTGTTGTACAGTTTGTTTAGTGTTTGGTTGCCATAGAGCTCTGAAAGTCTCTGCTCGGCTGTGTGATCATGTGGTGACTCAGAGGTTTTTTTCATGGGCTCTGGAATGGGCTGACTGTGGACTCACTGTAACAAGAAGTGAGGTTTATAAATACCCACTGTGTGACGGGCTGCTTTTACCGGCCGCTGAGCTGAGCTTCAGCAGAATGCAGCACAACAAACACTCACAATATGTTGACTTTTCGTTGGTGTCCTTGGTTATTGCTCTCATGTTTGACAGAAAATCAGCAACAGGTGTGCAGCTCAGTTGACTGGACACAACTGTTTAGCCCAAAGGCATGACTCCAGGTCCCTTCACATACTTCCTTGTATGCGGAACTACTACCGGGAACACATGCTGTCCCCCCCAGCAAAATACACATGACTTGGCAAAAGCAGGTGAGGGTGGAATATGTTGCAGTAAAATGAAGTCTAGAGTTAAAACACTTTACTGAGCTCAACAACATGAGCCCTGAGCCACAGCACGAGTTACAGAACTATTTTCACAGGTTTTTCTAAGACCTTCAACTCCTCTTTCCCTTTACTACTTACATATTGCTTCTGGCTGGTGTCTTGTACACAGACCAACCTCCAGCTGTGCTGCTGGCTGTGAAACAGGAGCCTGGAGGGTAAATTGTCTGCTCAGTGTCACTGGCGGTACTCGTTCTCTATTACAGCTCCACCCAGGCAAATGACCACAGCGTTAACAGGATACACATGGAGATTTCAGTTATTGTTTACAAAATATGTATGCCTATATGTGAACAAAATAGCTGCTTCACTGCTTCCAGCTTCTTAAATACACACATTTACTGATTCTTTTAGTGCTTTTTGATATTAAACTAAAATATTTTTTGTGAAGCCATTTGAATAAGTCAACAACATGTTAATATCTGTGGTACACGTTTGTCTGTGTTCCTGCTACACGCTGTCTCAATTCAAAAGTGTGCGCCTGTTTTCTTAGTAAGTTACTAAACCTTGAACTGCTCCTTTGGGTCAAAGTCTGTCTGATAAGTGTAATATAAAGTTCTGGAGCATGGAGTTGCTACACATGAGACATGGGAGAGCTGGAACTTGTGACACAGTGCTTGCCTAACCAATTCTGAAGATTTCTAACCCAGTCCCATGTATTTAGCTGGTTCTGAGCGAAATAATCAACATTCTGCATAACAAGATAAAACAGCCAAAGCACTATAACACATCTTTCAGCTGACAGCAACAGGCAGGAATATGGAGACAAAAAACGGAGAGCACTGCACCCTAAGGTCGCAGGCCTGTGCTCAGCGAGGGAAGTAAAAACTGATAAGCTAGGTCAAAGTTATGGACCTGGGGTAATTCTTTCCTCAACAATAAGGATCCTACTCCACTGTAGGGATTGAAAGTAAACCGCCATACCCTTTTCTGCATCAGATCTACTTTGAATACTTAAGGGAAGGGATTTACCTTTCGTCTGCCCAACCTGTCTGCACAGTGTGGTTCGGGGTGCGGCTGCAGGAAAATGCAGCTCTCAGACATTTGGTTGCAGCGCGTCATTTGAAACAATGGTGTTTTTTTATGTAAACTGTTTGAATAGGTGCTGTGGTAGACACAATGTGGTGTAACGTGTCCAGGAGCAGCTAAAACACAGAAAGCTACACTGTACTGTTGTTGTTCAGTATTCAGAGAGACTATCGGAGGACACAGCAGGAAGTGCTCTTATCTCACTGCACATTCCCATTTCCTTTCTTTGGAATATTTTTCTTTCCATAGAATAAGACCTATATATTGTTGCAGTATAGATAGCTCATCATCACGCACACTTTAATTGTTTATTATCTCATAAACTACATTTCCTCATAATAGACCATTCAGATGTAAAGCTGAATTTTCAGGTGTTACAATATCTTGGGATTTACACTGACATTTGCACTGACATTTGCACTGACATTATAAAAAAACACACTCACACTCTAAGCAACGCATACAATGAAATAGACAAAAGCCTGAAATATTTAGCCAACCATGTGAGAGAAAAGTGGAACTAAAATGAAGGAAGTGGTGGCAGAGGCGTCATTAGAAGTGGTCTTGTATAAAGGTAAGGTTTTTGTGTTCAACTTTAAATGCGTTGCTGAGGTGACACATCCGTACTCTTATAGGGCCAGTTGTAGATAACAGCAGGACTCATTCAAGATTGTTGAGATAACATTTTTGCCTTCAAAGTCTTTTCCTAAAATGGACAAGAACAAGCCTGCACTGCACTTCTGACCGTGCTGTCGAGGCTTTCAAATGCCTCGTCTGTTTCGTTCAAGAGTCTGGTGGCAACAGATTCCACATTAATTCTGTCTTTTATTTCTTGTTCAATTGGGACAGAACATCTGACGGCATTTGAGACTGTCAAAGTACTTGAGCATCTCAGGCTCTGCATTACAAAAGTGTTATACTTCAACAAGAACGATTCGTATCACTATTTCTTTACTGCAAGATGACATCTTCAAATTGCCTTGTATTGTCTAACCAACAGTCCAAAACCTTAAGAGATATAACTACTAAAAAACAGCATGTTTTTACCATTTTAGAAGCTGTAACCAGAGAGATTATTTGCCCCCCCTTCCCAGAAAAGAAAGACTCGAAAGGTAAAATATTTACAGATTCTTTTTTTGCTGAAAGCTCTTAAATAATGAGTACGTTGTTATAGCTTTGGTCGCAATTATGGCACTTTCAACTGTATACACCTTCCTTAAACCTCTAAAAGACTAATAATGCAGACTTGGGGTGACTGTAACATGCTTTTAATAGGTAAGAGTGAGTCAAATAAAAAACATACTTCCTGATATTTCATTCTTAAATGTCAAACACCCACATTCACACTCAATTAATTGAATTGACTCCATCACCATAAAACAATGCCAGCAGCCATTACAAAACATATCCTCTTGTCTTTAATAGTTACTGCACCAATAGACCTTTTTTATAAAGGCAGGCATTTTCACTTGTCATTACAGAAACGCTTAGGTGGAACTAATTCAATGAACAATGGATTAACCCCCCCAAAAAATGTCCCAGTAAGTCATGGCAGTGAGACAACATGCACAATACCCGGAGCCTGCAACTGCTTTCATTAAAGTTATTAATCACTCCAGAATGACATCAAAATGTCTGCTGGGAAAATCGTCTATCTTTCTCTAATCAGTCTTATTGTAGATTGCACCCTCTCAGGTTTAAATGTGGAACTAAATAAAACTCGAAAGCTCAGCGTCATGAGTCCCGCTCCCCAAGGCCAGAGACAGGCTGCGAACCACCGTCAGCCACCAGCGGAAGATTTCATCGTGCTGCTGAACGTCTTCCCTCATGCCGTTTGATCTCACGTCTCCTCTGTTGTTGAAGCTGCCTCGAGGGGGAAACCCTGTGTTCCCGTACGATGATCTCAGCTTGTATTATGTGACAGCAGACAATTGTGTGTCACATCAAGTCCTGCCATGGCAGATAAGAACGCAGTGAAGAGCCCGTAATTCTGGGTGTTTTCCAGC
This sequence comes from Eleginops maclovinus, assembly GCF_036324505.1. Lineage (NCBI taxonomy): Eukaryota > Metazoa > Chordata > Actinopteri > Perciformes > Eleginopidae > Eleginops > Eleginops maclovinus. Next base: position 7,676,868 of record NC_086351.1, on the reverse strand, counting down.
AGGGATGTAAATGGGAACAATCTTAGCATCACAATATTAGAAACACTAACCTGTAAAAAGTATCTGTTTAAAATTACATTAATAATCATTTTTAGTGCTTTAAATATCAGAGTGATACAGAATTGAGACCCAACATTAATCAAAGAGATGCAAGAATATTTCTTTAATGAATTTGTACATAAAACAGAAGGGATTTAATGAATCTAAAGGAGAAATGCACGTTTTTTTTGTCCACAATGTGATAAATAAGTGATAAGATTAATGTAAATATGAACAGTTTGGGGCTGTAATGGATGAATTGTGGGATTACTTTGATTAAATGTTTTGCACCTGGCCAAAGTAATTGCAGTTTTGATATTGTCATAATTATGACAATCTTTAAAATACGCTTAACTTTTCAAATTAAACTTAGACGAGGCAATCCATTTACTTTATATTTTAAGATATAAACCTTTTTTATTTCACCACAGATCAGATATAAATATATATTACCACATTGTTTGCCTCTGCTCTGTCTTACATTTGAATGTTTTAATCAGGCTCTAATTTTGCCCTTTTATGACAGCAAGCTGTATATGTTTGCAAGTCACTGAGGATTCTCACAGTAATCTGGAAAATGTTAATTCACCACGATCTTATTGTGAGTGTTTTTTTTTCCCGATCCCCAATAACATCCCGTATTGTTACTGGTTATGCAGGTGTGGCTCTCTGGTTTGTTGACTGTTGGTTTTCTTGGCCCCTAACAGAATACTTTGTAATGACAAGCAGCTGTGGCATGCCTGTAAACGAGCTGAATGGCTGCTGTATGGAGCCGTCTCTGTTGGGTTTATTGGTGTGCGAGTAATGAAAGCCGGTCTTGGACCTCAGCGGACCAGAACTTGGTACCAAGCAGGGTTTTTGGTAGGCTGCTGTGAGTGTGTGTGTGTGTGTGTGTGTGGAGTTTATTTAATTATAGTTTCCATAGAGCCTTCAGAGTCAGCAAAGCCCTCGATGACTCACTCGCACATGGACTAACTGGGTAAATCACTTTAAGATGGTGGGACTCCAGACTCTCTTGCTCACTCTCTTTCTCTGGCTCACTCTTTCAGCCCAGACCAGCCGATTGATGGAGGGGGCGAGGTTTGGTGCATTGTAGCCTAACTAATTCACTCTGACAATAATTTAAGTTGAATGATGTTTGGAGCAGTTCTACTATATAATCTAAACAGGGCACTGAGTTTTTGAGGGAGCTCTTTCAACAGTGAATAAATCCGACGCTTTTCAGATGTTCTGCATTTACTCTTGTTTGTTAGGACAGAGGAAATGTGATTAGGGGCCAAGTTTTCACTTCTTGATGTGGCTCCTCATCAGTTACAGTTTGCTTTACTTTGGTGAAATAATTGGACATGCTGATTAATTTAAAATCTATATCACCTTGTGAGCAGTGCACCTCTGTTATTTTTACAGTTGTGTAAACATGTGCACAACTGAAGCTGATTAATTTTTTTTAAAAGCAGTGTGTACACACACACACTCACTCTCTAACACCTCCTGTGGCTCAGCAAGTACTAGGGAAAAAAATGCTTGCTTGTGGCATGATGGGTGGGGTTTGCATAGAGAATAGGACACAGTGGAGAGTTTTAACAATCACAGGAAATTAGACAGTGTCATTTTCAGAGTTTTACAACTCGCCTCCCTTCATTTTCCCGATGCAAACTTGCCTTTTGCATCAGTGAGCTCTCCTGCATTTCCTGTATGCTGCGCCTGTTGCGTGAGAGCACCCGATCGCCAGGCTCTACCCACAACCAGATCTTGGTTATACTCCAAACAACAAATCCTTTTTTTTCTCCCTCATGTGCAAGCAAAAGCGTAAGAATGCTGACCAGAGCTCATCACAGTCCTATAAACCTCCACATGGGTTTTGTTTAGCTCAAAGCTAACATTATCAGCACTCTTTCTACTCATGGAGTTCTCATACTAACTCAGTGCAGCTGGAAACAGTCCCGGCACCTCATTGTTGGGGAGGCTAGAAAATAATCTGTTAATGAGTGATCAGTTATGGTGGTGATACAATGGGGAGATTTCTTGTTAATGCAAATTACAATCGGACTCCAGGATGCAAATGGAGACACACCCGAATCTCAACTATGTGGATTGCTAACTGAGGTACAAGAGATGGTTCATGTTTCATTGTGATCTATTTGGATTTGTTCAAAAGGATTTCATATCTGATCCAGATTTCTTTTTGAGAACTGGTAACACGTAGTGGGCATAGTAACCATTAACACTTCTTATCTTGACTTTTGCTCATTTCAAGACACTAAAACGAAAAGTGAAATAAGTGAAGAGGCTTATTCTTAAGGCCTTGCCTTGTTCCTATCATTGCAGCTTATCTGATTCAGTACCCGTAAAAAAAGACTATAAACTAACACAAAGAACTGGAACGTTGCTGACTTACTCAGATGAATAATCAACTGATCATGAAGGGAGGAACAAGGGCTGTCTCAGGTCACACTTTTCTAAGGTGGGACACCATTCTCTTTCATCAGTTGTTGACTGACGCTGTGTTTGAGGAACTGCATTAACAAATGCAAATTGGCGCAGGCATGAATGACACAAAGAGTACATATGCTTCTTTTCAGTTGACTCAGTTTGTTTTGGAGAAAGCTGAAACCGAACGATGAGTTTGACATGAGAGAACATTGCAATTCCTCTCTCTGTCCCTTCCCTCTGTGGCTTTTCGCGTCAGAAGTCTGCTGCCTGAAATCAGACACGGTCGACATTTGCTCGGCTTTAGGACTGGAAAACACTGGCGACTCTGTTCCCATCTGCCACATGTGGATGTGTACGGGTGGCCCCTGGCAGAGGCTGCATTGTTGTTGGTTTCTTGTGATTTATAACACACACACACACACACACACACACACACACACACACACACACACACACACACACACACACACACACACACACACACACACAATCCCTGATATTGTGTTCCGTATCCCTTAAGAGACACAGGAAACAGTCATGTGCCAGCCTGTAATGTTTATTTTACTGCGATTTCTTTGGGAGGGTGTTGCACAACTCATTTGGAACAGCCCCGAAGAAATTCCTTGCAGGACTGAATGGCTTTCACATGATCGTTTTGCTATCTGTTTGACATCCTGGGTGATTTACCTCATGTCTTTACCTGCTGTATTGCAGATGTACTTTAATTTAGTCAGATTTTATTTAATCTGCAAAGATTATTTATTGTTGAATTAGATAAACCGTGTGGTTATTTGTGATACCAAACATTTACTTTATATTACTGTAAATAAATGTGTACAAAAAAGTCAATGAAATAAAAATGTGTTCTTGAATTATTTTGATTATAGTCATAATCCTGGTTTTCTCATAAAAGAGACGTTGGAATTAGTCACAGAAATACTGATATAAATTCATTTGGGAACTTATTTATTACCACTATGAATAATTGAAAGAAAAGAAATTGCAAAATGATATGAAAATGTAGTTGAAGCCTGTGTCAAAGAATGTGCTTTATTGTAATGGTCACTTAATTCTATTCAACAGTACTCGACTCTACTGCAGCATGTTTCTCCTGGTGCCAGGTCTATTTCTGGGCCCTTGCGTTTGTTTACTGAACACCCATTATTCATCCACCTTCCCCTTAGTCACCTTTTCCCTCAAGTGTTAAAGTCACATAAAGCCACTTTGTGAAGGTTTAAACTAAACGTAGACAGGGTGGAAAAAGGAAAGAGGGCCTATTCTTGGAAAAGGGAACATTTTTCGACAATCTAAAGGGGACTTTGGGAGAACCCCTTCTTCTCTCGAGAGAGTTTGAGCAGTGAGTCATCGGGGAAACCCCACCCACACGTGCCCACACATGCTTGCCAGACAGGGTGTGTGTGTGGGTGTGTGTTTACATAGTAACATACAATATGGATCACGGACACTCACACCGCATGTCTGACAGTTATTTGTATAGCACTAGAGGAAATGAGCGAGGTGCCGAATTGTTTGCAGCTATAGCAACCTCTTATACAGAGGAACTGGTTGAAACACACGCAGGGGAAAAAACTTTGGTGGGTGAAATGAATGAGAAGCCCCCCCCCCTCCTCCTGCTCCACTACGGCTTTAGCAGATGTGCTCATGTACAAAGTGCTGACCCCCTCTACTGCTCCAGGGGGGCCAAGCACAGGCTGCAGCTCCCAGGTGCCGGTGTGTGCATGTTGGTTTCTCTATCCCTTGCAGCTACTTTATTTTCCCCCTGTTACCGTCAAAGAGGGGAACAAGTTGTTTAGCTTTCCTTAAAACCAAACAGAATATAAAAAATCTCACTTATCTCTAGTCACTAACCATAAAACCTATTCTATTTGCCCAATTTTTCTGCCACCACTGTAAGTACATTTTATTTAAATTCTGTCCAAAACAAAGGATGTTTCCAAAAACAACAGGAAAATCTCTTCTTCTCATACCCTTGATAAACCAGGCAGTATGCCATCAGCTCATCGCTATGAAAACTGTTGACAGTGAGGTCTGTGAATTATCCAGGGTAATGTGGACATTGTTTCTGGAAAGAGATGTTAAATTACATTTACAAATGAAAACAATTGCCATTCAGCTCAATTATACCAGGGTAGCAGCAGAAATCTCAGGACTATTATCCCAAAGAGTGGGTAAAAAACATTCCATCTCGATCGGTTAGGAGATGAAGACAGAAATATGTTTTATTCTGAATTTTAAACTAGATCAAATGCAGCCAATAGCCGACAGAATAATAGTCTAAGTGACCCTCAGTAGTAAGAGTGTGTATTTTGTTTGCTTAGCTGGAAAAAAACGGGGGAGGCTTCAGTGCAAAGCTAATATGATGAGGTGTTTCAAATGTATAGGTCTGCTGAGTGGCCTTATATTAAAAAAATCAAAGATTCAAAGGCTTTATTATTAATTACTACAGCTTAGTTTTGGCAATGAAAATATTAAGAGGCAGGCTCTCCAACAGTGCAACAGACAATCTCAAGACAAAATATGTAAAATATTGCCGTAGAAATAATGCTGCTGCAGCGAGGTTGCAGAAGTGAGAAGAATTATATAAATAACAAGATATCAGAACAAGATAATTCAGCACACAGTTCTAACTTGAGAGATTTACCGTAATATAAACCAGGAGTATTACATAAATTATAAACATACAAATGGTGTTAATGTTCAAAATGATACATGAAAAAATGTGATGCTTTTTTCTTTCCTTTTTAATTTATTTTTGTATCTGTTCTTATGTTTCTAATGCTGAGTAACTCCTGTGTTTGGTTTAGGAGTTATAGGTTGTACTTTCCTACAGAAGGGTACAAAAGCACTATCCTGAGGTATTTTGAAAATGGGCACAGAAAAGTAGACACTTTTTAAAATTTATTCCATTGCGTCCACAGCGCGGTTGTATCGGCATACTAGCAGGCCTGGTAACAAGGCCTTGGTTGACACGGTAACGGCATCGCAAAACAAGGGGGGGTTAGTAGGGTTTTTTTTTTCACTCCACCAGGCGGGGTTCGTTTCTCCTTACTGGGCCGGACAAAGATAGCTGTGAGTCATCCATGAGGCTGGGAGCCGAGCCAACGCATTCCTCCTCCTTCTCCTCCTCCTCCTCCTCCTCCTCCTCAGATTTCTCGTCTCTATTATTCCCCCTCTTTCCCTTTCTGTTTTTGTCTGTTTTTTTTCTCGCATTTCCATTTCACACTCCCCCCTCCACCAGCCTCTCCTCTCCCCCATCGCACACTGACTCCATCCAAAAGCTCCCATTTTGTCTTTGTGCCTTAAAATATGTCATTTATTCCATTTGCTCTGTAACAAATTGCATTAACGAGCACTAATATCGAAGCTTAAAAATAATTACATTTTTTGTGAATCTTTGTTTTGTTTTTTTTACTTAATTGTGTAGACTCCTGTGCGTGGGATGAAAGTAGAAAACTAGTCTGCCTTGTTTTACCTGCAACCGATTTCCCTTATCTTGATGAAACAGGCTTCTTTTTTTTGGGCTTTATTTACCTAATTTCCCAAATGTAACCTGCGTTTGTTTGCTCATGTGTTGGCTCGCAGCCATTCTCAGTACCAAATTTGTTAGCCTCATTCTGACTGTGTATTGTTTTGTAAATATCAAGTGTGATTGTTAAAAATGAACTGCAGTGTCTCCCCACATGTGCTCAGAGTACAAGCTGTGAGGCGCTGATGTAAACATAAAATCTGAGTATATTTATGCTGAGGCTCTCTAATTACACCCTTCATACTGAATTATATAAACAAATAGTCCCAAGCAGACGCCTACATGAAGAACTCACACGTTATGTAAATAGTATATAAGAATAAAACCTGCGCAGAGACATACATGGACATTTTCAGTATGCATCTGCACACACATATACAGTACACGAATGCACTTAACGCACATGGTGGTGTACACGGTGTTTGCAGCCAGCACTCCCACATAGTGCAGAACAGACTCAAACATGCACAAACACACCCACATTCACACATGCACTTGAGAGAAACACAAACACAAAGGTTTTCCACCGTCGTTCAGTTATCTTCAGACTCTGTTCTAATCCAACTTCCAGCAGCAGCATTTTAGAGGTGCCAGAAACAAACACAAGATGTTTAGTACAGTACAGTCTATAGAACAGGCTTTGTGTTTCTGACATTGAACTGAAGCCACAGTTGTTGTTGTTGTTGTTGTTGTTGTTGTGTTTCCATCCACTATTCAGATGATTTTAACAGGATAGTAAAACCATTTAAACAGTGAAAATATATCTGGTCATTTCATCATCACATGTTTTGATCAATTTGGATTTTTGCTAGCAGAGGAAGCACGAATGCTCGAAAGCAAGAACTGGGGTCGCTTGACGGTCAGAACATGTACGTCAAGCTTTGTTGGGAAATTGATAGGAAAAAATAATTATAAATTGTAAACTCACCCTATCTACATTTAAAAAATATCTGAGGTTCTTCCTGTGATATTAATTTGCAGCTGGCTTTTTAATGCTCCTGTAATGTCATGTGTTAACCCAATCAGGCCTCTTAACGTGAAGTGTTCCAAACTATTGGATGGGTACAAGCCCTCGGTACAAATTGTAAAAACTTAAGTGAGGTTTTTACCTACTTACCGGTAACCATGTCGTATTTGTGTATACAGAGAACACAAACACTCAAGCTGGATGTGAATTTACCAAACCCACTTCCCTCCATTAATTCAGTGCTAGAGCTGATCTACTGGGCCTATTAGCACTAATGAGCAGCAGCCACCTCCACACACATTCTTCTGCCTGCAGACTGACACTTTCATTGAAAAATGCATTAAAATCAGACAGTGTTATACAGTTTCAACTAATATTTATCACTCATAAGTGAATGAGAGTAAATAGTTGTTTACACATTACTAATGCATTTACAACCATGGTAAATAAAATCAAAACACATTGCTCTTTGTCTCAGAACTGGTGGATTTGGGGTTTATTATTAAAGTGTATAATGTGTTAATGAGAGATATTGTCGCAAACTTAAATTGTTGCACAATAACTGCAGCAGTCTTGAGAAATGTAAACACCTAGAGAATTTTACAAGCCTGACCCAAACTGGAGCTGTATTTTATATTTATAGCCACAAGATAATGCTCTTTAAAGTGTTTTTACACCAGTAACTATGTGTCATTTTACCCCAGTTACTAATCTGTCCTGTAGGTATTTTGAGACTGATTGATGTTCATACATGATCATATGGTGCGCCTGTGTTAAAAGGCTCAATTCATTGCATGTTAAAGAATGTGTGTGTTCTTCACACGTAGTAATCTCAAGTGTTGGCACACCTGGGGTGTTAAAAGTGACATTGTTGAGCGTCTTTATGAGTAAAACATGTTGATTTCATGTGGATTCCTGCAAGTCTTCAGTGTGTAGTTATGCCTTCAGTAAAAAGGGGTATTTTTATGTTATTCAGCCTACAGTCATAGCTTTAATGGAGTTGTAAATAATAACTATAATCAATACAACTCAACAGCACCACAAACTGCAGCCTCAGAAATGACGGTAACGTTGAATCAACACGTCAACAATCTCAACAAGAAATAGTATTTTTCCCCTACTAGTGAAGGTGTTTATAAATATGAAAGGTTACGTTGCTGTAAAGGAAATGAATGCATGAACATCTGGTCCAGACATCTGGTCACTGAAATTTGGTCAAGGTCTCTGGAAAAGGTCATGTTGAGTTACTGTAGACTTCTCTTTAGTTTCCACACTGTTAGGTACATTTATCAAAGAGCAATGCAGTGTAATACAATGAGGGTGTACTAAATATGAGAAACTCACTATGAAACACAATGTATTTTACCTCTGAAACCATTTGGGTAAAAACTGAGCACTGTAATCTTCATAAACGACAGATTTATTGTTTTAACTTGGTGTTGTATCCCTATGATACAGGTACTGAATGCAGGAAGTCATTACAGGAAGTTATTATGTGTTTCCATATGTTTGTCCATGTGCGTGTGTTTATCCATGTGTTTGGGCGGCCATGATGGTGATTTTGATTTGGACTCACTCAAACACTGAGCTGTGCCTCCTCTTTTCTTTTTCTTTTTGTAATGCTTTGAATCTGAACAATGAGCAGTCTGGGAGGCTTTTATATAATTACCCATTCAAGTTCTCTAGGCTTGATTGTACATCTGTTAAACATCACGGATATGTTTTCCCTGGATTTCATTTTAGACTTTTTTTTGCAGGACATAAAAGACTCATTCATATTTTTTCCATTTACTTTCTGTTTCTCCCTAAAGCAGTCAGCCACTTTATCTTGTCCCTTTTGTATCGACCATTTGAGGAAGCACAGTTGCATTTTTCGAGCTCCTCTTATGGGTGTTTATTGAATGCAGTCATAGATAAATTGTTGTATCGTAAACCCATAAATAATAGTTTCACTTCTGAGGTGAATTGATAATGGACCTTACGTTTTGTTGTAAATCATGTTTGCGCTGTGGAGTAACTTTATAAGTGGAGTTTGTGCTTAGTATCTGTAGCTCGCTCTGCCTCTTATTGTTACGCTGGGCACTCTCTCACACGGCTGGCAATGACCGCAGGACTCTGAGGTCTGTGTGGGCAGCCTGGAAGCCATCTCCCCCTGGCAGATGGCCGTTATTAGTGACAATAAAGGCTAGCCTACAGGGCCAGATAGAATAAGAGGGAGTCCATTTCTTTCTTGGCTGTGCATGAGCCATCTATACTGCTTACAACCTCTCTCTCTCCCCTCTGCTCTTTATCCTTTCCTGGGAATATATCGTTTTTTCCATAGCTGTTTCCAAGATATTTATTTCCAACCAGAACTTTAAATTGGATCCTGTAGAGAGGTTAGAGCAGAGGCGTGGCCCACTTGTTCTAACACATGCGCGTCAAACAGCAATTCTCTTTAGGCAACGTGGGTTCCCTCGAGGTAGAGTTTAATGAGCACTCTTCGGTACAGCAGTCTAATAACGGCATGATGATGTGTTCCCATCAACGGGACAACTGCTGCACTGCACTGTACAATGGCAGTTTGTGTCGTCCAGAACGTCTGTCACTGCAGCACACTTATCAGGTTTCACTTTGAGCGGACACAAAATATTTCATCATTAGTATTATGATTGACTTAGCTCATATAATACTTTAATGGAAGATAAACCGGACTCAAAGTTACTAAAGAAATGCATTAACTGGGTGAAGAGAATTGATTTTATCATTTAACCCTCACAGAAAATGACTTTGTGCATTCATGACACAAACACATTGCTACAAAGGCAGCTTTTTTTGTAAAGCATCTTACAAGAACCAGCTGTTCGCTGTAATTTACAGAAAAAAGGAAATGCTTTAGAATAAGGTAATCTTAGATGTAATGCCACCTACTTACAGTTATCAGCTAGAGATGTAGACCAACATGAGTTACACAGCTCCAAAGAGGCCAAATGGTGTCAAAGAAAATGGTCTTAAATACACAGACAAGCCTTATCGCCAGAGAACAAGAAGAGCTCACCGCCACACATGACATGTCACATACAGTATTGAAGGGAAGGTGAACTGACATTTCTCGTGTTTCTACAGGAACGCTAAGAAGGAGTCTGACCTTGAGGCGGCTCTGATCAGGCTGAGGGATTTGGAGGCCCTGCTGAACTCTAAAGAAGCCTCCCTCTCCACGGCCATGGGGGAGAAGCGGACCCTGGAGGCGGAGTTGAAGGACCTCAAGGCCCAGCTGGCCAAGGTAAAAAGATCGGTATTATAATTGAAGCCTTGCATGGTTGTTGTTGTTGGCAGAGGGAGCATGCTCTCAGGGTCAAAGGAAAGGCAAAACCTGTTCAGAAAGCATGGAGAGATATCAGAAATGCCATTTTTTTTACGAGTGTTTTTATTTATTTTGTAACTACACTAATATCAGGAAGATTTCAGCTGACACAGGGCATCTTCTCTATTGCATCCACACAATTCATACGTTCAATTTAATTCAGGGGCCTCTAATCGAGTTTAGAATAAATCATTGTCCATGTCCATTTAGCATATTTATATAAACTCAGCTGACCTTTTAAATGGAAAGAATCTTCAATAAAACAAAGAGAGAAAAGAAAAATGCCCTGTTTACTAAAGTGTTACATTTGTCATCTTTAGGTGCAAATATTTTCTAGAGTTTAGATGCAAGACTAGCCATGTGCATTTCTAAATGAAATCGAATCCGAATGACCATTTATCAATGATTTTGGATAACTGAATCAATCCATATCGCTGGATTTTATTATCCCCAATAAACATCCCCCTAAATTGAGATCATAGAAAAATCGTCTTGATTTACATTAAAACAAACATTCTGTAAACCAATAAAACAACAATCAGCAAAGCTGCAGTGACTGATGTTTCTTGAGTGCAGAAATCTCAGATGGGAGTGGTCATTTTTTGTAAACACTCCAGGCAGTTGATTGTGAATGAGGACAAGGTGGCGAGGCAGACAAGGTTGCTTTCCCTGCTGTTTGTTTTATCAATGAAGTTCACCTTAGGACTGACGTAGATACAGTTGTGACTCTGCTTCATCTACTGGCCACAATCAGGAACTACAAGTAGTCCTGGGCTTAGTTTAATAATAAAAAAAAACTGCATCCATTAAAGAACATTTCTCTTTCTTTCTCCCCTCCCACCTCCTTCTCTCCTTCCCTCCCAGTTGGACGGCAGCTTAGCCGATGCCAAGAGGCAGCTTCAGGATGAGATGCTGAGGAGAGTGGACGCCGAGAACCGCCTGCAGACCGTGAAGGAGGAACTGGAGTTCCAGAAGAACATCTTCAACGAGGTTCCTACTCTTCACCTCAACTTTTCTATTTTTATTCAGCCGTCTTCTGTCCTACTTTTCATCTTTTCCACAGGATATTGATTCCCTTCCCAACCTCCTGCATGTTTGTTTTGCATTTCCCCCTCAGATATGTCTCCTCTCTTGTTTCTCACCTCTCCTTTTATTTTATTCCAAGTTTATTTTCACATACATAATAAAACACAGTATAAGTAGAAAGATATATACAAATTGTAAAGTATAAAAATTGATTTTAATTCTTGCTGTCATTGGAGTCATCATTTTGACTAGCTACAGTGATAATAACTTGGAGTTGCTTTAAGGTCATCCGTGATGTGGATTCCTCTGCCTTAGCGCTGTACTTGAAAACAAATAATTACTCCACAGCAACTTACTTATCAATGCAATGACGTTTATTGACCATAACAGGTTTTCTACAGGCAGGAGTCTCTTATATTTTTCATTGCCTGAAACAGAATAAGCCGCACATCAATATAAAATGTCCCAATTTGAGTAGTCTCATTACTAGAGTAAATCCCAATTCACAGTAATTGCCCTTGAGACTGATGACCTCTCCACCCCTCTGTGTCTGTAGGAGCGGCGTGAGTCCGAGCGTCGCTACAGTTCTCGCATGACTGAGGTGGTCAGCGGGCGGCAGCAGGAGTTTGAGAGTAAGCTGGCCATCGCCTTGATGGAGATGAGAGCCCAACACGAGGAGCAGCTCGCCCTCTACAAGGAGGAGGTGGAGAAGACCTACAACTCAAAGGTACGACTGGACACTGCATTAGACATGGCTCTGGCGCCACCTAGAGTCAAATAAAGGCTGATACTCTCTATTAGTGGTACTCGCAAATTAATGAGCTGCTCATTGGTCATTTATATACAGAGGTTCAAGTATTCCTTTAAATGATGACAGTCCCTTGAAAAACGGGGGCACACGATTCTGAGTGTATTTCAAACGGCACAGTTTTAGCCGGTTGTTCAGGGGAGGGAGCCAACACTGCTATCTGACTTTACCTTTTCTCCGTCTGTCAGCTGGAGAATGCCCGTCACTCCGCCGACAGGAACAGCCATTTGTTGGGAACCAGTCATGAAGAGCTGCAGCAGTCCCGAGTTCGAATTGAGGGCATGTCAGGCCAGCTCATCATGCTGCAGAAACAGGTATTCCCAAACACACACACACACACACACACACACACACACACACACACACACACACACACACACACACACACACACACACACATTGTTTTGTGGATGACTGTGCACCATTGACTATTATAACGTTCAGCTTCACCTGGCTCATCAAGCAGACCCACATTGTGTGTGCTGTTACAAGTAGTGTACTGACTGCCTAATTATTTGTAATTTACTAACCTTTCTGTGTGTCTTCTGTCGGAATCAGCTGTCAGCGAGCGAGGCCAAGGTGCGGGAGCTGGAGGAGGCGATGTCGAGGGAGCGGGATCTGATGCGGCGGCGACTGGATGATAAAGAGCGGGAGGTTTCTGAAATCCGTAGTCGACTCCAGCTGCAGCTCGAGGAGTACCAGGAGCTACTGGACATCAAACTGGCCCTGGACATGGAGATTAATGCTTACAGGAAGCTGCTGGAGGGAGAGGAGGCGAGGTGAGGTTCTTAAGCCTCTTTTTATGTGAAGACAGTGTCTCGAGAATCAGGTCCAGGCTTCAGCCAGAGTTTTACTTTCACGCTTGTGTTAATCGATATCACAGTAAACTAAAAGTGAACAACGTACAGGCTCAGGGAAAGCAATCACAGGCAGGCAGAGAACTGTTACTAAGAATGGTTTTAAAGTAGCAGCAATGTGAAAATGCAGTTCTGACGCTTTTCCTACAGTTGCTGCTGCAGTAACAAAAGGTCAGTTTTGCCTTTTAAAAATGTAGCTTCAAGCACTGGAGAAGCTTGGTTATATAATCTGAGTCCCAGGGCAGTAAGCAAGAGATAGATACAGTATATAAAGGCTCTACCAACAGTGATTCTGTACACTGCTTTGGTCCAAACATTAGAACCTCTTGTTTTCCTTTTCCTCAGGCTGAGTCTCTCACCCGGCACTACACCCACCGCCAAGGTCACAGTGACACGGTCCTCTGGCTCCTCCCACAGCAAGATCAGCCGTGCGCTCCAACCTTCCGGCCTCGTGGCTGCCACCGGCACCTGCCTCCAGCAGCCGCAACTCCTCCGGAACAGCCACTGCCAAGAAGCGCCGCCTCAATGACAACGACAGCGAGACCTCCAGCATGGTTGGAGGCTCTGTGACCAAGACTCGCATTAGCCAGAACGCCTCAGCCAGCGGCCGCGTCACAGTGGACGAAGTCGACCTGGAGGGCAAGTTCATCCGTCTCAGCAACAAGGCCGACGAGGTTAGTGGCTCCATCCATCAGCTGGATTTTCAAACCCTTTAACCTGGTTTTATTTGATTTCATGCCACTCAGACTGCCATAGAAAAAGCTGGTAACTTTTTTTAAGACTGACTATATAATATACTTCTTTTTAATTGCATAATAAACCAATTAATGGTTAAAATTTGCATTCTGGTATCACTTTTGAAGCCAGAATATTCTAAGGATTGTTGTGTTTATCAGTACAATTTTCATGTATAAAAACTTTAATTAAATCTTTGATTTTTAATGGTTTGTTCTGTCACCTATCCCTCTTCTCATTTCCTTCCACAGGATCAATCTCTGGCTAACTGGCAGGTGAAGAGAGTAGTAGGTAGCACCAACCCCATCATCTACAAGTTTCCCCACAAGTTCACTCTGAAGGCCGGAGGAACTGTCACTGTAAGTTGCACCAAATTCTCTAGATTGGTCTGTTGATTTGTCCATGCTTGATTTGCCGTGAAACAAGCCTTTTGACCATGAGGAGTATTACTGAGGAAAATGTATAATGAGTGGGTCCCTATTTTGTCTGTACAAATTAGTGCTAATGTTCTGATCAATAGATGGCAGTAATGCATCAAGAAAAGTATCAAAATGCTAACTTGCAGGGAAGAAGACGGCAAACTTCTGAACATTGATTGATTTGTTAACAAGTATTTGGTTTAGAAAATGTTAGATTTGGTAATAAATGTATTTAAACTTGGACAGAAGTAAAAAAAAAAAAACTCTTCCCAATCACAATCTCTTGACCTTTGACATTCGTAGATCTGGGCAGCCTCTGGAGGAGGAACCCACAACCCCCCCACTGACCTGGTGTGGAAGAACCAGAGCTCCTGGGGCGCCGGCGACCTCCTGCAGACTATCCTTATCAACGCCAACGGAGAGGTCCGACTTCACCTGAATTGATTTGAGCTTGTCTTATGTTCTTTTTTCCTACAACAAATTCATGTTTTTATCTCTTTACTCACCATCAGGAAATGGCCATGAGGAAGGTCACACGCACCCTGTTCCACGAGGATGAAGACGATGACATGGTAAGTGCCTCTTCTGTAAACTCCTGCAGCTTGTCTTTGTGGAGCCGCAGTGAGAAGGAACTCCTCTGTTGTGTATCACCCCCTGCAGGGAGCTCACAGCACGAGCGGGGGAGACAATGAGTACAACCTGCGGAGCCGCACGGTGATCTGCGACTCCTGCGGGCAGACGGCGGACCGCCCAGGTGGATGTGGCAGCGGGGGTCTACCTGAAGGCCTCGGGGGACATACCTTTTTCATGGGGGGGAACGAGCCCAGAAAGGTACCATTACTGGCATAAAGCAGACTATGACTCTACTATAGTTCATGATAAAATATGACATTTGATGATTTTATCACTGGTTACAATAATTGAGTGAATTAAGCCAATAATCCCAGGTCGTTAAAGTGAACTACTTAATAAAAAGTCTTGTGTCTGACCCTCTCATTCTATAATTAATTTAAAATGATTTTTCCAGAAAGTTTCAGCAAAACAACAAATATGTCAGTGTCGGTTGTTCAGCCAACCTACTGTTCATTGGGTTGGCTGAACAACAACAATGACACATGCCAGCATTAGATTATTTCAAGGTGTACTGATAAACAGCTTTTGGTATTTTTGAATTCTCGACAATCAGAATCAAATTATATAATTATTTTTGGGTGATCAGGTATCACAGTTCAGTTTGAAAGTCATGGATCTGTAAAACAAAGCAGCCTTTATTTAAAACTGTTCTTAAATCATCTTAATAACTTGCATTAATGTTTAACCACTGAATAACAAAATCAGGCAATGCATTTAATGTGTATGTTGATTATATTGTATTTTGGTTTATTAGGAAAAAAGTAATTACTTTAGACATTTCATGGAACAGCTGACCTTAACATCTCCACATTTAACATCACAACTCCTCTTCCTCCTCCAGGGCCGTGCAAAGCCGGAGAACTGCTCCGTCATGTAAAAGCCAGACACCACCTCACCTTGAACCCACCACCTCCTGCAGCTCATAGAGGAGAAGACCATATTTTCCTCAATTGGGTTGTTCGTCTTTATTTTTTATATGATGTTATTTTTTGTATTAATCTAAATCTGCAGGTTAGGATTGCTTTATGGTTTTCGGGGGAAAGGGCACAGGGTTTTCATATTCAGCTTTTAATTTTGTATTTCAAGTTATGTTATTGCATGTGTGCTGCGCTTAATGCTTGTCTTGCTCTTGTTTTTGCACATTCTCACACACTACAACACACTCTACAACACACACTACAACACACACACACACACACACAGCTCCATTGACCAGTGCTTGCGCTTTGATCCCAGTCGGGGTTTCACATTTAATGGGCATGCTGTCAACTCTCAACACGCACAGCTAGTGAACCCTGTCAGGAATAAGTCTCAGCCATACAGACCATAGGAAATTAATCCTGTGGGTTTTTTTTTTTATCATGTTTATCTGCCATCAAATCAGTTCAAATCTTATTTGAGATGTTGTTTACAATGACATTTGCTTGTTTGTCTTTTTTGAACCAGTGATTTGATGTGTTAACATGCTATAGATATACATAAAGGTTTGTTTCTGTTTTGATAAACGTGATGAAAACTCTGCAAAGAAAGCCAAAGTACTGTAAGCTCAGGATGTTCTGCTTTTTGTTTAGCTTTAGACAAACATGTCCAAGTAGTTTTTTTTATATGGATTCAGATCATAGGATGCGCTGTTATGTGCACAGAGAAAATAATTATTTGAGAGGAATATTTTTTTTCCTGCAAGTCGAAGCTCAAACCCAGAGCTGTATTTCATTATGTTTTTGAACATTTGTGGAAAATAAGGAATTATTGTTTGCTGGACAAGATGAATGTACCCAGTTAAATGTGTATCTTGGTATGATATACATGTTTACCTTATTAATCCAAAGAGGTTCAGGAAAAGAGGTACTTGTGCCATACATACAGTATATATTGGTGAGCTTATTCAACCAAATGAAAATTATTCTAACAGAAAGCTGTTGCTGCTATTTTCAGAGTGCAACACTAATTTTTTGAGACATTTGAACAAGCTTTTTTACAGATATAAAAACAACAAATGTGCCTTTTTTAAGAGGACAGAGAACGACAATCACTGTTCTTTCGGCTTTCTATCACGGTCTTGTGACTGTCAGCTGTCTGATTTGTGATGCTCATAAAAACTGGTCAAAAGGGCTTTTTTTTTTCCTTTCCTGTAAGCTTACTGGCTTTGCAAATCCCCGTGCATGATTTTGGGATTTGAATAGGATTGTGGGGTTTCTATACTCTGTTGCTTCATGCACTGCTTTTATTGAAGGTCTCGCCAAATAAGCACAACAGGACATTTGTACTGTTGTCTGGCAGCTTAAGCCATTTATACTTCAGTGAAAAGCATATCAAAGCATTTAAGGAAAATACTTGATAGCTGTTTTTTTTATGTTTTATTTTGAATTGGACTTAATAGATGGTATTTTTGCCTCATTAGATCCTTTTTTACCTTAATAAGATGCCTGATTTTGTAACTATGATCCCAAAAGTGCCTTTAAAGGTCCATAACAATCGTTAAAGAAGTGGACAGATCCAAAGATGACACAGATTTATATCTAACAAAGAGATAGTATTTATCGTATATGCAAATAGGGTATGAATATAATTACTATATGTTTTTGTGAAAAATATGCAGCTATTAAGTGAAACATCCCACTCAGAAAGATCTTAAGGGTTTGGTTCAGGGTTTTTCAGAGGCCTGTCTGACCAGATAAATGTTCCTTTATAATGCTCTATTTTTAGTGTGTTCTCATTAGAAACAGACAGCTGCTCTTAAACATTTATACGCAATGTTAGTTCAAGTTAATGAACAACCAAGACACTAACAGATTCAAACCACAGATTGTGTGAAAATCTTGAAAGGCCTTTGTGAAACCCTGAACCCTCCCTCTGAAAGTCCTCATTGAAGCCTCATGAGTCTTTTGAAGGACTTGAGGATTAAAATGTTACCCAAAGGGATTTCTTGTTAGGAGCCTTTAATGCCAAAGTTGTAATTAGCTTGAAGTAGAATTTCACAACGATGCTGTCCAACACTATGGAAAAGCCATTCAGTCGATGCAATCCTGTTTTTGTTTTCTGTTTGCTTTTTTTAAAATAATGCTGAGTAAAATTGTTTTTCCCAGTGACTGACTGTTGTAGTTATTTCCTTTTATATACAAATGCCATTTACAGTAACACCACTGAAAAGTGCAGCCATTTTTATTTACACTATATACACATGTTTCCATGGTTACATTCAAAAATATATGTTCATACGTAGAAAAAAGGCCGTAGCTCTACTCGAAACTATAGCAAAACACATTTTGGGAAAAATGTAGACGCAATACAAACAAAAGCACAAGAAAAAAAAGTATTTTCGTTGAGCCGGCTCTTTAAATACCAGGCAAAAACAAACATTGCTGTAGCGCACTTCAATGACTTCCAAAATGCTGCTTCGATTTGGCTTGCAATTCCCTGTTTGATGTTTTTTTCCTCAACATAAACAGTGTTTCTTTCTGCCCATGGCGAGTTTTCCATATCTACAACTAAGCAAATGTGTGTGAACGATGCTCACAAACGCCTTAAACCATCCTAAAATAGGGCTGTTTGTTTACATTAGTGTGATCCCAACAATATATTCCATTGGATATTTACAATAGTTTTCATCTGGCAGCAGCAATATGTGAGCCACATTTGTTGAAACAAACAAGGAGCACGTTTTGTTTGATGAGATTACAACAAAAAAGATGCTCTCTTGGCAACAAAACTTTGGTTAAACAACCTGACTTCTCAAGATTCCTAAAACCTGAATATGACAGATAAAACAAAGTTAAAATAATGTGTCTCAGACCAGAGACTGGCAGTATATTTTGCAGAACGCATTTTTCCCATGAGCAAAACAAAAACAAGTCCAGCTGTGTGTTGAATTCATACAAAGCTTCTTGTGGAAATAAAAGGATTCTAAATACAACCACAAAAAAATAAAGACTTTAAAATGTCAAAAATACGGGGCCTTTAGATCATGCACACACCAGCTGATCAGTAGCAAGCAATTTGTGTGGGGAACTTCATTTACAGCATGTTTACATGAGTTCAAAAACAAAAATCATTCCCATGTTGCATTTAACCATGAAATCTTCTGGTGTATTTTTCCCATGGGAGGTGAATGCAGCTGACGTCGCCACAGTTCAGCCTCCGTCACCGCAGCCCGCTGGCTCCACTGTCTGGATGACAAGTCTGTCACGGTGAAGCAAGTACTCCTTCAGCCCACAGGGGGGCAGTGTGGAGTCAGCAGGGGGGCGTCCACACTCAACAACAGTTTCTCAGCCTATAGGCGCTGCTCTGTGGGTGGTCTGCAGCTCTGATTATCAGACAGAAGCGTAAAAGTTTGCTCCTTCTTAGCAAGCACACACCTGAAACCTTCCCAAAGTGAGAGGGGGGAAACAGCCTCTGATGCTGGGACTATCACTGAGGTGATCTCCTGGGGGAGGGGGGGCGGCGGACAGGTGGCAGGTCGTAGTGTCCCGGGATGTGGCTGTTCACCGGGAGGTCATAGTGGCTCTGGGGGTCCTCGTGTGGAGCGTGACCGAGGGAACTCTGACGCTCTGGGGGGTAAAAAAAAAAGGTGTTATGTCCTTTTAGTCAAATCTATATTATTCATACAATGTATAATAACAGCATGCTTTTTTGTATAATAACAGCATGCTTTTTTTTTTTTTGCCTTGCTTCTGATAAGGAAAAACTATCTCTACTAGGACAGAGTATGCTGTCTGTACAGAATGGACCCACATTAGTGATCTGATCTGCAAATCAGTTCGGTCCCACCCTGCTGCAGTCGAAATGTCCTTGAGCAAAATACCCTGATGTCTTCCCGTAGGCACGTCTACAGTATTCTGTGTACATAAATTGCTTTGGATTAAAGCTAAACAATATGTAATGTCTTAAGGCAAATATCCCTCCTCTAATTCCATTGCATATTCCTTTTTTGAATGCCTCATCTGCTAACAATATTTAAGATTTTTTGGATTGGTCTTAAGGAAAATGTTGACTTGAATGGTCTGAAATTACCAAATATAGAATAGAAACTAATGGTAACAAGAGGTGAGTAACCTGTGAAAATGGTTATTTTGTGGGTGTAGTATTCCTTAAATGTGTACGTTTTTCTATCATGAATAATTTCTTTCTTCTGTTTTCAGTAGAGCGAGAGTAAAAACAGGTGTTGATGGAGGGGAGTGTTATTTTCCTCACCCAAATAGTCCTAGACTACAGAGGATCCACATTTGTGATATTCCACTTCACTAGAGGAAAAAACACTAACATTGATCCAATATTTCCATGAATCTGTCATTTCCTGTCCTCCGACAGAGCGTGTCCCATCATCATTTATTAGTCTGCCTTCATCTTGATGTATTACTGATGTCTACAATAAAATGCAGGACTAACAAAAGAACCCCCGCCTTCCTGCTCTTCCCCTTCCCAGTAAAGAGTTGTTAATTTATCAGCCTAAACCCATCCTCCCCATCTGAGTACAAATCCTGAACTCAGTTTGACTGATCCTAACTCTTTTATTTAAGATGTGATCATTATTTGAGGTCTCAGCTTTCTCAGGTGGGTCGACACACGTGTGTTGATTCAGATTCTCAATTTTTGGACTCTTTATTCTGTTCCACTATTGATTAATTAGTCAATCAAATTTGGCAACTATTTTAATAATTCTGGAAGCAAAGTTCCCGCAAAATGCCAAACATTCTCTTAATCCAGCTTCCAAAGTGTTATAATATGCATGCTTTCCTAAATCTCTAGTTCTAGTTTCAATTTTGAATCTCTTGTGATTTTGATAAAACTAACTTCTATATTGCTCTACTCTTTGTCATCTCTGTTAAACTTCATACGTTTAAATATCCTTCTTTATAAACCAATCCTAGTTGTGTACCTCTTGTGTGATTGGCTCACAAGACAAATTGTAATGCAATGTGCAAATTGACTTCCTAACAACCTAATCTCCTTACACTGAAGATGGTGGAGTGGATTTAATTCACACCGGTTGAAGTATTATCGACAGTTTTGCAAAGGAGTAAAACTGTCAATGCATTGCTGAAGTTGGTCTAGAGTGATGCTCACCTCTGCGTAAGGTGGCGGTGTTGAAGGGCGGGCTGATCTCAGTGTACGCTCGCTCTCTGGGCATGGCGGACTTCATCTCCATGTAACTGCTCTCGGGGGGGCAGAAGGGTAAGCCCGGCAGGTCTTTGATGGTAGCATAAGGATTCTCGCTGTTCAGAGAACTGCTGCTCGCTGCCACCGCGTCTTTCAGCTCTGTCACCACAGAGGTTACATAAAGAGGGAAGTTAAAACACATCTGAAGTGCACAGAGAGTCTGAAACAGCGGGATCAAGGTCATTTTATAGTCTGTACATTTAACCATAGGTGTGAACAAACATACTCATAATCTTACATTTCTGTGACTTGTACCCACGTATATGTCACATAATGCTCTCATACTTTTGTTCTATCCTGTTGCTGTAACAGCTTTGGTATGCCTTTTTCTTTAGGTAATTGGAAAAAGGGTGACAATAAGGTGATAAACTACCTTTGTTGTAATATTTTCCGAGGCTGGCACTGTAGCTGTAGCTCCGATCGATTCCAAAAGCTCCTGTAAACAATAAAAGAAAAAGCTGGCATCCTCATTTTTCATTAATGGCAAACTAATCCAAAGCAGATTATCTGCCCTGGAAACTTACAAAATCAATAGCAGGTGAGTGAATGCTGTCAATGCAATTATCACTTTTTATTGTTGCTTTTATAGTCTTATTTCAAATGTGCATTGTTGATTTAATTGTGCCCAAAATAAATGTATTGCTCCATAAAGTTTGATGGATGAAAACTTACTAGGTTTTCTCCTTAGCTGTTTCTGCATGTCTCTGCCCTGAATTTACACTGAATCTGTTACATCTGGGGAAGTGTTTTCAATCATATAGGATATTTTTATGTTATATTCTGCTGCTGTTCAATCTCTATAAGAAATATTATATTTATTTTAACACAAACAAATGTAGTGTAGTATGTCCCAGTACTAAAAGTTAAGGTACTCTTAATCACTAAGCTTTCCACTGACACTCAGAAGGAGAAAATACTTGTAGGTGGTTAGCAGGAGATTATATTAGCAGTAATATAACATTTTTACAGATTAGGTTTTACATCGCTGTGGTCAGGAGGTCAGGAAACCAATTCCTTACGTTTATTATCTTGTTAATGTTAATCCATTCATTTCATTTTACTTTACCACTCCAGGTCAATCTGCATTATGTGTCTCCCCTAAATGGATAAAGTGGCTGATCCTAAATGTGAATCACCCATTGCAGACGGACCTGAGTCTTTGCGAGGCTCGTGGTGTTTCCAGTCTGCAGGAAGAGTGGCGTTGCTCTCAACCCCAAACAGGCCCCGTCTCTCCCTCTCCATGTTTTTCACACTGCAGAACAGCTGGTTATTGGTGTTCTGTATGACACACAGAATAGGAAAATAATCAGAAATGCAAAGGAAACACCAAGATAAAATATGCTTTTGACATAAAAGCTGAAAGCGCTGTGACATGCTAGGTCAGCATCTGATGATTTATGATTTCATGGCCCTGAAAACACAGCCTGCTGGATAAATTACACGTCTCCCAGTGCTGCACTATAACACTCGGAAATGTCCTTAAGGTTCAGATCACTGCACTGATGTGAACAGAGGAGACATTCACCTTGATGGTGCGGTCGTGGTTGTTGGGGAGGTGCGGCAGTGGAGGCCTGTTCTGGCTCAGCGTGTGGTAGCTGGGGTTTGAGTAGTAGTGGTGGTAACTGTGAGGAACATCTGTGAGGCCAAAAGAAACACATGGATAACGTCTGCTGCAAATAAATTACCTCAAGGTCAATAAAAAGCATCTCTGTGGATCCTAATAACAAGAACACATGAGTGAGATAAAACTGACACCACATCATGAACAAGAACTAAAATAATCCTACCTAAAGAGCATTTGTCTCTTATGCAAAGTCTGGCAGAACCCAAAGGAAGCGATTGTGGAATAATCGTTGTATTGGTAATTTTACTGAAGAAAAACGTAGTACTTCCACCACGACATATTGACGTACCTGGAACGGCGTACTCAGAGTTGATGGTGCGGCTGGTGGAGAAGGACACAGTGGGCGTGTTGTTCTGCTTGTCCTTCTGCCTGCGGCGGTAGAGCAGCAGCAGAGCCAGCAGCAGCACCACCAGAATGACGAGCACCACAATGCCGCTAATCGCTCCCCACGAATCCCGCTCACCAGGAGGAAAAGGCACCATGACGCTCCCAGACAGCACAGAAGTGTCTGTAAATGGAAGTGGAACGTTAAATAGAGTCCAGCAGCCTTTAATAACTTTCAACGTCAAAGTTGGAGCAAGAGCAGCCAAGACTTGAAGTTGTTTTCCTCTACTCCTTAGGAAAAAGGTTGGCTTTGATTTGAGTACATTGGCAAAAAAGGAGAATCAAAATGAATCAATAGGCTCCTATATTCATGGGAGAACCTGTTTGTATGTATACCTTGTTTGCAGTCATCTTCTTCACTTTCACACACACAGTTTCCTGTGTATCGGTCACAGATAAACTTGCTGGGACAGGAGCAGGTCTGAGTGCAGAAAGGACCAAAACGACCGGCACTGCAGGCTGGAAAACAACAAGATACACATCAAATCCATGCATTAGACCCATGTAACAAACTATGGTCAAAGGAATTGAGGCTAATATTGAATACAGTAAGATTTTTTTTATTTGATCCTATGTCATCTTTAAGTCATATTGAATTGTAAAGCTGATTAGTCGATCAAGACTTTTTAACCAACAAATTAACCAACAACAAACTTAATCGATTCATTCTCAGGAATCTTCTCATCTTATCCAAAAAAAAAAGGATTTTATGCAAGCAATTTAAATACATCAACTTGGCCTGTAGAATTATCTTTATTTTTTACATCTTACAGAGAAAATAATCATCAATTGGATCAATTATAAATATTTTTGAAAAAACATTTACACTTAACAGGGCAAATAAGGCATCTGTCAATATGTTGGGGGAAAAGTTGCTTTTGCACCCTTTGTATCAGTAAGTTAATAACAGTTAAGGTCCAGCAATTGGCTGTCTCAGCAGTCACATTTCATGTTAGTCTTTGTAACATTTTCTCCAAAGAAATCTCCTTTTTCTACTTGCTGAATGAAGTTGCACTCACGTATGGAGCAGTCGGTAGCAGCCCATCCAGGCAAACATTCACAGTGACCGTCCCGGTGGTCGCATGTGGAGTTGTTGGCACAGTTAACACACACCTCAGTGCACTGTTTGCCATAGTATCCAGCTGTACAAACTGTAAAACACAGTGTGTTATATAAAAATCACATGCATTAACGAGATTGAATGCAGGAGATTTCAGTCACATCTAGGTGCTTATGTATTAAAGGATTTGGCCGTGGATGGATCATTATTGGTGTTAATCCTAACCTTGATCACAGTTGGGCCCAGTGTATCCTGGGAGGCAGTCACACTCTCCTGTCACATGGTGGCAGCGGTACGAATGGCCACAGGAGGGGCAGGACATGCCGCACTGCTCTCCATACATACCAGCTCTGCATTCTGGGAGAAAAACAGATAAAGAGTGAGGCATGGCAGATGTTGCACACTAACGGTAAATGGCATGCATTTATACGGTGCTTTTCCAGCCTTTACTACCACTGAAATCAATTTACAACAACACAAGTCAGCATTTGTCCATTCACACACATTCAATCAGAGTCAGAGGATGCCATACAAGACAGAGCAGCGGTCCACCAATCAGAAGGTCATTGTTCGAGCCCCAACCCCTGCAGGCAACATGTTGAAGTGACCATGGGCAAGATATTGCACCAAAATGTGTTCCGGATGGCATTGCCATAGATGTTAATGTGTGTGAGTGTTTATTACTTCTAAAGAGTAGGGGACATTTTGTATGGAAACCTCAGCCTTTGTATGAATGTGTGTGTATAATGACTTGAAAAGTGCTATATAAATGCAGTCAATCCAGTACTGTTCTAGTTTAGATCAGATTTTAGCAATAACACTCACTGTTCTGACAGGTGACTCCCCAGTAGCCAGGACGGCACACACACGCTCCAGTTTCTCTCAAGCATGTGTCACTATTGGGGCAATGCTTGTGACAGGTCTGGTTACAGTGGCGCCCCCACAGGCCCTCTGAACACGGCTCATTACAGCGAGAACCTTGAGGAGAAGAAAAATGAGTGAACTGAAAAACAGAGCAGGCCCCCTGTGTTATTTTCATATCCAAGTAAAACTGGATACACCACAATGGACATATACTCCATGCAAATCCTGCATCTGCCATACATATCTGTATCTGCCATACATATCTGCCATATACATCTGTTATACGTAATATATGCATCTGTCCATACCTCCTCATTCAACAGTGTAAAGTATTTAAATACTTTCAATGTATTCCACATATGTATATATTTCCCATCATCAAATCTTTATTGTTGTTATTGTAAATATTCTTCTCTCTTTTGCACTATTTTATTTATCTTATTTGCACCATGTATGTTGAGTTGTTGGAGGAGCATGGGATATAAGATTTGCATTGCCAACATATACGTTGTATATGCTGTGCATATGACAAATAAAACCTTGAAACCATAAATTAACTTCAATAAGAGCAAGCTAATATTTGTAAAATATACTATATAATGGAAAAAAAAGTTGCATTTTCCTTTCAGAGTTTTAAGTATTTATACAAAAATCTGAACATTGTGTTAACTTTATACTGGCTGATGTACAATAAGTATGATTGTCTTCCATCTACAAAGACAGTGGTTTCTATTTCATTATAAATGTGAAAATCAACAGATAAGTTATTATCTATTTGTATTCCCTTATTAGTTATCTTTTATTCACAAGGTAGTTGCAACAAAGACTGATTTTGTAGGCTTGTAAATGTCCCCGCTGTGGGATTTCAGATTCTGATTCAAAGACCTTAAAATGTTTTACGACTCTTTGACTATATTCTTTTCCAATTTATGCTACTTTATACTTATACTCTACTTCATTTAGGGAGGAAAAACTGTACTTTTTACTTATATGTGAAGTTGAGTGGTACCAAAGCCAAGCTGGCAGCGACACCAGGAGGACGTCATCACTTACCCCACCAGCCTGGCAGACAGCGGCACTCCCCGGTGGTAGCTTGGCAGCCGTCATCATGAACACAATCACACCTCTTCAGGCAGCCTGGCCCAAACGTGCCCATCTGCACATGTGAGCAAATGCCAACGGGCAAAGAATCGTCAGGGGAATCTCTTCAACATTCGGCCAGCTCAGTCAGAGTCAGACAAAATACTACACTGGCAATGTGTCGCTGTGTAGACAGCCTGGTGGTTGGCTGCGCAGAGACAGGAGGGGCACGCGGCCAAAACACAGACGGAAGCATTCAGAGGGTGAAGTAAGCGATGAAAAGCTGGACGACATTTCTCCTGACTGTCCAATCAGAACTGACATGTTCTGATTCATTTTGGCCCTTATGATTTGTGTATTAAGTCTTATCAAAGATAGCAGTTGATTTGTCCACTCAGCTTTACATAGAATAAACATATAATGCTTTTTCTTATCAGTATTATTTTACAGAGCAGCCTGGGTTTACACGCAAGGCTTTTTTACACCATGATTTTTACTTATTTTTCTATTTCTTTTACATTCAATTAATGTTATGTTAGTATTCCAATGCACACTTTACTATGCATGTACATCGTGGTTTTATTTTGGTTTTCTTGAATTATTCATCTTTTGTCATTGTATTCAAGTTTACTGTTATTGTCTCCTCAAAGGCAAACATTTTAATACAAAATGCCTCAAAAAGAACCAGTTATTTCTCTGGTTTAAGATTATCTGATGGATCTCACATCTTTAACTTTGTAAACAAATGGATCAAGTTATAAAGCCTCATATCAAAGCATTTACCGGGCACGGTTGGTCACAGTGCGGCCCCCTCCACCCGGCTGTGCAGGCACAGGATCCATCTGCAGGATTACATTTTGCCCCGTTGGCGCAATGGCAGGTGGCGTTGCATCCTGGGCCCCAGGTCCCCTCAGAGCAGGGGGTGGAGCAGTCCGGCCCTCGCCAGCCTGCGGACAAACAAAGGAGCGTCAACCATGTGTGATAAAGTGATTTCAACAACTTTGCTCCCTCAATTATGCAAATTCAATCAATAGGTGAAGCATTGACTGTCAAGCAATCAAACATGTGTTCTTTAACAGTGACCAAATCTCTGTGTATATTCTTTACCCTCTTTGCAGAAGCAAGCCCCGTCAATTGCCGAGCAGTCGACAAAGTTTTCACAGGAGCACTCCAGTGTGCAGTTCTTGCCATAGGTGCCACTCTTACATGGACTCTCACAGTGAACCCCCTGCAATAATAACAAAGATTAACTTTAGGTTAACGGGTAACATCGACACACAATACAAAAAGATCATTAGAGCTGAGCACAGAAAAGGAATACAACATCTAATACCTTCGCTATACACTAATTCCTAACTAAATCATGCTAAACTGCATCACTCACCATATACCCGGGGGTACAGTGACATTGTCCAGTGGCGCTATCACACACCCCTCCATTAACACACAGACACGGCTCCAGGCAGCCATGGCCGTAGAAACCATGAGCGCAGGTCTCATTACAGAAGAGTCCTGCCCAGCCTGGCTGACATGTGCATTCTCCTTTCATGGGGTGGCAACTGGACAAAGAATTTGAGATAAATAAGATTAAACTTCCACATAAATACAAAGAAAGAGTGAGAAAGGTCTAACTAGTCAGTAGCTGCACGGCTAAATGCTTTTATCATGCATACAGTACATGTAGGTGGGGAAAAGTGTTGTATAGATAAAGAAGAAAACATTATTTTTAGAAAAGTGTTATGCTTATTTTACCAGTTTCATTCTCATCATTTAAACCAGAGGAAACATATATTGAGGTACACTGTGGTTTCGCTTAACCAAGATTGGATTATGTCTGCTTCCCAGAGTAGCACTGCCTCAGATTCATGTTTGAAAAGCTTAATCCCCTGTTTCCGACAACATCCGCTCACCTGAGAGTGTGTTTCTCTTGGCAGAGGCATGTGCGTTCACAGTGCATGCCGTATTTTCCGGGTGGACACATCCTGTCCCTGCAGTGTGGACCGCTGAAGCCTGGCTCACAAAGGCAGGCTCCATCGATGTTGTAGCAGCGCGCCCCGTTAGCACAGTCACACACACCTTTACAGTCCTGACCATAGGAGCCTGCAGTACACTCCTCGTTACACCTGAGGGCAAGAACACAGAGAGTTATATTGATACACAGAGCACCTGGACAAAATGTTTACTTTTGCATACACTTGCCATCTTAAAGGGGACATATCATGAAACTCGTGCACAACTGGAGTGCCTACCAACGCATAAGCTATAAAACAACTCAACCCTTTCAGCCTTTATATACTGCATCAGACAGTACACATGGGATTTAATAACCATTCAGATTCCATCCCTTTTAAAATGTCACATGTGGGCTCACCAGAACATACTGCTCCCCATATATGAGTATTTCCATCCACGTCTTGAGAACTACCTTTACAAATTTGCTCACAAATTATACAGAGCAGTGCTTGAAAAAGGAGTGGAGCTTAATGAGACGGGGAAGATTGGGCCAGAAGGGGATAACCAGCATTCAGACTGAATCGCTAGTCAACATGTTATAGTTGAAAACCAAAATATAAAGTATGAGTCCGAAAACGAGCATGATATTTCCCCTTTAAGACTGTTTGAGGTTTTGTTTTTTCACTGTCCCTTGAACAGACCTATAAAAACACTACCCTTTGCATGAGAATATTCAAAAGCAGCCACAAAAAATCCCACTCACCTGTTACCAGTGAAACCTTGAGCACACTGACACTGTCCAGTTTCAGGGTCACATTTGCCCCTGTTGTGGCAGAGACACTCGTTTGCACAGTTTTGTCCAAACCGTCCCTCTGAACATCGCTCTGTGCAAACTGCACCCTGTAGAGTAAAAAAACATTGAGGCAAAATGAAATGCCAAGAAAAGGCGGATGCATCATTGCACAACTGGAATGAGACACCGTCATTGCAACCTTACAATTTATGGTTACTCTGAAAAAAATTGTTTATTTTTCTCTCTGGTTTCACAATCATGTCTCCTGTCATGAATGTTTTCCAAAAACAAAGTAAGCGGATTTTCACATTAGTGAAAAACCATGCATCTGCATGTCCCCTGAGATGACAGGTTGCTTTCAAAGTGTCTTAAATATGGAAATGTACATGAGGCCAGTTCAAAATCTGGCAACCTCCACGGATTACATAATGTTTGGTGTCAGTGCAAAGCTTTAAAGTAGAGACGTACCGTCCATCCAGGGGGGCAATCGCAGATCCCTTTGCCTTTACAGATACCTCCATTCTGGCAGGGGCATCGTGCCTGGCATTTCCTGGGACACGCCTTCTCACAGCTGGGGGACAGGATAGAGACGATGCTTAATAACAGCTTAATGGACCACTTTATTCGAAAAACACTCCATATGTCCTCATGAGACATTCCTGAAGACTGAGGTAAATGTTTTCCTCTACAGCGAAAATGAACCAAAAACGTTTTTCAGAGTTTTTGTCTGAAGTACAATTAGGTTATTATACTTGACCTAGAATTACTTTTATACTCATACTTTTCTTTGCAGATAGATAATGATGCATTGTTATAGAATTGAATTATAGGTTATGAGATAGGGATCACAAGCCCTGATCTCTGTGATTAATAACCAATATTTGCCTTCAATTCACACTTGGGATACTATATTCTTTAATACTTCCTTGATGTGAAATGATATGGACAGATTTTAAATATATGCAACTTATCAACACGTTCCATCCAGTAATCATTGTTGCAAACCCATTCTTATTTAAAGTGATGTGTTCAAACTGGCAGTACAAGAGTTTCCACTCATATTTAGTAGGGAAGATTTTTTTATTGTATACTCATCCTCAGGGGCATCTAAAGAACAGGCGTAACAGATGACTTTTGGATTATAGTGAAGTACGTAAGGGCCTTTTTTCCCATCTTAAAGTTGTGGAAACAAATGATTTGCTAAAGACTGGCAGATCTGTGTCTGACAAACCTCAAAAGAAAATCTAGATTGAAAAACTCAATGAGGTATCAAGTGTCTCTTAAATCAAATAGCAAACCGGGCATCCTCAAAAGATGGCTCATACAAGAAGGGATATTCATTCAATTTCATGTTACATTTGCGGCATGACTTGGCAAATGTATTGGCTGCTGACTTTAAAAAACTGTAAACCTGCTTTGATACCATACTTTTATTAACTGTAAATAATAATATGCATGTTTTCTACATTATCTACGTTTTAGAAATCTTAAAACTGAAGAGGGGAACCATTTCAAAATACCAATATTTATTATGGAGTAAGGGAAAAACCCTTAAAACCCCAATAATGTTTTTTCAGTCATTACTTTGGCCCTATAAACAAGATGAGTAGAGCATTTCATAATAAATCTTCCACTATGCAATGCTCCTATCGTGTGTGTATATTGTTGTGCACTCACAATGTCCCGGTGAAGTTGTCCCGGCATAAACACTCTCCGGTTTCCTTATCGCAGGATCCACCGCTCCCACACTTGCACCTCTGCAGACAGCCCTTCCCGAAGGTGCCTGCAGGACAGGACTCCTCGCAGTAGCGTCCTATAAACCCCGGGAGACACTGACACGTCCCCTTGCCGGGATGGCAGAGAGCTTTGTTCTCACACTTGCATTGCTGACCGCAGCCTGGACCCCAGTGTTTGTCATCACACGCTGAAAGGACACAAGAACAACTGTTATTGTTATTTATTATTGACAAGAACATTGATCCTGACTGCTTAATTCCTAAACATAACATTGGCAACTCCTTGCTTTTTTTATTATTTGAACTCAGAAATTTGAAGTAAAACAGCCTCCCTCGTTCTGACAGAGGAGGTTTTCACTTTGACTGCCAACATTTTCCAACGATTCAAACCAGTCAGTTTAATGCACCTCCTACTCTAAACATTGAGTCATCTTGCTCTGCAATGCTGGAAATGGAAAAAAAAAATAAAACACTGAAGCAAAATAAGATTACTCCTGATTATTATAACATGCATACAGAGCCTGTACTGTAGGATCATTTTGTCTATTTTGCCTTTATTTCTAATTCAATCTTCTTCCCCTACACTGTGGTGTACACTGACACATATGATGTCATGAAAAACAGATATACAGAGACTCATCTTGTTAAATTAGACAAAATAGAGAGGAAAACCAGAAGAGAAACAAGAGGAAGAGTGCTTTTGGATGACATAAAACCCTGACTCCTCGACACATTATCTCCATCATGCTTCCACATCTAAATCTCGCCCTTCAGCCCAGGAGTTTTATATTTCCAACACATTACTAAGAATTGGCAGGACAATTTGCATGGAGCTCAGAAGATAGACGAGTTTTAAATGGTTAATTTTACAGAAGCCTGAGGATCGTCTCCGGTGGGGTAAATATTCAGCAGAGATTCACACAAGGTTTGGATTTCATATAACTATGAAGAGATCTCAGTCCACTGGGTCGCGTCATGTGCACCCTGATTGGTCACGGGTGCATTCTTCAAATATCTCATCAATATGTTTTTAAGTCTTGGATATTTGACATCATGGAGTAAATGTGATATCCAATTGCACTGACGTAACACATGGATGAGCGGGAGATTAAAAACAATTTCATGCTGACCGCTGTGAACCTTCTTTGTTAGAAGTAGAACTGAACTACACGTCCATGCTCCACGTTTACCACCCCCCCCCCCCTACCCTCTACTGCACATATGCCCGGCCACAGCTTTGAAAAGTACAAGGACTGCTTTGACAATAATTACACAGACGGTAGAGCAGAGCCAAATTTGGCCTGGAGCAAAGAACGCCGCCATGGATTATAAGTTTTGTTTATTGCACTAACGTGGAGCAGGACCCTTGCCTCTTTTGTTTAAATAAATCATACCTTTACTTGTTCAGTGCGGGCATTGGAGAGGGGCTATACTGGATTATGTCGCATTGACTAATGAGAAACTCAGCTGGAGCAGCGGTGGTGTTTACACAGTCTGCAGGACAGCGGGGCAGATTTACTTAAAGGGTCTGCAGGAGGGTCGGCGTAAGAACTGAGAGGCTGGAGCATCCAGACAGTAATGAATGAGTGGGTGAAAACAACCCGATTGGACATGTTACTTTTGAGCAACCAGCTGGAGAGTCAAAGCCACTCAGTGACGAAAACACTTCCCATGTGTTTGTTTATCTGCATGTAAACATAAATCCTCATCTCTAAGAGTGTTGCTGAGTTTGTTTACACCCAACTCGGGTGGTTAATGTGTTTTCAGAAGAAAAAAATTGTAATATTTGTTGAAAATCACGACAGCAATAGATAAATCAAATGCTGGGGGGGAAACAAGGAAAATACTGTCAGTGTTGTCAACTTTTGGAGGTAGTGCTACCTGCTTTTATTGGGAAAGGGTTGGGAATACTAGGCGGGTTTTTTAGCTTAGTCCTGCTGTTTCCTCCAATGTAACCTACCCAAGATTAAGTGTAATTAATCAACCCAACATTGCCAGAATTTTGACATTTGAAAACACAGAAGCATTTGAGGCCAATTTTCTTTTAAGCATTTGCATCTGTGTATAATCACTCAGAAATCTATTGCATGTTTGATTACATCATCACAATGACACACAGTGTTACGACTTCACAGAATCAGGGAACTTGTGCGTTCAGGTTCACACTGAGACTTCCTAAATATTAAACAATGTCATTGATGGGGATAATATACTGTAGATATGCACCATTCAGATCCTCTACAGTTACCTCTACAGTGAAACAGTATCTCTAATAATGTGTGCATGTAATCCCACTGATTGACACGCACTTCAGAACTGGCATCTCTTAAATATCATTTATCAGGAATGCACACTGGTATGGTGGGAACATTCTTCTTTTTCCCCTGACAGTTGTCCAAGCAGTGGTTAGAGTTCTGCTTGCGCACAAAATCCACTTAATCTTCTGAATATCTAAACAACCTTCGCTGCAGGTTTTTCATTCCAGCTCTTTGCGTCTATCTTTTAAAATGTCCTCTGGAAACAGGGTTTACGTAAAGCTTTAAATACTTCACATTTGACATTTTGTAACTCCCACTGAACCACATTCTTCCTTTTCATCATTGTCATAACCACCGTATTCCCATTTTTCATTCTGTTCCCAAGGCTCCTCTCTTTCTATCAGTGAAATGTAACTGAGCACCCTTAAGTAGTTGGATAGAAGAACTTCTTACTTTACTACATTTTTCTGACCACATTTTTTAACAGGTTTTAATGTGCTTTCTGTCCTGTGAAAAACATATGTTTTCTAAATTTGATGATTTGGAATTTTTCAATGGTTCTCAGGCTAAATAAAACAACTATTTAAAACATCTTTTAGATTAGCTGGATCTTTAATCTCTACAGCAGTAAATTGACACTGTGAACATTGTACTTGTGATACTTAAAGAATAGTATATTGATAACACTTGTTTTTCTTCTATGGTTTGAATGCAGGGCTTTACTTATAGAGACATTTTTTTTATTCTGGTAATTGCACTTTGTCTAAGGATATGAATACTTCTTTCATTTTAAGGTATCATACCAAAAATATTGCGTTTGCTTTTCCTCCCCTTTTCTTTTCTCCACATTTAAGGGCAAACAAAAAGTGTTCAGTATGAAAACCTCAGTCCCCCTCTCCTCTTTCCCATATTTAGATAGCTCAACACACAGGCATCCAGGAAGTGTCAGGGCTCATTCGGCCAAAAAGAATCCATTGTAGGACGATAAAGTCGAGCCAAGGCTGAAAAGAGGAGGAGGAGGAGGGGAGGAGGAGGAGGAGGAGGAAGAAGAAAGGAAGAGTGAAAGCAAAGAAGAGATTTTAAGTGAGGGTTAGAGGAAGGAGGGAGTGTAAGAAGAGACGTGGAGAACCGGGCCATGCAAGAAAGAGAGGGGTAACATTTTCCATTTCCCCTTCCCATCATCCCCCTGTCAGGACATCAACCGCTACCCGTTAAAGGCTATGATTCCTTCTCTCTGCAGAGGAATAGAGGGGGAAATGGAGGAGGGCTGTGTACTATTGACCCAGCTGACTGCAAAGAAACAGGCTGAAGTTAGTGGAAAACTTCATTACAGAGAGGGGGACAGCATATGTGGTTCTGGTTTCACACTCCATGTTGTTTTGACGATTAAATCAGTTGGATTTCAGTCAGGACAAACTAGGTTTGACTCACTGTTTTGAGTTGGGGCCTTAAATAACAATTATATAACCAGTTTTGCTGACTTCAGTTTGTTAAAAGAAGACATAATGAGTAGAAGCAGATGGTTTAATGTCTCTGTCTTAACTTTTATTTGAACTGTAGTAACTTTCAGTTTATCAGAGTATTAAACTCAGAACCAATTGCTTTTAGGGTGCTGTTACAGCACCCTAAAAGTTTGTTTGAAGTTTCACTTGCTATATACTTGATTATTTATGCGTATGACTTAAGAGTACTTCTCGATTATTTATTATTTTGAATAGTAACTGAGAGGTGGTGGTGCAGCTCCTTCTGGTCTAGTAAACCGTTTTTTGGACTGAGGCTGACATTAATGACTCATTGCTGGGGATGCGGTAATGCTCCCTTGCTGTTTCCATTGGAAAGGCCTTCTGTGTGTGTGAAGTGATGTATGTGAAGCCGTTTGATTAATGGCCTGTTGTCGTTTTCTGTTGTGTGTCAAGTTTATTTCTGTGTGCACCTGAAAAGACAGAAGGGGGGAGAAAGAGAGAAAGTGATGGGCGAAAAAGAAAACAACAGCGAGAGTGAGGAAATGTCTGAGCGAGGGGAAAAGGCTTATTCATACCACTGGAACAGTCGTCGCCTCGCCAGCCGCCCTCACACTGGCAACGATCTGGAGCGACACATCGACCGTGGACACATTCTTTGGTGCAGCGAGCTGTGGATGAGAAACACACTTTATAACAGACCTGGCTTTGTGGAGAAAAGTCCATACAACCATGTATGCCACGTGTGTGTGTGTGTGTGTGTGTGTGTGTGTGTGTGTGTGTGTGTGTGTGTGTGTGTGTGTGTGTGTGTGTGTGTGTGTGTGTGTGTGTGTGTGTGTGTGTGTATCTGAGAGTAAAGATCAGACTTTAGGACTGGGCTACCACACTTTTCTTTGGTCAGATGAACCCCACAGATCAATATCATGAGTTCAATCCTGGAATTGCTTTTGTTTAGATTCATTTTCTCCCCCTCCAAAATACCAAATAAATAGTGTCCATGCTCTCTAGAACAAGCCATTCAATGATCTGATTATATGCCTTGTAAAAGAAGTGGACAGCTTTTGGCTTTGAACAAGTGAAGCCAATACAGAAATGTCCAGGAGGGAACGACTCCACTGTTTGCAAAAGTAAGTCTGATAGTATAAAAGTCTATGAGAAAATGATCACTTCACATATTATTCGGTAAACAATTCCCTTCCTTTTTGTAAATGATAGTCACAATCAGAGCAAAATAGACGCCGGGTATGCTTTAGGGTGCGGTTATGTTGTGATTGACATGTCGCTGACACCGCAACTTATCAGTCAGCTGAGAGTGAGCAGCAATATGGTGGAGCAGAGATGGCACATATTTAGGCCACCATGGGATCCCTCGACAAAAAGCAGTAGGATTTCCCTACTGGATTTTGGTATATTAAAATAAGCTTTATGGCAAACACACATTAGTAGTACTGAACATTTTGTTCAGCAGGATTATTTCCACATATTAATCCCACTTTGTGATTTTTGAAGCGTAAATTCGATGGGCAGGAATGAAAAGCTAAAGTAATGCTATTTACAAACTACATTACGGCTGTGTATCACCATCGCTAAGCTAACCATTTTTAGCAACCACCTTATTATAACACATTGAAGCTTCTGACATTCACAAGTGAAGTATTTACCACAGACCTTATATCAGGCTCCTAACCACAGACACATAAAAAAAAAACATCGACTTCGGATGAGGGAACCGAAAGTGCTAAAATGCTAAGTCATTTCTGGGTTTTAGGACTCATTACAGCTTCACTCGCTCCGTAGCTTCACGCTCCCATCAAATATATATGGCATTTGATATAAAAGAATGCTACGGAAATGATGATTAATATTTCAAATGTGTTTGTCTATTCAATTAAAAATCTATTCAACTCAATTTTGTTCCAGCCCACAATAAACAGAATGAAGCTGCCATCTCGACAGCTTCAACACACAGTTGAAAGCACCAGTGTTCATATTGACAAGGAGCCTCTTAGAGAGTCTTTGAGTAGCGTTTTTGTTTTTCTTTTCAATAAGCAATAATTAAACTGATTACTTTCTCCTTTAGTTGCAGGTGTGTTCACACTGGAGCCTGGAAATGTGGGGATCTAAGAAAATGCTAACATGTCATCAAATAAAGGAGGTTAGCATAATTGTAT
This sequence comes from Eleginops maclovinus, assembly GCF_036324505.1. NCBI lineage: Eukaryota > Metazoa > Chordata > Actinopteri > Perciformes > Eleginopidae > Eleginops > Eleginops maclovinus. The sequence goes on along the minus strand of NC_086351.1, from coordinate 7,640,522 downwards.
CTAATTATATGTATTTAGAAAATAGGGAAACACTGTACATTGTATAGGAGGAGTCATAGATGACACACTGGGAGGAGAGATATTTCAATTAGAAAACTTAAAGTAGCAATCTGTGGGCTCCAATCTTTGCTTTTCTGATGTCAGTCAGTAAAATCTAAGGCTTTTGTGTTTGGCTCCAAGAGAAAAACTCCACACAGCATTCATGAGACCGCTGTGAACGTTGGCGCAACAATAAGCCACCAAAATGTGTATATTCTCTGCTGAACAAAATAACATTTATCTCCAAAATGTCAGTTATTCAAGTACAAAGCACGGAAACCTTGTTATTACCATCCTGCACTTCTGAGCTCATCCAGTGATGTACGAGAGAGTTTGCAAAGCTAAGGTAGAATTTCCTAAACCATGGAGCCATGTGGGGTTTCCCTTTATTTATATATGTCACCGCTGATTGTCAGCAATAACAGTGTGTCAAACAAAACTGTTGACAGCTGCATCAGTTTGGTATTTTCAGACGCCAAAAATGAATCTGTTGTTTATTTTAAATAGTGCACCCATACATTTATTGTAAAAAAAAGCTGCCTAAAATTGGACTTTAGGTTAGTGTACTCAAAGTTAAGTTTAGGATTGAAGTTATAGGTTAATGATTAATTAAATTACATAAAAAGTTTGTGATATCAAAGAAACTGAGGTAAAATCAACATGTAGAAATATTTTTCACCTTCAAACATATTACATATATTTATGAATTTACCTAAAACGTTAAAGTACATTTGTTTCCAACATGTCCCCAAGAGTTGATTATATAAATCAAAAAAATCAGTAGAAACTAAACCAAGCCATGATAAATATCCATATCAAAACACTCAAAAATACATTTAAAAAAAGGATGAATTGTGTAATGTCTCGTTTTAGAATGTAACTTTACTCCATAAATACAGCTCCAAAGATACCACTTCAAATGTTTCTGAAATCTTTATCTCTACATGTATGGCAGCCATTCCAGTGTTTGTTGAATTCCAACAAAGATAACTATTGTCAGCAGTTTATAGAATATAATAAAACAAAACTAAAATAATTGAACTCAAAGACAAACCTATAAATAATAAAACCAGAGAAAATGATAATGCTGAAGTGGTCTCTTAATTTTGGGGGGCTGTAGGTCTTGATCAATGATTTAAAGTCCCTTGTGTTTGGTACAACATAACTGTATTTCATTCAAGGCTTCAGCTCTGTTTACATATTTTACTGAGGCTTTGAGTGTTTGTCAATTGAGGATTGTGTTCACATGATGCCGTTTCTGTTGTTCTTCTCTAAGCTGCACGTGCAGCCATGTCACAACTTTTAAATCCATCAGTACCAGATGCTTAGTTGATGAAATATTAGTTGCTGAATTATGTGGAATCCTTGAACTGAAATAAAATGTGAAAATTATGAGGAGGGTGTTTTATGGTGTCAGCAACACACATTTTAGTTTAGTTCAAATTCCAGCTTGTAAAGCCAATATCAGCATGAAAAGCCCCAGAGGGAACCGAACCCATAATTGTGGTAATTCCAGCATCATGTGCAACTCATATTGACTTTGCATGTTGCATGGAAAAAACAGACTAAAAAGAAATGTTAGTATTGTGCATGATTACTGCCAGTATTATTCATCCAACATCAGGTAACTCTGTTTGTTCATGGTCTCTTCCACATGAGCACCTAAAACTCGACTGTGCAATACTGGGTTTTAACGGTAAACCTGCGAATGGATTAATTTATCTCCTATAAACCATGAAGACAAAATAAGCTTCTCAAGGAGTTGCAACACTCTTAAATGCTCCTTTTTTAAATCTGCTTCATGAATAAGTAAATAAATCATACAGCTGAGTGTATTGTTTAGAGTTTCACATCGTTACTTACGGACACATTTGTCTCTGCTCTCGTAATAGCCTGGGCAGCACTGGTATCTCTTGCGGTAGTCTGTCTTCACCGCCTGCCTGTAGGCTGTCTTGTAGGTAATCCTGAAAGAATAACACAGTCAGACAGGACGCTTTGACCCTCCACTGACAGGAAAAGGAAGTGAAAATGAACAGGAAATAAGTCATTACGCTGCTCCTACCTGTGGCGCAGGCATCTGTAGGAGGTCCGAGGGTCGGAGCACGGCTCCTGAGTCACCTGGTCGTAAGGATGCGAGTAGGACTCTTTCACTGAGGTGGTGAAGCTGAAAAGCAGGGACAACAAACTTTAAAACATTCCCAGTATAAGATATAAAAAAAGTTACCTTGATCTAAAAGTTTAAGTTTTGAACTTTTTGAAATTTTTAATGTGAATTATGTGACGGGGGGGATTTTAGGCCATGTTAGCAATGGAGATGTCAGGCATCCGGTCCACCAATTTGATTAAGACTGAAATAATTCAACACCTTGATGATAGATTGACAACTGTACATGGCCCTGCAAAAAATGAATACATACATTGATACAGTTAGTCATCAGAAAGGCTTCTATTAAAACATCTGTGATATAATTAGTCAGTTTTGGCAAACATGTCAAACGTTTTGTGTTTCCAGCTTCTCAAATGTGAAGACTTGATTATTTTCTGGAAAGTAAACTGACTGTTTGAGTTAGGATATGATGGTCAAATAAAATCAGCATTCTCAATACTCTCCTACAATCCTATTTTCTGACATTTACTACATAAAGCAATTCATGGCTTGATTGAGGATTTATTTTGTGGATGGTGCAGCCCTCTATCAGTCGCATTTTCTTAACTTAATACATACTGCATGTTATTTTTTGAATTTATTACATGTAAAATGTAATGTTAGCATAGATTAAAATAAAAACCCCATCAGTGCTACTAAAACATAGCAATGGATTCATCTGAAAAGCTGCATATCACGGGTTGTCTAATAGCAATGGCCCTAGTGATTTGGGTCCAGTTAAAATGACAAAATAAATATTCAAAAGTATTTTGAGAAAAAATGTTGTATATTTGATATAAAAACAGTGACCTTTTTTTTTGTTTGACAAAGTCAAACAGGCCTCACCTCTCCCACATGCTGCACACATTCGGGTCTCTTGGGTTCAGAGAGTAGGTCAGACCAATCAGAAAGCTCAAAAGCAGCAGGACGGCCGAGCTCTGCAGAGTCTCCATGGTCCTGTGGGAAGAAAAGACAGACATTTACAAAGGGATGGAAAAACCCAAACATTTCAGCAAGGATGGCAGAGGGCCATAACATATTTATTTTGTTAGACAGGGAAACTAAACTGAAGGTGGGGACAGTAAAAGCAACATGTGTACAATGCAAAGCAATGTGGTTCTGCAACTTGTACCATTTGTTTAGGCTGTGCTGAAGAGGTGATGTTAAAAGAAATGTAATTTTGAGTTGTTTTATTTACTGCGGGATAAAGTTGATCAGATTGAAACACAGCATTAACCCTAACCCTCGCACTCACTGTGGAAAATGTTGCACACCCAAAATGGAAAAATATAAAAAGAGTTCCAGTCCTGCTCTGTATTAGACATTTACATCCATTGTTTTTGTTTACTATAATTAACATTTCACAGCGTGGCGGAGAGACTAAATGAAATCTGTTTCTCGGTACCAATAAACTGCGGTTAAGGTTTTAGCCTGTGATTGTAAAAGAGTTTGTTAAACACTCAGCAGAGGTGAGGCAAAGAGCCAGACTTGAAGCGTAATGCCGTCTGCTCCCCGCTGAGCTCAACACCGCCTCAACATGGTACATAAAACACAGAAGACGTTGGGGAAGAGTGAGATCGGGAGTACAAAACAAAACGAGAGAGAGTCAAGAAATCTGACTCCCAACTCGGTCCTGACCCCTATCAATCAGTGCTGCAGCGAGGCCTCCACGCTCCTCTGCTGTCCCCGCCACACTCCTGCAGCATCTGGATCTGATCAGTGCGTCGGCCCCAGAGAGCGCCTCGGCACGGGGACCCTGTTGGGCTCTCAGGGAGCAGAAGGGAGGCTATTTTCCCCCCTTTCCAATATTTCATAGAAATGAACAGAAGTTCAGCAGGTCAGTATTGTAAGCCCTCTGGTGAAAGCATCGTGGGAATGCAACAACTTTCTAGAAAACGGGATCGTAATGTTGACATAGTATTAGTCAAGCTTGTTCTTCTGTTTTCTCCACACGCCCCGTCTGACAGAATGAATGTACCGAAACTTCTCATGTCATCTACTCGTGGCCCTAGAGAGATTTGTGATATGTTGGGATAGTGGCATCGCAGCAACCAATAAAAGATTATCCTCTTCATGGATAAATGTCTCAGATCTAAGGGATAACAACACATGTCTCCTTTCCTTTGAAACTTAGAGCCTACCTTAGTTTTAAGTTTTATAAAACTAGGTATAGTTTTAGTTTATAAGTTATGTTTGGTGACTTAATTTGGTACACATTTGATAAGATCTTGGTCAAGGTTTAGTAAGAGAAACTTTCACTCGATGGTAAATGACTGAAAAAAGGATGTATGAGTAAGAAGTTACTGGAAGTACTAACTACCACATTGTTTTAATGTCAAACAGCTTCTAGCCCTTTGTCCTTCCTGTCATCTTTTCCTTCTGGTGTAACATACCTTGTTAACTTTTCATGCACATATTTGCATACTAAGTCACAGAATTGGGGGAAAATTTCCCCTGATGAGGAAAAGATTTGCCTGTGGCTTGGTGAATAATGCATGCCTCTAATAGTTCCAAGGTCAGCGGTTCAATTCCCATTGGAGCCATTTCGTGTGTGTTTACAAAATGCGTTTTATCATTATCGTGGACGATAAAAAACTGTCTGAATAAGGATTATTTGATGTGTTAGTAGAAACAGATCTCCATAAACACCTCTGCAGTCAATCAGACGCTCATTTAATAGAATTACATCCATGTTAACTCTGTCCAGTGGCTGGTTATCACTGCTGGAGGTTTGGCATGGTGAGGGCAGCATAAATCAGAGTGACTGCACAGATCTTCTGCTTCTGATAAACTGCCTCATACTACTCTCCTACTCTGTCAGGAGGTAATTCACCCGCTGGCACAAATGCTAACGCCTCAGAAAACTGTGCCACAAAAACAGAATTTTATGAGAACAGGCATATGGCTTTTGTTAAGAGGAGTCATCAACTTCACCAGCCTCTTCATTGGACTATGGGTAAATATATTTCATTACCTTCTTTTTGTTTTAATTGTGCTTCATTAGAGCAAGGCTTCAAACCGCATTGGGAATTCTTAAATGCTGAGAAAGAGAGCTTAATGACTGCAGCCGGAGTTGTTTTGAAGTCGAGCTCAGACGTTGTTTGCATTGCAAGTTTGGGTTACCTACAGAAGAGTTGAGGGGAGGCAGGTAGACGTCTGGAGCTCCAGGTGGTAGTATCATCATCTGGAAACTGGACCCTTAATGGGGCTACCCTGTTTTAGTGGAATAAAGGAGTTCAGACACTTTAAGAATGTAGTTTTACCCAAACTCCTCATCGACTGTGGACTGATTGATTCCTTTCCTTTCCTCCTTCTCACATAATAGCTGTCCACTCATTACATTCAGGCCTAAGCTATCATTATTTCCTTTGAATTTTTTCCAAACTGCAGCTCTGAACCCTTTCACTTGGACAAGCTTGGTTATGAAGCGGAAAAGCACGAGTAGCATGATGTATTGCAACAGTTTTCCCATTCATTTTTTGTATTCAGCTAACGTGTTGTTGTACTTTATGCACCTTCATACTTCACATCCTCTGATCAAAGACTGGACAGAGTTCAGTGAAGAGCAACAAGGGTAGAGGTTGCTCCAACATACAGTATTTAGATCTTTGTAATAAAACAGAACAGTCAATCTCATCCAGTGCAGAGAGACTTTCATGTGGCTCTATAAACAAGTATAAAATAGACAAAATGCCACACACAGGAAAATGTGAATGTGCACTCATCCCACACATAACGTCACCATGAATGCACATGCACACTCCCGCACCCAATACACAGTTTGTAACTGTAACGGCTGATCATGTGTTTCATGTTCTGGCGACATTACACACACATATCAAATGAGTCCCATACGTTGAATCGAGTTCAGAGAGAGACTATATTTAGTAACTAAGGACATTTTGCTAATTCAATGAGCGTCTCTTGACTGACTCATTCTGACACGGGCCAAAGCAGCCTCCCACTCTTACCAACGGAGGAATGCTGTGAGCTGTTAAAGGCCTTGAAATGCTCTTAACAGAACCGCATAGGGGCTTCAAGTGAAAACAAAGCCCAAATGAAAACAGATGCCTTGGTTTTATATTAATCCTGCTAGACACTCGTACCCATGTTATTACCATATTCTACTTCAATCAAGAGCCCTTCAGGACACATAAGCGCTGACAACTAGAACATTATTTTTGATTCCATTTTATGCAAGAGAGCCATTTTCTTGACAGACATATATTCCCATCAGACTGCATGTTCTCTTTAGTCAAACACTCAGAACAGAGCCCTCAACCACATAGAAACAGGACCTTATTATCAAATGTGATTATCAATATATAGCTTGACAATTTGGGAAAAATTAGACCAGAAGATTGAAACCACTATCATGTCTGTCCATTACAAATTAAGTGTGTGACTGGAAGCAGAGGGAAACAGCAAGCCTGGTTCGGTCCAAGGGAAGTAAAATCTGCAAATATTAGCATCTCTAATGTTTATTTAATAACATTCGCAGTGCTAATTGAGTTAGAAAATATTAGTCACACACTGGAAAGGAAAGCATGATGTAGGAAAATGGATGGAAAAACATTGGCTCTGGTATTGAGTAAGACAGCAAGAGAGAAAGAGGGACAGACCTGCCAAATACAAGTTCATTTTTATGTCGAAATGCTCTGATGTCAGTCAAACAGAAATTACACAACGTCTTCTTCTTCAGTTTTCATGGCTGTTTCTGAGCTTCTCTTGGCATTTGGGATGTCGGTATGCTCTTCCAGAATCAATTACATAAAAACCTTTGATGTCTTTATTCTGTGCAACTCCATCAAGAGTCAGTGGAATACAAAAGAGAAACAACATAGTGAAATATCACAGACTTTTCTGAGTTATGAGACACGTTCCAACAGGTGAAAGTGTGTCTTAGAAAGGTGAATCAAACTGCAGATTATTTATGTCTTGTTTCATACTAACCTGGTGAATAGTCACTATAATATCTGCACAAATCCCCACTATAGTTTAATTTAAATTCAAATTAAAAGATTTAAAAGATATCATGATAAGGTAATTAAAAAACCATGGCAGGTGTAGAGCAGAAAGCATATTTTCCACTGAGAGAGCACAATAGAAAACAAATCTAAAGCTGGTTGTATAATCTTAAATAAGATGCATTCAACTATAAATAAGAAACATTAAAGGATTACTTCTGGGAAATGCTTTCAAAATAAAATCAAGAAGCTTGGAAAGCTGTTTAAATATAGGCAGGTGTTCTTTATGAAGTTGTATTTTAAATATGATATACATTTCCTGCAGTTTGTCATAGCAGTGCAAAAAGAAAAGTGAACCATCAAGCAATGGAAGTAATCTGAATACATTTTTGGAGATTGCTCATTACAGTTTTTATGCAGTAAGAGACAGTTTCAAAATAAAAGTGGCTTGCCCAATCTATCAGCAGACAGCAGAGGGAGTGATTTAATTTACTAGTGGATCCCAAAGGGAGGGATATGAAGTGGTTAAACCCACATGTAATGCTAATAAAACAATGAGAGAGCAGGAATTAAGGATCATTGCTCTTGTATCAGCTTTACTCCCAAGTGGTCTGCCCACCCAAAGTGAGCGCTCTACAAATAAATCTAATTAAGCTCCCTGAGACACAAGCATAGCAAGCCCTCTAAAGGGTCCTTGACATGAAAACTAAATGAGAAAAATTGTTTTGAGCATTATAGATTGGCAAAACATCCTACAACCGACAAAGAAAGGAGGAAAAAAGAACAAAAATCAACTCAATTGTTTCCTGGCAACACGAGGGTCAAACTGCTCATGATTAAAGCATTGCTGTGCACCATTACACTTAAAAATGGGCCTTTAACGTTGCGGTGTGTATAGCAGACTTAAGGAGATTTAAATGATCAGCCTCTGATTGTGATCATCTCTGGTATCAAAAAAAAAAAGCCTCCACGGGAGAGATGAGTTTTGCATCACAAATTTACAGTTCAGCTCTAGGAAAAACAAATCTATAAAACTGCACGAGGGCAAAAACAGACAGAAACTGGAATATATTAGCTTCCATGTGACACACCGACCACAGTCCCCTCTCTCTGACTCCCCCTCCTCTCCATCCCACCCTCCAGTAAATCAGAGTTACTGTAAACTGAAAATAAAACCCATAATCCTTTGCATCTGGCTTCTCTTCTTGGCGCGTAGGAACGGTTCTGCTTCTAGACCGCAGTGAGGCTGGCACAATGTCACTTCTATGCCTCATGTTGGGTGGGTTCGCAGAGACCCTTAGCAACAAACTGTGGACTCAGAGGAACAATTACATGCCACACCCAAATACACACATTTAACTTCAAAAAACACACCCACGTATTTCACATATTAATTTGCCACATTATCCACCGTAAATCCAGAGAAAAATCCCAACTCCTACATCAACACGATTCCCTCTGTTGACAGTAAAGACATTGTGTACGGTAAAAGGTGGTACTCTGCCACAGAAGCTGAACCCCCACAGTGGAAAAAGCTTTTGAGTTGAAAACTCTTGGCAGCTTAAGTGCCGATGATGGTTCTGGGGGGAGTTGCGTGACAAAAGGATGATCTAGCGAGAGTGGAGAGGGAGGCATTGCACAGGTCTTGGATGGCTGAATTTTGCTGAGTGAGATCTGCAGTGTGTGTTATCTGCAAGACTGGAGAAAGTGAGGATTCCTAAACTTTTGACCTCTTAAAGATCCGTCACTGCAACAGTGCATACCTTGTTAATGTCTCTTTATTCAGTTTCCTTTCTCAGGTAGATTGATAGTCTTATTTTGCAACTGTATCTTTGAATTATGTCTGCAGATCTGTCCCACACTTTAGATTTTCCAGTAATAACATGGAAATACATTATTTAGATCCTTTTGAACAAAAGACTTCTTACAAACAGGCTCTTAAATACAACGACAGATGCTTTGTGCAGCCTGCCAATCTGTCCTTGTGTTCAAGTCATTTTAAAGCTCTGTTTAATTAGGGGAGTTGCAATGGAAAAACTAATGAAATCACCTCAAGTCAACTATATTTCATTTCTACGGCAAAGTTAGACCAGCTTTCACTTGGCACTCAGTCTTTGCGGTCTGGGATCCTTTATTTAACTGAGGAAAACAGGAAACAGTATGTCCCCCCCCATCTTTCCTAGTTTAGGTCCCAGGGGAACCAATGACAGATTCATCTGCAGCAGTTCTCAGGTCAGTGAGCTGTCTTTAACCTGTACTTTATTGTCCCATCATATCACCTTGCAGAAGCCAATAAAAACAAGCTTAACACATACAATCTACTGACAATTATACAAAAAATGTATACATATATGTACAAGCCAGAAAACGTGGCCATCAAAATAACAAAATGTGTACATGTGTGTGTGTGTGTGTGTGTGTGTGTGTGTGTGTGTGTGTGTGTGTGTGTGTGTGTGTGTGTGTGTGTGTGTGTATGTGAACGTGTGTCTGTGCTCATGTGACTTCATCTGTCCCCACGGTGATGGAGAGCAGAGTCTGTGGATGGCAGTGGTTGTGGTGATAAGGTCACCATGGTAACGCAGTTGTTTTGGAGAGCATGAGAACATCAACATGAGTCGAGCTGAGGTCAGCCGCTGAACGACTCCTATCTGCAACGAGTGGAAACTGCACAAACATTGATAGGACTTGATTGGGAGAAAAAAGTTCTGTTGTGTAATACTGAAATACTTTCTGGGCTGAAAAAAACCTTTTTAGATTCACAAAACCAGTATCAGACAAGCAGCACAGATTTCTGAGTGGAGTGTGAGAGCCCTACGAAATGTACGTTATTTGTTTTGGCATCTTGTACCACAACTATCAGATAGAACAACTATTTAACTTTGAAAGGATATTAAAACATTGTTTGGTAGTATATTAATATGACTCAAATAATGATAAAATACTCCGCCGTGATCAAACCTTTCAAATTTACCAAATGTTCCACAAATACCGGTGGTTAAAAGCTTCATTTTTAACTATTTTTGCACTTTTGTGAATTACCAATTACTTTTAGAACATTGTGTTTTCTACTAATTGTACTGCATAAGTATATGAGACATATTTAAATGCGCACTAACTAGGTTTTCCCTTGACTGTGGTGTATTATACAGGTTTTTGTGAATGTAAATGGTCTGCAAAGGCTTGAATCACAAAGTTCCCTCCCAACATTTGTCTCCCACACACTTCCCCCCTGCCATTGGACATCTTTTGATTAATTCTGTTACATAGTGACATCACTTTTCAACCCTCTCGCCTCTATTGGTAAACACTCCCACACATTGTACATGATATGCTAAAGAGAGGGACATTTCTAAGCAGTTGAGCAATCACAACAGAGCTAACCAATCAGTGCAGACTGGGCTCTGGTTTCAGACAGAGGGTGGACAGAGGGGCTGCAGCACAGGCAGTATGAGAAAAATAAAGACCTGATGGAACAGTAGGGCATGTAGACATGTCAGAGAAGAGGCACAAAATATGAAACCTGACAATGACAATAAAAGGGCCTTTTTAACATTACAGAACAGTGAAACTGCGGAGGCACTTAAATTAAAACAACTGATGTAACAGTTTTTGGGGCCGTTGATGAGAAAGCAAATAAATTATCCTTTTTTTCTTCACTCACGAAATGTTGTCTTTGTGCAGATGTGTGTGATCTGATGTGGTTTACATTGAATTTCTCTTTATTTTTTTATTGAGCTGGGCTTCTCGCCAGTTGGCGGCCTTTGCGCTCCCTGTTGCATTTCTCCAACACGTTTGAGGCTCGTGCGCTCTCCTACACAGACCCACAGTGCAAACTGCTGCTCAGTCCTCCACACTCCCAACCAAAACCACAGGCAGGATGGCTGTGGCTTCAATGGTCAGAGAGAGCAGAGGATCCACAAAAACAAACTCAAACACAGAGACGCTGTAATAAATACAACCGTTCACCTCTACGGAGCAGAATAAACAAAAACACAGACTCAAACACCTTGGATTGAGATTGTGTCTGGTCTCTTCAAACAAGTGATTTTTATTAACCTTAGTGAGCGAAAATGGTGGAAAACCCAAAATGGAGGCCCTGGCTGAGGTTTCAGGGGGACATGACCATACAGAGCTGTAATTATATGTGCTGTAATGCTCTGTGGATCACACTGGCGCAGAGACACATAGAGTCCTTGTAAAAGAAACAGCCTTTTCCACAAGCCGTGACCAGAAAACATAGCTTTGCATTGTAAACTCTCACAGTAAGGACCCAGGCGAAAAACCTCTCAGTCCACAACATTAGAAGGCCGCAGCTCTTTAGAAATGTAAGTGGTGTTTCTGAACTAAAATATGTGTAAGTCTGTCACGTGAAACATCTGCGTCCATAGTGTGGCTTTGTGAGCGAAGGATAACATGCAAACTTGTGAATGTCAAGTATACTGTAATTAGAAGCAAATTAGCTCTTGACACAAGGTAAGACAAAAAAAAAGTCAAAGTCATTTTTTAATAGTAGAACTTTAGACGGAACCAGATTATGTCATATAGCATTTCATTTTATTTTTCTATCTATTTACTCGTCCTATTATGCTTTATCTTCAAGTGTAGCAGATTCCCCCTTGTACCCCTAATGACAATAAAGTGATATAAAGATACAGGAACTGTTATATAATGTATGCACAGGCGAAATACAGATTGAGGCGTCCTAAAAGAAACACCTAAATCCAGTTTGGAACAACAGCTAATACTATTTGCACCTAACAACAGAGTAAATTGCACACAGGATTTGTGTGATAAACATATTGAACAAATGCCTGTACATTTATAGTAGGGGAATGTCAGTGGATAACCAAAATGAGGAGGCAACATCGTCTGTAAACCAAGAATGTCTGTAAAAAAAAAAGGTTGTGCAAATCCACCAAGCAGATGTTAAGAGATTTCACAGGTTAAGTGAAAAATGTAACCAGCTGGTGGCACTAAGTGAAAAGTCAGAAGACCCTCAAAGTCATGGCACCATGAATGTTTGTACAAAATTGCATTGCAATCAATCTTGTCGTTCTTTAGATATTTTTAGTCTGAACCAAAGTGGTCTATTAATGGACATTATTATCCCTAGAGCCAACGTGGCCTAAAATAAGAGCCAAGTTGTAATGAACTGCATGTTTCCCAGAATGAAAAACACATTGAAGACATAAGAACACAATCATTTCAAACTTCACTGAATCATGTTTTAATTACTTGGAAATATCTCTGCCACGTGATTTCTATACGCAGGATATTTTTAATGGCAGTGATGCTCGATTGATCAGCAGGAATGTCCTGTGTGCCATTGTTTCAGCGGTTTTCACCAACGAGTTGTTGATTCAGACGCACACTTCCTCCTCATCTCTTCCTGTGCTTCCCTATCCAACTAACTCTCTGCTGTCATTCAGGAAGCTCTCCTCTCTCTGGCTATTAATGTGTGAGTCAAGTAATTCTCCTAAATGTAAACTCATTGTATGATTTTTTTAATAATGCGATGGTGCTTGTAGTCTGAAATAGTGCTTTGATGTTGTTTTATTACTTCCTAATCCCAAAATGTGTTTATTTAGTTATGGTATTGAATAAACCTCAAATCAATGAACTAATCTATTAACTAATAAATCATTGCAGAACTCACTTTAATCTAGCCTAATAATAAGTAGTGTGTTTTGAATCTCCACAAATATAATAAATATAAAACATTTTTAAAAAATGGTTTGCTATTTCAAGAAATGCATCTTTATCTTAGCACTAAATTAAAACTTCAACTTAAATCAAACCTGTTCACGTTCCGGTTATTTAGTGGTACCCGTAGGTAGATTTAGGTTGCAGATAAAGAGACAAGGGGTCCATCCTCAGCTACATTCTAAAACAACACAGATAAATCTCTCATAAAAGTACCGACTGCTCCGTCACATCTAAAATCATTTTAAAAACAGTAACACTAGTACAAACATGGGCATTCGAAGTTAATGAATAAATAGGCACCTGTGGGACACTGCTACTCCTTTGTGCAATATCTGCCGGAATAAAGCTGTTTTTATATCGCTTTCTTCCACACTTTAGGAGCAGGATTTCGGCAGCAGCATTTCTTTAAATGTTTCATTCAACAAACCAGTCGTTCTTAATGACACGTTTGACCCCTGTGGTGTTTTGGTCATTATCCTTTTAACACATCAGAGCATTATGCTTATTTCCCACCATGACAAGTAAATCTCTTTGATACGAAATGTTCGCCGACTATGCTCTCAAAACAAAGTATTTCTGTCTATTCTGTCGGGGTCAGAAAGTTGTGGGAAACACTTCTTTATAAGAAAGATTAATAATAAACGTTATGCTCTGTGTCTTCAGCTGATCTTCCCATGATAAAACTATGCAGAGGCTAACACTCTTTTGTCCATATGAATTAGAACATACAGTTCCCTCAACATAAACAGAACGGGGCCACGAGGTCAAGAGCGTTGACATCTTCAGAGGAGTTTAAGAAAACAGAAACAACCTCGACTGAACTCTTGCAATAATAGTGTTAGTGTCTCTGAAATCGTTAAATATTTGTAAGGAGAAACTAGAATGAGCTCCTCAGGGTTTAATGTCTTCGCCAAAAAAAATAACATTTCCCAATGTCCGCCCAAATATTGTTACTTGATCATTATATCCGATTAGCATTACCATTAACAGACGTACTGACAGGCCAACGGACGGGCAACAAAAAAACATAATGCCTCTGGCCTTGGGTGTTACCAATCAGAAAAGTTGTTAATTATTTTCAGCCACCAACTGACTATTAATTTGGGTGCAATACCGCTTTTTTTTTTGCTGTCCTTTCTCTTGGAAATGTATTGATCTTTACTCAGCATTAGACTGTTTACTTCCAGATCCTAATAGCATATTGTGACACTGCATTGGCAATGTATTTTCCCATGTATACAAACCTGTACAAACCTCTGTCCTATACAGTATGGTTTATAGAGGTAATTAGTAGCTGTAACTCTACATTTTAAAATACAATAAAGACCTATCTCTTTCATTTGGGCCAACTTTACTGATATTATTGTTCCTGTTTTATTGTATTGTGATCAAACTCTTTCTGCTTCATTTTTATAACTTGTTTTCTACTTATTAAATGATTATGTCTTTCTGCATCTCATCTTGTTTTGTTAAGCATTTTAGGCCGCATCCTTTCATGACAGGTGCTATACAATTAAAGTTGCTATTATTATCAAAGTAATTATTACATTTACTGGTTTTAAAGTTGTAGCGTAGTAGGGGGGACCATTATGATCTAAATCAGCCGGTCACACTGTTGAACTGGGTGAACACCATACGCTGCCTGCTACTGTTATTATTTTAGCATAAGAAATATGTATTATCAGCAGATAAAACTGTCCCTCTTAAATGTGAACTGACCTCCATTTGAGTTACATTCGCTAGAAACTAAAATATCCATCTGTTAGTAAAATAACTTTCAAAGGTTTTCTTTTTTTAAGGATTTCTGTTTTCAAACTGAGGGAGTAGACGGAGCAGGGAATCTCAGACAGTATTTAGATACGGACAAACACATTGTTGGTTTTGTGGTTTGCATATTTGTTGACAATAACAACAGATAAACAAGAACACTAGACTCATCCTTCAAGTCTATCACTGAAAAGCAGAGAATTGTTCAGTCACACTATGATTATAGATTGACTGCCTTGTGCAAGGACTCGTATATATTAAAAGCTCTAGGGTGTCATATATGCATAGTGCACATCTGGATGTACTTAAAGTTTGGGGACGAATGCAAAAACAATCAGAATCTATTTCACAGCTTTGCTGAGCTTCACAGCCTGTCCTTCACACACAGGTCGGTCACCGCTGTGCACTTCTCCAATCGCTTGTTTGACTTGTAGTTTCTTACGAGGGGAAACAGGCGATCAGACAGCAGTCACCAAAGAGAAACACTGAAACAGCGCATGAAGCCAAAACTGCCAAGTCATCACAATACTCTGTATCGCACATCAACATAAACACAGATGTGCACACAGAGACTTTGCCTGTTCCCTGTACCTCACCACACACACAGGCACCCTGCTTTTTCTTTCCATTATGACCTTTGTTTTTGGCTGAAGACCGTGCAGATTGCTTACTCCTGCGGTTTTGACCCTGGTGGTGGGGGAGCTGCTATACAAACTCGGTTGGAGAGGTGTGAAATCAAAGCCCATCTGCTTTGGGGAAAAACCCACCACGAGCACAGAAGCTGAATTTCCCTGTAAAACCCAATTATAAACGTTGTGAATTGTATAAGGCCTACTGTATGAAAACAGTTTTGTTGATATGTGTTTTGTAAAATATGGGCTAAGTGGGGGGTCTATGGCGACGGAGGAGATTATGTTGATCCCTCCTAATGTCTGCGGCGTCTGAATAATATCACAGGAAGCATTATCCTTTACTGAGACACAATGTCTTCGAGCGACGTATTTCATACTGCGGATATCTTTCCCATGCAATAGCTTTAATGTGAGTCTTTGAGTCATGGTTGTATGAAAGAAGGGGCAATTTACAGTAAAAGGCTTTAACCACGCCGCATCTGGTTTCGATTAAGACAACACTTCTGATGTGACTCGATGGCAGCTTTTTTTTCTCTCTCTCTCTCTCTTTGCAGCTGCTACAAGCTGCAAGCTGGGAACCATTTGGAGCTGGTTTGGCCATTTTTTCTGTTGTTGTTGATGATGTTTTTCTGCCAATTGTATTCAGGATAAATGTATAGTACCATTTATTCTACAAGGTTATATATTTAGTGATAAACCAAAGACTGAAAAAGTGTTGCTGCCTTTAGGATGGTACAGCCATCATGCAAGGAGAACAGGAGTTGCACACTGGGAGACAGATGTGCATTTACAAGTAATGCCATGTGGTCAAGCATCTGTTGTAACAGAGGTAGATGTCCAGGAAAGGCTTGGCAAAACATGAACACAACAAGCAGGTAGAGTTCAACAGCTAACGTTATCAGTTATTATCTCTATTGGCTTTCCTTCTCCATCTCTATTTCCAGGAAGTCAGTCTGGGCCAGTAAATTCCTAAAAGTTAAACCCCATTGATTTACAGGCCTACCTCAGGCATATGGTGTGCTGCCTTTCTGGAGGACACCTCCAGTGGAAACCTGCAGCTTATTACAGCGTTCATTTTAGAGCCTTTTCTTTTCTTTTTTTGGCCCCAAAAAAGCTCCTTCCCCCTCCCTCTCTACAGATGGGCCTCATCCTAAAAGCATCTGGACCTTAAAGCCTTATTTTCTTCACTCAAAAACTGCAGCCACGTGTGCTACCCTGAAGGTGAACCCTCCGAGATGTTCCTGTACTTAGTCTTATCCTCCATGCTTTTCCGAGCAGTGACACTTGACTGTTTCAAACCCCACAGGTGGGGCCATTAATTCACTTCATTGGAGCGCCTCGTGGCTAAAAAAGATGAAAGTAGGCGCTGCAGAATGTGCTCAAACTAATTGAAAGCCCTGGCATGGTCATCTGCATTGTGCAACTTATTAGTCTCTGGGGGCTTTTTGGTATGACACCTGTATGTCTGGCCAATACAACAGGAAGCTGGAGGGCATAGAGGAGACAAGAGCCAGAAATGAGCCGCCACACAGGACATCCTGGGCAACACTGTGGGAGGGAGAGCTTCCAGGGGCCTGTCATCTTGTTTGGGTATGATTTTCTAACTCAAAGAAACCAAGTGAAGGGGAAACTGTTAACAACTTTTATTTTTCTGGATACCCAGAGGTAAACAAAATCAGTGGGAAACAAAGCAGGTCTTCTGTGAGTCATGGACATATATTGTTTTATCCCAGTGAGGCTTCTTCCAGCTTCTAAGAAAAACTAGAAATGTAAAGTAGTTGACAGTTAATTAGCAAGAAAGCAATTTATGTATTAACGCTTTGCATGAGCAAGTTACCACTGATTATATTGTCACACTTTATTCGCAATGTATTTTAGGACAACATGCTTTTCTCATTATTTTTTAATTGGCAACAACTCCCTGGTTCATTTTCATCTGTTTGCAACTAAATGTGTATCTCTTAACAAAATCAGCTGTCCCCACAGTCCCTCAGGTCCATGCTCATGTCTTCAATCATCTTTACACCACGTGGCACCAGGGGAATGAGAACTAGGACAAACAATAGGAAGCCGATAGGAAACATCTTGCATGTACATCCAGGTCTGCATTTCAACAGTTTTTTCCTCTGACATGTAAACAGAAGAGAGAATAAAAGGGGCATAAGAGGAAAAGTCCTTGAACGGTGCCCCACACTGTCTTTACTGCTCACACTTTTTTCCAAAAGCAAAAACTTTTTCTGGCTTCTGAATCCCTTATTTTCCAAACAGAGCTTGTGTTGTTTTGATTAATGTGACAAATTGTCAAAATCTGTCATCATGCCTTTCGTGAGCCTAGGTTTGTCTTTCAAAAGTGGCCTGGAAAAAAATAATTAAAAAATAAAATAGGTCCTCTCATAAAATGCAAGATGGACGACTTTGGGAGTCTTAGCTTAATACAGCTGGTGGAGTGGATCTGGGTATGAGTTCAAGAAAAACATCAAGAGTTCTAGCAGTCCATGTGCGCCTGCTGCCAAGCATGACACAAAGGCCATTTGTTTTTCACATGCAAAGCTCACATCTTGACTGGTAAACTTGTGATATTTCATTGCATAACCCATTAAATAAACGTACAGTGCTCCATCTGCACAACCAATTTTGCTTGGGAAAATATTAAAACCAAATTAAAATCATTTTAATCAGAGAGACGAAAACAAAAACTAAGGATCCCTTTGGGGCTTGCATCTGGAGCTGTATTTCCTCTAATTCTACGTCTCAGGTTTCGCTTGGTTCCAGTCATCCTGCATAGACACCGCAGTGAGACATAGACACCAGTCGAAGCCCTGAAATCTTAATGAACAATGTCTCCACTTCTGCTCCACCCACCACCCCCAAACGCCACCCACCAACCACCAACATAAGCAACTTCAGGAAAGACCCTCACCACAGTACAAGTAGTCTGTGGTCACTTCATCAAGCCGCTGTAGGCTCCTCCTTCTGTTCCAGCCCAAACCCCCCGACCTCTGTTTTTTACGGTTCGTTATTTGAGCCAGAGCCCAATGAAACTGAACATGTTCCACGGCCAGAGCAGAGCGAGCGACCCAAATCCCCCGAGTTGGAAGGCTGCAGTCCAATATGCTCCAAATTACTTGCACGGCTGCAGCACACATGGGGTTGAAAGGCTTATATAAACCTGTGGCAGGAATATTCAACCCATGTCACCTTCTTTCGAATTCCCTGTGCTCTTTGTCTTTTTCATCACGACTTTTAGCATCAAAAATAGAAACGTGCCGAGTAGAAAAAGGTCATTTTTTACACCTCTTTAACTTTCATAAGGAAAGCTTGGTTACTGATGTAACAATGTGGGTGGTGTTTTAACAGGATTTACACTGACATGCAACATGCTACACAAAAATACTCAGTGTAGCACTTTAAACCATAGGAAAACAGTTCCCCCCACAATGAGAATTACAATGCAGAAACCTGACAACAATTACTAAAATATAGCCATCAAAAAAAAAGAAGGAAGAAAGGAAAGGTACCCCCAGACAAGAGATTTATGGCTGCCTCTGCATCTAACAGTTTCATCCATAAAGATCTATATGCTACTTGCTGCTGCGGTGCACCTGCCATAATCTCATCATGCAGCTAAATAGAGCCTGTCTGTGGTTTAGTTCATCAGCGATTCAAGGTGGCAAGTTAGAAAAAGTTGAGATGTGTTTAGGAATAAACCCAAAATACAGCTGAGGCTGATACCAATGTTTGAAATTGGATAAACTCTGGTATTTTTCTTGATGATGGCAGTTGTTGAAAGGTTTCCAATTCATCCAGGGGGTTGTATGAGTGCTAAATTCAATGGCAAGCTATCCTATTGTTGTCTGTCATTTTGCTTAAAAACTTAAAGATGTCAAACTCAAAGCGGTGTAGAAAATAGGCACAAGATTCATGAATGTCATTAGGTTTTATCTTCCGGGAACCATGAATGTCAAACTCTATTGTAAAAGTTGAGATATAACGTTGTATTAGTGAAAAGATCACCAAAGTTAGTAGGATTCATCCTCTGGGAGCCATGAATGTCTGTACAACGACTCATGGCTGTCCATTAAATAAATATATTGAGACATTTCACTCTGGACCAACCAAGACTCTCTCTCAAGCAAAGCTCTGCAAGAACTGCAGTTTAAAGTACACAGGTAATTCTATAGCACAGAGTCTGTGCTTCAAAGTACAACACAACACTGTTATCACACTTAAGTCACACGAATGGTGTGTGGCCATCGTGTATAAACTTGTCAAGTAAAAATATATAGCCTTCAAAAGACAACATGCAGAAACGGTGTGTGTTCCCTGTGTGGTGTCACAATACATTTTGAAAACGTCCAGACACTGGAGCATCAAATTAACACTAATGCCTCCTACATCAGTTCTACTTTCTTTTTTATTTCTACCACATCTCATTGTGTCTATGGCCAGTGTCATCTCCAACAAAAACATATCTAATAGCTCGAGACCTCTGCTGGACAAACAGATGGTAAGTGATCCAGATCTCCAGCTGTCAGACTGGACACGGGTTAGTGGTTTGAGCAGACCAAAAGAAAAAGGGTCACCACTCTTTTACCAATGATAGCTGAAACAGTCTGGAGGAGGACAGCCACTTTTTAAGGGGGAGATAATATTTCTTACTAATGAGTATCTCATACAGTGTGAGGACACTAAAGTAAAACAAAGATGGTTTCAGGGAGGCACGGTTTTGTGTTCTCACGTGCAGAAATCAACTAATGAAACCAATGAGGATACACAAATTTAAAAATGTTATGGTAAGTTTCAGAATACTTGAAGAAGGACAAAGGCAAGTCTGAAGTCAGAGAGACTTCCTGGCCATTTTGTTTGCCAGAGCAGATGTGAGTTCAGTAGTCCAAAGCAGGTGGCTGAGATTTGCTCTGATAGTTAATCATATATTGCCTTCCTTAAAGAAGTTTTTATGCCAGGATCTCTTTAATCACAAAGCTTTCAATCATAAGTCACAGACAATAAGTTTTAAAGTGAAATGATGCTGAATTTACAGGCTGATTTTACACCTCTACTGAGGAAAATAAGTCACGCTTCGATGCAGAGCAGTTTATTTCATAGCTCTAAATGTTCAGAGTCTTAAGGCTGTAGAAGTTGAAGTCGAAACATCAACACATGATTATGAACAAGCCAGTTATGTGCAGTTGGTTTTTTTGTGGGGGGGGAGCAGGTGGAATTGCCTTTTACCTTATCTCAAAATCTATTACTGCTTTCTGAAACAGCTTAAGTCAAAATGTGGATGCAATCAGTTTATGAAAGCACTTCTATTAAATCGCAACCCCTTTCTTCAGAGGATCCTTACATATCAGTCTTGACCACAACCAGGCGAATGCATTAGAACTACAACAACTCACTGGAGCCTCTCAACTCTGCAGAGAAAAGGGGGGGGGGGGGGGGGGAACACTTTATCTCCATCTGCTTCACCTGATTAACTTCACTGACAGGACATGAAAGTTGAGTCACACCATCACACACAGGATGTCAAGCAGTTGTTTGGGTTGGAGCCATCTCACCGTCACGTTTCATTGGCTTGAGTCACAGCTCCTCTGTGACCAGAACCCAAACCAGGTGATTAATCCAGCAATTGTATAGAGACTGAACATCAAAATAAAATACAACAGACAAGAAGAAGATCGTAATGAGGAAACAGCAAACCTACTCCCAGCAACTTCCTCTGTAAAGAACTGATAGAGGAGACATGCCAGAGAAGCACAGATTTTCTGAGTCGTATGATAGTAGCTGGAGAAGTTTTCAAAGCAGAGTCAGAGATGCCAAAAAGCTCAGTCAGCCAGACAAAATACAACAAGTGCACAAAGCCGTGACACAATGCCAGAAGTTTATTTGAGCAAGTGGTTAAATTCACTCACTGACTTTTAAGTGGTGACTAATAATCAAACATGTTTAATAGACAGTTTTATTGATAGTGTGACCTTATGATCAATGAAGCAACAGAAAAAAACAAACCGTGTTGAGAAATCTTTCGAACAATGGAAATTGAAATGTGGTCTACACACTTTCACAACAGTGTTAGAAAGAAAACTTATATTTTTGTAATTCATCTTGAGAAGTTACTTTACTATATCCATTTCACAAAAATATTTCTTCTCCTCAACATTTTTTTACAGACATATTTAATGTGAAGCTTTGCAAAATATGACATAACATGCAAAAATGTTTTCTTTAATATATAAAATGAGTACCTAACGTTGTATAAAGTAGGCTACTTCACTTTTGCTCAATCTCAGCCATCTTCCAAATGTAAAGCCTTTCTAAGTGATCAGTTACAATGAAACAGTATTACAATTATTATATACATAATGCTGAATTCTATAATATATGCCAGTAAGCTGCGGTTCAAAAATCCAAATATACGAGCTACCATATTTTAACAAATGACGTATAGTCTTTTTATAGAGCTTGAACCATTTAGGAGGATATTAATGCCAGATTTCTCAAAATGTGCCAAGCTTACGCATTGTGGCAAATTTAGCCCAAAGTAAATTAAAATATCACTCACAAAAGTTAAAATAAACTCACTAGTTACTCTTTAAAATGGTATATTTTAGGATTTTCGGGGGATTCTGCTACATGCGTGCCTTATTTCCAATAACACCCATACAGTAGGCGAAAGAATACCGAGTTTGAAATACATCTGATTATCCATGAACGTAACATCGTAACTTTCTTTAAAATATATATTTAGCTTACAAATAAATCGCCAAAGTCTCCGTGTAAATCACCCCATTAAGTTTCGTTTTGTTTCGAATAATTGACAGCAAATGTACTCACCTTTACGGCCAAGGACTCCCGGATGGTATGCCTCTTATATCGCAGTTAAAAAACAACTTCCAAACACGAAATGGAGATGAAAAAGGGCGTTTGTCTTTAAGGGCACTTAGAAATATCTTCAAGCGGTGTAAACATTTGGGAAAGTGTATAAAGAGAGAAAGAGACCAGTTGCATCCAATGGGGGAGGGTCCTGAAGTGGAGCCAAAGAAGCTGGAAAAACTGTGACAGCGAGGGGACTGGGGGAGGAGGGGAGGAGAGGAGAGAAAAGAGGAGGGATGGGTAGAGAGTATATTTAAGGAGTTCAATGAGGTGATTCATTCAGTGTGTTTGTCCTGTTCAGGCCTGCAAACTCTGATGTTTGATGATAGATAGATAGATAGATAGATAGATAGATAGATAGATAGATAGATAGATAGATAGATAGATAGATAGATAGATAGATAGATAGATAGATAGATAGATAGATAGATAGATAGATAGATAGATAGATAGATAGAGATAGATAGATAGATAGATAGATAGATAGATAGATAGATAGATAGATAGATAGATAGATAGATAGATAGATAGATAGATAGATAGATAGATAGATAGATAGATAGATAGATAGATAGATAGATAGATAGATAGATAGATAGAGAGTGTCATGATGACAGTGGAATTGATCTTCTTTACTACATGATTGGGTATATTGTTATTGAAGTCAAGCCAGTGGAAAACATCTGCAACCAATTACATATTGTTAGTCCTCTAATTTTGTCCGTGATTTTAACTCATAACAAGCACACTAATAACCAAATACAATAATTAGTAAGTTATATATATATATATACACACACATATTTGATTAAAATCATGTGGAAACCTGAACTTTATTCTGCTGCTAAACCACCCTCCTTCTTCTGGGAAGGTTTTCCACATAATTCTGGCTGCAGGGATTTGCTTCAGCTCCGACACAAGAGCATTTGTGAGTAGAGCCACTGATGTCGGGTGATACACTTCGTTCATCTTAATGGTGTTTGAAGAGATTTATGCGGGTCAGTCTATTATTTTGACGACTAATTTCGACATTTGGACCTTAAGAGTGTCATGCATGAAAAGTAGAAAAACATTTTTTGCCAAACTGCTCTGCTAAAATTAGGATGTAGCTACGTTGTCGCCTAAAATTCTAAAGCATGAAGAGTTACTTGAATTGGAACTAATCTTTCTTTATGTTTCTTCCAAGTTCTCTTTCTGTCTCACAGACAAACGTTTTGTATGGACAGCTGTGTAAAAACCTCCTTTTAGACAACTGTCTGTCAGCCTTCTCAGCAGGAGCTGGAGGGCTTCCTCTTAAACAGTAGGCCAGCCACGATAACGGACGGGTGCCCTCTCTCCCCTGCTGAGAGGTGACACAGATAAACAACTCATGGATGGAAGCCTGGTGGAGCAAACATCCTCTCTGCACGGAAACCAAGAACAGGGGGAAATGCAATTGTTTCCTGCAGGCCACATTGGGGCTCTGCAGCAGTCCCATGCTGAGCACACAGAGAGAAGGTTTCATCATAACATGTTTTTAAAAAGTTCTGTGAACAACCCTGGATGTGATTTTCTATTACACCTAAGGTTCATCACAAACAAACAACATTTCATCTAAAATCAAAGGGATTTTGAATGATAATAAAAATGTATGTTGTAATGACTTGTTTTTTTTTTCTCTCTCAGCAGAGAGCCTGAACCTGTTTTAAGTTGGATATGATAATATCTGTAGAAGTAAAGGCCTTTGCCCAGGACTCATAGAGGGAGATCCTGAATCCGGCAGGCCCTTTCTTAAATAATGTATCCATCAGATGTGTTGTGAAAAGAGATGAGTGCAGCCACTTAATCAGTTTTTCTTCCTCGTGAAAATATGAATTTAGTAAAACTCTCTGTGGTACACCTTTTTTTTTAGCGTAAGTCTTTCTTAAAAAATGATGATGTGTATAGAGCTACACTTTTCTGGTGTGAAACACTGCCATCTACTGACATCCTGGTGTTTTATGTCTCCTCTATCCGATCTACAACTGGGACAGTCATTAAAAACACATGCTGTGCAGCCAAACATGTTTTAAAACCTGCAAAGCTCCTATGCAGGTTTTGAAACTCCAGTGGAGATCCAAACATTTTCAAAATAACAGGATGAAGATTGGGGAAATGTGTGTCAAATAGTGCACAATACATATAGATAATACCATTGGATGTAAGTAATACATTAAAAACTTTGACTATTCCACTCAGTGTAAATATCAAAGAGCATCAATGAAGAGCTGGAATAAGCTGATAAATAATGTATATGTGAAACAGGAAGACGGGGAATGAGATTATTTTTCAAACCTTAAACAGAAACAGATTAAAAAAGCAATGAAGAACCATCCTCACTAGGCTAACCACATTGGTGGAAAAAAAGCATAATGCCTAATTATAAGTATTAATAACAGTGTAAAAATAGTATGTGAGAAGTCTTTCATCAAATACCTTGCCTAAGCAGAAGAACAACACCAAATGAGTACTTTTTCCTTTGACCGTATATTTTGATGATAATTATTATGCAGACTTTATGTATTTAGGTAAATGCAGGACTATTAATAGAGTAGGCTATGACGATCTGAGAATCTAACCCGTTATTGTTCAAGCACTGGTTTTACTATAGTGTAAGCTGGCGATATTATAAAACTTAAAGAATCATATGAAAGCTTTAAATGTCACTTTTTTCGGATTTAATTTAGTTTTTTCTTTGTGAGACACGTGGGCTAATAGTTCTACCCCTCGATGACACAGAGAAGATCTCTCTGATGTCCCAGCCCATACTGGAATCTCAGGAAATGAGAAAGCTGATAAATTAGCTAAAGCAGCTGTAAAAAAGGATAATGTGGAAGTAACATTACATCTGTCTAAGGCTGAGGGGAAATGTCTTGTGTGGAGGGGGATCATGATCCAGTGGCAACAATTATGGGAGAGAGAGACTAAAGGAAGACATTTGTTCTCATTGAATGGAAGAGTGAGTGAGGCAAAACCTTGTGGAGGGATGAGAAGGAAGGGACAGGTTACTATTGCTAGAATGAGAATTGGTCATACATTATTGAATAGTACTCTTTTTATCATAGGGAAACATCAAGATGGAATGTGTGATGAATGTCAACAACCCGAGATAGTGCCTCATGTGCTTATACATTGTAGGAGATACAGCAGGGAAAGGAAGGAGTTACCTAGAGACATTGAGAGAATTGGGTCTAGAAGAGATTGCAGTTAAAGGCATTTTAAATTTGGGATCAAGTGGGAGGTGTTGTTTTTTAAAGTATTTATCAGACACTGGACTAATTAAAAGAATATGAAGAGATGACTTAAATTATCCTGAAGGTGGCAGCAATGCAACAATTTGGATGCCAGCTGCCATAAAAAAACCACCGAAGAAGAAGAAGAAGAAGAAGACGGAGAAGAAGAAAAACAGGGCGGGAGCAACAGTGACGCATTTCCGGTATCATGTCAGCCTTCTGCTGAACCCTCATGGCTGAAGCTGCCGTTTTTAAATTTTTGTTTTTTCTCTTTATAGTTTAAATGATATAGTTTTAAGGAAATAGCAAGAAGAGAGGTATGTCGTGGTATTATTCCTAACATATTCGCGTTGTGTGTTAAACGCAAGAGGACGAAAGGCTGTTAGTACGAGCAACATGTATGTTGGCTTGTGTTAGGTGTGAAAATCAAGTCAAAGAAAACAGACCTAATGTTTATTAATAACAAATGGTTACTTACTGAATGAGAGTGTAGTTCACATGGCAGTAAACATTGTGAATAAACCGATAACTTGACTGTTTGGATAAAGTGTTTTTTACAGAGAAGCGTTTTTATTTGAATGGTTAGTTACAGTAACAGCATTTGGTATAATACACTTACTACCCAAACACTAGTAGGACATAGCATTATGTGATTGAGGAAGTTTTCTAAACTTATATTACATTTTAAGTACTTAAGCCACTGTCAAAATACCTCATGACAGTCTAGGACTGCATTAAAACCTACCTGAAGTAAAAGTATGTTGATATTATCCGGAAAATGTACTTAAAGTATGATAAGTAAAAGTTACTTAAGTCATTCTGTGATAAAATGTTCCTTATCAATTGGTCAGTATATGATGTTGGAATAATATTAAGGCTGCATGTGTGTATGGCCTTTTACTGCTGCAGATGCTTAAGGTTGCACCAACCTAACTAAATAGTGCGTTGTAGTTTAGTCGACAGAAATGTATTGTATGTTTTAGATCATTATATGTATGGATTGCACTGTCCTGTGAGAAACACATTTCTGAAACTCCTCCAACAAACTTTCCTTTTTACAGATGGCAGATGTACCAGATAAAAGTCGTGCCTTAAAGTTTGCAGAGAAGCAGCTCCTGCGTCATGGCTGGGAACAGGGTAAGATACGCTGATCTCTTCTGTGTAAATATTGAAATATGTCAGACTCTGTTGCAGATTTCTAATTCAGTCCACTCTTACGCTCAGGTAAAGGACTGGGGCGAGCTGAGAACGGCATATCAGAAGCTATCAGGGTCAAAGTGAAATGTGGAAAAGGAGGGGTGAGTGACATTTAGTTTCATGCAGCGTTGTTTATCTCATCAAATCAACCACTGGTTTGGTCCATGATGAAGGAAGCTGTTTTTATGTCGACTCACATGGTGCTCTTTTCTACCAGGTCGGTCATAAGGAAGGGGAGCAGTTCACCTTCCACTGGTGGGATCATGTCTTCAACAAAGCCTCGGCCAGCCTGCAGGTGGAGTCTGATCAGGTAAGTCCTACTTTACATATTCAAACAATCACCTGTACGAAGAACAACATCAAGGTAGTGAGTGATGTATTCTTGCTATATTTTAAACTTGATTCAAGGGAATTTTCAGCATTTTAAATAATACCTTGATGGCACAATAACAAATAAAGCCAGGAAAGTTTGGGCTGGTGGTTTGACTACCTTTCAGTCCTCCCTCTGCACCACTGGGTGAAGCAGAAGTTAGCATTTAATCTGAGTTTTTCAAAGTCTTTCAACTAAAGTTGGATTTCTTCAGCAGCTAATTACTTCCTAATTTCTTGTTCATTTGTTAAATTAGCTGGATTAATGTTTGACCGAGTAAAGTCAAGTGTTTTCTGTGCTATACAGGATGGTATCAAGTTGAAGAAAACTGTTGAGGAAGATGAAGACGTGGGGATGATCTCCAATAAGAAGCCACGAAAAGCCACGCTAGCAAGAGACAAACTTTATGGATGCTTTGTCAAGGTAATTATTATTTTTCTTGTTTATTTGCTGAAAAATCACTGGTAATTGATACTTGATCCCGAGGGCACATGGGAATAACATACATAGAAAATACTTCAATGAATTCATTGTTAGTTTTGATGTCTTCATGGAATTTGTTGACAACAACAATAATCGAACATCACCTGACTTTGCCTAAACTGTTACAAACATGCTGAATTTAACAGACAAAAACTGTTATGGTGCATCCCTATGTGACTGGTTCTGGTACAAATTGACATTGACTGTCTTTGTTTTTATGTGCGTGATTTTCTCTCAGTCATCCACGCTGGTATCTGGTCAGGAACAGCCAGAGCCGAAACCGAAGCCGAATTCCTCCAGCTCAGACGACAGCAGCAGCTCAGACGAGGAGGACGACCAGAAGTTGGATCTCTCCAGCACCACGAAGTAAGAACTTCCTCTGATGCAGCCTTTGATGACATTTATCATTATTTTTTATCACAGTCAACATGACCTCATGTCATTTCTTTACAAGCAATCAGGTTTTATTTACTGTGTGATGTTATTATTTATTTGCAAAAGGATGAAGTAAATGTTTTTTTAAGTGCTATACAACTTAACGTGTTAATTGTTACTCGACAGGCTTTCTGATGCTGATCTAATGAAAGCTTGTGGAGGACGCACGGCTCACAAGTAAGTTCATTCAAAATAATATAAACCAAGTAATATTTCAGGATACATCAAGTTAATAATCATGATGAATCTCATCTCTAAAGCATTTTGTATCTCTGTTTTTTTTTTTCAGAGGAGCCAGGCATGGCTTGACAATGAGCGCCAAGTTGGCCAGACTAGAGCAGCAGGAGGCCGAGTTCATGGCTAAGTGGGGCAACAAGAGCCAACCAACAAGTGCTCCCCCTGTCTGTGTTACACCGACTCCACCGACCTCCCAGTCAGCTGAGAAGCAGGGGGAGGCAGTGGACTTTCACAGAGAAAAGAAGAACTCCACTGAGAGTGCTCAAGAGCCAAACGATGTAGGGGTGTCTGAAAGTACTGAAACAGATGTTAAACCCAAAAAGAAAAAGAAGAAAAAGAGAGCCACTGAGGACACTGAGAAAATAACGGATACAGTTTCAACTAAAGCGGATGTGATCTGTGCAGAAAACAGGGAAGCAGAACTTTCTCCAAAGAGGAAACATAAAAAAAAGAGAAAGAATGCAGAGCAAAATGAAGACACGTCTTCACCTGCAGCAGCAGAGGTCGAGAGTCCAGAGGAGGCTGCTGAGATGCACACTGACGTAAAAGTGAAGAAGAAGAAAAATAAGAAATCTTCCAAACAACACAGAGAAGCTGCTGAGAAAGAGGAGGGTCACGATACAGAGGACTGCGCGCAAAAAAACCACAAAAAAGAAAAGGGCTGCAGATTTATTTGAGGAAGCTGAAGTAAAGGAGGAAGAAGCTGAAGTAAAGCAGAAAAGAAAAAAGTGCAAAAAGGACACCTCACCTGTAGATGACAATACAAACGAGGAGGAACTTCCCCTAAAGAAGAACAAAAAGAAGAAGTCAAAAGTGTAGTAATCAAACGTTTGGACATTGATAGCTACTTGTCTAGCTATTTTGGGGATGTTGGCTTACCCTTGTATCCGGTATGGGTACTCATGTGCCAAACATTGACTTTATAGAGGCTTCCGGATTTGATTTGAGAAAATCTGACTTGAAACCAGATAATGACCTCCATCAGGATTGTATGCAAATAGGTTTTTCAATCAATATTGTCTAATGAATGTATGCCTCCCTGTTCCAAAAATAACTGAGCATATAAGGTAAATGTAGTAATTTGCTGATGATGCAGACTTTGTAAGACTGTTGATTTTAAACATGAAATGTGTTAATCTGACTCAGTCTGGTCTTTTAGTTTGATGCTACAGGTCAATTATTTGAAGAGTCAGTGCTCTGCTAAGACACGCAGTGTTTCAGTCCAGCGTTTCCAACAGGTGTGGATGTGTGTGTTAGATGGGACAAAAAAGTAATAGTAAGCTGCCTGTGTTGACCACTATGTAAAATATGCATTTGGTTGAAAATGTATATGAAATGTAAGGAATACACTGTCATTTTATGCAACACGTATTCCTTCTTCGTAATGGTGTTTGACAAGTGTGTCATTATTCTATTGACAAAATAAAGTACACAGATGAAGCTTCTTGTGTTCCAATTAAATGAAAATATTTCAAACTAAACAACTTTTTCATTTTTTTGATCAACTGGACTAAAATAAGAAGTGATACAAGCCATAATTTACTTTATTTAATGTGATAATTTACATCTTTATCAAATCTGAGTTACACCTGATTACATAAATTATAAATATGGACAAAAATGAAGTTTGAGAGGGGAATGAGGTAATTTGTCAACAGAGTACTTCCACTAGTGATCCATATCATACTGCTAAATTGAAGATGGGGAACTGTAGGGACAAGGAGAAGTAGATAAATGATAGTAAAGGTTGCAATAAAAAGTGAATGAAAAAGCATAGCAGCCAGATTGAACAGACTGACTGATACAACAGAAGTAACAAAACAAACTTTAATACCGAAATATACAACAATTTAAAACATTGAGGATGATGAAAGGGCATCAATGTAAAAAAGAAATACACTTGTTTTGCATAAGACATTTTGTGACCTGTAACACAGAACGTTTGAGAGCACAACATGCAGCAAGACGACCACAGGAACAAAAATGAGTTGAGTCAGCCTTCAAGTGTTTGGTGAAGACATTAGAGAAGTTTAAAGCAGTCATAGAAAGCAACACTTGTTCCATCCAACTTTATTCTTCTAAGTTAAGGTACTACATTTAATAGCATGTTGTTATTACTGTAGAAAACAATAGAGGTGTTCTGTTGATTGATTGGTGATTAAAGTTTCCCTTTACATTGTGAAATATTTTCCCCATTGTAAATAAATAGTATACAGATTTTGATTTCTCCTTAAAGCGTTAAAACAACCAACAAAGAAGTGGTTTGTCATTAAGATCTCCAAGTTTATTACTTTGACGTTCAGTCAGCGTAGACATCTGTTCAGAAGCACATCAAAGCTAACGAAATAGATGTTGAACCTGATTGCTTTTTGAAACAGTGGTGCAGGTTTATGATAATAGTAAATCATACATTTAGGAACGTTAACACTGTTCTTTTTAATATTGTAAATCCTGCACATGTTGCACATTTCTGCTCCATGCTACCTCTTTGTCCAATCAGCATAACTCTCCTTTTTATATTATAGTTTATAATATTATATTACATTTTACTGCACTCCGTTTCCTACGTAACTATATTTTGCATAAACATTGTCCTAATGTTTCATTTGTTGCAATAGTCTTAGCTTTGGTTACATATTCTTCTTTCTGTGTCTCTGTCTGCACCACTTATACCAAAGCAAATCCCAGCATTAACTAGTTGGACCTTATGAGAACGTTGCTCTCACAGATGAATTTGTTTTGCATCACACAGTTTGCTGGATCCCAGCTGGCTGTCAGATTCCTCCCGGGGATCATCAGTCCACAGCAACCTGATTGACCGAGACTCTCCCTTATCCAGTACCTTCAAACACACAACATGGATATCAGTACCTTTATTACTAGTACTGCCAGTCAAGGAGGAAGTATTTAGAACCTTTAAATAAGCGAAAATAATAATAACAAACTATAGAAATGTTACAAGTCCTGCATTGGAAATGGTAATTAGGTAAAAGTATGTAAGTTTAATCTGGAAAATGTAATTAGAGATTAAAACTAAAAATGCCCCCTATAACCTCTTGTGTATTATTATTTTCTTTAAATCATAAAAAAAAATTAAGTCGGAACCAGACGTTATGTTGCTTTAAAAAGTCTCTAACAAACAAAGTGTTTCTCTCCTATTTCTGTAATGTAACTGATGTATTCATTGACATTTTTTTCTTTTGTAATATTTCTATATTTGCTCTTATTTGACATTTTAATTTGTCTTACTATACACCAACGCACCTTTCTTGTATGTGTAAACCTAAGTGGTGTTGAATCTGATACACTGCCTTGCTTTTCTGAACAACCTTTTATATGTTTCAAATCTCTCTTACCCTAGAGTGTCATTACGTCCATCAATCCAAACCCAGTCTTTGTTTTCTTTTTTACGTAACCCGAGCCAGTATCCATGATAATTGTCGAAGTAATACTCTGTGTGATTACTGATGAATTCCTGTAAGTCGTACAGAGAGAGATCTTCAGAAGCATGCACAATTGCAGATTCAAACACTTCCCAGTTGCATTTTGGATTTAAATATACATTTTAAGTTGTATTGCTAGGTCTGAATATTCATGTTGTTTGTAAGTTTCAATTGAACCACGAATACAAACTTGATTTACTCCTACTCTGCTCACCTGTTCATGCAGACTATCGATAACAACCAGATCTGCAGCTATGTTTCTGCAATACTTCTGGCTGGCTTGCCATGTCTTCCAAGGAGATTTCTCATTGTAAAACAGGTAGCACTTCTCCTCAAACTGAATCCAGTCTTTCAGACACGGCTGACAGACTGCATTCATGAAAAAAAGGAACAAGTTCAAATCTGTTCTCTTAATGACACACAAACAAAAACACAGATATAGAAAACTGAAAATGCTATGCTCATAAAAAAGTGTAATGATTGTGCTCTCTGTTGCAGCTTCACTTTCTATAAAAAAAATCACAGTTGTTTTCAAATCCTCTCTGTCAACTCGACAATCTAATGAAAACTACTATATATTTGTTGCTGGTACAAACTTCAAGTCAACAGCTGTCTTGAATTGCATAGGAGAATATTATGATACATCCAGGGCCATTGTACTCTTCATCATCCTTGCGTTCTTTTAAAACAAATGGGTTTTTGCAATAAGCTTATACTTTTAGATGAATAACTACCGGTGCGTCAGCAGAGCAAGATATACTTACCTTTATCCGGGCAGTAGTCGTGAACTGGAAAGCTGTTAAACCCCAGGATGATTGACAGCGTCCAGTTCAGGTTGTATGTGACTCTGTTCAGATGCTCCATCTCTAGCTCTAAAATGTTTCTCTCCTTAATCAGCTGCTCATTTTCTGCTGCGAGTTCGCTGAGGTTTGCTTTCTGCTCAATCATTACCACACTGACTGTGAGGAGAATGAGAAGGACACATCAAACACTCAGACGAAAAAAGCAAAACAACAGTGGTGCATTTCCTGTCATGAAAGAAGCCTTATTTTCCATAATGATATTTTAGTCTGATTTTGTACCCGACTTCCTTTCCATCTTGTATAATCATTTAAGATCATATAAAACACATCAAAAATTCAAAAGCTTTATTGCCATATGCACTGTTAACCAGTTAAGGCTTTGAAAATGAATGTCTTGACATAGGGTCGTACAACAATGCAAATAAGGGATAAAAATACATAAAATAGTGCAAGAGAAATGATGGTGCAAGGAAAAGGCAGCAATAAGAAAAATGCAACGTATAAAACAGAATGTAAAATGCAATACTGTACAGTAGAATAAATATTGTGTAATGTAGTAATATATGAAGATGTAGATAAGTGTATTAGCTCAAACTAACCAATCAAACTCAAAATACAGACTGACATTTAAACAGCAGCAGGCACAGGTCCTGAACTCACATGACATAGCAATACAAAACCACACTGACTCATCTGGTCTAAATAAAATGAAAGCTGCTTTCACTATTCATTGAGAGTGACTCTGTGTTGACATGAAACTCACAGTAGATGATGGCCCCGATGCTCGCCACCAGGAGGACACACAGTATCCCCAAACACACCGCCAGCAAATGAAAGTGAGAGCATGCAGCTGCTTCACCATCTGCTTTTAATGAGACAAAATCACACTTCAATCACAATTGTAATTATAACCAAGTGATTCATAACAGCATGATTATGGTTGCACAGAAAACACATTCGTCATTTTGCATGGTGATACACTGTGCGATTAAATGATACATCAATATGTAAACACTTAGATTTTTATACAGAACCAATCAACATCAATTTTTCAATGACAAAATGCTACAAACAGGACAAATGTTGCTTTATTTCTTTAGCAAGTTTAAAACATTTGACTTTACAAGTAAGTAAAGAATAGTTTATGGTCTACTAGATTGTCAAACTGACTGTAGCTGATCAAATAAAAACTGTTTTTATATCTTACTTGGTACAGTAGAAGCAGCCCCCGACGGTTTTACTTCGGAATAAATTGTTGGGTCCTCTTTTTTTTCTGGACCACAGAATCAACAACATGAGGACACAAAGAAACAACTGGATTAATATTAACGATTCTTCACACTGATTCAATAAAATCTCCTAAAGAGTTAATAAAGTCAAAGCACTTTCTGTGGATAATTGATGTCAATGACCATTCCAAGTGTTATAGGGACATTTAAAGAGGTCAATTATTATATATTATATTTTTCAGTAGTGTTGGTGCTGCACGTAAAACAGTTTTCTCTATCAAATCAGAATGGATGGCAGGATTAAGTTGGTATTATTTGAAAATGATAGAAGATGCATTTGGTGCTTGTGTCACTTTCACATTCCTGCAGCAACACCATGGAGAAAACAAATTACTTGAAATTGTGATGTTGATAAAAGTAAATCAAATTGTTATGTACGATAATGTGCATCATTGAAGTGAAAGCTTGCAAACAAGTGAAAAGCAACAGTCCCTTACCTTTTGGAGCTGCACCAACATCTTTAAAAACAACCGTAGAATAATGTATTTCTTCCTCCATCCTTAAAAGTCATAGATCAACATATGGTTCAGAGAATGAGAGGGAGTGTGTCTGATAACATTTTCAAACCAACGATTAACAAAGGAGAGGTTCCTCTTCCCCCTTACACTGTGTATATTGCAACCTAGGAGTTTTTGTCTGTATTGTGTGTTTTCAGAAGTACGTCTTCTGCGGTTTCTACCAAACGTAAGCACTGTTGCGATAGAAGAGGTTTACACATTTAAATGATATGTTGTATGTTAACCTTTTAACCTATCATGTTCATTTCTGGCAGGTAAACTCCCATCTGTTTTTTGTAACTGATAATCAGGGTTACAATACACATCAGTGATAAGATAAAATCACATTTTGTCACCATGCTATTACAAAAGAGACGGCTTGCGAATGTCTGCGTTTTTGATGTTGTCAACTTCTTTCCTCCCATGTCTGTAGCAAACTCTTCCCAACATCGATAAATAGATAGATAGATAGATAGATAGATAGATAGATAGATAGATAGATAGATAGATAGATAGATAGATAGATAGATAGATAGATAGATAGATAGATAGATAGATAGATAGATAGATAGATAGATAGATAGATAGATAGATAGATAGATAGATAGATAGATAGATAGATAGATAGATAGATAGATAGATAGATAGATCTCAGCAGTAGCCTACATCATTTGTTTCTACGGACTACATTAATATGATTGCTCAGAATCATCGGTAGAAAGTATACACAAGTTTTATACATGAGTGTTCTACATAAGTACATATTTGTACTGTGAATTAAGTGTTTCCATGTAATGCTACTTTATACTTATACTCCTCTACATTCCAAAGACGAATAACATTATTTAACACTCCCAGTTACTTTGTACGAATAAAAACACATGATATGTTGATATGGTATAATGCAGCACTGACAAAGCACTAAAATGCTCTTAAATGTATAAAAATAGGATAACATTATAACCATAATTATACAATACTGTGAAAAGATTCAGTAAGTCTTCAAGTACTTTTACCTTTGATACTTTAAGTATATTGTGATACTATTACTTTTGTACTTTTGCTTATAAGTACACTTTTGAAATTACGACGTTCACTTATAATGGAGTATTTTAGGACCATATTGAGTGCTCCTTCCAACACTGCTCAGAAGTTTCGTAGGGCACTGTAGTGTTGGGTAAACATTACTCAAACAGCGGCAAACTGTGCATTTGTTGGGCATTATTTTCAGCAGTGGATGAATACACATTTGTCTGCAGTTCTTTTGATAGCCCCACAATAAACTACAGTGCCCATTTTCCAAGTACTAAAAGACCAAAGCGACCGAGTGCAACACAGTGGCTCATTCATGTGTCTATGGTTCATTAGTTCATATATCAATGGAGCTCTATGACACTGTTTGAAATGATAAACCAATCATTGTTGAGGGTCATTTTATGGTTATTCATAGACAATGATAAACAAATAGAAAACAAGACTTCCTTCCTTTTAAACTAGAGGTATTTTATTCTGAGGCAATGTTCAGTTTTTCTTGACATTTTTTGGACATGTGTTTATTAAAATATGAATTCAATGTGTACTAGATTGAATTATATTGTTTCTACTCCTTTCAATACAGTCCAGCACAACAACACATCTCATTAATATCAGCTCAATGCCTCATACAGTGTACCCTGAACATGAGTTAACATTGCATTAGCTTGTACAAGTGTACGTAATACAGTGGCCGACAAGTAGACAAGATGTATAGGAGAATTAACATGTTGTAACACATACACCGTATGAAGTAAAACAATAGATATTGGAAGGATAGTCTTTATTGAGTTTCCTTTAATATAAATACATACATATATTGAAGCATACCATATACAACTCAAAGGTGATGGTGTACTGTAGGATTTGTAGAACAGGCAATAAGTTACAAGAAGTAAAGACAGTAAGGAAAAAAAACAACTGGAAAAACACTACGAGTCAGCTTTGAGAAGAAGACATAGAAGATGTATTGAATGTTAAATAACCTATTCGGGTAATGCAGACAAAGCCTAATCTTGTTTGACCAAAGCTCTTGTTTCACAGATCCAGCGGTTCTTCATTGTACAGCCTGCCTTTCTCCAGTTAACTGCTTGCTTCTGAGTCAGAACACAATTCATTCTGTTGTTAGGTGGTTGTGGACTCCAGAACCTGGTGAAGGAAAAAGATCACAATATCAATGTACATGACAATGTTTTTATAAATACATTTGTTCGCTTTTCTTGATTTGGGGGGAGTGGATCATCGGGAACTGGGGCTGAGGCCTAGGCGTTTGCACAAAAGTCGAGAAAGGCTATATATTTGAATTTATTGACTGACTAGAATAAACGTTTTACATAAAGGGAGTTTGGGATATCTCTTTGCAGCATTCCAAAAAATCTGAAAAAAAACGTCAACAAAATCATACTAAGCTATGTTTTTTATACAGTGTTTTATAAATCAGGTTATCAATGACATGATAAAACAGTCTTAAAAACAATCATAACATCATTTGCCTTTTGTTTTCATGCCTTAACTTTTATACTGTGTTGAAGCGCTTGTGCTTCATCCCTCTTGCTTTATTTGGCAAGGTTTTTGTCTTTGGTGTTACTGAAGGAGACTGACATGTTGAAAGGTGTTTCTCCAAACAAAGTTCAAATTGCAGCACACAGGGTAAAAGGCTGCCAACCTGGTCGGGTTTGTAATAAAGACATGTGTCTCAATCACTGTGCTGATGATTTTCTGCATCTGTTTTTGTGTGCTTACGTCACAGTGAGGTTGCGTCCATCCACCCACGTCCAAATGTCCATCTTGCTCAAGCCGATCCAAAATCCATGCTTTTCATCATTATAGTACTGTATGTGGTTATTGATGAATTCCTGGAGGTTGTTGTCAATATAGAAAATAAAATGTAAATCACAAGTAAAAAAATCCAAATGAAAACACAGAAACAGCAAAAAGGAAGATTAACAAACATACGGACAGGAGGAGCTAGAATTCAGCTAGCTGTGAGGCCTACAATGGGTGGGATTTTTACTTTTTTAGAATAATATAACACTTTACTTTTCCTGCATAATACATTCTTCAACAATATCTTCTTTTGTGTCTTTTTCTGTTGTTTTATGTGGTTACACCAAGTACAGTATTTCAATTTCTGCCTATGAAAACAGAGAAGGAGATGCTC
Source organism: Eleginops maclovinus (assembly GCF_036324505.1). NCBI lineage: Eukaryota > Metazoa > Chordata > Actinopteri > Perciformes > Eleginopidae > Eleginops > Eleginops maclovinus. The sequence goes on along the minus strand of NC_086351.1, from coordinate 7,603,194 downwards.
ATATCGTTCTTGCCTGTTCCTCCAGGCTCTCGATCACCACCAGATCTGCATGCATGTTTTGGCAATCACTGCGGCTATCATACCAACTCTTCCAACTGGAGGAGTAAATATGTGATGTAAACAGGTAACAGTTTGACTGAAACAGCACCCAGCCTTCCAGGCAAGGTTTACATGCTGTTGGACAAGAGACAACACAAACATAATCATAATCATTTTCTAATACATGTAAAATATGTATCATCCATCCCTCTCTTAAGTAACTTGGTAGATGAGCGATGACAAACATCCAAACAGACCCTTGAAGTACTTAAAATAACATTATGTATTTAAATGGTACAAATACTGCATCCTTAAATAGTCCACAACAACCTTGCCTATGTATCATTATTAGCAAATAGTACGGTAGTTAAAGCAAGACAAATAAAAGTGGACATTGTGCAGTGTATGTAATATGCAATATGTTTCCTGTGAGTGTTTTATAATATATACTGTATGTGGTTTTTGAATAAGAATTACTGAATTCTTGGGTATGTTGCATTTGACTCTTGTAGATAAAGTTGTGCTTATTTGAATAACTTTATATATTAGTCTGTAGTATATTATTTTAAATCCTCATATGTTTGTAGCAATGATGTCCTCTTTGAACTATGTGTGTCTAAAAAGGAAACTTTTAATTAAAAACTAATCTGGGAAACAACTTTTTATACCTGTTTAAAGGTTTGTGTACATCAGCCAATAATTTTGAATGAGACTTTTCTGAAACCATAAAGGAGCACTACATCCTTCAGTCACAAACATTTAAAGGGGACATATGATGCAGATTTCAGGTTCATAACTTTATGTTGTGCCTCGGCTGTGATGTGTTTAAATGCGTTCATGTTCAAAAAGGTCTTTATTTTTATCCTACTGCCTCTGCTGCAGCACCTCTTTTCGAGGGTTACATAGTGATATCATTATGTTAAGGAAGAAAATAGTCCAATGGAGGCTTTCATCTATAAAATCACTTAAACTGTCAGACACTTTCGATCGAGTAAAAAGTATTTTGCTTTCAGAGGTACTGGAGTCAAAGTGACATAAGTAAAGCACAAATACCTGAAACATGTACTTGAATTGAGTTAACCCCTTTCACCAATGAGACCTTGTTTTTTACCTTTGTTTGGGCATCGTGTATTCACAGCAAATTCCTGATGCTCCATGATGACTCCGAGGGTCCAGTTGAGTTTGTCTATCTCTCTGGTCAGCTCTTCTCTCCTTTTCTCCAAATCCATCATTCCTGTCCGCAGCTGCAGATTCTGTTCCGTTAAGTTGTCTTTTTCGCTGTACTGGTATGACATGACTGTGTTGACTGCATTAAGAGAGGGAACGGTTACCTTTGCACTCTCTTGTTGTTTTAGATCAATTAAACCAGGAAATCAGACAGACTTACAGTGGATACTGACGGTGATGAAGGTCGACAGCAAGATGACACAAATAATCCCCAAAACTGCTGCCACCAGATGAAGCCAGGAACCTGGAGCTTTCTTTTCCTTTTCTAGGAGGAACAGAAACAAATTAATTCATTATAATAATTCATAGCAAATCATTGTCATTCTTTTTTGTATCCATAAAAAACCTGGTATGGCAGGATTCGCATCCAACACTTGCTTATCCCTTGTCTTCACCTCATCATAGATTGTTTCCATGTCGTTTGGTTTTTCTGCAAAAAGCAAAACAGTTTAAAGGAAATGAAAACTTTAAGTACTTAGATGAGTGATTTTTGAAACTCGCTTCCCTGTCTGCAGTGTGGCTTCTTTACATCTAACTCTGCATTTTCTTCACTGAAATACAGCAAAAACCGTACTGGAGGAGTGCAGTACCCTCAAATATGTGCTTACAGTGTGTATTAGAGTACAAATGAGTTGGGAAGACCGAATATGTATAGGTCAAAGTTCAACAGTATCAAAATGTATGACTCACCGGGAGCAGAAATACCCTTAGTCTTGAAAGTCACCGTAATGTAATTCAGTTCTTCTTCCATTAGCTCATCAGGTCACCTCACCTCAAAGAGTAACACCATGGCAGCAGTTTAAATGCAGCTTATTATGAGTGCACTTTGGTTTAAAACAAAAGGAAACCCACTGGGGGATTACACGTCATGCACTTCTTCTTTTTGCAGGATATGGTAAGACTGAGAAAGTGAGGTTTTTTTTTTTTTTTACGGAAACACATTTCATCATATATTGAGCAAAGGCCATCACTGGTCTTATTGTTACGCATGTTAACAAACTAACAAAATATGAGGACATTTTTTTTTGTAATTTTTGACACACCAGGTTGCTGTTATTTTGTTTTAAACGTGCTTTTTCATTCTCAGCATGTTGAAATAATACGCTGTTTTTTTGGTTTGAATGTGGAAACAGACTTCATTTCTGTATTGAATGTCTCTATCCATAACCTGTCTTTTATCATTTTAGTTTTTTATGCAAAGTACGATGCTCTTACTACTTTTGAAATCTTGAACTCTGAACTTGAATTGAGTAAAAAAAGAAAAACATGGACAAACATGGGGTTTTCCTCTTTCTGCACATCACTTGAGCTAGTGACCTTGTTGATTCATGATATCAAATATTATTTGGTTACCCCAGGTTAATATGGTATTTCATTTAAAACGTTATGCAATCTTCATTTATTTCGCAAATTAAACAGAAATGTATTGTGAGCACTGAAATTGCTATTTTAATTGAATGACCGGCGCCAGCTCCACCATTAATCAATCAAATCTTTCTCTGTTAAAAATAAAGTAAAGATCAGCATAATTAAGTAAAATACATGACAGATATATTCAATCATCAATAGACAGAGTTGACATTTTTACCTAATACGTTGTAACACTGTTTGTCCAGCAGATGACGATCAAAGACTCTTTTTACACACAACTTCCACTTCCACACTAAAGTGTTCAATAAGGGATGTGTTGGTGAATCTTTATAGTTTTTACTTCAAGTGGTGTAATGAAAAATGCGATTGACTATTGCCTATGAGTATGGTCAACTGGAAACCAAACCCAGAAACTAGTAAAGATGACCCGTGCAGACTGGTGGTGTGCAATTCAGTACTTTTCCCAGTACATCGACTACGTCTATGAAGATTTGGCAGCATTCACCAAAACCCAAACCAGTTGCATAAGAGTCATACTGTAAAATTTAAAATGGATTGCAATTTAAAAAAGTCTAAATTGCAAGATGTTTTTTTTAAACCGTAAAAATGTGGAAAATCACAATCCAATTAAAGATGTAAACACACTTTTAAATTGTGAAGTGAAGAAGAGTAGGATCAAAAGATAAATAGATCTTAGAAATCCTTTTCCTACAGTGACCTACTGATCTGAGTTAAACATATCTCTCTATAGAAAAACAATCTTCTGCATGAGGAGATGACTCAGGTGTGATAAAGGCGACTGACCAATCAGCGAGCAGGATTTTTTTTCAGGAAACGTTCCCTGGTTTCCCACAGCAGGCAAAAAACCACAAGGAGCCGGAGAGCCTCGAGACTGACAGCTTTTCCTTCAAAACCTGGAAGAAGTACAAATATATCAATATACTGTTCAATATTTATATCTTGAAGGGCTGTAGTGGCGAGCAGAGATGGTTTGCGGAGGATACATTTGCACCAAGAACGCACTCTGCGCTCTCAATATACTTTATATCGTAAGTAAGAATACTGCTGTTGAACCGATGGGGATTTAATGCTTTAAATATCAACACGTGTTTATGCTTTTGTCATGACTTGAATTAGATACCTGTTATATAATAATATAATTACCTAAAGAGATCTTAAAGTTTATTTTGTGAGCAGTTTCCTTGTTTGGGAAGCAGGCAGGTGTTTGTGGTAAATGATTAATCACAGAGTCGGTGTAGCTACTGGTGGCTTTAACCAGACAGGAACATAAATGCTTCATCATAAATAAATGTAGGCCTATACATTCTTATTACGAAACCTTCATATATCTCTGAGCAACATCTCTAATCAAAACAACAACAATGTAGCTATTTCAACAACACGAAAAACAATTACATTTAAATTCATATATGAATATATTTCAATTAGATTAGATCCATTAGATGGATTTGGTTATTGGATATCCATAATAGTAGTATAGAACTAAAAGGAAATGCTATGTAAATGTAATGTTATTGCACTATGTTCAGTTTCCTTGATAAGCAGGTCTGACATAGCAGATCATTTTTAATTTGCATCTTTAAAACAGGGAGCACAGTCAAGGTAAAGGACCACATCATTAACATTTGTTCAACAACGATTAAAAACATAATTGTTTATACAAAATATCCAAAAGAAGTAAAAAGTTTCAGGGTAAAGCTTATTCAGCTCGTAGGCTGAATAAAGGAAAGAAAGCCTTTATGTTGCCTGAGGGTCCAAATATTTTATTAGAAAACTAAAACTGAAAATGTTGGGAGACTTGCATAGACCGTTCTATATTTGTAAACACACATTGATTTTTACCTCAACAAACACACCTTCAACCAGCTGGTATACATCATCAATCCTCCACATGACGTACAATCAAACTTCCCTTTTATTGGCTCAGTATTATACAACAAGCCTCTGTGTGCAGACATGCAAAAGGCCTCATCATATCTCCTAAGACGCTGTTTGTTAGTTATTTGTGTCTATTTGAAGTACTATGTATTAGTTCATATCTCTTTGTGGTTTTGTGTCTCTTTTTGGGGCTGAAATTGTTCTTATGCCGATTATTTTCTGGATTTTTTGATTAATTGATGTCTATAAAACGTCAGAAAATTGTGAAAGATGTCCATTGCAGTGTCCTAAAATTCCAAGTTGTTGTTTTGTCAGTCCAGATATCCACAAGATATTTATTAATATACTATAAAAAAGAGAAAAGCAGAAGATCGACCCAATGTTAGAGGCTAAAAACAACCTATCCTGTGATTTTGGCATAAAAAAGAAATTCCTTTTTGATGTTATTTTTTATACTGCTTGAGTAATTGATTAGTGGACTAATCATTACAACGCTTTTCTATTTGTAGTCATTTTGTGTCTTTGTAGTTATCTCTATCTGTGGTTTTGTGTCTACGCAGCTGTTTTGCATCTCTGTGTTGTCATTTAATGTTTCGTTGTGGTCATTTTGATTCTCTTTTAAGGTTGGTATGTGTCTCTTTTGGTATTATTGAAGGCCAGTCGGCCTCCTGACATGTTGTGCCCCTGATCTGGTTTTAGAGCTCTTAATGTCTTTCATGTTTGTAAAGCACTTTGAATTGCCTTGTGTTGAAAGATGCTATATGAATAAACTTGCCTTGCATTGCCTTGCCTTGGTCTTGTGCCCTTTAGGCCCCTTCATTAATCCTACATGTTCCTTCTTCTCTCAACATTGTTATTTTTCCTCCTCAGTTGGTGAGTCTGCTGCTGGTCGGAGTGGCAGGTTGGGGGAAATGGTTTGACCTGGTTTCCAGCATCAGAGTGGTGGCGGGGGTCATTGGCGTTGGGGTCTTCCTGTTCCTGGTTGCCTTTGTGGGGCTGTGCGGCGCCCTGAAGCACCACCAGGTCCTGCTCTTCTTCGTATCCTTTGTTTTGTTTGTTTGTTTGAGCACAAGAAGTCACATCAGACCTCAAATAGTTGTGCGCCAAAGGAGAATGAATGTAAATAACCCTAAAATATGTTTTGCTCTTCTGTTAAGCTTGTGTTAAGGCTGTTTTCATGTTCCTATAAAAATCTTCCTAAACTTGCTTCAGTACATGATGGTCCTGTTCATAGTGTTTGTCGGGCAGTTTTCTGTGTCCTGTGCTTGTCTGGCCCTGAATAAAGACCAACAGGTATGTTCATTTTGTCTACATACATTTCTATAATAAAGTTATGTTGGCCTATTAATGTAGCCTCCCTCAGAAACACTAATACTGGCACACATGTTGAGTGAAATGTATTTAAATTATGAATCCAGGGTCGTTCATATCAACCCTTTTGATATTTTCTTATGCTTTTAATTAAATAAATAAAGAGACAACCAGACTGTGTGCTTTTGATTTACAGAACCGTCTGCTGGAAGCTGGATGGAACAAATCCGAGACGACTCAAAAGGACGTAGAGAAATCACTCGGCTGTTGTGGCTTCTCCTTTCCTCCCATCAATGGCTCATGTGCTGCTGTAAGTAAATCCAACTGGAATACATTTTCCCTATTTTCCATAACAATAGGATCTTGAACTTTATGATCATTAATGAATTGTCTGTAACTTATACCAGACATGCTTTGCTATCAACCCTGAGACTTGTGAAACGTGCTCCAGTACCATACAGCAGTATGCCGGAGAGGTACTAAGGTTTGTTGGTGGTATCGGACTCTTCTTCAGCTTTACAGAGGTCAGTAAATGTCCTAGCAACAAATCATTTGGTGTGAAGTGGGTGCTGATGTAGCAATTTAGATACATTTTGCTGGGTTTATCGTAATATGCCAAAAACTTGCCACTAACACTCATTTATCTTTTCTTTCAGATCCTTGGTGTTTGGCTCGCTCACAGATTCAGAAATATCAAAGATCCTCGATCAAATCCTGGAGCCTTTCTATAACCACTCGCATATAGTTAATAAACCAAAAATTGAATAATTGTTGTTCCTCCTAACTTTGAAAATCAAACTTATAAGGACATTTGTATTTAGTTGGACTAAGTTTTGACCATTATAGGATAATGGTAAAATGTAGAAACACAAGTAAAGAAAATGCCTTGTTAGCTACACCTCGTCTTTGTAAAGATTTCTCACAGATGATATTATTACCTGCTTCCTTTTTATTTCATTGAAATGATGCATTTGTTGCTTTGAATATTGTGTTTCTTTGGAGAAGTTGTTGGACATAAAGGGTGAAATTTAACGTGTCCACTTTCTTGCATTTGATGCAACTATCTTGTCTGTAATGTAAATATGACACCTAGCAGCAGCAGCAGCAGCAGCTTAGTTTAGTTTAGCATAAAGACTGAAGCAAGGGGAACAGATAGCCTCAGTCTTAAGGTAACAAACTCCACCAGAACCTCTGAAGCTCATGTTGACTCTTTTTTGTATAATCCATACAAAACAAAAGAGTTTGTTTGATTTCATGGAGGATTAGATGCCAGACAATTTCTTTCCTGAGAGGAAAATATATCAACCACAGGCTAGCTTTTTCTCTTGCTTCCATTCTTAATGCTAAGCTAACTGACTTTATATTGTAATAATCTTTTAATCTAATTACTGGCAAATATGGGTAACGCCATGAATGTTAAACTCATTCTAAAGCATCACCTCTTTAATTCTAATCTCTCTCGTAAAGAAAGAGTTTAACAGCAGCTGTGTAGGTTCACTGCACACACACACCTTATGCAAATAAACTGCAGGTTAGCACCATCATGGCTGGGTGACTGTGCTCACCACTCCTAGGGATTATCTTAAAATGGATGAACACTCTTCACTGTGTTTTGCAGACAGTGGATTTTGGTGTTGGATGTCTTAAGATAACATTTAACTCGAACCTTGACAAAATCATGCTTGTTTTCTATGTATATTTATTGCTATATGGTCCCTATTTGAAACGCATCTAAACATTATATATTCCTACTAAATCATGTTTGATCATATTAATTGTCTCATTTTCTTTCATTGTCCAAAGATAAACATGCAGAGTTGCAGTTCACATATGGAAAAAGGTTATGCTTAGCTTGTCAGATTAGGGCTGATAAAGAGCAGTGTTTTCACTTGGGAGTAGGAAACTTTGTGCCACATGACCGGCCCACATTACCAAACAGGATGCCAACCAGGAACTGTTTTCGCTTTTAGATTCGTCTGAATAACTTAACAGGCAGTCTAACCTGTTCAGTGGTGACAGCTTCAGTACTGCCATTGTAAAATAAGGTCCTTGTGTGCACACCGTGTAATTACCTGTGTTTTATATTTAGATTCATCTATTCATTACATAAAGAGATCCTTCAGTAATAGCATTCATTGGCAAGGCACTGACGTAAACTATTTAAATAATCCAACACGTTTGTGGTAGAGGAGGCTTTTGATGTATTGAAGTCACCTTCATCTCAAGAAAATACATTTGTATTCCTTGTGTTCTTTATCTCCTTTAACATGATCAAAGCACTTTGTTTTGCATCAAACTCATGTGTCTTTGCTATATTTGATCCTTGGAATATAAAGCAATCTCTTGTCAAAACATGAACCTCTGTAACATTCAGCTGAACACTTCAAAGTCTTACAGTTTGAAAGGCCTTGAATATGCTTTTCTTCTGCAGCTGTGTTTTGGATGGTGTCTGAAGCATGTCCAGCTTTTATAACAATGTCAACTGAAATTGTCTTCAGGGATCTTTGCTGAAATGAGTGCAAGTCAGATATTTATTTATTGTACAAGAATGAAGACATTACTGCACATCATCTTGTCTTCAAACTTCTGCAAAGTTGTTTTTCTTATGATGTGTGTGCTGGATCTGGGAAGCAAGTATTTTTCTCAGATCAAGCGATCTGCATTTGTCAGCTTGAGAGGAAACTTGGTAAACCCCAAAAAAGTTTAATCTGGTTCTCATGCCTTAGGGCTGCGGACATTTGATCAAACAATTGTATTCCTGTGCAAGATGCTGAATGACCGTTCTGGGACTCTTACACAGAGGTCCTTTCTTGTATTAGAGCTGAAGAAACACTCATTTTTCAGTCAATTTAATGTATTGCAGGATAAAAATCAGAGCCTGTCCCTATTCCCAAGTAGTGAATAGTAACTTTACTACGCACATAACTCAAGTTTGGTTAATTAATTACAATTTAGTACAAAGATAAACTTGTTGGTGCTCTCTGGTGGACAAACTGTGTCACAACAAGTTTTCAATTACGATCTTTAAATCCTATAAATGAAATGATCTTTCTTGGCATTTGTGCAGTGTTGCTCAACTAGGCTCCTATATTGTACTTTCTACTTTACTGCACTTGTGTTAAACATATTTTTGACTTTGCAGTTTAATATTCATACAAAATAGGAAAAAAATAAATGATATATTAATGCTGCCCTGTGTTATATAAAGTGATGTCCACCGTTACCTGCTGCAACATTAAAGTGATTATAACGCATCAATAATTACAATCTAATATTATTTATATGCTGAAATGGTTTGTTATTCGAGTACACCACCGCATTTGTGTGCTGCAAGTTCTTGTTCCTTAACCTCAGAGCAGATAAGACTCAAGAAGAACACTCTTGTGTTGTATCAAGATTTTTATTAAGCTTACTGTACATTCATGTAGCAAACACCTAGTTCGTCACATGAAAGTATACCCTTGCGTTTGAGAGTATTGACAGGAAGGCTAAAGTCCACTAAACAATTAGAATTCAGGCTCCATATAAACAAAGCAACACAAGGATATGTGGGCAAAGAGGACATACAGACAGAAGTAGTAGAAGACAGAAGTGACATAATTTAGTCAACTTAATTCTGAAACGTTTTTCACAAGGAATATTCTCTCAGCAAAGTTGGACCAGAATAAACAAGAAGAAATAAATAGGCACTGGGAGAAGGAGTCACATTAGCATGAGGCAATTAATCAAGAGAGCTGCTAACTGCTTAAAAAGCCATACCGACAGTTTTAGGGGGCGAAGCTGCAGTGAGTGGAAGTCGAATGAAAATCTGAGAAAAATAATAAAAAGGAAAGCGGCTTGCGGGTTTCATATAATTTGGACTTGATTATGAGTCTGATAAGAACGCTCTGTGTGCGTTAGGGGAATGCTGAGGGTTGAAATCTGGGTCTTCCCTCACTCGTTTCTTGATGTCTGCTTTAACCTAAGTGGAAAAATATAAGATTCTGATTATTATCAATTCCCAGCTAAAACTATGAAAAAAAGAAGTCAAAGCAGCAGCCATCTTTAGCCTAAATGACGTGCAGTGCCGTTTGTTATAGTTATCATGCAAAGTTCAGTTACCTGTTCTGCATACGCTTCCCTCAGCTCCTGGGTCTCCAGATCCTCCTGTAAGCTCTCAGCAGAGGTGATGGGCTTCACTCCTGCTGTCCTGGCTGCTTGGCTCACCGCGTCAGAGAGGGAGAGGAGGCTTCCACCACTCAGTCCTGTCTGAACACACAGAGACAAACAGACAACTTAAAGATGGTAAGCACACGTGACATTCGTACCAAACAAGTAAAGTTCCGACTGATCGGATTACCTTCCTGCGTTTAGCTGGCATGCCGTGCAGATATGCGTCAGACAGTGGGGGCTGAGCCTTCATCTTCCTCTGGGTCATCATGTCACACCTGATGATGGGCACCCATTCCTACAGCACAAAGTAATGGATATAAATTGATGGGTCACGTTTCAAAACCTCTTTCTGTTCCTCCGCAGTTGCAGAATGGAAATAAAAAAGGACATTTTAACTTAAAAAAGACAAACTGTTTAAATGTTTGTAAAAAAAAGTAATGATTCATAGATTTAGAGGTCACAACATCCGGTGTGGACACAGTGACAAGAACACATGGCTTAAATGTGGACATGTGAGTAATGCATGACGACTGACTTGCAAACATTTGAACTTCTCTGCTCAGGATAAGGAAAATATTAATGAGTCAGTATGAAGTGTGCATTAGCCTGAGCTTATGTGGTGTGAGGGGCTGAGCTGTATTTTCCAATTCTGGTGGGTTTTTTTCCCTTTGTATTACCATAAGCAATGTTCCATTTCTTTTTGTACAAATCTACAACTTCAGTATGAACCGTTTTTAGTGGGACTTCCTGCAGAAATGTTCCTGTATCAGCAGTTGGTACGCAGGAAGCAGGGCGGTGCCACCACAGAACATGTAGTCATGAAAACAAACAAAAGAGAAATGTAAAAACAGAAATCTCTTACAGGTGGAACAGAGGCTGCCCAGGCCTCAGACTCTCGAGCAGACTCCTCGCTGCCTCCCTCAGCTCCCGCCGCTGCCATGTCGCCACCTAATGGTGCGGCTCCTCCTGAGGCCCCCAGGTCTCCAGGCAACACCCTGGTTTCCCGTGACGATGCCCTTGTGTCGTGTGACACGTTCATGGCCTCCTCTGCTGTAGTGGCTGCAGCTGGAGAGAGGGTGTCCCCGATCTTTGGAAGTGGAGAACAAACCAAATGAGGGAACTAAAGGGAGGAGCAGTAACTTACACATTAACTGAGATCATTTGGAAAAAAAGACATTTCAAACACAACATGCTTACCGTTGCACTTTGTGCTCGTTCAGGCTCTTGTGTGCCAGTTGCAGAAGACGTATCTCTCTTTGAAAGAATGTCATACAATATTTATTAGCCTTTTCTGTGCAAAGTAACAGGATATGGAATAGCCATCAGATAAGAGGGATTGCTTCTGTCTCTACAATGTGTTTGGCCAAAAACTGACACAGTTTAAGTGTAAAACTCAGACCAAATGTACAAAAAAGCAGATCAAGTTAACGTACATTTGGCTTGTGGGTTTGATTTCTTCTCCAGTTGCTGATGTAAAAAGAAAAATGAATACAAAAAATGTTTTCTTTAAAGGCTGCTCCCTCACCTGTGTGTGCACTATGTAGTTCTGGATCTGCTCCTGTGTGATGGGGATGTGCTCCAGAATCACCTGCAGCCTCATCGTCATCATGCTGGTCATCCAGTTAACTAGGCTGGGGCTGATGTCACTGGACATCCTCCGCTGGAACAAGAGAAAAATCAAGCGTTGACGTTACAGGTTCACCTCTTTATGATCCTTCTGTATTTTGTATTTACTTAAAAAGTCTTAGTAGCATCAACACATTTGCACAAAGCACTAAACTTAAAATCCTTTGCCAAACATGCTGAATTCAGTTTGAGTAAGCCTACTGAACTGAGAGCAGAAACAAGCAGTCAGTGAGAGATTGAATACTGACTATTCGGTGGTTGATGACTGCGGTGAGGGCTCTCTGGTCTCCTCTCAGGCAGTGCAGGTTGAGAGCCAGACACTCAAACAGCGCCTGGTTACACATCTGTAGCAGCCGGGGCCCAAATGAGTCATCTGGATAAAAACACATTGATATTTATTGGCAACAAAATGCATTCCTACAAGACCTACAGTGACAGAATAATAGTACTTGAGCTCCTGTCATTACTCCTGATAAATACTGTTACTTTTACTGCTGCAACCTAATGTTAAAAACAAATAGTTGCTAAACAGGAGCCACAGGATCTATGAATAAACCAAACCACTTATAACAACTTCACTGTTCATTGGTAAAGTTTACCTGTGCAGCGCAGGATGTGTGTGGCAATGTGCATCAGCTGCTGTCTGAAGAAGGACATGTTGGTCTGAGTGGCATCGACACCCTCCAACACTGTGACTGAAGACTCTCTCTGTGGGAGTTAAATAAAAAGATTGTCAACACATTCACTAAAATGTCAGCTGAAATGTTAGAGCACCTCACTAACTAATATTAGAAGTATAATAACAATTTCCCGATATTTTTTGTGTCAGCTGAGCTCACTTAGAACAATGTTTTCCTGCTTTTGTTCGTTTCTTTGTAATCACCACCATGTGTGATAGTGAACTCATTTAGCTGACAAAATACAATTAGACTCTGATCCCAGCATTAAATCATATAAGGTTCTGTATTTTAGTGAGTAGACATCAAGGACTTACAAAGCTCTCACTGATATACTCCTCCAGTTCGTTGACAAGACTGTCAGCCGCAGCCTGGGGGACAGAAACGGAGGGCGTGAGGAAAGCAACACAGTGCATGTAGGGAGAAGACAACAATCAATCAGTTACCGGTCAGTCACACCAAGGGTTAAAAAAGACCAACCATCAAACACAGGACCAATAATGAAACTAAATAAGCTCTGTCTACGTATAACTCCTCTTGTATGTAATGGAAAAGAAAAACTATTTTCTTTTCAAACTGGCGAGTGTTTCTTACAGCAATGTTCTCATCGGTGGGCTCCCTGCCGTTGAGGTAGTTCTGCGTGAAGAACTGGGACAGCTGAGGCTGGATGCGGCCGAGGGGCTGGTGCTGACCATGAAGCAGCATTACCAGGTCTGACATGGTGAACGTCTGGCACACCAACATCAGCAGCTCTCCAAAAAATCCTGGGAAATGACATAAGAAGCTGAGGTTAGATTTACTTTCTGATCCCTTTTGATCCCTTTTGATCCCTTTTGATCACTTAATATACGTGAAATGTTTGTTCTGTACCGGTGGGATCCTCAGGACTGATGAAAATGTTGGTGGCCTGGGACAGCCTCTGCATGAACTGGGCGATGCTCTCCGTGTCGTTCTGAGCCTGGCCCAGAGAGCCCATCATGGTGCTCAGCACGCCGCGCACGATGCCGGTGAACAGCTCCGGGTTGAGGGCTTCGGCTCCCGCTGCTGCAGGGTTGGGCTGGGGAACGGGCCCCGCGGCAGGAGCGGGAGTGGTGCCGGAGGGAGGAGGGGGAGGAACAAAGACGGGTTGGGCCTAGAAATTATATTTAAGAAAAACGTGTTAAAATTAATCAATGCTCACTTTACTTGATGTTAATTGCCTTCTTTAAATGGAAAGCCCAACATTCATATTTTTGGAAGAATTTAAATAATCCTCGTTGGAAAACATACAATCAAAATATATACAGTGGGGCAAAAAAGTATTTAGTCAGCCACCAATAGTGCAAGTTCTCCCATTTAAAAAGATGAGAGATGCCTGTAATTTTCATCATAGGTACACTTCAACTATGAGAGGCAGAATGGGGGAAACAATCCAGGAAATCACATTGTAGGATTTTTAATGAATTAATTGGTAAATTCCTCTGTAAAATAAGTATTTGGTCACCTACAAACAAGCAAGATTTCTGGCTCTCACAGACCTGTAACTTCTTCTTTAAGAGGCTCCTCTATCCTCCACTCGTTACCTGTATTAATGGCACCTTTTTGAACTCGTTATCAGTATAAAAGACACCTGTCCACAACCTCAAACAGTCATACTCCAAACTCCACTATGGCCAAGACCAAAGAGCTGTCAAAGGAGACCAGAGACTAAATTGTAGACCTGCACCAGGCTGGGAAAACTGAATCTGCAATAGGTAAGCAGCTTGGTGTGAAGAAATCAACTGTGGGAGCAATTATTAGAAAATGGAAGACATACAAGACCACTGCTAATCTCCCTCGATCTGGGGCTCCACGCAAGATCTCACCCCGTGGGGTCAAAATGATCACAAGAACGGTGAGCAAAAATCCCAGAACCACACGGGGGGACCTAGTGAATGACCTGCAGAGAGCTGGGACCAAAGTAACAGAGGCTACCATCAGTAACACACTACGCCGCCAGGGACTTAAATCCTGCAGTTCCAGACGTGTCCCCCTGCTTAAGCCAGTACATGTCCAGGCCCGTCTGAAGTTTGCTAGAGGGCATTTGGATGATCCAGAAGAGGATTGGGAGAATGTCATATGGTCAGATGAAACCAAAATAGAACTTTTTGGTAAAAACTCAACTCGTCGTGTTTGGAGGAGAAAGAATGCAGAGTTGCATCCAAAGAACACCATACCTACAGTGAAGCATGGGGGTGGAAACATCATGCTTTGGGGCTGTTTTTCTGCAAAGGGACCAGGACGACTGATCCGTATAAAGCAAAGAATGAATGGGGCCATGTATCGTGAGATTTTGAGTGAAAACCTCCTTCCATCAGCAAGGGCACTGAAGATGAAGCGTGGCTGGGTCTTTCAGCATGACAATGATCCCAAACACACCGCCAGGGCAACGAAGGAGTGGCTTCGTAAGAAGCATTTCAAGTCCTGGAGTGGCCTAGCCAGTCTCCAGATCTCAACCCCATAGAAAATCTTTGGAGGGAGTTGAAAGTCAGTGTTGCCCAGCGACAGCCCCAAAACATCAGTGCTTTAGAGGAGATCTGCATTGAGGAATGGGCCAAAATACCAGCAACAGTGTGTGAAAACCTTGTGAAGACTTACAGAAAACGTTTGACCTCTGTCATTGCCAACAAAGGGTATATAACAAGAAGAAGAAGAAGACATACTTTTATTAAATACTCTGTTGTGTTGACACACATTAAACACAGAGGATATACATGCACAAACACAGAGGAAATACATGCACACACAACCACATGCAGAGGAGAGGTGGCAGAGCAGAGAGGCGCCAAGGGAGCAGATAGAGGTTAGGTGCCTTGCTCAAGGGCACCTCGGCAGTGGCTTAGGAGGAGAACTGGCACCTCTCCAGCTACCAGCTCACTCCATATTTTGTTTTGGTCCGATAGGGACGTGAACCGGCGACCCTTCGGTCCCAAGACCAAGTCCCTACTGACTGAGCCACTACCGCCCAAACTGAGCCACTGCCGCCCTGACTGAGCCACTGAAGCCCAACAAAGTATTGAGATGAACTTTAGTTATTGACCAAATACTTATTTTCCACAATAATTTGAAAATAAATTCTTTAAAAATCCTACAATGTGATTTTCTGGATTTTTTTTTTGAGAACTTGCACAATTGGTGGCTGACTAAATACTTTTTTGCCACACTGTATCTTGTTTATCAATTCAGCTCTGTAGCTGATATGACATTTTAAACGATTCACTTGTTGCAGATGATCTGTTTGCAGGTAATACAGGACTACAATAATGATATGCAAGTTCAGGTTTAATTTAAGTCTAAAGGGCACTCAGGTCAAAGACTCAAACACTGACCTGCTGCATGAACTCACTCACTCCCTGGATGAAGGCCGGGACACCAGATGTGGTGACAGTGATTGAAGGCGCTCCTACAGGGCCCACACCGGCACCACCGGCCACCCCGAGCAGAGAACCCAGCAGCTGGCTGAGGTCAGGGGGCATCTCCTGGGAGTGTGGGTCACTGGCGTTGGTCTCAGATTGGCTCGGCTGACTTGACGTGTTTGCGGTGGGAGGAGTAGGACCCGAGTTGGAGAAAGAAAAGGAGGAGGAGGCTGAGGAGGTTTGAGAGGAGGAAGAAAAGGAGGATGAGGAGGATGTGGATGTGGAGGAGGAGGAAGTGACTGTTTGACCAGCTGTAAAAAAACAGATGGATTTATTGATAGCAATCTTCAAACCAATCGTTCAATGGCACAATGAGTAGGGTTTGTTGGTTGCGTTTTAAAAAAGAAAAATATAAAATTGTGCCAATCCACGTTTACCCTGTTTTAGAAGAACAATTTAGAATCTCATCTCCTGCACCATGTCCACCAATTTCAGAGAGGAAGTTACATTTTTATTGAGGTTGATGCCCAAATCGTCCCCAAGAAAAGAGAAAATAGAGCAGGGTCTCTGCAGAATCAGAGACTGGCACACATTCTGTGGTTCATATGATGTAAAGGGATTCCTTTTGTCTATATGTTTTATTTTTGCATTGTTGGAAAACCCTACTCATTGTGCCTTTAAGCTACCCTAACCACAAAAACAAATGCTACAAATTACAAGTTCATGGTTCATTAGGTATAATGTGTTCATTGTAACTTTAAGCTATCGTCACTACAGAAAGATGCTGTGAAGAGAGACTCAATTTAAAAAACGCTTACCCATTTGTCCTGGCAGCAAAAGCTGTCCAACCAGTCCACTAATCATCTGGTTGAGAGCAGCTGGGTTGAAAGCCTGTGGATCAAGATTTTTGAATTAGTCTCAAATGTTTATCTTTCTGAAAATCAGCAACGACAAGCGAATCACAAAAAATCATCTTCACCTGTCCTGGCTGCTGGCCCGGCATGGCAGCCCTCACATTGATGGTGGTTCCTCGAGCGCCAAAGGCTGGAGGGGGCATGTTGGGTGCAAAGGGGGGACGGGTGAAAACAACCCTGGCCTGGGGCTGGGGGCCACCATGTGGGGGTGGCGGGGGAGCAGTAGGTGTGGTTGTGGGTGTGTTAGGACCCGTGGTGGTAGTTGAGGAGTTGGCTGTGGAGTTGTATCCAGGGGGAGTGGGCTGGGGGGGGACTGGATGTCCAGTAGCAGCGGCAGTGGCGGCGCTGGTAGCTACGGCAGCCGCATACTGGCTTATCTGTTGCATCAGATTCCGCATAAAGTCAGGGGGGAGGGCACCTGAGGGGGAAAACAGATATCAATTCATAAGACATTTGTTTGTTACCACAGAATATTGTTATCTGAAGTCTCAAAAAGAAGGATCAATTTCAGATCCAAACAAATATACAGTATGTAATTGAACTTGTTGGGAAGTTTAAAATAAAACCAGTAACCTGGAATTTTGAAAAGGCTTTACACGAAAGGACTATTTTAAATAAAATGAAGGATGTCAAATATATTTATTGGCCTTTACCTGGTTGTCCCGGCATTTGCTGTCCAGCTGCCCCAGGGTTTCCTCCTTGGCCTGCACATACACAGAAAAACCACAAAAGAAGTTTGAACTATTTGTACAATACTACCAGTACTATGTTACGGAAGAGCTTTGGCTTTAGCTTTGAAACATCATGAAAAAAAATGTGTGCATTAAAACAGATGCGTTCAATGTTCCTCTCTTCCTGTGACTCTGATAGGGGCAGCAGTGTGTGGTATGTCTAATGAAATAACTCTAACGCACTGTTGCCCAGCAATAAGCCACACAAACAATATTCAATCAGTGGCAGGTAGGGGAGAACACACCATCCGTGTTCATCTGCATCATGACCACCGGGACTGCCTGGTGGCTGATCCTGATGACACGGGGGCCAGCCTGTCCCGGTCCAGCCTGCTGATTGGACGGGGAAGTCTGTGATGGAGGAATTTGTCCAGGACCTGCCTGCTCCGATTGGCTACCCGACTGGGTGGGCGGTGCCTGTCCGTCAGTGCTGTTACTCGCAGCTGTCACCGTGGCACCCAGGTTCATCTGTCGGTGGCAATGCAAGCACAGTCAGTCTCCTAACATTCAAGTGAAGCATGGATAATAACATGGGCTTCATTTCCCTTACCTGCACAGGGATGTGGTGGTGACCAGCTCCAGGCATGTTGACTGGGGTGGCA
Organism: Eleginops maclovinus; assembly: GCF_036324505.1. NCBI lineage: Eukaryota > Metazoa > Chordata > Actinopteri > Perciformes > Eleginopidae > Eleginops > Eleginops maclovinus. Next base: position 7,585,271 of record NC_086351.1, on the reverse strand, counting down.
TAGTGGGAAAATGGCCGGACCACATGCAGGTGGCGGGGCACAGGGTTCATGAGGTTCAATCGCAGGTCACTGAGGGCCACAAGGGCGTTACCAAGGAGACGGAGACACTCCCACGTCATGATGAGAGTGCGCTGGTCCTCCTCTCTTTCCTGTCACAGAAAACGAACCATCTTAGGCAACATCTTTAATTATATAATCTAAAATTAGTTACACCAGAAAAATAAAGATTGGTTCCTAGGTCTTTTCATACGATACATACTGTATGGGGGTAACATCAGCAGATGGGTAACTTAGCTTAGCACAAAGACTGTAAACAAAGGGAACCAGCTCGCCTAATATTATTATTATTATTATAATTATTATTATGTACTATAAGTATTGTTTGATTTTGAATGTATCAAGATATCTACACAAAATCTTACCAACTGCTGATTCAGTCCATACAACTGCTATTATCGGGGACAAAATCATTTGATTGCTTTAACAACAGCAACAACATTTTGTTGTTATAATCCTATTAATACTAAATAATTACTTAATATTAAAGTTTTTTCTGCCCTTGAACTATTATGAATTAACAACTGGCAATATGGATGTCCAGACATCCCTTTGAAATGCATTAGTAAACTTAAACATCATATTATTTGGCTGATTGAATCTTACTGTGTTATTGTTGTATTCTGCGTTGGTGGCCGTCTCCAGGATGGTGTGAGCTCTCTGAATGAAAGGCTGCAGTCTCTCCTCCACCCTGCGCAGCTCAGACAACATCTCTGCCAACTCAGCTGGGCTGGGGTGACTAGAGCAAGAGAAGAGTACAGAGCTGATTAAAATCAAAACAAACAATATTTACACTTTGTATATTGAACGATATATACTATACATAGACAGATACAACGAGTTTTGGTTTGTTTCAATATAACTATTAGAAGAAGTAGTGGCTCCTGCAGTTCAGGAAATGTAAGACATTGTTTCTATGCTGAATGATATTTATGTGAATCTGGGAGAGAGAAAATAATTCTCACTGGGGTCCAGGTTGGGGTGTTGGTCCCTCGGGTTGTGCTGATGTGGTGGGTGGAGGCGGGGGGGTTGTTGGAGGTGGGGAGGTGTCCATGGGCTGGGCAGAAGGGGAGGGAGTAGAGGTGGTAGATGAAGATGAAGGAGGAGGGGGCGCAGCAGCAGAAGTCGTCTCTGTTTGGGTGGATGAGTCGCTTGGCCGAGTCTGAAAAGAGGAAGGCAATTTTTATTAATAATAAGATTTCTCTGGAGCTTTGCTATTTAAGTAATGTGAGCGTTGAGCCTCACCTCCATCCTTTGGATGACCTCATTGATGTCCCTCAGCAGGTTCTCGGCCAGCACCAGCCTCAGCCGAGGCTCACTCTGCACGGGTTGGTCCATATCAATGTGCACATTCACGGACCCATTGCTCTGAAATAGAAGAAGGTATAAATAAACAAAACAAAGAATAATGTAATTTGGGTTTGTATGCTGCCATTTGGCATCTCACCCCAGTGCTGGTTGTGACTCTGGCATTCCTGGCATTCTCTCCCATACCAGACACCATCTGCTGAACAGACATCTAAAGGAGTAGAAAAACCTTTGTAAACAAGACTTGAAATGCAAGACCAATTTCTGAGATGAATTGAAACATAATAACTAAGCTTGTTGTTTCTCAAGCTGTTGTTTATCATACTGATGTGTACTGTTTTTGTCAGAAATCATTGGGAGAAATGTTGACTTTGTAATTGTTTTGTTCTATGGTGGAATTTGTACAATATTCTTTAAAAATACAGCATTATGATTATGATAAATATTGAAATAGTATGTATATTAAAATATTAGTGTGGGACTCTTGGGGGACAATTGAAAAATTGAGAGTGCTACAAATGTCTCGTAAGCTCACTTTTTACTAACTCCTCTGGAACCACAAAAGGCTTTATACCTTCGTAAACGCACTTTGATGTATGAAATAGATGTGATTCATTTTTAGTGCACTAACAACCTTAACCAAGTGACCAGGCAGACCTACCTGTATCTGCTGGGGATCCATGATGTTGACAGGAAGGTTGAAGGTGCCAAGCATTACGTAGCTGTTAGCATTGCGATCATGTGGAGGCACTTGTGACGTTCCCTGGGAGGAAGAGGAGGGTCCGCTGTCGGCTGAAGTGCCTCCTGACCCTGAGCCAGGCTGGGAGGGTGGAGGTGGCGCACGTTCCACCAGATGTATCACCTTGCCATCCACATCTGGGTGAACAACAGAGACATATGGATTATCTGTACATACATTATGGTGGGTTGACTTCAAATTGTTTCAAGACACCAGAGAAATTCTTGGGGAATTCTGAATTGCACACAATAACTTTGGGTATATGAATATTGATGGACAAAATATAATACAATTCACAGAACACATTGATTACTTACTGTAGTCTGCCAGAGTCCTTTCATCCTGTAAGACTCTGCCCTGGTAGATCAACCTCTGTTTGTCCACAGGGATACCCACTGAGGGGGCAATGTGCTCCTTAAACTCTTTCACTGTCAACTATAAGAACATGGTACACACTTGAGTCAGACTTCCGCAATCAAAAAATAAAAACGTGAATTAATTCCAGAGTTCGCAACAGGAACAGAATAACTTACCTGAGCACCAACAGTGTAGGTTCTGCTTTGGGAGTCTAGTGTTTTGACGGTCACCTCTATGTCTGCAGTTTGTTCCTCCATGGTGTTCCTGTAGCATAAAATAATGTTCCGGTTATTTAAGCCAAACTGATATTTATATCTAAACAACAACTCCTTTCTTTAAGAACCCCATTGATCAGTTTTTAAAGAATAGTGACCGAGAATAGACAGGAGATGTTACAGTTGGAAAATGAGCTTGTGTGAAACTGTGTTATTGAGAATGTATTTTTAAATTACCTAAAAATATCTTTTCAGATGCCTGTATTTAGTGTATGTAATGTATTACAATGTATTGGTGGTAGTTAGCTCACCCATATAAAGGCCCAACAAAATAGTTATATTGTAATCTGATTAGCCTAACATTAACATTTTTAACATATAATTCTACAACAGTTAAACAGTCACATTGTCACAGTCATTCCCAATTAGTCTGTCTTTTTGATCTACAGACTAATCAAGAGTTTAAAGAAAATAACAAAACAATTGCAATTATAATTCATTTTCAAATGCTTGTCATTTTAACATGCATTTAATATCCTGTAAATGTCTTGAAGTACTGTATAAATAAAGTTCACACAAGCCTTTGTCAGTATAACGTTTGAGGATTTGTCTTAACTCCTGGTCGAAACAAATAGATGGAAGAAATGTTTGTATATAATAACTACAGGTATTAAATAAATGTAGAGGAGTAAAAGTACACAATGAACCTCTGAATTGTAGTGGGGTAAAAGTACAAAGTAGCAAAACATTGAAATACTCCAGTAAAGTACAAATACCTCAAAATTGTACTTAAATCAGTACTTGAGAAAATCTACAGTTATTTTACACCAACGCAACTGGCAAATTGTCGCGCTCTTCATATCAGTGAAAATAACACCACCCACACAATACATTTGTTTAAGTAACTTAAGCCATGTCTAATTCTAGTACTAAACACCAGAGGCTTAGCAGCTACCGTTAGCTAAATGTACTTGCTAGGTAGCATAATAAATAATGTTAGTTTACTATCAGCTCTTACGGTAACGCTAGCTAAGTTAGCGTAGGTTGTATGTATTCCCCCAAGCCTTTCAACGACACTGCTGCTTACATTTTAACACCAAATCAACAGTGACATGTAACGCCAACAGTCATGACGAACATCGTTAATAGCTGCCGTTAGTTAGCATCGGCTTGGTAGCAGGATTAGCATAGCTTAACCTAGAAACGTTGGCAACGAAGCTAACTATGGCCAGCGTTAGAAAGGAGGCTAAGCTAATGCTAACTACGTGAAACATTACAACAATCATACATCAGAGACGATCACGTACTTTCTTTTCATAAAGACTGTGGTGTGATGTTTCGCAGTTACCTTTTAAGACACACTATCCTTTCAACTTATCCAGTGTATGCAGCTCTTTCTTATCATCAAATAACATGCAAATGACTTCCGAGTACAAGCTCTGGTACTTGCCAGAAGCTACCAGGCTGCACGGATGTGACGTTGGGGCGACACCGGAAGCGCAGCAAATAGGAAGGAAAAATGGCGAATCTCGTGGAAGCGACAACAAATCAGCAGTTTGAAGATTTCTTAGCCAAAGCTGGAAAATGCCTAACTGTGGTGCATTTCCAGGCGGCATGGGCTCCTCAGTGCGGCCAAATGAACGAAGTGATGGCCGTGCTGGCGAAGGAACATACGCACACCACGTTTGTGAAACTGGAAGCGGAGACGGTCCCGGAGATGTCGGAGAAGTACGAAATCGCTTCTGTGCCCACTTTCCTTTTCTTCAAGGGAGGGGAGAAAGTAGACCGCCTGGACGGGGCCCATGCTCCGGAGCTGACCAAGAAGGTAGAGCGCCTGGCAGTCACCGGTAGTGCTGCTGCAGATGTGGAAAGTGGCCCTACGGACCTGAACCAGCGGCTCAAGAAGCTGATTAACGCAGGCGCCCTGCATGCTCTTCATGAAAGGATCCTCGCAGGAGCCCCGCTGCGGCTTCAGCCGGCAGATAGTTGGCCTGCTTAAGGAGCACAATATCCAGTTCAGCAGCTTTGACATCCTGTCCGATGAGGAGGTCCGACAGGCACTGAAAACCTACTCAAACTGGCCCACCTACCCTCAGCTGTATGCGAATGGAGAGTTGGTGGGAGGGCTGGATATAGTGAAGGAGCTGGCTGAGTCTGGAGAGCTCGAGAACACCTGTCCAAAGGCTGTCACCCTGGAGCACCGTCTGAAAACCATCATCAACCAGAGCCCAGTCATGCTGTTCATGAAGGGCAACAAGGAGGCTGCGAAATGCGGCTTCAGCAGGCAGACACTGGAGATTATGAACGACACCGGGGTAGATTTTAACACATTTGATATTCTGCAGGATGAAGAGGTGCGTCAGGGGCTCAAGACCTATTCTAACTGGCCAACCTACCCCCAGCTCTACGTGAAAGGAGATCTGATCGGAGGTTTAGACATACTCAAGGAGCTGAAGGAGAGTGGAGAGCTGGTGTCAGTGCTGAAGGGGGAATCCTAGATGGAGTTGCTATGCCATCTGCAAGGGGGGAACAACTAGCCACTGCACATGCCCAGCATTGGCCCTGTGTCAGTGATGTAATATCACACAGAGGGCCAAAAAATGAATGAATGAATCAATTAATGAAAAATAAATATTAGATTTAATAATCAAATTGTTTCACATATAACCAAATCTGTTGTAGAATTTGGATAAGTTTAAGTTCTACTTAAGGCCCAAACTGAAAGTGCAGTTAATCATTATTGACTTTGGGTTTTCAAAAAATGTTTAAAGTGAAAGTTAAGCAATCCCTGTGATTTTGCATAATTGTACAAATCCCTGTCTGACTTAAGGTAAATGCACTGAGAACAGCCTACTTTAGAACATATTGTCTGCTATTTGTTTTTAGGTTACAGCTATCCTTACAGTATTCAGATCCTCACACAAGAGTAGATTTATATTTAATGAAGCATTATTCACCCAGCCTCTGACTTTTATGCCATCCTGTCCACACTTATTTTACCTGAAAGATAAACTATGTTGAACTACATCCAATATCACTCTGGTTTAAACACTTGGAATGAACTCTAGGTGGCACATAATTATACTTCATCAATACCATTATGAATAAAAGAATTAAGAAAAACCTTTAAGATGTGCGGTTGTTTTTTGTGCTACTTCTATTATCTAGATCACATGCTTAAAGTGTCACTGTACAATCAAAGGACAACCAAACACATCTCGAAAACAGGAATACAACAAAGCCTTTACTAACGTGTCATTCATTTTCATGTATAACGATAAATGCAGCATACACAATTACCAGCTCTAATATGACAGCCATTAAATTCAAAATGTGCAGGAAGTGAACAACAAAGCACAGGTAACAAATAATCACAATAGAAAAGCTTTTTCTTCTAAACCATCTAAGGTCATACTTCTGTGTACATATTTTAGTTTGTAATCAGGAGAAAAACAGGTTTTCATGCTCAGCTGACATAAAAATACATTCCAAATGTAGGTGTGCAAGACTAAGAGCAGGGGTGTCCAAACTACGGCCCGGGGGCCAAATGCGGCCCGCAGGCCATTTTGAATCGGCCCTCTGCAAATTCGAAAAGTATAATGGAATATGGCCCACAAATTAAACTTTTGCTTGTCTTATATTGTACTTCTCAAATATATTTGTTAACATATATTACACAGTATTCAGGTGTTAATGAGTCCAATTTTCAAATAAATTTAGTCATTTAAAATGTAAAACATTTTCTAACAAATCTGAGTTGATAAAAAAAGCCCAATAACTTATTTCTATAATAAGCTTGAAATGTAACCTTCATATTTACTCTTATTATCAGCAATCTGAGGCTTCTGTTTTATTAAATGAGCTGCCAACAAAATAAATGAAACCCTAAAGAGAGATGGGATATAGGCTGTTTTTTCCTTAAAGCATTTTCAAGTATTGCGCATTATTCACCTACATTTGATTTGTTTTGCTAACTTATAACTTAACTTATGAGGCAATATTCACCTCTATAAGTGGCCCAGCTCTTCGTATATTTTTTTGTATGTGGCCCTCGGTGAAAAAAGTTTGAAGAAAAACAGTTTCCTATATTCTAGGAAAACTGTATGACATCAAAATGTGTTTCCTCAGGTGTAGTCTGTGGGACAAGCTAGTTGTTTGACACCACATTATTGAAGTATTGGTAAAACTACATTGAAACATCATCAGACATAGTTACATCGTAATAATATTTATTAGAGATGATCGTAGGTTGAATCAAAACATAGATTTAATAGAGTGGCTCAGTTAATAGGGGCTTGCTGGGAATCGTAGGTTTAAGTCCTTGAACAGACCTAAAAAAAAATGTGTCAGCAAATCTGTTTCTCAAAACCTGATAAGGAAAGAAAAAACAAGATGATAAAAGCACAGTTGGCTTCGACCAAAAAGTTAATGATTCCTAGTAGATGTATGCCGACAGAGTCAGACTTATTTATTCAGGACATTCTCAAACAAACATGTTAGCAATGTTTGTTTTTTTGTATATTTGGAAAAGGATATGAGGCTGTAGCATGTTATTTTTCTTGCCAATAGTAATACACTTCTTTAATTTACAGTTGCTTTTTTGAAGTGATATAAAAGAAACCGCTTCCTCCTGAATATGTTGGTGACTTAGTCTTTGTGAGGAGTTTTTTTTGTGAGTTTCTCCTTTAAGTATGTTTTAAAACATGCTTGCTTAGTGAAGGAATTATTAACTTCACTATAAATGTGTTTTTGAAAGCCAGAGGGACAGAGACACCCAATATTTCACCCATGTATCACCTTTTCTGAAGATCAGGGGTAATACAGCGCTACATGTTAATCATTCACCTACACCCACTCTCCTTTTAGACCTGTTGCCACAAATAAATAGTGCCCTGAGGAGAAACAGACATTTTGATCGGGTTGATTGTCACGTATTAACTCTGATTTTGCAAATATGTTGGTTACAGTGTTATCATATTTTCTGTGTTCATATGGCTTGTTGTATCACGCCTTTGTTCCTTGCTCGGTTCCTGAACAGTTGCGTGCCCACACTGTCAACCATCAGCAGGTGAGAAACAAAATATAAAGATATTCTGTTTATCAAAGTGTATAAGCTACTCATATGAGAAAGGTCAAACTTTTGGTTTATGTCAGTGCCTTTTTGTTTAGGATTACTTTCCAAGGAAACCGATTTTTAAGAGAGTTATTTGAGACGTAAGCTATTTTAATGTTAGTCTTAAGATATGTGTGTATAAAAAGGGTTTACACATGCTTAAAATAAAATTCAAGGACTTTCCAGGCCCAATAAATAGTGTGAGACACGGATCACGGTTAGTTATTGTTACAAATTTACAGAAGATCCCTGAACACATTTTTTTTTTAAAAGGCTTGAATGTTTCAACACTTATCAATTGTGCTGTGTCACTGTGATGGCTCACTTTTTTGCATTTGTAAATTTAGCAATGGGGACTTTCCTACAGTACAAGTAAAAAACAGCACCCTTGTTTATAAATGTCTATTTTTAAAAACCTTCATTTTTTTCTCACTTCAAATTCAGAAATTATCCAAGATTTCAACGACCTGAAGGCACCATTGAATAATTAATGAAATGGGATTTTCTGCAGATACATTACTAAGATAAATACACCCCACACTGTCATGCCAACTTCTGGGTCTCCTTCTCTTTCAGTTTCTGGGAAAATGGTTCCTTAAAGCAACAGTCGGTCGGAGAGAGGACTGACATCCTGAAGTTCAAAGATCTGGACAGCATGTGGATCTCCATGGAGGAGCCGGTCAATGACACACTGCTGGTGACTGGAAAGATGCGCATGTGAGGGGAGAAGAGCAATACACACATTATCTTATAGTGAATAAATATCAGCAAAAACAAGAAGATGTTTCTCAACCCATCATTTGATAAAAAGATCAAATAATTCTCAAAACTAATATGAAATGAGGAAATACTATACAGCAATATTGAGGTGAAAATGCTTTACAACGTGTAAACAGGACAGAATAAAAACAGCACATCATAAATACACACCAGAATTACGGAAGTGACTTGGTGAAACTGTAAAATGTGTGAAAGTGTGTTTGAAAAAAGGAAAGTTTATCTTGTGTTAATCTTATGATGTCATTTTTTGATGAAATATAAAACTGCTACCTGCTTAATTTTTCATCTTTTTTTAGAGGAGATGATTGCATTACACAGACCTGGACGTATCATATATTTCCTGACAGAGATGATGTTGTACTGGAAGGTAAAAACCCCATTTGCATTCACAGATACAAAATCAAAACCCTCACACATGCACAGTGAACTGAAGGGATCAACAGGCACTGAAGACAGAAGAGGCATTGCACAAGGGAATTTCTTGCCAATGTTAAAATAAATACAACTTCCTCTCAAAATATTAAAGGGATTTAATTTAGTATTTTTGTTCATGGCAGGGGGGAAAACCCATGAGCATCTCTGTAAAAGCAACTGTAACAAACTTGTCAAGTCTAATTATAAATATTCCTGTTTTACCATGTAGAACAAGTCGTATGGCAAAACAAATTACAATTCTATGCTCTAAACTGACTGGACAAAAAGCTACAACTTGACTAAGATTATTTACAAAATGTTTCATTTTTATGGTGAACTACATTCTGGCCTTTTGTACAAAAAAATATAATTCAACATGTGTATACCTAAAGTAGAAAGAACAGGAACTGGTTTGGTGGGCAAGGGTTTCACCTAACTCAGCACCACAAATCACCAGTTTCTAGTTTTTGTTTAGAGCTTCAGGATCAAGTAATATAACCAGAACCACCTCAAGACTTCATCCCCCAAATTGAAAACCCACAAAGAAACGCACCCTGGTGTTTTTAATAGTATTTTTTTAACTCAAATAGCATGTTTGGGAAAATACAAATATAGGATAGCTGAGTCTTGTAAATAGCTCAAGATGTTTGAAGCACTCATTATGTACTGTATGTCTAAGATTTATTTAAACATGTCTAAGCATATTTTCATAAGCTATTGTAAGTTATGTGAGTCACCTCCAACCAGGTGTGTGAGAGTTTGTACACGGATGTATTCAAGTTTCGCAATTGTTAAATGCAGCCCTCATTTACTTCAATTCATCTAAATTTTTCTAAATGTTTGGTTCATACTGATCACCTTTCTTGCCCTGCTGCTGCCTTCTTGTTTGGATGCAGGATTGCCGAAGCGGAGGACCCCCCTCTGGAGTGGCAAGTGGGCAAACTGCTCCGACTGCCTAATTATCCAGGAAGTAGAACCACCTCTAAAGGAGACAGACACGGAGGACTCCCTCAACAGATACCTGCTCCATAGTAAGACTATTCTTTAAGTTATTATAATACCAATTTTAGCCTTCTCCCCGACTATTAACTAATACTAAAGTTACAAACCCACTAAATAAGAAACAGTCTGTCCTGCATAATCTGTGTTTTATACTGTCCTACAAAAATATGATCAACCTTATTGATCCCCAGAGCGCAAATTCAGTATTGCAGAACAAAGACAGAAATAAGGAGGAAAGTATATTATAATACAAAAATAGACTACTGTTTATCAATTATTACTATATGTAGGAGGAATATAGCTGTCTGTCTTTCCACTTATCAATATTGTGTGCAATATTTAATCTTATATCCATTCATTTTGCAATAACTCATAGTGTCTGGTTTCCTATTATTCATTGTGTGAATTTTTCTGTTAGGTTAGTGGCCTTAAGTAAACCGTCAGCCCACGGCACCAAAACATTTAACCTTTGCTTCTTTTCTCCAGTGCGGCAGAGTGATAACAATCCTGAGGTGGTGAAAGCGTTTCAAAATAACCTGGCTTGTCATAACAAGTCCACAATTTTCATACTACCTCAAGAAAAAGGTTTGTCGTCATTTTATAAACAAGTTAAATTAAAGAAGATGCTTTTGGATCTAAACGTGTTACTTGAATATAACAATTCTATGTCCATTTACAGAGTTTTGCACCTAAATATTACAATCAGGTAGGCATGAATATTAAATCATTTTAAATCATTTTTCTTTACTTAACATGGGCTGTCCCTGTTGATTGAAATAACCATCTCTTGGTTTTACACAATGTCTTACAGGAGCCATGGACATCCTAAAGGACAATACCATTACTTCATCTTTTTCACTGTATAAGTGTGAAACAAATAAAGGAAAAGAAAAACATTGCTTAAGGAAACGTTGTATTTTATTACCTTCAGAATGACTACTAACATTAGAGCTGCAACGAGGTGTGAAATTAATCAATTAGTCCGAAGGAAAAATAATTATCCATCCATCCATCCATCCATCTTCTCCCGCTTATCTGTAAGGGTCGTGGAGGTAACAGCTCCAGCAGAGAGCCCCAAACTTCGCTTTCCCTGGCCACATCAACCAGCTCTGACTGGGGGATTCCAAGACGCTCCCAGGCCAGCGAAGAGATACAGTGGTATGCAAAAGTTTGGGCACCCCTCTGAGATTTCATGACAATTTGCTTTTCCTTTATAATAGAAGATCACAGCAACAACATTTGTTTTCCTACAAAGATGTAGACGTTTTAGTGTTTTCCAGACCAAAATTCTTAGGGTAGCATTACATAGTTTTATTATAATAAAATAAAATGCAAAAAATGGGATGTGCAAAAGTTTGGGCACCCTTATAAATAGCATTCATTTCAACACCTGTACGGATTTATAGCTGACAGGTTGCTGCACAAAATTGCTTTGATTAGCTCATTAGACCTTCAATTACAAAGACAGGTGGAACCAATCATGAAAAAGGCTATTTAACATAGGTAATAGCTGGCTGTGCCTGGCCTAGGTTCTTTCTTAGGGAGTGGCAAGATGGGGACCTCAAAACAACTCTCCACTGACCTGAAAGCTAAGATAATCCAACATTATAAATTAGGAGAAGGGTACAAAAAATTATCTGACAGGTTTAAACTGTCTGTCTCCACAGTCAGAAACGTAGTTGTGAAATGGAAGGCCACAGGAACAGTCCGTGTGAAGGAAAGATGTGGTAGGCCGACAAAAATAGGGGAAAGGCACAGGCGAAGGATGGTGAAAATGGTCACAGAGAAGCCACAGACCACCTCCAGAGAACTACAACAACATCTGGCTGCTGATGGTGTAGTTGTTCACCGTTCCACAATCCAGCGTACTTTGCACCAGGAAGAGCTCATTGGAAGGGTGATGTGCAAAAAGCCTTTCCTGAGTGTTAATCACAAGAAGAGTCGCATGAGGTATGCAAAAGCACATCTGGACAAGCCAGAAGCATTTTGGAACAAAATACTGTGGTCAGATGAGACCAAGATTGAGTTATTTGGTCATAACATGAACAGGTATGCATGGCGAAAAAAACACACTGCATTCAATGAAAAGAACTTGTTGCCCACTGTAAAATTTGGTGGAGGATCTATCATGTTATGGGGCTGTGTGGCTAGCACAGGTACTGGAAAACTTGTTAAAGTTGAGGGCCACATGAATTCCTTACAGTACCAGGAGATTCTTGACAAGAATGTTCTAGAGTCAGTCACAAAGTTGAAGCTACGCCGGGGTTGGATTTTTCAGCAGGACAATGATCCTAAGCACCGATCAAAATCCACCAAGGAATTCATGCAGAAGCACAGGTACAATGTTCTGGAATGGCCATCCCAGTCCCCAGACCTTAACATCATTGAAAATGTATGGATTTATTTGAAGAAGGCTGTCCATGCACGGAGGCCAAGAAACCTGACTGAACTGGAGACGTTTTGTGTGGAAGAATGGGCCAAAATACCACCTGCCAGGCTTAAGGGACTTGTCTGTGGCTACAGGAGGCGTCTACAGGCCGTTATTGCAGCAAAAGGAGGCAATACTAAATATTAATGGAATTATTTCTTAGGGGTGCCCAAATTTATGCACATGCCTATTTTTGTTTGAATGCACATAAACATGTTTCTGTTTGACCAATAAAAGTTATTTCACTACTGAGATGTTTCTGTTACCATAAGGTATAACATATGTTAAAATGAAGTTGCTGCTTCAAAAGCTCAGCAAGTGACAAACTGATGCAGTGGTTTTCCTAAGGGGTGCCCAAACTTTTGCATACCACTGTATAATCCCTCCACCTGGTCCTAGGTCTACCCCTCGGTCTCTTCCCAGCTGGACGTGCCTGGAACACCTCACTAGGGAGCAGTGGTGGCTGGTGGAGTTTTCTCCAGGGGGGGCTATAACTCCAAAATGTATTTTAAAAAAAGAAAAAAGCATGCATACATGTACTAAGGTATCAAACGAGTGTATTTACAGAAATGAAAACAACAAAAACAACATTATAGATAGATAGATAGAAGTGCAAAGAGAAACAAGTGCGATATATAGAGTATGTACAGTATATGCAGTTAAAAGTGATTATGTAAAGATAAGGGCAGTATAAAGAGGTGGGAATAATTGGCATAGTATAAACAGATGTAGTATGAACAAATATACAGATGTGCTATATTACTATACAGATGGCCAATATACATATATAATAAATATCTATCTATCTCTATATCTATCTATCTCTAGATATATCTCTTTATCTATATATTTAAATAATATATATCATATATAACATGGACAATACACATACTTTATGACAGAAGGCTGTGACGTCAGCCCCCGCCGCCAAATCCAGCTCAGGGCGCAGGAGAGGTGCGCCCTAACATCGTCCTATCGCTTGTATTGAAGAGGAGCTACTGCGCATGTACAACCTTTAACGAGAGTCTATGGGCAAAGCCCGTCTACGGAAAGCCCCTTCACTCTCTATTCACCCCCATTGTACCGAATTTGGCTGCAGTTCACCTAGGGGGCGATCGCGGGCGAGTGCAGAATACATGGACCCCTATGGAGCTAGGCGGCTAGCTACATCATTCTCCTAGCATATCGTCTACAAAATCCAAAATACTACTGTGGTTTCCGAGAGGTCGACAGGGATTTTTCGTCAAAAGTGGAATAATCTGGGGGTCATAGCCTTTTGTTTTCTTACAGGTTGGGCAGTTGCGACCCAGGTTCTGCTAGCATCTGGCTAATGAAAGCCGATTGGTCAATGAAGAACTCACGACTGGTTACGACCGAAGAATACGCTTTGTGGTACCTGTCCACAGAACATCAACAACGCCAAAGCCCGTCTACGGATTCAAGTCAATATTAAAAGTTCTCTGGTCCCACGGAGCCAAATCAGCTGCGATCGTATGCAGCTGTTGCTGCGAGGGAAAGGAAAGGGAAGGAGAGACACAAGGTGCCGTAAAGCAATTTATCACGCATGACGTCATCCGATTTACAAAAACCTAATTTTAGTCAAAATCAAGCGAATATAAAATACTAGCTATGTGTCGTTTGTGAGGATTATCCATTCCATGTTTAAAAAACTATAGCAGTGATTTAAAAAAAAATTATATCCAAAGAAATGTAGGAATCTATGGGTGGGGCTCCATAGGACCACATTCATTCTGCACTGGCCCACCAGCGCCCCCCAGGTGCAGTACCATACCGGAACGGTTTTGAGAGTGAACGTTCTCGTCAATATTAAAAGTTCTCTGCTATGGGCAAAGATTCCTGCGCCCCAGGGCGGAAATACGTCACCAATCAGACAATGTCAACAAACGAAACAACTTTACTCATCATTATCTATGAAATATTTATCTTGCACATCTAAAAAAATATATACATATATTTCGAAATATTTTTATTTTATTATTTCATTTTTATTTAATTTTTTTTATGTCTTATTCAAGGAAATGTGGTCAGAGGTGAGTGGTAGGGCGGCGCCCTAGCGCCCTCTGGCCAGCCGCCACTGCTAGGGAGGCGCCCAGGTGGCATCCTCACTAGGTGCCCGAACCAGCTCAACTGGCTCCTTTCAATGCGAAGGAGCAGCGGTTCTTCTCCGGCCCATCTCACACTCCATTGTTCCCTCACTCGAGAACAAGACCCCGAGATACTTGAACTCCTTCACTTGGGGTAAAAATAATTATCAACTATTTTTATAATTGCTTAAAAGTACTATGTTATTCAAAAATGTCAGGAAATTGCTGTTTTAATCTCTTATATATAGCAAAGGTCCTGCTTTTTATGTGTTTCATCATATAGAAATTAAATAATACATTAAATACCTTTTAAATTGATAGTTTTAGACATTACAGATATAACCCTGCACTGTAAGAAAGTAAGATGGATATTATCCATTGTTTCCGATGATTAACAGTTATTTAATTTATTGAGAAAATTAGCAGTAAATAAATGAAAATAATAATTAGTTGCAGCCATAACTAGCACTCTTCAAACATCAAATTATTGCATAATTTAGTTGGGTTTGTTTTATTTGTGGTTCCAAAAAATAGAATGCTACACAGAGGTGAAACCACCCATGGTATTGTTTTGATTGTTATCCTCCTATTATTCTTGTCACTTTCAGTCCAGAGAAGTCAGAAAAAAAACAAGAACACCTTTGTGGGTTTGTACTCACAACCACCCTGCCAAAAACCCCGGGGAATTACCATGATACTGCCGAACAGAAAAACCTGTTCACAAAACTTGAATTAAGGTGGCACCATTCTGATTGCACACTCAGATTTATATATAAATATATATAAACATTTTTTCCTAGAGTATGATCACAAATGTGAAGAAAGAAATGGTTCGAAAGGATTGTATTATAATACATAATTATTTGTCATATTTTGATAAGTGAATGTTTTGTTATCAACTGGGACAAATCTCTCTTACAAGAAGTGATTAGTGTATCTCAAAACAAACGGAAGGATGCCGGAATATGGCAGGAATATGTTTGTGTTTATGCTCCTGTTGTTGGTACATCAACTGTTTCCCTAGGCCAAACAAGCACAAAGCACGAAACGTCTTGGCTCTTTGAAAGGGGAACAAACCCAACTCTGCAACACTTGTATACAAGAGTACATGTGTTTTGTATACAAAGCACAGTAACTTAGTTACACAAAACATTTGTGAGATTTGAAATGCTTATTGATATCCCATCATCGACTTCCTCTTTCTAGTTTTTCTTTAATGGTCTTGACTTGGATAATACGCTAAACCAGTTAGCCAACTTATCCTACACCTTTACAACTCACAGTTTTGATCTGTCAATGTTTTGCTCAAGCACAAAATGAAATACAAATTCAGTATGTAAGAACACTTCTTGAGATGTAAATGTAAGAACACATACATATCTTTTTAAAGTTTAACTGCGGGACACAAGATGTTAACGTTTCCACATCACACTTGAATAAGATACAAATTGTTACGGGATTGGCTTCATGCTTATACCAACATATTTTAAAATCAGTTTCAAGGTGAGCAGGATGAAACCTTCGTTCTTCAGCAGATGAATATGAAAAAAGTCTTCTGGTGTCAAAATATGCACGAACATCATTCTGCAAACTGAAGGTCAAACTACCAAATGAAGTAACGGTAAACAAAGAACAACATTCAGCAGAGGTGAACTCCCTGATCCCAAACATGAATCTGAAACAGAAAAATAGAGGAAGTCTTATTTCCCTTATGGGTAAACCAGCATTAAATAAAAGGATTTACTTGGTAGATAATTATTAATACCGATTAATGTGGGCCAAGATGAGAGTCTTGGATTACCACCACAGTATTATGATGAGTGACAATACAGCATAGAACTGATTGTCAATCAAATTTAAAGAAAAAGTTGTTTCATTTTTAAGCTTTATATTATTTTCATGGTTTTATGTGAAAGCACATGTTTGTATCAGCAAACAAACACAATCAAGAACTACGTTCTGTGGGACTGAAAAGAGTGACAACATGTTTCATGTTTCACTTTCTATTCTCCCCTGCTACTGAAAATGTACTTTGCACTAAGTATTATTTGCACTAAAGACCGTGTCTAATATATGTATATAATACTTAGGTGTTTTTTTTGGTATACCCCTTTTTACTCACCCTTTTTTTTTTTCCTAGGCTCTTATCTTTTTTTATTTTTTGTTATGTTCTTGTTTATATTTGCACTGTGGGACTGCCAGAAACGGTATTTCAATTTTCTGTATGTATAACACATTTTGAAATTTTTACAATAAAGTGGACTTTGACCTGACTTTGACTTTGACTTGTTAGGGAGAGATACTTGAAATGCTGAGTCTCATAGCAAACAGTTCTTTATTTCCAACCACATTGACCACATTTTGTGTCCAATCTCAAAAGAATCAGATCTTTGTTTGACATCCAGTCAAACAATGACATATCCCAGTAAGTGGAGGTGCACGAGAAGAACAACTCATACCAGTGGTTTCATAAAACAGTTTAATATAACAGGCAAGATGGCCAGGGGACTTGTTGTTTGGAGAAGGGACAGCACCCTATAGTCAACATCTAGCCCACCTGTCTGTGAGGTTGCTTGTGTAGGTGTGCTGGTGCATATGTTAGTTTATTTGTGGGAGCTTGACACAGATATATAGGTGAAATTTGCATATGTTCTTAGAGAACATTGACTAGTTACTTGGGGATTCCCCATGCATTGAGAATGAAACCAAAAACAGGGAGAAAAAAATTGAAATGGAAAATTGACCATCTTACTCTCTGGCTCAACATAACCCAACCACAACTTTCACTACAGTTTTCAGAACAACAATTCTCCTCCTGATATTTACATTTGAAATACTGTTCCCATTTTCCCATTAACCCTTTCCAAACATGGGTTTTATCCGGTACCAGGTTGAGTGACAACCTGTTACTAAGGTTTAAGGCTACATTCTGAGCTCAATTATATCCAATATTTTACACCGAAAAATTAAATATTATGTTTTTTAAACAAATAGTCAGATTTAAACTTTCACTTCAATTTCACTATGAACCTTTGTAAAAGACAGAAAAGGGAGATCCTCATGGTAGCATTATTGGTTAGGACATGAAAAAGTGGTATTAAGACATCCCTACTCAACTCAACTTGTTACTTTATTACAGCTGCTTTAAGATTGTGGGTAAAAGTAAAATCTCCTATGGACCCTGAAGCAGTCTTCGCTTGCTGCAGTGCGTCCTTTGGTTTATTCCAACCTTTAATCAGTATTTCATATTTCCTAGAAATCACATTTACATTAAAATTAAGTTCTCACAATTACAATTACTGCCAAATTGTCCAGCAGTGGACAGTCAGTAGGGGCTTGGACTAGGGACTCGTAGGGTCGCCGGTTCAAGTCCCCGAACAGACTTGAAATATGGAAAGTTGACTGCTACCTGGAGAGGTCCCAGTTCACCTCCTAGGCCCTGCTGTGGTGCTCTTGAGCAAGGCACCGGACCCCATTGCTCCCCGGGCACTGCACAATAGCTGCCCACTGCTCCTAGTACTAGGATGGGTTAAATGCAGAGGACCAATTTCACTGTGTGTGCTCTGCTGTGTGCATGCATGTGACTAATAAAGAGGGTTTCATCCTCCGATTCAAATTAAACTATGTGTAACCAGTATAACAATCAGCCACAGGAAAACAATTATATTGGAGACTAAACTTTAAATCTACTACATGTTTAAACATAAGTTTAGCTGATACATATTCTTCGTTAGACATTGGGAAAATGGACTTTGGAGAGAGACATAATGAAGAAGCAGTGTGAAAGTAGAATGCATTTCCTCATCACACATCGAATTCAGATCAAATGCAGTGTGAAGAAAAAGCCCCTGCCATAGTTGTTTGGGTTAATGTGTTACAGTGACCTACAACTGTGGGAAATAAAAAATACACCCACATCTAACAGCAATGTATAGGTGAGGGGCTGCACTACACACTTTGAATGTCACGAAAATACAACACATCTTTACATTTTATTCAACATTTCACTGTTTAACAATCTGTTCTTACACATTTTACTCTTCTTTTTCAGGAATTTCAGGCATGATTTTTTTTCCTCACAAATTCCGTTAAGGTTTTACACCAGTTATTCAATACTGCTTTAGTTTGGCCCTGCATGCAGTACATTTTGCCAACTCAGAGTGGTGCCACCTACACCATAGCCTTCACTCAGTCCAACCACAACTCTCTCCACAGAGAGGGAAAAAAACTCCATCTGAAGTTCACAACATAGCCCATGTAAAAGGGAAAACCCTCACACCCTGAGACATGTCTCAGAGAGGAGCAGATGAATTTGGGCTTTGAGATTGCAACACACACCAGGTGAGTCAAGCTTTAATGAGTGCATTTAAACTCTGTTAAATGGGTGTCTATTAAAGATATTGTTTTACATTTCTAGATATTACTGAGTTTAATGATCATTATTAGTTGTAAAATATTGGGTATAATTAAATGTAGATAAGATCTTTACTATTTATTTTTAATTATTAACATTTTGAATTGTCTCAGTATAGCTGCACTATTTTCACCATGATCATAATAACAAGGGCAACCAAGTGTACTTAATTTGCACAGTGGGTCAGAAGTCAAAATCAGCATAATCAAACATATTTATCAACATTTATCACATTATTTGGATTTATTAAATGAATAATTAACCTAGTATTTATTAACCTTGAGACACTCAGTATAAATGAGGATGTGGTGAAGAACCACTCTGTAGATTAAGATGCTACTATCCTTTCAAGATTGTTTTCTCACCCTGCAGAACACACAGGCATAGTCAATAGTTTTATAAATCTATTTGTCAGCTGACAGTATATACATTAGTCATGGTAACTCAACTTCACCCATGACTGTTTAACAACTACAGGTCATAATACCTCATATACAGTGGAATGTGTAGCACAGCAATGTGCTTGGATCAGTATACAAAGTAGCTTTAAAGGTCTGGAGATTGAATGATATCCACTTGAAAACCAGTTGTATTTCAGCAGGCTCAGGTAACAGCCTCTAGTGTGTTTCAGTCACGGTCATTTCAAATATATAACCAAAACACAAACTATTCACTGACATGCATGACCAAAATAAAAACCACTGACACTGAGGTTAAATCCTTTGAGCCGATAGCACATGTACCCATAATACGACATGTGAAATACAGTTGAGGTACAACATCTGGGAGTTTAAAGACAGTACTTATTATTTTTTTAACCTGAGTTACAGTTTATAAAGTTTGACAAATATTCTATTGCGTCATGTTAATACTCACATATAGATTTATAGGGAACACAAGCAACAAGATTTCGATCAATTTCTCCAGCCAAATATACTTTAAGTATCACCAAAAAAGTACCCAGTATAGCATTATAGTGTAAAATGGTCTTTGTGATTCATTGATTATCCTGTATCTCATTGTTAGAGGTTAATACCGATGCATTGGTATTGGTAGAACTGCGAACAACTCACAGACATCTTGAATGTGACAATTGGTCAATTGTTTTTGGTAAGAGTTCACAAGCCAAAAACATTGGTTTAATCTTTAACAATTCATGTGTTTATAAGATCATATGTATGTGTTTTCTTCATGTTAAATCCTAATCCTGAAAAAAAAACTAGCAACTATAACTGTAAATTGAAATTAGTGGAGTAAAAACTACACGAGTCCTTCATTCATCAGTACTTCATTCTGAAATGTAGTGCAGTATAACGTAACATAAAATAAAAATACAAGGACCTGAAAAGTGTACATGAGTAAATGAAATGTTCAAACACTGCCTAATAGACTCTGTTATAAAAATGTCCCCAAATGTCTGTGATAAATATGATGAATAAAAAGAGGGTCCAATTTCCCTGTTGAATCTTCATGGAAGTAAATTACAATCCATCAAATGTATGTTTAAACTAATATATATATATATATATATATATGTATGTGTGTGTGTGTGTGTGTGTGTGTTTGACAGAATGGAGGGACATTCGGGGTCCTCTCATAAGTACCTGCAGGTGTGGTGCAGCGTCCTCACTGTGGCCATGGTGGTTATGGCTGCTTTTCTCATCTCAGTCAAACAAAAGTCAACTGGGGTAAGTACATCTGTCACAGGAGCAGGGAAAATTACATTTAAATATCTTATATTCGCTGCTCAGGGGTAGGATTTAGGTGTCATCTGTTACCTGACAGTTTATCTGCAACCTAATGCATCATGTTAGACTGCATAGTTTTCTCCTTGAAGATTTTATACAGTCTGTGACGTGATTATTTTTTGTAGTTTAATGCCATCACATGTGAAGCCATGTCTGCAGTGCGCTTATAAAATTCCACTCATGATGTCACATAAAAAAAGTAATGTTTTAATTATATCATAACTTTATTGAATTAACAAAAGAAGCCTTTCACTTTCTTTTTATGTTTTCAGAAAGCCAATCCTGGTTAATCTGTCTGTATTAAAACCTATTTGTTTTAAAAGTTAGGTGGGGAAAGTCCAGATTAACAGTATGTGCCTCTAGATGGCAGTAACAAGATCTATAAGCAGTTCAAAATATATGTTTGAAATAATGGTATGTGTCTCAGTGTAGTGCTTAAGATGTGAAACATATATATATGACACAACACATGTTCAGTATAACGGGAATATAGCATAATATTTTCAAGATAGATTAAAAGATGTCCTGTTCCTTCATTGGTTTATTGGATTCTTTAACGTTAGAAAACACCCACTGATCGTCTACCAAATGCGCATTTCCAGCCAAGTTTCTAGAAATTCAAATAGCAATAGATTTTCTGAAAACATATGGTCTGTATTTCTCTATTACCAGAGAGACAACACAGTAATAAGGATGATGATGATTTTTACGATGATGTTTTTTATTTTTTAGGAAGAAGTCTCTACAGTGAAACCAGATAATGCCAGTCCAATAAATCCAACAGGTAGGTGCCAAATTACCCCGTTCAGTTTAATAAAGTAACCTCAGATTATTGCAAAAAAAATGAAGATCTTATCATTATATTAATAACATTTAAAAAAAAATAAATCAAAATGTGAATGAATCTGGATTTAACAGAGAACTTTTCTTTTGCAGTCAACAGTATTGTGGCTCCATTCGGGTCAATAAGTAAGTATTCACAAACATATTTTCAAACTTACAACAACCTGATAGATATTATTGCTTTAACTCAAACATTTGATGTACTGTGTACTTTTCCACATTTATTGCATCATGGAATAACCCTATAAATGTTGTTATTTGTCAGGATCAACTCGCTCGTTCATCCAGTTAATCAAGGGTGAGTTCACTTCCTGTTGTGGTTAATATTCAGATTGATTTCATCCCTTCTTCTTGTGTGCTATATTTATGTGTTTTGATGATGATTATGAGATTTCCATGTTTATATTTTAGACAGCTGAAGCTACTGAGAGTAAGTTCCTACTTTACTCCAGTGTGTGGTCATATTCTAAATCCACTTGCTCAGAGATCATACATTTCTTTGATGACAAACATCTTCTAAAATCCTAATTCCTCTATTTTGCCTTTTTCTCTTTCGTTTTTTGTTTCTGTCCAAAAAGAGTTCAAGCAAAAAAAAAGAAGAGGGAAGTCATTGTGATTTATTTACAATGACAGCAAAAAAAAATCACCTTTCTATAGCATCAATATTCAGTGTCTGGTTAAACTTTAAAGATCGTGAACTTCCCTAATTTTACACAAACTTCAATGGTCACACAGAAAGCTGCTTTATAAAAAAAGAGAGAGTGATGACTTTTATCGCCTGAATACTCTATATCTCCACTGCCCAAAATTCAAAATGTATTTTTAGATCTTACTCACTTTTTACTGAACCTTCTTACTGTCACTGTTATTCTACATTACAAAAAAGCTCTCACACTTGACGCCTACAGTTGCGTAGTGCAACAAGTTCAGACACGCTCTCTGAAAGAAGCTGCAAGTCATTATGAGACATGTAGGAAGCCTTAAAGGAAGCAGAGGATGACACGCAGATTCAAGTTAAGCTTCTGCACCAGCGAGTAAATAATAACAACGTAACGCAGACGATTGGTTTCTGTGTATGATAATGGTCTGCTAAAGGCAAATAAAGGCAAAAATCCTAAAGGTCACTCAAGAGGGAGCAGACTGGGAATCTGAAAAGAGGTTCTGCAGTACAGGCATAATGTCAAAAATAACGATTTTTTTAACATTAAATCATGTAGTATGTCACAGTAGAGGCACAAAATACAAATATGAACCTGAAAATGAGCATAATAGGGTTCCCTTTAAGATTACAAATCCCTAGTAAAGCAATTTTTCTCAATCAGAGTTACAACAGTATTTGTAATTCTGTGTGTTTTTTGCTCTGGTTTAAAATGGCTGGGACTCAGTTGGAGAAAGGCGATGTAACCTGTTATGGCAATTGTTTGGACATTAAAAGTTATATTACTACCTTATCCACAAATTAACAGTCAAGTATACAGTGTACTTGCCAACTTTCTTTATGTGTACATCTACACACAATTAATCTGCATGTCTGTCTGAGATAGACATTACAGCCCTGTCATGTTTCCAGTCTCTTGCATTGTGTTCCTCCAACCACAGCATCTGTTTCCTCTGTTAAGGGGGTTCCTAAAACCTCAACAAACCCAAGGCAGAGCTGTAATGTGGGCTCAGCTAACCTACAGTATAATCACAGCCCAACACCAGACAGTTTGGCAGGGGATGCTTAATCTGACAAAATGGAAGGAAATGAGCCATTATAGAAGGATCAACTTAGTTTTAAGAGATGCCTTGATTGAAGTTGAGAGGAAAACGCTGAGGTGATTGTTTCAAATGGCTTTGGTTGAAAAAAAGATCTACAATCTGAGCCCAAAAGGTCTTAAGACTAACGTTTGATAGGTGTGGTTAACATTTTTGTAGAGCTAAGCAGCTGAAGAAATGTGAATCAAATCTCTTACAGATCCCCTGAAGGACTCTTGGAAAGACTCACCCCCCAGCAGTCGCTCCTCTTCCCTCTTCCTGAGAAATGACTCCATCCACTTCAAGGAGAGCAGCACCTACTTCATCTACGCTCAGGTCCACTTCAGGGACCTTGGGAAAAGACAAAATCAGACCAAATTTGTGTCTTTGCAAAGAAATCCCACGAATGGTAGAGGTCTCCTTGTATTGGTTCAGGGGACATTTCCGGAAACAACAGTCAGCTCCGTGTGGCTGGCTAAGATTGTAAGCCTCAGTGAGGGCGACAGTATCAGTTTAAACGTCACAGCAGAGTTTGGGACAGACAGCCAATTGACCTTCTGGGGAGCAATTCGTCTTTCTTAGCACTGCTGGTCTCAAAGATTTGTTCCGATATGAGAAAGAGTAATTTGGGGTTGGACTGGTATGTTTTAAGTAGGCCTTCATCTGAATGTACCCTGCCAATATTTTATGATATAAACGCAATTTAAGGCCAACAAGTAGTCAAGACCACAGGAATAGTGATATTTAACAGTCATGCAACACTAAAAACCTAAAAGCTTCCTCAGGCGGACTACTGGGTAAGCTTTAACACATTTAACTGATCAATTAAAATAAAAGTAAAGATAAATGCTCAAATTGTCATTTATCCTTTGATATTTGGACAAACATTTCATTTTACTGTGCCAGTCTAACCTTAAACTTGTCTCTACTTTTTGTCTATACTTTCAAGTATGCCAGGTTGTTCTCACTCTTGAAATTGTGTGGCGTTCTGTGGTCTTGTACATGTTTAAGCTATTTGGTTTTACGTATTTTAAATTGATTGTAAACTGTGACTGTCATGAGCATGAATGTTTTTTTCTCATATGTTTTTAATAATTTATGAAGTGGAATATCATATTTGTTGGGTTGATTTCAATGAGGAGAAGAATTGACGGGCAATAAAGTTAGTATTATTCTAATCTTTGAGTCAATTTGCTGACTTTTTCTTTGCACAGATGACCACATGGTGGTGCCATGTTCTGTGTAGCATGTATTTCCAACAATCACATAACATAGTCAAACAATATATTATTGTAGTAGATCGTTTTAAAACTTAAAACGATCTACTAACACATGCAATGGAGGATGAGAAACATCAAGAGCATTGTAAAATAAACCTGCCAACTAAAAAAGGGCGGCTAACACTGTACACACATATGGTACAGGACCATGTAAACTGTGATTAAGCATTGCATTCAGCAGACAGGAGCAACAGGTGCAGAACAGGAAGCCACATATTTTGTGCAACATTAGTCACACTGTTCCCCCACATCTACAGATGTATTTCAACTCAACTGACCTGCAATCAGACTCTTTGGCTGATTGCATTAAGTTTTCAAGTATTTAAGTGTTGGACAAATGCAACATTTTAACCTGAGATAGAGCTACATGTATATGATAATCAAAGAGCATATTACAATGCTCCTAAGTAAAATTTGAATCCATGCTCGGTAGCTTTTACTTAAGAAACCATGAACACACACTCATCTGCAAAACACAAGCTGACTTAATAGCTGAGAAGTCATTACACCCACTTTGTTGGCAATACTTTCAAAACAGGATTGACTTCCTATGACGTGATAGCAAACATTCCGTTGTGGGTGAGGCCTACACTTCCCCCGCCTTATCAGTGTGAACAGGGCCTGTGCAGGCAGATTAAGTTCAGGATTTAGAGCAGGCAGCATGATGACATCACATCCAACAGGTATCTTAGGCTACCTGCTCACACATTCCCCACAACACTTGCTCCTTTGTTCTCTACTGCCTTTGTAGTTCTGTAGGGATTGTTTGTCAGATTGTTCACCAGGGCCCTGATGACATTTTGAGTCTCACGTGTGTTTTTACGTGTGTGGTTCAGTCAGAATAAGACAATTTATAAAAACATGACCAAACATTCAAATATAAAACACGGAAAGAAGATAAGACAATTCTGATGGTAATGTGGTGTAGTGTGGTGTATTAAATCTGGAGATATATCAGGGCAGATACTCCCTGAGGTCAGAGGAAGGTTGGAAGAAGAGTGAAAAACAACATTAGAGGCGAAAGAACAGTTCATAGTGATAACTACAGTTAACATGACTAAAATGTGGTAAAAAGATACATAATTTCATTTTGAAGGTCATATAATGGTTAAAAACGTTAAAAGCATACTAGAATTCATGTTTTATATGATTTGGTACATGTTGATAAAAAGGTGTACTTCCCCTTTAAGACCGCATACATGCGCTAGATATTCTGTGGACAAGGAGAGCGTGCGGACAGTGCTTGAGAGCTGTGGAGGCAAACGGTTTTCTTACCTTCTTTTTAGTGAATAGTAAATAGTTACAACAAGTGTATTAGCCAGCCATATTTTTTTTAACCAATTATAACTTTGAAACCGAGTAATAAAACGGAGATTCCTATATTTTTCTTTATTACAACAACGTTTCTGAAGTGGACTTTTGTTGAACTGTACAGCTGGGCTAGCTATGGACACTGCCTGTGGAACGTAACTTCTTGCTAACAATAGACAACTGAGTAAAGCTTGAATTATACTTGTTTTAACAGCCCTTACGCTTACGTCTTGCGTTTATGTTAGTGACTCGAGGCGTTTATACTTCATTTTGCTTTGTCGGCGGTTGCGTGTGCTGCGTGGCGATTCCCCGCCAGGACAGTAGGTGGAGCAGTGGGTTTTTCCAAGGACGGGTTGTAGATATGCTCATACCGTCGGACCTCTTCTGACAGTCTCTCTTCCAGTGGATTCATGTTGTTGCTTCTTCTTCGTCGCTTTCTACCTTGACGTTCGAAAACAGCGGGGTTTTATTAGGGGATGAAACCGGAAAATGTGAACACGCCGCCGGACGTGATGTAGATAGTGGCTTGCGCCAGAGCTTACGTCTTGCGTCTTACGTAAAAGTTAGAAAATTGAGGTGACACACGCGAGCACGCAAGGGGGGGCTTGCAACCGCGCAAGGGCTTGCGATGCGTCTTGCGTTGCGTCTTTTTTCACCGACTATAAATCAAGTTTAAGCTATTGCAAGATTTCAAGACACTTCAAACCTCTACATTAGTAGGAAAACCTGCTAGACATTGGACAAGGAGCCTTGGAGAGGTTTGTGGAATAGATATTCCCAATTAGCCTACCGAGGCTGCATGTGACTCGTGAGTAGTTAGCTACGTGCTAGCTAGCAACTGAGAGTGGGGATCTCAACAAGGCTCGTCTGTGCTGCTTTGTGACTGTTGGTTAGCAAATGGGACCCGTATAATTACTGGAAGGACCGACTGCAAAGCAATCATGGCGGGGACAGGAACAGAAGAGACGGTAGGACTAACTGAGGAAAAGGAAAAGAGAGTTGTTAAACCAACACTTAAAGGATTGGAACATAAACTGCAAATGGAAATAACCTCAAGAAGAGCCATACTGGCCCAACTCACTAAGAGAAAGGACGAATTGCATGCTTTAATGGATGATGATGTAAATGTGGAAAACGTAGGAAAGGAACTGTTGACCAAATTTGAAGGACTGATAAAGGAATTCAGTGAAATAAATGTGCATGTTAAAGATTTATTCTGCCAGATGGGATCTGAAGAGAATATGAGCACAGATCAAAGGGATTGGTTTGAGCCAAGAAATAGCGAGCACATAGACTTTGTACAAGATGTGTGTGTATGGATACAGGCGGCTAAGCTACGCCAAGAGGAAGCTAAGAAGGCTAGTGATGAGATACAACCTGAAGATAGTGTGTCGGTCACATCCAAGAAATCTAAAAAAAATCTAAGTCTGTCAGCACTGCTTCAACAACATCGTCAGCTCGTTCTGAACGCTTAAAGGTAGAGTTGGAAAGAGCCGCTCTGTTAGCCAAGTCAGCTACATTGAAAAGAAAACAGGCTTTAGAAGAACACGAACTACAGCTCAAGGCTGAAAAGGAAGAGTTAGAGCTACAAGCCGGGCTCGCCGCGGCTGATGCGCAATTGGCCGTCTTAAGAAAATATGAAGGTTCAGAAGCGTCAGGCAGAACCAAAGGAAGTAGGGTGGATGTTCTTACATCTACTCCAGTGAAGCATGATGTCAGCCGCATTAAGAGTGATGTAGCCAACAGTGGCGGTCAGCATAGCCACACAATAAGAAGAGATGCAGGTGACAATGTGATACAAGCTCCTGTATACTCAGTGGACGATTCTGTGAATACAGATAACCTTGTTACCGTCATGCAACGCCAAAATGACATCACCGAAAGCCTAATAAAGCAACAGAAGCTCTCTACATTGCCACCACAGAGCATTCCTGTTTTCAAGGGAGATCCAGTAGAATATCGTCTCTTCATGAGGGCGTTTGAACATGGCGTAGAGAGTAAGACTGAAAATAGCAAAGACCGTCTGTACTATTCAGAGCAACACATGAATGGACAGCCTAATGACTTAGTGTAGCGTCCCCGTCTAAATGATGGTCGAACTCTCAAACTGATGGTTCATATTCCTTTATTTGCGAACCGTGATCCATTAAAGAACGCACCGTATGAACACACCGTAAGAGCTATAGACAAAAGAAAAATACAGTTACCTTTCCTTTTACTTAAATGAAATTATTTTTTAACTGCTTTTATCACATAACAATCATGTAAGTTTACTCCCCTTTTCTCTATTTTAATTAAAAGACAATCTCCAATGGAGTGCTGTATTACCATGAAATAAACAGTTTTTAACCTTAGCAGACCACACATAACACAGACAAAATACGTCCTGTTGCATTAATAAAACAACCAACGAGTTAGCTTAGCTCCATCTCACTTCAATACAGACCGACACGGCAGCTCGGCCAATGCTAATAGTAGCTACCGCTAACCAAAACACGTTCCATACATGAAACTATCAACGGCAACCAAACTCGAGCCGGGCATAAAACATAGCATGAAAGGGTAACTAAAACAAACCTTGTGCCCCTTATTAGCCAGGTGCTAGTGCGTTTCATGTATTTTCCTTTCTCTTTAGTTAGGCACACTTTTAGCATTGAAGCCACACTTTCCAACTGCCGTTAGAATCCGAAGCACCGGATGTTCATGAGGTCTCGGTTAGACGATTTCAAAATAAAAGCACTGAATATAAGGTCTGCTTAATATATAAGAAATAATGACCTGACCTTAACTAATGTTCAGAAACTAAATAAATAAACATAAAAACAACAAATGAAGTAATGTTCTAATCATATTAAAGGTCATTTACACTTAGTGCGCAGTTGCTTTCACATGGACCCAGAACAGGGCTATCCTGAAGCCAAGAGACTTCTGAAAGAACGCTTTGGTGATAAATACAAGATATCCATGGCTTACCTTGACAAGGCTTTAAACTGGCCTACCATAAAAACAGATGACACCAAGGCACTCGAATCATACACCCTCTTTCTCACAAGCTGCAGTAATGCAATGTCAGACCTCGAGTACTTAGATGAGATGGAAAATGCTGCTAACATGCGCACGATCATAGCAAAGCTTCCCTACAGGCTGAGAGAGAGAATCAGGAGTGTCGCCATAGACATTCAAAAAAGGCAAGATCGCCGGACAAAGTTCAAAGATGTAATAACGTTCGTCAACAGGCAGGCGGAAATGGCATCACACCCTGTGTTCGGTGAAATCCCAGGGCAAACAAAACGCCAGACAGACAGCAAGACAGAAAAGTCAAGTGGAAAGAAAAACATCACAACACTGGCCACCGAAGTAAAAGCACAGAAAGCCGAGATAGGTACTGGTGCCGGAAACAAGAAAACTCAGGAGAAGGGAACAAATGTGAACAAGGCCTTTAACAAACCCTGTATCCTCTGTCAGGGAGACCATACCATGGAACAATGCAAAAAACTTCAAAAAATGTTGCACAAGGAAAAGTTGGAGTTCCTCAAAAGCAAAGGACTTTGCTTCAGTTGTCTTACAGCAGGACACATGAGTAAGTTCTGTGAAGAAAAGAAGAGCTGTCAGATATGTTCAGCAACACACCCTACACTCCTACACATAAAACAGAAACCCAAAGACTCACCAAAGGAAGAGGCTTCACAGGGGGAGCCCAAGGACGAGTCTCCGAAGGAAGAGCAAACTGTAGTCAGCGGATTCGTGGATGCAGGGGACGCAAGCTCACAGACTGGGGCCAGGGGTACAGATAGTATCCTTGCCATCATTCCTGTGAGAGTAAAGGCAAAAAAAGGCAACAAGGTGCTGACTTGTTATGCATTCCTGGATCCAGGGAGTAATGCTTCCTTCTGCACTAACAAGCTGGCGAATGACCTTCACCTGCAAGGAAAAAATGTGAACATCCTACTTACCACCATGGGAGAACAAAAGGCAGTCTCCTGCAAAGCTGTACCAGACCTAGAAGTGAGCAGCTTAGAAGGCAATGACTTCATCGAGCTCACAGAGGTTTTTTCACAAAAGGTTATACCTGTGAGTAAAGAGAACATTCCAACTCAAGAAGACGTGGATAAGTGGCCACATCTGCAAGGTGTACGAATTCCTTCGATCAACGCAGATTTCGGTCTTCTGATTGGAACTGATGTGGCGAAAGCCTTGGAACCAGAAGAGGTAATCCGTAGCGTCAAAGATGGGCCGTATGCAGTACGCACAGCGCTAGGATGGACCGTAAACGGACCGCTGCGCGAGAACATTAGATTCAAGACATTTGTGGCAAACAGGGTTGCTACAATCCTACAAGCATCAAGAGTGGAGCAATGGAGCTACATGAACACTTAGTTAAATCCAGTGGATCACGCTTCCAGGGGGCAAAAGGCAAGCGTCTTCACGCAGAACAAAGTATGGATCTCAGGGCCTGCCTTCTTCAGCAAGCCAGAAAGGGAATGGCCAAACAAGCCTGATCATTTAGAGGAGTTTACAGTAGCAGATCCTGAGGTCAAGAAAGGCATACTCGTCAATGCTACAACAGTAGAAGAAAGCACAGATGCAATGCAACAACTAACAGAATACTTCTCTTCATGGATACGGCTAAAGAAAGCGGTGGCGTGGCTCACTCGAGTCAAAGGAACCCTGGTAAACCTGTCGAAGAAGAGAGGAGAAATGAATGGATTATACAAGGATCAAGAACAAGTGAACAAAGAAATGACAAGCTACAAGAGGGGTCTCAAACAGACTTATCTGACCGTGGACGATTTGCGACAAGCTGAGCTGGATATCATCCGCCACTTCCAGCAAAAGAAGTTCAGAGAAGAAATGTTTGCTCTTCAGAGAAAAGAGCCCGTCAAGTAAAGTAGTCGAATCTACAGACTGAATCCGCAACGTCGGAGGGAGGCTCGGTCGAGCATCCATGCCAGCCGAAGCCAAGCACCCAATGCTCCTGCCTAAAGACCATCGCGTGGCTGATCTGATTCTTCAGGATGCACATGAGCGGCTGGGACACAGTGGACGCAATCATGTCTTGTCTCATGTACGTCAAAGATACTGGATTATCAACGCTCCCTCAACAATCAGAAAAATGCTGTCTTGCTGTATTACCTGTCGAAGACAACATGGTGCACCAGGCACAGGTCTATTACCATGCCTTCAAATGATATGAATGATCTGGAAGCTCTCACCCCACAGCACTTGCTGCTACTGAAGACTCAACCCAACTTACCACCGGGTCTCTTCCGGAAAGATGACACCTACGCGCGTAAAAGATGGAGGCAAGTCCAGTATGTGAGCGACCTATTCTGGAAGCGCTGGACCAAGGAGTATCTGCCTCAACTCCAGAAAAGACAGAAATGGAACCATCCATCACGAAACTTCATCCCAGGAGATGTAGTCTTGATTGTCGACGAGTCAGCGCCTAGGGGATCCTGGCTGATGGGAAGGATCGTCAAGACTACGGAGGATGAGCATGGAATGGTCCGCAAAGTTCGAGTCAAGACAAAGACTAATGAGCTTGAGAGGCCGATAACGAAGCTCTGCTTACTTCAAGAAGCAGTATGAGAAGGACTGTTGTCACCTGAGTGTTACTCAGAAGAAAGATATTCTAAGAAAAAACGTTCTTCAGATAAGTTGTAATTGTTTCTACCCTGGAAAGCAATTAGGGGCCGGGTATGTAGAGGCGAAAGAACAGTTCATAGTGATAACTACAGTTAACATGACTAAAATGTGGTAAAAAGATACATCATTTCATTTTGAAGGTCATATAATGGTTAAAAACGTTAAAAGCATACTAGAATTCATGTTTTATATGATTTGGTACATGTTGATAAAAAGGTGTACTTCCCCTTTAAGACCGCATACATGCGCTAGATATTCTGTGGACAAGGAGAGCGTGCGGACAGTGCTTGAGAGCTGTGGAGGCAAACGGTTTTCTTACCTTCTTTTTAGTAAATAGTAAATAGTTACAACAAGTGTATTAGCCAGCCACATTTTTTTTAACCAATTATAACTTTGAAACCGAGTAATAAAACGGAGATTCCTATATTTTTCTTTATTACAACAACGTTTCTGAAGTGGACTTTTGTTGAACTGTACAGCTGGGCTAGCTATGGACACTGCCTGTGGAACGTAACCTCTTGCTAACAATAGACAACTGAGTAAGCTATTGCAAGATTCACACTTCAAACCTCTACATCTGAAATAGGTTAAAGATGCCCTAGGTCACCGAGTGGGGCATACAAAGTTATGGCCTAGGTGGTATAGTAAATCAGTTCATATGCAGTTGTTTACTCCCTGAGGTCATAGAGTGTGCAGAGAGTGATGTGGTACGACAGGAGGTTGTAGAACAAACCTCTGGACTACGTCAGAAGACCTCCAGGGATGAGTAAGACGAAGACTAACGTATAGATCACCTTATTTGGGTCCACATCCTCATAGAACATCGCATTTTGACACACCCCCACATTTCTCCTATAAAGTGTATGCACAAAGACTGTTCGGGGGACTTCCACAATTGGCTCTGGGAACCCCGCATCGCCCGTGTTGGTGTATGATACTATGCTGTTGTAATAAACCTTATTATATACAAGCTGGTGTCTCCGGAGACTTCTTCATCATCTTCACAAACATCGCTACAAGATATACTTCAGTAGCATTAATGATTGTATTAAATAATGCTGCATGTTAACCTTTTCATTTTTGTTCTTCAGAGAGCACTCCACAGCACTTTCTTAATAAGAAGGTTTTTAAAAACATTGTGTATTTGTGCAGGGCAGGTCCGGTGTGGTGTGTATCACATAGTTTACGTCCTAGTTTCCTAGTTCCTCACAAGTGTTGAAAGCTATAATTAAATATTTCTGGATTAACCTTTTATAGACAAACACTTTTTTTTATTACAGCAAAACTAAAAATGCTTTTTTGAAGGTGCGAATGTGACATTATATGCAGGGGTGATGACAATGTGCAAAGCCAACTGAGAGAAATGTGTTTTGTGATATTGGGCTATATGAATGAACTTTGATTGGAGTTGATTACTGAGATATGTTTATAAAGTAAAAGTAGGAAAATGTCAATGTAAAGATACTGCATTGTAGTTCAATTTCTATGCCTATATTGATATTTAAACTTAAGAAAATAAATAATACTCAGAAAATATAGTGTCCCTGTCAGTGTAATTCATTATATTTAGTTGCTATTACTAACACATTTATGTGAAGGCAACATTATATTATTGCAACTGACATAAAAAAGTCATTCACACGCTGGTGGGAAATGAAAGTGCACCAGCAGCAAGATGGAAACAAATCAACATTTTAATTAAAATGATACACAATTAACTAAAGATAGATCTCAGGATTTATTTAAAAAACAGCGTTTCAATCAAAACATCTCATATCATGTCATCAGCTTATTTAGAGGGTATGATATTAAAGGTTAAGATACAGATCGTGTGAAGACTGACACTTCCTTGTACGTGTCTCACGCTTCCTGCCTCATGCACGCAACCATTAGATGATATTACTTTTAATTAGCTATGTTTGTTGTGTGAAGGATGTGTTTGCATGCAGTGCTACAAAACGAGAGGAAAAACATCCATCATCACTTCCTCTGTCTTGTCTGTAACAATATTCCCAAATGTCAATCACCTGACTTTAATTCATAATGAAAGGATGTACTTCCTTAATTCTATTGTGTTTGTCTGTGTACTTATGTCTTGGCTTGCTTAATTTCGTCTTTCGTCAGCTGAACCAACTGTTCATCATATGATTTTGACATTTTTGTGAAAACAAGTATTGGACTGGAGAGAATTTCTCTTTTTAAACTGTAGATTTGATCAGTTTAGATCAAAGCTGTTATGTTTGAGTTATTGGTCTGACTTGGCTCTGACTTTTGGCTTTTACATTGTTGCAACAAAGTTAAAACTTGATGGCCAAAAAGAACGAGAGTAGGAGGAATCGACTGACAAAGATTTACATCTATGAAATGCAGGAATAAAACCCCTACAGATTAGAGAAGTGGACCTTGGACTGGA
Organism: Eleginops maclovinus; assembly: GCF_036324505.1. Classification (NCBI taxonomy): domain Eukaryota; kingdom Metazoa; phylum Chordata; class Actinopteri; order Perciformes; family Eleginopidae; genus Eleginops; species Eleginops maclovinus. The sequence continues at coordinate 7,551,361 of NC_086351.1, read as the reverse complement.
ATGTTGCCTTTAAATCCCCCAGACACTGGGTAAAGCTGAGAACAAGTAGTAGTACTGCACACACTGCAAAGTCTGTCAGTCACTGTGACATGGTTTACCATGGTTATTGTTAGCTTCTTGATACCGAAATGTATCCTACAGTAAGTTACATAGCGCAGGGTTGCCAACTCCCATGCATCTGGCGTGTGACACACGCTTTCACTCTCAATCTCACGCTCTCACGCCAAAAAACAAAATGAACCGGCGATCGTTTTTAGTTGGTTATTTACAGTGTTGAGTTGACAGGCTGCTCAAGCTGTCGATCCAGTCTCTTCCCGCCCTCACCACTCTCAACAACCATGGGATACCCGTCTTGCGCATGCGCAGAATCCGTTTTAAAGCCAGGCTTTTCATCAGTCGACGGCGAACTTTACTGAAGGAAAGCTGGGTTTGCACAGTGCACTTATCGATATCGGTGAATATGTTTGAAAACATTTCCTTCAATACTAAGCAAAAATAAAATGACAGCTAAAACAAGTGGATTTTATTCTTACCTGCTTCAGGTGAACAGGACCACTACATGTCAAGTGAATGCTAATTTCAAAGCTGAAATCATGCTTATAGGGCAGCACAATCTTCAGGGCCGGGAATGATGTCCAGCCCATTTTCATATGTTGGTATCAATCCTTGAATGTGTGCACTTAAAAATAACCTTTCCATATACTTGAAATGATTGCCCAGTATTGATTATTTTAAAATATGTTTAGATATGTTCCCTGACCTTCAACATTAGCATGAATAGGCTACTGTATTATTACCAATAAGAAATAATAAGAGAAACTCTAAAAATAGGACCCAAATTGTTACAAATTATTATTACCCTTTTAAGGAAACTGTGGATCTTTGTCGGGTTTTTTTTTTTTTTGTATGACACAAGCTGTCGCAATTCAACCATGATGCATTCATATTGCATTTGATTTGGGCATATTTTGATTAAATAGTGCAAATTCTGCCTCTGGAAAGTAGTGGTTTTCTCATGCCTTCTTTCACACATGTAACATTTAAAACATATTGTGCAACAACGTTTTGATCTCCTCTAATCTTGTACTTATCTCAGGGGCACTTTCTCACATTAAACCAAACACATTTATTTCACTTAGTTAAATGAAATTGTTGGCACTGTAAACCTCTTTGTGTAGTTTGGGTATAGCTAATATTATGGTTGTGGCTAACGGATCCCAGATTCAGATAAGCACCTAATCTAATCTTTTGGTAAGATACAGAATGAAACAAGGAGTCAAACAGTGTACATTTGTGTAGGCATAGCGGAGATCTGTGCCAGACAGAAAATTGGCAGCGAAAGCCACTGTTCCTTTGTAGTGAAACCTCATTTTGGCGAAGGTTATTCCCTTACACAACCACATCTTGCACTGAGCCCACATACAGCAACACCGAATAAGGGATGATGAGAAGGAATCCAAAACCTTCTTGATGTGGCTTTTTTGTTTCTTCAAAAACAGCCACCTGTGATTGTGTCACCATACAAATGTGAAAATGAAACTTGAAAGCAGGATGCTGTTCGCCTACAACTGCTTCCTTTCTCCATTTCCTATCTCCTTTCACCCCTGTCCTCCTTTCGCTATTCTTTCTTAAATAGCTTCCTTCCTGCCCTGCTGTAATCTTCTTAGGAATTATGACTGATCTCAACGTCCCGATGACCGCATCCTTGGATTTCATGATGCAATCCAAGAGCAAAATCAGCAAAGAACAAAAGAGGGATTTTTTTCCCAGATATCACAGTTCAGTGTTGGGAATATGTCACCATGCGATTAGTAGAGGAATAAGGATTCAGGCTCACAGGGAAAGGAAAAGGGCACCCAGATATGAAGGCTCACACTGGGGAGGTTTAGTTACCAGTTGTATATTCCCCTGGCTCCATGAAAAGAGGTAATTGTCTTCTGACCAAATCCAGTGGGTGTTTGTGAGTTACATATTACAGATGACCTCTGACTGGGAAATTGGATGTTTTTGTCAGCTTTGAAGTTCAACAGAACACACAAATGATAGTGAATTGAGGTGGTAATTTCAGAGCACAGTCAGTCATAAATCATGATTATTTGTCGCTTTTTATTAATTTATAAACATTTCAGAGGGTTACATTTTTACCAAAGAAACATAGAACAAATATTAACAAGGAATGAGAACCGAGGGATACATGGCTTGGTTTGATGACTTTATGTCTATTGTCCTTTGATTTTCGCAGATCTTATCAGATGTTTTACTGTTCACATAACAATGTGTTATCCTCATAACTGCTGGCTACATACAGTATGTGCAATGTTATATACATTTGTCACACAGTCTTTTTAATGTATGCATGTGTTTATTGATGTGTCATATTTTATTGTGTCATATGTCTTTCCTTTCCTTTTCCTCATTACATTTATTCAATCGTTTTGGATAAACTTTGTGACTTAGACTTACTTGGCCTGTGATGGCATAAAAAACGCTGCGTGGAGGTTAATTTCTCTTGAGCGGGTGAAAAAGCACTATATAAAATGTTATTTATGTGTTGTCCATTTTGGTAAAACTAACATTGTCATGGGTGGGGAAAATAGGACCCAAATGCAGCAAAAAAGGGAAGCAAGTATGGGCTTTATTCCAAAAGCTGTTTTACAAAAATACAAAGTTTGGGAAAATCCAGGACGGGAAGAACACTGGACTTGACACATGAAGGACAATAGCGAACTGACAAGGAACACAATCGATAGCAGGACCCACAACAAAGACACAAATCACAACACAAGCCACAGGTGGGGAGGGGAGGAAGAAACACGAGGGCAACAGGTGACGACAATGAAACAATCAGACAGGAAAACCAAAAGACAGGAAGTAAAACTACACATGACATAATGGAGGGAAAACATTTCAAAAATATACAGGAAGCAGACACAAAACAAGGATCATCACAAACATGTTCCAGATATGAAAACATCCTTATTGTAAATCCTGGGAGTTTTTAGGAATTTGAACTTTTTGGAGCCAACCTGCAGACATTTCACAAATCAGTTCCTTCACAACATATTATTATTATTATTATTATTATTATTATTATTATTATTATTATTACTATTATTATTATTATTATTATTATTATTATTATTATTATATCAATACAATATACATAATCTTTTTAAACTTAGAAATCTCATATCTGGTGAAAATGCTATAGGTGGACAAAACAAAAGGAATCGAATGAATAATCAAGAGGTCGTGCATGAGTAAGCAGGAGGAAATGCAAATAGCAATGAGCTATTATGTGTGTGTGTGTGTGTGTGTGTGTGTGTGTGTGTGTGTGTGTGTGTGTGTGTGTGTGTGTGTGTGTGTGTCTGTCATGTTGTCGCCTTTGATGATGGTGAGGATGCTATCATTTTGCAATACCTTGTGGTCAGTTTGTGTTTGCATGTAGGAATGGAACAGTCTAATTGGAAGGTGTGATTTATCCACTTATTTCACACATGAGGAAAACACACACACACACACACACACACACACACACACACACACACACACACACACACACACAGTATTCATTCAAAGGGAAATTAAATGGGAATATCAATGAGCTGTTGCTAAAAATAAAAACGCAATGGAAAATGGATGTGTGTGATGACATGCCCTCACACTTGTGTTGTTGAGTTTTGCACAAAAGAAGTTAGGTGAGAAAGGGAAATGGGAAATCCAAGGCAGAGACAGTGGCCAATAAGGAGAAGTGTAAAAACCAGTTTGTCGAGTTGCATCACTCCGAGTTCTGAAACAGAAAGACAACAGTTGCCAAGTATCCCTTTTAAAACACTGTTCTCTTTAGTGATTGAGATAGATTTCAAAAGTATGAAGTCATACAAAATGTTGAGAAAAAACTAACTCTTGCAGTCTGACAATTAAGCTTTACATCCTATAATATTATACTTTGATTTATTCTATTATACAACAATCCTGTGTGTAATACACCATCTATTCAATGCGTATATGGTGCTTATGATTGCTCAAAAGGGTGGTTACAGTGCTGAAAACTAAATAAAAAACTAAATAAACAGGTGAGATGTTTACACAATCCACACATTTTTGTGGTCATCGAAAACATCTGGTCTGACCTCTTGTTGTCGGTGAGTCGGTGGATTTATGTGTAAGCCTCAGCAGTTACGGACAGCTAACATGTTGTGGGTGTCTACAGCCAGTAATGAGCTCAATATGTGTTTATGACTTTGTGTCTGTCTGTGTGTGTACAGTAGCCTATTTATGTTTGTGCATGGATAACTGTGTGTATGTGTATCAATGTGTGTGGTATAGCACTATGTAATTTTTTTAAACCTAAAAGTAGAGAACAACCACTTTCCCATCCTGAAACCACGACTCCCTTTGGCTTCAGCACTGGTAAACTCCACTCAGTGACTTTCCCTCCCGGTCTCATTTCTCTCCATAGCTCAGGCTGCTCCGCTGCTGCTGCTGCTGCTGCTGCTGCTGCTGCTGCTGCACTGTCTCCACTTACATTGTGACATCACTGGAGTTTCCCCACTGCACTGCCACAGCATAAATACTACAAGCTCTCTGGCAGAAATTCACTCTTAACACAATAGCAACACAAAGAGAGAAGTATCAACACAGAAGACATAGCATTCAGCAAAGTTGCTAGATTTGAGCTTTTCATTTAAACATTTAACATCAGGGATTTGTAATATGGTTGCCTACACATCTGCACCAAGTGACATGGAGATGGGTCTTGAGCAGAGGACAGTGGTTTTGGTAGAAAAGAAGTCCTCCACAGAGCGGATGTTGAAGTTGTCTGTGGCCCTTCTTGTCATGGCCCTTTGTGTAGGGGGTATCCTGGTGTTTGCTTGGTACTGGAGTGGAAGGCCAGAAGTAATGGTAAGGAATAGCTCCGTCTTCTTTGCATTTAACCTTTTTAAACCTTGTATTTTTACTGAAATGCACCTTTTGTGTTTATATTTTGTAATTCATTTGCCATTTTCTCTCCTTACAGACACAATCAGGCCAAACAGAAGCGCTGATCAACAAGGACACAGCAGAGAAAACAGGTGATTACATGCATGGGTGCTCATGTAGTTAAAATGCCAAAGGGGGTTTGTTAGGTATACTTGAGGCTTTATGGATTATTTCAGACAAGCTCATATTTGTCTTTCTCTCCTCAGATCCCCACACCACACTGAAGCGAATCAGCAGCAGAGCCAAGGCAGCCATCCATCTAGAAGGTGAGTCATGTCTTAGCTTCATTCAGTCCTCAGCAGACAATGAGTTTCATGATTTCAGCCTTCAAACAGTGTTCCTTCCTCTTTTGTAATATTTTTAGCTTCCTTATTTTATATATATATATATATATATATATAAGTATGATGGTCAGGTGGACTATAGGGAAGTTGTTGCACGAGTTATTCATTGGCTTCAATCAAATTCCTATTTTCTGTTAATAATTCAAAACCCTGTGAAAAGAACAACCAAAGTGTCTCCAGGCTTTAACAATGTGTCTTATTACTCTTCTATTAGGGATCTACGAAGAAGGCAACACTTTGAAAGACCAGTTGGAGTGGAGAAGCGGTCAAGGTCAAGCGTTCACTCAGGGCGGCTTTAAACTTGTGAACAACCAGATAGTAATCCCACATACAGGACTGTACTTCGTCTACAGCCAGGTGTCGTTCAGAGTGTCCTGCAGCGATGGCGACGAGGAGGGAGCGGAAAAACACCTCACACCTCTCAGCCACAGGATCTGGCGCTACTCTGACTCCGTAAGCAACGATGCCTCTCTGATGAGCGCCGTGAGGTCAGCGTGCCAAAACACTGCGCAGGAGGACAGCTACAGAGATGGACAGGGATGGTACAACGCCATATATCTGGGCGCAGTGTTTCAGCTGAACAAAGGAGACCGACTGTGGACCGAAACCAACCAGCTATCAGAGCTGGAGACCGACGAGGGACAGAATTTCTTTGGTGTGTTTGCACTTTGAAATGACTATTTGCTGTGATAGTACGATACAAAGCTCTGCACAGTGCCATTATGTTCTGGCATTTTCTTTTTACATTGTGTTTTTTTGTTTTTTTTATATTATTCATCTTCATGGTGATGTGAAACTGTTTAAATCTCAATGGAGATAAAGCTTTTAGCCGAACAGGCAGTGCAGAGTTTTTTCCAAATCCTATAAACTGTAACAGTTTGCAACATTATTTCTATTTTAGGCACTTTTTGTACTTTATTTATGCTGACCTGAGATTGTAGTAGGCTAGACTTTCTCTGCTGTACTGGATACAGACACAGATCTTCACTGAAGAGATTATGTTCAAGAGATTAAGTACAGAACTATTACCACTTACTACATGTTTGTATTTATTTGTATTTATTGTTATTTAAATTGTTGGGATTAGGTGTCCAAGACTGTATTTATATGTGTATGTGCACATGAATTTAATAAAAATCTAACAAGGAAATACTTACAGAAAAGATTACTCAGTTTTTGTAATTACAAAGTATGAAGTCATTTCCCAGAGATAATAAGAGGAACAACTCCAGCCAGCTAGGGCAGTAGCACACACGCACGCACGCACGCACGCACGCACGCACACACACACACACACACACACACACACACACACACACACACACACACAGACACACACACACACACACACACACACACACACACACACACACACACACACATTTGGCAAAAGCAGCTATGAAATTCCTCCACAGCCAGCAAATACTTCCTTTGTTAGATCAGACAAGTAGAGGGGAGTTTCCTACTTTTCTGTGCTGTTGCCGAGTGCTGTGTCAGGTGGAGGCCCACAGAAGCCTCAGCCCAGAGCGGGTTTTCCCCAATGACACCCTCCCACCAACCTCCCTCCCACACACAAGCTCCCTCCTCCATCACATCAGCAACCCCTGTCCCTCTATTACCACATACTTCATCTTCAGTCAGCTGGAAAGAAACATGACATGGATATGTGTGTGTGTGTGTGTGTGTGTGTGTGTGTGTGTGTGTGTGTGTGTGTGTGTGTGTGTGTGTGTGTGTGTATGTGTTGGAAGCATTTGTCTACTTTAGTGTCTTTTTATCCACAAACATCCACTTATTGTCTCAGTAACAACATTCCCACTAGCCTTTGCAACTAGTCCTTGTGCTGAAAACCTTTTCCAAGATTTGTTCATTGTTTTCTTCTTCAGGGTTTGTTTGCTCTTTGACTCAGGATGACCCGGTAAAAGATAATTAAGTTCCACAGACAAATAAATTCAACTCAACAGAGACTCTAAAGGTCATAGTGAGTTAGAAAAGAAGCAAATAAAAGGTGACATCTGGTGGATGATGTAATAAGGCTTTGCAATTCAAATTAATTGTGAAATTATAATCCAACACATAGGATCAAGTGTTTCCCAAGCTGAAAAAAGCTGAAAAAAAAAAATCCACAAAAATTTTAGTTTCAGTTTGACTTCACAGGGTACTTTTAGAAATGAACCCTGAACTTCCCTACTGTTCATGTATTTTCAGTGATGTGGAAAAAAAAGTATCACTGAAACACAAATACCCAATGAAAAAACAATGATTTTTATTTATGGTACCCATATATTTGCATACACATACTCTGAAATATAATAACATTTACGATCTTATATATAGTGAATACAAACATCCCCAAATCCATGTACATTGTCATATATGTGCAAGATAATAGAACAATTCCTAAATTATTTCTGCATTCATATGTTACACTATCTCATCCAGGTACTGCACAGTTAATACATATGGCCTATTTCATTCATTGATGTCCTCCTCCATACCCTGAGCTGAAATGTATTAGAATACCAGCAAACATGAAGTGGAATAACCATAGTTTGTTCAGTTTAAAGTGCGCACTGACATATATATTTTTAAAAATATTTGACAAAGTATTGTATTACCTGCTGATAAAGCTGTTCAGATATCATTGCTTTTATAAAATCTGGAAATAGCTCATGAATGAAATAGTACCTCCAGATTAACTGCTGAATAAATACAGTTTGTCACATAACTTTACGTACATCCTTCTTTGATACATTTATAATTTACCCGAAGGCAAAATGGGAAAAACATAAAATAAAATATAAACTCCATCCAGATTGTCTGTTATGGGAAAACGTAAAAAAAACACCCTCTAAAAAAAAAAGAAAAGGCTCACAAGAATAATGTGTATAAAAACTGTGCTTTCTCTGAATCCCCACAGAAATAGCCATCATAGAATCCCCACCTCTCACCGACTGCTGCTGGGAAGTATATAAATTGGCTTTCAGTTCCAGGAGGAAGAAAGTACAAACTATTCTTCTGGCATGTTGTAGTTTTTCCCAACAAAATGTGAGGATCAGCTGCATTGACTATGGCTGCAGCAGGGGGGGAGGGGTTATTTGATGGCTATGACGGTTCTTTAATGCTAAAAAGGTAAGACAAATCTCAAAAAATACAATGTAAACATCATCGCAAATGGCAAAACTATCAAAAGTTTCCCTAGACATGACAAAGCTTGGATCATTTCCTCCTTTGAAATTAGTTAATATTCAGCAAAGGACAGTTTTTTTTTTTGAGATGCAGTATTGTACTTAAATACACAGTCCTGACAACAGACATCCATACATGCCAATCTCTGAGGTCCTTTTCTAAATTATGGCTATTTAATAATGCACATCATCATCTTTCAGTGAAACCAGTATCTCAAGTGGTGGAGCTCAGCGGACTTTACAATCCTTTGTCCATTTGTAAATTTCATTTTTCCACAAGTCCCCTGAAAAGTAAACAAATAATTTAACAACACTCCATGACAAAACAGGTCAGATATTACAGAACAATATAAACCACTACTGTGTGTGCTTGCCTAGTCAACAAACCCGAGACACGAATGGTGGAGACGATATAACAAAGACACAAACGTTTCCTTTTAAGATCCTCGGCGAGGTGTCTCCACAACAGAACGAGATAACGAATGAGGGGGAGGAATGATTAAGAGACCTAACTGTTCACTTTGAAAAAAAGACCTCGAGTGCTGCTAGTCTGTACAGTCACAAGTGCCTCGTTGCTGGGTTGAACGCAGTGAGATCAAAACTGTGCGGACGGGTGTTACCTGCTCTCCCCGAAGCTGCCGAGTGTACAGCACTCCTGTGAACTTATTTGTGCTTCCACGCCGTATTTAAAACAGTGTCACAACACCGCTGTGCTTATCGCCCAAACAAGTGAAAGTCACAGTGTCTCATTGTGTTTTGTGTCCCCTGTGTGTGTGTGTGCATTGTGTGACTGTTTCCCCCCCCCCCCCTCCCGAAACCCCTCTCCCAGTGCCTCGCCTATTTATACAGCAGTGGGATTTGGCTGTTGTGACAGTGGTTGCGGCTCATCTTGCTGTCAGCCGGGTAAAGGTTGGAGGAGTTGGAGAAGGAAGGCGGGAGGGAGTGATTGTCCGTGGTGGGGTTGGGGTAGCCGGGCGGGGGCAGCAGAGACTTGGGGTCGGGCTGGGAGGAGGGCGGCGGGGCATTGTGGTTCTGATTCTGGCCAGAGGAGGGTCGGCGGCGGTTGCGTAAAGCCTGTCGCTCAGCCAGCTGGTTGCGGAGTGCGGATACTCTCTCTTCTTTCTGAGGACACAACGAGAGGAGAGGGACATTGTTGTGTTTCTTGTTGTGTAGCATTTTTAAGTTCAGTTCAGTTTGATGTGAACAATTATATTGACACTTTTAAGGACTTATAAAAAAGAAAATGATTATATTAAAGGCTGTACTTTAAGTCAAAAATCTGGAAAATACATCTTCTGAAACATAAGGGACCTGAGGAAATTCCAATCCTTTTACTTTTTTACAGTAATTTATTTGAGCTAGACTGTCATAATAACAATGAAAAAAAGAAGAATACTTTAAAACAGTTTTTAGTGTTGAAAGCAAATTATGGAAATACGTTATATTATCAAAAAAGACACACATGTATTACATTACATTATAAAGCTATGATGACAAAGGATACCTCATACCATAAACACATATTTATAAGTCACAATGTGACATGTTGTTCTTTTCCCTGTGTATAATAGGGAACAAAACATATGTTGCACGTTATATTTAATAACTGTCTGTAACGCCTTCACCTCCTGAATGATCTTCTGCAGCTCCCTGTTCTCTCTCTCCAGCTGCCGGGATTTCTCCTCGTCGTTGTTGTTGGTGGATGAGCCGGTCTTCAGAGTGTCCTGCTGCTCCGACTGCCACTCACCGCGGGTGATGAGACGCCGCATCTGCGCCGCCACAGGAACAGGAAGTCAATAAAAAAAACCAAGATAAGACTTGAGAGTACTGTTTGCTGAATGAATAATGCATCTCATAAATGTGTTTTAATATCTGCAGCCCTTGAAGCCAAGTCTCTCTCAATGGCTTGAAGGCTGAAGACGTTGTGGTTTAATAATGGGTCTTGTTTTGGTGCTTGGCTCTCACTGCGGTGTGGCTTCTGCACAGCCACACAATTAAACAGCGGTGTATTGTGATTTATTTATTTTTTTCATTGGATATTCTGTTGATGTAGTTGGACGTTCTATAGGTGGCACTCTTTCCTCGATCTGCACAGGCTGCAGCAGCGCTCATGTGAACAACCCAGCTCTTATTCTGTTTATTCCAAACAAATCATTGTAGCTGCTGCAAGACAATTAACACTTCTCACTTTGTTTTTGCCAACTCATTTCTTTTTCCTAACAACAAATATTGAATGCAGGCACACGTTCATAAAGTAATGTGAAATGCCACAGATTATAACCATAATGGTGAGATCACAGAAAGATTAAAAGATTAAGAGGAGAACTAACTTTGATAATTTCTATAATCTTTCTAACTTATTTAACTCTCTTCAATCACAGTCGCCTCACTGCTGGACCCTCCCTGTATCGCTCTTGTTTTTATTTGTCTTATTTTGTAGGTTTATACAGAGTACGGCCTTTTGATTGGATTATTCTATGTTCTACCCTTTGACTTTGATTCTCATTGTTAAACTGACATTGTTTACTTATATTATGAGCTATATCTATTAATACACATATGAAACACAAGGACCAATATTGCTTTGCATCCAAAATCAAAGAAGAGCTTGCAGACTGAACAAAGAGTGAGAGGTTTGTCCTTTTTATGCACAATGCAGTACAGGCCTCTTTCTCCCTAAAGAAACTGAGATTGGCAAGTTTTGACCTTTGGTTTTAGTGCAAAACGAGTGCTTTTTTTTTCTGTGTGCAACATTTCCTAAAAGGTGTCAGGGACCAGTCAGAGCACCTTGGGTACGAAAAGCACCACCAGAGTGATGTAGGCAGAGAAGACGACTGCTAGAGCAGCGAAGGCAAAGGAAGCGTCCTGCTGTGAAGTCAGGATCATGGTCACTGGAGCCGTGATCAGGCACAACACCTGCAGGAGGACAGAGAGAAACAGATGGAGAGAAACGAAAAGAAACAGGAGTTAACAAATAAAAGAAGAAAAGTGTGGTTAAAGTCGAGAGAACACATAAAAGCAGGGGAAGTGATAAGAGAGGAGGTGCAGAATGAAGAAGAGGAGAGTGAGAGAATGAGAAGGGAGGGAAATCACATCCATAAAAGCATTAGGCATCTGTTTATCATTCCGGGGAGGGCTCCCATGTGAAAACAGCATTAAAAAGTCATGACTGAAGTGGCTGCAGCGCGCTGACAATCACCACATTGTCATCTCATCAGAGCCTGGAGCTCACAGCTTAGCGAAGAGGAAGGAGGTCTCTCTACAGACGCCATTAACTATTGACATCATCATAAAACTGAGATGTGTATATCAGAACAGAAAATAATAACATTAGGCTTGTCTCACATTATGGAGCCATGTGATGAAATGAGCAAGCAAGCTGCAGTTAATGCTCTCATAAATAACCATGATTGATGGAGCCATGCCGAACCCTCTACTTGAAAGAGAAGGGAAGCTCCATCCTTTTATTTATAACTAAAGTATAAGCTGGTAGTTTGGATGTTCATTAAAATCGTATCTTTTTAAAAGTAAATCAAGGAGAGTGCAGGAAGATCTGGCAAAAAAAAAGCCTTTTTAAAAACAAATTAAAAATGGTTTGCTTGCTTTTGTTCAAAGCTGAAACCTCCTGTGGCAGTTAAAGTGTAAAGTAGATTTTACATCAATTACAAAGTTACCGTGTGTCAACAGTGTCAGGAAATGGCAGCGAGTTTTTGTCTTAAGTGGCTAAAGTGAACATAATAGCAGAGTAAAGTGCATCCTAGGTGCCGTTTAAGATGATTCACTTGCTATTAACAAAAGCTGAGAAATGGTTTGGACTGACAGCTGCGTTTTTTACCCCTGAACTTTAGTTGCTAAATCGGTACAATTTTAAACCTATTCCAACTAAACGGCAGTGAAAGCACCATGTGAATGCAATCTCTGCCGTCCACACACAATAATGACACATAACCCAAACTGCACGTCATTTTCTTCCCATAAATAAATGCTCAGCAAGGTACGCTCGAGTTTCATGAGATTGCAGCACTATAAAGGTTTAGTGTTACAAGTTTGTTTTGACTTTTTATTTCAACAGGTAGTCCTATTGAAAATAAGTCTAATTGCGTAAAAGGACACGAGGCGGACGTTCACAGGCACCATAAGCATCAACATGTATGGTTCATACATACAGCAGCTTGTTCTGGCAGTATTAGGATCTGGTGTCTAGGGATCCGCGTTTTTAGGGGATCAAAGCTCAACATGTGCTTGTGGGAAAGTTTGAATATTTGATATAAGCTTGTTTCTGTGTCTCCTGTTGCTCTAACCAATCATTAAACCAACATGTACATTCCTGTATTTTATACTAAATCCTTCATCTTTAATGTTCAGAACATCCCACAGGTTGTTTTTGGAGTCATAAACATTAGTACTGTATTTCGCCCACAGGGGACTTTATGTTGTGTGATTTATGAAGATGGATGCAAACGATGAATGTAGAAAAACCTATTTAAACTCAATTTTATCCTCATAGGATATATTTGAAAGTGTTGTTGTTTCATCTTCAGTCACTTATCTACTTAAAAAAGGAATACACATCACAAGCATTAAGGGGGCATTACGTTATCTATGAACTCCATTCATATAACAAAACAGACGCAACGAGACTAGCCCCTCGAGAACGAAGCTTTTAAGCTTGTGTATCTACAATATCCTAACACTGGTCTGTTTTGCTCTGAAATGAGCAGTAATGCAAAATAAAAGTGAGTCCCAGACAGAGTAATCATGGAGGCAATCGGATTGATTAACCCACCCACAGTTATACTACAGCCGTTTTATGCTATGGGGCATAAAAATCGTATTTATAGCCACGTTAAAGTTATTCATTGTGCTTTGAGCAGAAGGCAGCATCCAGAAACAGGACTTTAGGCGTGACGGTGTCATTTCTTTTTTGGACTCACAGCGACGTTGTATATAGCCATTCCCACGGCCCGATGGTCATTGATCTTTTCTGTGGAGACGGACTTGGTTTCGTAGGCCAGGAATATACCCAGGAGCAGCAGCAGCCCCTTGTAGCCGTAAACCACACCTACAAGAAGAAAGTAACAGAGAAACAACATGAATCATATATATACAATGATATGTGTAATGCAACTGAGGCAATATCTATAGGAAAAAGCAGTATGGTATGGAAACAAATAAAGGCTCAATAATGTGAGAATGCTTCCCTGAAAAAAAACAACATTCAATTTCGCTTACCATAACATTTTGTCTTTTAAATTGACAAAATGTTAGCCCTATTGGTCTCCATATAGGAAACCGTTATTACGGTAAGATCTTAACTGAGGTGAGGTTAAGCAACTAACATGACAAACAGCTGTTAGGACACAAGGGTGGGGGGATTCACAAAGTGTGTAGATAAAAACCACCATGAGCTGCGCATCATTTGACAGCGCTTTCTGCCCCATCTCAACTTCTGATTCCCCCCAAAATACGTTACTGTGTGAGAGAGCTGATAATAATACAGCACAAAACATAGCATTAAAGTTTTGGAGCTGAAGAGAAAAACTAATTTGTTGAATTTGTTTATATAAACTTATTTTCACTCATTTTTTTTAGAATACATGTTTGTTTTTTTTGTCTTATTTGGGCAGGTTAGTGACTGCAAAATCTGCTCTATTGTTTTTTTAATACAATTTTATTTATTTTTTTATATTTTGGACCAAGATGTTCATTAGCCAAGACAAATCTTTGAAGCAAAGAACATGTAATGCATGTTGCAGGATGAGGAGATAGATTTAGTCTTAATGAAACTTTAAGAAATCACAGAATAGAAAACCTGGAAGTTGACATGAACCCCCTTTGCTTCTGGCGAATGTTACATTGTGAACAGCTCAGTGTGGCCGTTGAGGGACTGAGTTTTGCAGAGAGGAAACCAAAAATGTACGTACAAAAGAAACTCAATTGCAAAAAGACAGAATGTCCTGAAAGCTAGTAAGACTGACAAGGAAAAGTGAAAGAGAGAAGAGGGGAATGAAAAGAGGACGTGTGACTGAGTAAGTTCAACATTTCTTCCCACTGTCCATTGTCTCCTTATACCGCCTGATATTAAAGCACCATCTTTTCTTCTCTGGGAAGGGAAATGCTATGGGGCAATGGCCCAGTTTGTGACCCACATTATTTGAATTTCAGCACCATTATAATTTCATAAGAGCTGCCACGCTAAAATAAGTCAGCAGAGAGACAGACAGGGAGAAAGAGGGACTGCGTGGGCCAACAAAAACAGAAGCAAAGAGACAAAAAAGAGGAGTCAAACTGAAGAAGGGTGGTTGGGGCTGAGGGAGGAGGCAGTGATTTGAGGCCTGTTTAATTCAGACTGAATGGTAGTGACGTGTGTGTGTGTGTGTGTGTGTGTGTGTGTGTGTGTGTGTGTGTGTGTGTGTGTGTGTGTGTGTGTGTGTGTGTGTGTGTGTGTGTGTGTGTGTGTGTGCATATGTGCCTGCATATGGCCATGTGTGTGACAAAGCTTATTCAAAACCAGAGCAGGGCAAAGAGTGATGAAGAGACAGATTGTGATATGAGAGAGTAAAAAAGAAAGAGAGACAACGCATACCCAGCCACGTGTTCATCTTCTCTGAGCTGCAGTGCTCCAGCAAGGGCTGAATCAGGACATCCAAATCTTCTTTAGGGGCCTCCTTAGTGAACTTCTACTCGCATGGCAGACAGAGGAAGAGGAGTAGAAGGATAAAGAGATGGAGAGAAAGAGAAATAAGAAACGATGACACAGCAGCTCTCTGGAGATGGAGGCAAAAATGCACAGTAACCTCGAGCACCAGTGACTGCACGAATGATCCCCTTGAGCAAATAGGTCTTTACCATATGTCAGAAATAAATGACTGAAAAAACTGAGTATTACATATCCAATAAATACGAAATATGGCTATTTAAATTCAAGATTTGACAGCACTGTGCAGACAGGGGCTAATGATGATGAATAGAGGCGACTCTTGTTCCTACAGAGGTTGACTGCACTTAATGACAGCAGACTTCATGCACATTAGTGTCTCGATGTTGTGTCTCATGTAGGTTTTAATAACATTCTGGACATGCCGTTTAAAGTTGAGCAGTATAACAGTATTAAGGTTTCTGTGTCTTAATCTTACAACATGTCAGCCACTTATTCATGTACTCATATAGCCACATAAAGTCTATTAGGGTTCTGGCAGTGCTTAAAGTAGCTTGTCCATCTGATCGCTGCTAATAGAAAAGAAGAGCCGAATATCTATAACAAACTGACTAAGCGCGAGTTAATCTGAACACAAAGGATCGAACTAGCTTTGAGGTTTATAAGATTGGGGCTTATCAGGGAAATCAGGATACTCATGCACATGGAAGCACTTGCATTGTAAGCCACCAAACAATGCAATCATGAGGTTTCCCCTTTGTTTGTACATATAAAAGGTATTCTGTGGAGTTTTGATCTACTAGTGGCAGAGTTGTTGGAGTGTACTGCAAAAGTGAATATAATAATACATAATGTAAAAAGTAGTTAAATGAAAATGTAAGAGGGCTGTAATCAGACACATTTCAGATGATCAACGCAGCTATATATGAATATTTCAAAGTTTAAAGACACTGTCTGTACTTATACATGTATAGTGTCACTTCTTTTGTCGAATACCCAGAGGATTACTGCTTGTTCCTGCAGGCTCAGCACTCAAGAGTGTTTCAGTATTTTCCTGCATATTGTTTTGTTTTCCAGAACAGCAACTTTACCCTTTAGGTTTACTCTCACCGCTCACATAGGGTCCCTTTGGGCTGCAGCTGTTTTCAGTGGAAAATGATCAGAATATCCATTGTACACTACATGATAAGAACCAAACAGGAGAGATTAAGTTTGGACACAAGCTGGTGGAATACGTGTAGAATTAAGGCAGCTAAATAGCCAGGTATTTGTATTAGAATTCTTTAAAGGTCACGTAATTATGCAAAATCCCCTTTTTCATGTGTTTTATACATAGATATGTGTCCCCTCTGATTTTGTCCTGATCCATCTATATAAAAAACGGTCTGAAAATGAGCTGATCAGATTGTGGCCACCTCGTGATGTCACAAAAAAATGTGGGTTGTGCAACCATTAGCCATTAACCAACCAAGATAACACCCGCCACCTTATCACCTGAATCTCCTCCTGGAGCACCATTCTGTTCTTTAAACCAATCACTTTGCAGAGGGGCATGGCCAGCCAGCAGCTCATTAGCATTTAAAGCTACAGACACAGAATCAGCACTTTAGAGAGGGCTGAAACAGAGGGGTGTATGGCATGCTACAATGCTTGACCTGTTTGGTATTTTGAGCCAAACACTGCAGAGACATGTTTTGTATATATCTGAGATCTATAATATATTTTCTAAAAAGAGTATAATAGGACACCTTTAGAAAACGTAATGAATCAGTTTTATAGCGTATGAAGGTCGATAACAGCAGTTGAAACTGAGTAAATATGCTGTAAAACATAAGTGTATGTTTCCTTCACTTTGAATTCTGAAAATGTGCGAGTGAGTCCCTTGATATATTGTTAAGGAAATATATTGATTCAAGTAGCTTAATAATTTCAGAAGAACTTTAAAAGATAAATGTTTAAAGAGGCAGGATGTTTCATTTTAATTCATTTAACATGTTTGTTCGGCTAGTGGATTTTGGTTTACAGTTCGTACCACAGGGTATCTTTAGCAGCGCTTACACTATTGAACACAAATCAATTTAATTATTCGGGTCATAAATGTCACATTTTTAGTGCTTCTGTCTGTCTGTGCTTTGTGATTTCCATCCTTGTTTTGGATTGTGCTCTTTGAGTGTAAGATGAATCAAAATGAAAGAACATTTCTACAAACGAGGCGCGGTGTCTCATTACTGCGCTATTGACTCATGACAACGGCTGCCCGGTCTGTGCAAACGGCCGGTGACACACAAATGATCTCATCTGTCTTTCGTACTCTACCTCCACCGTAATGTGCAGGGGATCCACAATCTGCCAGATCATGAGTGACAGGAAGTCGATAGCCAGCAGCACTCCAACTGTTGCGTAGAGTTTCCATGGCTCCAAGTGTTGCTATGAGCAAAGAAAACACACACATGAACACACACACACTGATACACAACAGTTATCACTTTCCAAGGGCATCACAAGTCAGTCCACAAACAAAGACAAACAACCAGGACGAATAATACGACAGGCGTCCTTGTGATTTCTGGATGACAGGGCGCGAATTGTCTTTCTGAATGTGTGCGTTAAAGTGTGTGTGTGTGTGTGTGTGTGTGTGTGTGTGTGTGTGTGTGTGTGTGTGTGTGTGTGTGTGTGTGTGTGTGTGTGTGTGTGTCAAAGTATATTTTAGGAGCAGTTTGTGTGTGTGTTTGTAGGAGACACACAGTGAGCTGCAGTGGCTATATTTGTGCTGCCACCTGAAATCGTCATTTATACAAACTTCAATGACACTGCTTTCACCTGGATGGTTTCCAAAGCGGCTGATATCAACTCTATTATTCTTAACTTAAGCTATAAGAGAAGCAATACAGCCGTAACCGAGAACAAGAAACCAAAATGAGCTCTGCTACTGCGACTCCCGCCTCTTTCTTTCAACAAATCTTTTTTCCTTTCCACCACGCTGGTTTACCCCCAGTACCTCCAACATAGTAACGGCCATTCAAGCGTGCAATGACTAAAACTGGAAATAAAATAAAGCAGAAAACACATTACACAGTCCCAGGCCTCATGAAAAATGATTGGAAAAGCGCTCTTTCTCCCTTCGATTTGTGAAAGTTCCTTTAAATAGTCATGCAGAGCTCTCTAGCAAATTGCCCTTCTGTGGACATGAAGAGAGTTGAAAGTCAACCCGATTCGTTGTGCTTTGGCTCAAATAATAAACCCCCCAAAGGTTGGATTTCTGCAAAGAACTTTAATACTCATCCATATTCATAAATATTCCATAAATGCCTTAATCTCTTATTCTTCTGATTAGGTCTTAGAAATTCCCACAACACATCACAGACTGGCAGTATCTTGCTGGCTCCAGGACACACTATCTTCAAGAGGAGGCATGCACACACACCCACAAACAACTCATACACCAGCAAGTAAATACATCTGATGATGTGGGTAGCGGGGGCCTGGTTTTGTCTGCCCCTAATCTGCATGGTTCTTTATGCATAAATGTTGCATGTGTGTAGAGACGCATGTGCATATTTTAAGTACAGTATCTATGTCAGTGTGTGTCCAACACTCATATCCCTGCACGCTCTCTACAACCCAGCAGAATTGAACGATGCCGAGCTGGCCTCTTAGAAGCTTATGTTACTGTAGGAAGCCTGCAAAGTTTTAAAGTTTTAACTTTTTTATCAGCCGGCGCCACACATGCTGCGCGGCCCGGCCTCCCTCTCCTATCCTTTCTCTGCTCTCCAGAGACCGCTGAGAGGCTTATCCGTCCCTCCCTCCCTCCTTCCCACACTTCCTCCTTACCTTCTTCTTCTCCTTCTTTTCTTCCTTCTTGGTGAAGAGGGTGTGGACCCACCAGATCTTGGTGAACATGCTGCCGTACGCCAGGCTGAATCCGAGGCCGAGGAGCCACAGGCGGAACTGGAGGAGGGTAGAGGAGGAGATCATTATAATTAAAAAATAACTTTATTCAAGGGTGTAGGTTTCAGAAATAGGAGCACCATTGAGGAACAAATGTTCTTTCTCTACAAACAACAATATAATATAATGTAATATAAATAATTCATAAAAACATTGGTTATTTTCCATATTACTAGTAAAATATATAAAGAATAATGTCAATGCACTAGTCCTTCTTTGAGTCGTGTTGATTTTCATTCATAGAAATGATTATGTTGTATTTGCTTTTTTGCTGCAAAGCGCTCTGTGCTTTATCGCCTTTAATTTAAGGAATGTTTTATTCAAGCATTCTCCGAAAGGGAAATATTTACTGTACGTTTACAAATATAGATCTCACTGCATTTTAAAATCCTAAAAACATGTAAAGGGAGTGCAGGTTGTTATCCCTGAGTAGTGTCTGCAGGTAGAGAAAGATGAATAGAGAAGGTGATACACGAAAAAGAGACTATTCATTTGAGGAAAGGGTGAGATTGCAGCAGAACAAAAAAAAAAAAGGCTTTCCAGAGCAGAGGGTCGGAGGCTGAGTGCAAGAGAGAAGCAGAACAAAGCCTGAGAGAGAATAACTGGACAGGGACAAAGAGCAGGGAAACGACAGAAATGGAAATCTCCCTCTCTCTTCCACAACAAAAAGGCTCAACACGGGTGACAGAGGAAGCACTCCCACTCCTCATTAGTGCTGGGATCCCTCCGCCTGAGCTATTCTGGCAGCCAACATATCATGTCTGTGCCACTGAATACCAAAATACGTTCAAATACCTGATATGATGAATGATATTAGCGTGTGCATGATCAAACTGCTGAAATAAGGTTTGCAGGTGTCTGCCTGCCACAGGCGGGAACAACCAGCCTGTCAGGGATCCGGAAAATCCTAAACGTGGGTTTGCAACAGTGCTGTACTAAAACTGACATATAACTGTAAAGGGCAATCTTTTGGGCCCCAAATAAGTCGAGCAATACTGCCGACACAATGTTAAATAAAGCAAAAAGGTACACTCTTAAAGACTGTCATATTCAACTTTGAGATGCTACGTGTTGATGCGAATGGACCAGCCTGTACAAATTCCTGCTGTGCATCCAAACATTGTGATAGTATTTTAGGATTAGTTGTGATGCCTCAATGCTCCCAGATATCAAATGAGTGAGTCTGAATTTTTGGGAAACATGTAAAAATGATGCACAGTAGATGTAGAATATTCCAGTCTGGTGGAAAAGTGCTGCCATAAAGACATTGCTTTCTTTGCAATTCACTCAGTGTGGACTTCACAAAGCCTTATTTAACTACATTAAACTCAATATTAACACAATGTGATACTGTCCCAAACTTTAAATGACAGCTACAATAAGACGAATACTTTATATTAAAGTCCTGAAGTCAACTGCAAGGGTATCTCAGTAATGTAATGAGGAAGGGGTTTGGGACTTTCCCCACTCAAATGGAACATTTCTATTTTCTAAATGTTAATGTAATCTCAGTTGGACTGGGTCGAGTTTGTATTCTGAGGAGTGCAATAAGACTAGTATTTGTTACTACTATTTTAAAGGTAAAGAAGAACAAATGGATAAAATAGTCAAAAATCGGAGTTGAATTTCTTCTAAGCTCATTTTCCTCCCGTTCTGTAATTACTGTTACTGTTTGGGTAAAAGCATCAAGTCAATGAAACCAATTATTTGCAGACAATATGCAGCCATACTCCTCATCCTGCCCTCTAGCTATTTTCTCCCTCTGTCTGTCTCTTTCTCCTGTTACCTGGCAGACGACGGGGAACTGAGATCTGTGGACGTGGTGACCATCAATCCCCAGCGGGAACACTGCAGCTAAAGCCATCATGCAGCCCACCGCTGTCATGTTGTTCAGGTACGGCTGTGAGTTCTGGATGTACCTGGAACAGTGACAGATTCACACATAACGACAGAAAAACAAACACATTCAGGGGGAAAAAAACACTGATAATTATAATTTCTTCTTAAAGGCATGATTGGTCAATTTCAAGATAAACAGAGGTTAATTGTGTGGGGGCCTTGCTGTCTGCTCATAGAAATGTCATCCATTGCTATTAATTTCTCTCACGTTGTTTTTCTTTTAAATTCATTTTTATCATCAGTATTTTCTAATTCAGACGGCGTGGAGAACAAAATACATCTCCTTGGATGTGGGATTAATAGTCATGTGTCTCATTAGTGGGGAAATACAAATGTCTTTCAACAAAAAGGTAGTGAATGTCAAAAAAAGAGATTTGTGAAACCGAATTTAACCGTTAAAGTGAATAAACTCTAGCCTACTCAAATAAGTCATTGTGAAAAACAATGGTTTGGTTCATTAGTAACAGTTGCTCCCACAATGCAATGCAGAAAGAAAATGCATGATCTTCTAAAAGCTGGGTGAATAATAATGAAGTAAATCTTTGTTGGATAAACTGATCCAAAAAGATCTTAGAAAACTAGAAGAAAATGTAACTTTACAAAAGTCTGTTGGTAAAGTTCCATTGTCACTGAAATTCCAAACTTGCAGTTAATGGACGTCTGATCAAACCTGTTTTGTCAAAGTTATTAGCTTAATTTCTCAGGAATATTAGTTACATTCTTCCACTGGTGACTTTTACCCAGTGTTTTATACATAGAGAAAAC
The DNA here is from genome assembly GCF_036324505.1 of Eleginops maclovinus. Lineage (NCBI taxonomy): Eukaryota > Metazoa > Chordata > Actinopteri > Perciformes > Eleginopidae > Eleginops > Eleginops maclovinus. The sequence goes on along the minus strand of NC_086351.1, from coordinate 7,529,579 downwards.
CTCAGTATTATAATACTCTCAAAAACTCCAGATTTCAGATTTGTGTGTTTTCATATTTTCTGCCCTTTATGATAACACCAAGCAAAGCAGCTGTCCTCTGGCCCTCAGCTCGAGCTCTTCCTGCACCAGTAGGTGTGTCTTCTTTCATCCTGCTGACCTGCCATTGTGTTGCCCAAGGCCACACTGCTTATTTATTGCACGGCAACACTATGTAGAGCCTGCATACAAACGCACATTAACATACACGCACACACGCACACTGGCCCCAGTCCAACCTTTTGATACCTCTGAAAAAACCTTTAATGCCGTTACATACCATGCATACTGTATGTGATGTTCAGTGCGCTGCAGGAGATATTTTGTCATGTGGAGTGCTGCTTTCTTCCGTTTTTTTGCACCATGTCTAGTGGTTGCTTTGAATCGGAGCTACTATTAGAAGAAGCTTTTTCTCTTGCATGTGCGTGTCTCTGGGAATTGAATATTTTTTAAATAAAATAAGTTCTCGTTTGATTATTTAGGACCAAAATCGGATGTTTGCTCTTCACTGTGAGATTTTCTGGGATCAAACTTTACTGTAGCTTCACTGGACACATCAGAACATCATATCAATCGGCATATTTATCAAATGGTTGATATTAATAGCGTTTTTATCAGACTTTAGCTTGTATTGAAATCCAAAAAGATGCTTTGATTATCAAAAAACAGTTTTCCATGAATCCTTAAGAGGAAACCAGAGAATTGAATATTTCTTCACAGATTTTCAGAGCATTTTTGGAAGTTTTCTAATAGTTTTTGCACATTTTGAGGCTGAAACTCTTCATAAAGCTCTGTAAAGCTAAAGGGAGCTGCAAATTCAGATGATCATTTTTTAACATTGCAATTTGATACAGCGCTATGATAAAAGGAAAATGTGATTGTGTTTTACTTTTCCTTGTTTTTAAAATTGAAATGATTATGTGATTATCTGTCTCTCCACAAGGCAGTTGGCAGGCAAAGTCTTTTTGTGAAAACAACTTACGGAATAAATTAGATTTGATTTGATCTGACTCATACTGTTTTGGCTGCTAAAATCAGCCCTCGTGAAACTGTTTTTGAAATATAATCAAAGCTGGAGGAAGGCCCGACTAGCACACCAAAGCCAGTCTTAGATCCCAAATGAAACAAACCTTTTCCAGCTTTATAAAAAACTCCTGATAAGCTCGTGGACTTGGGGGACTTTAAATCCCTTTGACCCCGGTCAAACACAAAAATACTTTGTTAAAAAGAAATCAGAGATATGCTGCGGCGGGTTCACAGATATATATTAAGCTTAGAGATCCGAGATGAAAAGGCAGTTTTTAAAAGAAGGTCTATTTGCATTTGGTCTTGGGCTATGCTTAAGCTGTGACAACGAATCCAGCTGCTAGATTGAAAAACGCCACACCCAAATCACCGCCTTTGTATTCACTGACCTCGAGACGCAGCGATGCCATTCAGCATTTACATTAACCCCAACAGAGGTGAGGATCTCTGTTGAACAGGTGAATTATTTGTTTGCACCCTACAAAAGCTCACATTAGCACATGGAGCCTCCACACCGATGGAGCAGCAGTGTGTTGTTACAGGATGTACTTCCCATTCACTGCTGCACAAACAGCCGACCCTGATGTAACAATGAAATATCTTTGACCTCTGAGGCCCCCACTTAGTTTATTTATCAATTTTCATTTTCTCAGCGTTTCAAAAAATCCTTTTAATGATGACCGCCTTTTTTGAAGGACATATTTATTTTCACGATTCCTCGAAGCAACAGACATGAAAGAACATGATAATAATATAAAGGGTGAATACTACAAAACAGTCTTTTCATTTTCAAAGCTTCTATTTTGTTCACCTTCATCTGTTGATATTTTCTCTGTGAATTGGTTAACCGTTTAGCCTACAAAACATCCAAAGTCAGTTTAAAATACTCATAAATTCCTAAAGCCCATCGCTTTATTAAATGTCTTGAACAGTTTAAAAGACAATTTTATTAAATGTATTAAATGTACTTTTTGTAAGACCAAGAAAAGCTGCTAAATCTCACATTTGCGAAGATAAAATCACTAAAATGTTTGGCCTTTTTGCTTAAAAATGGACAATTAATTGTTTCTGCAAATATTCCTTTTCTGTTGATTGACTAGAAAATGAATCGACTCGGTGATACAAGAATAATTCCAATGATGAGAGTATTTCAGGTCACCGTTGGCCTGTGATATAAAAAATGTAATTTCCTGTTTGTGAACTCACCGGACGTTTCCGTTGTAGATGTTGAAGGTCAGACAGACGATGCCGAGCAGGATGCCGAGGCCAGCGAAAACTGACACAGCTGCAAACAGTTTCTGAGACAAGTAGCGGTACTCTTCGATCACCACTGTCCGATCTGCCGGCGGTTCAGCACCTGAATGAAAAGAGAAATAATAAGTCTAAGCCTTTCAAGATTTTATGTATGCTCCGTTAATTAAGTATGATCATATTTACAGATACATCTTCTAAAAGCATGAAGTGGTTAAAAGTAGCTCCACTATACCACTGGAATAGTTCAGTAGATAACATACACATGAACACAGCCAGCGGGTTAGCTTCAGTGAATAAACTCCAAAACCTCCATGTGGGTCTGAAGCAGAGAAATGTGAAAAATACAGCCATGCCAACACTAATTTGGTTACTACAGTAAAGTTGTAAGCAAATAGAAACCTTTGGTGTTAATTAAGAGTAAAAAGTGTGTGTGTGTTTATATGAACTACCCCCTTAGTTATGCTTGAGCAGCTTTTGGATTCCTCAGCGAGGAGGGTTCAAAGAGTGGCAGATGGACAGGGAGCCTCGATTTACCCTCAACAGCCTCCAACTATCCGTCTGGCTAAATGTAGGACTGATTTGTGTGTCTGTGTGTGTGTGCGTCCCTGTGAGCACTCCTGAAGATGCCAATATGTACTGTGCCTGTATATACCGTCTGCACAATAAGCACCTATACAGTAAGCATGAATGCTCAAAAGTGAGTGCAGGGGAACATTTATGTGTGCGTACAATGTGATTAATTGTGTGTGTGTGAGAGAGAGAGAGAGAGAAATAGAGGGTGACAGAGTGTTTGTCTACATGTCAGGGGGGAAGAAGAGCAGGAGTGTCAGCACGGGGTGAAGCTGATGTGTCAGATGTCAGAGGGAAGTGTCAGGGTGTCATCCCCTCGGGGGTCGCAGTGTCAAACCAACACTCCCATCATGCTCTCTGTTTAGATCATTGTCACTGTCGTCACACCACTGTGGTGTGTGTGGTGTCAGCTGAGGTATGACCTTAATCCAATGGTTCTGCAGGAGTTGCATTTTAAACTTTATGAAAACCATTTTAATGCCTCATTGAAAGCAATTCAATATCAGTTTCAGGATCATGCTTGCCACCCTGAAACAGGTATTCAATTCAAGTCTGATGGAAAACCAGTCAGAAAGATATGACCTAGAATGATTAATAAGTACATCACATTTTTGAACGTTTCAGAGTATACTGTTTAAATTCCGTTTCCTCATTTATCATTTCCTATTCCACCCCCCGCTGCCTGAAACGCCTCCATTAGACTCCTTTGTTTACTTCCATAACATAATGACCTCACTATGTAACACTCGCCTTTCTATTGACCAGCGCTACAACACATTGTATGTGTAGACTAAGGGGCGGGACATCTATAAGCGGAAGACCAATCATAACAAAGCCGGTCAGCAAAACCAGTCAGAGCAGACTAGGCTCTGTTTTCAGACGGAGGGTGAAAAGAGGTTCTGCAGCACAGGCAGTACGAGAAAAATCTTTTTGAACATTAAAGCATGGACTGTTTTCAAAAAAGAGGCACAAAATAAATATGAACCTTAAAATGAGCACGATAGGGCCCCTTTAAGACTTTTCAAGACCTGCAGATACGCTGCATATACTTCAATGTAAGCGTTCCACACAAAGATGTTGTCTATGAAAATGTTTGGCCATCTGTGCATATTACAGCATATCTCCTATATAAGCAACATAAAAGCATTCACTTCCACGAATGTGCAGTGACCCAACTCACATATAGGTGTTTTAAAAAGGTAGCGTTAAGTGTGACGGATGCTGCCAGTGTTTTGAGAAAAACAGGAAAAGAGAGCACTTACTGTAAAGAGCCAAAATGAAGCTAGAATTTTCAAGTAATTCTCTAGAGGTAATAAGAAAATTATAACAATGCTCATAAAAAAAACATACAACCCTGCAACCACGATCAAACACGCAAGTCTGTCGTGTGGCTTCATGTTTTACATAAGGGCTTTGATATCTTTAAAAATAATCATTAGTTGAATATGTCTTTTTTTGCGGCCTTCATCAAAGCCCTTTTCCAACAAGCCATAACCCTCCCAGTGCACAACTGTTTCATAAATATCTCATCTTTTTTCTAAAGGCTTCAACCTTGCTATATCCGAATATGACTAAAAGCTGTGTTACTTAGTTTAATCTTATTTAAATTGCATTCTTTTTAATATCTCCTGTTTTATTTAATGTTATTGTTTCATTTTTTCCCCTTTGAATTCAGTTTCTTAACACAGAATTTAACATAAAGCACACTTTTATTACTATAATGATATGCATTAGAGAAAATACTATGCACTGAATATGTGAATGAATTAGTGCCCAGCATGAAACAGCATAACTAATGGCGCGTGTGTGTGCATGTGTGTGTGTGTGCATGTTTCCACTGTCCATTCAGTCGACGCGCAGCACTATTTAAACCCTCCTCCGAATCAGGACAGGGTGTTGCCATGGAGACCCAGCTCTATAACAGTTGCCACAGCGATTAGAAGAAGAGCTGAGCTGTAGTGGTTGTTAGGGCGACCGTGTATAGAGTGAGAAAGGGAGGCAAGAGAGGCGCCTGGTAAACACGCAGGCAAACAAGTGGCGGGGTTAAGTTGAGAAAGCCCCCTGTGCACTCCACCTTGTCAGCTTGGAGCAAATCCACCCCCCCCCCCCTGTCAAAAATATGTACCCCAACTGACTCTGAACCAGAAAGCAGGAAATGACTCAGTTCATCTCAACGGGTAGATGTCAGATGGATGTGTCTTTATTTGGTAAACAGACAAATCAAATAAAGCTCCAATGGAGGAAACGAGCAGTGGAGTAATGTATTAAGTACATTTACTCAAGCATTGTGATTAAGTACGATTTTGGGTACTTGTTCTTTACTTGACTATTTTTATTGTATGCTTCTATATACTACTGCACTTCAATTTGGCAGCCATTATTGTACTTTTTACTCCATTACATGTATTTGACAAATTAAGTTACTGTTTACCTGACAAATTAAGATAATTACTAGCTAATACAATACATAACATAATAATGAATATAATTATAGGTTTAGATGTGCAGCGGTGGAATATAATTAGAAGTACCTCTACCTTTACCAGCTGTGATGAACACCTTCACGCAGGAATGATGATACTCTATGACTTTTCTGTCTATATTTTATATTTATTTTTTACCGTCTTTTGAATGCTATTTTATTTCACTTTATTGTAATTACATAGCCTTGTTGTTATGCTGCTGCAACGAAAAACATTTCCCAAATTGGGATCAACAAAGTAATTCTATCTATCTAATTTAATATATATGATCGAAAATGGGCCATTTTGCAAAATAAGGACTTTTACTTTTGGTACTTGAGTACATTTTCATGTCATTACATTTGTATTTTTAGGTAAGACTTTAAATGCAGCACTTTTACTTGTAACAGAAGCAAGGCAACAAAACCTATCTCTGATAGGTAGGAGAGCCAGTCAGTTTCTCTCCAGCTGGTTTTAACTGGGCTAACACAGAGCCTGTCACGTTGAAACACGCTAACCTAGGGAGCTGGCAGCTGGCCTGCTGAAGGACATTTGCCTGTGTGCATACAGGTCACCGATCCCTCGCCACTGATGCTGACCTGGAATCACTACCTCTACTGGGTTATGTTAAAGCTTGGCAACCGATCGTTTCTTTAAAGGCCTAAAAAAAGGCGGCTCTCTACGGACAACTGAGGCGTACAGGATTGATTAGTGGCAAACTCTGTCAAGGCACAAGTATGTCACCTCTCCAGGGAGGGACAGACCAGTAAACAACCACAGAATTGGTCTCGGTGTCTGAGGAAAATCAGCAGTAAAAGGTTTTCACAGCAAACTAGAAAACAGGCAGCAAGAGCTAGAAGAGAAGGCTCTGGTTTGTGTGACTGGAGCTCCAGCTTGTATTTCAAAACAGAATGTCATAAAAGCAAACTCTTATTGTGGTTTGAGGCTCCAGGTGCAGAGGGAGAGGCTTGAGGCAAAGATGAAAAAAACAAGAGCAGTTGGGTGTTTTATAAACGAAGTGCAGTTTATCTATTTGACCCGTTGGCTTGTCCCACTTACCAACGCGGTCAGCAGTCGGTGCCGCAGCAGTGGCTGTGACACATAGCTCATGCAGGAAACTCTACTTGAATAACCTTAGCAAACAATTGCTGGAAATTTGCTCATACTTGCGTTCTTTCTCACTCATAAATCAGTCAAATCCAAGCCCACAGAAATGATCTATCCAAACGCATCTCTATTTCTTAGAGTGTGGCTTTCTGAGGATGTCATTATCTCCAATGTCCATCACAAATAAGCGTACATAAATCTGCTTGGAAATTGGAAACAAAAGGTGCTCCGTCTCAACCAGAACCTGGCTGAAAATCATCTCTTATTTCCATTTTTGTTAGTATTAAAGAAATCCAGTGATAGTTGTTAGTACATCCATGTGTACATTCCAAACTGCTACTGCTTACGGCTAATTCATCATACTTTCAAAGGTAAAAAAATGTTGTCTGCGGGTGAACCCACAACGTTAGACATTGAAAACTCCTGGTTTAGTCAAACCTAGCTGCTGCCGTGTTTGATAACCGAGCATCTTCTGCAGCAACACATGTTGAAGAGTGGGCGGCTCCCTTTGGGTGAGTATCAGCTTCCAAATAACTAGCTTCACCCAATCTAGTGGTTAGAAAAAAATCCTCCATGATTATATGTCTCTTACACAGACAGAAATCTAAATTAAGCCGCACCGAGGAGGTCTAATGTCACAGCACAAAAAATGTGACTCACAGCCTGACACACAGGATACGAACACAGACGCAGGAAGCTGGGTGAAGGCAGTGTCATGATATCCATCTTACCTATCCAAACATCATTGCCAAACCAGGAGAGATTCTTCTGAGAGCTGTCATAGTAACCGATCTTCTTGTAACTGCCTCCTAGATTAGGAAAAAAAGGAAAACAGAGTGAGAAAATGTGAAAGAAGGCTTAATTAGTATTGCTTGTGTAACTCATTTCTTTCCCTGGTTCATGATCCCTAAACACCTCGACAAAACTATTGCATTCATAAACCACTATTTAGGTAATATTGTATTATTTCTGTGCTTTCATATTAATGGTATGCATGGGTACGGAAAACACACACAATGGACTGAAAAGAAATGATGGATGAAAAGGTGCATAAATAAGGACAAACAAAGAAGTACCAAGGGGAGAAGAAGGAAAAAAGGAGCTTATGTGGCAGTCTTGACCAGGAATACTGATGAGGTCCCCCAGTGATTCAGGGATGCAAGTCAGGTCGTCTCATTGTGGATGTCAAATTACCTCGACACCACAACAGGAAATATGAGACAGAATGTGAGGGGAAAGGGGCAGGATTATAAATCCTCATCCTTTAGGACGCCAAAGGGAACAGAGGTAGAAAATAATCCTCAACCTTATCCTGTGCGGGGAAACTCATTAACTCACTGGTGACAAATAGGATGCCATTTCCAGAAACGGCTTAAAACGAAGGCTTGTGCCCAATTAGAGTGGAGCCTTGAGTCAACACAATCCTGCATCAAGCCCATTCGCATGTTAAATTATAGGATATTGAGACCAATCTTACAGAAGCCTGCGACAATCCCTCACCAAAAAAGGGGGCTTTGCTAAGTGACATTTGTTTACTTCAAAACAACATCTGTGGGAGGACGGCGTGGGAGTGTTTTACCTTGCAGTTGCTCGATAAGAGTCATCGCCATCCTGGATCCCTGGGCATCAAACACCACTTGGCCCTGAGACACAGACAGGAGGAAGTTTTTTTTGTTGCTGCAAATGATTAACTACTTCCTTGAAGGAATAGGTTGACATTTTGATAAATATACTTACAGGCAAATTCACAAGGGTTGAATTGCAGCCGCTGATAGCTCCAAGAAATGCAAACACTATCTGCTCTTATCTCAAGGTCTAAATAAAAGATATGTGGTAATGATGCTACTGCATAAACACTGCCATAAACTGAGTGAAATGTTCCCTTTTTTGTGTGTGATTGCAATTATCCATGTGGCGAAGCGCAAATGTTGCCTTTGTTCCAAGAGCACGTTGGGCATGTCATAAAAAAATTGAAATGTTCAGACCGCAAGCTACGGCTCCTGACAGACGAAGTTCAGGCATTGAATTAAAACGTGAGAGAGATAAACCATATTTAGGATGTAATATCCCAGTCTGTCTGGGCTGCCGGGGTTTTTATCCGCACTCCTTGGGACTATGAGAGAAGATGGCATGATTTGAAGCAAAGAACAAAAGAAAGTCAAGGCGTTACACCCGTCAAAAATGTGCTTCAGATAGCGTAAACTAAGTATTTTCAGTGATACTGCGAAGGGTTATTAATACTGATCTTTGGAAATTTGAGTTTTTGTAATAATGCTCATTGGCAATATGACCATTTTTGCACCAAATGTATGCATATTAGCTATTAGCAACTTAGCGATTTTTGCTTTGGCGGCACTGTCAGGGACGCATTTCAATCTTTGTGGGTGCTTCGAGACTTACACGATTTCTTTTCGTCCTTTTTTTTTTTGCACTTTAGATTTCTTAAAGAGCACAAATTTGATTCTGAATAGCTCAAGGACTGAACAGAAATGGACAATAATAAGTGGTTAATTATCTTTCAAATCTTTTCCCTCTTTAGAGAATGTGGAATCTAATGCAAGAGCTAAGCCAAAACTTAACACGGAGCGGTGTCAATTTAAGTTTTTGTTTTTTAATTGAGGTAATGTAGTTTGCAGTGGTGCTGAACTGGATTATATTGGCAGGTGTGTATCATATCATATGATAAGATCAGATAAGATGTACTTCATTGATCCAACATTTTTTTGTTCGTTGCAGCAGCATAAAAAAACAAGTCATTGCACATAATTAGAAATAAAATAATAGAACTAAACAATTCTAAAATGTAAAACATCTCAAAATAGAAATAAAACAGCATCAATTTGACCGTGGAGATTAAAAAAAATCTATGGACTATCAAACCTGCTTTATCTATTTAACAAAACATGAGGGGGAGGAATTTCAGAAACAGATTTCTATATAATGTAGTGCACTGCAATACAACTGCAAATTACGACTTAAGCTATAAACATATAGCTGAATTAACAAAAACTGACTATAATAAGCTTCGTACAAGCAGATTATGTGGCAGAGCTGCTGCGCTGGATTGCAGTAGATTTCACAGGTCTTGCTAACGAGGTGTACAGGGAATGCATGTGAACGGTTATTAGTACATTAATTACGCTATATTCCACCATTTCCTTCCTGAAATAGTGTACACTCTGGTCCTTTTATCCTACCACACAGACTATTTCCACTGCACTGCATATTTAAGTATAATACATAACTTAACAGGGGCATAAACCATCATTTTGAATTATCTATAATTATTTTATAATCATCCTTCTCACTTACCGAAACACCTTCGAAGGAGCTGGTGTTGAGGGCCCTGTAGATCTCGGAGGTGATGTCATGGTTGTTGTAGTTGAAATCCTCCAGTCGTCGGCCCTTGGCCTTAAGAGGTGCCACGGTCTTATTGAGGGCGAGGGCCAGAGCCCACACTGCATCGTAGGCCAGAGGAGCCTCCTGAAACCCGCCGGTCTCCTCTGGGTTCTTTCCACCAAGACGAGACATCAAGGCGGCGATAAACTCCTGCGATGTCTGGAAGAAACATGACAGAAAGAATATCAAAGAGAAGTCTTTCTTAAGAAATGCAACGCTTCAAACAAGACAGTAACATGCCTATGAAGCCTAATCAATAAAAGGGAAGCAGTAGTGGATGATCTGGAGGATTTATGGCCTACATGAATCCACAATTTCTCAAATAAAATTGGTTATTTTGTACCAGACATCGTCTTAAAACTTCAGAGTTTCCTCCAGTTTCTTACAACCCAGGCGACCAGCTAGACCTAAGTTGACCACACACTAGGCCTAAGCATGTATTTAAAACGTATATTAAAAAAGTTAAACTACAGTAATTCCTGTGTGCAGTTTGGGTTGAACACTAGCAAGTGTGGATATGAGAGAGAGAAAGAAAGACAAACACATACAGAGGATAAAATATAGAGGGAAAGGAAAGAGAGTGTGTGTGATGGCGAGTGGGTAATTATAATATCATTAAACTGCCAATCTGCCATCACCTGCATATCATCTCTGTTCAGCCCACGGTACCATGGCGAGTGTTAGTGCAGCGGTTTGGTAGAGGGAGAGAACAAGTGAAGGAGAAAGCGTGTGTGCGTGTGTGTGTGTGTGTGTGTGTGTGTGTGTGTGTGTGTGTGTGTGTGTGTGTGTGTGTGTTAGTGCAGTGAGTATGAAGTCAGTGTTTTATTTGTCTGATTAAATGCTACTAATTTTCGAGACCACCTGCTGAGGAAAGTGAAGGAGCTCTGGTTTGTTCCAAAGCTTACAATTTAAAATACCTCCAAAGTTTTTGCAGCAGTTTAGTTTTTTATTTTAATTTAAGCATAAAACCCCAACATTTGGTGGAACTTAGAATAAAGACATTCAGTAATTGAACAATGTGGCATGTGGCTCAAATGCAAATATGATGAATAATTTAAATCAAACAAGTGATTTTGCACTTAATTCCATTGTATTCCTTTCGTACATTTTTGTGTAATTAATACCATTGAGAGTTATCTCCCTCTAAAAGCAGGGTCACATGTGACGGGAGATTACAGCTACAAATCATCCAGATGTCTCTGTGGATTTTCTAAGGCCAATTAGGGCCCACGAAGCCCCAATTCACTTATGTCAGATTCATCTCATTGAAATTCAACCTTGGCATTTGGCATTTCAATGTGCCACTACCTTCTGAAAACTAGCTGACAATGTGCTATTGCAAAACCCGCAGTACTGGAACACCGGCTCCACCCGAATGCTCTATCTAGAACAAAAATGCCAATTTTGAACCTGGAAATTGAATTTGAATAGACTGACTATGAGCAGGAGTTCAGGCTGTAATTCTTATCACCCGTCGAGCAGCACGTCAACAGCTAAATCAGCAGGTAGCGGCAGGTGCTGTATGAATATAAACAACAGCTGCTGATGGAATGCGAGAGAGAAAGAGGAGGGGTGCCGGGAGAGAAGCGGAGATGTTGGTGGTAAAGGTGGGAATGTGGAAATGATAAGAAGAAGTGAAAGGAAAGGTGGGTAAACAAGAAGAATAAAGGGGATGATCCACCGTAGACCAGCAGAGTCAGAGAAGGTCGAACAATGGGGGAGACAGAGAGACGAAGAGACAGTTTAAGAGGATTACAGAAGGTGAACAGAGAAGAGCAACGGGCAAAAGAGAAGCAAAGAGCGACTGCCTGAGAGGTAAAAATATAAAGAAAGATGTTCAGAAGGAGTGTGACAGCACTAAACGTCTATTTTTCGACCTCTTATGAAACATGATATTCATTCATGTCACACGCAGTTCACTGTAGCTATGAAGAAAAAAAATAGGATCTCTTGGGAATGGATCCTTTTACATGAATGGCTGAAGACTTTTGTTAGGGATACGGATGAAAATAACTGAATAGTTAGAAAGAGAAGCGTAGTTAATTACAATGAACATGAAAATCCAATAAGGAAGGAATCACTGTGACTGACTGACTGACAAGCGACCTATGGAAAGTACAGTGCACGAACACAGGGACAAGTGAAAAAATAAATATTAATTTACACAATTTTAGAGCCTATTATCTCTTTGTATTTCTCAAAAAAGTCCAACAATTGTTTTGTGTTTATTTTAATATGAAACAATACTAGGAGTGTTTGTTTAGCAGCTCTGTGAGGCTTTGGTGCAGTAGAGCGTACACATGCTAACAATGACATTCTGCAAATGCTTTTCAGGTATTGCAAAGTGACATTTGCAAATAGATTTGATTTATTTTTTACTCAGAGGTTCACAATTAGCACTTTATTTGCACTTAATCCCTGTTTTTGGTGATAATTAGTGTGAGGCAAAGTGTTTCTTTTCTCAGGATCTAAGTACCCCATTAAAATATGTTAATGGGGAAATTAAACGTTGTTTTCGTCACCTGTCACTGTTGCAGGTAACTGAACATCTCTACCAACCACACAATTGTTTTCGACAGCTACTTCTGAAATCTAAGTATGAGTCAGAGGTAGAAATATGGTATATATGTAACATTAATCCGTGATTAATTTAGGGTGACCCAAATGCTTACCTGCCACAGCCAACATTTACGCTGCATCTGGCAGGTGCTATTTTTATTCCCTGTTTGTGGTGTTGCGCTTTGTGAGGATTTAAGGATGTTCGTGCAATATTTCGTTCCATTTTATTACTTCTATTCTTTCTTTTTTTTGTATTTACATTTATTTGTACCTTGGGAAATACTATAAGGAATGTCCCATGTGTACAGGTGTGCTCCATTTGATGTCAGTATAATCTAATTAAAAATGTGCACCGGACTTAACTACCTTAAGTATTTATCTTTGTGACTTTTCATTCACTTTACCCAGGAACAAAAATACACAGTATTATTGACAATTACAGGAAGTTGTTTCAAGCTGTTCATGTAGCAATTCCTTGTTGCGGAATGACACCCAAAATGGCTCTCTATTAAAAAAAAAAAAGAATAGAGTGGGTAAGACAAAAGTGTTTTGTGTTCCCACCATGTTGGAGACTCCGCGGACAGTCTCAGGATTCAGCATGACGATCTCGGTGGTCACGTGACCCTCCACGGCCTCTGTCATGTTCTCCACTGTACAGTTGATGGCAGGGTCTTTGATCTTGAACCAATTGTCTGCGTACCAGCCTATCAAGAACCACACCACCTTCTTCCCATAGAGCTTCTCCTTGAACACCTGCAGCAGGGAGAGAGGGAGCCAGATATGGAGGGTGGATGAAGGGAAGGTGGGGGGGATGATAAATAAGCATGAGGAGAATTATTCCCAGAGATGTGTTGAGCATGTTATATCACTGCCAAACAAGGAAATACATTCAGACACTCAAACAGCTCATTACAGTGCTCAATTTCAGCTGATAGCCCGTCAGGTTCAGTCTATTGGGATCAATTGAGCGAGGAAAAAAAGATACTAACCTCACAGAACACCTTCCTGGCTTCAGTCTCATAAAAGAGTCCCACAATGATCCTTGCATCTTGGCGCTGCGTCAAAACATGAAAACAAAACATTGCTAAGTTACACCAGCAGAATAAAGCTTCACTATAGCACAGCTTGAAGTGGCAGTGCAGCATGCCAAAGTTCCTGCTGCTTCTCAGGACTGCACGTACTGCTGTTCAGGAGTTGCTAATTAGCATGGTGCATTCATTTCCTCTATCAAATCGCCTCTATGCTAATGGTATCGTGTGCAGCTGTGAGCCGGAGGAGGAAGGAGAGGGGGAGAAACGACCAGCAGCTGAGGGGAATTTTTAATCAAAGCACCTTGAGGTTTTTGACAGCGACAGCCGGGTCGGTGAGGAAACTCTGACGAACGCTGATCTCGATGCCTGCCTCCTTCGTCCTTTGCTCCAGATCGTCCAGAGTCTGCCAGATGAAAGGGGAGGACAGAGGGAGACAGAGAGGGAGAGTGGGGAGAGAGAGGGAGGTTAGGAAGGCAGCTGAACCGAGACAGAGAGAGGTGCCGGGCTGAGATTATACAAAAAAAAGAAAAGGAAATGCAACCAAGTCCGAAGAGACTAAATATAAAAATTCTGAAGTGTATATAAGAAATGTCAAGAGAGGGCTGGACAGTATGTATGATTAACAAGAGAGGCAGCACGGGAGGGAATAGATTTTAACATAAAGAACACAAGGTGAAAGCAGAAAAGAAGAATGTGAGAAGAAGGAGGAAAGAATGTGAGAGGAGGATCATTAACCTCCATTACAGGAACCAACCCGAGTGTCATGGTATCGACCGCCGTGCCTGGGAGAGATGTATTGCTTGATCAATATTTCTCACAGCCAATACTCCCACAAATTACTTCAAAAATCCTCCATCAATTGCCTGGAAAGATTGAAGGAATATCGCATAGCCTGAGAACACAACGGCTCTCATAAACAAACACAGAGAAGCTGGCAGGCAATAAGGCAACCTGACACTTTACCAAAAAGGATGGAGCCAAAGAAAGTGCTAAAAAAAAAAGTGAAGAGGAAAAAAAGAGAGGTATGAAGAGGTACAATTGCAGGTGAGCTGTAGAATATTAAAAAGGTACTGACGGAGGTGAAGACTTCGGTGGTCTGCTGGATGGTGGCGATGCGGGTCCACTTCCACTTCTGGAAAAGCTGCACCCTGGTGGGGTTGTGAAGGGTGGCCGACGGGTGGGTGCGGAAGAAAGTGGGGAAGCGCTGGCGGTTGGACAGGGCCGGCGAGCTGGAGCCATAGGACAGCTGGAAACAGATAGAAATACAATAAGAAGCAAGCAGTGACTCAGGCAGGAGGGATATAGAAGTCTAGGGGGGGAATCTACTTCTGAAGGGTCCTTCCAGGCATCGGTGCTAAACAGACTTCTATCAAAATGTATTCAAATCTGGACTTCCTTGTTCCTCCTCTGTACACAGTGTTCTTTGAATGTGAATGGTTCAAACAGCAAACAACATAGAGGAAAGCTAGCAAAAAAGACAGAGAATCAGGGAGACAATCCCCGCTCCCATTTTTCATTTTCATCCCCAACCGCTCCATTCTTTCAGCTTCCCTCCGGCTTATCAGGTATGGTGATAAACACTGTAATTTCAATAAAAAAATAAAACACTGCCTGCAGGTTTAGCATGCCTACATTGCCATGAAATTGTGATGACACATTCTGCTAT
The DNA here is from genome assembly GCF_036324505.1 of Eleginops maclovinus. NCBI lineage: Eukaryota > Metazoa > Chordata > Actinopteri > Perciformes > Eleginopidae > Eleginops > Eleginops maclovinus. The sequence goes on along the minus strand of NC_086351.1, from coordinate 7,514,469 downwards.
AACAAACAGAACAAATAAAAAAAGGATCTAATTATTGTTGTTGCAAACAGAAGCACGAGTGATTATCTGTTTCTTTCATTTGGACCCATATCATTTGAATTCTTAGGCACAATTCCCACAAGACGCATACAGCTAAGATGTGTGTGGGATGAGGGATGATGAAAATGAAGACAGAAACATAGAGAAGACTTTCTTCGAACAATTAGTTTCATAGTGACAACTGGAGATGAAATCCTCGGCAGGTCTCCTTTAAAACAAGAAACCTGGAGTTTAGGGAGCCATTACAGAGAGCAGAGCCTCCTCTCCAGTTCTCATCTCAGCCCCATTACCCACAAAGCCCTAGGATGTTCACCTATGGGAGCGACAGGGGGCTTGACGTTAGATGACAAATGTCATGTCAAAGGTGGACCACAATTATGAATTCCTGCGGGCAAAAGGAGGTAGACGGAGGCATCGATACAATGGAAGGTAAAATATAGAGGAAGTGACAGCTGATCCCGGCACGACTTCGAACGATCTTCTGTGTGTGCTCATGCTCAGTAATAAATACGAAAGGGGCTTTTAACATACTTGAGAATATGCAGGAAGGTTAATGAAAGAAACACATTTTTTAATTTTAATTTTAAAAGATCAAAACCAGCTATGAATTGATGCCAATAACAAGTATTTCCTTGGTAGAAAAAGCTTCAGCATTTATTTCCCTGTGCTATAGTTGCAATGGATAATAAGTCAGCAAGGGAAAACTAACGCTTTGAAGATGTAATGGATGCCCCGTAGAAAAGTGTCTTTTAACCGGTAACACATGAAGCACATGCAGGGTTGTGTGAGACACAGGCAAAGCATTTAGAGCTTTTGATTTGGGAATTTTGTTGGATTGTTCATTCGGTTTTTGGAGGCTGTGAGCAAGCACATAAATAAGGCTAATTATAATAGCTATTTTTCCCAAAGTTTGTGGAGTCTAAGTAAGTGACCAATTTGCAGGGAAATTGCCAGCTGGTGCTAGCAAAATAAATGGCAAAAGGTCGATCAAGTTTAATAAAAAAATACATAAATATTGAGACTTTGACCAATTTCCGTGCATACCTCGGGTAAAAAAATAAATAGGTGACTGGCCTATTTTTATGCCTGTAGAGCAGATCTGGGCGGCAAATTAGCACCACTTAGGCACTGCTCCATGCGTGGTGTAGCCAGCTTCATTGATTACAGTGGAAGCGTAGTGTTGCAGAAGGAAATTTGCGAATGGTCAGCATATGGTATGTGTTTAATGCAGGATATGTCAGGGAAGGTGAAACCAGGAACAGGCATTCAGGAAGGAAGGAAGGAAGACTGGGAGGAACATGAGATGATCCGGCAAATAATGAGGTTATACGGAAGAAGTGACTGGCAGGATCTCGTAGAGGGCAGGTGGGCTATGGCAGGAATCTAACATGAGAGGACGGTAATGACAGAACAGGGGGAAATATTGTGTAAAATTGGCCCAAAAAAAAAGTATCCATGCGACAGCTGCATTGTTGTCTAAAAAAACACATCATCAATGGGACACACCACTGCACTGGGTGACGTGTTCCTTCATGAACACGGCCGTTGTAGTTTATTTTGAGTCAGTCCCACACACACTATTCTTTTGCTGTGAATACTCCGAAGCACCATAGATGTGTTTTTTCAGAGCATGTACTTTTGTTGTTATTTTACTGCCATGATAATAGCTCTGTGAGGCTGCTGATACACTATATAGACAAAAGTATTGGGACACCTACACATTACACCCAAATGCCAAATTCTTAGGCATTAATAAGAAGTCGGTCCCGCCTTTGCAGCTGTAACAGCTTCCTCTCTTCTGGGAAGGCTTTCTACAAGATTTTGGAGTGTGTCTGTGGGAATTTTTGTCCATTCATCCAGAAGAGCATTTATGAGGTCAGACACTGATGACGAGAGGGCCTGGCTCGCAATCTCCGTTCTAGTTCATCCCAAAGGTGTTCAGTGGGGTTGAGGTCAGGGCTCTGTGCGGGCCAGTCAAGTTCTTCCACACCAAACTCATTCAACCTCGCCTTTATGGACCTTGCTTTGTGCTCTGGGGCACAGTCATGCTGGAACAGAAAAGGGCCTTCCCCAAACTGTTTCCACAAAGTTGGAAGCATAGAATTGTCCAGAATGACTTGTTAAGATGAAGCATGAAGAACCCCCCTCTGGATCTAAGGGGCCTAGGCCAATCCTACAAAAACAACCCCTATATACAAGAGTGTCCCAATATCTTTGTCTATATAGTGTAAGGTACAGCTGTTCTTTGAGCTCCATGCTAATGTCAGCATGCTAACATGATAAGAATTACAATGTTAATGGTTAGCATTAGCAGGTCATATTTATCAGGTTTACAATCTTGACTTAGTTAAAAGGAGAATAGGACAACATTTTCCTTTGTTTTCCAAGTTCAACACACAATTTGTTATAGTTTAGAAATATACTACAATCAGCAGAAAGGCGGTACAAGATTTGGAGCCAATTCATCCATTAGCGGTCAAGCTATTGCAATGGTGTGGCTGAACATTTTCAGGGACATCTTTTCCAGAAACACCGCCAGTGAGAAACCTATGCTCCATACACAGTAGAGGTATCCTAAAAACGTCCTATAATTAAATGAAAATAGAAATGCCTATGACCGTTTGACGTTGAGTATCATTCACAGATGTGCTAACAATCTACAACTCTAATCAAACTAATAATCAAGCATAGTGTTAACCATTTCCTGTTTCATATTCAGTAAATGATTAAAAGGTGGAAGTGAATGATTGAACAGGAGTGATTTTGGGCACAGTGATTGTTTGGAGTTAAAAATGTAATTGTTCAATACGTTAAGTACCACAATTTAAATTGCAATCAATGTTAAGTGGAGGCACAGATCTCAGAGGCTAACACCGAAAAGCAGATGAAAAAATAAAACCAACATTCTGCAACAAAGCATTTCAAGTATAAACCATTTGACAACTGAATTATTTTTTGCTCTGCCTTTCATAGTTTGTCCAATCTGGCTTTTCAAAAGGGTTATGAAACCGGTATAGTTAAATAACTTTACTGTCAACAAACTCCTTTTTTAGCAACAAACAAAGAGCTGAATGCATTTTCCCCGTGTTAACACTCAAATAAAACTTTACCAGACACAAAAACTGTGACAAGAATATAATGGAGCTTCTGCAGTAGACATACATACATGTGAGCAGCACTGTGCAACAGAAAAAGGTTCCCCATTGAAGCTTCCCAAAATACGACAAACAATGTGTCTTGACTCTCAGTGTATCAGTTCTCCAGTAGCCTTGTAGTAGTAAATCAATGCATGTCTTTGGCTTACATTGCTTTTATAAAAGGGAGATGGAGGATCAAATTAACAGTGTGCCAAGAGAAGCCGATTGAGAGCCACTTCTTGATCAGAGTCCAAAAACTGAGGTTGCTTTTGCCTCCCCAGCGCCCTGATGAGGCTGTTTGACATGCAAGGAAGCTTCTGCAGGCAGGCAGCGTACAAAAATAATTGAGTGTGGCGGTTAGGAGGTTGTGCCAGTGGTGGCGTGTAGTAAAGAGAGTCAGATCCCTTTGTGTGTGGGGAGAATCGACTGCTCGAGTTGAGGGAACAAGGCGGAAATGAAAAGGGGGAGAGAAAGACGGCAGACATGGAAAGGAGGAAGGAAGGAAAGAAGGAAAAAGGATCTGAAATAATAGAGAAGGCCAGCTCCAGGCGGTGACGACAGAGAAGGGAAGGAGGCAAAAAGTCAAAATGTGGAAAAGAGTTTTTAATGATGAGGAAAAGAAGGGTGACAACAAGAGAGAGAAGAGAAACCAGAAAGAGGGGCAGATGCCAACCACTAGAACTGATTGTTCCCGATGACTAATCTCTAGATGAAACTTCAATTATAGGACAAAGCTAATAAGCAGAGCGCTGTGAGTGACAGAGAGGCAGATCAAGAGAAGACAGAGAATGAGATAAACAAAATAAAATAACTGGTGAAGGCATAAAAAGCAGCAGCGTTTGAAAACTGACGGCAGCAGAAGACATGTCTTGCTGATCTGAGATGTGTTGGTACTTATTGTAAATGAATTATTATGCAGTATGTGATGTCAATCAATATGTTTTTGTACTGAATGTGCGGTGCTGCTGTCAGTGCAGTATTGTGGAACTGCCATGTAAAGTGTCAACGCTGATTAAAAGTGCAGTGTGAAATACTTCAAAATCAATAAACAACCACAACATTGATTTGAGGAACCTAGTTTAATGATCAAATGTACAAGAGATCAGGATTTATGCATGTAGACTTTCAACCATCTCTTAAATGCAGTGTATATTGTTTGCCTGCACGACACAAAAACGGCTGCTTTCAAACAGAAGGACGAACCGACAGAGTGAAAGATTGAGGTGTCACGTTTTGTTGAAATCCTTCTCTGGAGGACTTTTGTTAAGCATAGCACAGAGACAAGGACATGGGATGAGAGGCAACTTTGTCCTCAGTGCAATTATTTAATTTGGCTTTGAACCAAAGAGTCTAAAAGGTAAATGTCTCCATTCAAACCGAGCTACCATGCAGGAGGATTTCAGTGTTATGTGTTCAGGTTTTGACATATCACTCTCAGATTTCAACCTCAACCTAAACACAGTGGAGGTGAAGCCACCGACCTTGCTGCGAAAGCCTGTCATTGTCAATTTTCTGCTGAAGAAATACTCCCAATGAAAACTGTTGACAGTGTGCTCGGTGGATTTTTCAGAGCAACAGGGATACTGGAAAGAGATGTTGCTGCAGATTTTTTTAAATGTCATTTCTCAATGCTGTAAATCCCACAAACAAAATTCCATTCACCCCTATTGTTGTCGGTGCAGCGGCTGAAATCTCTCAGGGATATCTCAGAAACTGAACCCACTAAACCAAAACTATCTGCATAATTGGATCCTACCAGAGGTAATTGAGAAGATGGGTCTTCTTCCTTTGCAGTCACAGTGCACTGACACTTTAAATTGATGCATTTCTTTGGCAATCGTTTTAAAGTGGTGCAGATGGGGAAAAAAAAAAAGTTTTGGCAATGAAGCCCCCTGCAGCAACATAGCCTATATTTGTATACATTTGGCAAAATACACTGAAAGAAAATAATAACTTAAATTAAGTTTATTATGTCAGCAAATCACATAACTCCATGAGGTTAGTTAAAAGCAATGATATTATTTTAACTCAGCCAGGTATGTGAAATCTGTTGACATAATACATTTAATTAACACACAGACGTCTATCACTGGATTACTTTGATAGTGGGGAAACTTTAAAATGTTCTGGAGTAATAAGACCCTCTGCTTTTTGTGATCTGTAATGGGATTAAAATATATGTATTTGTGTTGGATAACAGAGATAAATTTGAATGATATGCGCTGAATCCTAAAATATGTGAAGCCATGAGAAGGAATACACATTTTGGAGTTGCAGATCACGTCTCTCCCGAAGCCCCCCCGTCTTCACAAACTGAAAATATTAGCGTTAAAAGGACATGAAAGTGTGCACTTATGTACAACCACTGAAGGACACTCACCACTATGAGGTTCCACATGCGAGCAGCCTCGGCCACCAACGTGGACACGCCGCTGCAGCCGGGCATCAGGACGATCTTGATGGGCTCGGTGTACAGAAGGTCATACAGCAACTTGGTGGCTTCTCCTGGGTCACACTGGAAGGACAAAGTGACAGAGTGTTAAATGGAAGGGCGGATGAACAGATGGGATGGGCGGATCGATAAAAAAAGGATGAGAAATTACTGGAGGTGATCGAAAGAGGGAGAGAGAAGGGGGGTGGGGGTCAGACCGAGGGAAGTGGGACATATAAGCGTGAGGGAAACAGATGGAATGAGAGCAGAGGGTGAGGAGCAAATAAGGAATGGAGTGTGGGGGGTGGAGGCGACTGTTAACAGAAAGAAGAAAATAAGAAAGAGTAGATAAAGGGAAATGACATAGAATGACATTTTCGAATGCTAATGTGATAGGAAAAGACATATAAGGCAAGAAAAAAGTATGAGTAAGGGGTATGAAAAATAAAACAGACAAGCTTGAGATCAAGCAAAGGAAAATGGCACACAAAAAAAAGAAGAGAGCAGCAAAAAAAAACAGATGCAAATGTGAAGGGAAAAGATAAGCTGAGGGAAAAAGTTCATAGAGTTCACATCTACCGAGCCGCTCTGTATCATCGAAACACAACAGGCTGCTGGCAGATCAAAACAGAAGAGGCAGGCTGGAGCCAAACAAAAGAGAGCCGAGGACCACAACGGCAGCACATCAGAAGTCATTACAAGCCTCCAATAAAGTCATTTACAGCACGTCTAGGTGGCGAGAGTGCGTCTGGAATGATCCATCACAGCTCTGTCGGCCAGATTACCGACAGGCCGTCACCACCGCACTGCTCATCACAGTCACTGATAAACTGGCCTGACACATCTAATGATTCACCATGGAAGAGAAGATGTGGCTCGCAAACACAAACATGCACATAGTAAAAAATACACTCTAGATGAGTGTCACAAACAATCGGACCGCGGCCGATGATGGCGGCGACCAATATGGCTCCTAATTGGGGTGTTTGTCTGAGCGTCTGAATGGTCTCTTTGAGGCAGCCCTCTGCTCTTTGTGAAGAGGTAATCACCACTCAAGAAGCAGGGAATGTGGGGAATAGCTGCCCTTCTTATTGATTGATGTGTTTTCCATTAATTCTAGATTGGGTTGAATTATAGGGGTGTCATGTCATGGAGGAAAAAAAGTCAGGATGTTGTCATGCACATAGATAATTCAATCCGAACCCAATTAAAGTGGAGCTCTGACTGCTGACTTTCTACCATCACGGTCTCCACACAGTATTCGTTATTGGTCCAAATCCAACTGGGAAACTCTGCTCAAACAACTTTTATTTATAAGACCACATAAAGACCTTTAGGACATGTTTGTGTTAACTGCTCATGTCATCAGCGCGATCACTGTATACTGTACAAAAGGTCACAGCATTTGTTACAGCTCCTGCATAGGCGCAGATTCAGCGGGAGCACGGGAGCTAGGGCCCCCACAGGGAAATAATACTGAGAGGTGACCACAGCAGGAGAAAAGGGCATAGCAGAGATTTAACTGTGAATTAAACCTGCATCCGTTCCTTTATTAATCTTTGACACTGAAGATTGGTGGACTTCTCAGAGCAGAATTATATAAAAGTGTGTAATTTTGCAACACCTTCCGTTGCCGTCAGCCCTAATTAATAACTTTTAAACACAAGGTCTTTGCAAACCATCCACCAATGTGCCTTTATAAATAATTATTATCCATCTTTTCTATTTTCCTGAATGGATGTTTTGAAGCTTGCAGTTATTTGTGACTACATGTTATTTAATGGCATTGATTAGAGCCAGATTCCGTGTACAAGTCGGGTGAGGCCGGTAAGACGCTTACATAAAAGAAATCCTTAAATGTCATATTCTAACCTCCAGCACCACTTACTAGCTCACACCACAGCAAGTGCCATCGTCTTAAAAAAGTAGAGGATTTAGCATTGATATTAAATAGTAAGACTCATGATGGAGAGTTCAAAACCGAGGAGCAGAAACAGAGATATCTGTTAGTACATGTACTCTTCTTTCCTGTAAAACCTAGTGCCTACATTACCCACAATTCAACTCAGTTAGTTCAGTTAGAGTTGTTCTGTTATGTGAAGCAGCAAATATAGCCTCAAACTTCAAGCAAAGATGAGGAGGGTACTGTAGAGCTCTGGCTAGCCGCTTCATTGTTTAACTTCACACCTTTAGATTACAATTTATAATATCAGTAGGGTTCCCTAAAAAGGAAATTCAAAAGAAGAGTTGATACACTTGAAAGTTTTAGAAAAGAGCGTGAAGAACACCTCGAGTTCAGAATATGTTACAATTATGTATTTCCAAAGTGAAGAATTACTCTCAACTCATTGATGGCAGGTACTGGAGGTAAGATCAGAATGACTTGTTCACTTGGCAAAAACACTCCATTTGGTTAGTTGGACAGAAAATGAGAAATAATCAGATGATGCTGGAGGAGAATCATTTCCTGTGAATGTTTGCACACCTTTTTTACGATGTATTTTGTAATCACTGTATGACAAAACTAACCTTTAAAATGAAACTAGTCCTATGTTGAATTTCATGGACTGGTAGCACCATCAGAAGTTACATGTATCACTAAATCAACGTCTCGTAATACACCAGTGCCGTCAAGCAGACAAAAAATGAATCACAAGGGCCCTACAGTTTGAGCTAGATAATTGGTTTTAATATAACACCAACCACATGTTTGTTTAAACAATTTGTTTAAACAAATATGTATAGGAATTTCGTTATTTGATGACATCAAATTATCTTAATATCGTCCTGAGGGTTTTGGAGTGCATGCCTGTAAAATACTAATCCAGTCTAACACCATGTGGGGCCGAGGGACTGCAGGTTTTCCTTCCGGCAATCAATCACTAGAGCAGCTGATTTCACAGATCACTTCCTCCTCTCTGGTAAAATCAGCTGCTGCACTGTCTAAACCTGAAACCTTTCGGTTGCCTGTTCCTAATAAAAACAAATTGCTGTGTTAACTAATCATGTGTTGCATAAACTTTTTAAAATAATGTCTTTACTGAAGGTTGTTTCTAGATGAGGATGTGTTCACTGACCCTGCGGCTGTGTGCTGGCTGCATGCTGAGAAGAAGCTTGTTAGCCTTCGGTTTTTTCAAACTATACCCTGATGAGCTGTAATTCATCATCTACGCTGATTATCTTTGAATGATTTAATCGTATCTGTTATTACAATCCAACCTCACAGGTTTTAATAACAGCTTGCTTGCTTTAATTTTTCAAATGACTAGCTGCGTATAACATGTTTAGAAATTAGAATTAAATTAGAATAGCACTCGGAGATTGCAGACATTTGCCAAGGCCATGCACTAACTCACAAAGTTAACCAAAGTGAAAACAATTAGTGTATCCATCCCATGGTTTGTATCCCGTCCAAAATTAAATTGGTTCTTTCTTAGCCAATGCTACAAGCACAATACGTAACCTCTCTGGTAATACAGAAGTGCAGATTCTGACCTCTTAAAGGTAAGTATATATATATACAGACATATCAATAAAACTAAGATGGTAGCATGGATGGCTGCCTCAAAGTTGTGGTGTGCTGTTTTGTGTTGCTGCAAATTCCTTGTATGGTAAACCTACTTGGTAATAAAACCGATTCTGATTCCTAATGAGCTTATCCCCTTTAACATGTTAAATCTGTATCATATTCTACATGTTATCAAAATGGGCAACCAATTATAACACTTAAATACATAGGCAGGTATTTTAGACAAACCGCAATCACTAGTGGATCAACATCCTTAAATCACCTTCAATATTCACACATTTAATAAATCTACCTCTTCAAGTACGTTTTAACCTAAGGGATAACAGTTTCCTCAATTGCAAGATTATGAAAAATGTAGGAAAAGCACTCAGAGGAGCAAAAGCAACAGCTTAAACTTGACTTTGTTGATTCAAGGAATCATTTCAGTAGTTTGATCCCTCAGATTTATGCATATCAAAGCCCTTTTCTTGGACACAACATAACCAGCCTCCATACCTGAACCTTTTAATCATAAAGAGCGTCTATGGCTAAAAAGAAATGAAACCTTGGGATTACAAAAAGGGAACACGATGAAGTAAAGGATAAAAAAGCACACAGGCTCCCTGAAAAAAAATAGAGAGCAAACAGGCGTGTTGACAGGTATGCCATAAAGGTTGAGAAATCTCTGCTATTCTTAGAGGTCTTCTACAGCCCCCTGGAGTCATCACCATTTTCACTTTCATTTTCTAGCCCTCCTTGAAAGTGCCTGGATTGATGGCCCCTGGTGTCATTCACATACATGCACATACACACAGATTAGTGCAAGTGTGTGTACATGGTCATAAGAAAAGAACTCACACAGCTACACGTACACACGTGTGATACAAAACCGCTTTTGTTGCTGTCCTTGGTGCTGAAATTCCCCGAGCCAATATCAGTGTCGATGTTAACATGCCTATGCAGCCTTTCCAATCAGTAAAACCCTGTCTGCGAAAACCTTTGAAAGACAGTGAAGGTGCCCTGGGCTCGGGAAAGAGGGAGAAGACACTGGCTCGTCATGATACACTCTCTAATTACACTACAGATAGAATAATATAAAATAGTTTGAAGAGGGGATAACATAGGGATCTGGGGGATATCCTATTTATTGAACCTCAAAGCATGCGCAGCTTCATCTCTTAATTTCCTCATAATTACGACTTGCACCCGACTCTAGGCTTGTACGCCAGTGCATGACATGCATGAGGACCAGTAATGAATACTGGTTAAGCCACAGTGGATGGTGAAACAGTGTCATGGCTGCCAATTAAAATAAAGGGCGGAAGTGAGGGAAGCACCTTGTTTCACCATTTCTCTGTATCTCCACTGTCTCACTCCATCACTGTTAATAATTGATCAAAGTTTGCAGTCTCGGCTTTGATATATCCATGGCAACGGCCTGCGTAGAGAGTGTGTGTCTGCAGATCTGTGTGTGCGTTTGTGTGTATGTGTCTGTCCGTGTGTGTGTGGATCTCAAAAGGCTGTAAATAGTCTGATGCTGTCGCCAGGATAGCCAGAGAAACAAGCCGTTCTGCTACCACAGGGTATCTGCATCCATTAAAGGGACAGGCTGGGATTAAGCGTTGAGATTCATGAATATTGTATGATGTTGAACAAGCTGAGGACATTGCTTGATACTCCCAACCCTAAATGGTCAGGAACTGATGTGTGAATGTGTGTTAAAGGCACCCGTTTGCCTAAATCTATGTCAAACTTGAATGGGTTTGTTGTATTTAATATTACTGATAGACTTTGAAGACGCAACAAAAAGTTCCTGCTGCATAATAACACTTCTCCAACCTTGATCTTGAGAAGCAAGCAAACAAAGGGCCAGTTACGCCCTTGTCTTAATCTCACAGTTAAACAAAGAGTTGGGCTCCCAAGGTGACCAACATCGAAAGGAGTGAGACGCAGTAACTGCATGTAAATATCATAGCTAATTAATCCCTACTCTAATAATTGCTTTTCTGCCTCTCAGAGAGTAAGATCCTCATTACTATTCCAGCCAGGTGAAAAGCGTTTGCAATGAGAAGGTAAAAAAAAAAATATCCTTCCAAACACACTGTAGCCAGAGCAGGAGCAATAAATTCCCCCTTGACTTAATTCAAGGAATTAACCAGCATCACTCTCACAATGTTATACCAGCCTCTTTGAGCTGTTCTATTCAAAGGATCTGCATCTATTTATCGAGCCGGAGGCGCCAGTGACTCCTGAAGCGCGAGGAGTGATGTTTCCCAATCCCTATGAAATCTGTTCATGCCATTTCTTTATCTTTATGTTTATGGCAGCTATATCTGCAGCTGTCTGCTCCAGTACACTTGTAATCAGAGGACACACACACACACACACACACACACACACACACACACACACACACACACACACACAGGATCTGTTTAGCATTTGATTGCAAGGAACAAGGTGTATGCATAACAGAATGTGATAAAGCATGCAATGTATTATCAGCTCTGCATACATCCAGCATATGAATTTGCACACATATTTTCTCAGAGCTGAAACCTTATTTGTTTCTGTGGTTTGCTTCAAGAGTAACTGTGTTGCCATGCCAACTCTCCCTCTCTCTCTCTCTCTTTCTATCACACACACACACACACACACACACACACACACACACACACACACACACACACACACACACACACACACACACACACACACACACACACGCTCTCTCTCCCTGCTATTCTGTTTAACAGGATTCCAATGCAGAGTCTTGTACACCAATCAGAATAAAGCTCGTAGCAAATTTCTAACCAGTCCCAGTACAGTTAACTGTTTGGTGCCTCGGCCACCCCCCAGGCTCCTGTCCTGCAGCATGATTGATAATAATCCTCAAGAGAGGAGACAGAGGGTATCTCCAGTAATTGTTTTCATGCGTCTCCACTCATCCTACTGTTGAGCAAAATGGTTTCTTTTCAGGTGAAAACTTTCAGAATAAGAATTAGGACAGGCAGCAACAAGGTGGAAATAAAACATTTGTTCACTAAGATAAACAATGTGCTGTTTGATTAAAGTCTATGCCAGGATGGTGGGTGGTAATATGGGGCAGCGAGGGGGAAATGAAACCAGTCAGGGGGCGGATATTGGATTAATAGTGGCTGATAATGCTGACATTTTAAAATACCACCATGATTAATGATTGATGAGCAACAAGCAGGAGGTGTGTTTGTTCATTTAGCACTAAGCCAGCACTGTACATGGCATGGCAGCCCCCTTTGTGAAGCCGAGTGAGGACTTGAGGGTTAATTATCAGCAGGGTGACCTTTTTATGAAAGCTGCTCTCGAGATCTGTGACTTGGGAAAAGGTGTTCCTTTTAAAAAAAGAAAAAAGGGAGCCTGTCCTGTGGCATTTGTGAAAAAGGGTGTAGAATATAACAATGTCTGAAAAGATGGTTTCAAGAGAAAGCATAAAAATGAAACAGTGATGGAAAATGATATCCAGCACTACAAAGAAAGAACAAGATCTAATTTGAGGGGCAGATGATTAGATCCCACTGGATGACACCACACATCACTTAAGTGCGCACCCCCTCTGACTATCCTGTACATGCACTCACCATGCTGTCGTAGTGGATGAGCTCCAGTTCGTAGTCGGGCAGGATGTCGCTCCTGTTGTTTACCAGGTCCAGGGCCATCTGAGCGGAGGGCATACACGCCTGCCCGCCTGGCCAGCCTCCGCTCATGGGGAACAGCGCTCCGATGTACAGCTTCTTCTTGCCTGCGGAGGGCCGTGGCCAGAGGAGGAGAAGGACGATGAGAGATGCCCGAAGGAGGAACACTGCATGCCCGCGGGCTGTGCGAGTTACCCGCGGAGGACTTCTCCACATCACCGGCATGATTCAAGGTGAGCTGAAAGTCCGGTGCTGCAGCGATACAGCCGTGACAAGCTTATTTCATGTGCGAACTAAAGTGTAAGTGAACTCAACACGTGTCCGGCACCTTTACGCTTTACGTTTGGGTTCAACGTTGAGTTTTGCAGATATGATGGGAGCCAACTATTTACTTTTAATTGCAAGTGTTTAGCGAAATGATTCAATAATAACGTCGGCGTATAATTCAGCAGAGTGCATGTTTAATTTGACATGACATGCTGGGTATTTTTGGGACAAAGTCAATCACAGTTCAGTCAGCCTTTACTAGCTACCATGTGAGGACACACAGCCCGCCTCGAGATGCTCTCCGCTCAAGTTTTCAACCGTGCAATCCAACTCACATCTATGCAATTCCACACATAAACCAACGTATCGCTTTCTGCCTTTATACAATAATGAATATCGAACGACGCGTCCTTTCCTCACGAGTTTTACGCGAAAAAGGACGCGCGGATTAGACGGTGGAGTCGTCGTGAACACGTCAACCGGTGCAAATGAGTGTTGTTTGGGAGCTGTAGCTCGCAAAAATAATGCATCAACTGGAGTGTGGAGGGAGAGCTGAAGCAGCGGGAATAGCAGGCAGCATCTCCCCCTTTTAACGCAGCCGTATTCCAACAAATGAGACAATCTGCCGAGAGAAAGCAGGCGCGCCGAGCTCTGCGTCTGATCCACTGCAGCACCGGCAGGCTGACAGTGTGTGTGAGAGAGGGAGGTGAGAGAGAGAGAGAGAGAGAGAGAGAGAGAGAGAGAGAGAGAGAGAGAGAGAGAGAGAGAGAGAGCGCAAGAGTCTGAAATGTGTATGCTGAGAGAGAGAGGAAGAGAGAGAGGGTGGTTGGGAGGGGGCTCTGGGCAAAATCTCCTCAAAGATGTTCTAATGAGTTACACGCTGCGCTTAACTTAAAACTGTTTTACCCATTCCACAAGAGTGCCACACAACCTCATTTTGTCACATTTTCTTCTTTGTATTTGGCATTTTAGACTAGCAGCCAGGCATCGGTTACATTAGGCTGAATAACAGTGACCTTACCTTGTTTTTAACAACCAATATACACCGAGTTAGATTTGTTTTCTCCAAGTGAGCATTGATTTGAAGGTTAAGGTAATACGGTGAAAATCCAAACCACAGCACTGATGAGTATTTTCTGGTATTGATTGATCTAATGGTGTGACCACTGCATGGTAAATAACATATCATATTCTAAAAGATTGCTGACCATGTTCAACATCTTAGCGTAGCCTATTGGCATACAGTCGGTGGTGTGAATGCTACCATCTGCTAAATAACACAAACTACATCTGAGGCTGATGGTAATGTTACTGGTTTTCAGGTATTTGGCCATTAACAAAGGTATTGGGAATATTTACAGTTTGAAGATGGCACTACAAGATAAGTTAAATAATCAACAAATCCATCCTTAACACTAATGTTTGTACCTTATGTCATTGCAACTGATCCCAAGAGTGTTGATAACAAAAGCTTACAGGCTGCAACAATGGCATTAAATGGTTAGACACTTCCTGCCTCCTAAGTGTGAAACGTTCCCCTCTCATTCCCCCACCTCGTTTGAAAATGTTGTCAATACAGATTCCACTCTTAGGACCCCACAGTCAAGTATAATCATTTAGATTCTGCTGAAACCACTCACAGGTAACCTTTAGCCTGGTTCTACCGTGGATACCTAGATTCTGTTTGACCTTCAAATCAATAACTTGCTTACTGGCCCAGCACACAGGAGAAGTGAGCAACTGCTCTGTTACCAGCTCTGCCAATTCTCCTCTTCCTTCGCCAAGTCTATAAAATGCTACAGAAGCAGCTTTGAGAAATCAGCGAAAAACGTGGCAGGCCGTATCAATCATGGCTGATTTCATTTAATTTCGGCAAACCGTGATGGGAGTTATTGTAGATTAGAGATGGACTGGACTCCCTGCACACCTGTTCACACCCTCTGTTTGCATCCAGCACAGTCCCTATGTGTCACTCTGACACACAAAGAGATGATACCGTGCGCTCACACCTTCTGACACAAACAAGTACGCACGTAAAGACAGACACAGTGACCTTTAAGCCTTCAGTTAAAACAGAAAGATCCCAGTTCCTTTTCTGGAATACACATGTTTAAGACGCATTCTGCCACAACTGTTGAGATTGATGAATCCTTTAGGATGTTACACCTAAAGGTTAACAGCTCATCTAAGAACAATACTTTGCTTTTTCTAACGAACCCTTTTTGGATTATTGACTACTATTTCATGCTTATGGTTCTGTAGTTCCTGTTTAAGCGCTTTAATTGCAATGTTATGTCAGTGTTCAATTTCCCTTTGAGAATGACTTGTTGCAGAAATTGAGAAGAAAACCATTATTTCTCCAGTCTAAATTAAAAACGCTCCGTAGTTAGGCAATGGAATATGACTATTATACAACTCTGGTTCATTAACCAAATCTCATTATCTGGATATGTCCATGTAGAGAGCTATTCAGATACAGCTGCTAACAAGCCCTCACAGGCTGAGGTGAGTGTAGTGATCATCCACTGGCATTTGCCTTCAACTTCCACCTCCTCATCCTCGCTGCCACCCTGTGACCCATCCGACGCACTATCAATTATTCAGCCGTGAACTTTTATGCTTTTTGTGCTCCATAATCCTACAGCCAACACAGGCAAGACGCACCAGCATCGGGCAGTGCCGTATTAATAACCCCCATGGAGTCACATGCCATATTCGGAGGACACATTAGCTGTGGCAGAGCCTGGAAAAAATGCAATGGAGACATTAGCGCTGTAACATGTTACTGAGATGCTTTAATGAGGGCCTTGTGCTGTGCGTTTGTGTGTCTGCAATTTGCACACTGGCCGTTCTTCAGGATAATGGTCTGTTTTATTTTTGGCAGTTAAGGGAAGATACAGTGGTACCATTTTAACACAATAACCGGATGACATTGTCCTCCAGCTGCATGTTATTCATGAGGAATCCAAATTATTGTGAAAACGCTCTGACAAAACATATATTGTGTAAAATCAATCAGAGCGTTTCAATTCCCAGGACGCCGCTATTTTGTAGATGTAAGGTTTTTCCATACTGCTGACGGTACAAATCCATTTCCCTTGTGCAGAGATCAGAGATTTTGGTCAAACAATACATCATAAAATGTTCTATGTCTTGGTCTTACTTTGCTTGTTTGTACCAGATGGGCAAAGGTGAAAACGTGGCTGTATTTACACATTGCAGGGCCAGCATTATATGAGCATTATGTTGACCATCATGCTGTAAAAATACAGTTCATCGTTCAGTCAAAAGCTCCATCTCCGATACGGTATCATCATTACGTAGTTTGTTCAGGAGCAGAACACCGCACATTACCTACACTCTGCAGCACCTCCTTTATTAGAGTAATATATCATGCCCGAGTATCAGGGTGGAGGGACGTTAAGACTAAGTTTATTGTTCGACCGTGAAAAACACTCTGCTACAAAGGCATGTGGTAACCAATAGTGTAATTTGTATTGAGAAAAAAGGAATAGCTTTTGATTCCCAACAGTAAATTGTAACTCTAGTTATCCCCGTTTATAATTAATTATTGCAGTTTTCCATCAGGAAATGATTGTGTAACATGTCTTAAATTCTCAGACTACATTTTTGGGGCAACTCCCAGCTCTACCAGCTCCCGCTTATTAAACGTTTGTCGGTTGAAAGTTTTCCCATCATACTGTACAGATAACTCACATGCCAAGTTTAAAGCACCGCTAAAATCCCTATGATACAAGTCATCTTTTGAACGATGAGGGTTGCAAAACATGGTCTTATTTACAACAAATCCCATGCTAGCGCTGTCTGTGTTGAAAGAGTCTGACATATCCTAATCCTTTGTGCCATAAAGTTCCTTAGTTGTCAAAAAACTATTAACAAAACATCAATGAGCTTTTATCTTCTTTGATTACGACCAACAAAGGCAGTTTAGTTTATTTTGAGTCAGTCCCTCAGACACTGTCCTGCTGCTGTAGATACTCCCTCACGCACTAAATGTGTATTTTTGCATTAATCCAACAAATCCTGTTCAAGTTACATTTGCTTAAAACTACCCATTACATCATTTCACTTTATTATGGTGTTCTACTTTGTCTGCCACGTGTATATCCACACTGAACAAACTGAAACGTTGACTTCAATTAAATGTATTATGTCAGCACATTTCACATAACTGTATTAGGTTAGGTGAAATAAATAATATTAGGTTTAAATAAATAATATAATGTGCAACTTAATAGTATTTCTTTCAACTAACCTAATACAGTTATGTGAAATCTGTTGACATAATGCATTTAATTTAAGTCAACATTTCAGTTTCTCTCAGTTCAGAAAAGGAGCTGGGTAACAAATACCTAAAGAAGAAAACAGACCACGATCATTATTACTTCTTTTTTTTAAATTTCAGATCAAAAATATTAGATGGATTAAGGCATTATTGTTTTTTGAAAGAAGGATACAACAATATTCAAAAGAAATCCACTTTTTAGATTGAATTCCTGTTAGAGCTCAGGCATTTTAAAATATGTCAATAGTACTAACTAAAATAAACACAGAATAGGCCCTACATGGAAATATGTGTATAAATGTGTGTGTACGCACATTAGTAAACATAGTTTGTATGACACTGTGACAGGTTGTTTTGTGGCTTTGTTGAAATCTGTCTGTGTACCTTCACTGGGGTTTTGTAATACTGCACTTGGAGAAAACACAAACCAAAGACGCATCCCTACTGAATTTCAGTAAACACACACACACACACACACACACACACACACACACACACACACACACACACACACACACACACACACACACACACACACACACACACACAGGGTAGAGCAGACAGAGACAGGAGCAGGGTATTAACCTTTCTCCCACTGAGGAGGCAGTAAGTGGGTGGTGATGGCACATGGAGTGGAGAGAGGAAGAGAGAGAACCGAGCCAGGAGGAGGTCACTACTGAGACACTAGATGGAAATATCTATTTGAGGAAACGGTGTTCTCTGCTGCTTTGTTAATTATGTGTTTGTCAAGTCTGTCCGTGACATTTGGAAAGTTCTTGGATTACTTGCATGAAACTATATATCGAGTTTAGTGAGTGTGCATATTGTGCGTGTGCATAATCAGTGCGTGTCTGAGGGAACGGTACGGGTCCTTGTCTAATTCATTAGAGTAACTGTGCAGTGTTGTGATCCTCTCAAGGTTTGTACCGAGTGTATGATTCAATATCTGGCCAATTCCTAATGTGGTGCAGAAACTGTGCAACAATAGCACATGTATTCATCATCCCTGTTAAGGATGAGATAAAAAGTCTGCACTAGCACAAGTTTTCTATCTCTTCAAAGTGAAGGCTGGCTGAGCACATTTTCAGAAATAACCTGCTGCAAACTCTTATAGATTTACAATCACAGCAACAGAACCTCAGGTATAAAAGCACTGCATGTTAAAGTGAGCAGAATACTCAACACCTGATTATATTTATACCTGAGTGTTACAAATTCACTGCCTACCCCTATCCTTTTTCAAAATCCATCTTTCAGAAGGCAGGCGCTAAGCAGGAACGATTAGCGACAAACCAATACCAACGTTTCATTAAAACGTAGGAATGATAATTAACTTAAGACATAAGGGGGTTACTGTAGAGGAGTTGAAAACGATCGCTCATTAATGATGCCTGTGAGCAAACTAAATAGTCTTAATCTTCTCCCTTGCGATTTGATTTATTGAAGAAGGACTTTCTCAATACTCAGGAGTAGAGGAACAGGCAGGTGATGGTGGCAGCTAATATGAATGTGTTCTTATACTAGATATGGAACTTCAATTATTCAACCGAGTTCCCAACTTCAATAAGCATGTTTCTCGGAGCAGGTAGTTTTTGTTAATTGGAAAATGTGTTCATAGAAGAATATTCCGTTTAAGTCTGATTTTTCCAGCTGGGTTTGAAGCTGCATTACAAAACAACATCTTGTTGGTGCTTTAGGCTGCTGCTGCTGCCCTCTTGTGACGACAGTACGTATTACATCTGCAGCATAATATCGAAGGCCTCATGTGAAGCAGACTACAAATAAATAAATGTTGTTTTGTGCACAGCATTCAAGTAGGTTAACATTAGCAATGAAGTAAGCTGGTTTAAAAGAATAATAAAGGCTGACTGTAATCAGATCTGGGTGGGCCGTTTGATGTTTTATGATACTGTCATCTAGCTTCAGACAGAATAAAATAGTCTATGTTTTGAAATGTTATGTCAAACTTAGCAGCAACAAATGTTTCACAACAGCAACTGGATGTTTTCCGTGTCCTTTGAGTGCATGTTGACTGGGTACTTGCACGCCCATGTCTCCTTAAAACTGAAGAATAATGAATGAAAGTTTGAAGTTTAGTAGGATTTTGTTAGCATGCATGATAGAATGATAAGACAAACTAAAAGATCCATACCTGTGTAGTTTCTGTCATCTTTGTCCGGCAGAAAAAGAAGGAAAAAGAAAGGTTGATTAAACAACACAATTCATTTGGAAACAGATCAGTAAGCTAGGCAGAATATATTGCCTTAAATGGTAAATCCGGGTGTTTTACTACTGAATAATTCACCTACATAATATACTGTAGATTTGGTGCAGTAAAAGCTTTAAATTAGTTCCATTTCCCTCCACTAGATGGCAGTGACACAACACCGTAGTTATCCTGAGAGGCGCAGAGTTAGCCGGGTGCTGAGCCGTCATTTTCTGGCAGGAGCTTCCTAACTGTGGTAGTTATGTAATGCAGTGATATTTTACAGGCACAGCATGAAAATAGACCTTTAAATCGAATTGTGTTATACAGTGTAAGCACCGTAGAACATCTTTTATAGAATAATAAAACATAGTAAATGATAGGTCAAATATGAATGAATTCTAGAGCATTAACACTTACACTTTTGTATTTATTATACAATAAGTCGCCTACTTTCAGTCCAACTGTGCTGATAATTCCTGCTTTCATCCCTTTTAATACCACCATTCCCATAGCAACTTTATTAGTTGCCATGCCAACCCCTCATAGACCAGTTGGCGATCTGGTTTCTTTCAGTTCTTTGTTTCATCTATGTGTGTAATGTTTGTTTTTTTTAAATCCTCAGTTCTTTGCTCTAATTTGGACAAATCTTTTCAGACAGGCCACCTGTTGTAAGAGGAGCACCCTCTTTGGTGTCGATGAAATCACAAGTATCCACACACACACACACACACACACACACACACACACACACACACACACACACACACACACACACACACACACACACACACACACACACACACACACACACACACACACATTGAGTCTCTCTCCTTTTATATATAAAGTTTATTCCAGTTCTTATTCAGTTTCGTTTCCTGTGCCAACGGTACCAACTACTTTCTGTGGATTAGACTCTGATTGGTTGGATCATTTACTGCCTAGCAACCGTGTTCCTCCGTTGGCAGAGCAGGTGTTTGTAATTATCTTTAAAGCCTTGTGTGCCCATTTTTGGAAGGCAGCCATGTCTGTGTGATGAAATGGACTTATTCTGTTTTGTTTTTTTCAATACACGGCGAATGACTGCCATTAAAAAATAAGCAAGGGATTTCAATACATTTACTGGAGCTTAAAATCATGGTCATGATAGATGAATTGATCAACTGTAAAAATGCCAATTACATTTCGTAGGTGTGGTCTTTAAATGGTTTTATCTCTTCAACTCAGAACACGAAGCTTAGCAGTATCATATATGAGCAATGTAGTTGTGTAAAATATAAATATATACAACTGCTAAAAGTTTTAATGGGATGTTACTACACTGGAAACATTTGCTGCTAAATTGCCAGTAAAGCTAGGTGTCTTTTAAATTGGTTTATGTTATAACTTCATTTTTAATGACAGTATAGCTTTGTTATTAAAAAAAAAAGTGAATATTTAGAGAAAGTGATTGAAATGGGTTTGATTTTTGTCACGCGTTTTTAATAATAAAGGAAATCTTCATAATCGTTCAATTGTTTTCTGTTTGAATAAAAATATGCTTGTTTTGTAAGTATAATTCAGTCAATGAAAGTCACTTATGGATAGTGGTTTCCAGTCTTATTGGTTTGAGGAAACCCCACATCCCTGGACCCCTTTATTGTTTCCCAGAGTAGAAAAAGTGGATATTTGATCATGTTGTCATACAATAGCAATGTCAGCAATCTTACTACTGCTAGTTAAAGTAAAGCTGTATGTTTCAACCGTTTATCCATTAGGTAAACTGTAAACGCTGTTAATTAATTAGCTTTACTTTCAGCTAACTATTCCAACTGCTAAATTCATTGTCACCATTTTGAATGTAAAAATACATCTTTGAGTTACATGACAAATGTGGCACATGTCGTCGGTGATTTCTACTCAAGGCTAAGTCCCACCAAGACTTCTGTTCTGCCTTTGCAGATGAAAAAGTTAAAAGTAATAAGTTAAGTTAAAATTCATCAGTTCATACGTAGATTTAAAAAGTGTATGTTCTTGGTTGTAAGAAACTGCGTCAGAGTGAGTGGTCTTTTCTTTGGTCTCGAGAAACCGCATCGTAGTGAGCGCTCAGTGCGTTAGCAGCAGCTATGTAACCAGCGCGGTTGTTCTCCTCATTACATGCTCAGGAGAGCTGAGGCACGCACAGACAGATAAGCAGACTGTTAAAATCATATTGTCAAAGGTTACAAACGCTTTTGCCTTGGAGAATATTTGTCTGTAAGTATTATAAGTGGTCAAATGTGTATTTTATATCAAGACCTACTTGTTGTGTTTTTATGAGTATAGCCTACTCCGCTAACGTTAGCTCATGCTGAGATGCTAGTTTGTGTTAACATGCTAACTCTTCTCAGTTTGTTCATTTGTGGAGGCTAATTGAAATGTACTCATTCTATGCCAACTCACATTGTGTTTTAAGTAAGTAAAGTGTGTTTATTTCTGTAATCTGCAGTTTTACGGTGATGTTGGAAAAAAGAAGACTTCATTAAAGGACAAGAAAAGTCAAGCCTTGTGGTTTTTTGGAGGGCTTCTAGCTAACCGTTATCTGACTGTCTAGCCTTGCATCGGCACATGCACTGCGAGGGCAGTACAACTTCATTACTTCTCTTGATTCAAATTGTACAAACCCCTTTAGCAAAAAAAACCGAAAAGTAAATGTATTTTGATAAATGTAAGATTGATTAAGCTTGGTTGTCTTTTTTGTTTTAAAATACATTTAATTATATATATGTACTATTTACTTTTTATTAATGTCTATCTTTTCAAAGTGTTTAATATAGATCCAATATATGACAAAGAAAGGCATCCAATCCTGACATTTAAGGAGCAGGAATCAAAGAATGATTGGCACTTTTTTGCTTTGATAATTGACTAAAATAATTGACCGATAATCACAACAGTTGCAGATTACTTCTCCGTCTATTTTAATGGAATGGTTTCAATTTCTTATGACACAATTAATCACCGGCCCCCAATATGCCTTACATAGCTTTGTTCGCTATTCACTATTACGATGGATATTACCTAACAGTCATACAAAAGGTGGCCATTGTGGTAGAAATGTTCTCTGACTGTACTTCTTACTGGTTGCATTGATAATAACATGTCATTAATTAAGTTTGTGTTGTCATTTCGCCTGCTGAATCCCCCCGGGACAGTAAATGACATCCCAGCAGGCAACCTCATGTTCCTAATTCTGCTGTATTTAAAAGCTTAGTGTAAGATCTCCTTTAGTCACACTGGTTGAGGAACTCACAGAGGCAGGTGGGTTTAGGTGCGTCCCACTTTCCCAGTTTAGTGCAATGGCTGATGTTTCTGCCCTCCAGGATAAAGCCAGCGTGGCAGCTGTAATGGAGCACCGTCCCCTCCACCGGCGGCCCGGGGGGCTTCACCGTCACCCGGCCATTCTCCAGGGAGGTCCACACCCGCGGGCATAGCAGCACTGGGAACAAAAGGCACCACAAAAGACAGTGAGACAGAGACACAGAGCGTTATAGAGAGGTAGATTCAGAATAACTGGGGGAAGGAGCTGCGGTTGCACTAATATTTATAAGAGGTAAACAAACTTTGGATGGGTAAATAATGTTATTGGTTGTTAAAAATCTCAAGAAGATTAGCCCATATACTGTATGTATATTAAATAAATAGTATAAGCTAACTAGACACATTTTTGAAGCAATTTGGGAACAGCAGAACAAGCTGTAAACCCAAAATTAACATATACAGTAACTACATTATAATGTGTTATGGTGAACATGTAGTTAGACACCAGTCGAGCAGACATTAATTTAGACTCATATTTTTCTAGATATGTGGTAAAAGTAAGTAAAAAAATCACCTAATTGTAAGTTTCCATAAAGCAGAATAAACCGTTTTGATCTTCAGCTGCTGAATGCTCCACATTGTTTGCAACAAGCAATGATTTCAGATTTAAAGAGAGCCAAAAAGCCTCATAAATGATTGGCAGTTTAAAAGCAATTACTCATGACCATAGACTATATAAAGCGGATGACTTCAAGTATTAAGATATAGAAAAACACTCTATTTTAAAATGTGCTATGAATCAAACATTGCCCATTATTTCCTGTATTAAAAAGAAGGTTAATGGCACACTGTTAACTCCCAGCGAGTCCACACTTAATTCCTCGGATCCACTTTGTTTGAACAAAACGGACAGCAGCCAATCAAGTTGCGGGAGAGAATCACAAGGAGTTCATGTTGCGTAACCACACTCCAGTTGGAAAAAGTGACACCAAAATAATTTAGTTTTGGACGTCAAAATGACTTAATTGGTAAAGATTATTTTCAGGGACTCGAAACTCAAAGTTTAAGAATTAAGTCCAAATGTAGTTGTGTCTTTAGAGTAAAGACTTGAAACTGAGAATTTTTAAAACCTTGGCTTGCTCCCATCTCTGTTGATTTGATTTTGTCGAATGAAAACCAAAACTGGCCAACTGACAACATCCCCAGCCATTTGAAATGTTCAATTCGATTAGCAGCATGCTAACATTGTACATGTTTATCACAATTATTTTCATATTTTAAATGCATTTTCTTCTAGTCTTCATTCATGTTTCTCGATTGTTCTTTTATCATGTGCGCTTACTTTGCTATTATGCTATGTACCGATAGACCAGAGCAAATGTATCTAGAAAACCTACCGGGCATTCAACCAGATTCTGATTATCAATATGAATCAAACGCAAGAGGTCAAAAAACGTTTTTCAGTTCTTCCTTTAAAGGCTACAGCTGATACATACAAATATATGTTGACAGTGTGTAAAAATAAAGGATTATGGAGAAGATAAAGGCTTTGTCTAAAATGAGAACAAGCAATTGGTAAAACACAAATAAGCGGTTAGGTGCTTCACCTATGACAAATGTTTGCAATACAGGCAAAATGTAACACGTCCCTACCGCCCTGTGAACAGTCAGCTTATTTTGAGTTACCAGTAAGAAACATCTTGCTACACTCAAGCCCACATGTGTAAACTTGCTATGTTACAGCCTCTGTTTTTCTTGGTTTGGTTTTCTGACAAAATGGCTAAGCTCTTGAATATAATTTGTTTAGCTGCACAGTTTGTTGAATCTTCCTTCCAGCATGCAAACACATAATAAAACTCCAATCTGCACATTGCAGCTTGAGCTCTTACATAAGCCAGAGAAAACAAAAATCCTGCTTTAGAGAATATACTCGTGGGAAAAAATAAGTTCCACTGATGTTAAATGTGAACTGAAAGAACAAAAACAGGAGATGATAATAACAACAACAGGGATTTGATTGGATCTCTGGCCTTATTCTCAGTATTTGCACAGGCGGCATAGATATGATCTGATTAGAAATTACGTTTCAGCTTCGCTATTCAAGAAAAAATTGGATTGCAGGCTAAGTTTGCAGCTAAAAAACACATTTAATCTACGTAAAAGCAGTTAAACCGCTCCGATACTATAATAACTAATGGACTTGCATATCATACACACAGATACAAATGTTGAAACTAAGCAAGCTCGCTCTTTTATTCTTCAACCATAAACCAAGTACATTACATGTCACTTGTTAGATGCTTTTATCCAAAGTCACTTGACTCAATACTGTGGGCAAAAGTCAAACAAGCAATTTTGGGTTGAAGTTTCTTGCCAAGGGACACAGCCGCGTGCTGACTGCAGTGGGGTTTGAACCAGCGCTCTCCTGATGTGAAATCAGCGCACTAACTCACTGAGCAACGTCCTCCTCAGTTAAACACTTAAAATCAAGACCCAGCAAGCATCTGCCCAGACTATTCTCTACGGGGGATTCAAAGATAAGTTCACATTTGCATGTATCTATTTATACGGCCCTTCATTAGACACACATACCTTAGAGCAAGGGGTGTCCAAACTTTTTTCACTGAGGGCCACATACAGTAAAACATATGAAAAGCTGGAGGTGGGGTATATCGCCTCCTAAATTAAGTTATAAGTTAGCAAAATCACTCAATTGTAAGTCAATTATGCTTGATTCTTGAATATGCTTTAATAAAATCACAGCTCTCCGTAGGCTTTCATTTATTTTGTAGGCAGCTCATCCTTAAAACAGAAGTTTCAGATTGCTTATAGGAAAAGAAAATATGAAGGGTCTATTTCAAGCTGGTTATGGAAATAAGTTATTGGGCTTTTTTCTCATCAACTTAATTGTCTGAATTTATTTGAAAAGTGGGTTTATGAACACATGAATACTGTGTCATATATTTTAACATATTTAAGCACAAAATAAGACCAGCACAAGTTTCATTTGTGGGCCATATTTCATTATACTTTTTGAATTAGCTGAGGGCCAATTCAAAATGGTCCGCGGGCCGCATTTGGCGCCCGGGCCATAGTTTGGACACCCCTGCCTCAGAGTTGAATCTCTGAAACAGTCAATCAGCAACCTTAAAAATAGCAAAATAATAAACCTTTAGAGATCAGAATTTTTAAAAGTATGTTTATTAGCTCTGGTTTGGGGGCATGTCCCCTTAACAGCATTTCACTCAAATAATTTGTTATTATTCAACCAAAATGTGTGACAACATAATCCCACCCAGTTCAAAGGTCCACTTAATAGCTGTTTGTTGGGGTGCGGGTGTGAATGATCTCCTTGATCTTTATCTAACCCATTGACTCCAAGTCGATGATGTGACTGGTTTTCACAGATAACTGCAAATTATTGCAATCTCCAACATATTGTTCCCAAGGTCAAGAGTATAGTTCAACTTCATACAAAGAAATATGGCGGTCTTTGTCAATTATCTACAACCTATCATGTTCTGCATAATTAGAGTTTTTTTTCATTGATCGGATAGCTTAACAATACCTAATGTTTCCTTATAAATGTTATTTTAATTACAGTACAACACATAACATAACAATGCATTAAAAAAAACAATGTGGAAGGGATCGCCTGTAGTAATGAACCTACAGAGAAGGATCACCTGAATCTGCAGCCCCCTTTTGGCTTTACAGAGCTTCATGGTGAGTTTCAGCTCATTGTTTAGCTTCCAGGCGGCAACTTTGATGTTGTACGTTAGAGACCAGCTTGGGAACAAAACTGAGCATTTAGCAGCTAAAGTGCCAGATTTTCCCTTAGTAGTTAATATGGACACTAAAAAAGAGAGAGTGTGGACACAAACATGACCCAAATAAAAGCTTATGTTGTTCTCTAAGTGGTGGATGTGAAATAAGCAATTCAGTACCCCATGTCAATCTAAAAGGTGATTATATGTCAATATAAAAAAGCTGCGGTGATTTCATGCACGCTTCACTTAAGACTTTGTTACTTTACTTTACTGAAGTAAAAAATGACACCAATCCCAGTAAAGGTTGCACACTATTTCATACTTTCCTCTTTGTTGAGGGGAGAGTTGTTCTAAAAATGTGCAAGATGAGGAAAGGTAAAGGTTGGGAAAAAAAGAGGTGAGAATCAGACAAAAAATGACTCACAACATGTGCTGTGCAGTGTCAAGTCCGTCCATGTGCCGTTGGGTAAGCACTTCCTGACCTTAGGTCCCACGATCACCCTGTTTCCTCTGCAGATGTACTCTATCTCATAATCCACAGGGAGGATCTGCACACTGCGGATCTGTAAGAGAAACCAACAGAGAGAGAGAGATTGGGAGGAGACAGAAATTAAAGCATGATTGATGCTCTCTCTCACCAGTTTTTCCCTCTACAGTTCTTCTCAATGCAGTATGAGCTGATGCCATATGGCTGCGACAATAAAGTTTTAGTAGGAAGAACATTTTATGGCCATCTTGTCTGAATCGTTGGGCTGTCAATCTCAGAAATACAGCTTCTCTCTGATTGGGGTAGGAGGGGATATAAGCAATTTGACCAGCGTGATATTTACACTTCATATGCATTCACTGTGCATATGATTACAGTGTTGCAAACAGAAACAGCTCTGCTTTCAATGGTTTTGTCCTTCTTACATGTTGAAACTGCACCAATCTCTTTTGTAATTTGATGTGTTGCTACATTATAGATTCAATTACAATCACGTGAGCTTTAAAAAACCCCTTCACTCAAAAGTGTATAGTTTCTTCACCTATGTCCGACACATATTCTGTTGGACCGACACTGGCTAGCTGATTCGCCCTGTTTTTATAGTTCAAGATAGCTAAACTAAGTAACCTTTTTAGAGGAGACATGAGACTATCTATCTTCTCATTTCAGCAAGGAGGCAAAAAGGGTATGTCTCAAAAAGATAAACTAGACCTTAAAGTTTTAAATACAGTAATGAACCATACTTTTGAAAACGCAATGTAGCTACTATTCTTCATGGCCGTTGTCCATCATTAGTCAATGTTATGATTTCATTAGGCGTAACCCTCGTCAATTGGAGTAATGATCACAAGCATATTTGTATCAAAGCTTATCTAGGTAACATTAGGCAAGCTAGCAAGGGTTAGCGATATTTGTAAATTCATCCACCTGAAAAAAATGCAACCTAATGTTTACAACTGTTTTCACATGAATGTAGCAAACATCAATAGCCCAAAATGTCGTTACATTTAGCAAGATAGTCACTGGCAGCCATTTATCCTGGCCTCCCTCCAAAACTACACCTTACAAACTATCAACATGAATGTAAACATATATGTCAACAACGAATATGGCTATGGTTAGCACTCACAGCTGTCAAGCTAGCAGCTCCTGTGACGCGCATAGAGTGTCCGAGCAGGGTGTAGCCAGGTAGTTTGACAGACAGCTGGTTCGTCCAATCATTTGATTTTGGCAGAATAAAATGATTGGTTGGACTCAATAGGGTCATGCAAATGTAAAAAAAAATATATAGTCTTTAGTTGTTTGGGGTTTTTTTCAGAGATACGTAATCATTACTGCCAGGAGTAGCCTAGTTTAACAAATGTCACAAAAGGTTTAACGACACATTATCACCCATTATTTCCTAAGGCTCATGATGGTTTAATTTGGAAATAAATTACATTACAGTAAGCACTGAGCAGATACCGTATCTGCTGCTTTATATTTCCAAAATTGGGTTTTTTTATTTAGAAAATGACCTTGATTTGACAGGTAAAGTTGTGTAATTCAGACCCAGAGCCTTATTTGCTTGTACCTGTTCCTGTGTCAGGCCTCTGTAGCGGATCCCCCCATCTCTGGGAGGCCGGATGATAGCGCAGCCTTAATGAAAAAAGAGCAGAGGAAGAAAAATGAAGGATGAAAAGAGCAGAGGGGAAAAGCTTTGTCTGCAGATAATGTAGATGTATTAGAGCAACATGACATATTGTCAATTTAACTGATGCCTTCCTCGCTGCAGAAATGACAGCGCTTCATTCAGGTCACTTAGCAATCTCTGCAGAGTGACTTATGTCCATTAAGGCATATTATAAACAAACACACAGATTCCTGCACGTATTCAGTCACAAACACCCAGAAATTACCTCCAGTTGATGAATTATGTATGGGCACCACGAAAGATGGAAGAGCATAGAGAATAACCACTAACAATAGGCGTGCCATCTCTGGATCTGAAAGAGAAAGAAGAGAGCGGTAAATGTAGGGAACTGTGACTTGAAAATGAGGTTTGTTTTAGAAAAGAAAAACAAACAAGATGTAACTAGAAAAAAATGAAAAAATATTCTTGCAGTATCAAATCTACAGTCTCAGTTCTCGGATAGTCATTTTCGGTCCACTGCAGTCTGTCCTTCTAAAAAGAGATGCATCAACTTTTTGGCAAAACACTCCCTCTTCATCCTGCCTGACTGAGCACACAAAGGATGAGATGCAAGATGAGTCCACTTTCCTCCCTCTGCTTCTGTTTGTATTTACCTTGCAGACAGCCCAGGTACAGTTGATAGCCAGATTGGCTTCCTTTCAAAAAGCCCTGTGAACAAAGTTTCAGCTCAGGTTTTGATGGCTGATTCTAACATTTTTGCAAAAAGGCTGACCATAGAAAACATTTCACACAAGGGCAGACACAATGCATTTGAGATTTTTCTTCATTTCAAGGTAGAAAAGTATCCACCAAAAGCCTTCCATTGCAAGACAGAGGGTATTTATTTTGTTTTGAGAGATTTTAATGGCACAATTACCCACCACACATACTCACTGGCCTGGAAACTCTCTGAACATTCTCCATCGATTTAGCCTTGCACTATGCTAACACTGTGAGAATTACAAAAAAAGATTGACGCAGCGGAAGCTGAGATGTCGTATTTACAATTCAATGCATTCTATTTTCTTGTAAGAACATTAACCACAGTGCAACTTGACCGTTGACATCACTTGAGGCGATTTAACGGACTTCACACAGCTCCCTCTGGAGCCGTGAAAGGCTTTATACAACTTGTTTTCACATATGCAGTAGTACCCAAGATCTCTAAACATACTTTGATTTGTAAAATCTGAGGAGTTCCATGAATGAAAAATGTATTCAATAAATAATATCTGCAATATCAACCAATAACAAATATAACATAAGGTTCCAAGGTTTGGGCAAACTATAACAATAACTCAACCCTATTTAATGGGCACAAAACGATGGCCATTTGGCTGCCACACTTGCTGCCTAATGTGCAGATTTCATAAGTACTGAAAGTGTGATATGATACCCAGAAAAAAGTCAAAAGACCCATGAGTCCTGTGAGCCACAGCGCCTCTGTGCTCGCACAAACACAACTGAATGTATCAATGATAAACACACTATATATAGCTGCTAATTTGCAGTTTTGAATAATAAATGCTGCTTCATGAGGCTGTCACAGATGCACCAACATAAACACATCCATACACTTAACAAGACAGTTTGGGGGTGGAGAGAGAGTGTGTGTGTGTGTGTGTGTGTGTGTGTGTGTGTGTGTGTGTGTGTGTGTGTGTGTGTGTGTGTGTGTGTGTGTGTGTGTGTGTGTGTGTGTGTGTGTGTGTGTGTGTGTGTGTGTGTGTGTGTGTGTGATAAAGTTGGAAGGTGGGTAGAGGGGCATAACAAAGCACCACAGTGAGGGAGACAGATGGCTGTGAGGCTTGCTTGTGGAAGACAGACAAACTCTGCTGGATCCTTCATTAGCATTATCCAGTGTATTTTTAGAGTTCACTGAGTAGAGAGTGTCTCATGTGTGTGTTGGTGTGTGCATAGGGGGTGGGGGGTGTTGGCAGCGTACAGTACGTGCTTTTGTCCTGTAAGGGATGGAGGGGAGGGGGAGGCAGGAAAAGGGGGTGAGAAAGAAGGACAGCCCAGCAGGAGTCATTAATATCAGCGATCACACACTGAGCCGGATAAAAGCAAACTACGAGAGTGAGTGTAGCACGGATGAAGCAGACTATCCCCCATAAAGCCTGCTAACTCCATCAGCGCTGTGAGCAGACAGGGGGAAGGGGGCCAGTCGACTAGCCTCAAGCTTTAAATGCAATTAAGGCTTCAGCACCACGGACAGCGCCTTCTCTGCTCCGGGAACAGAGAACCACATCTTGTTACAAAAGCACCCACAGCCCATCCACCTCTAATGTTGCACGGACACTGCCTACTTCCTTGTGTGTTTTTCATTCCGGAAGCTGCAATGGAGAGGGATGATCTGGACCACAGACAGCTTCATGTAGAGGCGCATGTATAGTTGCTATTTTCAATTTCTATGCAGGGCCACACGGTGACCACGCATATAGAGTCATATGCTGAATTGTGTGCATGGCTGAGCATGAACTACTGAGACGTGAGGGTCACAGTAAGGGTGCCACCAACCGTATGCTGCCGGTAGTTACTTGTCGGCTGTTGACAAGGGAATCCGTGATGGCCTGTAGAGCAAGGCCGACCATATTAACAAGCCCGTACATTGCTTGAATCTCAAAAGTAGCGTCCCGAATCACATATCACCTCATTATACCGGCTGTATGCCGTCTAAAAGGGTGCAAAATCTCACCATGTTATTGTCTCTTTCTATAGCATAAAAAGGTTAATGCAGAGAGCATCTAGCAAGAAGGAACTCAAAACAAATCTGGCCTGTGCCCATCGAAAATGAATGGCGTTTGCATACAATATTAACAACGAATGTGGCATCTATCTAGATTATCTGCATTGGAAATGAAGCATTTTCTGAATCATGTAGTTTAATATTGCGATTTACAGTAATAGTAGCCCCTAGCCCCGTAAAGCCAAGCTGTAGCATGTGTACTTACTATTAGTTTCGATGCGCTCAGTCAATATAACAGTACGTCCTCCAATGTGGATCCGCCAGGAAATGCCCAACGTCGGATTATTTGGTAAAAATATGCATCTTTACAACGATTTTATGGCTATAATAGTATGGCTATCAATGTGCAAGCTGCTCCGCTCGTAAACAGAATGTTACAAAAACAAGACGTATCTTATTCGGGTTATTTCTATGTATTGCAGTTACGCATGGCAAAGGTAAGAACTGACAAAAATCCATACAAAAAATATACATGCACTATATACAAACGCAGCCCCATAAACGACGAAACACCGATTCACCACACTCCCCTCCTTTTTTTCTCTCTCCCCTTACAATCTTGAGCTAACTCACGACGTCATGATGGAGACGCGCCGTGCGTAACAGCCCCTCTCACGCATTTATCGGATATTTCCCCCCCTCCTTCCCAAGATGAAAAGCGTTAAGATCTGGGCCCAAGACTGTAAAATATTACATGAATCTTACGATCAGGCTTTGGGTTTACGATAAGCTTGTGGGTTTATCCCGCCGTTAATAATTATATCACTGCAGGACTAGACACGGATGGAGGTGCAGATATGGCCCTGCAGTGTTATCAGTGACTTCATTGTTAAGCCTCTTTCTAAAGCCCTTTGGACTTAAGTCAACGAAGCGACAATCAGACATTTCTACAACACCGGTCATCGATTAAGTCCAAGCCCATCGCTTGCCTCATCTCCCCCTTTTGTCTCTCCCACCATCCTCTGCTGCCATCTATTCTGAGATCCTGCTTCATAGTTATATTGCTGATGAATAATTGAAGGAAGGTTGGGGAAGACACAACCTCTCCCTGTCTCTCACCATCCTCCTTCCTGCATCTGTAAAACAGGAAAGCACATCCTAACCTGCCTCTTGACATACAATTCTACAAAAGTTCCTACAAGAAATCCAATAATAGGAAAACACAGGAATACAAAAGCCCCAAGAAGTATGATCTGATTTATTGATTATAGATAGGACAATGCACTAATTGGAAAGTGACATTCTGACTAATTCACAAATGCCATTAAAAGGATGAAGACTAATTGTTAAGACAGGAGTGAAGGTGAGGTGTTTCAGGTAAACTGCGACAATAATGATTTAAATACACATGACAAACTGTTGAGTATCCCGAACATACGTACAACAAACTTGTACAACATTCAAACCATTTAACACATGTAACTGTACATGTCAATATTTTCCAGCTTTGTAATAATTACATACATACAAGTCATTCCTTGACTTCATCATTTTGCATCATACACTTTGACAATCAAAGTACAATATCATGAAAGAACATACTGAAATCAAAAAATAAATCATAACTCTCCAAGTCTCCGAATCGGCACTAGGGAGACTCGGATTGTTAAAACATTCTAAAAATCATAAAAAGGGCACACTATAAATGGTTCTAGACAGAGCTATAGATGAGATTACAGCGGAGTGCTACTCGTGCTAAATGTGTTACTTTTTCTGTGTCAAGGCACACTTCAAATTACAAGGGAAACATTTTCTTTTAAAAAGGCCAAGAAAAGAGGAAATGTATTGGCTGCAAATGAAATCCACTTAAAAATAAAAATGTAAACAATAAATACATGTTTGGAAAAAGCTTTTGCACCAAAAGCAACTACAGCATAACGACATAAAAAAACAAAACGTGGCTGCAGCTTCATCATCTTAGTTTGAATGGTGTCAGTTTTTGTTTCAGCATAAAGCCCTGAATACATTTCATAAATGCCTGTTTAGATAGCTCACTAGGAGTGCATGCTGTCGGAGTGGAAAATTGTCAGACTCCATTCATTAATAATTTCAGGAATTTTCCAAAAACGCATTCTCTCGTGCCAATAATAAAAAAGCAATTCTTGCAGCATCTTACTGGAAATAAATATGTGAAATGTGAATTCAAACATGCTTTCACTCTGCACTGACAGAATCGTTTTTGACATTTTTCCCTGCACACTAACTTGATGAGGGTGTATACAAGTCTGGATCTCAGTGTGTGAAGAGACCCTGCAAACACTCTACCTTGTAGCAATGGCTGATAAGACTTGACAGGACTGGAAGGAGAACAACGGAAGGTTTTGTTTTCACTAGTCTCACCAAATTAGATCAATGATTAGCCAGGGAAATAAGAAATGAGGTTTTTTGAAGCATGTCAGCTAAACCTAAGCTTTCGATCATTATTTGCTGTTCCTTCACGCACAAGGAAGAAATTCTACCCAGAATTCTTCAGCAGAAGTGAATAGATTATATACTTTTCCTGGAGGGTTGAAAGCTCTTTAGATTCTGTTAGTTTTCTAACTAGGCTGCAATATTAACTATTGATCAGTGTCAGCTTTAGAATGAAGTGTTGTCAGTCATTTAATGTGAGCTAATTTACACATATCATTTTATACCCCTACAACTGCATCACTCCAGTGTTACATTTGCAGCTCATTTACTGTCTTTTTACTTTGGTTGGTACCTAGGTGTTAGGGATGTTTACCCTAATTTGTATTATTTTTTGACACTTTTAAAGTGTTTTTTAGCTGTTTCATATCTATATCAGCCTCACAAACTGAAGCTTCGATGGTGCTGCTTGTAGAACTGCTGCTGGCGCTCTTTAGCAGCACTCTCCACCATCTTGTCTCTTCTATCCATCACTCCGCCTCTCTCTTTCTCCCCCTCATCCCCAGTTACGCTCCCTACATCGCTGAGGTCCCCGAGGTGCTCAATGGAGTCATATTTCTCCAAGTCGGAAGCGATGGTCTGCAGGCTGAAGACCGAAAGTGAATCCGACCCCGCCCGCTCCCTCTCCTTTTCATTCTCCTTCTCCTTGTATTTCTCCAGGTCGATGGCTACATCCACTTGATCCGCCCCCGTCGCACCACTACTGCAGGCGCCACCTTCTATCTTAACTCTGATGTCAGACTCAGCTCCAACGGGGGGACTCCGCCCACCACAGACAGTGGTGCGTCCTCCCTCAGCCTGATCCCTCCCCCTCTGAGCGTGGATCTGCTCGCTGATTTGTTCCAAGTTTCGCAGGGCGATGGAGTAACGGGTCTTCACTTTAGCTACGTGCTGTTCAAGCTGCAGCACTTTGGCCTTATTCTCCTGGAGTCACACAGAGGGCACAGAAACTTTCATCATCAATTTCAACATTGATTTTATGCCACAACCTACCAGTGACCTCTACCAAATCCATAACGTACAGAATATGAAACAACCCTTTTTGCCAACACAGCAACTACACAATAGACTTATTATTAATATGTGACACTGGCAGTGACAGAACATATTGTATGTGCTCCAGGTTTCACAAACAACTATTATTGGACTGTGTCTGTCTGCATTACCTCCAGAATGTGGTTGAACTGGGCCTTTAGCTCAAAGTAAGGTTTGGATTTCACAATGGTTCTTTTGAGGGACTTTTGCAGCATCTGAACCCGAGCCTCGGCCTCCTGACAGGCGTGTGTGACGCGCATGTGCTCCCTCTCACTGCGGAGTCTCTCCTCCTCCGCTTCGTTCACCTGAGACACACCGCAGGAGCAAGATGTTAACACACACTTTGACACAGACGTCAAAGGCCAGACCCCTTTCAATCTTTAATTATTGTCTCAACTGAAGTTTGATCCTTATTTAACTGTAGGAAATTCAATGCTAATTTGTGGGGTACTCTTAACAAGACTATTTCTCTTTAGGTAAGATGTAGAAAACCTAAAATAAACATCCAGGTAATGGACTCACTGATTAAGCCTTTTTTTTCACTATACACCTTGATTTTCCCTTGTTTTTCCTGGTGGATATTTTATCTTGCTTAAAATCATGTATCATCTCATTTGAGAAACCACAACCATCCTGCACCAAACATAC
The DNA here is from genome assembly GCF_036324505.1 of Eleginops maclovinus. Classification (NCBI taxonomy): domain Eukaryota; kingdom Metazoa; phylum Chordata; class Actinopteri; order Perciformes; family Eleginopidae; genus Eleginops; species Eleginops maclovinus. The sequence continues at coordinate 7,478,855 of NC_086351.1, read as the reverse complement.
ATGCCCCACTCAACTGAGGTTTGGGGTGATTGTGTTATAGCACGTGAACGTCCTCAGGTTTGTTACCTTGGAGGTAGCGTGGTTCAGCATCTCCTGCCAGGTGGGATCCAGAGTGTTCTTGCCATCAGCCATCAAGCCCTGCTCTGCCACATAGACCATCTCCCTGGCAGCTGTGTGCATAGAGACTGCTCTCTCATAGCTCAAAGCTGCCTTCTGGGTCTCCTGCTGTGCCTACAGAGAGCAGACAAAACTTTTATAGCCTACAGAAGGAAAATAATGACAAGGACACAGTCATGAGTTCTGTTGAGTCCAATTACAATCAAATGTGTGTTTTTGTAAATAGTAGAATTACATTTCACTGTTTAAGTTTAATGAATTAAAGTCTTCGGGAAAATAAAATGAATTTCTTAACAGTTGAATGAGGGAAAAAATATTTTGCCTATTCCTTAAAAAAGCATTTGTTTTCCGGTTATAAAATCCTATAACGCAAATCTCACGCGGCTCATGTTTCTGTAGGAGCAAAACAAGTATCTGGTGTCCACATTGTGTGTTGAATTAGATCCAGTAAAGCTGAATGGCACAACACTACTTGCTCTGTAATGACTCTCATGTGCATATTGAATGGCTAGCTGTGATCAGACCCCTCTTTCCTGTTCACATTTGCTTTAGGTTGTTGAACACTGTTATCGTTGCCATATAGATAAGATGTGACCATCGAAATCTGGTTTATGTTATCAAGCATGACTAATGGACCTGTGTAGGGGATTTGGTAAAGCTATACTGTGGGAAAACTGAAATACAATCATGAATACTCCTTTAGTGCAATCAGGAATACATTTGCAGTAACACTATACTAAGTATGTGGACTAATGTGCCCCTGACCTTTTCCAGATTCTTCCTGTGCAACAAAATCCCATTTCTCTTTACAACTTGGATCTGGTTGGGACAGAGTGCCTTGTCTAAGGACACTTCAGGTGGCCTTGCTTACACACAACAGCATGTTGAGGAATTATTATTTTGTAGTATTGTAAATGTTTGCATCTCAATAAAAGACAATTTGTTTCAGAGGATTTCTTTAAAGCATACATAGTCCAGTTTCCCAGTTTGTGTTTACCTCTTTGGCGAGGCGACGAGCTTCATAGTAGGGTCTCGCTTTCTCTATGCAGCCACCAAGCTGAGAGCTGTGAGCATTTAACTTCCTGGCAGACTCGGTGAGGATTTTCCGGTACCCTGATCTAGCATCCTGGATGGTTAATGCATGAAAATGACAAGATTAGATTTACCTGAGTGGAATGACTGATTAGATTCCACACAGGAGTACAGCTACCGGTGAGCAATCCATTCACTTGGCAATTAAACGATTCAACACGTAAACATTTTCCATTTTAAGAGTCCTGACTTTTCCAACCCTTATGCTTAAAGATATTACAAACTAAATTAAGAGCACTGTCTGGGTAGACCCATAAAATATTCAACTACAAAGATATTCACAGATTCTAGCTAATCCTAGGGTGGTTGAGTTCACATTTCTCAGGAGTTTTGTTTACTGAAAATCAAAGTGTTTTTATTCAAACTGTTTTCCATATTTTTCAGTCGTGTATAGGAAGACTGAACAAGCACCCCTAATTAGGTGGTAGAAATCTGCAGTTTTACTTACATCCAACTGCAGCTCCAGTCTATTAATTTCTGCACTGGCTTCATTAAGATGCTCCAACTCATCCTGTGGGAAAAAGGAAAAAAGTATGTGGTGCTTTAGGCTCTTATTTATTAACAACCAGAGAATATTAATTGCTGAATCCTCCTACAAATACTACTCCGGAATAAAACTAGCTCCGGAATATATATCATGTTTTATCATTACATTCAAATGTAAAAACTCAGATTTTATTTTTATGTAAAGGTAATGCAGGGGAGATGCATAAAGGGAATTAAATGAACTTTACAGGTATGTTATGGTGCAATTGAATGACAGATAATCACCTTTGATCCGACAACCGGATTTGCAAAGATTATGGCTTTAACAAAGGAAAGTCTGTGAACACTGAGATACATTTAAACAGGTTTAAATACTTAAATTCCTTTCTGTTGTTCTTAATCCTCATTTTCAGTCATTGTGCAGTAACGCATTGTAAATGAATGAATGAATTTAAATGCAGTGGTTGTTGGCATAGCCATAACCACATGCAGTATTGAATTAATATTACGTTGTCATGATTAGGTTAAATACACTTTACTGATGCAATTTTGGGAATTTTGTTCGTCACGCAATGCATGTAATGGAAAATGGAGAAAAAAAGAGTAGAAAGTAAACAAACATAAATTGTAAACATCTCAAAATAGCACAAAAAAACAGAACCAAAAAGTAAAATACATATATATTATATGTTGAAAATTGGCATTTTAAAAAGCCTAACCAGAGACAAGGTCTACAAATTAACTAGGTATAAAATACCATTTACAGGCCAACAAAATGCATAGCATGCATTTGAGTTAAATGTGACAGTGCCAAGAGGTATTGTCATTGTCAAATGCATATTTAGGACCCATGGCTAAAACGCAGTTGTTTTCTATTTCTATTAATACTGTTAATTAACAGTATTAATACACGTTTGTCCTAATTGAATTTGACTTTTTTTTGGTAATTGTATTCTTGTAATTCCTGTGTATATTCTATGTGAGCTACCTGTGTCTCTTTCTTATTCTGTTGCTGCTATGACAACTGAATTTCCCTACGGCAATTAATAAAGGTCCATCTTTTCTTATCTTAACTATATCCTGCCGGATTCAAATGTTACTATAGTTTAAAAAACTCAAACATCGGGTTCTTCATACCTGGATCCTGGGGTCCAGTTCCTCCTCATAGGGGCTGTGTAATTGCTCCCCAACTCCTTTTTGTCTCCCAGTCTCCCCTTCCTCGCAGGTGTCTCTGGTCGCGGTCTCTAGTGTTGTCCCATTAGTTTCTGGAGTTTTGACCTCCTCGGCCCCACCGGGAACACCCTCCTCCCTCCAGTCGCCGGTGTCTGACTCCCCGGACCCGGCGGGGCTCTCTCGCAAGTCGCCTGGCTCCATTCCAGGCCACACAGTTTCGCTAGCAACGGCGTTAGCTAAGGTTGCTTCGTGGCGGTTCTACCACTAAATGCCAAGTCCTGTTAACAAGGGTTGTCTCAATCAGAACGGGTGCATAAGAAACCAATTCCAGTGTATGCGACTGTTGCAATCGGCCATATCACAGCACGCCTTAACACAAACAGCTAGCCTAGCACGCTAACAGGCTAACACTGCCAGTTAGAATATAACGGCTACTTTAAAGCAAATAGTTGAGAACAAAGTGCTATCGTGAGATGAAAAGTAAGAGGAGGCCCATCAGTATGTTCCCCCATCACATTAGTTTTTTTTATCCATTTCTTACCGGTTCTTCATTACTTTAGCTAGGCTAGCTAGCTAGCGGTTTCGGTCTCACATCATCATTAGAAATGAAGTAAACAGAAGCAACCTAACGGACGCGCTATGAAGTTTTGGCCACCTCGGCGCCCGTAGACACACGCGCGCGCGCGCGCACAAAAGCTATACATCTGATATGAAGTGAAACTAATTCCTGTGTTATGGAAATGTGTAACCGTATAATTGTGTCAAGATATTTGTAGATCTTTTGGATAAGATCTGAACATTTGAAATAATATTTTTCTTATTTACATTTATAAACCTACATTTCCTTTAAAAATAATCCTCCCGTTTTATGTTTTGTAAGAAAGAAATTGAACTCTGTGGGCCTCTTTAGACAATAACAAATTATCAATTGAAAAATATAAAAACTGTAAGACGTTGTGCCGAGTAACTGTTAAAAGCTTAATTGCTCTAAAATGTATTCACTTAATAAGTCAAATATATTTACCCTTTTTGTGGCACTCTATGTCTGCACTCTTTCTGCAGTATACTGTAACTGCTGCAGAATTATTTCCCTGGCGATAAAGTTGGATCTTTTCTCAATATGAAAGGAAAAAGTGGTAATCTTTTCTGTACAAGCTAACTGAATCAAGCAACTTATTAAAAGGCAAACTTGGTTGTTTTTTTTATTCCAAAAATATACAAACACAGGTTACAAACCTGCAAGGTGTATTACATTGGAGAATCATTCAAGAAAATCGATTGACATTCAAATGTAAGCAGGAAGAACTGATTTTCATATAAGACACACAAATGAGAATCAAATGTTAGATTATACTGCAGCTTTGACCAGTCACCAACACCATAAACAACCATACCACAGATTATAATTTCATATTGGTATCAGATATAAACAAGTCACATAGGTCACCATAAATTGCAAATAATTTAAAACAATAGTGGCAAACTAGGTAATTGCATTGAATGCATTAACTACTTTCATTTTCACTTTTAGGAGCATATAAAAATATATCTCTTGTGAATTACTGCAGCCTCGTCTAAGGCTGTATCCTACAGTGTAAGAAAGTTTTTTTCGTATAATGAAAAATACCTGAGTAGCATTGGCAATATCCCCAACACCAGAAAGGGGGGAAATTCATTCTTCATCATCAAGACAATAATCGAAAGTATATATAATTCAATCAAACATAAACTTTACAGACATCAGTCTTTGGTCTGGAAAGCTTCTCCCACTGACATTCAGAGATCACAAAAAGGCTAATACACAAAAATGTTCTTCTGGATTATCAGCTCCAGGTGGGATCATACTTAGTCCATCCCGGAGGAGGGGCCAGGTAGATCCTTCGTCCTTTTGAGATGAAACTGACCACCCCTCTGTATCCTGCCCTTGGCACTCCAGACTTCAAGTCATCCATGACTCCCAAGTTTTTGGCAAGAATTTTGAAACTGTCCTTACTCGAGTACTGAAGACGGAAAGGCCCAGTTCCTTGTAGCTGCCCCTGCTTGACATCATCATATGCAACCACAGGAGCTCTGTAAACTTTCTTCTCAAAATGTTCTCTGTAATTCTCCTCCTTCAAGTAACTCAGATCTAACTGGGTAAAAGGCACAAATTCGGTATTCAGTTTAATGTATCGCAGGTATTTGTCATAGAACTGACCCAGACTGACTCCTTTCCGGCCAAAGGTTAAAGTTCTTGAGATTTCCGGGCGTATACAGGCCCGGCCTCGGCGCTGCTCTGGCTGACGCATCCAGTCATCCCAGAATGACGCGGGCCATTTGGGCTCCAGTTCTTCCCACATCTCCCTAAGGAGCATCCAGCCCAGACCGGGAAAGAAATCTGTCCTGTAGAGCAGGCTAGCGCTGCCTGGATCCACGTAGCCATCCCGGCCATTGTCATTCCAGGCCGACACACACCACAGAGTGGGGTCAGATTTTAGGAGTGGCAGCAAAGCTTGGAAATACTCAAAGAAGTCTGGCGCCACCTAGAGTAGGAGATTAATCATTTAATGTCAGTTTAACATGACCAGTCAACAAGTGAGATCAGCTGTTTAAAAGACAGGTAACTTGACAGCTGTGAAAATAGAACATATACATTATTTTGATATTGATATATGAAAGAATCAACGTTTTAATGTAACTTAAAGATTATATATTTTGATGATATTATTACCTCCAAGTCATCCTCTACAATCACAACAGAGGAATGAGAGAGGGTCTTGAGCACTTGGTTGAGAGCCCAGCGGTAATGCCTAGAGATTTTGTAGTAACCCTGAAACTTCTTGTGCTCTGGTCGCACAGCGATATCTGTCAAGTCTGGCTGTTTCAGATGGATTACTTGATTTCCATACGAACGGATCACCTCAGCAGTTTCGCTATGCCCACAGTCCTGACTCACGATGATTGGGAAAAGCTCTGCGGAAGGACGGAGCTCCAGGAGTTTGTCCAAGCAGCGCTTCACGGTGACTCTGTTACAGGAGATTACCAGGATAGGTATAACAAGCTGGCGCGGGATGAAGACCTTTGGTCCTTCTTTGTTTGACGGATCCCACAGTGACTGCTGATTCTTGATCTGAAGCAGGATTTTTCTCTGCATTTCCAGCTCTGCTTCAAACGTGTCTGCCATTCGGAGCACATCTTCCACCACATCATTAGTAGGCCTTTCAGCCACTCCTCTCTGCCCCCGGCCAGGTTCCCCAGTCTGGCCCGATGGGGGTCTGCCCCACAGCAGAAGCACCAGTATGGCATTCCAGGTGATAAACAGGAACGTACCACAAAGAATGAGAGAGCCTCGCTTGCGGATCATTGCACAGAAACTCAGAGGGAGGGAGGGGGTTTCAGTAGGACAGGGTCTGAATAAAAGTATGTGTCCTGGTTACAGACTATAGGAATAGGATATGGGAAGGGCAGCATGTGTATTATCAGAAGCACATAATCAGAGATCTGGAGTCACACTTTGTTGGCTCACCATGAAGTTATTCAGGTTATAAAGACACAATACAGTGTCAATGAAGGCACAAATTGACGAAATTTGATGAGGGACAAGTCTCATCTTGGGGTTGTGATTCTGGCATATTCCTCAACTCTCAATACCCTCTTCTATCTGAAATTAGAAGAACACAATGTACATTCAGAAAAATAAATCCTTCAATAACAGTGACAACAAAGAAGACGAGTGCAACAACATTGTAAAAGAAAATAAATAAACCAGGAAATCAGGAAATGTTAATGGGCATTTCGTAGGAAGTTGTTTACAGTGAACTGGAGTGATGATTCACACAACTGTCTCTGATCGATTTCCTCTTATCACCTGTAGCTGACTCGCTTGATATACGCAAACAAAACGGGTGTTATCAAGCCCAAAAAACAACGATTTAGTACCTCGCTGTCCTCACTGGTGCTCGACAGACAGGTTATGCCCGACTGACTGTAAATACTGTAGCTTGAGGAGCGTGTTGAAATTAGCTCTTACCCTCTGAGCGTGTCTTCTTTTAGTCGCCATTCCTTCGATGACAACCAGTAAATTTAAACAACCAGAAACAAGAGGGCAATGTGAAGCGGATGTGAAACTATTCTCTTGGTAGTTTCCCTGCTGTAAAAACAACTTAACACCACCTTCAGTTTCTGCTGTCTCTCACAAGACAGAAAGAGGCGGAGGAAGAGGAGGAAAAGTAACACGACGACTTCCTGGGTAGAGAGCAGTCACGGGAAGTCCCGCCCTATCTGTCACCTTGAGAAATTACACAACACTTTGACGTCTGTAGGGCTAATTTGCAGTTTGTTAAGAAACAGCAGGCTTTGTTGTTTGTGTGTTGTTTGTTTTCAGTCGGTCTATCGTCGAAATAAGGTGATAACGAGATCCTAAATGTAACAATACATTCTTTCTGCTTAGCTCGCAGAGAAGTGAGAGGGAATTTGCATCTAGGGAAAAATAAGGCAAATTTGCATTGGTTCAATGCAGACACATGCTTTTCCCTGCCTATTGACAGTTACACAGCATAACTTTTCATCTTTAAATACCTTGGGGGTTAGTCGGTTACTCTCAGCTATTATAGAGTTCAATCACCAGGTGCTTATATTCTACTTTATACTCCACCACACTTTGGACATTTAACATCAATGGGTGACTTGGACTTCTGCATTTACTTGGGCACTTGCAACATTCCCTGTGACATTTAGCTTTTTGTATTTGATTTGATATTTATATAGTTTACTTCTGCTTCACTAGGTGTACATTGGTTTTGTAACGTTATCTTGCTTTATTTTATTTCTACTTTCTTTCTTATTGCACAATGTTTTATTTGTGTTATGTGTTAGCCTATATATATTTATGTGGCATTGATTGAGGAGCCTGGTGCCATAACTTCACTGTATATCGGATTATTAATGCCAACTATAAATGAACTAATGAATTAGGCAGTACAAAAAAAAGTTTATATAGGCTTTACCTTTTCCAAAATTAAAGTAGCCTATTGTATACATTATGCATCACTAATTATTATCCATAGGCTTATATAACATCAGTGCAGTACCATATTATCACGTGTCATTACTTGATTTCAAATTTCAATCCGTGTCTTAAATGTATTTGTTTTTAACTTAGTGATTATATTTTGTACTGTTTATTTATTTATTATATATTGCTCTATCTTTTTTTTACTTGTGCTTGTTGTTGTATTGTCCCTTTGCTGCTGTAACACTGAAAGATTCTATAGTAAATAGGGAAATATTTTCCTATCAAATAGTGCAGTAAGCTTGTAAAGTAGCATAAATGGAAATTAGAGAAACAAAACTTCAGCCTTTACTTGGTTAAATAGACTCTATGCACGCGACCTGGGATCTATTTTTAGTTGAATATTCCACAGTGAAAAACCAAACAGTCATGTGCACGAGTGAATTTGTATTAATTAATAATTAATTTGTATCGGTTGTACTTAGTCTTAAATTTAAAATGTCCATTTTGTGAGATTTTATAATGTTACTCCTTTCCATTTGCAAAAAATAAGCTTTCTGTGCAAATCATACAACAAAAAATAAACTGGACTCTCACAGTCAGGTCTGTCCTCTGGGACCATTTGTCTAGAGCCAGAGTTGTTCTTGGAGAAGGTGATATCACTGGGACTGTGGTTATCTGCCTGAGAGAGGACATTTAATATGATTTCATATCGTCTTTAGAAATATTATAACATCATCTTAATAAAATAATATTATTAAATCCCATGTCAGGCTAACCTGCAGGTCATTGTTCCTGATGTTTTGATGTAGTGTATAATCAGGCATACTGCTGGACCTCCGAAACACTGCCAGCTTCAGTAACATACATCCTGACACCAGAGCAGTCAAAGACAGGCATGGATCTTCAGTGTTGACTAGACAGTTAACACGAAAGAAGGTATGTGTCCTGCATTTTCATCAAACATGGAGACTTTATGGACATTTTCCCAAATTTCCTGAACACATGCTATTTTACAAATGTGTGTAGCACGTGTTTTGTATTTAATCTTTTTACCTATTGCACAACATTTGTCTATTCCAAGCAGGTTACATGTCAGTGGAGCTGGCAGGCCACTTGGTCGGCGGATTCCTGGTCAAGATATTACCCCGGCACTGGAGAACAGCACACAGGGCAGAGGCGGAGGGAGTGGAAGCCATGGTGGTCTATGTTTCCACTATAGGCCGCTTCTGTTTCACAAATTTCTCCTTTTAGGTTATATGGTGTTCAACCAGGCAAATAATGATTAATATGCGTAAAAAAGGAAAAGAGGAGGGAAGGGGGGCTTTTCTGCTGTTGTGTGCCCAACCATATTTGCCTCGATAGTCCGGGAGTGGGGCTCAGCTGGGTGTGTCTTCAAGCATAGTTGGCAAAGCAACTTAACATACAGTTAAAACCCTGTGTTACATCTGCAAGTCCTAAAATTCAAGTAACCTATTATCTTATAATATTTAATGGCCCCTTTTCTTTCTTTTCAGGCTTGTTAGCAGTATTACTTTATTTGGTTTCACAAAAAGGATCAACAAGGTCAGGACCTTACGTTTACAATTCAGTAATTCTAACTGTATACATCACTATGAAAATTGGATCCTATATATTTTTTTTAGCTTGCCTTTAAAGTTCAATATCAGCCTCTGATCACTCAGATAGCATGGGCTAAAGGACTGCAGGAAAGGCAGACTGAGCTTATTTTCCCTTTTCTCATACATCTTTTGTATACAGTTTGACTTTGATGATTCGCTTGTCTCTTGTTTTGTTTGCCCCACACCCAAAGTGATGTATGGCATGTTACAAGCTATTACATATTTCATACAGCTACTGTAAACAGCTGTCCCTCATGAGTTATAATGTCAAAATCAAAATGCCATGATCCTAAAGAATCTCGTGCTGTCAAACAGATTTGTCAGTCAAAACAACCCAGAGGAGCCACTGAGTAGAATTCAATATTCAAGCCACCCTGTCCACAGGTCTGTTTACACACCACCAGAGGGTATTCAGTGTCTGAAGAAGACATGCAGGTTCCGGAAAGGCAATAGGCAACAACTCTGTTTTGACTTGATAGAGGGAAAATGTCAGGAAAATTGACTAATCATGTGTTTTACAATTGAAAGATGATCTTTCAAAATCTCAAATAAAACTTTATTTGAGGAAAAAAATCCCTTCCTTTAAGAAATAATTTGTATATACAAGTAAATAAATATTCAATGACTATGTACAATGACTTGGTCTTTAAACACAAGTTATAAGAACGAGAATGCAATCAAAAGATACTCAAGTATTTTCATCACAGCATTTTCAACATTTCAACATTTACAGGTTATTATTCATTATGGACAGTTTCTTAACCCTTTACACAGTTTAAAAGAGAGAAGGGGAAAAAAAGCGTGCTGGCCCTGTTTGCCCTATTCAATATGTGCAACTTCGAACCTGTGTGTCCTTTGTAAAAAAAATGTTGCTACCCTTGTTTACCTGTATTTTTTACGTCACTACATGGCCTTACCGTGTCCCAGTGCTTAGTTTCTTTTACAACAGGACAAAAAGAGGCAAAAAGTCCTTCAATTTAGTCTCATCTCTGCAGCTCGTGTCCTCCCCTGAACCCCTTCAGGGTCTATGTTCTGGATTGTTTTCATCTTGGGGATGTTGTGATGTGTGGTTCCCATTATTTATGGGAATGGCTACATTTGGTATGATCACAAAGGCCAAAATCCCCATCAGCATGAGTGCTACAGTGATGGTGATGATGGACGCCACCACGATGTAGTAGCACTGGTCCGAGCGGAACAACCTGCGCAGGCGACCTCTGACCCTGTTGGGAGGCCTGCCTACATCCACCACAGTGGTGGGGGCTAATCCCTGCTCAAGTGCACTCAAGGGGAGGTCACCACCTGCTGTCACCTGGCCACCTTGGCTCTTTTTAGGCAGGGTGAGGATCTTCGGTGTGCTGCTGTGGGGACGGTTCTTCAGGAGCAGTTTGCCCTTGCTGCGTTTGAATCGGATGGACAGGACTCTGTGCATCTCTGGAGGGAGTTTACCTATGATGTCTTTGTTGTTGCCCAGGCGGGGCAGGTCCTGGCCGTGGGGGAGTTCGGTCAGCTCTCGACATACTGGGCAGCACAGGGTCTTGAGCTCAGGAGAGGTGACGTTGATGCGAGCAAGACACTCCAGGCAGAAGGTGTGCCCGCACACCAGCAACTTTGGGGTCTTGAAAATGTTATCGTATGAGCAGAAACACACGGCACACTCAGTGTCCTCCACATCATTTTCAGGGGGCTTCACCTTTCTCCGAATGCTCTCTCGTCCTTTTCTATTTTGTCCCCGGGTCTCCTCACTCCTCCCCCGCTGCCTTCTCTCTCCCTGATGCCTGTCTCGCTCTCTCCTCCTGTCTCTCTCCACCCTATCTGAGTCGGAACTCCTGGATCTCCTCACCTTCCCAGGCTTCTCCTTCTTCCACATGTCCTCCTTGCTGTTCCTCTCTTTTTCGCCGAGTTTGGGTTTGACATTGGGGGCTTGTCTGTCCCCATTACTTCCTTCAGTTCTGTGTCTCTCGCTCTCATCGCTCATGTTGGAGGTGATTGTGTTGGAGGAATTGTGTTAGAGTCCCGGCTGCAATCTGTGAAAGATTAAAGCATGAATGAGTTGACTGGCTCCCAGAAACCAGCAGAACAGGAAACAGACTTTAGGAATTTACCTGTACAAAACTACTGTTTCACGATGATGAAGCAATAATGCCTAATCTATTGCTATCTGACATCTCTGTCATCATGTATATGGAGCTTTAGCCTTGATAATGTGTCACCGTATTTGTTTAATAGGTTTTCCTGCCTAGACAGAATCAGGAAACATAAGAACTGCAGAGCCCAAAGTTCTTCAAATAGTTTTAAAGTAAATGGAGATGTTTTACAAACCTGTGTTCTTAGTGGGTTGAACCCATAAAGTCAAACCAAACGAAGGCGTCATTGTTTTGAAATGTCATCGCAAACAATCCATCATACCCATCCATCATACGTCAGTCATTAACTCAGTTTTTGCCTTGCAGTAGGCTCACAATTAACTATTTAGCAGCGGATGTCCTTCAAATAAAAATATATATACATTTTGATATTTGCAACAACTTGAATTTGAGTTGTAACAGGTATTTGCTAATTGACTATCTAAGGGCTTTAAAATAATTGACATTTGCTGGCTGAAACCAGTAGGCCAGAAGAGAAAAAAATAATTAGACAATATATTTAAACATACACACCCACCCACACACACGCACTGACCTACTGAGGTTGGTTAATGTCCGATGACGTCAAGATGATCTCACAAGTAGAATAATCCTTTTGGTTATCAGTGCAGTGAAAACGTGCAAATCACCAAACGTCATTACTAAAAAACAACTTAAAGCTTTCCTCTGAAGTCTTTTGGTCTCCCTGCAGTGCCTGCTCTCCTGTTCTTGTAATGTGTTCCTCTCATATCTTGTTTTCTAACTGTAAAGCAGGACTGCCTCCTCTGAACACTCCCCTTCTCTCTCTCTTCTGGTCTGACCAGTTGGACCAGCTATAGGGAGCCGGTGCTTCTTCATTGTGTCAGTGCGTAGCATGTTAAGATAAGCAGGTCGTTCATGTGCTCATGTGGGCCACTCTCACAGCAGACCCCATATGAAACTGGCATGATAACTTAAAGATTGCTTTGCATGTGATTATTTTTTAAAAATACAAATCATTACCATTTCTCATTGTTTGCTGATTAACTGAGCAATTGAAATCAGATATGTACAACATGCATCAAGAAAAACAACAGCGACTGTTGGGAAAATTCCACCTCTCTGCATAAAAAAAAGGGTTCAGTACTGTCAACACTGCAGGTATCAGCGGCTCATTCCTGCCATACCTCCAGCCGCTCTTAACACTTTACTACACCAACAAGCGCAACTGCGTAACTTAAGCCTTCATTTCTGCTCAATACCAGTTACTCCCTTTCTATCTGAGTCTGAATGACCGAGAGTATACCCCAACTGATAATACAATGCACGTTGATCCAAATATAAACAGCATTAAAATCAACACACAAAACAGATTTGTTTGCTTTGTCAAACAGCTCTCCCTCTGCTTTGACACTCGTGAATGAAAAAGTATTCGGTATTTATATGAAGTGTACATATTTATAATAATTTAACACCTTTTAAATGAAAACACTGGTAGTATTTCATCTAGACATGCATGTGCTGAAAGTATTACTTCTGTGAGAATTGGGAGTTTCTACGCATAGTGATTTTGTAAAATATATCTGTGTTCCACAGCTTAACAAGGATGACAAAAGGCTTTGTGAACACAATGTCTAAATATAACCTGTTAAAACAATAGAGGTATACTTCCTGGTGCAATCAAAAACCAGAAGGAAAGCCGAGTTGGGAATCTTGAAAGGTGAACGATGTGGTGACTAATTACAGGGCTGCAAAGCAACTGACAAAAAGAAGTGGTTGTAAAACTTTATTGCTGTAGAAAAATGAAAACAAACAAGATAAGGAGCCTCACACACGAGCGATTTGAAAATTAGTCTTTTCAGTTTGGTGGAGGCTCCTCTTTAATTAGGACACTTTAACAGTGTGCCGGTTTCACAAAAACTCAAGTTGACAAAACGTCAACAAAGAGTCCGGTGGCCGTTGAAAAGCATCTGGAAAACAAAGCAACAGCCTTGTTCTTTATTGAGGTGAAAAGCCCTCCCAGTGAGTTGGGACCGCGGTTGCTAATGCAGGAAACTCCAGGTGCTTTAATGTTTCCTTGTTGTGGTTGGTTTATAATTAAACCAGCTTGAGCTTGTGTGTTTAAGCTACAAATTTGGTCAAAAATGTAATCTCCAGCTACAGAAGAAAAGAATTGAAGACAAACATGTGGAGACAGGCTAGAACACTGTAGCTGAACCTCACATTTCCCAAACTTTTCCTCATTTAATTTTATGCAATATCCAAACGTTCATAGTCATTTTGTCAGGTTGATCTTAGCCTGAGAGAGGGTGGGAGTGTGCCCCTGTTCTTTTGAGTTTCACTATCTTTCCCCTGAGCTTCGGACCTCTCTTCATCCCAGCTCCTCTTTTGATTTCCCCTGCTTGCGAGGCATCTTCTTGCTGCTGCTGTCCTCTAGCTCTTTGCTCTTGTAGTAGTGAGGAGCCACTTCAAGAAGCCAGCTGCTGTCTATCTCAATAACCTACGTGCGGGTGGAGAGAGAGATTAATCAATGTGGCGGTATACAGGGAGGAAAACATTGTACAGGATCACTTCCTCATAAATGTGCTGTCTCATTCATACATGCGGCTATTCTGTCGAAGCCGTCATACTAGACTCATTAAAAGGTGATTCTAACGTGTTTGGATTTTGAACAAATATCTCTTTGTGTGGTTCATGACTGCCTTCTATATTAGCAGACGTGCTCATGAGAAACAGTACAGCTCCAACAAAATATTTGAATATTTAAACAAGATGTATTGTTTCATAGCAAACATTGTGACATCCTGAGCAGACCGACCTGTCTCATAAATTCCTTGGTGGTGAAGACCAGCTCGTGGTAGATGAGCCAGCGGGGCTGCTCCTCGAACAGACAGCTGTTGGGGTGAACGTAGACCGTCTGCTGGTGCTTCACCGTCTTGTAGCCGCCTTTGCTAAGCCGTGCCGTGTGGTAGAAATATCCTGCAGTCACCGACTGGGAGACAGAAAGAGAGGGGTTAATGAAATGCAGATCCCTGGTTCATACTGTTGGATTGTAGCATTTCTTGAGTTTTCAGTTTTCTTTTTAATAAAACGATTGATTTTATCCCCCAAAAAATGTGTAATAGAGAAAGTCCTTATGGCCTTTTTATTTTTAATCCAGCACTAAAAGCTTTTGTGGCTTATACCTCAAGAAAAGAGCTCTTCTCTTAATGGACTCTGCACGATCACAGTCATTGATGCAAACAGGGATGCAGTGTTACTAATTCAATTCAAGTTGTTTGCTATCTTACCATGACTCAAAGATTACCCAACCTGTATCCCGCCAGTAAATAACCAATGAATGAAAGGCAGATAACTAATTATCTTAAGTATAAGAGCAAGTTAGGAGTAAGGATTTATGTTGGGCTTCATTTGGGATTTTCTGACAGATACGAAACATTGAGACCTGTTTTCCCAACCTTGTTTCAAGATGCAGGCAAACTGTTCACAGCGGCTGTTATCTAGGCCAGGTGGAGTTGGGTGTGTTCACAAATCTGATGCTTAAAGGGACAGCAGGAAATTCACCTGACAGATTACATCACGCACCATCATGCAATAACAAAAGCAGATTTAGGTTTGTTTTGTCATTTGGCCTGAAAATACAATAACCATATTAAAATGTCACTTTTCCAAGTTGCACGGGGATGTCAGCGCCCCCTGGCTTAAAACAAGAAACACAAACAGGTGTAATCAGCCTCTTGATGGATCAAATCTCATAGACTGATTAATGTTTGGAAAAGTGTCACATAAAAGCAACTTCAAAGAAGGTGTGATCCAACTAATAAAACAAACGCCCTTTCTTATCTCAACAGGTTGAGGGGTGCATTTACAGCACACACACAGACACTGATATAACAGCCTCTGTTCAGGGATGTTTCAGGTTTTACTATTACATTTACTCTTTTTTTAAAGGTCATTTTGGGCCAGATGGCTTTTATGGGAGATTTTAAAGTTAAAGGGGGACACAGAGGGGAAGACATAGCCTAAATGTTCGGTTGGCTCGGGATTCGAACCGGCTTACCAGCTTACTTTATAATTTAGTCCCTTGTGAAAAGAAGCATCCACTCGCTTAAAGTGTTCTTCAGCAACTGTTGGCTATATCCGATTCTAAACTTTCACCTGGAGACCAACAGGATTAATTTGAGGAAAGAAAAATGAAATAAAAATGTTATGCTAAAATAAGCAGCTTGAGGTCTTCTGTGCGTTAACGTTCGGCCCTCCCGAAGAGTTTTAAACACTTGTCACTCATCGTACGTTGGTAACCTTTACATTGCTAAGCCTGAGGGTGTGTCAACAACAAAAGGAAGCAAATATTGACTGCAGGCAGTGTCCGTCTATATAGGAAAGGCACCATCTTCACTATGATTTTAGAATGTATCAGTGGGTCTTGTTAGTCAAAGGTTTACCTCTACAGTGCTCCTCTGTCTGCGTTCTACTGTCGTTATAGAAATGCCCCACTTGCCAGCAGGGTTTTTCTGCCAACAGTGACAGAAAAACCCTGCTGCCAGCAACCGAGCAACATATCGAGCTGACGTGGCCGCATTAGTAGCCAAACATCGAGTGCTCTTTATTCAAATCTGCGCTCAATGTTCAGGATCCATGTGTTTGTCAGTAAACCATTTTCAATCTCCAGTGGTCTCTACAAAACAATCATTCTGTCCAAGTGAACGAGTTGATGCAGTTTTTAAATGCAGGGGAACCTGCTCAACACTATCAACACTGCCAGTAGACAAATATGTCTTCCTGTTTTTCACATTCGACGCAGTAGAAATGGGAAGCAGGGATACCAGTGGATACATACTTTTACATCTGTTACTTATTCACTCTTTATCAAACTCTTTAAGTTGATGATTGTTGGAACAGCTGAAAGTTTTATTTTGTGTCATGTTGACTTTAAATGAAGTTGATTTTAGGACAATTAGCAAGGTAGATGAACTGTTACTTTTATAAATACATGTTAATGTTTTTTATATATTTAAACACTATAATATTTTCTCCAAATCCAATTTGATGATATTTATCATATATTTACTTCAACTAGCATCAACTACCAATGTGCAGCATACTTTCTGGGTTGATTCCCAGTTGAGACAGGAGGCAGATGTTAGCAGTTGTATTTTTCGTGCCGTGGGAAAGACGCTTCGCTGACCTTTCTAATGGGCATGCTGTCTCCCTGGGAGCTCACCACCTCCACCTCTATGCGATCCATCAGACCCTCCAGCTGGTCCCGGACGTCCCGGGCTCTTCTCATGGAGCGGAACTGGATGAAGTTCTCGTAGCACCACTGTGTGGAGTAATCACTCTCCAGCCACTGAGGGAGAAAGACATCATGACTCAGTTAGTACCTCGGAGCTGAAACAATGGCTAGCAACATGGGGATGTCGTTCCTACAAGAGTCTCAAAGATCATTTGAGGATTTGGGAGATGTTTAACAAAATCATGCTACAGATGAAGACCCATCACTATATCCCAGACTGAAATATCTCAACAACTGTGGGACGGATTACACACATTCACCAAAGGATGAGTCATACCGACAGCTAATTAAATATGTCCTTTTTAATCTTAGAAACGATTCAAATCCTGTGTTTTAAGGGATCAGGTTACTTTCTTTTGAAATGTTGTAGTTGAATACTGTTCAAAAAACAGATGGATGTAAAGACATGCTTACCTAGCCGTATATTAAATATTTGTCTACCGGGTCGAAGATTATATGAACATGTGCTTGTTTTTTTCCCATTAGACACCAATCATAAACACTAATTCAACTCATAACAGAAAGACAACACCCATGAACACTAACTATACATTAAAAGCTTCACAAAGACAGGTTTTCAGGCAGCTATGGATGCATTATACCTAACAGTCGGGTCTGACAGATTTTTTATTATATTTCAACATGTCTTCAACTGTAACTGCTGCGGTGTTTCTACCTGTGTGTAGACGTTGAGCAGCACCATGTGGTCTCCTCCTGGAACCACGAAGTTCTGCCTGGCGTTGTCGGCATGCACCACCTTGTCTTTGGGCCGGTAGAAAATAGAGTTGTTGACGGACAGCATGGCAGCTATCGTCAACACTTCCTCGGAACACTTGTATCTGGAAGGAGACGGAGTTAATACGATTAATAGAAAATATATAAAAATGCAGAGAGAGAAAGCAGCAGCAATATTAATAAGCCACCTCTGACTTGATGCTTTTTTGCATTCACTCAACAACAAGCAACAATTTTAGAAGATTTACGTTGTTAATATCCAGTAACCCAGATGTGTCCTTTTTATAGTTTAACAAAAGATAAGAAGGTTACCGTAGAAAGAGCATACAAATCATATTAATATTAACAAACCTATTTCTGGTAGCTAACACACCTTCCTTATGCAAAGCGTTTTTTTCTCATGTGGATATTGAGAGGAAGTTCACAAGCTCAAATTTGAACTTATTTTTAATATCACAATCAGTAGGCAACATAACTCCAGATCGTATTTGCCCGGTCATATTCAACCATTCCTCCCTAACAGATTATCATTTTGAATTTACAACAAACACCCAGTTCCCTGTCTGCTGTCATGCCATTTAAATATTATTTGGGTCTGTTTGTTATTATCTGGTACAGCATCCTGGGGAATATTGAAGGATTATGCTTCTTTGTCAGACTGGAGACCTACTGCTCAGAGGCTAGGATCATCTTGCTCAGCATGGGGTCGACCGGGAGCTCGGCCATTCTGCGTCCCAGCTGACGCCAGACAAACAAAGACAAACAGATAAGATAAACAATTAAATACTCAGTTCATTAAATAAACAATAACCCAATCCAAAAAAGTAGTCAGACGTGATGCAGTCACCCGCACTCTGTAAAAAACTTCCTAACATATTGATAATCACATACAAACAAGACAAGCTGGGAAATAAAAGCTTCAAGTTGTGAGCGGGAGCTCAGCAGTTCCCACTAGGGAAACAACTCTTCAGACCTGCAGGGCCAGGAAACTGCATCAAAAAGCTCACGTATGTAAAATCTGTCATGAAATAATATGTAGATGCTCAGCATGAAGATAGACAGATTATTTGTGTCAGAGCAAAATGTTACACATCTTCTTTCTGTTGTAAAAGTTTACTGCAGACAGAAGATGGAATGGTTGGAATAATTAAGCCATTGCCTGGCGACACGCTTGATAGGACAATAATACAAAAATATTTTTGGGGGGGAAGGAGTACACACTTTTCTACTTTTGTTGGAAATAGAAAGAAACAACCAGCAATAAACACTAGAAAACAGGGCATGGTATTAGTAGTGTAAAATGTGCACTGTACACATCATTTACAAACTTTGAGCTTACTTATTGTTCTCTGCTCATTCCTGAGAAACATCTGGCTTTTTAGTTGCTAAATGTTCCACTAACTTTACTATTTGGTCACTTACTTTTTTGGTCTTTTCTAAGGAGCCGAACAGGTAACTGCAAAGCTGAGGGGAGCCTCAGATGCAGGGGAAATTAACTCTGTAGTTTGGCTGCATGACCGACCCCTTTCACATTGACATTTGATTTCATACATTGTTATTATATAAATAACAAATATATCTATTAGTAAGTGTAAAGGGGAGTTAGTAGGCCCTGAGTCTGTACCTTGGTCAACTCTCCGAGGTGGTTGAGTGCTCCCAGGGCATACAGCTGCTCCAGCGCCAACACCAGAGTCTCGTGAGGAGGCGGGTCCATGAAGTCAAAGTGAATGAGGTCATTGATGCCTGCAGGCAAAAAGGAATAACTTATTGCACATCCACAAAATCAGTTCATTGGTCGTTCTGTCTCTCCAGAAAACCGTTGTCCACCAACCTAAACTCTTCAGCAGCAGGACGACATTTCCCAAGTTGGTCCTCTGAATCTCGGGCACAGTCGATTCCTCCATCTCATGTTTAAAGGCCCAGGCTGTGTAAAGCCTGAAACATTTCCCAGCAGCCACTCTGCCTGCACGGCCTGCTCTCTGGTTGGCTGAAGCCTGAGAGTGAAGCAGAAACACACAGCAGGAGGTGACAAAACGTTGGGAAATGAAGAGAGGCAGTAATAATGCAACATCACAGCTTTGGCCTGCGTAAGGGACTTTTGAAGACATTCTCTACACCTCCCTTTAACATAGACTTCCTGTGTGTTACACTCTTATAAAAACAGCGAGTAGTTACCCGGGAGCAGGGTGTAACGATGAGTGACTCCATGCCGGTGCGGGCGTTGTAGCTCTTCTGTTTGCAGAAGCCGGGGTCGATGACGTAGATGATGCCATCTATGGTGAGGGAGGTTTCTGCTATATTGGTAGCCACCACCACCTGGGATTGATAGAGAGAGAACACACAGTGCCAAGTGATAAAGTGAGTAAGCACGGCTCCAACAAAGCAGAAGGATTAAGTCCAGTTAAACAAAGGGAACAAAGACGTGATAAAAATAACAAGGCTTTAATCTGTTAAACAGCACAAGAGAACTAGGGTACTAACTGAGAGAGCTATTGTGTTAATTCTTATGTCTCAAAGAAATACCGTATTTTCCGGACTATAAGGCGCACTTAAAAGCCTTACATTTTCTCAAAAAACAACAGTGCGTCTTATAATCCAGTGCGCCTTATATATGGATTACGGTAATTCTGGTTGTGCTTACTGACCTCGAAGTGATTTTGTGTGGTACACAGCTCTCACGGCGCTCTGTCAAAATGTTTTAGTACGACTTTGGTAAACTACCAAGCCGCACCGCTTGCAGCATTACGGCTACCGTAGTCAGGAGCGTCACGGAGTTGCACCAAATGGCACCGGTCAAGACACACGCTTACGACGCGGACTTCAAACTCCAGGCTATCAGTCACGCAGTAGAACATGGGAATAGAGCAGCTGGGAGAGAATTCAACATTAATGAATCAATGATACGTATTTTACGTGTTATAACTGAACTTATTACTGACTTATCTGACTGTTTTGTTTCTGTTATATAATTAATAATTATATAATATGTACCGGTTTTACGGCATGTAGAAAAGGAGTGGGTAGGAGAGCGACATGCGGGGTGGGCGTGTCTGTGCGGAAGAAGTAGTTTTGGGAAAGTGAAGTTGTTGCCAGGTTGGCTGCGTTGTCGGCGAAGACAATAAAAAAGGATTACTCCAGCTCCGCTGTTTCCCCCTCCTCTTTCCTCAGAGTGTCACATACCCAGCTGCTCTTCACTACGGTATAGAGCATAACAACGCTGGAGGTAACAACATTTCGCTTAATGCGCCTTATAGTCCGGTGCGCCTTATATATGAAAACATTTTGAAAATAGACCATTCATTGACAGTGCGCCTTATAATCCAGTGCGCCCTATAGTCCGGAAAATACGGGTTGAAACTAATCCTACAGAGATCTACTACACCCGGGATATAATTGCAAAAGGAAACCAATAGCAGTTATCTCAGTATTGTGCACAGAAATTAAGACATGGTTTCACCTTGCGGGCTCCAGGTGGCGTAGGGTTGAAGATCTTGGCCTGCATGTCTGACGGCAGGTTGGCGTAGATCGGAAGGACCAGCAGCTCGGCTATCTTAGATCCAAGCCGCCTGCATCTCTCCTGAAGCAGCTCGCAACACGCTTCGATCTCCTCCTGCAAAAAAACACAAGAGGTCTGTATTTCCTTTTCCCTTTTCTTTATAGAGTAGTTTAGTCAACAGGAGTTTGTTTGGCGTTTTTCACATCAACCTGATTGGACTGAACTTAACTGGTTTACGCTTGTTGTTTTAAACCGAACCATACAGCACTCTCAGGCGGCCATTTTAGTCTTGAATGTGCTCAAGACGTAAACAAGGGAGCTTATCTGTCTGTACCAACATAGGTATCATAGGTACACTTCAACTGTGAGAGACGGAATCTAAACCAAAAATCCAGAAAATCTCATTGTATGATTTTTTAAATAATTAATTTGCATTTTATTGCATGACATAAGTATTTCATCAACTACCAGTCAGTAAGAATTCCGGCTCTCACAGACCTGTTGACAGAAATCTGGATGTACAATACCTGTCCTGTGAGGAAGACCAGACAGTCTCCAGGCGGCTGGGTGACGTGGATCTGCAGCACCGACACCACACAAGCTTCCAGGTAGTCTGCCTCTGGAGCCTTGACAACACACAGACACGTACATCAACAGGACAGTTTGATTAAGGTTAAAAATTAAGGTTGATTAAAGGTTATATATTTTCACTTGATCTTGAGAAACTTTGGTCTTATTTTTCTTTTTAGTGACCCACATAAAGACTGTACACCTGTCACTGACTCAACGATGAGGTCTTCACTCACAACAACCAGATTCCTATTGATCTTTCATGTTTGTGAGTGTCTTATTGCGGTCCCTTTTTCCATCAACCAGATAACATTCACTAAATAACATATAGAATGTAATATAATCTGTATATAAAAACTCAATTGATATGCTGGTTCCTACTTTAGTGTAGAAAATATCCACAGGGAACCTCCTGCCAGGGATCCTGAAGACAGGCGCGTCGTCAAAGAAGCAAGAGAAGCGCTCGGTGTCCAGCGTGGCGCTCGCCACCAGAACCTTCAGGTCGGGCCTGAACCGGGCGATGTCTTTGATCAGACCGAACAGGATGTCTGTGTGGAGCGTCCGCTCATGGGCTTCATCTATGATGACAACACTGGACGGAGAGGGGAGGAAAAACATACAATTGTTCTCTAAATGTAGAGGAAGATATTCATTTTGAATTGAGAGTTAGAAAAAGGGATGTCAGAGGAAGGCGTTTATGAAATGAATACTAACCGGCATTTGCCGATATTTACCTGACCCAAATGAAAAGCTGAATGTGTTAAGTGTGATGAGGGATGTGGTCAGGGGCATAAATATAAATGAAAACCACTATCTTTCTAAGACAAATAATGAAAAATGAAAGCTGAAATGAACCAGGTTAAAAGGAAAACCCAAAGCAGTTCTGTTCCCTTTTTTGCATTACCTGTAGCTGGCCAGGTCAGGCTCAGTGAGAAACTCTCGGAGCAGCATGCCATCTGTCATATACTTCAGAATTGTTCTCTCTGATGTGCAGTCCTCAAAACGAATACTGTAACCCACCTGGATGAAGGAATGAAAATGTAAAAACACTGATACCACCAACAGTCAAAAATGCTATGACGTGGCATGAAGCTCACCTCATTCCCAAGCTTTACGCTCATTTCCTGTGCCACTCTAGCAGCCACTGACATGGCTGCCACTCTGCGAGGCTGAGTACATCCGATCTTCATGCCCCCTTGTGTGTAGCCCTGAGGGACGAACAATGGATTAATGGGTAACGTCAGTACAGACTTGGATTGGTTTATATTCCTAAATTCCTCATTACGATGCAGTCATCTGACATGTTTCTAATGGTATTGACTCCTGTTATTTATTCTGGTCACGGTTCTTTTAGTTACATGGTTACTAACTGAGTATATGACACTAATAACATTACGAAGTGCACTCACATGTTCCAGGAGGTACTGCGGGATCTGGGTGGTCTTTCCAGAGCCTGTCTCCCCCTCAATGACCAGGATCTGGTGCTCTTGGATGGCAGCCAGCAGGTCCTCTCTGTAGGGGAAGATGGGCAGGCTGCGTCTGACTTCCTGCATCGACTGCTTCTTCATCTCCGCCTGGGAGAGAGCTATGGCTTCCTCTTCCTGAACACAACATAGTCCAAAGAAAAGGCCCACTTCAGTTTTCTGGCATTATCTATTTCATAGTTTTTTGCTCAAATCACAGACCAGAACTGGGGTATCAAAACTTACCACTAGGTGTCGCAAGTGCCCCATTGTTTTCAACCCATAAAAAAACCCATTATACTAAATTGTAACAAACTATGTAACTGTTTATTTTAATTCAAAATACTGTTGTCATGGTGTTGCCTTTGCTCCAACACATCAGTACAATAACTCTGTAATCTCTCTAATATTCTGTGCCTTGAAAAAAAGTGCTCTACAGGAATGAACAATAAACAATTATTCAAATCAATGCATCCAAACCAGGAATATTCCATGTCAAAAAATGGCGCTTAAATAACCCACAATGCAAACCCCAACCAACAGTTTGGGCTTACCAATACGTCTGTCATGCTAGTAGGCACTAATGTAGCTTCAAGCTAGCAGAGATGAGGAGCAGCGACATCAACAAACAGACTGGACAAATACTAGACCAGTTCATTTTAATCACAAAAAAGAATTTCAAAATAATAACGAAGAAGTATCGACCTTTTCCGAGCGTGTTCCCTTCATGGTGATAGCAGTGCTGACAAAGTCGATCATCTCTTCCTCCTCCAGGATCAGCTGGTACCTCTCCTGCTCCAGTCTCATCCCTTGCTCTCTCTCCCTCTTGGCCCCGAAGCTGAGGGAGGCCGTCTTCAGCCTCTCCTCTTCCCAGCGACCCTGCTCCCCTCCCAGCTCCATGGGATGGTCCTCCAGCTCCAGGTCCCTCTGTGGCACCTCCTGAACAATTGAACCACACATTCACACTTTAGTAGTTAACTGTTTCTGCACATTGTCTCAGTGTGTCACATCCCTCGTTCCTACCTTGTTTCTCTTCTCTTCCGGCATGTAGTATCTGTTCTTCCTCTCCTCCTGTTCCTTGGCACCAGCTTTTTTGTAATCTTTAGCCAGGTCTCGAAGGTTGCGTTTGTATTCCAAATCCTTTTTCTCCCTCTCATTCAGCTCGTCTGTATGGAAAAGGTACTCGTCGTCATGGATCTCAGCCTCCAAGTCTTCCAGCTTCTCTGCCTCCCTCTTCTTCAGGTAATCCCAGCGAGAGCGCTTCCTCAACTCTGGCAACTAGAGAGAAACACGGAAGCAGATGGATCAGAAACTATAGTACACAGTTAGATATTTAGCAACTTTTTCCAGTCAATTTCCCAAATAACCCATTGTAACCCATAGGGGTAAAGTAATTAAAAAGTATACATGTGATCGTGACATATTGTCCTGTTTATCAATATTAAAAATCACATGGTCAATTTTGCAGCACAATTAGAATCTTGTCAGTCTACCATGTTCTTCTGGTCGTCTTCAGCCAGTTTCAGCCTCTTCTGAGCTTCCTCATACGCCTGGAGAAAAACAAACAAAAGGTGAAGATGTTAAGCTGCATGATGAAGAGGGATGTATTTAATAAAATGCCTGTGAAGTGTTCAAATTCCCTTGTTTCCCACCTTTTTGTCAGTCCTCTCCGTTATGTTGCGGGTCTTGTCTTTGTCTTTCAGTTTCACTCGCTCTGCAAATGCATCTCGAGCTTCAATGTCCTGCTGTCGCTCCCTTTCTTCCTTCTCCCATTCTTCTTCTTCTTCATCTTCGTTCTTGAGAGACTTTGGATCCCCCTGGCTTGAATTGCCCCTGATATTAGAAAAAGCATGCATCAGTCATCAACTTTAGTGCTAAAGCTCCCCAGTATTACAAGCACCCAAAGTTTACCTTAGTATTCCCTGAATAATACAAATATTTATACTTTTCTACTCTTTTCTTCACTTCCCACCCCTCATTGTGTTCATACAGGTTGTTTTTTTTTTTAAAACAAGTAACAATCAGGTTTAAATATTGCCACGGTAAGTCGATTATTTTGGCTGTCCATTTTCATATAGGTAGGACTGTTGGTTTTCTGATTGGAAACGCAATAAAAACGAATATCTGAATTACCGTTTAGGCACTTCCTCCTCACTTGAAGACTCGCTCTCTTTCTTTTGTCTGATGTGCTTCCTCCTGTTTGCTCTGTCTTGGTCTTTGCTTTTCTTTTTACTTTTCTGTTTCTCAACCACAGCTTCTCCATC
The DNA here is from genome assembly GCF_036324505.1 of Eleginops maclovinus. Classification (NCBI taxonomy): domain Eukaryota; kingdom Metazoa; phylum Chordata; class Actinopteri; order Perciformes; family Eleginopidae; genus Eleginops; species Eleginops maclovinus. Next base: position 7,453,446 of record NC_086351.1, on the reverse strand, counting down.
ACTCTCGCTGTCATCCAGTAATGTGTAGGTTCGATTCTTCTTGTCCATTTCAATGGCTTCCCGTTCCATCGCCCGGGAAGGTTTCTCAACAACTTGTTTGCGAGGAATCTATAACAAGAATGGTAAAAGATTGTTAGAGGTTTTATTCCACCAAAACGCCCCATACTGAACTGAAAGTTCATGTATATATATGTTTTAGCAAAAAGTCGATATTAAATTCTAGCACTTTTGATACAATCATGCAGCCCAATGTGCAGTTAAGAGAGTTCTGCCATACCTTGTCAAACAGCTCTTTCGCAAAGGCAACCACACTCGGTTCAATGTCAATCGTGCCCGTCTTCTCCAGCCGCTCGACAAAGTCTTGAGAACTGGATGCTCTCCGTGCAGTGCCGATCATGAATTGAGACACATACCTGTCACTCAAACCGAGGATGTCATGGAGACGGTCATTCACCCACTGCTCCAGATTGGCCATGGTGCCTGTTCAAAAATCACAACAACAAACAATAGTTTTTGTTAATGCTGGAGTTGATGTTAAATATAAAAATATAAATGAGGCCAGTGGCTTCAACCAAACATCCAAAACAGGGAGTTGATTAACACATAGTTAAAGTCACAATTGGAATGTCCCCTGACTATTTAACACTTGATTTTCATGTTTTCGGTTGATTACCGCAGGACCAAAGAAGGTACAATAAGAAGTTAAGGAATGACTATGAAGTAAACGCCTAAAACAAACATAAGAAAATAACAAGAACTTGGAATAAAGAATAGAATAAAATGACATTAATACTTGAAACAAATACGATAAAGTGTGTTAATTATGTTTGTATTAAAACGAAAGAGCGTTGCAGATTTTAGATATCGTAATTGTGTGCAGAAACTATAGCTAAACTAGTATGTGTAGCTGTATTCCTTGATCTTTCACTAGACCTTACATTTCAATGGTGCACTAGTGAGCTATTATGCTATTGTTTTTGCAGCATTAGATTTAGCTTCAGATTAAAAACATGTGAGGAAAGTCGCTAACTACAATTCTATTTTTGACACACAAGTCCCTCATGGATTTCACCTACCGCTTTTCAAAATGCTCTAACAACGTTGTTGTTATGGTGGAAGTAGCAGGCTTGTGTGATAGCTAACTCCAGCTACAAGTTTTGTTTTAACTTGAGATACAGCTCACAAGCTCCGGGTAAGAACACTTAAAGGATACATCCTTCAGTAACCGTCTATAAATATGTATTTGTGGCGTTATTATTCCAAACAAAACACCATATACATAACATGAATTAATGTGTTTGCAGAGTTAGCTCTACACACGCTGAAGCAGGAAGTGGAATGACGTCATGGGGAAATAACCGAAGGAGAGCTGCCTCAGAGTCTGCAGCGCTTACTGCCAGCGTGTGGCCATCTGGAAAACAACAGCAGCAAGGTGTTAACGTCAAACAGTCTATGGGTTTTAGATTCAATATTCAAGATCCAAAGACTTTAATGTCATTTGCACCCTAGCTACAGTGTAGAAATGGCAATCAAAATCTTAAGTGCCAAGCTTTGCACAAGTATGGACTAAATTACAACTGTTGAGGGCCACTCAATTTACAATTTGCAATCCAAGTAACGATCAATTATAATTAAATGTACACCACAGTGTATTGTAGAAGTATTGCATTCAAAACAGGAGTTTAGTGAGTTCCTTCAGTAAAATAACAAAAGTCTTAGAATTCAAATATACATCAAATAAAAGTAAAATAAGTCAGTATGCAAAAAGGAACAATTTCAGCGTTATAGTGCATTGGAGTTATTGATGCATTAACTTGTATGCCTACGTCATTGTAATTTATAATAGACGTATAATCATATTAATGTTAAATGACAAAGTGTTACACACGCTATAATAGCGCTTAAAGTCGGTCTAAAATATGGGTGAGCCCTCAGCACTACGTATCTGAGAGTCTCAAAACGGATGTGATCTTATACACCACCTTCGGAAAAAACGACAAGCAATTTCAGTATGAGTTATGAGGAAGTGCGCTGATGCTCTCCAAGTCAAAAAGCAAAAGTTGAAAGAACTTGAAAGTTCCTCATCAGGACGTTTAAAGACATCCTCATCTTCTGCAGCCGCTCAATCGATCCTCCAGTCAGCCCGGACAGAGGGCTCGCCAGTGGCCGGGAGCAGAGATGAAGACTCCGCAGATGTTCCGAGATTGCCCCGTGCCTCTGCTGGTGCTTGGGCTGCTCCTGACAGGAGTCTGCATTAACGGGTACAAGCCTGTCATCATTGTGCATGGCCTTTTCGATGGGCCGAAAGAGTTCAAAACGTTGTCTCGTTACATAAATAAGGTAAGGTTTTCCAAAATCTAAGATGATGTAAAAAAAAGTTTGATTTAAGGAGAGACTGCTGAAATTCAGAAAAAGCTAAGACCTTAAAAATAGAAAACAAGAGTAAAACAGAATAACTAATACCCTATTAAATGTTGCTTAAGTAAAGGTTATATAAATGTATTTTAAAAGTAAAGCATTACTTTGTAAGCATCTATTTGCAGCTGGTGAAATTGCTTTTAACTACTTTGTTATTAAAGAAAATGCAATAATACATCATTTATGAGATGGTTAAATGCATTCCTGTATATTTATATACCTGCTACATATTCACAGTGTGAATCTGCAAAGTAATTGGTGACTAAATTCACTTTATTAATTACTATTATTAAGTAACCTAAGTACATCGTTAAAGTATACAATGTATTTAAAGAAATAAACTATTTGTAAAACATGATATTTGTTCCATCAGTGAGGCACCCCTCTCTCTAACCCAAAATAATTTATTAAACTTATATCAGCCTTAATATCTAAAGTATTGTTACAGATTATTTTAAAGGCAGTCAGATTTCAAGTGGAGTGAAAATCAGCACAAAGTTTTAAGTGTATGATATCTATACCTCTGACATATCGTATTCCTCCAGATCAGTTTTGTTATGAATATGAGCCCACATGACTGAATCGACTAATAACATAATCAGAATTCACGCTGGTAGTTTGTTGACCGTGGATTTATTCAGTGATCACCAGGGTTTTGTTACTTCCTTTAAATTATGTTATTCCTATAGGTGCATCCAGGCACTGAGGTGGACGTGATTGACTTGTATGACAACATGTGCAGTCTGAAGCCCATGTGGACGCAGGTGCAAGGTTTCAGGAAAGCCTTCAACGACATCGTGCAAAAGGCTCCTGATGGCGTCCATCTTCTGTGCTTCTCACAAGGTCCTCTCACTCACACTGTATGCAAACAACATTTCCATTATTTAGTCATGTAGGAAAATGTCTCTAAGCATCTACATCTGACCGTTTTTTGTTTGAAAACATAAACATATACGAAGTAAACTGACTTAATTATAACATAATCAACCATAATGTTGATCCTTTGCTTTTTTTTGACTCCTCAGCACAGTTTATAACACCCACTCTTGCCCCACATTGTCTTTGTCTCGGTCAGCCGTATTGATGCCTGTCTGTACACTAAAGCAGTCTTGTACTACAGTCCAGAGCCCAAATCCTGCTGATTTACATTGGTCTTAAAATAAACCTAGTTAAAATAAATAAAATACAGCTTTGAAACACACTGCTAGTTCTTAGGGTAGCATTACAGATGAAAGGTAGACTTTTGCTAAAATCCTATTGATTTAGCACTGCACTACCATTACAAGCATGGGTGTTATAATCTGTGCAAGGACAATCTCACAGAGCGGAAAGGAACAGAGTGTCTGTTTCAATTCAAGAAAATATCCACCATGAGTATATGTAAGAATATTAAGTTAACACTGCAAATAACAATGCAGCTAGAAGGCTGTTGATTACATGACCTTGATGATCTGATTTGCCTTTCACAAGGTCTCACACACACACACACACACACACACACACACACACACACACACACACACACACACACACACACACACACACACACACACACACACACACACACACACACACACACACATACAGCAGAACAATAGGTACAAAAGTGGTAAAACATTCAGGAACAAAGACTAAACACAGACACACAGCTGTGCAATGCATTGCAAACCTGATATGCATACACTCCATGAATTTGAGGAACAATATCTCTATACCAAATCTTACTTCCTTAATTCTGGCATACCGAAACAAACACCTTTTTTTTCCTGATGTGGCTCATGGTTTAGCTCTAAGCGTTTATTGGAAGAAAACGTTTATTATTATGGATTGATGTCATTAAATTTAGTAGACACGTTTGTTCCATAGAGTATATATTCGACTTTGGTCTACTGGTCATAAGCAGGTCAACGTTTTTATGTATCTGGCAAAATATCTCAAATATATTGGAGAGATTAAAATAATAACTGCATCATATATTATACTGTGTAGTGGTTTGTAAGCATTGGCTTGATGTTGTGTCCTCTTTTTTTCTTTTAAAGGTGGTTTAATTTGTCGAGCACTACTCTCCATGGTTCCAGATCACAAAGTGCACACCTTCATTTCGCTGTCATCCCCACTGGCCGGGCAGTATGGAGGTGAGGGAGCTTCATTTTCACTTTTATTCTTGTCTGTATAATGTTTGTCCTCCTGGTAATGATGAGATTTTAGTACTCTCAGTTAATTCAAACATGTAACAGTAATGATTGGTCATAGATCTTAAAGCACAGGTTTTAAATGTGGGAGGAAGCTGTTTTTGAGTGAGGCCCAACAGCTTCAGCAGATTCTTAGTGAATGGAAGGGAAAACACTACACCACCAGTTATTTGTTAAGGAGATAGTTCATTGATATAGTTTGTGGGATTTTCCTTACTTTGCCTTAATCAGAAACCAATAAATGCCTAAGGATAGATCTTTTTTTATGTAATCGGATGTTATGTTTAACAGCAATCTCAGGCTTGGCTCATTTGTTGGGGCTTTATAGTTCAGAAAATGATCGTGATCCAGTGGACATGCAATTTGAGTGAAACTAAAAAAGTAAAGGAGTCAGGGAACATCTTTTTTAAAGCTTTTTCTAAAGGGAGGCCCAAAGTCTGAGAAACCCCTGTTCTCAATTTCCAAGCACTTCTTACCTCCACAGAGACAGAATACCTGAAGCGGGTATTTCCTGACTGCATGAAGAAGACTGTGTTTCGTATTTGCTACAACAGAGTGGGACAGAAAGTGTCTATCTGTGACTACTGGAGGGGTGAGCATTTGAGAACAGCTTTAGCTTTAACAGAAGAGAACCTGGACATAGTATTGTATTCCCTCTTGAAAAGACACTACAGATATCTATTTATAATTTCACCTTAGACCCTCACCATCGATCGCGCTACCTGCAGAGAAACAGCTTTCTGGCTATCCTCAATGGGGACAGACCTCACAACAAAATGAAAGGTAGTGAAATTAATTACAGTTAGTATTAGTGGTATTCTTGTGCATATGCAGTAAAAATGTATGGACATGCATTTCTACATTTGACCTCCTCAGCATGGAGGGAAAACTTCCTTAGGATCAAGAAGCTTGTGCTGATTGGAGGACCAGACGATGGCGTCATCACACCGTGGCAGTCAAGGTTTCATAACAAATTTACAAATTGTTTTTTTAACCGTACATTCTTCTTGGTTTTTTATGTGTCTGTGATAAATACAAGCAACAATTTAGTGTTAAATATACACTTTCAAGAAATCTTCACTGACTGTTTCCTTTTTTTCTACACAGTCACTTTGGATTCTATGACAGCAATGAAACCATTGTAGAAATGGGGAACCAGGAGGTAAATTCCACAGTATTGTATGCATACACCTTTGTATCACTTCTATATTGACTGAAAGCACACCTTCATTTTAACTTCAGGCCCTCTGCATTATTGTAAACATCTCTCTCTTACTATTATCATAAAACCTGTCCTTCGCTTCTTCTCTCCTTTTGAAAGTTTTACAGAAACGATACGTTTGGGCTGAAGACCCTAAACGCTCGTGGCGACGTGTCGGTGTGCCTTCACTCTGGAGTGAAGCACGTTCAGTGGCACTCAAACTACACAGTGTTCAGGAGCTGCATAGAGAAGTGGCTCACATGAAAACAGACTGAGAGATGTTAATGCAACGTCATTATTTAACTAAAAAAGTGTATATCATCTAAACTGTATTTCATTCATATGATTTTCATTCAAGACAGCAAACATATAAACCAAAATGGTATGACAGTGGGGACAAACAATGTTTCTATATGTTATTGTCGTAGGTTTCCATAATGTATTTTTTCCTTATGAAGCATTAAATTGAGGTCAATTAATCGGTGTGTAAATATTGTGAGTGCAGTAATAGTTCACTTCATTACCATGTACATGTTTCCAATAAATATATATAACCAAATTCTGAAGATTTTTACGCCTAGGAATAGTCTAGGTCTAAGATAATGAATAGTCCAGGGTAGTGAACATGTTTCTTATGTTTTCAATTAAAACTAAAACACAAAAGATAAATGTTCACATTTTCTAAATAACTGCTCGTTTTTGCATGAGACTTAAACAATTGTGAACAAAAATGGCTTTCATACACAACTAACACTCTGTGGTGTTGGATTTCCAGTGCTTTGAATTAAATGTTATAGAAACAAGCTCAAAGTGTCTTTCATATTGCAAGTAAAAGTCAGTCTGAAGCAAGCCATGCATCGTGGCATTTCAGGAGCCATGAGTAATCAATCTCTGACCTCTAGTGGAAGTTAATGGTACTCTGGAGTTAAAGATGACTTCACACAGTGGTGAGTGAACACTAACTTGACCTCAACTATTTGGGGTTACACTTTGAGGAATAAGATTGAGTCTCAACCCACAGAGTGCAGCTTAGTGATACATTTCTGTCTTATGTGACAACTGATGCTTTAATAAAATCTGAAATGTTGTACCTGTATTAAATACAGTATATTGTTGGAACAGTATGTTTATTTTTTCAGACTTCTACCCAAACTGTTAAGTGAGGTTGTTCCCAAAAGCATTTTGTGGTGTTAACATCAGAGATATGATGAAGTATGAAAATGTGAAATGTGTTGCTGGGATGTAACAATAACGCTTGACCGAAACAAATTCACACTGCATGTTAACCCTAATAAAAAACCCACTGCGCACAAGAAAATAAACTCCTTTGCATTCTATTGTTTTACAGAACATAATTGTCTTATCAAACTTTTACGATACTGCAGTGTTTTGTGATTGTTGTATTGGAAAGCAGTTTTCATAAGGATGCTGCACATATGTTAAAGTATACAGATAAAATAAAATAAAGCTCCTTTAAATATAAATACTTTTACAGTACCATGAAGAACAGCCTCAACATCGATTCCCACAATACAATTAAATAAATAGTCACCATAAAAACTAATATGATGTCCCTGTTTCAATTTGAACCCTTTAAGACAGGGGTTTTCAACTGGTTTTGTCCCAGGGACCACCATTCGGACTAGAAAGCAATCCGCGGCCCACTGATGTGCCTGCGCGTGCGCGTGTGTATTTGGTGTTACATGCATAGCTCAATGCATGAAACATGAAAGAGAGGCCACGCAGATTTTATAATAATAAAAGTAGATTTATTAAATTAAATTAAATTAAAGATTATTTTAAAGAAAGAATAAAGAATAATAAAGTGTTGTGCAATTCAGTATTGGGAAAAGTAACTAAAAATGTCATGCAAAGTCAGTCTAGGTGTGTGACAAAACAACAACGGAGAACAAAAATCCAACAACACCGGAGAACCAAAATCCAACAAATGAAGACCAAGGCAGCCTCAACTGCTGGCTGGTCAGGGCTTTTATAACCCAGCCAGGACAGACCTGTCACCAATCACCTGCTGTAGAGACAGAGAGATTGAGAAAAGCAGAGAGAGATTGAGAAAAGCAGGGAGAGAGAACAGGCTTACCATTAACACAGGGCGGGGCCTAAACCCGCCAGGGTCGTAACAGTGAAAACATGGGAGAATTAGGCCTACCTGTCAGTGTGATATCTGGGCGTGGTGAAGTCCACACAGCCTGTCTATTCGTGGCGAAATGGTAGACAGAGACAGTCTCATGTCATTCTCTGGATCAAGCCTAGCCCTGTACTTATTCTTTAAGTACGCCAGTGTAGAAAAACCACTCTCACACAGGTATGTGGTTGGAAAGGGCAAAAGACACCTCATTGCTTTTGCAGCAAGCTGTGGAAATTCTGTCTGGCAACTTATCCAGAATTTAACAAGGGGCTGTGTGTCGTACATATGCCTCCTGACAGAGTCTGTGGACATCTCAATCAGCTTATCCTCTTCCACAGCCGTCAGACTTGACCCTACTGATGCATCGTCACTGAATGGGAGCAGGATCCACTTGCTGTCACGGCGCCACTCTTCCGAATCAGTGAAGTACTTTGCGAATTGACGCACAAGCTTCCTCAAATGCTCACATATAGTGTCGTTGATGTCAGTGCTGTCAGGGTATTCCTCAACTGAAGGAAACATCGCCAAGTTATTGCTCTCCACTCGTTCGATCCACTTTGACATTTTTTTCACAAATGCGTCGAGCTTCTCGTAGAGCTGCATGACGTTTGCATCTCTCCCTTGCATGGAGCTGTTCAACTTGTTCAGCTCTGCAAAAACATCTGTGAGGTACGCCAGCTTAGTTAACCAGTAACTATCGTTGAAATTGGAAGCCAGATCAGAATGCTTCTCGCACAAGAACTCGTAGATAGCTCCGCGTAGTTCAAACACACAGGCGAGCACAGCGCCGCGAGACAGCCAACGCACCTCTGAATGATAAAGGAGAGAGCTGTGTTCACTTCCCAAGTCATGGCATAGGGATGAAAACAGGCGTGTATTCAATGCGTTTCGTTTTATGAAGTTGACCGTCTTGACAACGACATCAAACACACCACTGAGCTCAACACTGAGATCTTTGGAGGCGAGAGCCTCTCTATGAATCAGGCAGTGTGTCCAAATTACCCCCGGAGCCACCCTCCTTACATGCGCAAACAGTCCAGTCTTGCTGCCACTCATGGCTCGGGCCCCATCGCTGCATAATGCAACGCACCTCTGCCACGAGATATTGTGCTCCGTGAAAAAATCGTCCAGTGCTTTAAATATTTCTACACCGGTAGTTCGCCCGGGCAGTGGTTTGCAAAAAAGAAATTCCTCGCACATAGTGCCACTGTCCTCGTATCGCACAAATGTTAACAGTTGCGCATCATTAGTAACATCTGTCGTCTCGTCGATTTGAAGGGAAAACAGAACTGTCTGAAGTTTTGCCATCAGCTGGTCTTTGACATCATTTGCCATTTCCCCAATTCGTCTTCCGATTGTGTTGTCTGACAACGGAATAGTTTTTAATTTGTTGGCACATTCTTCGCTTACCATAGCTCTGCACATATCTATGGCTGCTGGCAATATAAGCTGCTCTGCAATGGTATGGGGCTTCTTACTTTTTGCAACCCTGAGAGCGACCAGATACGATGCTTTCAGTGCGTTTTCATTTATTTTTGCACTCTTCCTCATGGTAGCCTGCTGTCCTTTGAAATCACGCAACATCTGTTGCATGTACTCAACGGGTTTGGCCTTCAAGTGGACGTGATGCGTCTCCATATGCCGCGTAAGTTTCGACGGCTTCATAGCTTCATTACAGAGAATTGTTGAACATACGAAACACAGTGGTACCTGCTCTCCTGCTCTGTCTGTCGTCACTGTGAATCCATATTTAACATATTCCTCATTGTATTTTCTTTTTCGGCTTTTTTGCGAAGTTGACGCTTCGGAAGCCTGTCCTTGCCCTATCGTGGCGGCCTGTCCCTCTGTCGTGGCAGCCTGATCCTCTGTCATGGCAGCCTGTCCCTCTGGCACTTTCCTCACTACAAAACGATCCATTGGTGCTAGATATATAGCTAGACTAGTACATATGTAACAAATGTTTGCTGTACTACAACCTATCTTAAAATACTCTCGTCGGCTATGCTTATAAATGTGTGTCAACTTTGCTCGCAAGACTGTACGTAATGAATAATAAGTGAGGTTAGCGACGCAACTCATTACCATTAGCGAATCACAGGCTACCATAGACTGGATAGGCGCAAGGCTACATTCTGTCAGCTTGAATTTCCTTTATATTATTTTAAACATATTTTTCACGATATGTAACGGTATTCTGGAAATGTGTTGAAATATCAAAGCGAATTTATATTAAAAAAAAACAATGGTGAACTGATCAACATAGGCTCTTGTCACGGACCACATGCAATGCCGCCGCGGACCACCAGGGGTCCGCGGACCACCGGTTGAAAACCCCTGCTTTAAGATGATGTATAATTATCCTGTTTTATTGAAAGTGATGTTGTCCATGCACCTTGTGAAGCACATTTTAAGCTACATAATACTCAGCTGGCCTCTGACTGCAGAGTATAGGCTACATGTTGACTCTTTAGCCCTTCACTCATGATTAGAGTAAAGCAGGACAGGGGCTGTGATCAATCAATTAAAAACATTGATTTCAATTAACAAACTGATTCATAGGGGTTGAGTTATGGATTGTGTGGTAGGCTAATAAAGTAAAGCTTACACATTTTTAGATTGTAATAAGAATCTGATACGTTATTCTTAAATAGCTATACAATTAGGAATGTAAGTTATGTTGATGCTTATGCATAATTTTTTAGCACCAGAGGTGGGAGAAGTATTTAGATCTTGTACAAAAGTAAAAAAGTATTAGCCTCAAAATATGCTTAAAGTACCAATAAGTTGTCCCATTTCAGAAAAATATAAATTATACATTGTGATTGTAATTATTTATTAGTGTTATCATAGCTGGTGAAGTTGGAGCGTATTTGAAGTACTTTGTATACTGCAGGGTAGCTTGTGTATTTACTACAGGTGTAACTAAAGTCCTACTTGAGTATATTCACATCATTAAACTGAATATGCAAGGTAACTTATTGTATTAAATAGAAGTAGTGGAGTAAAAAGTGGGGTAGACTAGGCTACTCAAGTAAAGTACATGACCCTCAAAACTTAAATACAGTATTTTAGTAAATCTACTTAGTTACTTTACACCACTGGAGGAGGGACAACATTACCCCACTCTCCCCTCCTGTGTGAGTATTTGCACACCTCCCCAAACAGGTAAGAGCTATGACGTCAGCAAGGTGACACCCACCGCCTCTCTTCCGCTGCTGCTCCGGTGTGCTGCAACGCTCCTCAGCCCAGCTCCAGCTCCCGTAGAGATTTGAAGTAAGAAACTTTACCTAACACTCGTTTTGTGTGACCTGGCATCGTGTTGAGACTAACATGAAGATGTCTTTCTCTCGTGTCGGACTTTAAACTTCTCCCAGCGCGTGAGTCCCAGGTCCAGTGGCGAAAGCTAACGTAAGATTTCAAACATACTTTCTCTGCATGGCTAAATGTTTGTTTGTTACGTAAAAAGTGAACTCAACGGCGTCCAATGCTTATTATTTTAACGGAACACTCACTGCTCCGCTTTCACACGGTGTTGTTACTTTCGCATTGAAGCGGTGCACTTCAGTCGCTTAAAATAGAATCAGATACATGATAGTTGAACTGTTTTCCACTGGATGATGAAGAGTTTCCCCCTGGGAACATGTCGCGTGCTTTGGCGACATGTCGCATGCTGTTGTATTTAGGCTGTCAAAGGTCGTGGATGGTGGCAGTATGTATCTAATGTATGGGTTTAATTCACGGTTTACTTGAGCAAACATATTAATATGTATCATATTAATGGGTTAAGTTCACCGTTTCCTCATTCAAACACATATTATCATGTTAAATTCATACGTAATTGTTTTATTAAGTCCTAAATGGTTTTACAATGGTAGTCTGTAAGGTTACAGTGGTTAAAATGATTCATGGAAGTCTCATTTCTGACTTGTGAGCGGGGGAAAGCTTCGTGGAGAGACTGACTGTTGCCGAGAGTTTCATTCATCGACTGGATTTTGTCAGCGTGGCTCAAGGTTGACGTGTCCCGCCCTGTGGGCAGCTACAGTAAACACCCAGCAGCTGAGAGCTGCAATAAAGTGAACAAAACATCAATACAGGAAAGAAATACAACTAAATCAAAAGCATAAGTACTAGGCAGACACAATGTGTCAAACAGGGTCGATTAGATGGCTCTATCAAACTTTATCTGACCTGTTTTAATGTGAACAGAGCTGGACAATTAATACATTTCCCTAAAAACAATGCCAGCTGTTAGGCTAACATAAAAATAATCTTTCTCTCCTATAATCTCCTACAAGAGGTCACAAGATCAATCTGTGGGGTCCTCTTTCTGATTCCATAACTGCCTCACCTTATATGTAGCCTTTCCTAATTTCTTGGGATATAATGAACATAATTGAATTAGAATTAACATTAGAATCAGAGGATGAAACCCTCTTTATTTGTCACACATACATATACACAGTGAAATGTGATCTCTCGGAGCAGTGGGCAGCTATTGTGCATGTGGAGGGTCTTGCTGAAGGGTTCCAAGGCAGGGCCCAGGAGGTGAACTGGGACCTCTCCAAGTAGCAGTCCACACCCCATATTTTTAGGTCTACTGACTGAGCCACTGCTGGACCAAATAAAAACAATAAAGAACAGGTCACCCTGAGAAATTGGTTTGTTTTATGAATATTTGTAAATACCACCAATCATTTGTGTGTAGTTGAAGAATTAACACTTTCCCTAAGGTTTCTAAAGTTGTTGTTTTTTTCGATTGTTGAATTTGAATAAGATAAGATGCCTAAAGAGATTAAATATGCAGTATTCTTATAATCTCATTGTGGGAAAACGGTATAGTTTATAGCTAAGCTAATGGCTCTGTGAGTTGCTCATGGTTTAGGTTAGGAACCATTTCATTTGAATGCATCCCTGTTTTTTCCTGCTTTGATTTACAGAGTGTTTCCATCATCTAACGCGACAACAAGTCCACGATGTCTTCAAGGGGTAAACATGACTTTTGCCGAATGTGTGGCGGAGCTCTCATGGGAAACCAAAGGCGCTGGCTGTTTGGGGGCTTAAATAAGAAGGCCGGTCCGCCTCAGACCCCGACAGAGTCCCTGAGGGGAGGCAGTCTGTCCCGGTCCTCGCAGAGCAGCCCCTGGGGTGAGTCTGGAGAATGAGGAAATACGAAAATTCTTTCAGAGTTACTACAAAAAAGTCTTACTATTCCTTTATTAAAAATGCTAAGACATAGGAAGTCTTTTTCTGACATTGCAATTTAAAGCCTGCTATTTTTAATCTGATTTTATAAATATTTTACCTAATGCCTCGCGCTACTTCGGATTAACAACTCTCATTATAGCATAACCACGTCACTCAATTACAAATGCACCTGTCATCTAGCAAGTGATGACTTGGGGAAGTAATAAAATGAACACATGTTCAAAATTGTCCCTAACTCTTTCTCTCCAATAGTGGAAATACAATTATGAATATGATTTCATCTAAGCTGCCTTAGCCTGCTGTAGAAAAACTGTATTTTTCTCTTCACAGGCAGCATGTCATCTCTGGGTTCCTCTGTGTCTCTTTCCAAGTCCCAGTTATCCCTGAACTCCCCATCCAAAGGGATGGATCTGCTCTCCGTGTTGACTCACATTCTGGGGCAGTGTGTACCACGAGGCAACGGGCAGGGGGAGTTTGTTTGTGGCAAATGCATGTGCGTCCTGGAGCGGGTGTTCAAGTTCGACACGGTGATATCCAGGGTGAGAGTGCTATCGTCCGAGAGGCTCCAGAAGCTGTTGCAGGAGAGGGACAAGATCAGACAGTGGGTGCGCCAAATATACTACCAGAGAAACCCGCAGGACCTCCAGAGCCGGGGCAGCACCAGCGAGGAGGACGGGGATGGGGAGAAGGAGGGCTACAGGGAGTTGCTCAAAGAGAATATGGCACTCTCAGAGTACGAGTGCTGGTCCGAGAAGTGGGACACATGCCCGTATTTTATAAGAACGGGTAAAAGATGCAGGAAGGGCAAAGGGTGTGAAGGCTGTGATTCTTTACGGGTGTCAGACTCGGATTATGAGTCGGTTTGTGGCGTGCCTCGCCATTTGCCTTTCCAACCCTTCTCCCCGTTGGCGTTGTCGCGGGACAAATCTCAGAGCATGCCCCTCCACTGGCAGAGGATGCCGTCATTCAGCTCCAGCCCTTCTTCACTGGCCGGGTCCACTCTGTCCTTACAGGCGTCTTCCCGAACAGCGTCAATTCAGTCTCTGGACTCTCTTGATGGCAACGACCCATTTGACTCACCAGGAGCTCAGTCGACTAACTTTGTGCTGAAGGAGCTGAGAAGTATCGGGGGGAATCCGGTCAGTTCTCCATCAGGGAGTAAGATCCCAGTTCTAGGCAGGAAGTACTCGGGAAAAGCTGGAGAGATGGCGTCACCCTCAGTGAACAGGGTGCTGCACTTTAGGAATGTGGAGTACGGAGGGGAGGACATGGATGAAGAGGACGGGGATATCCTATCAGAGCTGAGGGAAGAGTTCGTTCCTCTTCATGGAAATGTGAGTGTTGTCATTTCTGTCTCAACATGCCTTAGAATCAAAATGTGTCTGAAAATAAGGAGGGCAAAAATGACCCAAGAAATCTCAGAGTGCACGTACAGTTGAAGGGCAAAATATTTATAAATAAAGTAAAGTGCATATTTAAGTCCCAAATCAAGAACTTGATAAAGATAATCAAGTCTCTTATTTATGTCGTCCACGTTTAAAAAGTTTCCAAAGTTCATTTCGAAAAATGATCCATATACTTGGTCTTGGGACCGAAGGGTCGTCGGTTCACGTCCCGATCGGACCAAAAAAAAATATGGAGTGAGCTGGTAGCTGGAGAGGTGCCAGTTCTCCTCCTAGGCCACTGCCGAGGTGCCCTTGAGCAAGGCACCTAACCTCTATCTGCTCCCTTGGCGCCGGGTACCTGGCTGCCTCTCTGCTCTGCCACCTCTCCTCTGCATGTGGTTGTGTGTGCATGTATTTCCTCTGTGTTTGTGCATGTTTATCCTCTGTGTGTTTAATGTGTGTCAACACAAAAGAGTAGAGAAAGCAATTTCCCTGTAAGGGATTAATAAAAGTATGTCGTCTTCTTCTTCTTCTTCTTCTTCTTCTTCTTCCTTTACAAAGGCTATTCAAATCTAAATAAAAGCCACATATTTAAAACTGTTTCCTGCTTGCTCTCAAACACACAGATGATTGCACACTTGAAATGGCAATATAATGCTTTTATTGACTCATGTTGGCACAAGGTGGTGGTTAGTCTTTGCAATGTAAGTTGGGCTTATTTAAAAAGAAAAACAAGTTGATGGCAAAATAAAAACAAATTAAAAAGTGACTGCATAAATGACCCGATTGTACAGGGAGTAGGGGCAAAAGCTGCTGCCCAAATATTTGTATTAAAATCCTCCCCAGCTTTATGTATAAGGAGAAACTCTAAACAAATGCTCTGCATGCATTAAATATTGACACAGTGTGCTTCAATAGATTTATCCGGGAGCAAGAGAAGTCTGTCCAGCAGTCCAACTAGACTACAACAACCACCTGTTTTACCTTAATACCACCAAGACCCATGTTTACCATGAAACCATTTGTGATTCCAGAGCTCTTCTGGCAGGGTTCCCCACGCTGTCAAACACCTGCGAGGCCAGCTGGACCAAGCGCTGTCCCACATCAGGACCCTGGAGGCCGAGCTGAAACATGGGAGGAGCAAACTGAGTGAACCCAATGGGTCAGAGGATTGGGCCCCTGTGAGTATTCACTTTGTTCTCCCATAGTTAGCTTAGCATAAAGACTGCAAACGGCTAGTCTGCTTCTGTCCATAGATTAAAAATATACCTACCCGCACCTATAATGCTTACTCTGAAAATATTAGTTTCAGGTGTCAAAATTAAACATTGAAGAATGCTTTTATGCTGTAACCGTACACCACAAAATTCAATTATAACACATTAAAACCATTTTTTTTTTAATGGATAAAACAAAAGCTCATAGTTTCCAGTCATTGCCATGCTAATCTAAGCTAACTGGCTGCTGGTTGTATCTTCATATTTAATGAAACCTTATGACAAGGGTATCAATTATCATCTGACTCAGCAAGAAAGTGTAAAAGTGTTTCCCAAAATATCAAACTGCTCCTTCATACAATGTAAAGTTTATCAATATATATATAATATGAGGCGAAAACAAATGAATCTCTTGATAATCCTAAACTGAGATAAATAAAGATTGAGAGGTCTGTGAAGTTGTTATTTCAACCTGCTGTCGTAAGAGATTACTGCCTCCTAACGTTTTTTTGGGACGCAAAACAATGGGTTGATTTACGTAGTGCAACAATTCCTGAGTCACATCAATGGCTCCATTAACCACTGTGTGAATGTTGACTGAGCACCAATATAATGTATGAAAGGAGTGGAGGGTGGATGCACCATGGTGTTGTGTCTGCCGAAGGGTGTGTCCGTGCTTCCTCACTTACAGGTGGAGATAAGGACACACACACACACACACACACACACACACACACACATACACACACTCGTACGGCCTCTCGCAGGAATCCTCCCCGACCGGTAGAGTTTGCCCAGGGCTTAGTAGTCTTCACTCAGAATATCATTAAAAGTGCCCCAGCTGCTTTGAGTTCACGTGATCTCTGCTTATCATGTGAACTCAATGTTCCTCATTCTGACAGAGCTAAATATTCAAAAAATAATTTAGGAGAAAGATGTCGAAGTGGCAGCAGGTTTAAACATGAAAAAGTGTTCAGCGTACGAGCAAATCTCTCAACGGATTTATGATTCAAAGTTTATTACTATCACACTTTAAAGACTGTAAAAGCCACAGAACCAACCATAACCTGATAACCTTTTGTAAATGATAGCCTGTTGAGCTATTAACCTTATTAACCTGAATGTGACAGCTGGGTCTAACCATAGACTGAACGTTATGTCATCTGCGGTGAGGTGCATTCACTTACAGTTGTAAATACTGAAGTGACAGTGATGCGACTACCTATCTTAGGTTGAATCTGCAAACAGATTTGTGAATTCCTATCAAACATGCATTGAGTATCTGTAAAAGAAATGAAGAGAAAAGTAGCAATTCATATTGTCATTATTAACTAATCTGTGATCTTTAAATCAATAAAAAGGGGTGGTGGAAATGAAACATTGCATGTCCAAAGACAGAAGGTAGTAACAGACCAATTGCTTGTCACCAGCCAAAACAGCAATGCCTCATGAGTGTGTTTGTGTGTGGCAAAATGTGCTCCCCGAGAACTTGACTGTAGTGGGAAACACCACCGAAGCTGTTCAGTCATTTGCCAGTTGTTTACAGTTTTGTCTTTTTAGTCTAACCTTAAAGCAAACACAAAATATTTGGGGTTTTGGGCCTGTTGGTGGACAAAACAAGCCACTTGATGATATTGTTAGGGCATTCTTCCCTGTATTCTGTTGTTATGAATGATTGTTAGTTGCTGCACCTAAACCCAGGCTATAGATTCTGGACCCAGCCCTACTCCAGAAATGTTCATTTGACTTCTAAAGTTGTTATTTGTTTTCCTCTTTCACTCAGTTAGTTCAAGCGGAGGGTGGCAGCTCCCTGCTGCAGAGCCTCGGTCTCTCGCTGCACAGCCGGGAGCGTCTGATCCAGGTGGGTGAGGTGATGAGGGGGGACAGGAGTCAGTCATGCACACAGCAGTGGGATCTTCTGCCGCTGCCCGGGTTTTGGCTCTAAGCTCACAGGAATGTTGTTTGTCTGTGAAGTCACCCTACGCCCTTAAAGTGGCAGTGCCCAAGCTGCATTCACGCTGTCTGCTCGTACATTGTACCAGTGTCACTGACGTGTGTTTGCTGCTTTATTTTTAGCTACTGATTAACAGCAGGAGCTTTATTGGAAATCTCTCTGGATGAACATTATAACTAAATGTCCAAAGCATTCAGGAAGTATTTTTTTTAAAATGACCAAAGACTGACTTATCTGAAAGGTTGCTTTAATGTAAACAGCCTATTAAAGATTATTAATAAGTGACAGTATAACAAATTCCCCTTTTGACTTTTACCTTTGGTTTGATTTCACTGATAAAATGTTATTTCCAAATACATAAAACAACTCTGTTTCTGTGATGACAGATGAGAATACCATGGCCACACTCATATTTGTCTGTTCATGTGAAGCCACAGCCAGCTGCTTGTTAGCTTAGCTTAGCATAAAGATCAGAAACTTGGGAAAGTGGCTGCCTGGCTCTGTTCAAACACAAAACATACTCAATATGGCCTGTTAATTATTGAGCTGGTGGACACATTTTGTGAACTCTGCACAAAGCCGTGCTGACTCTCCCCTCAATTTTTTGTGCTAAAATTACCTAACCAGATGCTGGCTTTATAGTCATACTCGTACATACAGATATGCAAGTTAAATCAATCTTCTCACCTTACTATTACCAAAAAACTAAATAAGCATATTAACTTTTTAATATCCAACAATGTAGGTATAAAAAAAAAAAGCATGCATTTAGCTTAGTATAATATAGTGATACATCAGCTGTTTCTATAGAGTGAAAAATAAATAACATAGCATATGTGTGTGTGTGTGTGTGTGTGCATATATGTGTATATTATATAAAATAAAAACACGGTCCCTTAAATGTCAAACAAATGTGTCACCAACATTTTCAGGAGGTACATTTCTTTTACTCAGATCTTTGAGTTACAGGTGGAGTAGATATGTAATGTCTGTTTAATGGAGCTGCAGATTTATGACTGCACTGCTTGATGTTTGCATATGTATCTGCTCTGGCCTCTACAGTATGTGAACACTGGGCTCAGGTTATTAAGGCTGGGTCAATTGATTTTTTTTTTTGCTTGGATAATCTCTAGATCTTTAAAATCTTTGAAGGGGAAAACATTTGTGTTCTGGTTTTCCCCTCACTGTGCTGTCAGATGAATGTGTTTGGTATGTTGCACTAAGCAGGCAGATGTTTCCTCTCCTGCAGGAGTGTATGGGTCTGATCAGAAGGCTGTGTGTGGAGGAGGGAGGAGGGGCTGAGCTAGCCAACAAGCTGGCTGAAAATCTGAAAGAGACTACATCTGCCAACAAGGTTAGTGCTGACACTGTCCTTTTCCATCCCCATTGTTGACATGCTTTTGTTGGGTTGGCTTATGATGACATTTTACCCACTCAATGAAGCAAAGCAGTTATGGGATGGACTTTGGCTGACTCAGTGCTGCTGTCACTAACGATTTCTGTATCAGCGCAGCAGGTCTTGTGATTCCTACTTGTGTGTTACCTGAGCCCTGCAGGAAGTTTTACCAGTCTAGCAGCAGCATGTCAGTTATTTCCTCAGGCTCTGTGGAAAAAAAAACGGCTGATATTTCACTCTATTTTAATATAACTCCATTGTTGCTGTCATTGAATCTCACATAATCAACATAATGTTTTTTAATGCAGATTTTAACTCCAGCGAATACATCAAGTAAAACTTGCGTTGAATTAATTAAATTATTAAGATCTTTTGAAAGTATTGTAATCTACTACTGAGAATCAATGAAAACACCAACGTGTTATTTGCCATATTGTGGCTACTGGTTTCTAATCACACTTTCTTTATCAGCTGGTATGATTGTAAAATGGGTATTACATTGCATGTTGCATGTTTTGTGATCTGTAGGCTGCCCTGCAGACTTTGAGGTTGGAAGCGACAGAGAATGAGAAGAGCATGGAGAAAGAGATTGAGGCACTCAGGAAGGCTGGAAAAGACAGAGAGAAAGACCTCGACATGCTCAACACCGTGCTTCAGTGTAACCAGGATGTCATTAATGTATGAACACGTACATGCACACACACATCAGAAACCAGGGATGGAATTTCATGCATAGATGTTCAGACCACACACACAGTGTACATGTGTGTCGCCTTCACTGTTAACTCTGCATGTACTTGTGAGTTTTATTAAGAAAGACTTCATTTTGTCCCCGCTGCAGGACCTGCGAGTGGCTCTGGGGGAGAAGGAGAGACTTCTGAGGGAGGTGGAGAAAGAGAAGGAGGTATGGAGACAGAGGGACCGAGCCCTCGCTACTGTCCTGCAGGAGAAGGACGCTCTCATCCAGGAGCTGGAGAGCTGTCGCAAAGATGCGCAGGTAAAACACATCAATGCCATTTCTGTTAGGGGTAGAAGGTGACATGGCTTTTTTACCTCTCAAAGCATTTAACATCTTCCACAGACAAAGTTGCAGAGCTTGTATTGTCTCTGTAATATGAAAAGGAAAAATTGTACTCACACATTTCCCCCTCTCTGGCTCTGTGAATGGTCAGGGGTTGGCAATGGACAGAGAGGGAAGTGGCGCCACCTTGTGTAGGGAGGTTGAAAAACTCACCACAGCCCTTCAGGAGTACCAGGACATGGTGCAGGTGAGATGTTAGCATGAGGAGCGGATTATACTATTTGGGCGGACAATTTTGATATCAAGGTTTTTTGGCACTCGGCACTCAATTTAATCTCAGCCTTTTTTACTTTTGCTTTTTCTTTTCATCAGAACCAGCAGCAGAGCCACAGTCAGACGGTTTCCTCTCTATCGGAGCAACTCAAAGAAACCCGGCAGGCGCTGAGGGAGAAAGAGAAGGAGAAGAAGGAGGTGGACAGGGTGTGGCAGAACACCAGGGAGGACCGAGAGAGAGGGGAGAGGAAACTGAGGGACAGTCTGGAGAAGAGAGACAAACTCATAGAGGTGCAGTGCAGGAATATGATGCTGGTTGTCTCAGTGATTGCTGCATGCATGTTGATAAGGAACACATCTTCCATGTTGCTCTACAAACAGTGTTCTCCTCTACAACAAACTCCCACACACATTTCTTTAGGAAAAATAACAAATGTTGGTATTATCAACCTTTTTGAAATGAATGTTTGCTTTCCCATCCATCACAACCCAAATTGTAAAAAAAAAAACATAAACCTCAAAAGTGTAGAATTATACCCATCATAATTAGAGCTGGACCATTAGTAACATAATGAGGGCCAGGATTTGGGTGATAAGTACTCCATTTTAAGGTCTGCAACTACAAAAGGTATATTAAGTGATACGATTGTCTATAGTAATGTAGGGAATTTAAAAAATAAAGTGGGTCAACAAGAGTTAAGTGCAACAATTAAAGCATAAGTCTGTGATAATAAATACTAATCTTATTATCCTCACATCTACAAAAAAAAGATCCTGCAAAAAAACATGTTTTGTGTGAAGTGTGATACAGCTGAGCTCTATATGAAACATTGTGATGGTGACTGAGATCTTTACTTGTTCTTCCATGTAGCAAATCCTGGTGGATGCTGAGGAGCGGGACCATCTGTTCAGAGAGCTGCAGCAGAACCTGCAGAACAGACGTGAACCTCTGACTGGCATCAAACACACACTGTGATAGCCAACGACTACTGTACTGACGAGATGCGAACTTACTGCACAAAAACGAAAGATTACTTTTGCACTTTCTGCACCACCTTTCTGCCTCTTCAGCATATTTATCGTGGTGTACATTGAATCTATTTATACGTAGCTCTCCACTGTTTGGAGGTTCACCAACCTGCCTTGTTTTGGCATCTTTCCTCAATTGCTACCTTCCTGATTCTCTGGAGTGAATCAGTCATTTCAGACTTTAGAGAGTCAGACGGCCTGATTGTTTCAGTAAGGAGAAATGTCAAGCTTTTCATAGCTGGATGTTTAATACTTGATTTATAAAAATACCTGATTACTGTTTGGTTAACTTTTGAATGTAATATGGGTCTAATGGTCAGGCGGTGATTATGATTTCATGCAGTGGGATTGCTGATGTAAACATTTCTGAACGGTTTGATTGTTAGAGGATATGATTAACGTTATTTTGCAGTCTTTTTTGTGTTTGTGTTGGTACTTAACTCAATGTTTTTGTTTACAGTGCAAGGTTAGCACTAAGAGGGGAATACTTGGGACCAAAATCATGTTTTTTAATCGCTTTAATTTTTGCTTTTAAAGCCATTGTCTAATTTTTTTCGTTTTAGATTTGAACATTTCTCAATTTTGTTTAATGTTTACCGATGTTAATATATTGTTGGTCTGGGAATTGTGACTGGAACGATCTGTCTTTTAGCTCAAGAGAATTAAAAGCTCTGATCCAAACTTTTGTTAACAGATGCTGTTCATGCATGCTTGGGATGCTGCTGTTTTCTGAAGTGTTTTTCCCCATTCTGTATCCCCATTACAAAATGCTCTTCATGTTATATACAGTATGTTATGTGTTGGTTGCCATAGATAAACCAGACTCTAGGGATAATGTTAGGCCCATCATTTTAATTATTTCAACATTGTTTCCAAGAAAACAGGGTTTTTTTTAAAATCATTTTAGTATTGCTGATATGTTAAATAGGCTGCCACAATTGATCATTTTTCTAATGCTGTACATATTTTTTTTTATTACCTGCACATTCATTTCATAACTGGTATATTTCTACATCTCTTTATTTTTTTCATCTTTTATAAATATAATATTGGCATCTTAAGTCATCCATAACTAGTCATAGTTGCTGAATTAATAGCATTTTTTTTAAATGGTAAATTGATTTAAATGCAGATTATCAATCGTTTATTTTTGACCTGCCGACATGCAGCTTGGAAGTCGTAGTTAATTTCCAACTCGAAGTTTTGATGCACACAGACTCGCACCTCTTGACTTTCCCTCAAAACCGGACACTGCAGCAACATTGTTCCATGAGAGTGTCGAATAAGTGAAATACTTTCCAACCAACAAGCAGCAATCACATCTCTCTGCACGCCTGTGTTTTCTCACCCCTGCTCCTGTAGTTTGGGGCCTCTTCCTCGACATCTTATTTTTGCAGATGGAGTCACGACTCTGTGATTGGACCGTGAGGAAAAGACAGGGGGCAGTGTCATTCTTTCTGAATACTTTCTTAAATGTAAAACTTAAGGATACATTTGTGAATTCCTATCTGATCCTAAAATTGAACTTTCCATTTCCACTGGGTGACTTATTTCAATATTGATGTTGATAAAAGGCCATCACAGAAAGTCATTCCAAAAATAACATGACATTTCGATGTATGATTTCCAAATTAAAAGGCCATTGCCATCTTGTATGAGCTATCCTCCATCTGTTTTTAGATAAGAATAAAGACTCATTTCACCCCAGGGTGGTAGGTGGTAGCAGGCCACCCCAAATGGTCACTCAGAGAATATCAAGAAATTCTGATGTACAGTTTCAAAATAAAACAGGGGCTGGCTTGACCGTGTTTTCCGAAGTGGAGGCTGGCTTGATTGCATTGTAAAGACGGTGTTGAATGACACTGCCCCCTGTCTTTTCCTCACGGTCCAATCACTTAATGCTTTCGCGTTTCTAGTTACTTGAAGAACTGTTGCCATGGAGCTTATACCTCAACACTTCACAAAGTTTCCCCCCTGGATGCTTCGCTGTGGACAGCATAACATTATTGTAGGCTATCTTACTCGGGAAAGTAACAGCTTGTGGTAAACATTGTTTTAAAGCAAGGAAGTGTATGAGAAGGGATGCAGGTCCAGTCGGTGCCGCTCGGCTCTGTCACCATCGGACCACAGTCTTGGAGCGATGGGACGCTTCTCGCCGTCCGGCGGGCGGAGCGTCTGGTTCGGCAGACTCGTGCCGGGCGGTCGGGAAGAGCTACAGGCCTCAGAGCTGTAGCGCCTCCGCTGGTTTTAGCCCAAAGCGCGCAGACTGCACAACGGAAACAGATAAGATCACAGGGGAGGAATGTGGACAGAGTCGTGACAGCGTCTGCAAAAATAAGATGTCGAGGACGAGGCCCCAAACTACAGGAGCAGGGGTGAGAAAACACAGGCGTGCATAGAGATGTGATGGCTGCTTGTTGGTTGGAAAGTATACGACACTCTCAAAGAACACTGTTGCGACTGAAGGATCAAAACTTACAAATTCATTATCCAGCACCTAACAGACCCAAACTATAATTTATTATCCTATATAGTAGTAAAACAATATCGTTTTGGCACAGTGGTATATGAAGTATTGTTACTAAGTAAAATAGGTATCATCTTAGGCCTACAAGTAAAATTCAACAAAAAGTATACGCTATTCAAACAAAAACAAGTAATCGTTATACAGAATGATCCATTCAGAGAGAATAAAAAATATGAATTACAATATATTACATTATTGGATTCTTACTACAGATTGATTACCTTAACATGGTTTAGTATAATGTATCATCTGGTATTTTATAGAGGCTGATATGTTTTATGGCATACATAAAATAAGATAAAATATGTAACTATCAAATCAAAAGTAAAATATTTCTCTATGAGAAGTAGTATAGTTTAAGTGTACATTTCTGTAAAATTGAAATACGTTCACAAAGTGATAATTATCTAAGACATTTTAGAAATTGTATACCATCTTTCTTCTGAAGTTCCCCAGTGGCTTCCAGAGAGCGCCCGTGGCCCCGTTCCCACCAACCAGCTTGCGTGAGCAGTGTGCGGGGGCCAGCGTTGCGGTGACTGGTGAGTACATGCGCAGGGTGCGGGAGGTGGAGGGCCAGCTGCGCAGGCAGGCCGGCAGGGTGACACAGGAGGGCGTCAGGTTAGAGAGGGAGAGGGGTCACCTGGATAGGATGCTGCGCAGCCTCGGGGCCGACCTGACTGTCAACAGGAAGAGCTCGGAGGGGAGGACCAGGAGGCCAGCCACCACTGAGACTGTGAGTTTGCTTTCTTCTCTCTCTCCTGCACTGTTTTCAGTCATATACCCTGATAATCTGCAAGGAAATCACTAAATCAACAATCCCTTCAGGCCCTTCTGTTGAGAGAAAACACCAGAAACAGAGTTTCTGTTTAGGGATCAGCAGTGGTAATGCACTCAAGGGAAGGCTCAATTTGCACTTGTCTTACATATTTGGATTTTTGTTCTAAATCACTTCTTGATTAAGATGTTTATTGAGTTTATCTGAGGAGAAACAGATAATGTAGGCATTTGTTTGGTTTATTTTCTGCCCAGGAAATGGTGGATGAATGGTGGATTCCACCACCAGAAACATGCACATAATGGTTCTCAAACAAGATGTTTGAAACCCACACACCTAACAAATTATTTTTTAACCCTTTTCCTATTAAGACAAAGTACTGTTAATATAAAACAATTTGAAACCCTCTCAAGAATGACATCAAGATATGGCACATTCTCTAACATGTTGTGGGCGATCCTCCAGACTACGTATTAATTCAGTAAGTCCTTTATTGCAAACCTAAAGAGAGGAGATGTGTTGTGTGACAGTCCTGTTCTGTTGCAGGAGAGAGACGGTGCTGATTACTTGTTGTTGTGCGAGAGAAAAGAGCTGGCCCAGCTGAAACATGATCTGGAGGCAGCGCTGAGAGACACACTTACCCAGCTTCAGGTGATTTATATTGTCACTTTTCTGTCTTCATTGGTTGCCTAATCCCCCCCCCCCCCCCCAACACACACACACACACACACACACACACACACACACACACACACACACACACACACACACTCTCTCTCTCTTTCTTTTCTACTTGCCCTTCCATGTGATTTACTGGCATGAGTGAAGGAAGAAAGACAACACTGCCAAAGCCTTCATGCACCAGTCATTTTGAACAGAGATCCAATTATGCAAATGCACCATAAAATCACATAGCATTCCTCTAAATTATGCATAATTCCCAAGACCTAATATGATACGTTTATTAAAAAAATTAATGTTTTAAATATTATTTAAAAGAAACTGAAAAATGTATGTTTTACTCGAAAGCCTAACCCTGCTTTAGTTTGACGTGTCGAGAAATGTATAATGGATCACTACACGCAACTGACTTGAAAATCAGCTTGTCTAATGGTTTTAAGAAATTGTGGTGGATATAATCAGCAGATATATACAGTAAGTGATGGTATAAACTGTTGGTTGCAGACGTGATGTGTTCTTATCATTTCCCCCTGTGTTTCTTCCAGGCCCTGGGTCAGAGCAGCAGGCGGATACTGGACTGTGCCAGTGAGAGGTCTCGTGTCCTGGAGCTCCTGCCTCTCAGCGGCTCTGCTGGAGGACAGGGCAGCACTGCTCAGATATTCAACAAAACAGACCCCGTCAGCCCCTTTACACCAGGTACACTCAGGACAGGATACTGTTACCTTTATTTTATTCAATGAATTGCTTGTGTAATCCTTAAAATGTGCATAAGTAGCTGTAGCATCCCAATCGAATTAATACAAGCCTGGACTGATGGTTTAATGTAGTTTATTCCGTTTCCAATATTACTGCATTGACCAACGTAAGAGCTAGGTAGAAATTAAACAGAAGACAAAATGATACACATTAGACACATTAAGCTAAACTCTGTTAGCACTGAAAAGTTAACAAATACACAAATAAACTCCAAATTATTTGACAATTAGACACACACAGATGCAGTTACCTTGTTTCCCTCTCGACTGGAGCTAAACTCCGTTATACACCGATTCGGTGAGCGATTTGTGTATGTCGCCATCTAGCGACGGGGCCATTGCTGCGGTGTGCGTGCTCAATCATTACACTCATTATCCATTCAACAGTCATTGATGCTATCAATAATAGCAAGATAACCATAACCCCAAATGAATAAAGTTACTTGGTTGGACGATGTCAGACAGTGGCCTCCAGTTACTGATGAAGGTATCTGAAATTACTGATATTAATTCATGAATTAATATAATTAAATATTAGTAAACGGAAAGTAGAAGGAGATGTAAACACAGCTAGCTTCCGTTGAATTGACTTACTGACCTTAGCATGCTAACTAGCATTTAATCTTTAAGGACAGCCCACGTGATTAAAAAATAATGTAATTATTAATGTTGGAATTAAATACTTGTTTCAGCAATAAGTATGACATATTAAAATAGGATACAGCAAGAAAATAGACTGTCAACACACATCGCTATGTGTTGACGTTTGTTGTAGCTAACATGCTAACGCAAGCTTACATGACATTTCATTAACATGATATGGCTGCGACGTGATCAAAAACAAAAACACTTTTTTGCTTCGTTTTAGATATTCAGGAGTATTTTATTCTTCGGCTGGCCAGTGATGACCAACAAAACAAAAACTACAGGTCACTGATAGAAGGTCAAAACTACCTGAGCTCTGGATGGGTCAGGCAAATACTACATTGCTTTTTGGACGACCATGTCATACTGAAAGGATCGGTGAGGTTTTCCCAGGCCATCCACAGCCACCACACTGTGGAAGTTACAGTGAGAGATGGGGGGCATGTTGAGAATGTGAAGTGTGACTGCATGGCTGGCAGAGGAAGCTGCTGCAGCCACGCTGCAGCACTACTGTACACCGCACGCACACCGCATCAATGGCGGCCGCTCTACTTCCGGTCACTTCGCCGAATCGGTGTATACTCTCCCGTTATGTCGTGTTACTGCACCGTTTCTCCGTGTTACCGTACTTTTCGTTAACGTCTTTCTGCTCAACTTCCGTTCCTTGTCTCTTCAAAATAAAAGCACATCCTTGTTCATGAAAAATAACAAAACAAAAGCAATTTAACAAATACATGAACCATATTGTTTGGGTTCCTTTACAGTAGCTATCCATTATAATGTTTAACGACAAATAGGTTGCTAACAAATACACATTATTATCATTGTATTCCTCGATATTCCTAGAAATAATGCTAATACATACCCACTAACCTTAGTAGGTTTTAAGTAGGACCTTTTAAAACAGAGTAGTAAAGTGTTTCACAGAAAAAAAAACATAAGCAGTTATAAACACAAATACTGAAGACAAAATTCGTATTTATTTCGCAGAATGTAAACAGGTTTTAGAGTCGTCAACTTTGACAGTCAAACAGTCACGGGTACTGAGGGAAAACATCAGACAGATGCTCAGCAGCGCCATCACCAGGCAGAAAGCTGTTCACCGCACCGTCAATGATGTCCTGGTGAAGAAAATTGCCGAGACAATCAGTCTAGAGGTAGATACAAATACAGCATGCAAAAACATATTGCATTCAGAACACACATGACTCGATGTCATTGGTTGTCATTTCATTTTGTGTTTTGCAGCAAAACCTGACTTTGATGTGTGCAGCCACCAGGCAGGCTGTCTTTCGAAAGCAGAGGGAAATTAACTGTATCCGTCAGAGCCACGGCAGAGTGCAGGTTAGTTAGTGTTGACGTAGAACACCGTTTTTCTATCGTACTTATTGTGGGTTTAGGAACAATGTTCACATGCTATTTTTTTCTCCTTGTTTTTCTGTGTACAGGGTCCAGAGTACAGCGGTGACATCCTGTCCAGAGAGAAACTCAACAGGCCTCTGGTGCAGGTTTATCACAGACACCCAGGGACACAGTTACCCGAGGCTGCTCATCTCATACAGGTGTTTACAACTTCCAAAAATATCCATCCATATATGTTTAAATACAATCACAAATGATGGTGACAGAAGCCTCGCCACCTCCTTCTTAACCATACTTTATAAAAGGGTTTGGCTTAAGTGTAATGGGTTAAAACTGCCAGGATAATGCTGATCACAAACTGAATTTGAGTCATTTAAAAAAATATTATTTAGTAACCCTTTCTGAGGACAAATTAAATATTGTATGTGAACTTGCACTCACGCGTCTGCAGACATCTATCTGCACGACTTGCCTTAAACAAATCAAAACCGGGACTTACCCTATAATTCTGCCTCAACACATTTTTAGATATAATGCTAACCAAAAACGTAATCATTCCACTGCATCTTTTTAAAAGTTGTCTTCCATAGTACGACTTCTCACCACATGTGTGAGAAAACACAAATATGCTGCCAGATGTTCACACCATATTGACAAAAAGCATTCAGTGGTTTAACACTCAAATCCCCTATGTTGCCTGCTGTGACTAAAACAAACTGAAACAGGCTAAATGTGTTTCCTGTGTGTCTCTCAGGGCAGTGCAGTGCTGAGGCAATGTCTGCAGTCCTCTGAGAGTGAGCTGGCCCGGCTGCAGCGCACCTGTCTGCACCTGCTGGACGACCAGCACCGCAAAAGAGTAGCAGCTCAGGTGGACGCAGCCGTCATCCGCATGAGGCGTCAGCTGGTCGACAAGCGAGCGATGCCTTCTGCCCTCCAACAGGGGGCGTGCATAAACCAACCTGCTATGTTTCAGTAGGGCTGCAGCAGACAGTAGAGAGAGTTAATGCTTTGAGTGTGTAAGAAGTAGGGAGCAGCCATGGTGAAAAATGTAAGACTAATAGCATGGGCAACACGTTGGGATACACATGGGATAGAAGTTTATGATAACTGTCACAAAGTCTTGTATAATTGTGTTCAAAGCTGCTATGGTCCCCCCCTGCATGCAAAAGTTCAGTTTATCAGAAATGTTTTTGTATTGTGTGGCAGAGTTGAACTGGCCCACACACACAGAGCCCGGACTTCAACCCCATTCACCACCTTTGAGATAAACTGGAAGGTTAAACACAGGCCTGTTTTGGACTTCACTGATGTGGCTGAATGGGAGGAAATTCCTGCATCCAGGTTCCAAAATCTTGAGGAACGCCTTCTCAGAATTTGGACTGTATTATAGCAGCAGATTAATGGCCATAACTTGAGGAATAATTCATTAACCACCTTATGTGTGTGTTAGTCTCAGGAATAATTGTGGTCATGAGTGCATGATCCCACACTGAGATAGACATTTTACGTTTTTTCCTTGCTGCAACAATGTTAAAACACTGACATTAGATACATAAATAAAAAAAGGGTAACAAGGAACAAAACAATGTGTGAGACTCTTCAGTTGACAATGATACCATTTGTCCCAAGCCAAGCCAAATGCAGTGGAGTATAAAATCACCTCTCACAATAATGCAGGGCTTAGAAAACAGGGATTGCCTTTTGCCCAGGGGACGTAAGATGCCAAATCAGGCCGGTAAATCTTGAAACTCACTTACCCATGTTGGAGGTAAGGGAGGTGTGGACCATCTCGCTTCCTTGTCATCTCTGTTGAAGTTTGGTGATGCACAGTACAAATCGAGTGGGGGTTAAAGACAAATACTACCCCACTATTAAGTATGGGTTTTGCAGTAAGCTAGCCAGCATGCTTTTCTGGCATTCTGAAAGATTATATATAAAGAAAAGGTTCACAAATAAAATGTTTCTGTACCATGCATACTGAATACAACAGTATGTACCTTGTAAGGGCAGCTGCAGTCATGCTGAAAGTTAATACACTTTTGTTATCAATATCATAGTTTAGTTGGATGGTGGTAGAAGATTTCTAGTAAAAAAAAACATGTTCATGTTCAACTCAGGGACCTTTATGTGACCGACATGATTTTAATGTTCCTAATGTAGAAAACTCCAGCCAGCTGTCCCTTCAGTGTTAAAAGAATCATACCATTGAAATAACAATTTCCTCATCGTCCAATTCTGTTATCTTTACTGCAATTTTAAAAAAAGATGACAGTAACTATGGCCTTATTCACAGCTGCAAATATCAAAACAGGAAATAATTGAGTAGTATCTAATATGATTATCTTATCTAAATTGATTATTAGGCTTATTGTTCTCAATCAAAACTGTTAATTTAATGATAAGACTAAACTATTATAGTTTATTTAAAGATTGAAACTGACAAAATGTGTTTAGTCAACAAAAACAGCTTTAAGAACTGAATTTAGCATAATTTCTATAAAGTATTAAACAGCTGTTGCTGCCTGTTGCTCAGATTTGCAGTCATGGGGCTGCAGGTCACTTGACAGCCTGCCCACCAAACTCAACGTCTTTCATTAAGAAATAAGACATGATTTAATAAACCTTCCCTGTTATACCTAAGAACACATGTCTTGTCATCCTGTAAAGAAACATGACATGACTGGAGATTTTGTAAAGTTTTCAACCTAAACAATAGTGTTGTTTCCTCACAAAGGCCTATTGATTCTGTTAAATCTGAATGGGGCTATTCTCTGCAGGAGTGAGCCCTGACAACACTGTGAAAGCATGGCTGCCACCGGGAAGCTAACAACCTAATTAAATCATATGTATTGGGGTGTGGAGTTCTTGTAGTTAACAAACTCAATATCAGGAGAAGCAGGAAAACATTTACCCAGATCGCTGCATGTGGACGGGGGGAGGAAGCTGAGAAAGCACGGATAAAGCTGATTGGAAATTGACTTTAAGACACAAATTCGTAGACTGCCACTTGTGTTCAGGGTGCAGACTGCTGGTTTGTTGTAGAAAATAAAAAGCAAGAGACAACAATAACAGCAAAAGCATCAAGCTGCCAGCGCCTTTTCTCTCTTTGAGACAGAAACAGTCAGTGATGTCGAAGCTGGTTTGCTCTCTGCTTCTCCTTTGCTCTCTTCCAGCAGTGGGTAAGTGAACAACACAGTGTGTGTTTATGTGTTTGCTTGTGTGTATGTAAAATAGATGTATGATATTGGCAACCTAAAAGCTTGCATGCAATGGTAGTATGTCTGCAACTAACGATTATTTTAAACCTTAATTAATGCTAATTAATGTTTAAAGGAACTTGCTTTTTGTGGTCTATAAAATGTTAAATAAAAGTGCCTTACAGTTTCTGAGAACACAAGGTGATATTTTCAAATTCCTTGTAAAAAACTCTCAGATATTTAGTTTCATTTCATATATGATAGGGAAAACTGGCAAATCCTAACATTTGAGAAGCTGAACAACCAAATGTTTGACTTTTGGCTTATAAAGAACAGCAATTCATAGATTATCAAAACAGGTGGCAGTAAGTCTTAACATCTTTATTGTTAAATACATTTCATCTTATGTATTAATTGATTTACTTGAATTCGAAATGACAAAATGTTGTTGCAAAATGTTGACTTTTAGGAGGATTTAGATTCATAGCAATGGGTCATGAATTTCAACATGTGTTGATCATAATCATGGTGTACCTGCAGCTCTCATGCAAAACTAAACTATTTTTAGACATTTTCTGGTTTTAAACAACATGTCTGTCCATCCAGTTCCCCTTTTCTGTTACACCTGTGTGTTCCCCGCCATCTCACCTCTGGACTGCATCAGATTTCCTCTCAAGTGTCCGACCGGACAGGTCTGCCTGTCAAGCAGAGCCGTGGGTGAGAAAGGTGAGGAGCTGCCTCAAGTCACTAAACATTATTTAAATAATTCAAAACTGAGAACAAGAACTGAGAAAGGCAGCACGGAGGGAGGTGTGTCAGTGTGGTTTATTTTGCACTCATGATTTTCAGGAGACTTCCGTGTGGTGTTGTATGAGAAAAGCTGCGTCCTGCCCTCCCTGTGTGGAAACAAGGGAGAGAAACACACCATGGGACTCAACTTCACCTTCACCAATGAATGCTGCAACACACACCTGTGCAACGGAGCTGAGGCACCTGCTACCCCTTACTGGACTGGCACAATGCTCACACTTCTTATTTCATACACAGTTTGGTGAATAGAAAAAATATGTTGAAGAAAACTAGCTGAACACACATGAAGCGAATGACTCCTGACACATGTTAAGTTATTATTATTGATATTTCATATTTTAATCAATACATAATATCACACAATAACAGTTCAGAGCAACTGTATTGTCAAACCAAATGATGAATGCAATAACTGCATGAGGTACTTTTAATCAAATTCTTATTCTATATTATGGTCATTGTATTTAACATCAAAACAACTTAATAGCCTCTTTATTTTAAAGAAATGTCTGATATATATTGTGTATTGCTAACTCAAGACATACCTTTTAAGTTAGAGAGTTGTTTCTGGACACAAGAGCAGGGGTGATTTTAACATATTTAACTTGCGTTCCCATGTTTTCATATTTGTATATGAATTGTGATAGATAAAATAAAGGGTATTACAATTTGTATGTAAATGTCTACTCATTGAGATCCTCCACTAAAGGTAAGGAAGACATTCCATGAAAAAGACCACACATGCAGTGGTAGCAGTAGCAAAATTCAGTGTAAAGAAACATAATTGCTTTAAAACATGTTCTTCTTCGTGATTTCAACTAAATAAATAAAATGGTATTTTAGCTGTCCGCATGTGACCAAAGTTGAAACTTCATCCTATAATCTTTCAGTGGCCAGAGTAAATGCTTTGTTTGAAACACACAGAAGAGATGTGGTCAATTCAATCTTAAAATAGTTATCAACCCACTGCATACAAGCAGTAGACCGATATGATCATTTGAGAATTACATTTCCATGTAGGCTATGCTATTTACTACTAAAGAGAATAGAAAAAAATGATATGTCCTTAATCATCTGAACCGGGTAAAGTTTGAGCGGAACTCAAATAATAAGGAATAATCTGTTGAATTGAATAATAATTCATGTTTGGACCCAAAGTTTTATTCAGGTAAAATCCTTTTTCATTTGCATTCTCACAACAGGTTTTTTATTTTATCGTAGCAGTTAAAAAAAGAACCTCAGGTGTTACTTATACCACTAATTACAGGTCTGTTCCCTTAAATGTCAATGAGCTCACCGGAAATGGGCTCCCCTAATGTAAAAGGCGCCATCATTGACGTAATTTTGTTCCACTTCTGCAAATCGTGACGTGAAATGTTGAAAACAGCGTCTATACCGATAACCAAAATCAACCCACTTCAGTGATAATAGTTTTTAGTTAAAGGTGAAGTTGAATTCTTAAAATAAAACCTATAAATCCCGGGCATGGTTTATCTTTCACTGTTCTTCATGCTGCAGCTGTTGTCCACCATTTATGGAGGAACACCACCGGCGTTTGCAGCTCTAAAACAACCGACCCAGGCGATAAGGTCGCGGAGAGAAACACCGCCTCTGCAGCAGCCGTACCTCCACCTCCCAGTGTTTGTGGACTCCAGGCTCCCGCTGGTGGAAAAGGAGCAGTTTACTCCATCCAGAGGCACCGGACAGGAGCCTCTACCCGTGCCCGTCCGGGGCATCCTACTCCCGGTTCTGACCAACACCAGTGCGCCCAGAGTTCCGGGTGATTCTGTGAGGACTTCCTGCAAGCGAAACCAGATGATGGTGCAGGTGCAGAGGAGCGTTTTAGGAACCGGGGAACCGGACTCTCGTCTCAAACTGGGGACGTGCCAAATCAGCAAAACTACGAAGAATTACTTTTATTTTAAGTATGATCTAGGCATGTGTGGAACCAAACGCACGGTAAGACTTTACAATACTTACTTAATGTTTTAAACCTGTTTTAGCCAAGTAAGCAGCACTAGGCCTACCTAGGAATCTCGGCCTGTTAGTGGGTCGATAGTTGAGTTGATAGTTTTTGCTACTTTGTACTTCTACTCTCCTACAACTCAGAGTTTACTCCACTGCATAATATATTCAATACCTGCGTAATGTGTACTTTTATTTTTGGTACTTTATGTACATTTTGGATAACATTACTTTTGTACTTTTACTTAAGTAACATTATGATTGCAGGACTTTTACTTGTAACAGAGTATTACTACACTCTGGTACTTCTACTTTTACTTGAGTACAATATCTGATTACTTTTCCATAATCTGGCCATTTTCACTTATTTTTCCCAAGCAATTGATCAATAAACACGAGTAATTGATAAGGAAAGACAATTTTAGTTGCAACCCTAGTCTTGGCAACTATTCTAGGATAGTCATGCAATTGATACATCATCAGAAGGTAACCTCTTATATTTTGATCTCTACCATCCAGATAGAGCATCACCTATTCATTTAAAAATGTAAGCATGCTAACACACTAAGACAACGGGCATGTTAACGTGCTAATCACCTGCACATCAGAATGACCTTAGCCAGTATGATGCCATGCTGATCTTAGCATTTAGCTCTAAGGTTAGCTGTACCCTGCTAACTATGCTGTCACAGAGCTGTGAGCATTGCTACTGTATGGACACTTAGGTGTTGTTTAAGGGGGATTGATCATTAAGCTAGTGTGTTTCTTTGCAGATAATTAATAATCAGATGACTTATTCAAACAAACTAAGATATGACCCACCAAAACTTCAAGGACCAATCAGGAGAGCTGTTTCCTTCACCCTGCCTGTTGCATGCTTTTATAACAGGTAAGTGGATCCGATCCACACCAGACAATTCTTCACAAACATTTTTTAACCCCTACAACTTTGAAAATCATATATTAACACTTTTTTTCAATTCATCTTAACCATGTTTTAAATGTTTAGGTACCAATACTCCTACAAAATTGGCTACAGGCCCAAGATGCGGCCCCGCAAAATCTTCAAACCAATGAAGAATGGAGTAAAATTCCTTCTGACGCCACGAAATGGTAAACCAGCAAAAAGTAATAATATCAACTGATCTTTATGAGCTTGCATTTAGTTTTTGAAACATTTGGAAAAAAGGATTGATAGCCTGTGCCCTTTTTTAATGGACTCACAGAAAAAAACAAACATTTTTATTAATTATCGGCAATTTCTATCCTAAAAACAAGCCAACAAGTAAGTTGGTTAACATGCAAACTCCAAAATGTGCTACATCGATCAACGTAGAAGACTAGGATTAAATGCACATATATGGTCTCATGCATCTCAGTATTTACAATTCATAAAAGTATTGTATTTTTTACTGCATGAATGGGGATGAATTTTAAATCTGTTGTGGTTTCCTGACAATTTCCTCCTTTTTTTTAGCTCAGTGGGAAAAGCTTTCTCCGTCAGATCAGTACGTGCTTGGGAAACCCATGTATTTTGAGGCAGAAGCTCCGTCCATGTCGGAAGACCAAAGACTGTACGTCCACTTATGTTACGCGACTCCAGAGAGGCCCTACAACTCCACGCGTCAGTTTCAAGTCGTGACCAACTATGGGTAAAAAAAACACCTCACTCCAACGCAAAATAAAGACTTTGATCATTTTGGTCACAAACAACACCTGTATAGAATAAAAAATGGCATAAGTAATAGCCAGGCTTTTTCTCCCTCTGAAGATGTATGGTTGAAAGCAAGGACAGTCGCTCCAGATTCATCCTATACAAAAGAAATGCTGTGAGATTCTTTGTGGATGCCTTCTTTTTCGCAGGAATGACAGGCCAGGTGAGCAAGAATGCTTTAAGTTATTACATGTCTGTTTTTTGTTTGAATGCCATGCTCTTAAAAGAACATAAAACATTTGACTGATGCGTCACTTTGTTCTCATATATCCCGTAGGAGCTCTACATGCACTGCTCCATGTCTGTCAGCAGTTCTGTCCCCTCCCCCAGAGCTAAGTCCTGCAACTACGACACAAAAGAAAGGAGGTTTGTTTATGTTCTTTAATGCACAATGCAATATTTTCTTCCACTAGAGGTCACTTCATTAAAAACAATAACAAAAGAAGAGTTAGGGGGTGTCCATTGTCCTTATTGTAGTACTTATTGTTACTGCCAATTAGGATTCCTTCATTGATCATGAGCTTTTTGTAATGAACTGAATAATGCATGGATCTCCTCCCCTCCAAAACAAACAGGGATGGTGATTTAAAACTGTTCAAAACTCTGATTAAAATAGTTACAAGTAGTTTTCTGATTCTGTTTGGCTGCTGCTGCTAACGTATGCTCAGGTTGTTTCTCTGATTACTTCAGAATTCCATATGGTTAAAGCACATAGTTAAAAAGACTAATATCTGAAGTGTGTCATAAAACACACCGTTTGCAGGCGACCAGATGAAATGAAGTGTTACCTTTTGATTGAAATGACAGATTTCTGGTTCAGAAATGGTTTGAAACATGCCATTATGTAGCTACACAACTTGGCAAAATACATATACCATGTGTTTCTTTGTTTTAGATATGTTAGTGTTTAAATGTTAAATATTTTAGAATGAGACATAAAAGGTGAGACTGTGCAGTAAAAAACTGAAAAAAAGGATCATCTGGTTATCCTGGTTTCTCCTCAGATGGGTTGAGCTGTATGGACCTGACTCTGTGTGCAGCTGCTGCGACTCCAACTGTAGCGCTGCAGCGTCCACAGGCGAGTCATTGATTCCCTCGTTGTCCAGATTTAAATGCATTCTGCTTAGATTTTAAAAAGGTTTATGCTGGATATATTTTTACTGTCAACAAATGAAAAATAGATTAAAAGCAACAGGGCTATGATCCTACCGCAAGTATTGTGTGTAGTCAAAGATATAGCGTATTACTCTGTGCCATGGAGCACAATTGTTGTTTAAAAAGATATGAGGAACACTTTCATATATTTTATTACCATGAACCCGAGCACTGCGGTTTTTCAGATACACCATCCTGGATCAGTATATATCCAATACCCACTACAGCACAGAAAAGGGTGTGATTTGTAACTGGTAACAGTCTACAATAAATGCAACATTAACTCCTTATCCCTTAATGGGATTTGTTAATTATACATATTGAAACACAACATCCCCTTTTTAAAGACAACCTAGTCCTCTTTTTGTTTTTGTTTTTGCAAACTTTGTCTGCCATTTGTCTTTTTTGCAAAGCACCTTGTACCCTTTAGGCATTTTACTACATGTTTACTATCCTTACAGAGTTTAAATATAGCTGTGGCACTGCAGAAAACTTCCTTTTTTAAAGTTAAATATGTAGGTTTTTACTGCTACATGTAACTGGATTCATGCAGATTTATTCTAAACCTTTTGTTTTTTGTCGTGAGCTGCCACCTGTAAATTGACTTTATATATTTTGGTTATTTTGAATGTTTTTTTAACAAACTTTACACGTATATTCAATCCGAACATGTTCCAGTGACCAAAATAATCAGCAGCAGGCCATTGACAATAGACCCTAAAGGGAAACCCACCACAGCCCTGAAGAGGAAGAAGGTCTCCGCAACAACAACAACAACAACAACAACAAAAGCGGCACCACAGCCAGAGACAAAGAGCGAGGTCACTGAATGGAGGACATCATCGCAGCCTGAAGAGTATGAAATGGGTAAGGTGGTGAACACTGGGAAAGAGTGGCCATTTGGAGTCAGAGGAGTGACGTGGGTTGAGATGGAAGGTGAGGAGAAGTTGGTCAAGGGCTTTGCGGCTGTGGAGGAGGAGGAGGAGGAGGAAGAGACAAGGAAGACTGCAGAAACTCGCACAATTTTTGAGGACATTTTTGATTTAGTCAAATAAAGCTGAAGTGTAAACAGTGAAAAACACAGTCCGGGTGGCTCATTGAATCATGAATCCTCACAAGCTGAAAGCAATAATGTAGAGGTTGGTTTAAATGTTTTTAGATGATAAAGTATTATGATTACTACTACGTGTTTGATGCAGTAGTTTTTAATACTGACTCTAAAACGGGATTGCCTTTATCCGTCACTTGCAACATTTAGCCTTTAGCAATCATTTCTTATAATAAAACACATATGTTTTTTATGCAGCCCTTAATAGCTTAGTGTAATTCAGCATGTTTTAGGGCTTTAACAAACAATACATAATGTGTTAAATTAAGCATAAGAGGTTTATTTAAAAAGTATCAAGCTAGCAGTTTCCTACAGTTTTCAGTATTTGTGGTAAACTGTTGGTTTTAGCTTAATGAAAGACAAGACAAGAATGTACTAAAATGTTTTCTATTCCTTTCTAACAAAGTGCAAACTTATAAAGTGTTTTTTCCCGTAACAAAAAAGACAAGTTGCAGTTCAAAATCTGTAAATAATAAAACCCAGGAGCCAATTTCCAGATACAAGCATCATTTATTAGCTTTACATCGTGAGTAAATATTGCTACTTAACCATCATTCTGTACAAATTCTTTTACAAATGTCAGGTCATTGAATGGGAATGTTGCAGCGTCAACCATTTTATATACTTGAAAATACAGTTATGCCATTCACACAGTAAATGCTATGACTTTACAAATTAAACAAGGTACTTACAAAATAAACTTGGCTTTATATCATTTGAATAACCGTTAATACAGTGTGTCATCAGTATATTCATTACAAATCTTGGAACTAAAAAAACCGTTCCGTTCCTCCGTTAATTAACCCTCATGTCTTGTCCACTTTAAGAAGGAATGTGACAAAGATGACATCTTAATGCCTTTTATAAAACAGACCGTAGCGTCATTTCACCTTCATTTTCAGACAGGGTTCAGCTCAGGTGCCTCCTGGATGGAGTTGCTGTCTTTTTTATTTTATTTTATTTAACTCATTCGGGTTCCGCTTTCGAGCGATCTCGTCCAAGCGGGGAAATGCATCATCCTCAGTAGTACGAGCTCAGGTGGGAGTGGGTGGCGGGATGTCTGGTCATGGCTGACCCAGGATAGATTGGGCTGTTGGGTGAGTTCCAGTACGTCGATGGAGGGCTGAAAAAGTTGCCTGGAGACACGGGCATTGGTGCAGGATGGCCACCCATGAAGTTCATTTTTGGCTGGTGGCTGTGGTAGGGCTGGACATAAGGCATCTCAGTCTGGTACTTAACAAGCCCTCCCTCGGCTGAGTGATTCTGGTGTGCCTGCGAGATGCCTTGGAAGTCAAATTTGTATGCGTAGCGCTTGCCGTGCACCTTAGTCATGATGTTCTTGTCGTAGTAGTAGCGCAGAGCGCGGCTCAGCTTGTCATAGTTCATGTTGGGCTTGCTCTTGCGCTCTCCCCAACGCTTGGCCACTTCGTCCGGGTCGGTCATCTTGAACTCGCCATTGGTTCCCTCCCAGGTGATGATGCCGGAGTTGGAGCTGTCGGACAGCAGCTCCAGCAGGAACTGCCACAGCTGGATCTGCCCCGAACCTGGGAGGAGAATTCAGTTAAATAATGAACACTGACTTCATTGGTTTGTCACACAAGACAGTACATGTGAGCAATACCAGTAGTCGGTGTGTTAAATGTTTGTTTTCTAAGTGATTGCTACTTAACATTGATACATTTTGAAGACTGTAATCATCCCTGTGCCAATGAAAAGTTTTCTTTCCCATTAGTCTGCTTATATTTATATTCCACTAAATGTGACCTTTTCACTGTGTGGTTTGGAAAAAGGGACAGACATCGGGGCAGAAACCTACCCACAGGCCTGTGAGCGCTGGGGTCAGGGAGCTTGTACGGACTTTGTTTGCCTGTTCGGTTCTTGGATGAGCTGAGGGCTTGGCCTTCTGTGAGGAAACAGCAGGGCAAACAATCATTTTGGTGAGAGGGATGCCAGATTGTGTCTTACTGTAAACGTGATGCAATTCTGCTGACACAACAGGTGTTGCTTTAAGTTTAACATTTCCATTTTGGAAATGAAATGCCCTTTCTTGCTTTTCTCTCATGTTGCCAAAGCAGACAGTGTAAAGGCCTCATTTGTGTAATCCTCGTTGGTTTTATCTTTTGGGGCTATAGATTCTTACCTGGGTTGGCTAGTCGACTGCTAATGGGCCCTAATGTCTGATATGGGTCTGGAAAGAAAAAAAGGCATTTTTATTTTTACATCTTTAGAGCCCCTTTGGATGGAGGGAAATATTAAAAACATATTCTACACGTAAAAATGGACGTGTGCTCCTTTACATAGATTTGTACTCGTATGTTATGCTTTAGCGTGAACATGTTTACTTGCTAAACTTTCATGTTGGAACAGAATACATGCTTATGTAAAATGCATTGTGTTTGTTGGCATAGAAGCATGCTATGTAGACTCACAGAGCAGCAAAACATATTTGTTATACATCTCCAATCTTTGGAAACATTGGGCGCTTGTCTGGACGAGCTTTATGTGATTTCCAGTATCTGCTTAAAGATAAAATAAAAAGAAATGTGGCCTACATACCTTGGACAATTCTTGGAGCAGGCTCTGGAACTCTTGAGCTGTGTTGGTGCTCCATGGAGGGACCTGCAAATGAATAATAAAAGGATGGATATGAAGTGGTTTGATACTCAGTTGTGGCAAACGTTATGATGTTAAACCTCCATGTGAAATCAGTAGTTGTTCATGCATGAACACATATGATGATCATTAGTTTCATATCATCCCTGTTTTTTGTTGTCTTACCTTTTGGCACTGGGCTCATGGTGTTTGCCGGCCAACTGCTCCTGCAGCTGATCTCATCGAAACCACTCTCTGCACACACACAAAAACAACAGTGATGAGACCAGACTTTGGCTGGCACGTGGCTTAAAATGGCTTTTGAAGTGGACAGTGGGATGGCTCAGCTATAGAAGGAAGGAAGTGGGTAAATGAAGACCAAGACGATAAGAGTTTGGAGGTCTGAAGATGACCCAAAAAGTTTATTTTGTTCATGCCACCCCTGTCGCCACAAGATTGTGAATTGTGTCCCAGGAGCAGGACCCATACCCCCACATTTCCTGTGCCTGTGCAGCTGTTTCCTGTCTGAAACTGGCTGTTGAGTTTTGGACTCATCAAGGTTTTGTCAACTGAGGCCAGTGTTGTGCCAAAGAACTCTGAAACTCTGTGAAACTATGTAGCATGGTTCTGAAACTTGACTCATTATTTTTAAATCCCTTCAAGTGTCATTCAAATCAACTCAGTGGTTTGAGAATGTGACTGTAAAGTCTGAACTTTTAATCACACGCAGAAACACTCAAATTGATCTCAACAGTGTGACTAACGGGGTGGCAATAAAACCTTAGATACAGCAAATAAGAGGTTTTTTTCACATTTGGGGAAAATATGTTTTCTTTATTAAAATCATGCAGGTAGTCTGTCATAATGGAGTTGAAAGTAACTTGACGTAACTGCCAAATGATTAAATAAGCAAAGGTTTTCTGATAAACCTTTTCTAAATCATAAAGATATTAACAACAAAATGGACATGATCTGCTTCATAATAACTTTGAACAGATTTGAACGTGGATGATCTCACCTGCTTTCACCTGTAGTCTGGGTTGTTGGGGCGGTGTGGTGTTGGTTGGAGTTGTGGAGTACGAGAATGTAGGGCTACCTGAAGCAAAAAAGTAAATATTAATTTAATGGATATACACCTGAAGTCAATCATGCCAGAAGAGAATTTGTCAGGATTAGTATTTCGAGAAGTAATAAATGTCACAGGCTTTAAAAGACAGGAGGTATCGATTGGACTTTTGATGAATCAGTGTGTAGTGTTACTGCCGTAATACTGCGTTGTGTTTATATTATGAGATGTTGCTGTTATTTCGTCCACCCCTTATATCCTAACAATACTCTGAAATTTGGACTAGGACATGGTGCCCGTCTTCTTTAGCTGCATTTGTAACACTGATTTGCAGAAGCAAAAAGGCAGCAAAATGATGTAATGCAGCACGTATCAGAAATCATGATGACATATTGTATGCAAAACACAGGAAGTGTGTGTGTTAGCAAAGAGGAAGAGGTCAAAACACTTCCTGAAGACACAATTCTGTAAACATTGTGACAAACTTCAGTCCAAAACATTCAACTGTACAAAGATAAAAGTGGCAAATCTTTAATGTTTTTACTAATCAATAAACTCATTCAATCTAGTTGAGTAGTTTGTTGTCAATCATTGCTTCATGTCTTTACCTGAATTTATTTCTGATCCTGCTTACAGGCATGTAAAATATTTGTGACAATAGAACAATGAAAACGTTTTTGAGTCATACAAGGAGAACAGAAACAATGTTATCAGCTAAAGGGAGAGGGCGAGATCTCAAAGACGAGGCGAGCCTTACTCTGCCGGAGGTAACTGAGGTGTGAGAGCAGGATGTCTGCGTTGTAGGCCGACGTGAGACGCATCATGTCTTCCTTGGTCATCTTGCAAAGGGCCTTGCCGTCCAGTGCTTGGAAGAGCATGACGTCCACTTCCTCCAGGACGTACTCCTTGATGGCCCAGTCCAGCCACTGCCGCACGTGGTCCTGTGTCCAAACCTCTGGATCTGGCATCAGAAGCACAAAATGATCAGCAAAGACTCCAGATTATGAGGTATAATGTCTCGCAAGGTTAGAAGATTTAAAAAGAAAAATGGTTTAATATTATATTGCGGGCTAAAGTTTGAGCATACTGTATGGGCTTTTAAATTAAGGTTGATGGCTCTGAGAGTTCTGGCTCTAAAAAGTGATCCATTTGAAAACATTTGTTTCAGAAAATATCTTAAAGCTCTTGTTTTTTTTA
This sequence comes from Eleginops maclovinus, assembly GCF_036324505.1. NCBI lineage: Eukaryota > Metazoa > Chordata > Actinopteri > Perciformes > Eleginopidae > Eleginops > Eleginops maclovinus. The sequence continues at coordinate 7,410,460 of NC_086351.1, read as the reverse complement.
TCTTGTATTATCTTTTTAAAATATCTTCAAGGGCCTTCATTCATTTTAAATGAGTGTTTTAATGTGATGCCAAAAACATATGACACATACAATTTAAAGTTACCTATTCTGTTAATAAATATTGTTTTCCTTATTTTGTTTTGCCCGGCTCTCCATAAGCCACCACATGCGCCAACAGTATCCCTGAAGATAACAGGAAGTAAACAAATAAAAGCGGTTAATGCTGAGCGGAACACAGCCACTGAGTCTTTAGTAAAGATGTGGTGGTTTTGACAACCCTGACAGTGTATATGTGTACAAAGACTGGGCAATTTAAGCTTTTTCTTACCCTGAAAATTTGACATTAGTTCGCGTTTCATATCCTGTACCATAGTCTGGTTACAGCACTGTGGTATATTATTTATCTGATGATATGGTAAGCTAATTTCCAGTCGTAAACAGTGACTGTAAATTGCCAGTAATATTAGGCAGGAGCCACCACACCCTGATGTCCTGATTGTCCTTGGTTAACACATGCCACTGTGATGCAACATCCGTGAATTATGAAGCAGAATATCTCGGTTGACTCATTGATGTTTCTCGTCGGTTTTCAAAGAGCTGAGTTTGAAATTGTTCACTGCACGCCTCTGGAGCACGTCTGATGTGGGATCCCTCCAGAGAGTCTGACTCACTGAAACCTGCTGCTTTGATATGCTATAAATCGAGTCTGAGGACAATAATAGCCTGGGAACATAAAATATGCCACCAGGTTAGTTTTTAGATGGCTAGACCAATGATTCATAGTGAGGATGAAATGGACCAAGTGCAAGTTGTCTATATCCTAACTATGACTACTCAGTTAGCAGTGACACACCACTGTCTTAACTCCAGGATGCGTGTCAGTGATTTTATTCTGCAAAGGAAAAAGGGAAGTCCAGTGCTCACAGTTCAGCTGTAGCAAACTTTCTTCAGATCATCTATTTAAAAATAAGCTCTTGTAACTTTGGCTGGTGTTGTTGTTATGTTTTTGGAAAAATTGGACCTTGAAAGAACCTTTTTTCTAACACATTAATATTCAACTTAAGGATATTCTGTCTCCTATGTTTTGAAAGATAAGGCTGATGTTATTCTACACTTTTCCTTGTTGTCAACATATCAGCATTACTGTCCCTCTAAACAGGCCGACTTCCTGTGACATTCAGCCCCAACCTCATTCATTCCTAATAAAGATGAGAATCTTTCATAATGGGAAACAAATACGTATATAGTTTCATGTTTTTAGTCCACTTCCTTAAAGAGATATGCACTGTAGTTTTAACAAGTACATTTTTGGGGACTCTTTTGTACTGAGGATTAAGAGACATTAAGTATTAACAGCAATAGCACTGCTTGTATAGGATTGTGGGTTTTAAAAAAATGTTTTTGGACAACAGTTATGTATCAGACTTTGGATACGGATAATACCTTTTGGTACAAGAATTTCTCTGGTTTTGGTATTTTTCATGGGATGAAAAGAACTGAGTATTGCTAGTTTGACTTTTCAGACTTTGAAAAGGATTTTCAAAAGCCTAAAATAGATTTACAATCAATCCCCTTCTTAAAATGAATTATGTGTTTTCCAATGTAGCTCCAGAATGTTACACTTTCAACATGCTATTGTTGAGCTGTGCCACTGGAGAGTAGTGTAGAAGTTTTGCGGAAAATGCTTTGTTCATCTTCAATTGAGTCATTGATATTGCACAAGCTCCGCGTATGACAGCTCTGGTGGCATTGGTCTTGTGAGGATGGAGGCTGATGGTGTTTATGTGACTCACCTGCTGGCACGATGACCCTCTTTTCCTCTGTGGCGCTGCTGGGTGGGGTTGCGGTCTGTGGGCTTACGCGGGGCTCCGGATACGAGGCCTGGTATGGCATCGGGGCCCCGTCGTTGCTCATGTGTCTGGAGCGCTTGGTGACAACGCTGCAGTCCACGGGGGACTCACGGCTTAAACAAACGGAGGATGAAAAGTTCATTCAAACCTTTGAAATGACATTTAGTCAGGTCACTTCCATTTAACATCTCTTTATTGACTCATTTGATGATACTTGTTATTGCTACTGATCTGAAAATAGATTTCACACGTCTTTTTTATACAAGGTTATTTTCTCTTGCTCAGTTTGTCAGTATCTGTAGGTGACAGAAGAAAGATTAAGGCTTAAAACGGTTTCAAATTGACACTTGGAGATAAGAAGTTTTAAGTATTAACACCACGTAACTGCTGTTGATCCAACCTGTATGAACACTGAGATTTGAATTGCTCTACCTAGTAGCAGTGGGAATAAGTACTCAGATGTTTTTATTTAGGTAAAATACTCATCCAGCAGGAATACGGCCACTGCTGTTGCTGCTACATGTGGAGTCACTTCAATCCACATTAACACTGATTATAATTTAGGCCGTATCAGCCGAAAGCATTCAAAGTAAAATAACATCTAAGAGAGAAGAAAATACTTTATTCATTCGTTTTACTTATTTTGTTAAATAGATTATTTTAACTTTTTTAATTCTCTAGCAGAAAATGGACATCCTAAAAGTTCAAGTAGCTCAAAATGCATACTTTTACTAAATTACTTTCCCCCTCTGGCGTTTCTGTAATGATTCCGTTCAAACACCAAAATGACCAAATTTGAAATTCCAACATAAGCCCCATAAGCATGATGGATGTTAAAGGAAAACAAGACTCATTGTTGAATTAGGTAAGAGAACAATAAACAAACACTTTTAGGGTCTGGAAAAACCCAAATACTTAAATGCACCGTGACAAATCTCCAGTCATATAATTCCGGGAACCTCGGCTCCCCTGTGGCCTCGGCCCGCCCTGACTCACCTGGTGCCATTGACGTGCTCGCCTCTTTTCCCAGGGTTTTGAGCTGCTGACCCCACCCACTCGGGCTCGGTGGGCTCAGGACTCTGCTTTGAGGCCTGGCTGAACGCGCCGGGCGATGTCATCTCGGCCTTCATGTGCACTGCGGTGTAGGGCGGCTCGAATATTGGCTGATCCTCACTCACCACTGATAGCGCTTCCTGTCAAACAGAGCAACAGCGGTCACTGTCTGCCATTAATGTGCCGGGTCACAACCTGTGGAAAGTGAGTTTTTCCATATACACACTAAGCTTATGCTTCAGTGAACAGAAGCGTCATCATTAGCAACTAGAGTTCTAGAAGAAATAATAACGACACAACCAATCAAAAAGAGATCGTTGTAAGTTTACACTTGGGCCACAGACATAACAGTGTTTTAAAGCTCACTCTTTAGTAGAGAGGGAAAATTATATCCTAAATGTATATTGAAGGACAAAATCGTATCCCTTTTCTTATTGAATTTGGTTTTTGAGTCATAGTTAGGAGAGGATATAAGTATTATATAAGGATAGAATAATTCATTTCTTCCTCCTGCTGTTATTATTCCCATTCATCAAACATTGTCATTACGTTGCTCTACATAAACATTAACTGTTGCCAGTTTTTTGGATATTAATCCAGAGAACCGCAACAGTAATTGTTCTTTTTGTATTTTGTCACCTATAATTGTTATTCTAACCACTGACTTGAACTAGTGACTTGCTCAGAAGAACTTGAATATTAGATTTTGAGTCGGGACTATTTCCCATTTAATTCTGCAGTTTGTAAAGATTAAATCTGGTTTATGACCTCTGCTTTCTTATCAAACATCCAAACGATCTCTGCAACACAAACCCTGGCTTTGCTTAAGATTCAGTAGTGTGTATATCCAAGCAACATTGGAGATAGGAGTTTATCACACCATTTATAAAATCAGAAGTAAACTGTTCTAGTAGTCAGGAGGCTGTCTAATCTTTAACATCAGTAACCTTAACCACAATTTTATTTTGTCGTTAGGATTAGGGTTGCAGGGGAGGCAGGGGTGTTGGCTCAAGGTGGAGTCTAATCGAGATTTAAGTCCTTCTTCCTGTGTTTAGCACCTACAGCGAGGCCTCAAAACCACTCCTGAGATGTCACTTTCATCCCACGCACAGTGGAGTGCAAACACCGGACCTGTTGTTCTGTCTGCTGCTCACATTAAGTGTGTGCATGTGTGATGCAGTCTAAGTGGGTGCAAGTGCGTGTTTGTTTAGAGGAGTTGAGCATTGTCTTTGGACCTCGTACGTCAGTGCCGTGCTTTTTCAGTGGCCTACAGGAAACCTAGCCGCCATGTGCAGAGGAACCTTTTGGCACAGGCCAAGGGAGAGGAAATGGTAGAGGAGGGGGCACAGTGTAAAAATCTGGGTCATTTTAAAGCTGGAAAACAACCCTAAAGGCCTGTGTTCATAGGAGGAGAGGGGGTCGGGTTCATTGGACAGCAAGAAGACTATAGGCCTGATTGAAGTGCCGCCTTTGCATTGTGTTTTTTTCTTTCTGTTTGTTTTTTGCCTCTGTGTATTTTTTTTTAGCTCAATTGTTGCCTGAGCATTGTAAACCGCATCTTAATGCATGGCACACAGTTTGGCATTTCCTCGAAGCTGCAGACGAACTGATAGAGAAGTCAGCAGTTTGAGATCTCAGCACCCCACTGCTGAATTGAGTATTTGCTGCTGTGTAAATAATGCACCCTTTTTAACAGCAAGCACAAGTTGAAGATAGTTTAAAATACATTGTTAGCGATCAAATTGAAAAAACATGACCTTTTTTTATTAGTAGAGATGAGATGCCACCTACAGAGGTGTGTAAGCATGGTTCTTTTGAACTCCACACCCCGCATTATTTTTAAACTCACAGTTCTCCAACAGACTTAAGTGAGATCACTTGAGGCAATTTATCAGACTTCAATAACAAAATATGCTCACAACAATAAGCATGACTGGATACAGCATACTGTGTTAAATGGGCAGAATTCAGCTTTAAATGTAAGGCTTTCAAATGAACAAAAATACATGCATTTTGTCATGTGACAGAAGGGTTTCACAGGACTTCATATTGTCCTGCTCAGCTTTCTTTTGACCGCACACCCTGTTTTCTTCTACTTCAGCTGATTACTTTGTTTTACTTCTGGCATGTTGTTCTCTTTTCCCCTGCCTTCCTCTCACACTGGGTGGCTTCAGAGCCCCATTTCTCTGTGCAGAAGTGAAACAGTCGGCTGATAAAACAGACAACTGACAGCAGATTCTCATGCGAAGTCATGTTTGTTAATACTTTTAATAGTGATGGTTAAATGTTTTTTTTGGCTTGTTTTTGGTAGTCAACACTCAAACTGTTGATATTATCGTGACTTGAAGCTGCTTACCATTTTCAGTTTTGTACATTTAGTGACATGCTCATGCTTTCACAACCACAAACACACACTCCCGCTCTTTCTTTATCTTCCCCTTGCGCTCGCTCCTTTTTCTCTCTGCACACTGATACAAATATACCACAATTTGGCCTGACCGCTAATGCCACAACTGACTTCCTGTTCAATGTGTTTCAGCTTGCTGCTCAGTGACACAAAACAACTTTTAAAAAACATGACCCTATTGATGCTTTCTATGAGCCCCGATGTCCTAAAATGTTTTGTTCAGTGTGATAGTAAACACTTGAACACCTCATTTGAAGATCAAGTACTGCATGGAAACTTTTCACTTTAAGTCAGCATCTCTGCGGGTTGCATCATGCAGTCTTGCCCAAACCAAGAGAGTGTGATGTTTACAAAATGGGTGTTCATTCTTCTTATATCTGTAGTAAATACATTTTCAGATCAACTGCAAAAAAGGACAAATCTTTAGTATAATTCTGACACGACTTGTATTACCTGATGAACCTTAACAGCTCCAGTTCAAACTATAGGATTCTACCTTTTTTAGTCATGTTCAGTGAAATATCAAAATGGATATTACAGCACAGCAGGAATGAGATTATATATAACTGACAATCGTGTTATGAATCAGACATGGAGGGGGGTTGTGCTGTTTTGAAAACTAAAAGGCTTCTAACTTGAATGCCATTGACTTTGATTAAATGAGATAACATTTGCTCAAAATAACTGTTAGATTTTATTTTGTATATGTAGGTAAAGTTTTGAGTGACCCATTGTAGCCTACAGTATATAGCTGTAGCCTATTTTGAGAATCACTTGTGGCAAATATGCCTGCAACTGTTTTCAGAAGAGACTGATCTGCTTATTAATTACATTAAATGTTTTATTTTGTTTTACCAAGAATGAAAACAAGAAAGTTTTTGAGTTTTCTACAATGTATACACGAAACGATAACTTTTATAAATTGGCGACATACGAAATAGTGGTAAATATATATGCTGACAATGATCTGATCAGATTAAATAACAGCTTTTAGCTCTAAAACCAGGTGCTCTCAACTGGTGAAAGGATAAATCGTAGGGATCACCAAATTGAAAAACATTACTGCTGCAAAAAAAATGTATACGTTTACTTTTTTACTGTACAAAATATTGAAATAAATCAATTGGGTGAGGTCTGTTGGTGTTTGTCAAAAAGGTTGGGAACCACTGCAACCAAGAATTTTGTTAACATCCATTACATCAATTATGTGATTTATATTAACAGTAGAGTTTGAAAAAAACAATTACTTTGATAGTTTAAGTGTTCTAAAGGTTGCTTTGGTGCCATAAATGTGGGGCATTATCATCCCTCCTACATTTGAAGTGCAATGCAGCCTCATAAGTAATGCTATTTGCATTCGTGCTTTTTGGTTCATCCTTGTTTTTAACTTTTACGTTTTTTGGGTTAATGGACATTTTGATTTTAATGTGAAATAAGCACAGATAGATTTTTAACTTTAGATGGAACTAATCAGTAGGAATATTTACAGGGTTTACAATACCTAAATGATACCTTTTGGTCTTTCTTGTAGCCTTCTTGTGTGTGCTTCTAGCCATTAGTAGTGTTTTTAAATGTAACTGAGCTCCTGTTGGCTTCCAGATAGGCTCCTATATGAATATTTAATGGATCTGTCAACTCCCATCAAGGCTATGGGAGGATATCAAATGAAACAAAACTCTTCTAAAACAAGGTGTAGCCTTCAGTAACAGGCCAGAGATCAAGTTGTGCAAAGGCACACCCCTCCTCTCGCCATGTCTGAGGCAAGTGGCAAAAAGCAGAAGTAAAAGCTAAGCTGATTTTGCAAAGGCCTAAGCAGCTGCACTTTGTGCTACAAAAACATCGGTGCGGTTTCTACAGGTCGGGCCTGGCAGATCTCAGGCCTTCAGGCCGCAGACCGAGCCGGGCTGTCCTCCACCTTCCAGCCTGTGTGAGTGGACAATGTGGAGTTTGAACAATGCAACGCCTTAGTTTGTCCACTTCGTTTCTTCCAGGAGAGGCTTTGTTGCCTTTTCAACATTTTTTTTTTTTTTTAGTTCACTGAGCGGAAATGTGTGCGGAAAGTCTGAGGTTTCTGACAGGAAGCCTGCTGAGTTCAGATAACGACACCTGACAAGTGCTCCCGTTTGCAGCAATAAATTATACTTAAAATAACCTCATACAAACAATCTGCTGCGACACAGAACAGGAGACTAATTATCTGAATGATTATGTTTTTAACTGATAATTCTGAATATGCAGCATTTAAGCAAATTAAAACATGAAATAGATACACTTTTAAAGGACTTAATTAATTATTTAACTTTTGTTAACAGGATGTCCTCCTTTTCCTGCCTTGGACACTAAGTTACTACTTTTTTTATGGACCAAAATAATGTAAATCGATTAACTTAACTTTCATATGCATATTCTTTTTGAAACTAAACAAGAGAGAAACAAGTATGCTACAATAATAGTTCCTCAAACCACTGAGACACTTTTATAATCAAATGCATTTCCTCTTGTTACAATTGGCTCAATAACACATTTATTTTTGGTTGACGTATCACATCTTTCGTTATGGTACGTCGTGTAACACAAATGAACTTTCACGCTTTAAGCATCGCGTAAAAGTTAAGAGATTTTCTCGAAGATTGCAATTACATTTTAATGCAGCAATAAGTATAAAAGCTTTAAGGGAAATATTGTATGTAAGGCCTACACCCACATTCGTTCCAAAAAAACTAAATTAGCCTTGTATTTAGGCTATTTGTTTCCGACACCATCAGATAAAAATGTTTGCTTTTTATTTCGTTGCGCAATACAGTTTGCAGCGTTAACTTCATTAAAAAGCCTTTACGATTTTATTCGCCGACACGAAGGCCTTTCAGAATTTTAAAGAGGATACGAAAATTAAACAATAACTGTGCGTTGTTTGTACGGAGAACTGAAATAAATAATGTGAAATACCAGTCATCTGATGGAAATGAGTCCTCCTGCTCGGCTGAAAAGGGGCTAAGTTGATCCATGGCGCCTTCAGGGACACCTGCCTTGTGCGCTCAAATTAAATCCAGCATCCTTTCATTCACGAATTCTTCGTTAAAGTTTGTAAACCTGCAAAATATTCAGTTATCTCTCTCAGTGCGTTATTTTTGTGTATGTGTTGTGGTTCCGTGGATAGTGAGCTCCCATCTAACACATCAATCAGAAGAAAAAAAAACTGAAACGATTTTGGAAATCCTCTTTTACGCGTGTAACCGGCCACCAATTAGTGTATTTATCTGAGTGTAAAGATGTAGTGGTTAGTTGTGTTATTATAGAGCCGACATACAACCACGAACGGGAAGGAAGAGGAAATTTTGTACAAGAAGGAAAGAGTGGGGAGCTCGCATCACCGCTTTGACTCTCTCACTTAGCAGGCTGGTGTGGGTGGCTGTCAATTTCACCACAGCGGCAGCGTAAAAAACGATTAAACACGTACCTTTATCGTACAGTCCATTGCAGCAGCTTTGCAGTCTTTGTCATTTAGTCGTTTTTTATAAATGGTGCAGATAATTAAGCCTTCTAACCTCACTTCAATGCATGCAGGGGTGCATTGGCTCTATGGCGCAAACCATTGCAGTTACAATTTTTTGCTCGCAGACCAAAACCGGATGACAAGACTCTCTCTCTCTCTCTCTCTCTCTCTCTCTCTCTCTCTCTCTCTCTCTCTCTCTCTCTCTCTCTCTCTCTCTCTCTCTCTCTCTCTCTCTCTCTCTCTCTCTCTCTCTCTTCTGTAAATTGGGAAGTGAAGTCACTGCTCTGAAACTATACTTCTCATGAAACAACAGTCACTTACTGCTCAGAAGAAAAAACGAAAAGCTAGTTTGTGTGTGCTGCAGTAGATTTATATGTTGACTCATTGGAAAACACGACACGCAGTTAAAGTTTTGCAATAGTTAAACAGCAGAGAAAGTGAAATGTGCCACTGAATACTGAAAGCCTGTAAAGTGTAAAAACAAAATAGTGTTGGTTTCTAAAAAAAATAATAAAAAAAGGTTTCTAAGATGTGCACTTTTGGAGACATCACATGTCATATAAATGCTTCAACACACATTAAACACCAGTGTATGATAATGTACAATAATCATTTCAGTGGATCAGCCTACTATATAAGATTGATAATGGGAGTGCAGCTTTTAGGCATAAAAACTGAAGTTTGTGTTAATGTCCTTCCACTGGACATGGAGACATTTATCCACTGTCACTTTATATCCATGGGATTTGTTTAACTTTGACTGCTGGAGCCCTATATTAACTTCAGATACACTTGTGAATCTGAATTTGCACAAACATGGGTTGTCAATCACTATCATTGAAACGCATTAATGTGTATTTCTTAATGGCCAGCATGGACAGGAGGAATAATTTCAATGCTTATGGTCACCTGACTGTTGTTTTGAGACAGACCTGATAACATTGTAGCCTAGCTTTCAACTTACTGAATGTTCTTGAAAGTAATCAACTCCGGTCGTCAAAGATTAGACTTTATTTGGATTTTATCCAAAGCGACTTCCAACAAATGCAATCAACCAAGAATATACAAATTCAGAACAGCAAGAATCCTGCAGGTATAAGCATCAAATAAGCCAAACTATTCAAAGTAAAGATCATTCAGTCTTTCCCGTATGCAGGATCCTTGAATAAGAAGTGCAAAAGCAGCAAAGCAGTTTTTAATTACACTTCCTCTTTCCTTCGTTGCTCATTGATTGGAAAATTGTGACGTAAGAGTATTCCACTTTATTCATTTGACTTGAGGTGAAAACAAAACATTTTTTTGTCCTTGAAATAAAACTCTATAAAGATGATCAAATTAAGTTTGTAGTACAATTAAATACTAAATCTCAGTTATCAAGACTTAATAGCATTACTTACTTTCAACATATGGGCAATGTCAGTGGTAGAATATAATTTAGTTAATGTGCTGTAGTTGAGTATAAACTTTACTTCAGTGTTTTCATGGTGCTTTTTACTTACCACATTCCAAAAAAAATATGTAACGTTTTACTACACATTTGCACATTTACAAACTAACATTTTGCATTCATGACAACTAACCTAAGGGAGAGAATATGTTAATAAATAAGACAACAGTTCCAGACTTTGTTGAAGGAGTCACTTTGGGGTTTTGTGATGGAATTTCTCATTATTTTCATAAGTTTCACAAACTCACGTAACAATTACTGGAGAAAACTCTCATCAGATTAATCCATTTGTATAGTAAAAGAAAAGAGAGAAAAAATGCACGAGGAACAATAATATTTAAAAAACACATTGAGGAGTTCTACTTCAATTAATATTTTAAAATGTCTACATTTTGATCATTATACTTACACAAAGGCCCTCTTAAATGTGTAATGCAGGAAAGGCAAACTTGTATGCTTAACATAAGGGAAGATTTAAGCGTTTAATGTAGTCTTGGCATGACAAATACTTGATTTCATGAAACGTCCACTACTCCAGAGTGCCGTTAACTTTTGTATTTGTATCTACATTTCCCACAGATTTGTTGATTTTTGTATTGCTCCGTGACAGTTTACTTAAACCCAGGTGGAGTCCTGATAGTTGACTGCAGACGGTTGTTAATCACCTCGTGTTATGTAACCTTACCCCCGTTTTGCCTTGTCTTGAGGTGGGGCTCCCAATCACGACTCCCGTCTCCCATCGACGCGCACGATTTCACCCAGCTCCACTTTTCCAGATGTGTGTGTGTGTGTGTGTGTGTGTGTGTGTGTGTGTGTGTGTGTGTGTGTGTGTGTGTGTGTGTGTGTGTGTGTGTGTGTGTGTGTGTGTGTGTGTGTGTGTGTGTGTGTGTGTGTGTGTGTGTGTGAGTTGTTTGTTTATACAAGGCCCTGGGCTCGGCCTTATCTGCTGCAGCCACTCACGCCGTGATTCAGACTTTCTTCAGCGAGTACTTGTGTTGTTTTTTTTGTTTTTTTACGGGCCATTGTTTTGTCGAATGGTTTCTAAAGATACAGAGATTTTTTTCTTCCTCCCACCTAATTAGAAACCAACTGCTCTGATTTCCAAAGCCTCTACTTCATCCCCACCCAAACCATGGCTCAGTTATTTAGTCGCGCCTGTCAGACAATCAGTGAACCAAGTGAGAGAATATAAAAATAACACAGCTTGATGTTTTGGCTGGCAATTTCTCCGCCATGTTATCTATACTCTTAAAGTTTTCTTTGAATTTTTTTTAATTGAATCCTCTATAAGCTTAATTATATATATATACGACTAATTTCGTGGTTTCTTTTTTTATGCGTCTTCTTGATGCCCAGAGTTGTTAAAGAGTTTGTATCGAGAAATAATGAACCGTATTGATTGGCGAACTACCAAATGCTGTTGTGACCATGTGTATTGCTGTATCTTTTACATTATGTTTGTATATGTTTCATTATAAGATTTTGTATTCAGATGTGGTATTCATAGATCTGCAACTATCTGTTAATTATGAACCATTATTAAAGGAGTAGAGTTCATCTTAAACAGTGATTTTGTAATATATTTTTGTTATCAATAAATCCTACATCCTACATTTTATGATATTGTCCTCTATATAATATAGGCCCATCTATGTTAGACTTAGGTATTATTTACTTGAGTAATGCCATTACCTTTACTCTGCTTTATTTTTCAGATTACACGTTTAGTACAAAACATCGAGGTTAAAATGCGTTTACAAAAAGTTGTATTCAATTTACTTACTTTATAAAGTGGGGAAGGCTACAACTAAAATGGTCATTTTATCAATAATAGCCTACAGTAATTGACCCGAGTAATTATGCTGCCATAGCCTACTCAGTTCAAGGTTTCAGCCTTCTCGTTATGGACATGCCAGTGTTTGAGATCGTCGTGATATAATATATTTTACCGGATGATTTCTTTGTCAGGGAGAATTTTATGAATGAAGGTTTAGTTGCTTTTAGCTATGGGGAGGGGTGCGTCTGACGTCACGTTCCTTTGAACAAACCCTGTCACGACGCAGATCCCCTCCCACCTCCGCCGCGTTTAAAACGGGACCGGTCTGGTCGGGACTGACCACTCTCTGTTTTACGCGAAGCCGGTGAATAACGTGTGTGGATCTGGGAGAGAAAAAGAGATGTACTGGGACACTATTGCCAAACCTGGAGACAGAAACACAGACAGCAAAGACTTGAAAATAAAGGTATGTTTCATTTATTTGTTGTAAGATAATCGTATTCATTTTTGCTGCAAGCATAGAAACTCGTGTAATTCATTCCTGACAATGAAAATCCATATGCTCTGTTATAATGTATTATTTCTTAAATCCTTTAATGGGTTTAATAGCATGATTATGATGTACTAGACAGAACAATTATTCATACTGGAAACAGTATTAGCTTGCATCCCTACTCTCCTTGATGGTGCATTCAGTGAAAAAAGCAATACAATCAAAAGTTCAGCTGTAAAAACATTTAGTCAAATTCAAGAAAAACAAGTGTCATAATAAAATATCTCAAAAAATGTCTGACTTTTCACCACAGGATCTAAATCCAGCTTTAAAAAAACTGCACTTTTTACAGTACTACTAAAATATACCAAACAGGAAGATAAGTGCTCAACCTAGCTTTTCATGCTGCCTTATTAGATGAGAGTTTCTATGGCGATGAAAGTTGTAATCTCAAATCTTTCATCACAGATGGAGATTTGCCAGCCTGGATATCACACTGAAGACTTCAGGACACAGGAAGTGCCAGCTGGCTTCGACTTTGCATCTTATGGTGAGCTTAGAGAATCACTTGCTCCATCATGGGTTGAACTTCATGACTTTTGAAGGCACAAGGTTTATTCTCTCATTGATGCCCAGACAGATTTGTTTTACATGTCTGCACAATCTGTTTCCTCTGGACCTGAGCAGCTGAAGGACAGAGGAAATATTTGCACCTAGTGTATCATCACATCTGTCAGAGCTTTTCGCAATGAGACCTTGACACCAGGGCTGCTAAATATCAGGTGTGTGTGTGTGTGTGTGTGTGTGTGTGTGTGTGTGTGTGTGTGTGTGTGTGTGTGTGTGTGTGTGTGTGTGTGTGTGTGTGTGTGTGTGTGTGTGTGTGTGTGTGTGTGTGTGTGTGTGTGTGTGTGTGTGTGTGTGTGTGTGTGTGTGTGTGTGTGTGTGTGTGTGTGTGTGTGTGTGTGTTACTTGAATGAGCTGAGCTAGGCAAAGATAGAGAGAAAGGGCGGTCAGGTTAAAGACACTCCCCTCTCTGTCTTCCCTAATCCTTTCCTCCAGACTTCCTCCTCCAACAGATTTAGAGTCCCCCCCTCTCCAGACCTCCATCACTACTCTGTCACCCTCCCTCCACTGGCGTTTCCTCCTCTCTCTCTTCCTCCCCCCTCCCTCCCTCGTTTCCTACTGCCTCCATCTCTTGAGCTGAATAAACCTGAGTGCCTGGTGCTGATTCGACAGTAAACAAATGGTTATTCTTGCGTCAACATCCACCCCTGAGATAAAATCCACATACTTACAAAATCACTCCATTTTTCCTCTCGTAACAACTATTACTTTGAGCTTTAATGTACTTTAACGCTTAAAGGGCCACTAATGATTTTGTGTCTTCGCTCACTTAGCACATTTACTACACAGTATATCATATTAGTTAAATAACTTAACATAAGGCAGAGTCAGGGTTTGTTTCATTTCAGAAAGAGAAGCCACTTGTAGACATTTTTTGGAGTTTTGAGTTTATTCAGAGTTTTAATTTAGTATTTGATTAGTTGTCAGAATGAAGTATTCTTCTGTAATGCAGCCAATTATGTTTTTACATCTTATATTTACACTTGGCAATGCACTCACAAGTTTGGTTATAAGAAAATCCAACGACAAAGAATAATGTGAAGCAACCTGAAATAGTTCATGTGAATTAAAACGTTTTTAAGAAGCACCTGTATGCTTTCACCATTTAGAGATCTTTGCAGTTGATCTACTGCATAATAGCATATATTTAATATATTTAACAAAGGAAAATGCATTGAATATGATGTGTTATTTTGAGCTTCAGCAAGGGAATATGACTTACTAAATTCATGGAAGCCAGTAGCTTGCCAATGCCATAGGAATGAATTCATTAAATAACTCTTCATTCATTTTAAACTCTTTAATAACTTTTACAAGCATGAACACTGCCTCTACTCTGCCACCATCATCACTAACTGACTCCATGTGTGTGTATTGTGTTTAACCTCCAGACTGCCCTGGTGAAGACCTGTCTTTTCTGTTAGACAGTAAAACACCCGGACAACAGCAGTACGTCGCGGAGAGCAGCTACACTGACCCACCAAAAGCTTCTCACACTTATGACACTAAAGGTGTGTATCTAAAACGTCAAGATACAGAATAATATACAGTCATGGTTGCTAATATGAGTTTTGTGCAATGGGGGAAGAAGTACTTGTATCTCTAACTTGAGTAAAAGTAGTATTACAGTGTCCAAAATACTCTGTTAGTAAAAGTCCTTCATTCAAAATCTTGACATTATAGTCATAGTGCATATAGTATTATATTATTATAGTATTCAGATGATTGATGCAATAATGTGTATATATAATAATGGGTAATTCACATATGCTTCTTGGTAGGTTATGATCTCCTCTTTCTCCAGGGATGCATACTTTTTTTCTTAATCAACAATAATACATCATTTTTATTCGTATTATTGAACTGAATCTTCAAAGTATTTAGGTTATCAAAGTATAATGTTGCCATTTGAGTTGAAGTGGAGTAGCAGTAGCACAATATTCTCAAGTAAAGTACAAGTACCTTAAAGGTGTACAATAGCAACCGCACCTAGAACATGTACTTTGTCTGATTTTACAAGTGGGCACATTTAGGTGTTTTCGACATATTTCTAATGTTTAGTTTTCTCCCCCCTCAGTGAGCCATAGTGAATCCTCCTTCTTCAACCTGGACTCATACCACGAGTTCAACTGGTGGGCCTCATATCCACAAGGTGAGCTTATACTCATACTGTTCTTATTTTTGTGTTTGGTTTTTCCTGAAGGATTACTTTGTGACCAACTTTCTCCTTGATTTTCAGATGGGCTGACGGTAGACCAGACACAAACTGGTTACCATGAGTCTCTTCAGACGTACCAGAGCCTGGTGCCCCAAAATGGACAGTTCAGCCCAGCCATGGAGGGCAGCCACAGCCCCTTTCTGACTGCGAAAGGATCATTACAAAGTAAGACACTTTATTTGTGGATGTTAAAACTATGGAGTGAAAGGAGTGACATAAAAAAAAAACGAATGTGTAAAAGAATAAGAAAATCAAAGTAAAATACATAAAAAAGAATAAGATAACAAAGACAAATAAACAAATAGAGAAATAATGAGAAAAGAAAAGGAAATATCCAGAGACCTTAAAAAAGATACATATTTGTATTTATTTTCACATTTATTTGTTCATTCATTTTTGTAAAACATATTTTTTTATTTTAATTAAAACATTTTTTATAATATATTAATAATATTTAAGATTTGTTCACTAAAATTCCTATAATTTCTCTTGTCTTTATATATAGTATAAAGACGTCTTGTCTTAGGTATACCTTTTAATTATCTTTTTCATATTTTATTTATTTTGTTATTGTTTAACGGTTTGAGTTTTATTTATGGCATTTTTGTGATCCATTAAAAACACCCCACTACTGATCTAATATTTTTGTGCTCAGACTTTAATTCTCCTCTGTGTTTCAGGTGAGACGGATCGCAGCTTCTCGTGTCACTCGGCTGAACTTTACGACTCTGACGGGCAGAGGCAGTCGTCGTCTTTCTGGCCTGATTACTCAGCCCCCAGCTTCACTGCCCCCTTACTTCACCCACACTCTGCCCCCTGCCCCTCAAACCCCGGCCCTCAGTCCGCAGAGCAGTACTGTCCCCGTGTGGTCAAACGCAAAAACACTCACCTCCAGAGGCCGGACAGGGAGGGCCAGATGACCGGGATGTCAGCTTATCCAGGTTTGTAATTTATGTTTATTAAAAAATAAATAGCGCCACTTTGACAACATTGAAATGGTACTTGCCCATTACTGCAACAATAATCTATACATCAGTAATACATGCTTTAAGTATATTTTGCTGATAATAGTTTTGTATTTACTATACTAAAATGAAATTTGAATTATTCTTGTCATGAATGGAGTACTCAAGTAAAGGATCACAACTATTTATTATGACAGATTATGAAAAAGACATTTCCATTATAACTCCAGCTCGATAACAAAATGTTGTTGTTTTTTAATTCAGGCTCTGGTCCAATCCAGTTGTGGCAGTTTTTACTGGAGCTACTACTGGACTCTGCCTGTCGTACCTTCATCTGCTGGACGGGAGACGGCTGGGAATTCAAGATGTCCGACCCCACAGAGGTAAGGAAAATAAATCTTGGTTTGAAGTTCTAAAAGCAGTAATAGAAAGAAACGGTACATTTGCTTAAGTGCTATATTTCCATTGTATGCTACTTGACACTTGTAGGCCTATACATACTTTGACTATACATGCTTACTTTTCAGATTAAGATTCATACAAAAACTTGTTAAACTCATGGAAATGCATTAAGAAGGGGTTTCTAACCATTTTGGTCATTCCAAACTGATCTGAGACATTTCCCCTGTGAACTTTTAACATGGCGTATATAAAAAATTACTAGAGGTCGAGAGAGGTCTAATAGCTAATTGTAACAAAAGTTCACAAACTAAAGATTATAGAAAAGTCTAAAACAGGAAGGTAAATATTTGTAGTGGAAACTTTTTTTTATTGTCTTCCTGTCACCTTAAAGTAAATAGTGAGTGAACACCCAGCTGAAGAGTAGAGCTTTGCTGCCCCTCTCTGGCTGAAAGTGTAAATCCAGTGTCACCTCATGCACTTCCCTGCAACCACTGGAGATAGAAAGAAGGAAGCCTTAATTGTCCCACAGAGGGGATATTTAAATTCTGCAATGGACCCATCCTATTTTTAGGAGCAGTGGGTTGCCATATGTATGGCGCCTGGGGATAAGCAAAGGAAATATTTTCAGCTAGGGTTATGTAGCTCTTTAATAATCTCATGGCCCCTCACATTATTTTGTGAACCTCTGGACTAAACTATTAA
Source organism: Eleginops maclovinus (assembly GCF_036324505.1). Taxonomy (NCBI): domain Eukaryota; kingdom Metazoa; phylum Chordata; class Actinopteri; order Perciformes; family Eleginopidae; genus Eleginops; species Eleginops maclovinus. The sequence continues at coordinate 7,393,029 of NC_086351.1, read as the reverse complement.
TTATTGTGTGAATAACATGCACTTAAGTAGTTCAAACTAGTTCTACCATTGCGCAGCTACAGCAATAAATCCTACATATAATTGATTCTTGTGGCAGGCTACAATTTGCTGATAATATTTCTCACTACTCTTACTTAAGGAGGATTTTAAATGCACTTTCAATTGTAATGGAGTATTACTACATTGATATCATGTACTTCTACACCTTTGCAACATTTATTGTTTGTTTTTTTAACTAAAGACACTAAATTGACCTCTATATGTTTTTTGTCGAACCCACAGGTGGCCAAGCGCTGGGGCCAGTGCAAGAACAAACCTAAAATGAACTACGAGAAGTTGAGCCGTGGCCTGCGTTACTACTACCACAAGAACATCATCCACAAGACAGCGGGCAAACGCTACGTCTACCGCTTTGTCTGTGACATACAGGGCATGCTGGGAAAGACGGCGCAGGAGGTCCTGACCAGCCTGAACGTTTTGCCGACGAACACAGAGTCGTGGCCCGGGATACCTGCAGCTACGTCGGAGCACAGCAGTGAAACATGGGCGTCACAGTAGAGAATGGGCCCCAGGAGGACATAAACCAGCCTATGAAGTACACACTGCCTCTTCGAGCCCTGGCTGAAATGCAGTTTCTTCATGGGGTGAGGATGTTGCAGAAAGCCAAGATGCTGCATTTCCGAGACTAAAAAGATCCAAAAACTCATGCAATCAAACAGTATTTTAGTTTTTCTTAAAAAGTGGATCATATTAAACAAAAGCATTCCAAAAAATGACCCATAAACATAGCATATCAGCCCCCCCCCCCCCAAAAAAAAAACAAAGCACAGGGGCATTTGAAGCAATAATACTTTTTTTGCAACATCAGGGGCCGCTCTTTAAATGTAATGTGTTTCTGAGAAAGAATTTATTGTAAATAGTGTTCATATGGTCATGCAATGTAGAGTTTTGTGCATTTATATGTAAAAATACAAAACTCATGTCTACCTCTGCCTGAAAATAATCTCAGTTATACTGTTCAGCAATAATCACTGTGAAAGACTGTGGGATGATTGCTTTGTGTAAATAAACTGTATATAAACTCATAGATTTGTGAGCCTTACTCCATGCACATTGTAAATACTGCCTTTAAACACTAAAATATGTGTTTCTCAATAGATGTTTATCACTATTTGTTAAAATACAAAAGGGTTTTGATAGATCATGATATTATTATTATTATTATTAGAGTTCATGATAAACCAGATTATTCTACAGTGAATAGGGTCTTTGTATATAGGGTATTTTTGTAATATCAATCAAACTGGTGTTTAATTATTATTTTGGGTATGTAAGAAATCTGTGTTTGCAAATCATGTATTTCCTTGTTTCTTTACGTCCTATAAGTGACTTAAAAACAAGTAATGCTGGTGAGTAAGGACTTTTGAAGTCAGACGTTTCATTGACATCTGGGAGCTTATAATTTCGACATATCCAGCGGCAGTGAATGCCTCCTTCCTGAATGCTTGTAAACCTGGTTATTATTTTCTATATCGAGGTGAACGAAGGGTAGTGCAAATCAAGTCCAACAAGCCATTTCAGATCCCCCCCACAGTTGCCAGGTTTAGAAATGCCTTCTCAAAATATTAAGGTGGCTATAGCTGATATGTTCGAGGGTCTGTCAAGGAGTAACTTTGACGATTTCTGCCACGAGCTTTTGCATCGCAAAGAAGGGCCGCGGGTCGCTCGCATCCGGGTGGAGGGCAAAAGCTACTTGGAGATCACAGACGTCTTGGTGTCCACCTTTACGGAGAGCAGAGCTGTTGGAGTAGCTGAGGAGATATTGAGAGAGATTGGATGCAACGAGGAAGCAGAAAAACTCAGTAAGCATCTTAATACTGCTACTTGTCTTTGCATCAGAATGAGAAGAGAACTGAATCATCTGCAGATCATTGAACACTAAATGTCTGACAACAGTTCACAACGTTTACTCATAAAGGCGATAATATGTAGGAGGCAATATGTTTCTACGTGACTAAGTTGTAAACCATTGTTGGTTTGCCTGAGTTGTTTCTATCTTGTTGCCTTGTGCTTTAGGCTACTGTTGCATAAATGTAGTTTCCTGGAAGTTACGTAATTGACGACCAGAATGTTTCCTTGTTTCAATTGAATAGATCTCACATTTCTTTAAACAATCTAAACCAGGGGTGTCCAAACTTTTTTCACAGAGGGCCACATACATAAAAATGTAGGGGGAGCTGGGCCACTTATTGAGGTGAATATTGTCTCAAAAGTTAAGTTATAAGTTAGTGAAGTATATCTTGTAGCGATGTTTGTGAAGATGATGAAGAAGTCTCCGGAGACACCAGCTTGTATATTGTAAGAAATAATAATCAATTTTCTATTTTATTTTTTTACAGTCAGAAACACAACTGGAAGACATTAAACATCTCCTTTTGACAGTAAGTTGGCATGTCCAGAATCGGTTTATTATATGTAAAGCATTTGTCGTTAAGAGATACAATACACATTTCATTTTTTTCTTATGTCTTACAGCTGCAAAACCCTGAGCAGGAGCTGTAATGAGTGGGTACGATATTGGTGATAATGCAACATCTCGGAATATGATTCGCTGACTGAATGCCGGATGTTTGAAGGAAACAAATTCATATAATTTATATCAAAAGCTTTAATCTGAATCATGTTATTGTCCCTATGAAGTTAAATGTTTTTAATGAAATCAATGCCATTGTTTTGGTCTGTATTTTTTCTCTATTTTACTTCTACTTCCATCATGCCCAGCAAGATTATTGTCACACAAGAGGGTTACTGCTACTGAAACTGAAACACGTATCAATGCACTGTTCTCTGACTCTAGGCATGGATACTCAAAATCATCCATTTAAAGATTTTTTCTCAAACAACCATTTGAAAAGAACACAAGCAGGTCTTCCTGTAAAGGAGCTGTCTTATAGGCCCTGACATGTTTGTCCTGTTTATGCACTTCTACATGCAGCAGCCTGCATTACAGAAAATGCTCTTTAAATGAAAGTGTTAATGGCTGTACCAGTAAAACATTGAGGCATCATGTAGGCTTAGGCTACACTTAACAGTTGCTACAAAGGGATTTGTAAGATTTAAAATAGATCAGTTACACATTTTCATCTGATCACAATCATGGTAGTTTAATATTGAGTGTCTGCTAACCAAATCCAGGCCATTTTTATTTGTTTTTCCCCTTATACTACAGCTTCTCAGCAGACTTAGACCACAGTAACATGATGTTAGACTACAGTGTAATAAATCCCAGATTTTATTGTTGACATCCACCTGGATTCATCTTCACCTTCTTCTTATAGAGGCATTACTGTCTATGTTATAAATGTGCACGTCACCTATTGCACGTCTATCGGTCCTGGGAAAGGGATCCTACTCTGCTGCTCTTCCTGAGGTTTTTTTTTCCATTTTCCCATTGACTGTGGGGTTTCTTTGGAACTTTTTCCTTGTCTGTAAAGCTTCCTGAGACAAATGCAAAACTTTGATTGAGTGCAGTGATATAAGTAAAGCAATAAAAAGGTCGACCTGCATCTGACACTTTCTCTGATGGCTCCCTTTTTTTTGTCGGCTATATAATGTGACATTTAAGACTTCATTATATGTCCAAGGTCAATGTACATTTTGCTGTGGCAGACAGCTTTGATAGGAGTCAAGCATCTCTCTTCATCATGAAATAAATACTTAAATGTAGGTGCAGTTTTTGGGCAAGCATTCAACTCTGTTGGTTAAAAGATTAACACGTGTTGTTCTGCTCTCTGTAGCCATTTCTCATGTCTTTCAGTCTTGGGGTCTCAGGCCAAGGGACATATGTCTGAGCCTATATATAGGGTAATGTCTCATATGACTTACAAATGCAATCCAGTAACAAAAGACCAATGCCAATTTAAGCCAATATTCACAATGCAAGGAGGTATGTTTATCCAGTAGCCTAGTCAATAACCGATAGTTCATTGGCAAAAATGTGGATAATGTCCTTTTTAGTCATTCTTGAAGCAAAAAGGCAAATCATTCACTGGTTAGAGCTTCTGAAACTTAATGATTTGCTTCTTTTTTGATTAAACTGTTAATTGGGGATAAAGAAAATAACTGTCGGTTGCATGAAGGCTATTATAGAGTATCTTGGACTACATGTATGTCTACGTGTCTACTGCAGCCTGTATAAATAATATCTAAAGTATATAACCTGTATTATTGACATACCTATAATGATCATTATAGTTTCCCGACTGCATTTGAAGGCACCATGAGTCTTCCTTAAAACCCATTCTAAAAGTGTATACGTTTCAAACCCTCCAACCCGGCAGCAGTCAGTTCACAAAAAAAGTAAGCCAACTCTGTGCTTCCTTTGCGGCTGGTCTGGGAGAAAAAGTCACGGCGGTGGGACTTTAGTGATGAGAAATGGCCCAAAAGGACAAACGAAAGGCTGTAAAACGCATGTTGGCTAACCTGTCAAATGACAACTTTGCAAATTTCGTCGACGAGCTTGTGCACCGCAAAGCGGAACCGCGGGTCGCACGCATGAGGCTGGAGGGGAAAAACTATTTAGAGATCACAGACGTCCTGGTTTCCACTTTCAATGAGAGCGGAGCTGTAAAAGTGGCTGCGGAGTTATTGAACGAGATTGATTGCAACAAAGAAGCAGAACAACTGTGTGAGTAGGCCTATGTCTTGTTTTGATGCAGAATAAGAACGTGCTTTTTTCGACTGCACAACATTGAGCCCTAAATGTTTGCTTGCAGTTAAATGATCGGCAATTACCACCGTTTAATCGATAAAGTGTATTTTAAGTAGCCTTTATACTTATATTCCTACGCAGTTGAGGAAATGTAACACAAAACACAAATAAATAAAATTCACACATTTTAATTAGTATATCATAATTCATGCGATGTGTACTTACTGCAACGTTAATCTTTTGACATCTATAAAGCGTTACAAACAAATACATAGGAACATGTGTTTTACTTGAAAAATGTCCCACCACTTTGTACAGAAACCATAAATCATAAAAGCTTTGAGTCTAGATAAACATTAACAGTATGTTTGTTCATGTGTCCTATGTTTACCTGTAGCCCATGTCCAATTGTAATTCTTTTTTTTGTTTTGCTAATGGTGTCGTTGTTTCTTTATTGCAGTGGAAGTGACAGAATTACAGCCCTAAAAACCCTGGTTCCAGTGAAAGTGAGTTGTTTCCCTGTTTAAAAAAAAAAGATATACCGTCCTTGTTATGTCTTCAAAAAGACTGCAGTTGAAAATAGGCATGTGCACTTTTGACCACCACCTGTGTTTTTCCCTCTGTGGCAGCATGTAAACATTTCTGCTGAGAAAACGTCTGGCAAAAACATGCATTTCATTATACACACAATGTGAGGCGTTAGGAAGCTCTTTGTAAGACAACATGGAGGAATGATTACAAACTAAACTGTTTCAGTGTCGTTCTGACACTACTCTTTCTTCAGAGTCAGATAGGTAAAAGGATTAAGGCAAACACATACGGTATAGAGTAAATCTAGGATAGTGTACAACTTTTGTTTGATAACTGTCTGAAAAGGAGTCAAAATCTATTGCATAATGGATCCAAAGATGGCAGTTGAGGTATAATGTTCTACTATATACACAGGAACACACACAACTCTTAAAGTTAAAGAGATATACAGTAAGTACATAAAGTACAAGTAGTGCATCCATCAAGTGAAATATATAAGGACATGTGAGACATGTCTGCCTTCCTGCAGTGAGTACATCATTCCTCCACCTCCAGCAGAAAGTGATTTTGGGTTTTGGATAATGCACAAACATAATATAAATCTTTATATGTATAGAACTGTTTAAACATGGCACATTACATGAACATAAACAAAGCACATAGGAGCATGGGATGATTGTGTGAAGATAAACATTGATCTCATGCCCAAACCCAAGCTCCTTAGAAATCCAATCCAAGCATGCCTGTTGATGCGTCCTACATTAAATCTGTGTGTCAAATTATTATTCTGTAATATTTCTTACTCAGTATCTTAATGCTACATGGTTTTGTTTCTTTAAAGATGACATTTGTTCTTATTTTTCTGACAGCTGCAAGACATCAGGACGTGTAGTGAGTGGATGCGGTATCCATTGGTGATAATGCAACATCTCAGAACATGTTTGAATGCCAGCATCACGGATGTTTGCTCGTACTTTCTTTAAGAGATAGAACAAACAAATCAATATAATCTATATCAAAAGCTCCCATCTTAATTGAGATATCCATAACAACCAACAGACAAAACGGTGTATTTGTGGAGCATTCAGCGGTTCTCTATGTCACATTGAAGTTTTAATCCTTAAGTTTTTAATGAAATCAAAGCCATTGTGTATAATCAATTTTATTGTCTCTCTATTTTCCTCGTCTTTCGCAACATGAATTGCCCAGCAAGAATATTGTCACACAAGAGGGTAATCTGAAACTCAAACACTAATACATTTGTACTCTGTTGTCATTAAAAAAGGTATTTCTTGGGTCTTTTCATTTGTGACTCTCGTGATTTTAAGGCATGACAAATGAGTTTTCCTTTTAAAACCTTTTTTTCCCTTTACATTAATCCACTGAATCAATGGAAGAAAACAAGCAGCTCTCCATGTAAATGAAGGTGTCTTAGAATATACATCTGTATGATGCCCTGACACAATTTTGCACCTCCACACAAACATATCCCTAAAAAGCAGCTTGCATGATACATACAATGCTCTTTAAACTAAAGTCTTAATGGCTATTCCTGCCATTATAAAGACAAAGCGTCTCATAGGCCCATAGGCTACCTTTTACAGTCTATAAAAGGGACTTATTCATATTGATAAACACCATAGGCCTAATAAAGCCAATTCTATTAATGTAATTCAATATTAGTCTTTTTTTCTCAGGGGGATTTACAATCAATGATACCCTCTGACTTTAGAGCCTGCATATCTGTAAGCAAAAAGATCCCATACTTACCAAAATGATAACCACTCAATTCATTAGTATGCGTATTTACTGTCACTTTGTCTCATCGTTACAGGCAGCTAGATTCTGGGGGGATTCTGTCCGACCAGGCGTTGGGACAGAGAGTGAATAGAGATACTATTCAGAGATGCTGTATGACAAAACTAATGTGATTTGGGAACATTGAGCAATATAAATCTATTCTAGTACACCTCCACAATGGAATTATGATCAGTAAAAACGGCCACAATATGGGACCTTTACTTTCCCACTCCACATCACTGAAGCTATGGCTCTACCCTGTGAGTTTGCAGCCCGTGTTTGCAGCCCGTGCATGCAGCGTCTTGTTTGTAACATTTCAAGTTCACTAACATGACCCACCCGCATGTCAATGAGTTGATACATTATAGAGGTTACATAAAGTGCTGCCTACATATACTGTCGGTAATACTAACACTAAGTACCTATCCCAATCATAGCCTTGGTTGTAGGCACCAAACGTTTTATTTACAGGAGATAATCCCTCCTGGCATGACAGCCCGACCTTTGGCTTTTCCCACTGAGGGTTGTGTCTATTTTCCCTTTCTAAACCAAAAGCATTGAAAAAAAAATGTAAGAAATGGATTAAACGATAAATGATGTACTGCAGTACTGCAGAGGGGCGTATCGTTGGATTAATGTAAAGCTTATCAGTTTTGTGAATTGAGTAAGGCTAAGTTGTCTTTATTCTTGAAAAGATACGTACTTGCAAATGACAAGGTATTACAAAATGAGATGCAAGCATGCATAGCCATGCTTTGGTGTTTAATTTTAGCCAAAATGAACTGCCGACACTGTCAAATGAATTTAAATCGTGTCTCAGACGATACTATTTTTCAAACATGAATTAAACACTAATACTGTGCATGTAAATCTCGATAGGCCCTAAATTGGGATTTTTTATGTTTAACAGTCTGTTGCAAAAATTCAAAAGGGGTTAAGCGTCTTTCTTCATCGTGAAATAAACACTGAAGTTTAGGTGCAGTTTTTGAACAAGGATTCAGACTTGGTTAAAAAAAATGAGTACACACATGCTGTTGTTCTCTTTGTAGTTGTTTTTCAAATCTTTTAGTCTGGGGGTCTCATGCAGATAAAAAATGTAAATCCAGTAATAGGGAAACCAAATAACAATACCAATTTAAGGCAATATTTGCAATGCAGTATGCAGTTTAGCCTACTGTAGCCCATTCAATAAACAACAATTAATTGGCAAGAATTTGGATGATCCTTCAGTCATTTTTGAAGCAAAAAGGGTAACATACAGCCGTGGACAAAATTGTTGGTACCCTTCCGTTAAAGAAAGAAAAACCCACAATGGTCTCGGAAATAACTTGAAACTGACAAAAGTAATAATAAATAAAAATGTATTGAAAAATAACGAATACAAATCAGACATTGCTTTTGAATTGTGGTTCAACGGAATCATAAAAAAAAACAATATACTGAAACTGGCCTGGACAAAAATGATGGTACCCCTAGAAAAGACTGAAAATAATTTGACCACAGGGTCATGTTAAACTAAGGTGTGTCCTGTTATTGGCATCACAGGTGTCTGAAAGGTAAAACTGAACTGCAGATCACCAAACCACAAGGGGCTCTTTTGCGATTCAAAAATGGTACAGATTCAACTTTTATAGGCAATGGATTGGCAGATTGAATTACTAAAAAATGGCCATTTGTTGCATGATACTGTAGGTGTTGGTGTACGTAGTGCACGTATAGCCATACAGCTCTGAAAAAAAATAAGAGACCACTGCAGTATTATCGGTTTCTCTATTTATAGGTATGGGTTTGAGTAAAATTAACATTTTTTAAATATATTCTACGACAACATTTATCTGTGTTGGAATTCAACTGACACCGGAATGGAAGCAATGGCTTCCATACGTTTAGAGATTGAGATTTAAGAACAATTGGAGTGGTTTCCAGAGCTGTATGTGCTATGGCAGCGTAAATAATATTGAATGTATATAACTTGATTGATACATCCATAATGATCATTGTAATTTCCCGACTCCATTTGAATGCACCATGAGTGTTCCTTAAAACCCATACTACAGACAGTTACAAACCCTCCATCGTAGGAGTCAGCTCACGAGAAAAGCCTTTGCGGTTAGTCTGAGAGGAAAAGTCACGGCAGTCCGACATTTGTTGGTGAGAGATGGCACAAATGGACAAACGAAGGGCTGTAAAACGCATGTTGGCTAACTTGTCAAAGAAAAACTTCGACAGTTTTTTGGACGAGCTTGTGCACAGGAAAGCGGAGCCGCGAGTTGCACGCAATAGGGTGGAGGGAAAAGATCACTTAGAGATCACAGATGTCCTGATTTCCACTTTTGATGAGACTGGAGCTGTGAAAGTCGCTGCGGAGTTATTGAACGAGATTGAATGCAAAAAAGAAGCAACACAACTGCGTGAGTATCATAGGTTTGATGCAGAATGAGAACAGAACTGTTCGACTGCAGAACATTGAGCCCTAAATGTCTGCTTGCAGATAAATGATCGAAAATTAACAAAGTTTAATCGATAAGGTGTATTTGAAGTAGCCTTAAATCTTATACTTCTACACAGTTGAGCAAATTTAACTCCCCTTTCTTTACTTTCACTTCAGGGCAGGATCCGCCCAACTTGCTTCCTTTAGTATAGAGTCATTTCAGTTTATATCTTTATTTAGTTATACTGTATAACCCAATGATAAATTATTCCTTTAAAGAGAAGACACAAATAACATCCTTTTATGTAATCAAAATCTCCGTGGTTAAAAAAGTAGGCTTTTGCATGCAGACCTTTGAACCCTCCATTGTGCTTTTCTTATACATACAATAGACAACTTAAACACATGTGCATTAAGTGAACATTATTAAACCAAACGAGAACTGTGGACTTTGTCTGCCATGATTAACATTAAACATGCATTAAATCATTGGTACTCTCATGCCAAAACCCAAGCTCTGAAATTAGAAAAAACAATCACATTATCTTTGTTAATGTGTCATTAAACCTTTATGTCGAACGGTTATTACATTACATTGCTTTCAAACGTTTTCCTTTTTTTTTAGTGGCAGATACAGGTGTAGAGAAGTTCTCAGAACCTGGATCCAGTAACAGTGAGTTGTTTTCCTGTTTTAAAAAGACAAACAAACATCTTTTCATGTATTCAAAATGTCCTTGGGTTAAATGAAGTAGGCATGTGCACTGTGTTTTCCCTACTGTGGCAGCATGTCAACATTTCTGCAGTGAAAACATCCAACAAAAGCATAATGACTTGATATTTAAACGTGGATTAAAAACAAACAAAAAAAAGCCAGTATGGAGTAATGACTCCAAACAAACTGTTTCAGTTTAGATTCGTCACTACTCCTTTTTCATCGGAGTCTCAATGGTGAAAGGCGTATCAAACAGATACAGGTTATAGTGTTGTTGAATAACTGGCTGAACAGGATTCCAAATCTATTGCATCATGGATCCAAGGCTTGCAGTTGCAGAACCCAATGTGCTTTAATGTTGTACTATAAACACAGGAACACATAAACACACACATATCTTGAAGTTATAAAAGTACAAAACGTACAAGTACTGAATCCATCAAGTGAAATACCGTATATTACAGTAAATGACAGTCCTGTCTGCCTTTCTGCAGAGCATGCGAGTAGATCATTTTTCTTCAATTTGCCATAACTTAATAGATGCTGCATATCCATTTTAAACCTTTTGATAATGCTGAGCAAACATAATATACATCTTTACGTATATAGTACTTTACCTAACACACATAAATTGCCTGAGAAACATTTCATCATGAAAACACCAGACTATACAATTAAATAAAGTAAATACATGCACAAGAGAGGAATGACAAAACCCAACAAATGAGTCCTACATTGCTTTTACATAATATTTTAATTAGCGTGCAATTTAAGTTAGTTCCGTTTGTTCATCATAAACAAAAACAAAAGTCCACAGAAGCATGATACTATTGTTTTAAGATACTCTTAGAAAACACATCATACATTACCCATAAAGCATGAGTAATCTCATGCTTAAACCCAAGCTCTCAGTTCAAAAAGCCTATCACAGCATGCAGTGATAATGTGTCCTATATTATACGTGTATGTCAAATTTTAATTCCACCATATTTGTTGCTAACAACGTCTCCCTATTTTAGCAGTGGAAGCTACTGGTGGACCATCCTCAGATAATGGATCAAGGGACAGTGAGTTGTTTATCTACATTAGGTTTTCCTGCTATTATAAAATAGAAAACTAGAGAAAAGGATAACATTTATTTTCCACCAGAACGAAAAGTCTCTAGTTCACATTAACTTAAAAGCCCTACACAAAGACATTGGAGAGATATAGCAGGGTTTGCAGCTTGGTTATGGGAGGAAAAATAAATAATAGACCAGCAAACGGAAATATTTTCTTCAAAATGAATACCAGGATAACATTTGATCTCAAACTGCACCCTTGATATTGACAACAACAGTGAGTTGACTTTTGTACAGTTACAAAAACACAAGTGTTATTAATGGTGCATGTTCTTTTGCAACCCGTCTTTTGAGACTTTGCGATATGGACATAATACCGTTTCCCAATGTTTCTGGTCAAATACCTCAATATTGCACCAAAATTGTAGGGTTGATTATTGGTGCTTTCACAAAATATGTAATGCAGCTGCTAAAACCAGGAAATTACACTTTTTACTTCATCCAAAATGCAAGAAAAAAGTGTAGTCTGACATCATGATGTCAATATGATCTATCCATAAATTGCCCAGCCCCAATTCATTCCCTTGAGATATTATCTTTGGAACCCAGACTCTTGACTATAAAACATACATCCTAGGTTACTTCATGACGAATATTTAGAAAAGGCCTTACTTACTTACTTACTCAAAATAAAGTCAAGGCTAAAGACCAATGTAAGAAACTGATAAGTGAAGCCTGGTTTTAAACGAATAGTTTTGACACTTTGGGGAAATATTCTTTTTTGGTTCTTTCTTTTACTTATATGAAAGGAAAGGTAACACTCTGAGGTTGAGATATATCAACCTTTTTTTGTAATTCTTGGCAAGAAAGTCAATATTTGCATGTCCCAAAGTTTCATCATAAAAGCAGAAGATGTAAGAATTGTATTTAATTGCGTTTTGAGAAAACAAGTTTGCAATTGATAGATGGAGACATTGTTCTTTCAGAAGTTCTGTGATGCTAAAAGGGTCAATCTACTTTTTTACAAAAAATAATTAACATTTCCTCTAAAACCCAGGAGTATGCGTCATGTTTGTGTAGTGCTTTATCCCAAGTTACTATACAGACTTATCAGGGACCTAAATGCAGTTAAAAATGGTCACACTAATACAATACACATACATTGGAAACATAGAAATCCCTGTTACAGAATATTAAATAATTTTCTTAGAAATGTATCAAGTTGGCTTCATGGTATTGTCAAAGCTTTACTCATTATTCCCTCTTTCCTCAGGTGTGCACTTTGTGGATAAACATAGAATCGAGCTGATCAATAGAGTGTGCTGCGTTGATGACATTTTGGATAAGCTCCTCGATGAAAACCTCATCAATCAAGCGATTTATGATGAAATCTTGGAAATTAAACCCACTCAGAAACAGATGAGGAAAATCTTCACTGGTCCCCTGAAAGCAGCAGGGCTTCGCGGCAAAGAAGTCTTCTATAAAATCATTGAGGAAATGGAGCCATATCTCATTGAAGACCTAAAGGGAAAGGAGTGAATGTTGCAGTGAATACATTTATTTACACCAAACATACAGTGTGCCTAAAAAAACAACAACCTATTAAACAATTATAACGGTGAAATATTAAAGTAAATGTCTCTGTAGGGGGATCTATAGAAAATATCTTCTGCAGCTTCATGTTTAATCATAGCTCTGGCCCTTTTCGTACACTTGGACCAGTCATGTTTTGTAAAATGTATAAGTTTTCCTGTTAGGGTAAAACCAGATTCAGCAAACCATTTAAGTCATTCATGAAATGTAATCATTAAAGAATTGTTTAGCATTCTTACCTGACATGTAATATTTTAATCGATTTAGTCTGCTTTAAACCTATTTTTAAATAAAATGAAACCTGCTTGATCATGAATGATTATCCTCAAATTTTGCATGCAGATTTTTGCTTTGATTATTGTCTTACAGTATGTTCTAAAGGATTCTCTTTAAGTGTTTTCCCATGTAAAAATATGTGTACTTTTGGAGGGTCATTCCAATGTTTTCTATTTTTAAATACATTTTCAATAAACTCCTCTAAATATTAAACATATCGAATGAATAGAGTGTTTTAAAAGTTGAAGCAAACATAATGATGTTATCAAGTTTACATATTAAGGCACGTTGCTTTCCTCCTATGTTTTAACAAAAATATACATATTATCCTTATCATTTATTTAACTCCAATTGGTGAGGGATACTAGAAGAAAGTAGTACTCTTTTAACGTTATCCATAAACTGTTTTTTACTAACGTTGTATAGCTCATACCTGCAAACTAGTCACCTTTCGGCGAAATTCGCCGTTTTCAACTCAAAATATGTCATTGACGTGAATCGTGTAGATCCGAAGAGTTTTTTTTTTAGGGGGGAGGGGGGGGCTGACCGACGACAGACCGACCAACCAATCAACCAACCATAGACTGTATAACCGAGTGTATAATGAGCAAGAAAAAAGTTTGCTATCTTCACAATAAATCAAATCTTTGTTCAAATGACTCGCGTTCCACGACCACCGACCAATCATAAGCAAGATAAACCACAGCGCGCGCTTTTTTACCCATCGGTCCCTCTTGGAGGGGAGTGCTCAGTCGTCAGCGAGTGGTTCTTCTGGACAATTTTCGGGATACGTTACAGATACAAGTTTTGAGGTAAGTCTAGTAGCAGCTAATCTGGCAAAAACATTGTATGCTGTATCATTTTAACGTTGCTGAAGTAAAATTATTTGAGCCAAATAAAGTGTATTAACATGCTTCAGCTTATCAGCTTGTTAGGTTGCTAGCTAACCTCAGTGAATTGTGTTAAAGTTAGCCTAGCTAGACCAGTTCTACGTCACCTCGTTCAATGCGAAAAGAATCCGTTTGTGAAGGCTGATCTCCACAGCATCCGTCCTGTTATCTGATATTACTGGCGGCTATGTCATTGTGGTCAGATCTGAGAGGGATGAAAACGAACACGTAATGAACAAATACACATCCGTGTGTGGTTTAGTGAGTAGCTAGTAGTGGTGCAACGGATCATCATTGATCCGTGATCCGTTCGGATCAATTATTTCGGTTTCATCAACTTTTTAGTAGCTACGAAAAGTTTGGAGTTACGAACAAAATCTACAAACGCTGGCGACCGTGTGTAGAGTTTGTTTAAAGTTCTCTTAAGCACATATAACGCTTCACTGTTGGAAATGACATGATTCATATTGCGCTGTGTTATGTACACAAGACGCAGATGCCTTTGAAACACGCGATCTAAAAACGAAAACATATTTTATATGTAGTAACAATTGTTGGCAATTGGCAGGTTTAAGATCCAGATTAGGTTCATGGTTGTGAATTATCTATGTAAATCGACTCTATAGATTACACGTTCATTCTACATGTTGAATGATGATAGCGTAATAAAAATATAGGCTATACATACAATGACAAAACTGCCGTGGGCTATATGTTATCCGTATCCTTTGTTAAAATTAATGTTCAATAGCTCTATGCCAATGGGAACAACAGAACGTGCGCATTACATATGGACCAATGCGACACGTTCATTACGGCCGTGGACCGATAAACACTCAGTATCGTACGCACACCAACCGGCATTTGCGTGTTTAACACCTTGTTTAACACTGGCGTTACCGCCGCTTAACTTAAATAATGAAGAACTGCTTTTAATTACGAATTGGCCGAGATCTTAACGTGCTGTTCATGCGTTTCCCATGAATAGCCTACTACTATAACTCGGAGCGGAGCAGGATATAATGCGCATGCGCGGCGTTGCTGGGCAACGTGTACAAAGCGAGAGTACAGGTCGTTTTGGTCAGAGCTATGAAGAGAATATATTTGAGGAAGCTCATACATATGATGGGTCACCTGCTGCCACCAGATGCTGACACAGACCAAGAAATTCTGCGTTTCAATGTTGACCAGGCGCTTCCCAGTTTTCAGCATGGAGAGGATGTTGTCAAGTGGTGGGCCGTCGTCTTCAATACAGGGAAGTACCCTGCACTGTGTCAGGCAGTCAAGGCTGCCCTCTCAATGTTCCATGGTGCCCTGGTTGAGTCTTCCTTCAGTGTCATGGGGACCATCATTGATCAACGATCAACGTCAATGAAGATCTCCACCCTCAGTGCTGTGCAGACTGTTAAATACACTTTGCAGACCAGGAACCAGACTGGGGTGGAAATGTTCAGAAGGGATGATTTGAAGTTTGGGGAGGTAGATAGGAGGTTGTGTTCTAACATTAGTGCAGCTGGAACTAGGGACAAAGTCCAACGACAGGAAAATCAGCTTGTAATCAGAGAAAGGAGGGTTGAGTTTGGCTGCCAGCCATCTACCAGTGCTGCTAGTAATAGGGCAGAGGTGGTGGAGAACGATAGTGTGGCCCGAAAGAGGCACATTGCCAAGCAGCGAAAACGGGCCCTTGAAAGGCTTGTCCAGGCCAAAAGGAGGAAAAAATGAAAATAATATTATGTTGATATGTTGCCAAATTTGGTCAATGGGATTTACTGTTTACCTGTCCTGAATGCTTTTCCCATTCAAAATGTTTTTAACTGACCAGTTTACGGGTCAATAAATGTGCCATTGTTACCATAAGAAAAGGTTGTCTTTTCCCTTTATTTTCTAATGGGAGTACACCAGAATGCTTAATTTACATGTTAAAATAGCAAAATTCAGCTGGGGGGGAGATGCCCCCAGACCCCCCTACAACGGTTTAGTTTGTCACCTTTTTCAGCCCTTCTGAGTTTGCAGGTATGCATTTAACTGAGCTTTATAACATGTGGTGATGTCAAAACAAGTTTGAATTGTTTATTTCTTAGTGTGGGGACCGTTAAAGAAAGACAGCATTACTCTTAAATGTATAGGAGACGAACAGAGGTATGTGTAAAGTCTAACAACAATACATTTTTCAACAGTTCCTTGATCCTTGAAAACTGCATTTCGTTGTCCTAGTACTTGTACTCTGTGCAATGACAATAAAGTTGAATCTAATCTAATCTAATCTAATCCTCAGCAGCAACTGATCCAAACACAATGGCGGGAGGAACGGAGAACAGCTATTACAGTATGTAGGCCTACACAGTCTGTTAGTCTGAGTTCAGGTTGGCTACAACAAGCCGAATGTGAAAGCAGAAACTGACTGGAAAACGTAATTCCTTCTGTTTTTATCATTTAGGAAATCATTCAGTCGACTTGCACAATAGCATGTTGTTGACTAATCAGTTAGTTTGATTATTGGGTTGATTTTACCGGACCACAGAACTTAATTTTCCCCCACAAAGAATCACGCAAAATCACCACATTAAACTTGTATTTACCAGAGATGTGCTCCTCAGTTGCTAAGAATGAATTAATTCAGAGTAAAAACACTTTCCTGTTTTGGTATATAAGGTGACTTTTAGTTTCAACCCCTTTTTATTAAATACATAGCGATTTCCTCCAAGATAACTACTTTGCCTTTTGCTTTTTCAGAGCTATTTGTGGATAAACATCAAACAGCACTAGTCTGGAGAGTAAAAAACATTGCACCAATTCTGGATGGACTGCATTCTTATGAAATTATCAATAGTGGGAATTATGAGGAAATCAAATCCCTCCATGGCCCTTTGGAGAAGATGAAGGCTCTCCTAAGTGGGCCTTTGAGATTCTGTGAACCTGAAGAAAAAGAGATATTCTACAAACTGCTGAGAAAACACGAGTCCCATCTAATCGATGACCTTGCTGATGAGTCTGAGAAACATAAGAAGATTGAGAAAGACATGGAGGTGAGTATATTAGTTATAAAAAGGGTTCTAATGAAAGTTTGGATATCGTATGTTGTGTCGCTCATATAATCACTGGTTTTAAGATGCAAACGGTGTATGCAATTGAGAATACTATTCTAAAGTTATATCAATCAAATATTTTGAATGAGCGGTCAGCCAAATATTTAAAAGAACATCACTTATCTTAACTCACCGTGATTTGGAAAATGTTTCTGAAATGGACGAGGAAATCCCTCACTGAGAAACAATATTCTGTAACCTGATGTTTGCAAACATGATTGAAAATGATTGACAACATTTCAAATCATCCACTGACCCATTGAGCCCTGTGTAAGAATGTATTTTCCTTAACCAAACATCAATTTATTTTGATTTGGGACAAACGTCCACTACGAAAAATAAACTGATTTGAATTTGGTGGAAAAATGTCATGGGATAAAAATGATTAACGATAAAGGTTTTACATTTTGGACAGATGGATGTAAACTGCTACTTTTGTGGAGGCTAACAACCACAATGCAGTAAATCTAGTTTTGAATATACAATCTAAAAGGTGATAGAAATAAGAAGACCAGTTTCTTGTATGTGAATCACACAAAGGCCGACATCCTATCCTGCATACACTCTTAAGATATGTCCATTTAACTTTACAGGTAGAAAATGTTTTCAAACTAGTGGAGATATTATAATTAATTCCCTCTGATGATATTGAATCCGATAGGAAGTAAGCGGGGCATCAATGGAGGAGAAGCTTTTGGAAACACTGGAAGATTTAAGTGATGGAGAGCTCGAGAAATTCAAGCGTGGCCTCCAAAGAATCTCATATCAGAGATTAAAGATGGCAGGCAGAGCTAACATTGCGTATCTGATGGTGGAGATCTACGGCCAACAGTGTATTGAGCTGACAACGGATATTTTAAAGAAGATGAAAGAAGACGATTATGGTCTGGAGCAAAGGTTGACCTACATCACTTTAGGATCCAAAGGTGTGAAAAGCCCTATATTATTACAAATGTAGTACTCCGAGTGTGGTTGTTAGTGTTATTGTACTTTTTCGAAATTCAAATTGCATGTGCAAAGTCAGGCAGCCATTTGAATCTGTGTGTTTGTTTTGAATGCTTTGTTTATAGAAGTATACTGTATAAACTGTGTAATCATTATCCTCTTACAGTGTCAAATTTAGATAACACCAAATCACAGGACAGGATAGAGACTATTTAGCATTGCACGCACACCGTTTAATTTAAACGTGTAATGAAACAAGTTGTGTATTTCTATTGTATTATTTAAAGCGTCTACAAAGACATTAAACTACAGAGTATACATCACTCAACAGTATGTCCTGCATAACAAATTGCTCTAATGCTACATTAGCGCTATACTATGAAGAAATGGACATAGAAAGTTACCATATGATTGAATTTTTCAAAGTAACATCATTTAAAATAAATTCTTGTGTCTTCAAAGGGCCTTCAAGAAGCTTGGATCTTGAGGGAAGTGAAAAAATGATGGTAATTCCTTACGTTTTTGTATGTGTTCAGCTTATTTGTTGATCATTTATGTGATTTTTCCAAAAGACATATCTTCACTTATTTTCCTCTTCAGCCGGATTCCAGTGGCTGGACTAAACTTGAACCTGAGATGAAACGTACAGATGAAGATGCAGCTTCAACTTACAGGTAGAAATAACTTCCTTAATACTGCACATTATCATCTTGAAATTTAGAAGCTTGGGTCTTGGGATTTCTTCACAGAAGAAACCCTAAGATCTGCTGCAAATATTACCCTAATAGTATTAATGCTACATTTTGTACCAAATGTAAACTCAGTACTTTTTTCATCACATTTAGCCTAAAGTCTGAAGCGGGAACCTTTGAATGCAGTGTCTCTGGCTTGCGCTGGGTCTGTCAGGAAAAGGTCAGCTTTAAGTACCAGTTTTGCTCTTGGGAGGAACACATGGATAGGATGGAAAGGATGAAATACATGCCTGCAGGTCCCCTTATAGACATCACAGTGATTGCTGGCAAGTTATTTGAAGTGTACCTGCCACACTGGATCTGCATAGGTAAGTGATCATGGAGGAAACTAATAAAAAAAATCAATGCAATTGTATTATCCACATTCATTGTTTGTGCTTTGTACTATGCAGATGACATCCCTAAAATACGGCAAAAGTTTGCAGTCCTGCACATAGATGACTGTGGAGATGTTGTGGAAAAAGTGTCTGTAATCACATCCTCCCATGTCAAGCTGTCTGAACCAGTTTTCTCTCCAAGAGCTGTCCTGATGAAAATGGGCTTTCCAGTGAAAATACACTGTTACATGCTGATCTATTCCAAACCCGACACAACCTGCATCCTTCTTCATGTTTACCTGATCCCGCTCGATCCTGCTCTTAAAGAGGTTACTGAATATCTTACTGTCACCGATGATTAACAGCACAACACTTAAAATCAATTCAAAACCTACAATGGAGTATGTGGGCCAAATTTTGAAAAAAGTAGTCCTGTTATGAGGGTAAAGTCATACCTCTGGTTGCCAAGCCAAGTCCTTACCTATCAAGCTATCTCCATCCAAAACTATAAGCTATGACTAGAAATATTTTGGCATCTGTTTTCTGTAAGGCTTGTATTGTCTGATGGCATCAGCTGTTTGCAATATGACTCTCAATGATGCATACATCGTTGACATATAACCTCATCATTGTGTTATAATCTGCTTCCTGGTAATACTTATCAAGCAAGATTTAGATGATCTCTCTAAGGAGAATTGAACTGTTTCATACGCTGCCATAAATAGTCAAGTCAATAACAGACTTGCCTTTATTGACTCTCAAAACGTTAAAGAACTTTTTTCCCGAAGTATAACTTTGTAACCTTTTCCTCAATTTCTATTTTGAAATGACAAAATAACATACAAAACATTTTAGTTTTCTAGATACTGACCCTAACGCTCTGTTTTTAAAACCTTATTGTTTCATGAATTTATTTTAAACCAAAGATGTTTCTTACTGTAAAATTCAATCAGGGTTGTGCTTACATTGTCTTTTCCAGACCATGGACAAGAAGAAAAAAAACTTCAAATTGATCCAAAAGCCACGCCCAGACAAGTACCTGAAAATGCAACAAGGTTTCAACCTCACAGCAGACATAACAACGGCCAAGATTTGCCCAGAGGTACAGTTTGCATTGTCAGTCAGCAATTTGATCCGTTCATAGTGAATTATGTTTTATTCTGGTAATAAATAAAGCTAAATCTACATCATCTCTTCTCTTTTTGTAATTAATGTATTGTTATGCATATGCATGGTCCTTCTTTAATAAAGACATTATAACAAGATATGCCATACAGACAATTTGCCATGGTTCAGTAGCCAAAATGTGTTAATCTGGGGGAGCAAATGTGAGAAAATGTGTGCTTGTAATTTAACAGCGGCATATCAAATTGTGGACTTATTCAAAAACTGGCATGCATATACCATCAACAGTTTAACAATAAGGACTTCTCCATTTGAAATAACCAGTATCATTTCTTCTGTTTGCCATGTGACTAATTCCTTTTTTTTTAATGACTGAAATCCTTAGTTTATTTCAATATTGACCCTCTCATCTGGTTTTATCATCTCCTCTATCTTTTATTTATTTTTCTCTTCACAAAGGAAATAACCCTCAGATATGATAGCCAAGACCCAAACTTCTATGAAGTGTACATTGAGAATCCAGACAGTAATTTCCACCTTACACTCTCACAACTTAACAAAGGGAAATGCAAACCACGATGTGAACCAGTATGGACCTGTGAAATTCGTAAAGGTCAGTGAGCCTTACTTGCACCATTTGAAAAAAGCCATAATGCAACCTGTCTAACGCTCCAAGTCTTTCACCTTTTAATTAACTAAGATGTTACGCAAATAAGTTTACATTAAATTAACGAGAGCCCAATCCCATTGTAAGTCTGAACATAGTAAAAAATAACTTTATTTCAATGTGTTGATTTTTGAATATCAAAAATCAATACTTTGTTTGTTCTGTGTTTCAGGTGACTTACGAAACTCTGGTGATTCAGATGGTAAGATGCTGCATATTAAGACATTTCAGGAATGTTTGTTTATACCATATTGAAATGTGAACATGATATTTCCATTATTTATATATTCATTTATATTTTCCACTGTTTATAAATGTCACATAAAAATGATTCTTTTTCTTAATGCAACACTGTGTATGCCTATTTCTGCAGTGAAAGAGACAGGTGGACAAACCTCCACAACTGATCCATGCGATGGTAATTATTTTCTATTCAAAGCAGTTTCTAAAGCAATCTTTGATTCAAGATTCAAAGTTTTGTTGTCATAACATACACAACTAAGGTCTTATTATGTAATCTATGAAAAACTTAAATCGCAGGTTCCTGCAATTACAACACATAAAAATAAATAAGTGTGAAAAACAACAATACAAATAGTGCTAGCTCAGCTGCGGACTCTCTCCACGGTAGTCCCATTGATGGTGATAGCGGCGTGTACCATGGAAAATGGGAAACTCTAACCTGGTGTTGTCAGTTTTACTGTGTAAATGATTTTAAAAAAGTATGCCTTAGAAGCTCATTTAAATGAAAGAAATTCAAACTTTTCCACACACTACTTTTGGTTTACAACCAGGAAGAGCAATTCTACGTAAAATGAGCACCACTTTAATTACTATAACGATTAATGAAAGTGATTTGTCTGCTGTGTCAAAAAGAAAGACAGCTATAAATCTATACTAGCTCCACAAATTGAAGCAATCCACTAGAGTATGTAGCGGTGGTGGCAAAGTCCATAGGGGGTTGGCCTGGGAACTGGAAGGTCACCAGTTCAAGTCCCCGAAAGACCAAGTGCCACCGTGGTGTCCCTGAGCAAGACACTGGTTACCTACTGGTTACCTACACTGCTCCCCGGGCGCCGTACATAATGGCAGCCCACTGCTCCTAACACTAGGATGGGTCAAATGCAGAGACCGCATTTCGTTGTCCCAGTACTTGTACTCTGTGCAATGACAATAAAGTTGAATCTTATCTTTGTGTCCAGCAGTGGCTCAGTCAGTAGGGGCTTGGACTGGGAATCGTAGGGTCGCCGGTTCAAGTCCCCGAACAGACTTGAAATATGGAAAGTGGACTGCTACTTGGAGAGGTCCCAGTTCACCTCCTAGGCCCTGCTGTGGTGCCCTTGAGCTGCTCCTAGTACTAGGATGGGTTAAATGCAGAGGACTAATTTCACTGTGTGTGCTCTGCTGTGTGCATGCATGTGACAAATAAAGAGGGTTTCTTCCTCCGATTCTATCTATCTAGAGAGAAGGTGTGTCAGTCTGTTGGAGTTTTTACAACTACACAAACACACGACAGGAAAGAGAACATAAACCCTACAAGTTTCATTTTGGCGTTTTATTAAATAACTCACGAAATTAGTGAAAGCTGATGTGCTGCCAACATTGTTGATCATTTTGTGATAAAAGCCATTGTATTTTATTTTAATGAATCAAAATAGTTAGATACAAAGTGTTTGAAGTAAGATGTTCAATCCATCTCTCATGCAATATTTCTTTTTATTATTTTCCCTTCAGTGGAATGGTCATCTGATGAGATGCAGGGGGTGAGTAAAGTTAATCAAAACAGCTTTAATTTGATGGGCCTCCCACAGCTGATGTTGCATTCAGATGAGCAGATGATATACTTGAATAATAACTCCCATTGTTGACTTTGAGTTCCTCAGGAGACATCTGTCACAACTAGAAAAGAGAGGCTTTTGAAAATGCTGAAAGATTTGGGAAAGGAAGACTTCAAAGCATTTAAATGGTTCCTGCTGAACATACATTTCCCCCCAGACCTCTCAAGCATCCCATACAGCGAACTGGAGAACAGTGACATGTTCGACCTGGTGAATCTGATGTCGCAGACCTACGACCAAGATTGCTTGGAGTTGACCAAAATGATTTTCAAGGACATAAACAGGAATGACCTGGTGCAGAAGTGGTCAGGATCCAAAGGTCAGTTGTAAAGAAACTGACAAGTGTTTAAATTACATTGAAGCGACTTACAATAAGTGCAATCAACCATGAAGATTGAAACTAAAAAATGTAAGAATCCTGCAAGGACATTTGTTTGCTACTGCATCTGCTTAACATTATCCAACCCTTTTTAGGTGCTTCATACAGACATGTGTTATTTTTTTCATTTTGGTTTATTAGCCAAGGTGCAGTCGTTAGTTTTCAGGCTACAACAGAATATGTGGATATTAACTGCAATCCCGATATCAGGGGAGCTTGTTTAACTATGAGACAGGATAGCAAACAGCAGTGTTGTAGTACTCGAGCGCGGGACTCGGACTAGAGTCCGACTCGTGAGCTAAATTTAGATACTCGTGACTTGACTTGGACTTGAGCACTAATGACTTGAACTCGGACTCCAACTCGTGCATTCGGACTCGCGATGACTCGAAAGGACTCGACTTTGTCATTAAAACCCTGAGGGCGGCGAACGCGCCTGCGCGTTTTAGCAACGTTTTCGATATGTTTCTATTAATATTTATGCCATAATACGGCGTAGAAATGTTCTGTTTCTAAACAAGCTTTCATTTAATGAAGGCTGGATGAAAATGATGATCACCTTGAACTAAAACCTTTTGATTCAAACCAAATTGTATATATTTTTATTGTTTTAAACCTATTGCAGAATTGCAGATGTGTTCAGGTTTATCTATTCAGCAACAAAACTTAAATATTTTCTTCAATAATGTAAGTCAAACTGAATTTTGCAAAGTTGTAAAGAGATTGTAAATAGTGGAAAACGATTGTAAATGTTTTTCAAGCATGCATATAAGTGCACATTGCTTCTGGGGTTAAAGGGGTAAAAACAAAACATCTTATTCCTATTTCCTATTTTTTTATTCAGTTTTTAATAGATTTTTTGTGTTTTTATATACATTGTTTCTGTTCTTTTTTTGCAGTCAATGTTTTTCTAATGCTCTTAATAAAGCATTTCAAACTACCTTGTTGTTTAAAGTTGCTCTACAAATATGTCCGTTTGGCTTATCAATGTACTGGATCCTTTGCATTTACCAGTTTGCAACAATAATGGCTGACTTTTTAATGTTAGATGGTCCAAAAAAAAATTCTAGTCAAACTTAGTCAAAAATCAATAGCTATGAAGCAAGGATAATTTGGTAAAACGCAAAGATGTAGGACAATTCTTATGTATTGAATACTTTTGTTTTTTATTAGTTTTTAAAAATCTTCTCACATGTGGAAGAATAGTACTGCTGACTTCTGTCTTTGTATGGAACATTTGCAGCATGGCAACAACAAAAAAAATACACTCCAGTAAAACCGCGCTGTCTGTCTGTCTGTTCTGTTCTGTCTGTTCTGTTCTGTCTGTTCTGTTCTGTCTAATCTATCTGCGGTTTTTTATATAGCTCCATATCTCACATGGCCCACATGGAAGAAGTAAAAGTGAACTTTATTGTCAATCCTTCAGTTTGTGTGTACAGAAATCCCTAACTAAGAAATTCCTCTCCCTGGTCGGACAGATGTTTAAAATGTATAATGTGCACAGATTAAAAAGACAATACAATTATAACGTTTACACTGCAAATGGAAAAATAAAAAACTACTCAGATGTGTGCTTAACACAGTTTGAAGGGAAGTTAAAACTAACACATGACTTAATTTATTAAATTAATACAAATAAAAAAACACAAAAAACCGTTTTGAATACGACCTGAGCTATTAGAGTCACTGTCACTCTATATTTTCTAAATCCTTTCTTTAGTATTGCCGCGTGTACGGAATTGGATTCTTTTGACCCCTCCCGTTTTCCGTAGTGCCCTGCTGTTGCCAAGTTACCCAATGGACGACAGAGGGCGATACGAAACAGTAGAAGAAGTGCAATGCGATCATGTAGCAGCAGAAGAAGGACTAGTATGTAACAACAAGGAGCAAGGAGCCGTACTGAGGTGAACATGGCTTTCTCTAAGGTTGAAAGATTATACACCAAAACGTTCATGTCCTACAAAGGCTTGGTCTATTCAGTTTTCAGCGTAAATTCGTGAAACATATCCTATTTGTTCTTATTATTCCTGAAGTCAAAATGTTTCCTAGCTAGCAGTGAATCAACCTTCAACTTAAGCCTTATTTTTGTTGTCATAACAGTTATTAATGTGGATATGTATGTGTGAGGCATTTACTGTGATATGTGTCATTCAAGTTAGTTTCAGCCTTGTTGTGGATTTCTAATGATGACACTTCAACACAACTGAGTGATCTTGTATACAAAGTTAATAGCAAAACTCAGTGTAATTATTCGACTATTTGTGTCCAGAAAGTTTTATAAGTTCAAAAGAAAGTTAACAACCTAAAAATGGAAAAGGGATGGAATCATATTCACACATACAGCAGCGTCTTTGAGGCCAGATTTAATTAGGATATAAAGGTTATAAAAGGGTAGCTTGGTAAAATTTCAAAATGTACTTCCAATATTTAAATGTGTCTAAAAACAAGGATATTCATTATAATGACATGTGACAAACATTGAGCTACACTTAATTGATCAATATATATTTATTGCCCCCAATTCTTCTTGCAGATGGAGGACATCAAAACACAGTTAACACAAAATCAAAGCAAATAAGATTGAATCTAAAAGTAAACCCAACTATCAGATTCGTAGTGGTCTTTATTTAAGCTTATTTGTACTACTGGTAGTCTAATTCACTCAAAAATAAACAAACTTTTTATGACTGGTTGTCTTTAATTACTTTTTTAAATTTTCAGATCCACAGGAGTGTTCTAGAAATGAGTTGCATTTTCCACCACCTGGTTTCCCGCAGTGGCTTCTACCATGGCCGTTTTCTGTTCGTTTTGTCTCGACAGTCCCTGCTGCTCAGAGAGCTCAGCTCAATGCACAAGATGAGCGGAAGCCTGCTAAAGAGCTACAGGATCCTACAGCTGCCAGATGAGGGGCAAAGCACTCCTGGTCAGGTGAAGGAGGCCTACTTGCGCCTCGCCAAGCTCTATCACCCAGACTCTGGGGCTCCAACTGCAGATGCGATGCTTTTTGCTCGAGTTGAGGAGGCCTACCGTGCCGTTCTGGCACATCAGACTAAGACCAATCGCACGGATGGAGGCAAGCTTGTGGAGGATGAAGATAATTCAAGAGGTAAAGCATTTCCCCACAGACACTACCTCAGCTATGAGGGTGTGGGATCAGGCACGCCCAGCCAGCGTGAGCGCCAGTATCAACAGATTCGTGTCGACCGGGCATCCGAGCAGGTTTTGAACTACCGGCAGAGGGAGCATGAAAGGGCAGCCGCTGCAGAGGGGGCGCTAATAGAACGGGACATACGTCAGCGGAGCCGAAAGATCAAGATCACTCAGGCTGTTGAGCGGCTTGTCGAGGACATGATCCAGGAGTCCATGGCGCGAGGAGACTTCAGGAACTTAAGTGGGGCTGGCAAGCCCCTCAATAAGTTTGAGTACAATCCTTTCGCTGATCCTATGACCCACAACCTCAACCGCATCCTCATCGACAATGGTTACCAGCCAGCCTGGATCGTCACACAACGTGAAATCCGAGAGACTATAGCCGAAATCCGAAATAGGTTATTGGAGGAGAGAGCCAGGCTCGGTGACCCTTTGACCCCTAAAGAGCAAAGCAAATGGGAGCGACTGTGTGAATCCAAAGAGGGGGATTTAGTGAAACTTAATAAGATGGTGGACAATTACAACCTCATTGTACCAATGCTCAACATGCAAATGGTTCACTTTAGTTTATCGCGAGAGATTGACCGAGCTGTGAAAGGAGCACCCCAACACCGACTGGACCAGCAGAGAGAGAGAGAAAAGGAGCGAGTGAGGTGGAAGGAAGAGAAAAAAAGATCCAACGCGGTAACTCAGCCTCAAAACACAAAACAAGGCCTGGTGTGGTGGATGAGGAACTTTCTCAGACTAAAATAATGAAACTCTGAATCAACAAACTAAGCAGAAAAAACTTGTAAAATCAGTAAGGGTAATATTTACACTTGCAGTATATGCAGCGTCAGAAACAATGCTGTCACACATGTATTTCTGTGTCACTTCTATTGTTGTCCAGATATGCTGGATTGTCATCAGGTGCTATTGGTAAAGCAGTATTGAGCCACCATGGTAATGTGACTGTAAAATGGGAGGAACTGCATATGATGATAAAGAACATGAGGCACATTGTATGAAATTTACTCATCTGAAAATACACACCTAACGCTGTAATTTGTGGTCGCTATGTGACATTAAAAGTAAAGGTGATCAAAAATGAAGTGTTACAGAGTATTTGATTTTTGACTGTGGGAAGTGTTTAAATGGCTAAATGTCTCATTCTAGTCTGGCAGCTGCTGCAGGGTTGCAGATGACGATGGGTTCCTTGCGGCTGGCTCCGTTTCCTGCAGCTTCCCTGTGCAGCGCCTGAGCGACGGCCCTGGACGGAGTCACCACCTTGGTCCAGTCTTGGGCGATGTACTGGTGGTACGGATCTTGGGAGCTCTCAAGCTTCTTGGAGCGAATGTAGCTGAGCATGATGCCGAATGTGAAGAAGCTGAACATGCCAACCACCAGCAGGATATACAGCATGCCCTGAGACTGAGTGTTGGCCCTGACTCCGGCTTCAGCCCCGTGGTGCACACCCTGCTGGGTAGTGTAGTTCTGAGGTACCTGTGGATACAGTATGCCTGTGCTGTTGAGGCAGTGCTGCAGGAATGAGAGCAGGAGCGACTGCAGCTCCGTAGTGTTGATGTGTGACATGGCCGACCTCTGCTGGATGCTTAGCGAAGTGCAACTGGAAGAGAGGAGACTAAGATTCATCCCACAGGTATTACCCCTTTTCTGCAGTAATCATTTAGTGACACCCAGTGTGACAAAATAGCCTAGAGTGATTTTAAAACAAATCCCAGTTATCCAGAATGTATGTATGTGTATTAAGAAATGCATTTGTATGTCTTCTTGCTAAAGTAACACATTGGAATTGTATTCTGTGTTGAGTAACCGAACAAACTGAAATGAAAATGCAGAATAAACAAAGTTTAGGAGTTCATTTTGGTGCCATGAGATTAAAAGTGAACTAATATAAAAATGCTTACCCACAAATTAGATGTTTTTTCATCATTCCTGCTGCATGCAGTAAAAAGGAAAGCCTACCTTTCAAGAAAATAGAATTAGTTTCCGTTTTCATTGGCATCAGCAAACATTGATCATTTCAAGTCAAGTCAAATCTCCAGCGGGACTAGAAGCAGCTCTACACCTTGAATAGAAGCAACATCTACCCCTGTCTTGGTCATTATGTGCCCTCCTTCATGCTCATGCTTTTCTGGGAAGAGATATGCTGCATGTTCAACTTGTCAACACTTTTAATGAAACGAGAAGGTCACAGGGCAAGGTCAAAGGCTCAGTATAGCGAGGCAGTAGTGTAGCTTGACTGAAACCACTCTTCCATACTGATGAAACTAAAATGTACCAATGTATAGACAAGCATATTAATTGAGTTAGGATGTTGTCTTCAAATCCGACCTCATTCCAGCATTGTTGACTTGGTAACATGTCATGTGGGTTTACTGTCTTTGTGTTCAATGAGAAAAATGATTGTGTGACACAAAGCAATATTAAGAATTACAAAGAGATACAGTTGTTGTCATCATCACTTCAGGCTTTAAACCCATTGTGTGATCAGTGTTTGTGGATGGATGCATTGTCTCATTTATTAATCTAATCTGTAATGTCACATTTCCCAGTAGGAGTCGGAGGTTCCAGGCTTCAGCAGGAGAACAAAGCTGCTTTCAGAGCGGAGAACATTCTGCAGCTCAGACTAGATAGTGTTACAACACAATCACCTCTAAACGTCCTTTAACTCACTCTTGTAGTGAAATTCTTCAACAGTGAAAAATTGTAAGGTTATTATGTTACATTTCTTTGTCAAGGGATACAAAGACAAAGAGTAAAACAATTTATAAAAACAACTATTTTATTCAAGTTCAATTACAAACTTTAACGTGCAAAAAAACAAACAAACATAAGTTTAGTCCGACATCCTGACACCCTGCTTATGCTTAACAATGAGTGATGTCAAGGTTATCTAAAAATATAAAGACTTTCCACAGCGCCTTTAAGATCATATATAAAGTTATTTATTTTATCTACACACATTTCTGTTTTCACTATTGATCCTGTAGAAATGAGAGCTGAGGCATGCAGATAAACTAGTATCAGTGGGGTGTTTATAAGTGTTAAATAATCCTGAATTACTTTCACTCAGTCAGTCATTTGATCATGAATGGAAAATGTATCAATGGCCGTTTGGATGACTGTTACACTTTTTATGTCCTACAATAGGAGTATTATCAAGGTTTCCTGCATTTCTACATCTCATTGTTTCAGCTGAATACTCCTGTGTTAAAACATTATTTTGGGCTCTGGGAATTTGTATGATTAAAGTACATCATTGACTATTCAAAGATTGTTAAACAATAACAGCTTTTTGATTCGCTAAATTTAAGGCAATTTGTTTTCACAAACCTTGAAAAAGGGCCTTTTTTCACAATTCTACAAACCTTCATCTGATTCAGTTTACAGTTAATAATACAGGGTACATATAGACAACTGGGCACCAACCAACATTCCAAATCAACTTCTTATACAGTTATTGTGCCATTTCTGCTACAGTAAGAAGCTTCAATCTTGCAGAGAAGATCTCTTCTACCTGACGGATATAAAAAATAAAAACAGTTAAAGAGAAAGACATGCTTTCATGGGTGTAATATGACCACATGTTCCTAAATCAGATGTTGCACAAGCCAGTCAATGTGTATAATGGTGTAGGATAAATCTAACTCACTGCTAAAGTCACTCTAGCTGCACCCCATCACAGTTGTCTTTTGCAAGCCTAGAAATTAAAAAGAAAAGATGTGATGAAAAGAAGGCAGAAAATTATTATAATATTATTATTATATTTATCTAAACCTCATCGTATACAAAATGAGGACAATTTTAAAAAGGGCACCATTTGGTCAAACAGTTATATATTATACTGTATTAAAATGTGTGATCCAGTATATTGTTTAATAAAATCAATCAATTTGGTAAGGCATCAACTAAAAGACTAATGACTCACGCTGTCTGAGCCTTAAGAGCTTTATTGGCATCCCGAGCTTCGTACTCTTCTGAAATCTTCTTGTAGCAGTAGATCAGAACCCCAATGAGCCACAGCTGCAGAACCACGATCAGCACGTACATCAGGATCTCTGAGATCACCGATGTCAGCTCCCGATTGGCTGGGAAAGAAAAACAACATGTAGAATAATAGAGGAAGCGTGTCTGCAGGTAAAAGGTCAGCTAGAATTGCTTTAAAACAGGGGAACTGCAAAGGTAAAGCCTGTGCAAGAGAGCCTTAGAATTAGATTATTGTAATGGCCTGCAGGAGGTTATAGTATAGTTATCCATATTTTAGGCTCTCAATAACAGTTGAGTGTAAAACCTTTCTTACATTGTTTTAGCCACAGTTCTGTTCCTGGTGTTGAACTACGTTTTGGATTGTGTTTACTTGATTGTTAAGTCATACTTGAGTCAACGTTTTTTGTTTATCCATTTTCAATCCCACCCACACTCCACTTTTTTATCCAAACTGTGGATACCAACTCATTTTTCTCCCAAAATCCAAGTGTCAGACGACCTTTTAGAAACCAAACATTCTCCTGACACAGTATGCCACTTTCTTTTCCAATTTATCTGGATCTTGAACCCTCAAAAAACGTTATTCTGGATCGTTGCTTCTTTAAAGAATACATTTGCATTTGAACTGTTCAAGGCCCGAACTCTACAATTATTACATATGAAAACACAACTTTTCTACATCCTTTTTAGCCTACTTGCATGTTGCTGAATATTTTGACATTGTTTTATTATATATTTTACTAAAGTGAATAACCTGAATTCCTCCTCTACTGCTGACAGCAAGCCACCACCTTACCTACAGCCACAACAGTGAGCTCCACCTCCTTCTCCACAATGACGTTCTCATTATACAGGGGCAGGAAGAGGGTGCGGTGGATTGTGCAGCGGTACGTCCCCGCTTCGTTGAAGGTGACGTTATGAATGTAAATGGCTCCTATTTGTATGTCACTGTTTTTTGTCCCATGCCACTCTAAACGGTTGCTGAAATCCTCATCCGTGATGTTGGCACTGGGGTATTCGTAGTGGAAAATCTGAACAGAGAAAACAATGGGAATGTTTTCAATATTCTTGTAAGCCCGGGAAAGATTCAAGAGCAGCGATAGCCTCAATTAGATGTGTTGAAGTATACACACTACAATAACGTTTCTCTAGTGATATGGCCCACATATCACCCCAGAAACACACTGTTCTGCTGTCTGGCGGTTTAATTCCACCGGCCATAACACTGCTAAACTTACAATAAGCAGTATTTTATTTCACTGTGCAACATTCACATTACAGTAGTTCATCACTTCCATTTGACCTGCATATAATTCACCTCTCCTGCATTACTTGCTCATTAGTCTTGCAGTATTTTTCTTTCTACTCTCTGATTCTTCTTGCACTACTTTTATAGTTTTTTTGAATTTGTTTTTTGTGATATATGTTTATGTTGCATTATTGGAGGACTTTGTCATATCTACACTTTAGCTGCGACAATAAAGCCCTTTGAACTTTGATCTACTTTTTTCTCCTTAGTAGTTTCAAATGATGGAAAGTTTAGCACTTCCTGTTAGAGAAGCAGAAATACTACACATATTATACTCATGTGAAGGTAATAACTTTGTTGAAGATAAGAATATAGAGTAGAACAAAAGCCGAATGACTTTATAAAGTCAAGTTTACAGTAGTATAAAATACATAAAGTTAACGTTAAGTACTTTATGGGTCAGTTTTACAGTTGCCCCTCTCAACAAACCTTAGCCAGCTTTATGTGATCCCTTTTAAAGGCTGTTGTGAACTCACAGGCCTGAAATCCTCCACTCCCTGCGGTTTGAAGTGCCAGTCCACAGTGGCTCGGGCAGACACCTCCTCTCTCTTTTTACAGGAGATGCAGCCCAGCAGGAATCCTTCTCCTGACACGGCTTCAGTCATGGAGTCCACCTCCGCACAGCCGCCTTGGCACTGAGACACTAAAGAGGGAGATGAAGACAAAGAAGGATTTAAAATAACAAAAAGGGAAAAGTGATGGGAATAGGTAAGAGAGGTAGAGCATGCAAGCGTACAAGAAGTGCTTACTTCTTATTTATCTTTTAGACTTTTTCTGAATTAATAGGAAAATTGTTATGAGGAACTTTATTTGTATTTTTTTAATCAGTACCTGAGTAATCAAGCACTTTGACTCGTCTACATACATATATGTATATTAACTAATGCTTCAATCCATATTTGTTTTTTAACATAATGTAAGTCTGATGGTGTTTTTGTTTGTTTAGTCTTATGAGAAAAGGCAAGTTTATTTGTGTGGAATCTTTTAAAATCAAAGCAAAGATTTTAACACAAGACAAAAAAGACACAATATAAAATAAACACAGCCACTTAACTAAAACATTACATTTATTTTAATTGTATAAATGAACTTGTTTAATAGATGATTTATCAGCCACAAAAATAAGATAAGTCTCATAAAAACAGCTTGACATTTTCTCTGATACAAATTGTCGCCTATAGCTGAAGCTGATTGACTCAGAGTTTCTTGAAACACCTGTAAATGGAATTAAAGGACATGGTAGAGATCGAGCAAATCATGGTTGTTAATAAACTACCATTGATAACATTGCAAATATCACAGTATGATGTCCTCTATTACAGTGGTTTCAATTTGGCCACTTTTATTGAGGATTGTATTTTTTGAGAAAGCTCTGCATGACCCCGGATTTCCCTTTAACACATGCAACTTCACCCAGCAACATAAATAATTTTGTACTTACCGAAAAGATTGAAGACAACGAGAAGAGTCAAGTGGCATATCATTTCTGCAGGAACAACTTAAAGCTGTTTGATAAAATATTGAACTTTCCTTGCGGATAAATATCTGTGGCGATTCACATTACATCACTGTCATAATGCTTCTTGATCCCTGAGTAATTCCATGTTCTTCATGGCAAACCAGTTCACCATTTAATCCAGAGAGTCAGTCCAATAGCTCAACAACTACAAACGCCAAATTTTAAGGAATGCCTCAGTACAAAAATGTTTACAAAAAGAGTCCCCGTGTCTTCAGACTAGTTTTAAGTCTCAACTGCAGTCTCGTATGACTTTAGGCAAGCTATATTAAGAGCGTGTGAATGCAGGACCGTTGGACGTTGTGAGTGTTGAACACCAGCAGGAAACCTGAGATGAAGAGACTTATTCCATAACTTCAGCATGGCCGTCTATAAACCAGACTCCAGACAAGTTTCTTCTGATTAGATAGACAAACAAAGTTCTCTCAAACAGGAGAAGTGTCCATCCTCTTAAAGGTTTTATATAAAGGTGTTTTATTATTAAAAGTTTAATTATTAGTAAAGAGCTTATAAAAGTCATACATGCTTTGGTTATTACTTCTGCTGACCTGTATACTATCTGTGGGGAAAGATATTCCTTCTGTTCTATGTATTGCCGTCTATATTCATTCTTTAATAAAAAAATAAATAAGAAGCAAGTCGGGCATGCAAAATCCTCCCTGACATGTTTTGTTTAACGAATTCTGTCAGAGAAACACACGCTCGAAGCAGGGTAAACAGCCACGTGGGGCTTAAAGGGCTAGCTATAATACACAATATAATATACAAACCTACCTTTAAATGAAATATGAGGCTTTAGTTTTTTCTTTCCCTCACAGGTCAGAGGTCATGATCGGCTTCAGGGATTCAGTTCTTTGCTCATGGACACTTCAGCAGAGAAGCTTTTGCTAAAGCATTTTTTTAATGTTGGGTTATTAAAAGCACACCTTATGTTACATCTGTCTATCTCCCTCTATCTGTCTCTATTAGTCATTGTGTTCTTTCTATTCTCCTCTTAAAACCTACTTTTATTGGAACACTTATTTTTATTGTACTGTATCTGGGGTGCCATTGTTATTGCAGTTATTGCAGTAACTGATGATTTCATGTCTTTGTTATTTCTTCTTTAACAGTCTTGTTTGGTGAATCATACATCATATGTACTAGTATGATTTCCCTCCAAGGGCGATGATGCAAACTGTAGTCATTAACTTTGTCAAACAACTAATTCCCCACTGATTTCATTCCCTCTGGTTGAGTTACTTCAACCAGAAGAAAAAGCTTCACAAAGCTCAGTTTTTGTATCTGCCTTCATAGGGTCTGACAGTCAGTCAATGCCAGAAAAACAAGGCCACTGAAGTCAAGGCTGACAAAACAGACATTGACTAAAGGCCTTGCATGTTGACAGAGATTCACATGGTCTATGCAATCAGCGTGTTAACGTGATGAAGGTGATGAGTTTGTTTTCTCATTAAAAGGAATGCCTTGTCATGTGTTTAACATGTCCGACTCTAAGGCTGTACAAACATTCTTTTAAATAACGGTTATAAGCTATTTTTCTGGCAGCCAGGCTGTGTGTGTGTGTGTGTGTGTGTGTGTGTGTGTGTGTGTGTGTGTGTGTGTGTGTGTGTGTGTGTGTGTGTGTGTGTGTGTGTGTGTGTGTGTGTGTGTGTGTGTGTGTGTGTGTGTGTGTGTGTGTGTGTGTGTGTGTGTGTGTGTGTGCCTGTGTGTGTTTGTGTTTGTGCCTGTGTGTGTTTGTGTATTTTGGCTGCAGTGGAGGTCAGGGAGATTGTCATGTGATGTGACCAGAGGACACAGTGAAGTGCTTGATAAGGGTCCTCACCTCTTTTAACCTTTTGGTAGCTTGTGAATGATAATGACAATTAAAATTGCCTGAGCCATCTTGGAAATCACAAATGTAACCAAGAGAGGATTGATACTAAGACCTTGGATGAGGGGGGGTGGACATTCTAGGAAATGTTGACATATGATAAAACCTGTTTGTGAGGGTTGTGTATATGGAGGCTTCTCTGTACCTTTTTGACCCTCTACACACGCATACACGGTGAGTGACACACCTCCTTTCTCGCTATGCTGGTGGTGTTTTTTTTTATTTTTAGCACAGATCGAGTTTCCAGTCCCCCGATTCAGCAGCCTGAGGTGCTCAGCAACACAACTCCCCTGTCCTAGAGCAGTTTCTTCCCTGCTTGGCTATGCAGCACAGACGTTGATCCTCTGTTTTGAAATGGAGCCGTGAAGTTACGAATGCTGGAGACAGTCAGGGAGTGAGATGACAGAGGATGCCTGGAAAATCTAAAGATCATTTAAAACTGCCAAGTCATTGTGATGCTCTGCTATCGATTTGAAAGGATAGAGAGAAAACTGCTGGCTGAAAATCAAAACTAAAAAGCAGGTAAAGGCAAATAAATGACAACAAAAGATGAAAATGTCTCAGCATATGTGTTGATAAATACAGCATTTAACTTTTAGAAAATATGTGAAATGATTATTCAGTCTTTATTTCAATAACGGTTTTACATCTGTTCTAAAGCTTTTAAAGTTTAGAGTATAAGGATTTCTATAATACTGTGTATATCTTTATGTCTGGCATGAATGCTGAACATTATGGAAATAACACTGAAATATGCAAAGTAGGTATAGCTGATGATGGGGTGTGGGCATTACAACTGAGTTAAAGTTGAAGTTACACTTCCATGTGCATAACTTTAAGGTTGGGATTGTTTGAAATTGAAAATATCTAATATGATTAGTCAGTTAAACAATGAACCAATCAATATAAATTGAAGCTGCAATCATCTTTATCACCTAATGAGAAAAAAATACCAAAAATGTGTTTTTACTTATGATGAATTGTTGCATTTTTTGTCTTTAGTGATAGTATACAGTATATCTTTAGGTTGTCGATTGTTGATTGAACAAAATGAAACATTTTTTACCAGTCAGACAATTTCTTTTTTAATAATTGGAAAGAAAATTCTTTATGTCCACAATTAATCTTGAATGTTCTCTGTATAATGTAATAAAATGTGTGTCTGTTTAAATCTCCAAATGCATCAAATCATTGTTTGTTCTTTTGTTTCCAGCTACAGTCAAGGTGACTTGTCATCGGCTGTGTTTCTGTAAGTGGCCTGGAGGAGGGGATATCCAATGTCCTACAGGCTGCATCCTACAAACAATACTGCAGGACACCATATGAAACGATGCAGCGGCAGGAGGCGAGGGGTGAGATAAATATGCTATGCTGCTGCTACTGTAACTAAACAATTTAATGGAATCATTAATGTATGTATGTATGTATGTATGTATGTATGTATGTATGTATGTATGTATGTATGTATGTATGTATGTATGTATGTATGTGTGTGTGTGTGTGTGTGTGTGTGTGTGTGTGTGTGTGTGTGTGTGTGTGTGTGTGTGTGTGTGTGTGTGTGTGTGTGTGTGTGTGTGTGTGTGTGTGTGTGTGTGTGTGTGTGTGTCTGTCTGTCTGTCTGTCTGTCTGTCTGTCTGTCTGTCTGTCTGTCTGTCTGTCTGTCTGTCTGTCTGTCTGTCTGTCTGTCTGTCTGTCTGTCTGTCTGTCTATATGCCATGTGCACTATGCCCTTATTTTTGTACTGATTAAAAATTATATTATTGTAGAATTCAATTTATGCATAATACAGTTTAAAGAAATGTAGGGAGGTAAATGATTAGTTATCAGGTTACACCTAATGACTGCACAACACAGTGTTAGACACTAGAGGTCGCAATGTTTCTATTCATTTTGGCAAAAATAACAGTTCCCTTCAATTTAACTCTGAAATTATATTAGATCTGTGGATTAGCATGTACTTGTTGCGCATGGTGTACTGAGATGTGTCTCAAAAACCAGACCTGTGAAATTGTATAGGACTGCTTTGTTTGTTTCTCCGTATTAATCAAACCTCCTAGTTGTAAAAGGCACATTGCCTGCATGGAATGTTGTCAATTTGTTTGAAATTATAATTATTATAAGAGTATATTTGTTGAGGGAGAGAACGTTGCTTTATCAATGGTTGGTGTTGTGATGTAAACACTGGTCTTCTTCTCACGCCACATCCTCTGAACAGTTATTTTCCCCGGGCTGTACCATAAAGTTTGCCGGAGGGGTGTTAGTCTCGTCTTTCTGGTGATTTTGAACATTTAATAACGTATTCATTATATATATTTTTACAATTTGTGTAATACAGGTATTGAACAAGTTTAGTGAATTCTTTTGAATTAAACCGATGAAGCAAAAATATTTTGTTCTCTTAATAAGACTCCTTGTATCCCCCCACGTCCTAAGTAAAGTAGTCGACTGACTGGCGTTGCGTTTCACTTTTCGACAAAAAAGCTATTGTCTGTTACTTTAAAACCAAGTTTGTCGCTCCTACTGCTAAGCTAACTGTTGTTGTTAGCTTCATAATCCATATTATTGTTTTAAACCAGAGTATTTTTAAAGTGATAATGGAAGACGTCGGCGTAGTACTTTATCTGCTGGAAGTTAAAGACTGCTAGGCAGATAGTCATCTTTTTGTGAGCTATCGGCCTCGAGAGCTCGGGGGAAACGTTAGCTAAATTTGGCTGCGTTTAGCGTAAGCTGGCGTATGGCTAACTGCTAGCTGCTGCCGGCAAATGCTTCTTCACGTACCTAAGTATGTTGATGTGTTCCTGCGAAAAAGTGGATTTTAACATTACTTCGCGCACCGTCGCTCGGCTTGTTTTCGAGGCCGAGCAAGACAACAGAAACGGAGGAATTTCATCCAATGGGAGGTAGGATATCCAACTTTCCAACGCTGCAAAGTTTATTATATCGAACCTGAGTTTGTGTCTGCAAGACCTCTGTACTTGGGTCTCAATATCATGTCAGGAGATATCAGTGGTTGGCGGTGTTTCAACAACACCGTTCAGTACAACACACTGAGTACTGGTTTGAATTCGCAGGAGCAGCTGTTCCTCGGAACTTGTGTCACACTCAATGAGTCTACGATCACATTGCCGGAACTATTTGTTTGTTTGTGTTGCGTCTAAAATAGCTGTTTTCCGTGTGTGATGTTGTGTGATTTCGCGGCTTGACGTGGCCTATGTTTCATATGGAAAAAAAATCTGGTTTTTGTGGATCAGGGAGTGAAAGCTATACAGGGATTATGGTGGATTACTCAGGACAAACAAGTCTGTTCCAAGATTGGTCTTGTTCAAACAGATCACAGAAAATACTGTCAGACGTGCTTGGGTCTTTGAAAGTATCTGCTTTGAAGGCAGACAATGGAGTGACCCACACACAATATGTCCCTGTTGGAGGCTGCAGTATGTTTTAATGTTGTTGTGACCTTGATAGCCTATAGTTGCAATCTGACTTTGTTATTGGCAGTATAAACTATTTGTTTGTTTTTTAAAGTTGCTGTCTAGGTACAGTGCTACAGAGTATGGCATCTGCTTTATGAGATTCTTTGCTTAGGGATTTCAGATAGAGAACCTGTACTGATCTGTATCAGTTCAATGGCATAAAGCTTTCCTTTGCAACACATGGTGGTTAAAAGCTCTTGATATCTGCCATTCTCCACTTGTGATACATCCACAGTGACAGGTGTCAGTCAGTCCCATGCTCTCCCAGATGTATCTATTTCTGAGTTACTTGAAGGTAGAAACTGTTGAAATATTCAGCTAAAGTAACATAAACTAGCCCACTTTAAATGAATCCTATCGATCTTCCCACTGAAGGGAAAGTATAACATTGCTAATACATCATCATCGTCATCTTCATCATCATATGATACCTCATATTCCCAGAACTGGCAGAGCACACAGTATCAAAGACAAGACAAAAATAGATTAATTCTCGCACTCATCTGTATTAGTGCAAACTTACATGATTTTATATATTTTTTTAATCCGATTTTAGAAAAGTGG
Organism: Eleginops maclovinus; assembly: GCF_036324505.1. NCBI lineage: Eukaryota > Metazoa > Chordata > Actinopteri > Perciformes > Eleginopidae > Eleginops > Eleginops maclovinus. The sequence continues at coordinate 7,354,043 of NC_086351.1, read as the reverse complement.
CAGTCAGATGTAGGCCAGCCTTTTCAATGCAAAGTTTCTGCTCTTGTCACTTCTCAGGAAGCTACTTCCAGGCACATATCTGTCTTTGTCTGAGACTTCAACTCTTGCTAAGATGAGCCTGATTATGCAACATGCAAGCTGGAAGTCTACCAAACAAGGGAGAAGAGCAAACGATTACTGAAGAAAGAAAGGGACGCCGGACATTGCAAGAAATGCAGAAAACCGAAAAGCGATAATAAAGCATTTAGTCACTCCTTACAAACGCATACACTGGACAATCTGGAACCTGGAATAAATTGCCTAAAGAACACAAAAGCCTGTCAAACTTTTCGCCAGACTTCCTCCCAGCTTCCTGTTTCATCTACTTTTCAGTGTGAAGAAACACTGTGTGTAACACTTTTTTAACTTGAAGCGGATATGCAGAAAATACTTGATAATCTTAACTGATGGTTAATGTTATCTAATAATATGAGTCAAATTCCCCAGAAGGATTGTTTGATGTTTCAACCCATCCGGTTTTAAAAATATATCAAATGCAAGCGTGACTAGACCATCTTGGCCCGTTATGGGTGAGTCTCAACTATAAAGATGCAACAAGCCCTTGTTGGTTCCCTTCTCTTGATCGAAACAGACAAATAAGACGAGTATGTCTTCTCCTGTTGGACTAGAAGGCATTACTCTGGCTCAGCCCATTCCCGTCCCAACACTGACTGTCCTGCCACCATCCTCAGATACAGAATCCTGGTCTCGCTCGCCCAGCCCCAGACAGTCCCGTTCTAGCCGATACGGTCGATCCCACCGCAGCAGGACACGGACCAAGAAGCGAAATGAGGAAGAGCAAAGCAGCACTACTAAGCGACAATGGGGTAAAAAGCTAATTATTATAAAGGAGCCAGTGGAGAAGGGCAACATTCCACATAGAAGTCCCTCGCCTACCTCCTCTGTGGCCACTCAGATGGGAGATGAAGAGCAAGGTCAGGATATCCCTTCACAGGACCTCCTCCTGCCACCGTCTCGCTCCTGGTCTCGTAGTCCCTCTCCCAGCCGACGCTCCCGTTGGTCGTTCAGGAGCCTGCTCACTAGAGAATCTGACTTGGAGAGCTGCAGGTTAGTGTGCTGGATTCATCTCAAATAACCAGCCCCCTCCCTCGTGAGGCACAAACTAAAATGTTTTTTCCCTTCATTCATTCAGTTGATGCTTCTCTTTAAGGATGGGCCCACTTATCTTACAACATCATCACCACATAAGGTTCAGCACTACGTTTGACTGACTCATGGTTATTCTACGCTTGTAGCGCTGTAAAACCTCAGCTAATTTGCATTCAGGCTATCTGAGGCCAGATTTGGCTGCAGTGACTGATTGGAGTGAGTAGCCTCTCATTTGTGCATGTTGGTGGGGAATAAAAAGCTTTACATTTGACTGATTTAATGCTACACAAGGTCAACTGTTTTGGAACAGGACGGAGTTAATTATGTAGTGGATGAAACTAGTGAGGACAGATTAAACGGTTAAAATCCTGACTAAGTTCATTCTTGATACGCCGTGACGTCAGACAAAATGCAGGCCAAAGATCAGATGGTTGATTTTAGAGATGAACAACAAATGCTCTTGCTACCCTGTTTTAGGAAAACACACAAACATCATATGCCCTGCAACTGATTGGTCATTTAAAAGAATATAATATCAGGTTTAAAGAAAGACTGCCTCTTTAGAAATAAGCAAAACAGCAAGGTTATGTAAAGTGTAAACAAAGAAAGTGAGACCACAGAGCTGGGTCAGTCACAAGAAGCTAGAGGCGGAGTTCATGCGCCATGTATCCTTCCTCTGAAGCATGACATCACTTTTAGCCAATAGCAGCGGGCTCTCTGTCTGATGATGTCATGTGAGTCCAATCAGAGGAGCTTGTGGGCACCTCTGCAGAGGGCAAGAAGAGGGTGATTCTCTCTGGTGCTCCACATGAAAAGCTGTGCCCTTGTCCTCTTCATTTACACATCATTTTATTGACCCAGTTATCTTGTTCTGCAGCTGCTGGATACTAATGAAAGTTTATATTCACATTTCCAATGTTTTGCAGGGGTGTTATTCAGAAAAGGCATGTTAGGATTTACCAAACGTGGTTTAAACCTCAGTCATTCCCTTGCTTATGAAACAGTAACATGGATCTTAGGTTAGAGATTCCTGGTTTTACAGTTGTCGGCTGAAAGGTAGAAATTGGAGGATTTCTTTTTGAAGGTATGTACCAAACAATTAGTCTGGAGAATATTTAGGCTGGAACATCTCTGGATCTTAAGACATGGCATTTTGACACAAAATGTTTGTTTTAAATGCTTCAGAGCAATATTCACACTTTAATTTCATCATTTCAGTGTGTTGTTATTCATAAGAATTCTTTATATGGACTCCTATGCTTTAAAGAGGAAGTCAGCAATCCTGGAGGAAGAGTTCTGAACACCAAAAACAAATACCCATCTCCAGATTTACCACCCATCTCCCTCCCACTGTCATTGTTATACATCCATGGCCTGTTATCTGTCCTGTGCACGTGCACGAACGCCCCCTGTTGCTTATTGGCTGGAATAGTTTTGTGTGGCACTGTCCGAGCCACCTTGTTTGTTTCTCATGTACAGGGCTGTTAATAAACACCAGCACACACACAGAACAGACGGCCTGCAGCCAGTGAGGAGATATTTGCATTTGCAGATTTGATTAGAGTTTCTGACTCCACCTCTTAGAGCAGGGGTGTCCAAACTTTTCTCACTGGGGGCCACACACTAGAGGATAGGTATTATGCCTTATAGGTTAAGTTATAAGTTAGCCAAATCAATGAAATGTAAGTAAAATATGAATTTAATTAATTATACATTTATTTTATGTGTTTGCAGCTCATTCCTTAAAACAGAAGCCTCAGATTGCTTAAAATTAGGGGAAATATATTTACACCTTTTATAAAAAATACATTTGTGTCACTATTTTGATGTAAACATGTTGTGACATTGTCATAATAATAACTTAACCGATGTTTAGCTTTACAAATATGTAGACTGATATGCCTGTAGTCAGTTAACAGTCTAAAGTCCAGTACAGTATGAAGAGTGCAGGGTATGCCTTGCTTTCAATGGACTCGGCCATACTGATAATGATGTTGTTGATGACACAACAAGGGGTGCGTGATATGGATTTTATTCAGCTAAGTTAACTGATAGTTAGTTGCTGCTCATGGCAAATACTGATTATACATAACAAATCATTTCCTGATTCATAACCTGTATTTAGTGCAGACAGGGGCAGGAAAGCTTCTTCTTCTTTAAAAGTGCAAACCAACACTTGTTGCATCAAAACTTGTTAAGTTTTGAAAGCGATTTTGCTTTGAATTCGGGATGATAATGTATTGGTTATAAATATTGTTATAAGAATAACCCTAGGATATATTTTTCCCATCATCCACCAGAAATGTATAGCCTTAAATGTTATCAGCATAAGATTAACAAATACAAATGTCCTATTATGACTGATGATTTATTCCAAAGAAAATGTCTTCCATTCCTAGACACAGCATTGCACACTTTCACATACACGTTTATCAATCAGCTCAAAGGTCACGTTTAAAGTAGAGATTTTTATTGCAAAACTTTACATGACTTAGCTGTCTGAATGTACAAAACAGAGACAAATTCTAAGTGACACTTTTGCAAAGGATTTGTAGTACTGGCGGATCAACAACACAGTGACCTGCTGACTGATTGTGATCGATTGTGATTTTGACCTCTCTTTTTTTTTTCTGCCACACTGGGTTCACTGCCGTTTTGGGACTTTTTCTGATTCACGTAAATACAGTGTTTATTGTAGAGCAGGGGTACTCAAATACAAATCTTAAAGGTCCACAAAGAAAATGCTCAATAAGACAAAGGTCCGTTTATTACAGTCATTCAAACTTCAAATCACCAGCCAGTATTTTTGTTCTACTGGTTGCTGTGGAATCTGAGAGGGGGATTTGCTTGATTTTAGCTGTCATTACCTCTTTTTGTTTGCCTTCAAACATGGTCTCCATCTTTTCAGTCATGCATTCTTTTATTATTTCAGAGAGTGGCTTCTTGTGTTTAGCCAACACCCAAGCCACTCTGAGTGAGGACTCACCTTTTCGTTGCCTTTTCTCGTTGCGACATAGATGTAACAAGGATCCTGCTTGCAGCTTGATATGATGATTTCATCCCATGTGATTGGACCAAAAGCGTTGACACAGACAGTGGAACAGTTGGACATGAAGAGCGCTGTTTGCAGTGGACATAGCGGAGAATTTTGACTAGTTGCGTTGTGGCGATGTCAGGTAATACAGATAATACATATCATTTTCAGAGTCCAGAGACAGTTATGGTTCGGTCTGGACTTTGAGGATGCCAGTTGTAAGATTATTCATCCACCTTTGACAGTATCCTGATGTTTCCTTCATTTTTGCTGGTGATTATCTCACATCCAGCTCCTTATGTTTGCTTTTTGAATCCTGTTTCTCATAATCAGTTTAGTCATATTCATTATTTTGTTGTATGATATGGACAGTGTTTACCCCAGTGTCTTTGAATGTTGCTCCCTTGTGTATGACAGAAGCTACAGTCTCCCAATAAGACATCGATCTGTGCCCTCAGAGAAGTCCACAGAAGTCGTCTTACTCTGAAATATTAGGTTTTCACTAGGCGTAAAGGGAAAGTCTAAAGATCAGCACCTTCACATCATGTACACCCACTTTATTTTCTTGCTCCTTCCTCAATGTCCACCAAGCCCATGAAACTCTGGCATTATTATGGGCAGTTGGTGGCTGCAGAAAAACAGATTACACAGGGGGAGAGTCTGAATGGTGGAGATGTCGGCCTTGCTCAGCCCAGCGTGGATTATGATGTGGACTCTAATCCAGAGGGATGGACAGAGATTGGGGGTTAAGGGATTGAGTTGGCTCTGGGCTTTGGCCAGGTGGATCACCATAGGCAGCCGTGGTCTGTTTATTTTTAATGCTAGTCATGTTTTAGCCTGTGTTTTTCCTGGGCCTCCATCTAATAGTGAAAGGTAATAATCCCAAATCGTTAACAACCAAATGAGATTATTGTTTGTGTATTATGTTCGTTAGGAACGTAAAAATGTAATAAGGATTGTACAACTTTAATGTATATGTCTCTGTTGAGTATTTTTTTGATTCATTGTTTGGTCTATAAAATGTCTGAAATAAGTCACAGTGTCCAGTGGCCAAGGTGATGACTTCGAAGTTCAAATAGCCTAGCTTATTTTGACCTGACCAGCAGTCCAAATTCCACAAAGACACCACATTCTCTATCACTGAGGACCATAAAGTATTTGGAATGGTTGGTTAAAAATCGCATAATCTGTTAGTGATCATTATAGTATTGTTATCGTTTTGTCATGAGGATTAATTCAAGTCCCTTAAATCACACACAACCCATATTGGAAAAGATACAGATCCCTAAAAATGAATGAGGGAAATGAATTGCTGCAGCTTGATTTGTTCGTGTTTTTGATCGATGAGGATACGTAGCATATATATGGCTTGGAACATTTCTGGGTTTCACATGTTGGAAAAAAACCATTCAATTCAGATGATACTTTTGCACTCACTGGTCCCTCTAAGTCCAGATAAAATTATCAGTTTGGACTCTAATCATCCTTATCGGTGCCCCCCAGTTCAGTACCACCTCACTGTAAAAAAAAAAAGCAAGGCCTCACTCAACACATGGAGGCGCCTCCCCCCTCCTCCCTCCCTCCCCCTCTCTCCCCCCCTCCTCCTCCTCCTCCTCCTCCCTCCACCCTGTCCCTTGTTGCAAAGGGGATTACGGATGGACGCAGACTGCAGCCCGTTACTGGGTCCTCCTAACGGCATAGGGAGCAGCGGTCCGTCCGGTACCTTGCTGCGGGGTGCAGGGGGCGAAATCCGCAATGAAAAACTAAAACATCCGACCGCGGGACGGTGGAACATGGGTGCTTTTCTACCCGGAGGCGAAGCGAAGAAAACCAGGCAGAAGAGCGGACATACAGCCCTGTAGCGTCTGCCTTGCTTTAGCTGCAAACACACACACACACAGACACACACGCAAGGAACACCGTATCAAAACAATAGTGAGCGACAGCGTGTGTGTGTGTGTGTGTTATTGTGGATATTGGCTGCATCGCAAATGCCTCATGACATGTTCGAGTAAGTGACATAAACAGCGCTTGAGTGGTGATTAGCATATTATGCTATCCATTGATCTGTATGTGCTCCTTATACACCGTCCAGCATCCTACGATTTTGGTTTGGTCAAATGAGTCACAGCTCTGCAAATCCCACTGATAACATGGGTGGGACAGGCATGGTTTGTGTAAAGGCACAGTTGTGCAGCTCTAGTCCGATATTAGCTGTGTAAACTTATAGCTAGCGTTGTGTTTATGTTATTGCCGTCGGTGCACCCAAACACCTCCACCCTGTTTCTCTGACCATATCACCCCTTCTAGTGTTTCATAATGGAAACGAGTTGTATAATTCATTCATGGTTGACTCTTTCTCGGTGTGTATCCAGTTATTGTGTTGAGTTTACTGGACTGGATTGTTTTGGGTCGCAGAACCGTCATGCTAGCTTTCGGTGGTGTAAAGTAACTAAGTAGATTTACTCGAGTGCAATTTTGAGCGACTTGTACTTTACTTTAATATTTGCACGTTATGCTACTTTCTATTCCACTTCAGAGGTAAATCGTGTACTTTTACTCCTTTACATTTATGTAGGTACGTTGCGGATTTGGATTATTACATTTTAAATATAATCCAAATTTAAACAATACTTTAGTTAAACCTTGAGCAAATTCACTAGTTTACGATATAAATTATTCTGAAATGGGCCAATCTGCATAATGAGTACTTTTACTTTCGGTACTTTAAGTATATTTTGATGCCAATGCTTTTCTACTTTTACTTGAGAAGCATTTTGATTGCAGGACCTTTACTTGTAACAGAGTATTCCTGCACTCTGGTACTACTAAATGTATTTAAGTACAAGATCTGAGCACTTTTCCCACCTCTGCTAGCTTTCTATTGACTTATATGTGCAAGTTTGCTTTGCTTGGGAAATTGACAAAAGAGAGGTCAATGTTAGGGTTAACTACTCTAGAGGTTTGTCGACTCTTCTGGAAGTGCTGCCTGTTAGCCCTTTTACGTTTGTGCTGCTCAGGGATTTAGCCCTGGTGTGTAAACACATGCTGACACAGATTCACATCACTTGCACGCACAGCATTAAAGAACCCGCTGCCCTCATGTGCGTTTACCTCAAGAAAGCCTAATGCTGCTTGCCAATATGGCACTCTAATTACCATTGCTGCAATAAAAAATTAATTCTCAGAGGTGGAACAAGTACTTAGATCCTGTACTAGAAGTACCAGATTGTTGGAATACTCTGTTACAAACAAAAGTACATTTATAAAAGTGTTAGCACCAAAATATACTGAAAGTACTCATTATGCAGAGTGGCCCATTGCAGAGTAATCCATATCATATGTTTTGATTATAAATATTGGTGCAATATCGTTATCAAAGCTTGTAAAGGTGCAGATAGATTTAATTGTATTCTGCAGGGTAGCTTGTGAATTAAGAGTACATGATTTTGTTTCAAAGCAGTGGTTCACAAAGAGATTGTTTGAGGTAGTTTGGAGTGTTAGGCAGTCTGGTTCAAACGGGGAACAATACAAAATAAGGTGTTGGTTTAGCTTTATAAATGAAATTCGAAATTGTAGTCTATGAGGAGCAACTGCAGAGTACTGTTGAATAAGTGAGCAGAGAATTCATCAAGTTGGAGTTAACTGGTTTAAAGCTAGCCCTTGAGCAGCTACATCTGATTCAAATTGAATGCTAATGTTAAATGTCATGGTATTACTTACAGAAGAAATCCATGGACACTGTGTTGTGGCATAAATATAACCATTTACCTGTCACTGGACTAAACATTACATGCAAATGTTTTGGCAGCAGTTGATGAGGAGAGTAGAGCCTGGACCATTCTCATCTAACATATATTCAATGGCAGTAATAAGCTAACGTTGTCTTGATTATTAAGAGTAGTTGATTATCATAGTTTGTATCCGTAACATTTCTGTCAATTGAGTGATCCTTTGAGCCCTGTCCACGTTTTAACTCAAAAATCAGTATTTGCAGTTTTTATTTGTTTCAGTTTTGAAATGATCCGATCTGTAATTACAGCTTAAATACTCTGAAGTTCTTGGTTGACCTAGCAGTGTTTTATTGTAAAGGAAACTTCCGGTCTTGTTTTGTGTTGTTTTTGGACAGAATTAAAGAGAAACATTGTCATTCTTTAGCTGGATTTGTATCATTACAATGTGGGTAGTAGATGCAAATGAACAATAGCTAACTTCCATTTGCAATCACCCAGACCTTCCTGTGATTATCCAGCAAAAATTGGAAACGCATGTGTCTTTCTGCATGCTTTTAATGTCTCTAGGGCTATTGTTTGAACAGATGGCATACAGAAAATCTGTTTAAGTACAACCTGTTGTTCAAACGGCCCCAGAGCCGGCAAACGCTTTACTGGAAAATGAGCAGGGAGCTCCGGATACTGGCAACATTAAGGGAACTTAAACATTGTCCGGATGCATACTTAAATTGTAATACAAAGCCAGGCGAAAATTGTGGAACTTGACCTTTTTAGAGGCGTTACTGAACAGCTTTACATGCCCTCACTGTCTGGCTGCTGCTCCAGTCAAAATCAGTTCGTCTGATAGCACTGACGGTACATGCTTCTTCTTTGGTCTTTAGTAGGCAGTTTGAGATGGCATGCTGTTATCAAATAGGAAAGGCCTGCAGCCTTTCTTCATAGCATGACATTAAAGGCACGAGACAGGGAAAGATTTATTGATGAAATTTGAAAGAGTTTCCTCTGTTCTTCCCCGAGTTACATCTTTTTTTTTTTTGTCTCCAGTACGGCCAGTAACTCTCCACGCAGCACCCCCGGCAGCTCACCCTCCCTGCGGCGCAGGGTGCTTGGGGGTAGCAGCAGGGCCAGTGAGAGCGAGGGTGGAGGAGAGAAGAGCGGCGGCGGGGGAGGCGGAGGCGCCGACAGCCCCTTGCCCTCCATACCTTCTGCCTCTTCCCTCACATCCGCCTACCCACTTGCTTCTCGACACTTCAGCCGCAATGCCAAGGTAAATCAGAGTATGATCTTTAGGTTTGCCCTCTCTGAGTCAAATAATGAAGTTATAACAGGATGTTGAGTGTCAATGCGTCACTCTTCAATCATCGTGAGCTTTGATCTGCAATTTCAGTTAGACTTTTCAAAGAAAATGACAACAAATCAACAGCTTAAATGTGTAGAAGGAAAAGGTATTCCACCTGCTAATATATCCACACTGCATATGTTAAATGAATGTAAATGTGCTATTTGTAGTTTCCTCATTTAACACATTTTATAAGCAGTTACAATGTTAACTGGCTATGTTTGCAGAATGGAAATGTTAGCATGTTAGCGCCCTTCTAATTTACCTAGACACGGCATGTGGTTTTGTGTGTATAAGGTTTCCATTTAAGGTTTCACATCTCCTTTTATTTTCAGGACAGTTGTTGTGAAAAGAACAGCCTGTTATACGTATTGCTATTTATCACAGCTGGTCAGTGGCATGTACCTTTTTTTTTTTTAAATGGAGAAGTGCTGAAAACTGCAAAACTTCAAGGTTACACAAACAGTCTCAGCCTAGGGACTGGCAGGATCACATGCATGCATATATAGAAGTGGGTTTATCTACCAAACAAATGCTGCTAGATTTTCTTTACCATTTTTGTGATATTTTTATTCTTACAGTAATTTCTGTTCATTACTAAATATACTGTTCTTTTCTTTACAGAAAATGCAGAGCTGGTACAATGTAAGTATATATTAACAGCCCCACGTTAGGTATTGTCCCTTCGGGCTACTTTGCTGATGTTACTTTGCTCTTTTTGGTTTAGATATTTAACCATGAGTGATAGTCTATCCGAAGCGTCGGGTACTTGTGAAGTAGAATACAATGTTCTCCTTTCTCTTTCCTGTCCTCCCCTCAGGTTCTCAGTCCTACATACAAACAGCGGAACGAAGATTTTCGTAAACTCTTTAAAAAACTTCCTGACACAGAGCGACTTATAGTGGGTGAGTGAGACACTGAGTGAATCGGACATATTAAACTCTGCGCGCTGAGCTCATGCAGATCGAGATACACCACATTTAAAAAGCAACCTGTGCATTCGTCTCTTTCTTTTAATTTCATCTTTCTGTTTCCTGTTTCTTTCCTACTCAGACTATTCGTGCGCTCTGCAGAAGGACATACTGCTTCAGGGCCGCCTTTATCTGTCGGAGAATTGGCTTTGTTTCTACAGTAACATCTTCCGCTGGGAAACCACTGTAAGTCATTCACACACTGTGTACACATTTGCACGCGCACAATCAAACAAAAGACTGTTGTAATCTGGTTCCTGTCACACCTGCAATCAGATAAGAAGGCTTTTAATGCACTTGTTTGCAGATCAATACAGATAAGCTCAGGCCCTTAGTGAGAAAAGGTTATCGCACACTGAAGCACACACACACACACACAGTAAATCTCTCTCCTCGATACAGATCACTATCCTGCTGAAAGACGTGACCTCTATGACAAAGGAGAAGACTGCCAAGCTCATCCCAAACGCCATCCAGATCAGCACTGACAATGAGAAGGTCTGACTCATGTTTAATGTGTAATACCAAAAGCAAAATGATGTGGTTAACTATTAACACATTCTGTCCAGTTAACTGCTGCTACTAAAGCATGAAAAGCGTTGACTGTTGATACAGTTTGTTTTAAATGATCCTCTTTTTGCAAGTCAAGCGGTATCAAATGAGCTGACTCAAGCTTATCTCCACTGACTGTTACAAAGCAAATATCTGAGCAGAGGGAAACCATCGGTCCAATCACATTTTTCTTCTGACTTCCTTCCTCCCTCCCTCCCCACTCTTCTTCCTTTCCCACTGATATTCACTTTCTCAGCACTTCTTCACATCTTTCGGAGCAAGGGATCGCAGCTTCATGATGATTTTCCGTCTGTGGCAGAACGCACTGCTGGACAAGGTATAATCTCCTCTCCCCCCCTCATGCCGCTTCGCCCTGCCGCCTGTTGTGGCACGGCTAGTAGTTAACGTCTTAGAATAGAAACCGAGTGTGAATAAGCAGGAGATGGCCACAAACACAGGCTTGGGAGAACATGTTAAATCACTGTTATTTGCTGCGTTTAAGTATAGACATTTATTTGGACAGCAGCAGTGAAGAAACCCAGCAGCATAGTAATGAAGCACATGACAGTTGCCAGGAGAAACAAATTGTCCTAGTGTCTCATCTGCAAAGTGCTTTCAAACGACATGAGAGAAGTCATCAAATGCCAATTTTTTTTCTGATATTATGAATATATTTCTCATTATGAAGGTCAAAAAATGTAACGTAATGTAAAGCAACAAGAAAAGCCAAACATGCTGATTTTAAATGTCATTGGTTATGAAAGATAAATCTTCTGTAAAGCCCGACCCTTATGAATGCATTCACTGTATTGTGTTGATATTAAGAGAGGCTGTGTCCTGACCATCAATAATCAATATGTTGGATTCATTTGAACCTTATAATTTACTGAATAAGAATATTATGCTTGTCTTACAGTCTCTATCTCCCAAAGAGCTGTGGCACATTGTGCACCAGTGTTACGGCACGGAGCTAGGCCTCACGAGTGAAGACGATGACTATGTCTCCCCCACTGCCGAGCACATGAACGGCCTACTGTGAGTGTTTTATGTTCATATAGGGGGGGTGTGTAAGTCTATTGGTGATGTATGTGTGTAAACATGTTAGCACACTAAGTAAGAGTAAGAATTCTTTGTAGGGATAGTGTGTACCTGGTCATTTAAGTCTTAAAGTAATGCTTGTGTTGGCCCTGGGAAAGAATCTGCTTTTTTTGTTTGTTCATATAATAAATACCATTTAAGGAAACTACTATGCATCATGAGCTTTGCTCTGTCTTTATTTGGTAGTATTGGGAATTTGTATAACTTATTTTTAAATGAATGTATGGATGAAAATGAATACCTATTCTACCCAATATTACAAAAGGGAGAGAAGAGAGGCACAAAGAACCCTTTAAGAAGTAGACTTTACAGTTTTATGAAGTTGAGCTTTTTATTTCACCCAGCACAACTCCATTAATTCCTTTTTGCTGTTAAAGATTTCCTTCCCCTGTCCTTCAGCACTTTAGCAAAACACTGGCTCTTTCTCTCTCAGAGTGTCTGTATCTCACACACTCTCACTTCCTCTCTCTTTGTTCCCTAGGCCAGGAGACGAGTCAGTGTCGGTAACAGATCTACTCGACCTGAGCTCAGTGTCGCTTCCCTCTATGGGCAGCTCTCTCCCTCCCCTGCCCTGCGGTCCAGCCAGCCCTCTCGCAGCTACAAACTTCGGGGGCTCCTCTCCGTCTCCCTCGGCCTCCTGTCTTCCCATAGAGGTGCCTTCGTCATCTGGACGCAGACTCAGCTCTGACCCCCTCGATCAGAGCCCGCCCAGCTCCCAAAGCTCGCTGCCGTCCACCACTCCCACACACGCCTCCTCCTCCGCACCCGCCTCTGCTGCTGCCTCCTTTGTGAGTGTTCTTCTCCAAACCCCACACATACATACTGACAGTCAATAGAAAGTAGTTTTCAATTTAGGCCTGAAAAATAATTGTGGACTGTTGGTACAAATACTTCTGCTAGAGTAGAGACTTCCACTTTAATAACCACATTTATCACAGACAGAGCAGAACAGTCCATGCTCTAAATCAACAGCTTTTGCTTATTGTTGTTTCCAGACACCAGCCTGATGTTTGCAGACAGCTGGCAAGCTAGCATTCGCTTCATGTCAGAGTCCACACACTGCTCTGTCGTCTCCCTGTGGCTTCACCTCTCAACACGAGAGATAATACCTTGTCCAAAAACTCAAACACAGAGCTCAGATCAGTAGGAAGTATTTTCTGACAGCTATGCTCACCATATACTGTATAGAACCAGCTGAGCACGTAGAGACTGAGGACCCCTTATTACAACAATCCACTGACGTAAGACACACTCATGTCACTCAAGATTTATGACCGATGTGACGCAAGACAGTTAATGTGGTTGCTCTCAGTTTTCCAACTTTGACTTAATGTGATATTGTTGCTTTTTGGGTAAAAAACACAGAGAATAGAAAGAAATCTAAACCCATACCAACGTTTTATGCAGTTTCATCATTGTTCACACTGCATGACAACGGATAGATGTGATGGATCTGGTGTGTATTTAAGGCCAGTGTGTTAGTAAGTGTAAAATGATATCATGCCATCTGTGAGTCATGTTGTATTTGATTAACAAATCAGATTTGTACACATGCATATCCAGTACAAGCTGGCATTAGTAGAGCTTCTACAGTAATTGTTCTCCTTCATCAACCTCTCACTGGCTCTTGAAACACATGACTATTCTCAAAGATTTGACCTTTGCCCACATTTGGCGCTCTCTGCACCTGAACAGATCAGACGCTTGATTTAAGAAAAACAATTATGTCGAGTAGACAAGACTTATTTGTAAAATACCTTTTTAAGGTACAATGCTTATTTAATGCATTAGATCAACTTGAAAACAAACACAATCACATAAAACTGAATAAAATGAAATGATATGCAGATAAATCAAAACATTAGAGAAGGAATATAGCTTGTATTTAAGTAAGGATGGTGAATACGGGGTAGTTCTATGTCCAATCCTTTTCCCCCTAAACCGTTGCTGTGGTTGCCTCCCCTGCAGTCTTAATCTTTATAGTAACGGATGAAGCTCGAGCCAAGCTGAAGAGAATAAATGCAGTGCTGTGTTGACTGTGTGTCGGTTTCAGATTAATTGCTCGGCTGCAGTGGTATGTCTGCCCAGACCGCGTCAACACGAGGTCAGCTCAGCTGAGGCCTCTCTCCTCTCAAGTCATATGACAATGGGGTGATTACCCTACAAACCTCTTGCTAACTGTCCTCTGGTGTGCGTTTTTTCCCCCTCACTGCATTAGAGTCTGGAAGAGGGTGGCGACAGCCTGTCCGAGTCAGCCAATCACATGCTGCCCCCGTCAACCACCAGTCTGGGAAACCTTTCCTCATTGGACATCACCATCGATGAAGAACTGCCCACAGACCCCAGCAACTCCTCTGACACGCAAGAAGAGAGTGAGTGTTGATTCAATGAAGTAAACATCAAGAACGCAGTTATGATGAAAGGTGTATATGAAGATTAGATAAAAATATGCATTGTTACATTTATTTTTAATGATTGACTTTCATAAGTGATTAAACAAAATATCAGGGACATTCACAACACCACTTGCAGCTGATTCAACATTAACTGCGTCTGAAAACATATTTGTTCTTTGGATTTTATGCTATCCTCAATACTTGTGCTTTCCTAAGGTTGTTTGCTCAAAACCGACTGTAGGCTAACCGTAGCTTTTTTAAAGGTGCTAAAGATTATTTATTGAGTAGGTCTTATTGTCCCTTCCTCCTGACCCCCCCCCTGCGTCTTTCTGCCTCATCGCTTCCATCTCCTCTTCCTTCTACAAAAACCACGGGAAGATTATTCAAACATTAACTCAGAGTTATTAACTGCTCCGGTTTGATCTGTCCTTACTAAATAAATGCATACATGGTGTAATGGCAGATTGTCAGGTGACTCACTTTAAATCGCCTCCAAGTAAATAACATTTTCATATGATTGCCTGGAGTATTAATCTTAAACACAGAGAGCATATTTATTAGTGGAATATGTTAATGTATAAACTACTCAAAAAAATATTACACATTAAGGAATTACAAGACATAAGGCGTGTTTCCTCTGAAGCATTTGGCAATAAAGTGTGGCTAGAGTAGGTGTGAACATTATATTTGGATGTATTTCTGGAGCTGGGGCCTGCAAAGGATTTATAAGTCTAAATAACTAATAAATATTTAAACGCAACAACAAATATTGAGTCAAAATAAGATTGAAAGAAAATGAAATAATCTCTGTTTTTTATTCTTGACCTTCAGGTGAGGTGGAGTCGTTCTGCGCTGATCTGAGGGGGCGATTGCACATCAACGCCCCGGTCCGCATGAGTGTAGACAAGTTGCACGACCTGCTCTTTTCTGCGGACACACACTTCATCCAGCACCTTTTCTCCCAGCGACACTTTACTGGTGGGTCAAACACACAACTACAAACACATATGATGGTCCAGACTGCTTGCGGTTTGAGAAAATATCGAAATCTTTTGATCATCACCATTGTATTTTGAAATAGTGTATAAATGGATATTGAATGAATAGTTGATACGCAAGATTTGTGGCAGACGATGCTTCAGATGGCACAAAAAGTTGTTACCCCTCTATTATGATATGTTGTGTATGTTGCCAGATTTCAGCCAATACACATCCCTTGTATCTGGTTGTACAGAAAATTCCCTATGGTTAAACTACTTAAATTGTTTCAGAGATCTGTGGGAGCTCTTTCTCCTGCTGTGGCACTGTGTTCGGCTTTGATAATGAAGTGTTGTTCCTACATTGGCCAGAATTCATTCAGCAGATAACTTGCATTAACCTGTTTCATAACAACTAACGCACGAGAGCAAGTTTTTCCTGTTGACGTGGCGACGGTTGATGCTCATTGTTTGTAGTTGCTCTGCTGCTTACTGGACTTTTGAGGCTGCCTTCAGTGGAAAAACAACTTGCTCTGCTTTCTTTGTGTCTGATAGCAGAACCTGATGTTTGACATTGCCATTGGTGCACTGCCAGTACTTATTTTTGTGGTTGCTACAATCACAATGTCTACATGCACACTACTACTCCACTATTATTCAGAATTGGAAATCATTTTCCTGGCATATTTACATTGTTAGAGCAAAGGGAACAGAGTAGATTAAAAACACTATGTTTCAATATAATATAAACAATATAAGTATAGCGAACATAATCCCTTTAATGGGAACCACACGAAATACAATAATATTCCAAATGTATATTTTTATATTATGTACATATTGAGTTTGGATATTCTGATTGTAGCTTATATTTTCACAAACCAGCTAGCCACAAGTTTGCAAGCCTGCAGTAGAGATGCATGCTCGAAAATAAGCCCTCATTCTGGGTTGGTAGTAGAACGGTCGCAGAAAGTCTACCATCAGGTGGCAATCTTTGACACGTCTGTTAATGTCTGTTTTGTAAAATACATTTTTGACGCAAAGATGCAGAATACACGGGAATATTTGTGGGAAACTCCTTTTCAGTAGCGTCTTATTCGTAATTAATTCAAAAAACATTTTTATTTGTCCATAATGCTCAGTTAGAATGATAAAAGTACACCAGCAAACCTCTGTAGTTTTCACCTTTATGTGTGCTGATGGTACATTTGTTGCTCATACGAAGCAGCTGATAAACACAAAGCAGTGGAGTAATGGGCCTGTGCTTTCATTCAGATGTTAATTCAGATTTTGTCTTTCAACAATAGTGAAAACAAGATCCTGTTTTTTTTATATTGACCCAAATAATCGTGATATGGATTTTTTTGCCATAATGGAGCAGCCGTGTAAGGACCACCCACCCCTCAAAGACTGTAGCCCGGCGTGTTGTGCCACTAATGAGCGTGCCACACTGTTTACGCTGCGTTAACTGCCTCCATCACTGGTGCTTCTTTTCTTTGCCATTGGGTTTTTTCACGCCACTGTAAACCTATTTTGATTCCATTCATCTTTACCTGAGGTCATCTTTGCATAGTGTATATTTGAAAAAAATTTTCTGCAGTAGTTTAAATGAGGTCAGAGGTGAAGCCATGAAGTTGATTTGTTCAGTCTACCCCAGTTGGAAGCCCAGCCCACTTGGGAAAATTGTTTCGCTCTAATTGGGGCATTTCTTTCTTCCTTTTTTAGGCAAGAGTGTGGATTGACATGCTGTTCCTCTCACTTTTTCTTTCTCTTTATATTCCACTTAAATGTTTTGGTCTCTCTCGGTATTATTTCTAAATAAACTCTTTAAAAAAAACAACGTTTGGGACTTTTTGTAATTTGTTCGATCTTGACGTTCTAATCTTCCCTCTCTCTCTGTCTCTGTCTCTTTCTCCTTTAGACCTCTCTGTGGGTGAATGGCAGCCGGACATCAGCAGTGGGACGACGAGCCGTGTGCTGAGCTACACCATCGCCCTCAACAATCCCCTCGGCCCCAAGACTGCCCCTGTAGTGGAGACGCAGGTCAGTCCCTGGCAAACCCTTTGGTCCACAGGCTTTACCAAATGCTTATTTAGCTTTGAATAGAGCAGAAATTATTCCATAATGTATGAAGTTAGTCTTAGCTTGGTTATGTTTCCAGTTAGGGATCCAGTACAGGCACCAGTACTTAAAATAAGTGTCTTCTGTTACCAAAACAATTTAGATTTAAAATCATGAAAACAAATAAGGTACTCCATTCAAAAATCTATGAAACCTAGATGGGGATATTTTGTGAAGTAGAAGAATGTTTCAAATATTAAGAAATTGTTTGGTTTCATAATTTCTCAGATGGTCAGATTGTTGGGACATATCCGTGTGGTATATGTTTTGCAAATGTTCTTTTGGCAGCTCAGCTATATGAGGTGGCATTTGTTGTAACACTGACTAACATTTCTCTGAAACATGAAGGCCACGTTGTGCCATAAAAGAAATATGAAACTCTCAGGTGGAGACAACAGCCAGCTGTCATTAAGATGCGAGTAGATGGTTCCATTTTCCCCTTGATTATTCCCAATAAGAGTGATAGGAAAAGGAGATTGAGAGAGCTCATGTTCTCAACTTAAGCTGACGGTAGTAGTGTGATTGACTGTTTCAGAAAGTTGCAGAAATGGTCAAAAACGGCCTCCTTTGGGATGTTGAAAAGGTGTGAGGAGAGCAACAAAGCAAACTGGTGTCTTTAGAGCAATTCATTATCTACCAAAGAAGCCATAACTGTTTATTTAAACATTTCTGTTATGTATCAGAGGAAAGCACCTCATAGACTGTTCCCCTCCGCTTTCTTCCTGCTTTAGACGTTGCATAAAAGCAGCGCGCGGGGCGAGTGTTTCGTGGTAGACTCGGAGGTCATCACCTCAGGTATCCCCTACCAGGACTACTTCTACACCGTCCACAGATACTGCCTCACCTCCATCAACAAACACAAGAGTCGGCTCCGGTACGTTTGCTCTCGTCTTAATGGTTTAAGCGTCGTAAGTGGAATTGTGTTCACCTCTAAGCTCACCCGTTGTGACAAAGATCAAGATGTGACAAACAACCTCAGCTCATGTTGAATGTTTTGCTTTCCTTTGAGATCCTGTTGGTGTTGCTTTTATGCCTCTTTTAGGTAAGATTAAAACAACTGGGCATTTTAGTTTCATCTTAGTTAAAGAAAAACTACAGTTTTAGTCTATAAAAACGATTGTAATCCTTAATGGTATTCATCTAGTTAAATGTACCATTGCAGTCACATCAGCTTGTTTCTAAACTACATTTTAGTCCCTTATTTTCTCTTTAACAATATCGCATGTGGATATAATCATAATGATGCTTAATTTAAGGATTTTTACTGAACACAATATAGGGTTAAACGGCAGAACCACATGTTTTATAACCCAGTAACATCAGTGGGATATGAATAGGTAATATGAATAATACAAATACATGTGGAAGTGCAAAAGAAACACTGAATCAAAGCGCAAGAACATTGATAGATTTATAATCACGGACTTATCTTTAAAAGCTTAGCAGCTGCTCTAGTGTTGAGATTTCAACTGATCACCTTTAGTACAATATACTTGCTATGAAACACGGGAACATGACGTCTTAGGAAATCAGTTGACTAATGTGCTGAGGTAAAAACCCGGAGCTTAACATTTGATTGATCCGGGTTAAATAGTTCAGATTGTAAGGAATTGCAAAAATCTCTGGCCACCTGCACAAGTCCCTGCGTTTTATCAGCCACTGGTTGAAGTCATGGAACAAGCATGATATCACCAACTGAGAACAGCGCTGATGTAGAGCAGAATAAAGTGTCCGTAATATAAATAATAATAAAGGATGTGAGAGAATTCTTTGTGATTGTCCATATATTTGTTAATATTGTGTTTTTTTCTGTTTCCTCTGCCCAGAGTTTCCTCAGACATCTGCTACAGGAAGCAGCCGTGGAGCCTGGTGAAAGCGTTGATAGAAAAGAACACCTGGAGCGGCATAGAGGAGTACTACAGACACATGGGTGAGTCACAAGGTCCATGTCCAGCTTATCCCTGTTTACACACAGCCTTTGGAAACCCTATTCAGGCACATTTCCCCTTTTGTAAATAAGTAGACAAAAGTAAAGTGAAGCTGTGTAAGCGGAACACGCTCGACATGAAAGCAATATGCACAGTTTCATATTGCAGACCACAATAGAGGACTACAAAATGTCCATGTGTGGGTTTACTAGCCTAACACTCTGGAGTCACTACTACTTTCTCTTTTCTACGTAAAAGCAAGAGAGTCTGCTAATGTGGTCAAGGTACTTTTTGATGATTGTTGGAACAAAATACAATCTATACTGAAAAGGTTTTTAAATAGCTTTCATGATATTCAAATTCCTCCTTCACTCAAAAGCGTGTTTTGCTGTTTGTCTCGGAGCTTCAGCGTTCAGATTGATGAATGTGCATACTTCAACATGAGTTTTTGTCATTTATCTTCTGAAGCTGGAACGTTTCTCTGTGCTAACCCTTTAACACTTTGAGTTTAGGATTCTATCATTCTCTATCATGGTCCCATTAACAATTTATGATGTGGAGCTGTAAAACCTTGCTCAATCATCTTGCATACAGTCGTTAGTCCTTTAGTTCAGCCTGCTGCTACACCTCCGTACTCATTTGGCAGTGTGGTAGAGGTTTTGTAGATTACAGGATTGTACTTTTTTTTACAATCTATAGTTCAAACAACTGCCCTAGAACTGGCAAAATGCAGGTACAAAGCTCCCCGCGTGCTCGTCTGTTAGTGGTGCCCAGAGTCCGCAAAACCAGATCAGGAGTCAGAGCGTTCGCCTTTCTCTGGAACCAGCTTCCTGTTTGAGACACTGAGAGGGTTCAAACTTTTAAGAGTGCATTGAAGACCTTTGCTTTTTAACAAAGCCTTTAGTTAGAGCTGGCATTTTATGGTATTTGTTTAATGAATTTTTATTGTGTTTTGTTGTATTTTATTTGTATTTCCTACACTATCTTGTCTTTTCATTTTGCTGTCATTTTATTGTTTACAATGTTTTGTTTTTAATCTGTAAAGCCCACTGACACAAACAAGTTTTGTGATATTGGGCCTTTCAAATAAACGTAGATTTAAAAAAAAAATGTTTTATTCAAAGACGATTTGATAATCTTCAAAGTTTCACTTTTTAATGAATTGTTCAAACTTGTTTATGGTTTTCATAATGTCTTACAAGAGCTTTTCCGCTACAATACACCATAAAATAATCCTAAACTATTACATAAATAAGGCAATGTGCCCTCAAATAAATTCAAAAGAGTATTTAGTGAAAGCATTTAGTGTGTATTTTCTTTCCTTTAAAGCTGTTCTGCCACCATACTACTTTAAGTTTAAAATCCTTCATTGTTTTCTTTGCAGAGAGCGAAGTGAGCAAGCTCGAGACGCTAATGCAAACAGAGGTTACCGTGGTTACCACAGGCGAAGCAGTGGGTGCGGATGCTGCCAAGACTCCCCCGTCTCTGCGCCGCCGCAAACGCACATGCTCTCGACGGCAGGGCGAGAAGGACCGAGAGAGGGAAGGAGGAGGCATGGGCGGCGGAGACCGAGGGGACAGAGGAATCGGGGAGGACAGGGATCGGAGGGAAGCCAGTAAGTCAGCCGAGGAAAAGCTTTGGTCAGCGTTTGGAATTGAAATCTTTGACACCAACATTGAAGCTCGTGCTAAAAGCCTGAAACTATGTTCTGTGCCATACTGCCTTCTAGTGGTTTGTTTCAGATTCTGCACAGAAACTATGCCTTCAAGAAGGGACTCGAGCACTTTCATTTATTTGCAGCCTTTAAAACACCCCGGATGACTGATTGAACATGATTTAATACTGTACTTTAGTGACTGTAGTACAGAATCTTGACATCTTTTTAAATGCTAGCTTCTACTTTAGTCTTTTTAAGGTCATGAATTTGCGTAAAGTTGAGTATACTGCTTGAAAAATGCTTGTTTTTTGACACAATCTGCTGTTCGATCTACAAAAAGACAGAAAAATCTTCTACATTTGTTAATTCAACAATTAACAAATGTCTCCCGGCGTCTCAAACCAGACCAGAGGCGTAGCTAAGCAGCATTAAATAATCATAATCGAAACATTGAAAGGTATTATAAAGAGCTAGTCAAAAACAAAATGGCCTTATACTGTACATTTAATGCTGTGGATATAAAGGACATTTTGTACACTTTACATTTATTTTATCTTTTAGATGTATAGATGATAAAGGCTTTGAGATTGTAGACATTTCTAATTTAGGTACCTTTTTTATATAAATACTTAAGCACCGAGTTGAAGATAATGGACCACATTTTGGACTTGGGGTAACTTGTCAAATTCATTTTATAAAGTTATCACATAGAGAACACAACGGTCATTGACAACACTTCTCGTCATTTGTTTATTTTTCAGGTGGTCAGTTTATAAAACTAGGAGAGCGCTCACGTGGTGGAGGACCCAACAGTATATCCACCATCCTCCTCATCGTGAGCTTCATGTAAGTGTGTGTAGCGTGTGTAGTGTGTGTACGTGGTGTTGGGTCCATGAATACTGGCAGTCTTTTTTAAAACGTCCTTTCTGCCTGTGTTTAACTCAAAGTCTTTTCCAGCATGTGTTTTGTTTTTACTGCACCTCAGTGTTATGAATCTCACCTCTTATTCTCTAATTTTCTCACACACAATGACTTACTTTAAACGGAGATGAGCGTTCATAAATAAATGATGTTATATACGAAAGGGACTTCCTGCGCGCACAGCATCAACACAGTTTGCACAAAAAGCATGTCCTTGCATGTGGTCCTCCTCCTTGGTAAAACAGGATGTCCTTTCCTATACTAATATTTATATAATATAGAGGAATCACGATTTTCCCACTTGATCAAATCCCAGGTTTGATTGTGTATTTCTGATTTTCTCTGCTTTCTGCTGTTCTATCCACGTCAGAATGCTCCTTCATTCAGACACGTTGGATATCGGTCTTCTGCGTACTAACAGCCTCACGATGCCTCTCTTGCTATTTCTCTTTTCCCTTTCTTTCTGCAATACTTGTGAATAGGATCTGTATCAGGTTAGTATGAGAGGTTTTGCTTTTTATACTGCTGGCTGCTTAAAATAAGGACTTTGTTAATGACACGGGAGAAACCCACCCTTTGACACTCCTAAGATGCACTTAAATTGAGCAGTAACAACATCTATACTCCTGCAGAGGAATGCAACACACACACAGTATGACTGGAAACACTTTTGAACAGGGACATTTGTGATGGGTGGATTTCTCCTCCAAATAAATTAAATTGTGTTGTGAACGAGTGCTGGGTTGTGATAGAATTTACACACTAAAATACTCCTCTCTGCCCTTTGTTGTTTGTTAGTAGTATGATATTGACATTTTGCAGTTGATATCTTACTGTTTCATATTCTTATATGCTTTCATATTGATTTGCTGAAGCGCTTTTAAAGCCGTTGATAAATGAGACTGTTTTCTGTCCCGCTCAGTCTGGTGGTGCTGGTTGCTCTCAACATGCTGCTCTTCTACAAACTGTACGCTCTGGAAAGAGCGGCCCATACACTGGAGACATGGCACTCCTACTCTGTTGCTGACAGGTAAACACACTGCACCGTTTTTCATACAAACAATAAAGACTCCCTGTCGTGGGGTAATTGCTGTGCGAGGCCTCAGCGTATCCTTGTGGGATTTGAGTTGTGAAATATCTCTCAGATGTGCCATAGCAACAACTCATCTCTTTCCTTTTGTGAGGAAAGTAGATGAAAGGTTAATTATTATTTGATCAATATCAACGACGGATCACATAATGCATCAGTTCGATTTCTTTCCGATCATTTTGGTTTAACATCCTGCAAGTTACCGGGTTATGTCAATCTCACTATTCTCAGGTCTTGGCTGCAGCATGCCGTCCTTTTCAGGGAACTTATGTCATAATTAAATGTATTAAACTGCACTGCAGACAGACTAAGTAACATCTCAGTGGTGAACATTCTGGAGCATTTAGCAACTAAAGAGATGTCCACGTCAGGAGTTGCTGGAGACCGAACAGAGCTAAAGGGAGAGCGAATATTAGACTTTGGGTATTACTAATGCTGCTCTGTACCTTCTGAATGTGTTGATAAACATCTGTATTCAAACATGTCCATCTTATGAGCCAAAGTAGTGTTGAGTTTACAGTTTGTTTCTACTTGCCCCTAGTGGACAAACTCATCTGCTGGTTCAGGATAAAGAACCATGAATACACTGCGGACTATTTGCTCTGGGAATTGTAATGACGATACCTTTTCTCCTCCTTCCTCCTCCTCCTCCTCAGTCCTTTGCCTCAGACAGCTGGAGAGTGGGCTCAGGTTTTGCAGCTTCAGAGGCAGTTTCACCAGGCTCAGCTCAGCAAGTGGCAGCAGATCCTGCAGTCCTCGGTCATGCTTCTTGACCAGGTGTGTGGGTGTGGGTGTGTGTAGTGTGTGTGTGTTCATTTTACCCATTTTTAAGTAATAACCTCAGCAGAAACCAGTCAGCAGTGTGCCACACACACTGCTTGTGTACATAATGTGCTTTATCATGACTGTTATGTAATCCAGTAGAGTCTTTTTCTCTATATAACTTTTGGGCACATGGGCAATTCAGTGTGCTTAGCAAATTTTAAAAAAGCATCATCCATATGGAGTATGATTGAAAGAGAGTATAAAGTACACCAAACAGCATATCTCACCTGACCTCTTTCTCCCCCCCCCATCCATGTTTATCTCCCAGATGAAGCAGTCTTTAGAAAAGCTCCACCATGGCATTGTGGTCCCAGAGGTGCAGCAGGATCCCCCTGATGAAACCCTCAAAGAGTCCATGACTGATGCCTGAGGCCCCACCTCTACCTGGCTGTCTCCCATCTCTGAACACACCCTGGTAGACTTTAAAAAAAAAGAAGAGTGCTACTGGTCGACTTTGATCGGGACTGTTTGCTCTTTTTATCATTTCCAAATCAAAAACCAGTAGAGGGTGACAGAGGGGGGGGGGGGACTACATTACCCACAACTCTCCTCTCCTGACTGACTTGAAATGGCGACGTTCGCCTCCAGCCTCAACCAGTAACATCTTCAGTGAACTCATTCGGACTGGACGCTTTCAGGACCACAGCAATAATTTAGCTACAGCTGCAAGTCACCTGTACGTAGAGTTTGGAAACGGGTCACTGGTGGGCCCAATCCAACCCTCCACTCCTCAACAATCTCAGAGACATTTCAAAATAGCCAACCATGTTTCAGAAAAACTTAGATTCCGACCTCCTTCATTTTCAGAACCTCAAAAGACATTTCACAGGGATCAGTGACTCTGGAAAGCGGGAGCTCTTCCTCCTAGTCCTGGAAACAGTTAGCCCCTTTAGTGAACGCCTGTTGTAAACAAGATGGATGTGACAAACAAACACGCAGAAAGAGACGGGAGCAGGACGCCTCTCTCTGTCTTTCCTTCACAGATTTGCTCCTCCATGTCCGAGTTGATCCCCACTTAAAAAGCTGCCATTCCTCTGAAAGGGGATGAGGAACATTTCAACAGCCGACAATTTAGTTTTCACCTTTTTAGATGTGAAATACGCACCTGCAGATTAATCTCAACCACCATCCCACTCCTCCCTGTCTTTTTCGGGGGTTTTAACTTTTTTCAAAATCAGTGCGTGGGGTCGTTTGTTAGGACAGGAAGCTGCGTCTCACTGGACTGTTACAGTATTTATTATTACCAATGACTTGATCTGAAGTCCTGTCCTGCTCTTAAGAAGTTATATGGTGGGTATTTTTTGCGCTCTGATATGCTGTTGCAGTGCGGACCAAGAGACGAGAACGATTACTGGTCACAGCAATAATGACAATAGTGATGCTAGTACTTTTTGAATGTTTCAAACACAGTAGTATATAATAATAATAATAATAATAATAATAATGATGACGTGTGTGAATGTGTAGAGGCAGTGAAAAAAAACAAGCAAAGAAGAAGACTGATGTGTGCGTGTGTGTTCATGAGGAGTCCTCAATGTTTCAGATGTTACATTTTCGTATTAGCGTTTATTTGAGTTTTTCTTTTTTGAGATTTCTCTTTCTTGTTTGGTTGCACACTCTTTGTATCGCAGAGCCAGAGCATAAAAGCTCAGGATTTACCGTAGACTTGATAAAAAAAAACAGAACAGTCCGCTACTCTGTTGTCCCACTGGGCCGGACGTCTCCAAACAAGAGGACCAACCAGAGTTTAGTAGGCCCAGGTGAAGAAAAAGGGAATCTGTTTTGCAGTATTGTTTTTTGGTGTGTTTGTAAATTTAACTTGACTGACTTGTCAACTGTTTTTATTCAGTTCATTTTCTATCTTTATAACTTTGTCGTTTATTTTCAGCCTGTTCCACTCCAATCTGTCCTCCGCCCGTGTAAAAACATCTCTCTCTTTCGTTGATTTCTTCTTCACTGAACCCGACTCTTCCTCTCTTTCCTCTATGTGCTCTCCCCCTTTTACCCTCTCTCTCTATCTCTCTCTCTCTGTTTTACTGAAAATGACGGCAACAGAAGCATGTGGGCCACGCTGTGCATGGCCATCCGCTGATAGCAAATGGTGTAATATTTATTGAGGGACGGGGGGAGGGTCTGGGTTTTTGGGTGGATGATGAGAGAGAGAGAGAGAGATGGATGAGTAGCGGGGCTTGATAATGTACTGTAAAGATGTGATTGTACACCGCGCCATGGAGAGAAATGAAAAGTTCTGAAACATACAACAACTCCCTCGCTCGTCTTTGAGTCTGTGTCTGTCTTTACCTTCTCAAAGTCTGCAGTGGATTGTGAGGGAACTGTTGTTATTCCTTTAGATTATTCTGTCTGTTATTAGGTTCAAAATAAGTTTTGGATAGGGAAAAATAAGTCCATAATCACAAAACCCCAAAGCCTAAAATGCAAGATTATAATTTCTTTTGTCCAACCACGTTTCTAAAATCCTAAAAGTTCAGTTAATATTATCGAAGACAAAGAAAAAGCAAATCTTTAGGTTTGAGAAGCTGCAATATGTTTTACCTGGGAGACTTTAGTTATTATTGGCTGGTGTTTATTTAAGAAGTGAAGCATGGTATGTTAAGCTTAATGTTAGGCTAAGTGACACAAACACAGCTACCTTTTTTATCTACCATGAAAAGAAAGACAACTGATTTTCTCACATTTTATTTATTTATTTGACGTGCATCACTTTGCTTTTCGTGGCAAGCAACATTTCCACACACAAAGTTAAAAAAATGCAGTTTTATTTGTTGTTGAAAGAAAGGGGGGCCAAACCAACAATGTGGGGAGCAGTGAGAGTTTCATTTTGCATTAAAGGTGTATTTAATTATTCAAACTAAACTTAAAGTAAAACTTTCTGACAGCAGTGTGTAACATTTCTTAAATTGAGTGGCTTTCACTTATCATATCAGCTTGTAAACCATAGGACAGTCTGTGTTTGTACTCCTTCCACGTCAGTCAGCTTGCAGTTACTCTGTAGTATTGGTTACATAATAGCCCGTGCGTGTCCCCTTATATTCTCAATTTTTATCAAACTCAAGAGTTGGTACAGAAAGTATTTTGAACAGCAATCGGGGTGTTTGGCTGCCCTCTAAGTGTTCACTGTCAGTCAACTGGCCAGCTGGAAAAAGAAGTAAGTCGTTTTTATTTTATTAAAAGCACTAAAGATTTGTAAGAAGGCTTCACCTCTGTCCTTTCCTTTTTTTGGTTTTCACTGGTTTCACCCTGGGAGGCACACTGGACAGGATGTGTGGGGTGTTAGCCCACAGCAGTTAGATCAATACACTTAGACATTTGTTTCATATTACAGTGGAAAGGTTTCAACTTCGTTAAGAAATTCAGCTGAACGTGGCAGCTTGTTATGTCAATTCGTATAGTTGGGTGAAGCTGATTTTTTTGGTGAGCTATGAATTGATCTGGTGCAATACATTTGTTAGACTTTGGCGTCAGGGGCAGTTTTTGCTCTTGACCACCAGGGGGTGGAGTGTTTCGCATTCGGCTTTAATTCAAAGGTAATTCCACTGAAATATATCTTTGTTCTTCCACTTTGATCCATGATCATCAGGATCTCTTGGGGATGTAGAGAAACAATAAAAAAACCTTACTGTTGTCTGAAAAGTTAAAGGGGCCTTATTCTGCTCATTTTCAGGTTCATATTTGTGCCTCTACTGTGAAATGTTTCCATGCTTTAATGCTCAAAAAGTTCTTTATTATTCTCATACTGCCTGTGCTGCAGCACCTCTTTTCACCCTCTGTCTGAAACCAGAGCGCAGTCTGCTCTGATTGGTTAGCTGGCCAAATCTGTGGTGATTGGTCAACTGTTAGAGATGTCCCACCTCTTAGCTATCACGTACAATGTTTTGGAGCATAAGCTAACAGAAGCGCGAGTGAAACACAGTGATGTCACTGTTTTAGAAGTATACAAACGAATCCATTCAGGGCGTTTCATGCAGGGAGGGGAGTCAGTGGGAGAGAAACTCCTTCTGGAGAAAACTTTGGGATTTTAGCCTTTGCAGAACATTAACATGCACCTATCATATCAACGTTCTCATACCAGCTTAATTCAAATATGTATGTAAAACATGGTGAAAGAGGGTTGGATTTTCTGCACTCTGGGGTTTAAGTTTAGACTTTGTCCAGCTGTGAGAACACTGCTGATATAAAGACTTATTATTGTTTCTCATTTTGGCCGAAATGCTGTTTTCTGAGACACTTTGAGGATTTTTTAAATAAAAACTTGGTTCTCTTTGGAATAAAAACTGCTCAAATGTTTCATGGCAGGAAAGGACATCAGCAGTGATTCCTGTGTCTACATTCTCCCTGTGTTACCTCACAACAGCAAGAACTCTTTTAGCCAAATTCAGTCCTTAAAGTATATAAGTTAAAAATAAAATACACTTTAAACATATGATTTATTATATATTATATAATATATATATTTACCTATTCAAATATTGATTCATAAATACATATTTTATATCTGCAACCAAGCTTCTTAATTCAAATACAAAATTCAACCGAACATTAGAAGCTTGATGTTGTTCATTTGGATTAGCTTATAAGCATGCAGATAGTGGATATTCAATAAGGCCTACACTATTTATATAAGATGATCAGTGCATATATACTTATATACAGTTATATCCTTTATCTCTTTCCTGTTTAACAACAAGCTGCTGCATCCATCCTGTCCCCGTAACACGACACAATTCAGTCCTTTCCATCTTTTTGCAGGTAGTCCTGTGAAGATCTGTCTCCTCTCTGTGGTTTAGTCCTTCCATCGTGTGTAGAGGATCACAGGAGTTGAGTGACGGTCAGAGGAGACTCGAGCATCAAAGTGGGAATGTGAGATTCTCAAGGAGGCCATCTGGAATTTTCCTCGACCTGAGGAGCCAAAACATAAACCTGTCAGTAAAATGGATAAAGTAAAAGGTAAAAAATGTAAATATATAAATAAACGGCATGGAAAATTGCACAGTTTAAGCAAGGTTTATGGAGCACCAATCTAAATGCTGATGTTGTCATCATCCTATAGTGATACATTTTCTATCAAATCATATAAGTTAACGGAAAAACTTGTCGAATGTCACTTTCAATTGTTTTCATTGTGGTTATATCCAAATAATAATAATTCGTTGCTACATACAATACAACTTTACATTATATATATCAGACATTTGATTCATTCAATACTGTGGACAATACCCACAGGCGCAATTAAGGGTGAAGTGTCTTGCCCAAAGACACAACGGCATGCTGACTGCAGTGATGGTCAAGGTAGGATTGAACTGGTGGTCCCCAGGTCCCCTGATCAGATGATCAACGCACTAACAAACTGCTCTAGCAAATCACTTCTTCTCTGCATTCTTCCTTAATTGAGTATGTTTTCCTGCATCTAACATTAAATAGGATTGGATGAACACACAATATAATACCAGATATATAAAACCAGTGAGAACAAAAGAAAGCGAGAGAAGAATTCAGACATGAAGTTAAATAAGAAGCCAGACCTACCGGTGCTATTCTGCCACTTGTACAGCTGCACAATTATCTTTACTCTCCGACGCTATTGCTAAATACTCCGCCCTGAAGGAGGACAGTGATAGAAATAGAAAAACAGACTGTGAAGACCAGTGAAACAGAATCAGAACAATATATTTAGTGAGGAAAAGGAAGATATGTGTTAAAGAGCTGATTGAACCTTTCCAAACAGTGTCAGGAGGAAAAAGAATAGAACTGATGAGAGGCTGGTTGTGTGTGTTGCAGTGGTTTTAGTGTTACTCACGCGCTCTCTCTTAGAGCTTCCTCTCCAGCCGCAGAAATCTTCCTGTAGCAGTAAACCATCTCAATCGCCAGCCATACCTGCAGCCCGATGATGGATACGTACATCATCACCTCAGACAAGATGGATGCCCATCCCCTGGTGACTAGATTCAGAGAAGAGGATAAGGTAAGACATGTTGTGTAGGGGTCAGAATACATCTGCACCAGGCAAAGATGAGTGCTGCTGCCTATGCCGCACATTTTTCCTATGAGTGATTACATAATTTGTTACTCCCTGAACCCTGCTACAGATACAGTTGTCCACGGTTTAGGATTTAGGATTGGGGCTGCAAATAATGATTGATTCATTGTCCATTGATCTGGTCTGTTTATCACTGGGCTCTCAATCATGCAATAAAAGCGGTGAGACTGAATCAAAACAGTCCAAATTATCCAGCCTCTCTTTGAGTCAACTTGCTTATTTAGTTTTCCCTCTCCCTGCTCAAACAGACGATACTTCATTCCTTACGTTCTGCCACCACTTTCATGTTTACAGTCTTGTTGGTGATGTTGGAAAACTCGTAGTTAGGATACACAAGGGTTCGGGTGAATGTGCAATTGTAGATTCCCGTGTCATTGAATGTCACGTTCAGGATGTAGATGGAGCCGTCCTGCAGGTCCTCTGTGTTTTTGCTGCCCTTCCAAGCGAGACGATCAAAGAAACGTTCGTCCGTGATATGCGGCATGTTATTTTCATATCGGTATACCTGGAAGAAAGTACATTTATTTTAAAAGAAAGGAAAGAGACTGGGAACATCCATTACATTAGGCCTACGCTGTGAAAATTGAATAAAATTCATTATAGGTTTTCATATTCACATTTTTGTTACTGTGACCTCCTGACAAAAACCCAAAATCAATGTATATCTCTCAATATTTAGACAGTCCTGACATGGTTCCAAATGAACATGTAAATGTTGAATAAAATAAAACAAGTTTAGGTCATATGTAGGTTGAAATTTGTAATAGTGGCCCAATCTTAATCTTTTAAATAGTGTTAAAAATGGCCCCTGTGAGAATGGACAGGTCTTTGTGTAAAAAGAAGAGTTGGATTTCAGCTATGCCCTGCTGTTTTCAGCAAAATGTTGAATGAGAACAAATGTATTTCCCAACTGTCACACTACACGTATAGTGACTTTCCACCTGTCTTTGGACCCATCTTGTAGTCTTTAGCTTGTAGTCCCAGTTATTTACAACAACGGATAAATATAACCACAACAGAGAGCTGCTGTTTGCTCTTTTGGGTGTAAAATGAACTGGTTGTCCTGTGCTGAAGCCTGAATATTCATACTCTGACTTGAAATACAATCATTCATGAGAGAAAAGGCAGCTGGCCTCCGACATCACCACTGCTGCTGTTTTCTGTATCGACCGAGCTGCAGTAATGGCCTCACCTCTGCACTTCCTGCTGAATTAGTGGATACAGATTCCTAATGGCAGCTGAAGGCTAATGGGATCTCTCCTGCTACATGAATACAGTACACCATAATGGCCTCGCCTGGGAAGGGCTGCTTATTTCAGAAAAAGCACTGTCTTCCAGTCAACACTTGGGGAAAGAAGCCTGGTATGAAAAATGCAAGGCTCAGCTCCCCCTCACGATAAAAGTTTGCAGCCTTTTCCCATTGCAGCTTTTTCTGGACACATGAGCACTTGCTGTATTTAATGTGATTACTTAATTCATTGACAGTGTTAGCTGTATAAAGTGTAAAGCTTCCCTTGGCATCTAATTGCAACTCACATGGGTGAAGTTGTAATCATCTGAAGATTTGAAAAACCAGTCGACAACGGCCCTGGCGGGAACCTCGCTCCTCTGCTTACAGGAGATGCATCCCAGTTTGAAGCCTTTGTTTTCCACGGCTTCTGTATTTGAGTCCACCTCTACGCAGGCTCCACGGCACAAACATGCTACAAAGTGAAAAGGATGAAGAACACGTAGTTAGAAACATCCACTTTATTGCTCTTGGTCTATTTGCAGACGGCAGGCTAAGAGGTTAGAGCCGTGGGTGGCCATCACCCTCTTATTCTTGAACCCCTGACCCGTGAGAGAGGTTGATACACAATGGTGTTTTCCCAGGGTAATTGCAAGCAAACTGTCCTAACAGTACTTAAAATATTGTTAGCTACTGTAACTCTCTTTTTGCATTTGTTTGCGTGCTTGCTCCCAATGCCCAATGCATGCATGTTTTATTTATTGTTGATCGGGCATAGCTTTTTTCTTGCAATATTTATTTCCACCCAATATTTCAGTTTGGAGATCCTTCTGAATTTGACTTATTTGGTTTCTAATTTTGAAGATATTACATTCAAGTTGTTGTTAATCTTTGAAACTGAGGGGAAATAAAGAGGTTGCAGTACAGAACTTGTTTCTTGCATTCTGTCAATTGCTGAATGAGCTAAATCCATATATAGAAGCGTGAGTCTATATATGCCATCATCATCATCATCATCATCATCATCATCATGACACGTACTTCTCATCGGCCACGAGTTACACACCTGTAACTCCAAATGTTTCTTTCTCACACTGCACCTTGCAGTTTCCGCTGAGACCTCACCATGGCTCTCAACCAATGATCCTGAACTACTGTCAACTTTGACCTCTTGGGGGTGCATTTGTTTCGAAGCGCAACATGGGGGGAGGGAGATGAAGGAGAAACAGGAAACACAACGCTGATCAGATGAACTGAAACCATTTCAACTTTGGTTCAGTTTCAGAGCGTGGCCTGATATACACATATTTAATAAGACAAGGGTCTTTCTTTAAATCCCTGGGATACAAAGTTCCAAAGTATCACCACACAGCGAAACAAAGAGGGGAAAAGGGAGGAAATAGAGTTTTAGCACAGGTTTGAGTAGTAATAGCCATTTCTGCAAAAGCATGAGGAGATGGGGAAGCAGGAGGGTAGAGGCCTGAGGCCAGATGATGCACTGCAGAGAAGGAAGGGGGAGGGAAGGAAAAAGAGAGATAGTTAAGAACATAATTTAAGACTTCACAAGCCAGAAAACAGATACAAACGAAGCTAAATTAACCTATTGATATCATACTTAAACAAGAAATGGACCCATGCCTTTAAAAGCAAACACAGACCCAATCCCAGCATGATCAGAGAAGGACTTGAACCAGAGCCTGACCCGGATTGATTTAAAATAGATTATAACTTGTGTTCCTGGTGCAATCAGTTTCAGATTCATTTAAATCTAAGGTCGTTTTCACCTTACAGAGGCTTTACAGAGGCTTAAAACAGCAAGGTGAAAATTCAAGTTTTTCAGAGACTCTAGATTGCATAAGGGTAGGTGTCCGTTGTGCAGTCTAGGTGGTACTTTATTTGTTATTGTGACCCAAAAAAAGTACCAATAATCACCAACGATCTAAACCTGGAAGTATGTATGAGTTGTTGATATATCATTTTTTACTTTCCTAATAATTATTTCTACTTTTTAGCTAAACTACTCCAGATTCTTTCCACATACCCTGGTGTGTATACCACTGGGTGGAGAATCAATGTCATTTTTTAGAAGCGCTGTTGTAATCCCAGATCATGACAGTAACTTCCTTGAGTGCAAGGTGGAAACAATGGCCAAAATCCTAAAAGAAAACTGACCAAGATGGTGACAATAAGTCTGGTAAATGTACCTTTGAAGTTGCTTTAAAACTACCTCAGGCACACCGCCATATCTTAAATGAAGAAATGCCTGAATCCAAAATAAAGGGGTTTAGTTGGGCCAAGGTCTCGTGTTTCAAGGTTTCTGGGAGATGAGTCTGCAGATGATCTCTACATTATTACACAGACCTGAGGCGAAAAGCACTTTCAAAAGATTCCCCTAAAAACAACATTTGTTAGATTTTTTTCAGTTTAATCTCTGCTATAATAAGCTTTCTTGTTTGTTCCAAATGTGACTTGTGATTGTTTGTGTTAATTACAGTCTGCTGTAAACTGCACCAGCTGTTAGTGCTGCAGCTAATCCTCGGCTGTCAATAAAGGTCGTTAAAGGATCATTAATCACCTAATTCGCCCCTACAATCTCACAGGAAAGCATTAGGAAATCAATGTGTGCAAAAGGACACAACCACATCTGTCGTTAAACATTAAATGGATCATATTATGCTGCTTTT
Organism: Eleginops maclovinus; assembly: GCF_036324505.1. Taxonomy (NCBI): domain Eukaryota; kingdom Metazoa; phylum Chordata; class Actinopteri; order Perciformes; family Eleginopidae; genus Eleginops; species Eleginops maclovinus. The sequence goes on along the minus strand of NC_086351.1, from coordinate 7,320,281 downwards.
CAGCTTCATATATGTATTTTGTGGCTCCACTAAAGCATGTTTACGTGCTTTAATGTTCAAAAAGCGCTTTATTTTCTTCAAACTGCCTGTGAATGAAGTACCACTTTTCACTCTGTCTGAAAACGCTTTGAAGAGCTCGTGCCATGAGCTCGGCCATAATTGTGAATGAAAAACTATCGCCATATGTGAAATGTCGAGAACACAACCATAATTTGGGTTTTTGTTCTGGGGGAATAATGGTAAAAATAAATGCAAGCCACTTGTCTTCTTCCTTTGATATGGCAAAATACCAGCGTCTTCTTTTCATGGTTCCTCCGCTCGGGTCGGCTTTACCTTAATGCCTTTTGTTGAAGCTCTATCGCAGGGGTGCCCAAATACTTCCCGATGGAGGGCCAAAATTGAACGTGAGGGGAGGGCCGAGGGCCAAAATGATCATTTTGCAGTACATTAAGTGTACGGTAAATATATGAGTGCAGTACATTACGTGTGTAAGTTAAGCATACGTGTGCAAAATAAACACTATATCACAAAGTCATTTTGAAAAATGAATTGCACTGTTTATTGTGCTTCACATTTAGGTCAATAACATTTCATAACATCGATCTGGCTTCTTTAAATTAAAAAAATAACTGAAGCACTATGAAATATTTGTGGACAGGTGTGGAACATTACCAGTCCTTGGGCCTACCAATACCAGTGACACAAGGCCCTAGGGCGGACCTACATCTCTGCTTACAGGTAGATCATCAGTTTGAAGCCTTTCTGTTTTCAAACGCTTCTGTATGAGTCACTTAGCAGACTCAACGCACAACATGCTAAAGTGTAAAAGGATGAGAAACGTAGTCAGAAAACACTCATTTATTGTCTAGTCTATTTGCAGACGCGCAGGCTAGATAAGAGGTATAAACCTGGGTGCATACTCTTATCTTGCAACCTTGCCGTGAGAAGATTGATAAAATTTTCCATGTAGGTAATCAAGCAAACTGCTAACATCTTAATGAGTTCTAGCAACTGTAAGTCTCTTTTTCATTTGATCTTCATGCTTGCTCCCAATGCCCAATGCAACATGCTAATTTATTTTTATCCGCATAATTTCTTCAAGCATTTATTTCCACCCAAATTTCAGTTGGAGATTCTGATTTGTACTTATTTGGTTTCTATTCTCAACTAACTTTCCCAAGCTGGATATGTCAATCTTTGAAAAACTAGAAATAAAGAGTGCAAAACAGAATTGTTCATGCATTGTCAATATGAATGACTAAATCCAATCATATAGAAGCGTGGGCATATGATATCATCTATATTCATATATCATGACGCGTAACTTCATGGCCAACGAGTTACAACCTTACTCAATGTTTCTTTTCACACTGCCTTGGTTTCGTGGATCACTGGTTCAACAAGATCCTATACTTCAACTTTGACTCTTGGGCATAAGTTTCGAAGCGCAACAGGGGGAGGGAGATGAAGGAAAACAGAAAACAACGCTGTTAGATGAACTGAAACATTTAAACTTTGTTCAGTTTGAGCGTGGCCGAATAACATATTTAATTAAGACAGGTCTTCCTTTAAATGAGTACATGTTCTATACACAGGAACAGATTTGTGAAAGGTGAGAATAGAGTTTACACTAGCGTATATATGTCATACCATTTGCAAGCTGAGAGATGGAGGAATAATGAGCCAGCCAGTGATGCACCAAGAAGAAGCGAGGAAGGAAAAGAGTGATACGTTAAGAACATTGATTTTGACTTCCAAGCAGAAAACTACAATCGAAGCTCAATCAATAGATACATACTACAAAAAAATGTACCCACGCCTTAAAACCACACACCTCCTAGATGACAGAGAGGACTCACCAAGCTGACCCATCTGATTAAAAGATTATAACTTGTGTTACAGGTGCATCGTTTACAATTTTTAATCTAAGGTCGTTTTTCACCTTACAGAGGCTTTACAGAGGCTTAAAACAGCAAGGTGAAAATTCAAGTTTTTCAGAGACTCTAGATTGCATAAGGGTAGGTGTCCGTTGTGCAGTCTAGGTGGTACTTTATTTGTTATTGTGACCAATAATCACCAACGATCTAAACCTGGAAGTATGTATGAGTTGTTGATATATCATTTTTTACTTTCCTAATAATTATTTCTACTTTTTAGCTAAACTACTCCAGATTCTTTCCACATACCCTGGTGTGTATACCACTGGGTGGAGAATCAATGTCATTTTTTAGAAGCGCTGTTGTAATCCCAGATCATGACAGTAACTTCCTTGAGTGCAAGATGGAAACAATGGCCAAAATCCTAAAGAAAAACTGACCAAGATGGTGACAATAAGTCTGGTAAATGTACCTTTGAAGTTGCTTTAAAACTACCTCAGGCACACCGCCATATCTTAAATGAAGAAATGCCTGAATCCAAAATAAAGGGGTTTAGTTGGGCCAAGGTCTCGTGTTTCAAGGTTTCTGGGAGATGAGTCTGCAGATGATCTCTACATTATTACACAGACCTGAGGCGAAAAGCACTTTCAAAAGATTCCCCTAAAAACAACATTTTGTTAGATTTTTTTCAGTTTAATCTCTGCTATAATAAGCTTTCTTGTTTGTTCCAAATGTGACTTGTGATTGTTTGTGTTAATTACAGTCTGCTGTAAACTGCACCAGCTGTTAGTGCTGCAGCTAATCCTCGGCTGTCAATAAAGGTCGTTAAAGGATCATTAATCACCTAATTCGCCCCTACAATCTCACAGGAAAGCATTAGGAAATCAATGTGTGCAAAAGGACACAACCACATCTGTCGTTAAACATTAAATGGATCATATTATGCTACTTTTCAGCTTCATATATGTATTTTGTGGCTCCACTAAAGCATGTTTACGTGCTTTAATGTTGAAAAAGCGCTTTATTTTCTTCAAACTGCCTGTGAATGAAGTACCACTTTTCACTCTGTCTGAAAACGCTTTGAAGAGCTCGTGCCATGAGCTCGGCCATAATTGTGAATGAAAAACTATCGCCATATGTGAAATGTCGAGAACACAACCATAATTTGGGTTTTTGCTCTGGGGGAATAATGGTAAAAATAAATGCAAGCCACTTGTCTTCTTCCTTTGATATGGCAAAATACCAGCGTCTTCTTTTCATGGTTCCTCCGCTCGGGTCGGCTTTACCTTAATGCCTTTTGTTGAAGCTCTATCGGCTCGTGCTGCTATCGGCTGAGTTCACTTCCATATCAAGTTGACGTTAGTGTGATATGGAACTGAACCAGGAAGTAAAGAAAGGAATCCCATCAAGGAGTTTCAGGCAGGGGGGAGGGATATGGGAGAGAATCTCCCTCTAGCCTGCACTTTGGGATTTTAGCTTTTGCAGACCTATTACATGCACACAAACATAAATAACACACTACAGGAAAGGGAAAACCCCCAAAAAGCACAATATGGCCCCTTTAATATTCAGTGGTATTTTGACTCAAGTCTGGGAGGTGCCATCAGACCAGCTTGCTACTATGTAGAAAAGACAGAGAGGCAAAGAGACACCAAACAGACACAAGAGCAAGACATCCCATGCAGAGAAACACACAAGGGTTGGAGATGAATGCTTTGAGAAAAAGGACGTAAGACCTGGAACACAGACAGAGGAGACACATTACAACAACAACATCACATGTTGGACCAACAGCAGGACGGACACAAAGTAAGAGGAAGAGAAAGACTTTAGTTGCTGGACAGAAAGAGGGAACAGGGACAGATGAAAATGTCACAGGGGCAGCAGCACACACAGACAGCGTGAGGCAGTAATCCTGAGGGAGGTTTGTGACGCAGCGAGAGGTGAGATTGTGCAAGGAGAGCAGGTATGCGGCTGACTGTCCGAAGCTGAGACAGCGAAAAGACACGGAGAGAGAGAGAGAGACAAAGATTCAAGCAGACACAAAAGAAACTGCACATCCAAAGTGCAGACTAACCAGAGCCAGCCTCAGCAACAATTCTCACCAATGGCAGCAGGACACACACAGAGCGTCAAAATGAAAAAAACATTGCGTAATCTGTGGACTGTGGTTCAGGATTATGCAACGGATATTCCAGAAATGGAAGATTAGGAGGTTGGTTTTTTTTTGTAGGCTGACAGGGGGGCTGGATGCTTAATCCCTCATATCAGTTGCTATACAGCCCTGAGGCCTCCAAAGCAAAAAAACCTGACAAACAGCTTGAGCTGCACAAAAGATCATCCACCCCCTGAGGTTAGCTATCCTTGCATGTCACTGGGAGCTAAAGGAAATACAAAAGGGATCAGGGATATTTGCTGAACTAGCCATAGGAGATGCAGAAAGGACAATTGGATAAGAGACAGTAAAAGAGATGAGGGACAACATCTGTTCCAGTGCTTGGTTACCACAGACATAAATACATACTGTAGGCATACACAACCTGGGGAAAAGATAAGCATCCATGACATCTCCCTTGACGTCAAGCAAGCAAGAGAGTTTCCACTGGAACAAGTAGACTGTTGAAGCAAACTCACCAAACGCACCTCTTTAATTCAACCCAACAGAGCTGCCATATTTCTGTGGCTGGTAACGATACAGTACACTGCTTTATTTGTAACAAGCCCAAGCAATTCCTTCCTGCTTTTCTGTCCATGTATGTTTTTTAAAAACTGTTTTACATTAGTTTAAGAGCAATTGTTGTAGGAAGTCCCAAAAATACCCAACCATTTTAATTAAATTTAAACAATAAAAATGTCAAAAAATCATGAAGTCTCTCCCACTCACAAAGAAAACACACACACACACACACACACACACACACACACACACACACACACACACACACACACACACACACACACACACACACACTATCTCTCTCTCTCTCTACAAATATAAATTGCGTTGTATGGAAGGTCATCTCGTCATGTGAATCCCCTCCCACTCCCCTGCTTCCCACCCCGCTCTTGCAGCTACATGGCACCCTGGTATTAAAGACCTCTGTCACACAGCTGGAAGACCAGGGGCTGGGGGGTATGTTTGTGTGTTTGTCATGTATGTGACACCATGCAGGATGCATACAACCTGCATACAAGGATGAGACAGTACCCAGATTTATAGTTTGGATTTAATCTCATTAAAAGAATCCTCAGATAGAATCAAATGATCTTTTCTTATGATGTGTATTTTGTAAATTGTGTGTTTGTCTTAATCTTAATATTTTTAAATGCATATTTTCTTTTGTAAAGCTGTCTTTGGCTCTGTTGCTGCTGTAGCAAATACACATTTCCCCTCTGTGGGACCAATAAAGGGATTATGATTCTTATTTATATTGATGCAGCTTTGAGGCTTCAGAGTCTAACAGCGGCTGCAGATGGAGCACAAGTGAATCCCAATCATGTTTTTGTTCAGATTTCGGGGGGGGGGGGGGGGGGGGGGGGGTGAATGCACCAATCAAGAAGTCCTCGTTTCCTGCTGTTTGTACAAGCGGATAAATATAGATCCAGTCATCCTACAGACCTATACTGTGTTGTAGTGCCTAGTGCATCGTCTTCAGAACAGGCTTGTAGAACCTGATGGCTTGATATTTTATCAGGTAACACAGTTAACTAGAAGAAGAGGTGACTTTATTTTATGGCTATTTCCTTTTTACCAAAAAGGCAATTCCTAGTGTAGACTGGAATAACAAACGGTGTCTTTCAGGAACATTTCTTAGAACTTTCTGCAGTCCACCCCTTGATTGAATTAGATAATGCTCTCCCTCTTCCACTTAAAATGATGACGTGTTTCTCTATAATGTTATTTGAGACAGGGGTTGAGGTGGAGCGATGGAGTTTACATTACTCCAAATGGCAGCTTTGGTTTAAAATCCTGTGGAGAGTACTTTCCCAGTAAGTACTTGTTAGAGCCATTTGCATACTTAATGGCTCTTTTCTAAAGAGCTTCTCTGCTGCATACATTACTTAAAGTTTTTATGGGATGTATTAGGCTTTATGAGCCTGCAGGCAAAGAGAAAGATCTCCATTTATATCTGAGGTTTATTGTTGGGTTACATTTAGAAAGACATGTGTTTTTTGGTACTTTAATATGGTGGCTGAGAGGTACCAACACACTGCAATGTCCCAAAACACTTATGAATGTTTTTTAAATACTACCCATGTGTTGTCAAGTTTTTTACTTGCATGGTGTTTGAAATTTGCACAGTGTTTGCACCTGTCGGCCACTGTGCTTTAATCATCATAAAGGGTCACTTGTAAGGGTAAGCTACAGGTAAAATCTATTTGATTGTATTTCTTAATTTTTCCTTGTCCTTTTCTTCCTTTTCTGATAGCTTTTTACCCTCTACAGCCTGCACCAAACTCAATTCAGATGAAGCTTAGTGTGATAAAGTATGGGGTGGTGTTCCTTGTGGATTCACTGCCTTGAAAAAAAAACAAAAAAATGGAATTACATTTTTATTTTTAGCCAATGCTTGTCAAAATATAATCACAACACAAGCTGTTTTCCTCAGCCTCAATCTGTTCCTCTCCTCTTACTTTTGAAGATTCCATCCAATTTCCTGCCTTGCCTTATATCCTTATACTCACTGCGTCCGACTCCAGATGTGCTCATTTACTTAAGTCCTTAACTTACCCATCGGCTCCTCAACCAAACAGCTGTTTCTATCAATCAAGGTTGTGTAACTTTCCCCATTTTTTTTGCCAAGCTTAATTTCTCTGCTCACATCTGATCTCAATTTCAAAGCTCATCTTTCTGCAGCACTGCCTGCATGTTTCAGCTTGGTATCCTGGTAAACTTGCACTTCATGTTTTAGAATAACAACATTATGAGACTTTGTTGGCTTCTGCATGCATGTGTGCTTTGTAGTGTTGTTTTCCGGTGTCAAACAAAGAGCTGCTGGCTGAGGCTCTCCTTTAATGCATTGCTTTCTTTCTGTGCTCAATTTTAATTCTCAGTGCTTAAAATGACATAATCTGTGATGACACATGCCAACTAAAAAGCTTTTCTAAGTGAATTTTTTCATATATATTATTTATTTTTAAGGAACATACTAAAACGTCAATAAATATAGGTTTTATTTTAATCCAGATGGGTTTCAAGATGTGAAAACACTGTTTATGTTCCTATGGTTTTAACCCATTCACGTCTTGTTTAAATCACCTACCAATGCCTGCCAATCGCTTTGCATTTATTTGCATTTTAGGTTTCAAAAAGTGATGTGACTCTACGTCACAAAACACATCACATTACACAGACTTGTAGAAGTGTTTTTCCTTGCAGAGTTGCTGCTGCTTCTGTAGGTGTCAGGAGACTAACCGTTACTCAAAGATGACTGATTATCTAGATCCGGCTATCTTCATCTCAGTTTTTTTTGTTGGCTTGTTGTTAAGGTGGGAAACTGAGTTGTGATATCTCAAATGATAAAGAAACCAGCAGGAAGAGTGGGATGTTTGAGGGAACACATATAAAGGAACATTTTCTCTTTTGAAATATGTTTGTGACACTATTTTTTTTTTTTTTGTAGTTTCAGGGATTAACAGCATAAAGGTTGCACATGCAGAAGAAACCTTACTAGAGTGAAACACACCAGCTGCAGCGTGCTGTACAAAAAAGCTGAACTTTTCTATAGATGTATAAATAGCATAGAATGAAAAAAAAGATGCCGTGACAGGAACATTTGCAAGAACAACAACTCAGTACTTCACTGAAATCACTAAAACTCACCAAAAAGGTCCAATTCACTGATCTTAGTCTGATAGTCTGATAAAACACAATAAATCAGCTACTATTTTGTTAATCAATTAATTGTTCACTTTAAAATAAAAAAAACCTAAATATTGTCTGGTTCCAGCTTGTATGACTATAGCTAAATATATTTAAGTGCCACTCAGTAACACCAACACACACATGATAGAAACACTTTACCCAAATCTTATGCACCGGAAGAATTTAATAACAAACATTGTCCAACACCTTTCAATACACAACAGCAAAACAACGCAACTGTCCGCCATTGGCCTCAACTCATTATCTGAAAAAAACTAAAGCCTAACCTCAGTGCTGGGCCTTCAGCAATCCAACCCAACTATCACACACACAGTCACACATCTGTATCTGAACACACACTTGAGAAAACTCCCAAAACAGAGCAGACATCATTAGAAAGAGCAACATCAGACAACAGGAAACGCACCAACAACAGGAACAAACTGCACAGTCAGAGAACTGGGGGAGTAGGGGTGGGGGTGGATAAATGGATGGTGACTTGTTTGCATGCCAAGGTGTTGCCATTGTTCACTCACCTTGAAGTGCCAGTAGGGCCAGGGTTAGCAGCAGATGGGACATCCTGACAGCAGAAAGAAGACTGGTGGAGGGACTCAACGGCGTCAAAACACACCACACATCACACACCTACACACTTCAGAATAGAACATACAATACAGATCCAAACAGCAACTACTCCAGCTTGGTGGTGAAGAATGTCCTGACTATGAATAAAAGTTGAGAGAATAGGCTGTTGGGACTCTGGGTGTGATGCGCTCCGGGAGTCTTATTTTTCTTCTCCTTTTTTTATTTTTTCCAGCTCATAAAAGCATTGAAAGGAGGGGTGGGTGGGTTTTCCTGCTGATCTGGTCTTCTTAAGCACCTGAAAATCCAAACAGCAGCAGTGTGGAAGATATGCCTTGTCTCTTAGCCCGCTCAGGATCTAAATCATTCTTTATTTTCTGCAGCTTTGTTCAGCGTGATAGCGTATAGAGTTACCAGAGGCAGGAATCACTCTGAGTTTCAGGTTTCCGCCCCCTTGCTAGCACCAAAAGGGCCTTTGTTCAACTATTTATATTCTGTGGCACACCCTTTGGCATGTTTAGCTCCACAATAAGACACCAAATGATGCCAGTACGTTGACACACAGGTTGCTTGATATATGGCCCTTTCAGCAGCTGACCATATAAGCTACTGGATGATTGCTATCTTAGGGAGGATGCTGTGGAATTGAAAATGGAAGCACAACTTGTGAGAGTCGTGCAATAGAGAGTTAAAGAGTGATTGTGCAGATCAAAGGTTTGAATGTTGCATTAAAGAAACATTTAACACATTTTCCTTTTGTGCTGCAGATTTGACATGGGCAGAAAGCAGGGTATGAGTTTACAGATCCACAGTAGTGTGAAGAATCTTCTCACTTGTTTCCAACTTGTTGCTTTGGAAGAAATCAGACCTTTTCAGCTAAGCCATGTGTTTGTATAGCTGCTGTTTGCACATAGTGCTCACAGGCTTGAGTGCAACAGCACAGGTGGCTCTGTTGCTCAAATGGGCCAGCAGCACTCCTGTTTGGAGGCGGTTAAAAGGCATGTATTGCACAAAGGGGGCTTTATTTACAGCATTACCTCGCCTATCTTAGCAGCTATAGTACGTTTATTTTCGGTGCAATAAAGTATTATGTCTATAAATTCATACTATAGAGTTACTTACACTCTTTAGGGTGATCCAGCAAAGAGCTACATTCAACTAGTGTTGAATTAGTAAATATGCTAAAAAGGCGTCCTGTCTGTTCTCTATCTCGTAATCCCATAAACGCATCACAGCAAAACGTAGCGTCCCCTTTACCTGTAACCTCTTTAACAAAACCCGATTTGTTTCAAAACTAATCGACTCCTCGCTAGTATCCTTGAAATGTCTCCTCCTGTCAGAAACGGGTCAGAGGTGGGTGGCTCCCATCCCGCGTCCAGCAGTCAGATGCTGGGAGTCAGCCAGCTGGCACACCGGGGACCATCGGAGAGATTTAAGGACCGGAGCTTCACTCGGAAAAAAACAAACAAACAAATCTCATACTTCTTTCTGTTGCTGCTTTCCCAAAGAGATGTGCGTTGGTAAAATGTATTTTGAAGACCCGTATATTCCTCCTGGAGAAGCTGAAGGAGACGTCAAAAAAGAAAATCCCACCGAAAAAAAACCCTAAACTAAATCACTAATCTCCAGATGTGATGTGTCAGTGGGAGGATGGCGCGCTAATCAGTCGTTGGGATGGGTGAAGGCTGGGGGTGGGAGGTGCATGGACGAGGACGGGGAGGAGGAGGAAGAGGAGGAGGAGGAAGAAGAGAGAGGGTGATGCATTGCTGCAGACGCATGGAGGAAGAAAATGAGGACGAAGTAAAGCAACATTGATTGTGAAGTATATTTTGTAGCTATGTTTGTGAAGATGATGAAGAAGTCTCCGGAGACACCAGCTTGTATATAATAAGGTTTATTACAACAGCATAGTATTTAATACACCACAATTGTATGTGATGTGTTGATCCACTCCAGAAACAACCATATTATGGCAAAGACAAATATATCAGAATAAGTCTATGTGTTTTATTATAGGAGAATGACATGGTGTCTAAATCTGTCACATTAAACATTACATTTTATTCCTTTATCGACATTTGATCTAAACAAATATTTCCAACTCACGATTTAAGATTCAAAGGGGTTTATTTATCAAATACACAATAGCTATAGCTACAGTACGTTGCAAGTCTGAACATAGAAGATACCAATGTATAACAATAAATTATATAAATGCCATGTGAAAGGCAACGCAAAGCAGAGATAAAATCATCTCTTAAATGTGGGGAAGGAACACCGGCATCTGTGTTAAATCAAACTGTATTGGGTTTTAAATACAAATGAAATAAAATAGCTTGAAATCTTTTAACTTTTAAAATATCAAAGCTAGTGTACTATATATATTATACAAAAATGTATATTGAAAATAGCCCAATATGCCTTATGTTTGTTGTTTGTGTGTGCTTATGATAATAAGTCGAGCTTGTTTCCTCTGAGCTCACTTTTTCCTGCTGATATGATTTATCGATTGGCAGAAAAGGAAATTATCCTCCGTTTCTCCAGACACGTGACATTTCACAATAAAGCCAACAGGAAAACACAACATTACCTGCTATTACACTCAGATTGTGAGGTTGCTAACACTTTGCCATCATTGCCAGGGTTTTAGTTATGACAAAATGAATCGACCGTCCTTTTCTCAATCTGCCTGGCTAAACACACTTTTCTAACCACCTCTTCCCACCGTCTTATTCATTAACCCACATGGAACACACACACACACACACACACACACACACACACACACACACACACACACACACACACACACACACACACACACGCGCGAATGAGTCTGTTTTGCACTGAATCAAATAGCGTGTTGGTGCACCTTTGGTCATGCTGTGTGTGTGTGTGTGTGTGTGTGTGTGTGTGTGTGTGTGTGTGTGTGTGTGTGTGTGTGTGTGTGTGTGTGTGTGTGTGTGTGTGTGTGTGTGTGTGTGTGTGTGTGTGTGTGTGTGTGTGTGTGTTGATCTCTCGTTTTGGCCATTTCATTATGCCAGCGGCGAGGATTACTGTGCTGATTGCATGCCTGTCCTCACCATGACAAAAGCATCGTGTGTGTGACCTTCATGTCCCTAATTCCACTAACATCTTTCATTTAAAAAAATATGTGGATTTATTTCAATAACAGCAAAAACACATAGTCAGTATCAATATTAGTGAGACATATCAGAATCAGAATCAGAAAATATTATATTTATCCCAAATTGGGAATTTATTGCATTACCGCAGCAAAATACAATACAATATGAAGCATAGCAGAACATTAGAAATACAAATAAGAAATAAACAGAGAGTAAATAGTGCAATGTAATGGAATATTACATGAACATATAACATAAATGTATAAATGTGTGCATGTTATCCCCAGTTCACAGAGAGGCTATGGAGCGGTGAGTTGTCTGCCAGCCAGAGGGGAATTATTGTAAAGTGTTATTGCAGTGGGCAGGAATGTTCTCCTGTACCTGTCCTTGTGACAGGGGAGTTGGAGCAGTCTGTTGGAGAAAGAGCTCCGCTGTCCTTCCAGCTGCAGGTGGAGAGGGTGGGTGGGGTTATCTATGATGAATTAAACTTGAAACTATGAAGAGTTAAACTTGTTTTATCGCCCACAAATATACCTTTTAGTTATACAAATACCCATTTTTAGCTTTACTTTTGGTTATTTCAGGCACAGATGTTGCTTCTTAAATATTTCAATTGGTCGTCAGTTTGGTTTTATTATAACTTTCTAGAAAAGTTACCTGTAAAATGCTTTTTATGATAAAAGTGAGAGAGGGTCACTCCGAATGGTTGCCTTTTTATGCAGCTACCCTCAGTCACCGTTAGAGGGCGATAAAGTATCAAAGACACGTTTGATCATTTGTAAAAAAGGAAACAGAAAGAATTGTGAAGAAATTATGATTCAAAGTCGGAAAGGAGAACCAGACATGTGCATTTCTAATGAAGGACGAACGTGTGGGTCGGTGTTAACTTGTATTTTCCGATTTAAAGGTAACATTTCAAGGAAATCAAAACCACACTAAACATATGATTGAGCATATGTGCAGCCAACAAAAATAAACTATAAGATTGAATCAATAATAGTCTTAACATAGTCGCTTTATATATAATTTAAACTTTTAAATATTTGGTTATTTTCCTATGCTTTATTATTCACAGTCAAACACAGTTTTCATTGTGAACTAGTCAACAAATACTTGAAACAGATTTGATTTATCCTACTGATAAAAGGCAAAATAAATGATTTCTCTTTTTTATTTGCATATCAAAAATATTACAGAGATTTACAGTGTTTTGTGATGTGTTTAAGTCACTGGAACCCTCCACTTTAATAATAGTAATGGTTATTGACTCTTGGGCTAATGGATTTAATTCAAGCAATTGCCAATGAGAATTCATGTTCAGTTGGTATGTCACTATTTAGTTCAGGGCCTAAAACAGGTTGGTTGGCTTCCAATATTCACATGTGGTCACAAAATATTTCCCAACTTTAAATTGGCTACTGAAAAACTATAATGATGGTGGCAGCGTCAACTCACAGTTCATTTGACGAGGGGTGCACATTTAAAATCGCAACCCGCCATGCCAAGTTCTACCATAAACCACCCCGCCCGATTCAATGGATACATTGCCACTCCAGATTGGAAGCTATTAAACTCCATTTTTCAGATAAATGTGGAAATGCCAAGATTGTGAATGCATGAATGATGTGGAGAAAAACTCTTTCATGGCAATCAATAAGTTGTTGGAATGCCTTTGTTGTACCCTGTGTTTAAATGTGCAACTCATATCAGATATTCTACATATTAACACGTTAAACTATAGTTTTTAATGCAGTTCAATAACAGGAGAATCAACCAGAGTCCTGGCATGGAGACTTATGAATTCACAATGACTGCCAGAATGCACCATAACAACGTGGACTGGTGCATTATGGATTTTGGGATTCTGTTTGTTGAACCATTATGAAGGCACTTGGAAGGGTGCTGCCCCGGAAATACAATGCAGCTATGTAAATATCTAACAGAGCATGGACAGTTTTACCTGCAGTCTGATATTGTTATTATGAATAACATTTTCAGTCAGATTGATTGAGTTGATTTCCATTGCTAAATGTTACCAAACTTAGCATCTGTACACCAGCAGGGCAGTTACGAGTGCCAGCAGGATTGTAAAGGGCACCAGGAGGAGACCCGCATACAGGAACCACGGCTCTGGAGGCAGCATCACATTTGGCTCTGAGACACACAAAACAAATGATGTGAACATTACCTTAGGATTAAATCACACATAAGTTTTCTCCATTCAAACCAGGTCACCATCTAAGAGCAACCATTACAACTGCACATGTTTTCATTCTTTAAACAACACACTAAACATTAAGTGCAGAACAGCATGTGTAATGATTCTGTATTAAAACTAGATCAGAATACGGGGGAGCTTATTACCAGGCGGTTGGTAGTCGAAGATGCTTTTCGTTACCAGGTCTTTGTTCAGGTGTAACTGACACTCGTACTCTCCTTTACGCCTCAGAGGGACAGTCTCATAGAGGCTGATGAAGGGCAGAGCTGCATCAGCATCATCCGGAGCAAAGCCAACAGGTTGGAGTTTGATCCCATCTTGAACAATGGACAAAGCAAATCCCTTACTCCGTGTCACGTTTACTCTACAATGGAGCAGAGAGTCATTGTGACTGGTGGGGTTGAAGATTATGGTGTCTGAAAAGGGACCCAGGCAGAAAACCAAAGTTTGTTAAAGTAAGCACAGAAACATAGACATCTGTTCTGAAGTGTTCTATATATTTTATCAGAAATTCTTCCCTAACTTCTACATTTAGAGCCTCCAGTCACTGCAAAGTCATTATTACCTTTAATACCATTCTTCATATGCATAAAGAAACCTGGAGAGGGATTAAAATGCTGTATCCTCTTGAGCAGAAAGTTTAAAGGTCCCATATTATACTCTTTTTCAACAATATATTTTAAGTCCCAGATATACAAAACATGTCTCTGAAATGTTTGACTAAAAATATCAAAAAGACCAAGCATTGTAGCATGTCATAAACCCCTGTGATTGAAGTGATTGGTTTAAAAAAACAGAATGGTGCTCGAGGAGGAGATTCAGGTGATAAGGTGGCGGGTGTTATCGTGGTTGGTTAATGGCTAATGGTTGCACAACCAATTGTGACATCACAAATTGGCCAAAATCTGACCAGCTTATTTTCAGACAGGTTTTTATATAAATGGTTAAGGACTTGGTTTCTGATATTAAAAACGTTGTCCCAGTCCTGTATATAACTTCAGCCCAACCCTGCTGAACTTGAATATTTGTAAAATGGCTTGGAGAACATTTGGTCCTGCAATACATAAGAAATGAAAAATGAGAAAACCTTGTATTTACCATAAACCATCAGTAATGTTTTGTTTCCTTTGTTCCTGAAACTTTTATTTCTCTTTATGATGGAGAGTTTGCACAGGTACCTCCCGCTGTCGGCCCACTGGACATTCTTGAAGAGTATGGACTTGTTTGAAGAGTTTTGATTATTGTTCAGACACTCAGTACGTCCTGAATAATTCTCAACTTGGCTCCACACTACGATCTCATCAGTGCCGTCCTCTGTTAAGTACATCCAATAGAGAACTGGTATAGTGTCCATTCTCTCATCGTGAGTAAGCCTGAGTTCGCACGGCATTATAATGTCATAACCCAGAGCAGCGGGGAGCACAGGAGGCTGGTAAACTGTGATCAGAGAGTAAGTACCTGAAACCAGAAATGCAAAAAGAACAGGATGTTGGGTATAGATGTCAAAAAAAGCCTTTCAATGTTCAAGGAAATACTTAAAGCTGCTCCGCTTGTGTATTTCTTTGAAATTGTGACATAATGATAGTGAATCGCAACGGCTGGGCACAAAGCAAGGTGAAAATGTTGTTTAATTATTTTATTTTTTTACATTTTACTCACAGCTTAAGAGAGAAACTATTTTGGATTTCTACCCGTATCCATCACATGAAAAAGAAGCTATGTTACTAAATTTAACCAAACATTCTCTATTCCAGGCTGGTTTACTCATTACACATTATTTAAAGCAAAATGAAGAAGTGAATTAAGACTTTCCTTATATTTCCTTTAATTGAATAATTAGAGATTTATCTTAGAAGTTTATCTAAGTTTCTGTGAGTGAGAAGGATATGTATTAGCTTAAGTGTTCAGTTTTTGTGGTTGCAACTTTCTGTGCCAGCCAAGCATTTTTAGTCCAGAGTTGCTGCATTATCTTGGAATATTTAATATTTAACCAAATATCATAAAGCTTTATAAAGGAACACAACACTCTGAGTATAAATGAATGATATAAAAGATAATGTGAAGGCCAAGTGCTTGAAGTATATGAATTATGAATACTGAATTTAGCCGAAGGAGTTTCGGCAACAAAAAATGTTCTTTATATTAGTCAAACCTAAAGTCCAGGGAATGTTAAGCGATATGCTTTAGATTTAAAATCTTTGTTGACAATGAGTCCAAAGATGCTACGGTGAAAAGAACGGTTATATCAAGCAAATTTGTGACACAAGAATTGTCCATACACCCATGGATAGAACAATGATTTTGCCAAATAAAAATAGAAATGTTTACAAAACTTGATCAAATATAATTAGAGTAACAGTCCTTTCATACAAACATAGGTTTGTAGGTTTTTGTTTTGTCTTAGAACAAATGCAGAAATAAAACAAGTTGTAAATCAGAAAGTTGCGTCTGCTTTCTTTACCTAACCTGCTGCTTGTTGTTGCTCTCATCAGGAAAAAATAGACTGTGACTGAACCCATCAAGATCTAAACCCCATCAAAGAAACCATTAAAGGGCGGCAGTGGTTCAGTATCTAGGGGTCTGGACTTTGGACCGAAGGGACGCCGGTTCACGTTCCGATCGGACCAAGAAATATGGAGTGTTGACTGTTACTGGAGACAAGCCAGTTCATCTCCTGGGCCATTGCCAAGGTGCCCTTGAGCAAGGCACCGAACCCCCAACTGCTCCCTGGCAACTGCTAGACTGGCTGCCTCTCCGCTCTGGATCCTCTCAAAATGCATGTGCATGTGTGCATATAAATGTGTGTGTATTGTATGTAACTGTACTGTGTGTAACTTTGCAACTGTATGTGCATGTAAAGAAGACAGAGTGGAATTTCGATCAATAAAGGTCCATCTTCTAAAGAGAACGCCTCAACCAAACGTTACCACTGATAGTAAACAATGGTCAGAGTGAGAAATACATTGTGATTCCCTGATAATGAGCCTGCAAAGCATGCATGATAACACACATGTTGATTTGTAAAATGAGTAAATGACAGTTGACAGCTTAGGATCCAACATTTTTCATGTATAAATTATTCATAAATACCTGAGACCATAAAGTAGAGAAAGAGCCATTGTGTCCATCCCCACTTTGTCACTTTGAAGGTGTGATGCATCTCAGACAAAATTATCTTTGAGTCTCGTAAAAAGACGAGTTGATGTCTCTGAGTGCAGGGAGATGAAGTACATGCAGGCGAATGCTAAACCACTTCCTCAGAGGCTGGAAGATATAAGTTCATATGATCGAACACCTTTCAATGTGACACTCCCATTGTTATATAGTTAGTTTGATGGTACAAAAAGAGCCTAGCATTTGTTTAACATACATATAAAAAGAATTAAAGCAATTTAAAAAAATACAATATATACAAATTTTACCCTGACATAAGTGTTATGGGATTGAAAATGATTGCACACAAACAGAATTTGGTTCTGTGGTTTCAAGACAGAAAAAATAACTTGCATTTCTTGCATTAATCAACAGTATAATCATTTAGTTGACACAATCTCCACCCAATATTGTTTGCATTGTATGAAACTTTTTTCTATCCTCGCCCTGTTCATCTTGTCTTAAAAGTTAAGCTTGACTTGTCTTCTGACGCCTACATGAACAAGTAATGCTGATGAAGACCATGTTATTAAAACTTCCTGGAAAATCGAGTAAGTTGACGTTAAGTGATCGTTTCCTTCTGTTTTAGGGTCAATAACTAATATTCAAGCTCGACTAAAAACAAATGTTTTACAGACATGTATTACTGTACAGCAAGACGTGTTACCTTTTCCTTATTTCCCAACTTCCAGACGTAAAGGCATGTGCATTGCTTTAAAAAATATGGTATACTCATGTGCTATCCTACACAAGACATACAGTTGTCGATCTGTTTATAATAAAATAAATTAGGTTTTTTCAGCATAGCCTTGAATCGAAACCACTGTGGTTTATTTGCAATAAGCCCCTTTTGTTTTCACACATTCATTGCAGAGGTGTAAGACCATCATCTCAGCAACAGGATATAGAACCGGAGGATGAAACCCTCTTTATTTGTCACATGCATGCACACAGCAGAGCACACACAGTGAAATTAGTCCTCTGCAATTAACCCATCCTAGTACTAGGAGCAGTGGGCAGCTATCGTGCAGCGCCCGGGGAGCAATGGGGAGGGGGGATTGGAGGTGTCCGGTGCCTTGCTCAAGGGCACCACAGCAGGGCCTAGGAGGTGAACTGGGACCTTTCCAAGTAGCAGTCCACTTTCCATATTTCAAGTCTGTTCGGGGACTTGAACCGGCGACCCTACCGGCGATTCCCAGTCCAAGCCCCTACTGACTGAGCCACTGCTGGACAAAATACCAGCATACCATATGCAAAGCAGTGTAAAGTTGATATGTAAAAGTACATATCAACTTTATGTGGACTCCAACAATAATATGCGACGACATTTTTATTTTTAGTGAAATGTAATATCAAATTAAAAGAGATAGGCTGACCTAATCTTGAACATTTTTGCGAAAAATTAAAACAATATATTAGCACTATTTATACATTCGGAATACAAAGGCAAAGCAAACTAACTGTGTATTGAACACATGTTTAATCTTTATTTATTTTGTGTAATTTGTTATTAGTTTTGTATATGTCTACCGTTGATGTGAACTTTTTTGTATACAAAATATGATATGATGTTTATATGTTCTTGAATAAAAATGCGAGGAACTCCATTACCCATACAACCCTCTGTCAACGTCCCACGTCATAACGTCGGACGGAAGGCATACTTCAACATGGAGGACATCGTAGCCGTAGAAAAGAGCCCGGTATGAATTAGTGGGATTGTTTCCTGTTTTTCCTCTTAAAATTGACAGAGTTTCTGTGGTAGGCAATGGTACATTTATCAGTTTGAGTGTTGCTGTCCGTTTGTGTTTCTCGTAGTTTTTTTCTATTAGTGGGCTCGTTAACCCTGCCAAAACGTAAACCTGCCAATTCATTCTCTACTCGATGTAACGTTACGTTAGTTGCTATGTCATGCAAGTTAGCTGCTAGCGTTAGCCTAATGTTTGTAGACCTCGGGAAAAGGATTTACTTAAATGTATGTTGATGGAACTTTAGTCGCCAAACATTAATGTTCAAGATTGTGTTTTTATTATTCACTGGTGCGTCGCAAATATATTTTATATAGTCCGTGTTCGCGTTTACAAGCCGTAAATACTAGCTAGCTGTTTACAAGCTAACGGTAGCTAAGCTAGTGTTTGTCTCTTTAGGTGCACGGTCATAACCGAGTTGTTGTTTATTGTCGAGTAATTGTTATCTTTTTAATTTGGGGTAATTTGAGCGGTAACACTATTCATGCATTATTGTTTTAATGTCTTGTGATTTAACTCTTTGTTTGCTTCTTTTTGTCAAATAACTTGTTTTTAATTATGGTCCTCACTCTTTGTTTTTACTCATCCTTATTTTTATGTATCTTGTCTTGATCTGTAAGCATCTTGCATGAGAGCAGCTACAATAGATACATTTTATTATTGTCTTTAATTTTTGATGTTCTAGAGCTGAAAGCATTCCCTAAAATATGAAGATAATCTTTTAACCGGTTTGTTTGAGTGAA
Source organism: Eleginops maclovinus (assembly GCF_036324505.1). NCBI lineage: Eukaryota > Metazoa > Chordata > Actinopteri > Perciformes > Eleginopidae > Eleginops > Eleginops maclovinus. Next base: position 7,300,966 of record NC_086351.1, on the reverse strand, counting down.
ATACAGAACAAGATCTTCCCTGATGGGTGATGTTAAAAACATTACGTTTACTATGTGTTTGTGCTGTTGTCATCTACGCAGGACGAGATGCCTGCAATCCTGACTTCCAGACCCCAGACAGGCCTGTCCTTCCTGGCACCTGAACCAGAGGACCTTGAGGACCTTTACAGCAGATACAAGGTCTGACACCTGCTTATACATTCCTGCAAAATAAATAAGGGTATAACAAACTGTAAGCTTGAAAGATACATTTGATTCTTAATGCATATAAGAGGTCTTTGGCCACAATGGCCTATAAACACAAATACAGAAACAGCTAAACCCTAAATATTTCGTACCGTCATATTTACACAACATTTTTCCAGAATATACCTTACTACTTTAGATCACACTGAGCATTTAAACAAATGACGTTCTGACATAACTTTTTGGTTTAATATCCTTGATCCTTGATTTCTCTCTACTGAAAATATTTTTCAAAAGTTCTTTAAATAATGTGTGCGTGTATAATAGTTCTTCAACTCTTCATGACTCTACATAAGCTACCAACTTTAGTCTATGATCTCCAGAACACAGATGTCTGGTTCTTTCATCTGCAGCAGACCATCATCCTTCTCTTCTTTTGTGTGTTTACAGAAGCTGCAGCAGGAGCTGGAGTTCCTGGAGGTGCAGGAGGAATACATTAAAGATGAACAGAAGAACCTTAAGAAAGAATTCCTCCATGCCCAGGAGGAGGTGAAGAGGATACAAAGCATCCCGCTTGTTATTGGCCAGTTCCTGGAAGCTGTTGACCAGAACACAGCCATTGTTGGGTCCACTACAGGTACCATCAAAATAAAAAAAATTATCGAAATGTGCGTGTACTTATTCCCTTAACCCACAGGTTGTTTATAGACCTTGATTTTCAAGGAATGTTTTTGAGCATGCATTAATCTCTCTTTCAGAAGCTTGAAACCTAAATGTTAAATAGCTTCACAAGGAATAATATTCTGCCAATATTGTTTTAAAGTCATAAAAACATGGACAGTTGTTCTCTTAAACAGTATCCTAATATCCCAGGTACAATATGATCAATTGGAAATTTCAGGAGAAAATCACCATGCTTATGTATTTAAAAAACATGCTAAATTTGACTCTGGGATACACTGGTCCTTAAGGTTGAGAGGTTAAAATATGAGCTATGAAACCTGCCCTCTAACTTGCACTTTCTTGTTGTGTGGTCGTTTTCACAGATACATTGTAGTGTGAAAATGCCGGTGTATGTCACAACTTGATATTAGGCTTGAGGTTGCGGCAGTATTTTCTGCACTGAAGAGCAATTGCATTATTTATTACTGTCATTAAGTTTCCAAAAGATAAATAGAAAAAAACCTAGTATGCATGGAAAACAAACAAATAATGAGAGTGAAAATAAATAAAGAGAAATGGCTGACACTGAAGAAGAATGAAATGATGAATGATTCATACGTGTTGTATATTTGAACGCTTCATCGTGTTAGACTTTCAAAGTCTTGAGAGAGAACCTAGAAGAGATGTACCGTGTGCTGTCTAATTTAAATTATTTAATGTGAAGTACATGTTTAAATGTGTAATGAGTTCTGTTCTTGTGTGTGTTCTCATTTTATTCATATTTGTTCTTCCCTCAGGGTCCAACTACTATGTGCGCATCCTGAGCACCATAGACAGAGAGCTGCTGAAGCCCAACGCCTCAGTGGCTTTACACAAGCACAGCAACGCTCTGGTGGATGTGCTCCCCCCCGAAGCTGATAGCAGCATCATGATGCTGACGTCGGGTAAAACACTGTCTTCATTTTTACTTTCAGTGTTTTGACTGACTCTACTCGTGTAAAGTTCATTGTTCGAGTAGCAAAGCTAACTTTTCCTTTGCTGTGTTTTTACTCTCAGACCAAAAGCCAGATGTGATGTATGCTGACATTGGTGGTATGGACATTCAGAAGCAGGAAGTTCGAGAAGCTGTAGAGTTGCCACTCACACACTTTGAGCTCTACAAACAGGTCAGATATTCATAAATATGCCAATATGTTCATGGTTTTTGCACTTGCCACCGATTGGCTCTCTTAAAAATATATAAAAAATCAGCGCTAGACACTTAATAACTCTTTTTCCTTTCTCAGATTGGCATTGACCCACCCAGGGGTGTGCTTATGTACGGACCTCCGGGATGTGGTAAGACCATGTTGGCCAAGGCTGTGGCTCACCACACTACAGGTAAGTCCTCCACATGAGAGCCTTTATTTCACTGTGTGTGCTGTGTGCATGTATGTGACAATAAAGAGGGTTTCATCCTCCGATTCTATCTATCTATCTATGTGTTGTTGTACCAAGAAACAGACTAGTACTGACCAGAAGGGATAGCTACAGGAGGAACTGCATTTTAGTGATGGATTATTGATAAGGAGTAGGTGCAGCGAATACTAAAAATGAATGTCCAATCTGTCTGTCCCCAGCTGCTTTCATCCGTGTTGTGGGCTCTGAGTTTGTTCAGAAGTATTTGGGTGAAGGCCCTCGTATGGTGCGTGATGTCTTCCGGCTGGCGAAGGAAAATGCACCTGCCATCATCTTTATTGATGAGATTGATGCCATCGCCACTAAGCGTTTTGATGCACAGACTGGAGGTATGAACATGTGTGGCTCACATGAAGACGCGTTACTGTAGTTTCTGTCATTGAAGTCTATATTCCTATTGTGAGATGTGTTGTAGTTCATTGATCACATCCTTGGTGTTGCAGAAACACAATGGTAAAACATACTTTCTGACCTTGATTGTTTTGCTCTGCAGCTGACAGGGAGGTGCAGCGAATCCTTCTTGAGCTGCTGAATCAGATGGACGGCTTTGACCAGAACGTCAATGTCAAGGTGAGCTGAGTCCACCTGTCTGTAAAGCTCTTTCCTTTCCCCCTGTGACTGCACCATTTCCATTTGTACTGAATCGTTGCGTCAGTGCTGGTGCATGAACACTGACACTGCAGCCAATCGTTCTCCTTTCATATGCCCTGTGTCCATTCATTCTTAGCAGGCATCCAGGAGGTTTATGTTTTTCATCTTGAAACCCTAAATAAACCAGGCTCACTTGCAGATAAACAATTTATGTTTCAAGGCAGACCTGGTCAAGAATAGCAGCATCACAAAGGTTGACTGACAACATAAAAAGATAAAGGCAAAAAGATAGAGATATTGGCACATTTCAACATAGCTTTACACTCATTCAGTGTTACTATGTAGTATTAATGTAGTCTATACAATAGTCAATGTGTAAGTGGCTGGAAATCGGAAAAGCTTTCTTTCTCAATTCAACTCTAACTTGGGGAACATAGTCAAGCAAAAAGTCAGGCGAATGACCTAAAGCAGACTAATTAACTTTTGAGTGTATAATGCAAAAGTGATTATAAGAAAGATGGCGGCTGCTTATTTCATGTATTTTTTTGGGGGTGGAATTCAATTTCCCAAGTTCTTTGAAAATAAATGCAGTTACTAGTGTGAAGAGAATTTGCAAAACCATTGCACTAGATCCCATGTGTGCATTGTGTTCCTAAGCAACCATTTCATTGTGAAACCCAAAGCAACCCCATAACACAATATGTTCACTATTTACCGTCACGCTTTTGAACCTGTCTTAGGTGATCATGGCCACCAACAGAGCCGACACGCTGGACCCGGCTCTGCTACGTCCTGGTCGTCTGGACAGAAAGATTGAGTTCCCCCTGCCCGACCGCAGGCAGAAACGTCTCGTTTTCTCCACCATCACCAGCAAAATGAATCTCTCTGAGGAGGTTGACCTGGAGGACTGTATCCTTTTATTTCAATAAGGACACATTTTAAGTGGTTCTTGTCTGTTAGGACATTTCTGCAATGTCATGCAAACGCAAGGACATTTTTGCCCAAAGCTGTCATTTGAGTCTCATTCTGACCTTGGTTTACATACATGTAGGTATATATGTGTGTGGAACATGTGTTGGATTCTAAATCAGTGCATTATTAAGGATACATATTTTGGAAGTCAGTTAAATGTTAACGATGCACAATCGTATCATGCTATCTCACGCTGAAATAAAGCCATTTTTTAATACCTGTTCTAGTATAGTGAGAAGCTTCAAGTAAGAATGCACCTTTTATTTTAGTGTTCATCTTCCGGTTTTAAGGATGTGGACTTACACACAATCTAGCCTTTTACTCAAAGCCCAAGGCTTGACCCGCAGGAACATTTGATGAGTTCCTGCGGGTTTTCTGTTGCAGTTCTTTGCCACACTTATTTAACTGTGATTTTTTGGGGATTTTTTGCATATATAACACGTATCTCTGAGTGATATTTCACACTTGCAGGTTATTTTTATCTGATGACGGCTTTCATTGCATGCCACCAGACTACCTTGGTTGTTGATGACATGAAACCGCACTTTAAGGGTGTCAGTCTGCACGCGGGTGTTTTGTATTTTGGTGTTGTTCAGTTGTCCTTAACAGATGTACAGATGTGGCAAGACCAGACAAGATCTCTGGAGCCGACATCAACTCCATCTGCCAGGAGGTGAGCTGGAGCTTTAGTTATCTGTTAATTTAACTGTAACCCTTCTGTTTTTTTGGGTACAGCTGTGTATTTGTTTTTTTTAAATTTCTCTTCTGTTTGTTTTTTCCTCTGCTTTCTCAGGCTGGCATGTTGGCGGTCCGTGAGAACAGGTATATCGTCCTGGCCAAAGACTTTGAAAAGGCTTACAAAACCGTCATCAAAAAGGACGAGCAGGAGCACGAGTTCTACAAGTAGAGAGGGAAAAAAACGCATCCTGGGGAACAAGCAAAGGTGTCCAGACACAGGAGTTTGTTATTGATTTACGTCTGTGTCTCTATCTACAGTGTGTCTTTTGTGGATTTGCAGTCCCTGACTTCCATTGATTTTTGGAGTAAATGTACTCACTGCTGCACAAGGCCTACTGTCAGATTAGCCCTGTCCCTCCTTGAGAAGACGCACTACCATCTGAAGGAGTGATTTTTGTACAGGCACTCTACTTGCTTTTAAAGATAATGGCCCCAACCCCGTAGCTAGGATAGAACTTTGTATCTATATGTACTCAATTAACAATACATTGCATAAAAAACCATTAAAGATGTTTTCCATAAAAAATGAAAGGATGGTCATTGTTTTTTCACTTTAGACACTACCATACTATAACTTAAAACTAACGTTGTGTTGTGATCGACTGAATGTTTTAGTTCGAGCTGCAGCAAATATTTTTACAGATCAGTTGATGAAAAATGTAATATTGCACTTTTTTTTAACGTCTTTTTGTTTCCTATGACAATTTTTTAATCATAACAATTACTTTTTATTTCCAATGTGAACTTTTTTAATATTATTACATTACATAATTATAACTTCTGGGCTGTTGGTTTGAGGAAAGAGCCTAAGGCTTTTTTAAAATTGTGATGGTCAATTTAAGTACTTTTTTTCCTCCGAAAATGGAAAAAATAATATAATCATAGCTGTAAGCAGAAGTCCTGGCTGTGAGTATCGCATGTTAGTTGTAGCAATTACCAAAACCAGAGTCTTGCATTGCCTGACCCTTAACATACTCAACTTTTGCACTGTTGAGTAATTGCACATTCATCTGTGCTAGTAAAATATTTGTTTAGAGATGGCAGCTATTGTTGCCAACTATTTGCCAGCAAAGTAATGGGGACATTTTGCCATTAAGGGATGAATAATGACTTGAACAGAAAAGTATAAAGTACTAAAATGTGTTTTAGCCTGATGACTTTTGTCAAATATAAAACATAACTCTCATACATTAAGTGTTATTTTATACACACACACACACACACACACACACACACATATATACTGGTATCACATCAGACATCATCTCAAAATTCATATCAGTCAAACTGATTTTAGTAACAGCTTAAACACTAAAACTACAGGTTGTTCTCGGTTAGCAGCGATGACCATACATCATATAAATGTACTGTTTTGTGGATGTCCTCCTGTCAGGGTTCTGATGTTGACAAAGTCGAGACATGTGGATGCCACCGCCGGGCCGGGCCTCTCGCTCAGTCCTTAAATGCCCTGTTCTTCCATGCTGTTCTGGGGCACTCTGCTGCTCTTCCTTTGAGCCAGCCCATGAGTCGAAGCAGTGCAGCCTGAGGTCGCATCTCTCCCTTCAGCCACAAGTGGGGGGAAGATGATTCATTAATACACCCATGTGGCAATGTCGGTAAATCCAATGCATATCAAGCTCAACCAAAAGAATGACCTTTGTCCACCAATAGTACATATTTATTCTGACAGTTTAATGTCCAAAGTCCCTTGAGGAATGTCGTGATTCTAATGTAATACATGTATGTGAAGTTAAAATGAGAATGGAGTTTTTTTAAAGTATTTATCTGACCAAAAGTTTCAACATTAACTATTACTACTGTTACATCAAAATGTACAAAGAAGAAAACAAAACAGTATGAGGTCTTCGAAATTAAAGGAGTGGAACTCACATGTGTTTCACTTGGTGTCTGGTGGGAAGGCTGTAAGTGACCTGGTCAAAATAATAGGGACAGAGATTCTGGGTTGCCTGTGCTGGCTGTTGGGACATCCTGGGAAAGATTTGATCTAGATTCTGGTTTTGTCTAACATACTTTCCGGGAAAGAGTCTCAACCACATGGCTGATACAAAAGCATCCATGCTGGTTTGAGCTGCTGAGGGCCTGCAAGAAAATAACTGGTACAGAGATGGTTGGACTGCCATTTTTCCAACTCTGTCCCATCAAAGACACATGAGATCAGATTTAGTCTACTGCATGCCAGAGAAAAAGAATGACCTTTGTATTTATTGTCATGAAATTACCCCAAAAAATTAAAGTAATACTTTTTTATATTTGGAAAAACATATTGATGCATTCATGATTCATTATGACAGATCATATTTGTGTATTATACCTTTTCACTAGTACAATTGTACAAAATATTAAAGCAAGTAGCAGTAAACTCAAGCTATCAAATAAATGTGTTAAGAGTTAAGCATTTGTATCCTACTTAGTTACTTTCAACAACTGATTATGATTTATTTAAAAGATTAAATGATCAGAAGTTACTTACCTTAACTGTGAAATGTGATTTCCTGTTATGCTGTTTGACTTTTTTGTTTTCTTTTATATTTGCTGTTCTGTTCTAGAACATGTGGCTTTTTTTAAACAGTGACTCAGGTCAATCATACTGTATTCCTAAAATTCAAAAAAATTCTAATAAAAAATAAAATAATGGCTGTGTTTTCCTTTTTAAAAGGCACATTTTGGGGAAAAATAAAATACACAAACTGCTAGTCATGGCCTAACTGGTCTGCCATTTTTTTTGTAATATTTTTCCAAAGACTTTACCAGGTCAGAGGTGATCATGTTTTTGGCTTTAAAGTGTCAGGTCATATGAAGTCTTGACAGCCAACAGGTCCAAACTAAAGTCCTAATTTTCACAAAACTGTATTTTAAACACATACGGTACCATATTCATCTTCTTTTACTATAAAACACTTTATTTATATTACTTTTAGTTGTTTCAAAGTGCATAGTTGCTCGTTTTGTTAATGTAGACTTTGTACGCCATTTTTGCATGCATTGTCTTTGAGGAAAAGATATGTCTGACATTATCTATACTTTGTACCAGAGGTGGAAGAAGTACTGAGATTATTTACTGAAGTAAAAGTAATACCACAGTGTAAAAATACAATTTACCAGTAAAAGTTTTAAAAAGTATTAGCATCCAAATATATTTTGAGTACCAAAAGCAAAAGTAGTTATTATGCAGAAAGGCACATTTAATTAGCAGATATTTTTCAAGAATTGTATTTAATGTATTTAATGATGTACTTGGTAAAGGTAAGACTTATTTGAATGACTTCATACACTACTAGCTTAACCTATAATTATATATTATAATGCATGTGTCGATTTATATTTTGTATCAATAACCTGAATCCGCAAAGTTATTTAAATGTGTACCATAAATGTAGTGGAGTAAAAAGTACAGCATCTGCCACCCACATGTAGTGGATTCAAATAATTTGTATAATGTGAAAACACCCAAGTTATGTTGAATTACCTCAGAATTGTACTTTAATACAGTACTTGAGTAAATGTACTTTGTTACTACACTACACTGCTTTATACAGACAGTTATATTGATTTAGGGCTTTAAAGAAGATGTGAATCTCTGCAGTTGGCGTTAAACTGTGGAATTCTCTATCATATGATTTAAAGGGCTGTATGAACATCTTTAGGTTTAAGAAAATGTGTAAAGAAATAATAATTAGACAGTATGAAGATGTCAGATAACCTGTTGTGCTGATGGTAGATTGTTGTGTTTTTGATTGTGATGGTGTCATGTTACTGCAAGTATTTGTAAGCAGCTGTGACTGACAGACCTTCACATTGTATTAACACATGTTCTAACCCTAACTGAGCCACTACATTTATTTTGTACCTTTAGTTAATTCAAAGATTTGGAATAATGATGTTAAATGTATTCAGCACTACAATAAGACTTAAGTTATAATCAAAACACATCATTTTATTATGAAATGGGCCAAATCTGCATAATTGGTACTTTTTGGTACTCTATGTATATTTTGATGGCAATACTTGTATACTTTTAATTGAGTAACATTTGGATTGCTGGCCTTTTATTTGTAACGGAGTACTCCTACACTACTCCCACAATATCTGAGTACTTCTACCACCTCTAATTGTACTTGTACTAAAGTCCAGTGCTTGAGTAAATGTACTTACTATCCACCACTGCTTCATACGTACGTTATATTGAGTAATTTAAACCAGCGCTACAACTAAGTTACACCTATCTGAGGCACTACTGTACTTGAACAGCCACGTGTAAGAGCGAGTTGTTAATTCTATACAATGCGAATGTGTTTTTTTGTTGTGGGCACGTAGTTTCATGTGGGGTTTCCAGTGAAGGGGAGGAGGGGGAAACACTGCGCGACACCCAGCTCATTCGCTGTTGGACTACCACACGTTACAGCAACCACACAGAATCAACTTCAAAACATATCGGAAAACGGAGGAGGGAGGGTGCTGTCGGGAATATCGACGGTTTACAAGCCAGTTCACCAGCCAGGGGATTAAAGCAGCCCGTCGGGTAAGAATAAAACAGCTAAATGTATCGGTAAAAGACACCGAAAACAGGTCAGTGTGTGTGTCTGCTAGCTAGCTAACGGTAGCTAACTAACTCACGTCAGTTAACCCACTGCAGCGGCTAGCACGGCTCGGATCGGATTCTTCCCTCTTCCCTGACACAGCTGGGGAGGATCAGGCGAAGTTGAGCCTGGGAGGGAACAGTTTCCTATAAAGTTGAACAATTGTATGATGTGTTTCAGAAGTGTGGGTTGTTAATGTTTTAGGTAAACATGTACACGTCAGTCACAGTACAGTTAGTTTAACGGTACCTGGATCTTTAAAGTTAGCGCATAAGTTATACGCTTAATAAGTGGTTTATCCGAAACAATAGAAGACACACGTCTTTTTGTAACTGTTATTTAGAAGTTTATGAAAGGCCTGTAAGTTGACTCTTCTGGTAGCTACACGGGCAACATTGTTAAAGCTTATGTTAGTCAATGTCCGCTCTACTTGGCTACGTTCACTTTAACGGTCCCCCACAAAATGCTTGCACAAGTTTGAGCTAAAGCTAGTTAACAAACCACGTCAAAGTTCGCTTAGGTCTGTGTCACTGATATGCGCACAATGGTGATTATTAGTAACACATAAATGCTTATGGCTTCTTTTTTCCTGTTGTCACACAATATAAAGCGGAGATTTGTGTTGGAATGGGCTTCGCCTATTATGTATTACCTACGTCGTGCATATTCACATCATGCTGCTAATGTCCTGACCTTTGCTTGTTGCCGCCTGCTCTCCTTTTTCTTATCCAATTTTTCGGATATTCATTTTTTCTGAGTAATGACTTTTCATGAAATAGAGAACTGCTATACCGTAAATTTTAGGCATGTTTAAATACTCAACTGTGTATATATAATATATATACTTTCATGTAGCATGTTAACAAAAGACGAACATTTATTTTGAAAGGGCACCTGTTTGTTCTGCTTGCAATGTTCATTTCAAGAGAGACCCAACGGACTGTATAGTTCAGTCTTCTGTGTCACTGAGACGCGCATAATGATGAGACACGCTATTTCCAAATAACTTCAACGACTACTGGAATTGGCAAACAACACTGTATGGATCATTGACTGCTCAGTAGTTGGCCTTTGCTAGTGATGGACACTTCAGATATGAGCCTATTACCTCGCTGATTGCGCAATGTCATGTTTGTTTCTAGCTTACTTGTTTCTTTGCATCCCATGATTTCCAGCTGAAAGACTTTCAAAGCCCCTATCGTTATATGTGATGTATACCCTGAGCAGAACGAAAGGTGCTGCATGCATATTAACATTAGCCAGACTCACTGATATGATATTTGACTCTCTTTTTTTACCTGCATTAGATTTCAATGGAACAATTGATTTATTTTCTTTTGTTTGACTAAGCCTACGGTGCAGGAAGCTCTCAGTGTTTACTCCTTTCATTGTTGTGTATCTAGTTGCTCCGAGTGTGTTTTGGGTTTTCTAGCCACATGAGGGTTTCCTTATCTCCATGGTTGTCAAGTTTGCAACGTACTGCAAGTAATGCTGATTGGTAGCTATTCCCCAGTGGGGTAGTTTTAGCAGAGGTGAACACTACACTATGGAAACAAGCACGAGCAACCACAAATCAGCGGAAAAAAGTGGGAGGAAGGAGGAGGACGATGATGATGTGTTTTTTCCTCACTAGTCGATCCCAGCAGTGTCCAACTCGAGGGAACAGCCATAGAGACATGTACCAGCTGCAACCGCGATGAATGGCCCAGGCTCAGGATGGGTTGCCATGACAAGGACGCTGGCACGCGTTGTTATGCAGACACATCTTTTCTCAGGGCATGTTTGCACATTATTTCATTGCCTGGTCTGGCTTGGTTAGTTCTTGTGAGAAAGACTTGCTTCTATATACAGGATCCAAATAAGGCTTTTACTTTGATTCAGTTTTATTTTCAAGGCTGACTAAAATATTTGTAAAAATAGGTTCCTAATATCCTAGAACATTATTAGAGCCCTTTGCTCTCTGCTGGCTACATTTGTCCTGATCAGTTCATAACCAGATGAACTGCTGCTGTTATTAAGTTTACACTCAGATCCTCAATACAGATGTAGCCACAAAATGGGAGCTGTAAGAATAATCAATATATTGAAACAGAACATTAGATGACATAATTCACAGTTTCCCAACGCTCCAGATGTTATTGTTTTAGCCCCAGTTAGCATGTAGCTAATATTATATCGTATATATGAGTAGAGGAAAAATGATGCGTGCAGATGCATACTAAACACACCGCCTCTCTCACTCATTGACTCTGCATTAATAGTATTATGCGTTTAATAACCAATAAACCTCAGAAGAATTGTATAAGATATCATAAATAGAAGCGTCATAAGAGGGCGAAGCAGAACCTGCCCTGGCCCTCCTCCGTCGACGTCAGCCAATAGAAGAAGACGGGGGATATGTCTATGTGATGTAAACAGAAGATCGGCGCCTTTTCGTTGCGGCTGTAGACAGATTAACTTCTTCAATGTGGACTGTGGTCAGTGACATGGGGAAGGACCACAGCTGTGTTTCCTTTGTGGACTTTCATATCTTTTTATTAATAAACGCTGTTAAATTTAGATGAGAGACTTTTGGATTCTTTTCGCATATTTCTACTATAGTATTTAGAACACTTCAGAGCTCAATCACTAGGGTATGCAGGTGTTGTTCTTGTAGACAAACACACCCCTTCCAACCTTTGGAGTGTTTTACATCTCTGTCATGATGCAGGTGGTAGAAAACAGCCTTTCAGATGCTAATGGCTTTAATAGGCTGTCTATACACAAACATGTCTACAGTCACAACAAATGAGCTTATTCTGTTTAATCATGTTGTCATATTTAGTTATTTACATTTGACTTATTATTGTAATAATTCCAGCTGGATTTAGCGACATACAGCATGCAATTTAACTAGCAAAACCAGAAATCGACTCAATACTTCCGCTCTAAAATCCCTCATAGTGAATGGAACCCTGTAGTGTAAGGTAAAGTCAGGTTTCATGTCTGAGTTAAAGGATACTGTGGCAAGTTTCCTGGAATTACCTGATAACCGGATACATTTCTAATGCAGAAGCTATTATCGCAACACCACAAATCACTCTTAGTGTGTGTGCTTGTCCAATTGTTGTGCATATTGGAACTCAACATTGACGGTTGCCATTAAAAAAGTCCACTGAGGACAAGGTTTAACCTGCAGGGGGGGTTTATATCAATGTTTTCATTCCAGACTTTGTACCACAGTTCTGCTCTGACGCAAATATGTAACCATACATGATTCTGAAGGCATCTTTCAGAGTGCTTCATATCATATGAGGTGACAGTGACCCAAACAACACACTGATACTGCCTTGTTTATTTATCCGTGATGGATATAGTCAGAAGTTACTGCGGCCGTTGAGGAACCTTGCTCTGGAAATGTCTTTTTGAAAATTGCTCACCACAAAGTACTTTAATCCGGTGCAGTTTGAGAGTTGTGATTTTTCGATAAAAGAGAGAACTGCTATACTTTGCATTTTGCGTTTGTATCTGAAATAGTTTTACAACATTTTGGCATCCCCTTTGTTTGGTCTGGAATTGAACGGGTTCGCTATAAATAACACGTAACGGTTGGTTGCTAGGCCATTATTTTGAAGGGCACCTGTTTTGTTTTGCTTTGCAATCTTCCTCCTTTTAAAAAAGACCCAATGGACTTTATGGTTTATTCACTTCTTCTTTTATCTGTCATCTTAAAAGAAAGCTCTTTTGGTTTCATATTGTTAGATGTGTAAAACTGTTTAAGGGATCCTGTTATTTTTGGTATGTTTTTACCATAGTAAGATGTATGATTTGAAAAAGATTGATAACAGGTCCTCGGTAGTTTTATTCTGTATCCCTAAAACAAAGCTTAAAATGACGAGTAGTGAGGGGCTTCTAGGATTTGGTGGACTTCCCCCTGAACAATAGTAGGGGTTTAGCAGATTTGAGAGGAAGGTCTCACATTTAAAACTGGAAAGCACTTGCTGATCCTTAATAGGCTGGCATATAGAACTGAGGACACACTCCGACAGATGTGTAAGCTTTATCTTGTAATGCAGTGCCTTCGTATCATGCACTTCAACAGGGCCAAGAGGTTAAGGCCCTTACCAGACAGAGCAAGCTTATCTATCTTCTATTTTTATGATTTCGTAGTTTAAGAAAATCTTATTTGAAGCACAAGTGTTGAGCATATCTATATTTGTTGTAAGTATAAGGCCCTTTTTTGCTTCACAGGTGGATAGAGAGTTTTTATATTAAATTCATGCACACATTAAGGCACAATCCTTCACTCGGCTTCCTGTCAGATTCTCTACTGCCTTGCACTTTTGTCCAAATTTCAATCTTCTTCGTGTATATTAAAAAAAAAAGAATAAGTGCCAGGTTCTGCCATCCGTTATTCTACTACTGATGTTTTAGGTTGTGAGTCATGGTATCGCTTCACTGTGGCTTTAAGGATTCTTTAAGCAGGTAGGCTATCTTATCAAAGTCACAATGTTGGTACAGCTCATATAACTACCAACTTAAAAAATAACCCATGATAGCTCATCAGTAGTTCTGGACCAGGAAATACGCTGCCCTAGAGTTGGAGAGGGGTAAAAGAAAAAGAAAATTGACTGATGTGTTAATGCCAGTAATGTGTGTGTTTGCATGCCTGGTAAGGTAAACCTTTTCTGTGGTTACCCTCAGTGTGGCTTTGTTGATTGCTCTTACTCTTTGGCAGATATTGCAGCCAATGGGCTGTGCATGAGTGCTATGCTATCCCTTTAGGATTTGAAATGCAAAGCATAAGCTATTAGTCCCCAGATGATGATCTAAATATAACTCCCATACTCTAAACCCCCCCATCCAGCTTTTATTTTCTTGTTGGCTTGTCATTCTAACCCCCATGCCAGCCTGCTCCGCTCCTTTTGCATTCAGTCGTGTGTGTGTGCAAGCATCCATGTGGACATATCATATATGCAATATTCATGCCCCATGGGCAAAAAAGAAAATGAAGCATTTGTCGGCAGTTATGTGCCATCACTCTTTAGAGCACACGTTGCACAGTGACGGAAAAAAACAAAATTAAGAGGAGAGCGACGGTGCTTGGAACAAGGTCAGAAAGGCTAGCTTTGGTGTGCTAAAGCATGTTACGTCATGCCAAACCTGCCTCTTTAAAAAAACCTCTAAATAAAGACAGGATATCCGAGCAGGAGAGACAATGAAGTTAAAAGAACATAGTGTAACCAGACTGCTGGCTGCTCTCCCTCTCCCCCTGCAGCTCCAAGCTGGCTTTGTCCTTCTCTCTTTGGTTCATTCCCCAGCCCTCTAAATCTAGTCCCTGGATCTCTTTTTTTTTTATATATATGCGTGTTAATAAGCATTGTTAAAGGAGGTTCCTGCTGCCAAGTTCACTCACTCTCAGCCAGCTCCAGCTCCAAAGCCTCGTCTTTTCTCCCCTTTTGTAAAAACATACAGTATCTCATTACACTTGAATGTGACACTGGGATATGGGAGAGTAGGGAAGGGTTTTAAAGAAAGTCATGCTCAGTCATGGAGTGGCTCGAATTTGCACACCACTTTTTATCAGCCACGTTGTGTTCTTGAAAATATGAGATGATTAATCATTTATATTTAGCTATCAAGCCTGACAGACCGTAAACCAGTAAGTAAGTATCACTCATTATGCAAACCTAATTGTTTTCCAGGTCACTTTTTATTGTGTTCTGGACGGCATCTCTAAGTGGTTGAGTTCAATTTCCCCGCTGTGGGATTAAGTCTTTATGGCAGGATTTTATAAACCATATCCATAATCTATGCGGTTATTATAAGGGCTAAGCAAAGTGAGAGGGGTCAATCTCCCATCTGCTCACAGTTCCATGAGCAGATGAAAATCATCTGCAGCGGCAAGCAAGGGCTTTCCTTTTCTTTTTGATCCACATATCCCCTCGGAGAAAAACCTTTAATGTCTCTTAAACTGAAAATCCTCGCAGTCAGCTGTCAAATCACCATACAGAAACACTGGAAGAGCTCTGAAGTCAGTAGTTCATCTTTGTTGTTGATCAAGAAGGCCGTATCATTCAGATGTCATTTTCACCACAAAAGGGAACCTGGTTTGTATATTATGGTGTCAGATCAGTCTCATAATACACAAATGCACACAGTGGGATTCACACTTGTATTTCATGATCCGCAAAAGCATTCACACTCATTACTTGGAAGTAATGTGGGTGGCAAGTGAGATATATAATGCTAATAGACTACCCAGGAACTTAACCGGTTGATCCTATTTAACGACAGCTCTAAATGTTCAATTCCACTCCATCATTAAAAACAATGGAATACATTTTTGAATAACAATTTGAGCAGGAAACTTTGGATTCATTCTTGCTAAGCTGTCCCTAAAAAAGAAAACCTAAAACATATTGAACCATTCACGCAGAGACACTTATCACTTACACTTGTGCTAGACGCCATGTTGAAGTTGACCTGTCAGCTCCGCTCATGTGATTGGCTTAAAATGGAGGAGACATCTGATTTGCTATACATGGAAAAAATTACAATTCCGAATCGGGTGAGCGTCAGGGGAGTCTCACAAAACCCACACTCGAAAGCACAGCGACCCATGCACAGGAAGCGGTTTGTGTATGCAGGTTCAGCGGTTTGACACGGACAACAAATATGTGTGGATCAAAAATACACATGTCAAACTTTTTTCTGTATTTGGATTTTATTTACATGTGAAACGGAACACATTTGGGTGTGCATTGAAAATACAAGTGTGAATGCTTTTGTGTGCATTCGTGTATTATGATACTGATCTGACCCCATAGTATATGAACCATTTCCTTTCAGGTTAAAAAAAAAATACTACTCAGTTGTGAAAAAACACTGCATCAAAGATCTAGCCTTAACAATAAGATGTGGACACCATTTTATCTATCAAAATAGGAAACCTAATTGAATCACTATTGTGTTGAAAACAAAATGCAGCATAACAAAAGTAGTCGGAGCGCTTCAATCATTATTTCTGTTCTTCATCGTACTGTACTTTTTCATTATTTTCACCTGTCATTCTCCCCTTACATGCTCTGTATCTGTTTTTTTGTACGGTGTGAAACACGACATTAATGTATTATTTTTCTGTGTTATTTAAAAGAAGCCCTCCATCATCCCAAAAATGATATTGCGTTCATGATGTGAACTAAAGCTGTGTGTGCTGCCCAAGTGGATGGGGTGAGTGGGATTAAGATTAGTGGTCTGAGGCTGGCTTCTTTAACAAGCACTAATTAATTTGTGACTGAGGATGTGTAGGACACTGCAGCAGACTGCTCCAGAGCATGGTAAAAGGCTTATGCAAGCTCCACAAATGCCACATTGCAGCAGCCTGCAGCAAAAAGGGAACCATGATTTTGTTGGCTCTTGAACTGGAAAGTTTCATCCTCACAGCCGAGCACGGCTTCCCGTCTGCCATCGGCTGTGGGCAGCAGGCCCCTCTTTGGGGAGGCATCTGCACTGGAGCCCATGCTGGGCCTGATTAACCAAGGCTTTCCAACTGTGCTGCTCAGTCTCCATGTAAACAAACACAATCCATTTGTCGGGCCACACAATCAGTCATTGTTTGTGTGGTAAACGCATTCTGCTGTACAAAATCGCTGATGTCAGCGTTTTAAACCAAAGAGTGAATGTAACTGTCCTCCTTTTTGTGATTTTTCTTTCAGATCTGTGCTGGAGTGAAGGTCCAGTTCGTGTCCATACAGTGACCCCTAGAGTGAGCTGTACAGTGAGCCATACAGTGAGCTGCGTTGCTGCCGGCCCAGTGGGCTGCCAGAGGACTCTCCGAGCTGTGGATTGCATCATTATACGACTAAAGCAATTGGAGTCAGAGCTCTCCCTCCCTCCTCTTCCTCTATCTCCTCTTATTTTTTCCTCTAGGCCCGACTCTCCCTATACTCAAACCCTCTGACCACTCCTACCACGCTGGGTATGGTCCATTCCCCCCCGACTCTCCAGCCGGTCAGGCAGTGAGTGGATGGAAGCTGTGTAATCCTCTGTAAAGTATAGGGCCTTTACGGCTGCATATGGTCCCTTTTGTCATGGTGACTGTTGTTGTTGCAGAGGCCTCCCTCGGGAGAGCACATGAGGGAGAACAGAAGGCAGCATAAAGCCCACAAAGGGAGGAAGAGAGAGCGAGTGAGAGACACTGACACGGCTATTTATTTGACCATAGGAGAATGAGCTACACAGGGCAATGGATGGCATTCACTGGGGGTGAAACTACATGATGTGGGACTGGCATTACCACCCCACGCCAATCACAAATTGGACCAACAGTCATTTTTGGAGATATTTGCCACATAGTGGGCTGCAGCACGGGATGCAGTGAAACCGAAACAAAAACATAAGACGTTTCTTTTCTTGATTTAGAATATTTTTCTATTTTTCCTCCCCTTGGTGGTCTTTTTCAATTTCAGCGTACCAAAAGTGCCTTTTTGTCTACTTTTTACTCATTTTCCCCTATATTCATATTCCTAGTTCCCACAGATTATTGTATGTTATTTAACATACCATAACTGTCACATTAAATGGTTGATGCCATATTTGGGAGAAGGCACCTATTGTATGTTGTGGGCCACAGCACCAGCTTCCATCAGATACACAGTGGACAATCATCACTTCTCTAAGTAGCGTTTCTGCGTTGGGAGAGCCTGTTTAGTTCCAGCGTTTAATCACCGAGGGTCGGGTTGTTTCTGCGTTGTCTTCTCCCAACCCCTGTTGCTTTGACGACGTCGACATGATCAGTATCCAGTCGAAATGGCGCTACCTTTTCATGTTTCTGGGCATCCAACTGGTGGTCATGGCACTGCTGTCCCGAGAGGGATACCAGAAGAGGGTCTCCTACTTCATCCGTATCTTCCGCAAGCCCGACACCACCGGTGTATCAGGCCGCAACCAGACAACGGTTGGCATACCTGGAGGGGATGTGTATGCCAACCTATCAACACTTTTCAAAACTCCTGTCAGTGAAGGTCACATGCCCTACTGCCCTAAGACGTCCCCACTTATAGGTGAGTGGTCTTACCTGCTTCTGTGTCCTTCCATAGTAACTGATATACTGTGTTGGTGAAGGTAAATCACTCTCTCCTCCACACGTCTCTAATCTAATCTCTAATTACAACAGATTCAGGAAAAAACTTGCCTAGCATTTTTCCGGCCCTCCATGTTGTTGCGTTATCAAAGATGGAATTTAAAAAAGTCATATTACAAAATATTATACCAGAAAGCAAAAAGTGAACAGCTTCACTGAAATGGTTGGAAAGGGGAGTGCAACTGTTGCACCATCTTGGACTTTTTAGTCTAACTTGGTGCGTGTCTGAAAATAAATCAAAACATCTTTCATCTGTGATTTCACACAACATAATACAAATAAGACACTGACAATGAAACCAAATAAAACATGATACAGCGCTACACTAACAGGGTTACATATTGTTTTCCAGGATTGGATGGCAGACAAACATTCTGTACTGCCCATGAACATCAATATAGACAATGATGTGGGAGTAAATGAGCAATCATGAAGGGTTAATACAGGCTAGCAGATACATCAAATTATAGATTATCAGTCAGGGTTATTAGCTGGGGTGTGCCTTTTTTTAAACGTCATGACTGTCTATACTCAAGGTTTACTAACTAGCCTTTTTCCTCTGAGCTTGACACATGATGGAAAACTTCCTCCATACAAGACCATGATGATTTACAATAGTGTCTAACATCTGGTTGGAGTTCATAAGTGTAAATGACAATTTACATTTCAGTTTATTTTACGACTACGAAACCCTGCAGAACTACCTCTGAGCCAGCAGTGGTTGAGAATAGCTGCTCTATATTTCTCATTCTTGCCACAAAATTGTTGCACAGTACCAAATGTGATACTCCACGTTGTTTTCAGTAAGTCTAGAATGCACGCTCAAGCAGGCTTATTTTTCTACTTCCCTTGCTCGGCCCTCTGCCCCTTTGTTCCTGTGAATTAAACTACATGCTGATAACAAGGCTCAGACTACTTTCCTAGAACCAAGTAATAGATAAAAGTCATTGAGGCAGCAGGACGTGAGCCAAAACCACCTGGAGTTTCACTGTGACAGGTTTTTACTGAAGAACGACAGATATTTATGTGCAGCAACGGACCAGACGGGTCTTGTTTAAATACCACAGCCTTACTTATGTTTCCCTTGTTGACAAAACTCCTATGGGGGATTTTGGGATTGTCGTGACCGTGGATTGTTCAAACATGGAGCTTTTTAAATGATTTTATTTGGCTTTTCAGTCATCACCTGAGGCTGACTGCTTCTACTGCTAGTATCAAAATGGTATGTACTTGCTCTAAGCTAGATCATCAATTTGAGAGTATTGAAACTATTTCGATATGCATCTTTACAAAAGGCATCAAATGTCTCGGAAATGTTGAGTTCCAGGAAAGGAAATCGTCTTTGTGGCCTTTCAGTGAGACAAACAGGAGGCATGTAAAGAAATAATTAACCGTTCAAATGTATTCTTCTGCTTAAACAGCCACTGGAACAGGTTAATTTACAAGCACGTTTAGCCCTGTGCCAGGAATCCAGGAATAAGTTCAGTTCAGCTCAGGGCATTTTTAAAATTCATTCGAATCATAGCCTCTCATCCCCTCACCAGCTGATTTGCCTTTACTCCATTACACACATGTTGTTTCCCTACTGGTAATGACCGCAGAGCTTTTCCTGCTCACAGGTGGGCCGATTCACGTCAAATTTCCATCCGGGCTGACCCTAGCAGAGGTGCAGAGGAAGAATCCCCTGGTGATGCGCGGAGGACGCTACCGGCCGCCGGACTGTGAGGCGAGACACCGAACAGCCATCATCATTCCCCACAGACACAGAGAACACCACCTCAAGTTCCTCCTATACTACCTGCATCCTTTTCTGCAGCGGCAACAGCTCAACTACAGAATTTACGTCATTCACCAGGTGATAAGCACAGTGATGTTATACACTCATGGAAGAATCAAAAGGGATTTCCTAACCTATAGATTTCACATTTGGTCGAAACGGTGTCACTACGGCTATCATCTAGTCAGTCTATCTAGTCAGTCGTGTCTGCATGCACAGTGACCCTTTTAATGTCTGCTGCAGTTCAGGCTAAATAAACACTGCCCTCTAGTGTGCTGTCTCTGCATGCGCATGTTGGAGGACGAGACCGCTCAAGTGGCTTAGATGCTTTGTCCTCTTTAGCTGTTTATTATAATTGTTTCATGTGGGCCTCTCAGCACTTTATATCTTACACCCACTGAGCTGGATTTTTACCTGCCAGTCATATTGTTACATCTGCCGTGTTGTGAATTGTCTACATAATAATTGCTAAAACGTTGATGAACATTGCCCCGTGTAAGGATCATGACACACTTTTTTATTACCTTTTTTTTAGCCTGATAAGAATAAATGTGTTCCACTTTGACTGTTCAGTTCTTCCTGCAATGATTCACAGCAATGTTTTAATCTATCCTGATACATGTGGAAGATTTCCTATTTGATACTATTTTGTGGGTTTCTTTTCTATATATCTAACTCCCTCATACTCCAAAGTTGTCGTCATCAGACTGATTCGTGTGGCCTCTCTTTTAAAATCACGTGAGATGATTGTTTCATAGGATGCTCTGACATTAGGTGTCTTGTGTTTTCTCCACAGGCTGGAACATACACGTTCAACAGGGCCAAGCTGATGAACGTGGGTTTCCGAGAAGCCATGAGGGAGGAGGACTGGGACTGCCTCTTCTTCCATGATGTGGACCTCATCCCGGAGGACGATCGCAACACGTACATCTGCGACTCCAACCCCAAGCATGCGGCCATCGCCATGGACAAGTTTGGCTACAAGTATGTCATTTTCTTATCTCTGATAGTCCGTTGAAGGCTTCGCCGTTCACCGATTACACATGCTTATCTGCAATACTTAATTATCTCCAGGCTTCCGTACAAGATGTACTTTGGAGGAGTGTCAGCTCTGACGCCACTGCACTACCTCAAGATGAACGGCTTTCCCAACAACTACTGGGGCTGGGGTGGAGAGGACGACGATATTGGACTCAGGTGAGCTTTGAGCTTTGGCCGGATGCTCTTAAGAAAAAACTATTTATAGCCAGTCACTCATTTGGGCATTAAGAGTAGATCTGGTACACCAATTGTACTACCCGACTGTAGGTCAGACTTTGTGATGGGTACAAGACCAAGGTTTGGTTTGAACCACATAAAGAGATGAGTGTGATCCAGTTGTAATGTGATAGACATACCTTTCTCTTCTTTTTAGAGTGTCTCTGGGGGGGATGTACATCACTCGTCCATCAGTGAAGGTTGGCCGGTACAAGATGATTAAACACAAGCTGGACAAAGGCAATGATGTGAACCCAAAGAGGTACAGTACACTAGTTGAATTAAGTAGCAGATCTGATTTAGTTTGCATGAAGATGAACAAAAATGAAATGTGTTGATGTAAAAGGGATGCTGCACTACTACAGAAACAACACTCATTTAATGTCTTTGTTTAAACCGTACAAGTAAAATGCAAAGATATGCCGCGTTGGTTCATCACTGCTCTCTTTGCTCTCATTAAAAGGTTCAACATGCTAGCCAAAACACGTCAGACCTGGAAGTCGGATGGGATGAACACAGCTGAATATGAGCTAATCTCACGGGAATACATGCCCCTCTACACCAACATCACTGTTAACATCGGCACTGAGGCCGGTCTACATCCGCCTCCACCTCCGCATCCTCCAGAAAAAGCTCCAGAACAACATCCAGAGAAAGCACCTGCCGAAGTCCCAGTCCCAGTCAAAGTCCCAGTCAAAGTCCCAGTCAAAGTCCCAGTCAAAGTCCCAGTCAAAGTCCCAGTCAAAGTCCCAGTCAAAGTCCCAGTCAAAGTCCCAGTCAAAATTACAGAAGGAGACGCAAACAAAAAGCCCACATTAAAGACTGCTAATCATGTTTAACTCTGCCATGACTTCAATGGGATAATCCTATGAGTACATGCTGTAGGATGCTGTTTTTTTTCTCCTCAATCACTTGGAAAAGTTTTCACTTTTGTGTTAGTTTTTGGTGGCATTTCTTTGTGGACAGTGGGACACTGATTCAGACTTTTTGAAAATGAAAACAATTGACCAGAATTTCTCAACCCTTAGATGACGGCACTCCAATCCACCTTGGCTCCTGTTCTATCACTGACTCTTCTTCCAATGGGAGCCACAGTGAAGGGTGAAGGGTAAAAGTTTGACTCTGTGAGTTTATATATCTACAGCGCTGTGGTCGCTGGTTAGACCTTGTGATGCCTTAGAAGCTTGTTGTGTTTTCTGTCTCTTCAGTCGTACCTTACATTTTTCAGAGTGTTGGGTTTAATGGAGCAGTAGCTGTAATATCCAGCAGTCACACTTGTTTTTTTTTGTCCAAATGCCAATGAATACATGACTGAAGCAGACAGATTCTTGTTTGTAGTTGTGTGTGTGTAGCTGCTACAATGAGTGATGAATGAAGGAACTTGAAAATGCTGTGTATTACTTCTACATGTAGTACTGCTTTTGACTGAACGCTGCACGTATACCACCTGTCTGCAAATACCTGGGGTCTCATTTAGAAAGACCCTTATCCGTTTGGTTTCTGCATCAGGTGGACTAAATCCTTCAAATGTTTTCAAAGTTATAGATGCCCTCAATTTCAATGGCAATACTAATGTCAGAGAGAGTTCGTTCTACGTATTGGTTCTGTAAACCAAGGCCAAGGTACAGTTCTTCTATCTAAAGGCAGTGCATTCAATTCAGCCGTTTGAATTACAGCGTATCAGATATCAACATTTGATTTTTTGTTATTGTGTGCATTTGCCTTTATCCAATAGAGCACCTCTTTGTGACGGTGATCAGCCCTCTGCCTTCAGATGAGCTTGAGATTCACATCCAAATGGAGTCTGTCTTGCTTAACGATATCTTTAGCAATTGTTAATCAAGTTATAAGCTCAGCATTCAGGAAACAAGGCTATGTTTCTTTCTCTTTTCTTTTGTCCTCTTTCAAACACACAGAAACAATTTGTCCTTTTTTGTGTATTTTTTTTCAAGTTTCTCCATAATGTGACTCTGGAAGCCTTTACATGGAGACATCTGCCATTTCCTTTCCACTTGTGCCCGTATACTGCATGTCTGCTCCTCCTTCTCTTCGCTCTCTCCACTCTGACAGATGTGATTGTAAACACGCGAAAAAAAGAAACAGTCCCCTCTTCCACTGAGAGTGGCTGTACTGGCAGGTGAACAGGCTGAAACCAAAGACGACTGCATGGAAAGCTGTCGATGGATAAAAAAGTGTGTGTGTGTGTGTACTTTGTTGTGAATGATCTCTGTACTACTCTGTCTTTATGTACAAACCTTTCATCTCTTCCTATCAATACTTCTATTATGTTGTTCAAAGAATCTCACACCAACATGTATTCAAAACACTCATATTTTACGAAGTTTTTTTGTTGTGAAGAGATGCAGATGGTCCATGATGATCATAAGTGATTTATTTTTTGAACGCTGAAATGAAAACTTATTTTTTCATCATGACATTGGGCATTTGAGTAAGAGGACGAATTGGGGCTCTGTGAGTGTCTGCCTGTGATTTTTCATAAATAGATGACTATATACTGTATTATCATTTTGATGTGAATTCATATTCGATTCCTATGGCCTTAGCAACACATAATAGTGGTATTTCAACTTGTGCTCACTAAAACAATAGCATCTTTATATCAAGACTTAATATGCATGGCAACAAACCTATTAGCAAGGAAATGTACCGAGCACAATGTGAAGATGACACATATCAGTGCTCCTCTAGAAAAATATGAAGCATGCTGAAGTGTCTATGTTGTGAACTGGAAACTCTCTTATGGTGACTGTAAATGCAAGTTTCTGCTGTGGGGAATGCTCCTCGCTGTTAACTGTAAGGATTAAAGTAGGGCATTTCTTAGAAAGATGAACAAAGGAAGCTTATATTCCCAAAGTCGCAGCATACAGTCTCCATCATTAACTGTGCAACACTCAACTTGATGTTTTGTGTTTCTGATTTAAGCTACTTTACGTTTGATTTGACACCGTTCTGATGTAGATTAGCTCAGCAGCAATAGAAAGCAGTCATCACAGGGTAGTACTGAAGTAACCAAGGGCAACATGACTTTGTGAGTTATTTCTGCTCTCTCTTTTTGAATTCTGCACAGTCCAGAGTGGCCTTAAATTCATTAATAAACTGATTATTCAAAAGCAATGCTTTCCACGTTGTTTGGTTTTATTTTTCAAATGTTTTTCTTTGTACACTTCCTGTAACAACATTGCTGTCTTAAAAATGATCCTCACATGGTATTAATATGCGAGTGTGACTTAATGGACTTAGTTGGAAACAACCACACATTTCCCACTAAGTCTGTCATGATGGCAGGAATGTCGTTAAGCAGGAACAGGCTGGTAAAGAAAACAGGAAGTAAACCTACCTGGATAGGTTTTCTTTGTTTCTTGACATAACATTATTGAACTCTTCATATCACAAGAGAAGGTAAACCGGTTGTTTTACTTGATCATAAAGAGAAAAACAATCCCCCTTTCCAATACAGATATGAGGATTTATTTATATACAAAACCATACACAAAATATATGAGCCATGTTCACATTCTAATGCATTCGATACTGATGAAACATTCACAGATGGTGGTTATTGCCTGCATACATCTTTTTCTTGCCTAGTAAATTAGATCTCAAACTAATTCTGAATAACTTGGTACAGCAGAACCAAAGCCATTTCTCCATGTCTCCTCAAAACCACTTCAACGTATCATTTATTTCTATATTCGTCTTTATGTGTACAACAAACAAGCGTACACTGTAGCTTCATGTTTAATCATTGAAAAAGCATTTAACATGCTTTCTTAAATAGATACCAAAAGCTAGGTGACCCTGCACTGATCGTTAAACCAGAATATGCAATCCTTTTATAGGAGTTAAATTATCTGCCAAATCACTTTGTTCTTATTCTTACTTGCTATCAAACTTGACATCACCAAACTTGACTATCTTTCCACCCTGAGTCACCACCTCCTTCTGCTCCCATGCTTCAACCTCCCCGTTTTTCATTTCATAGCGCTGCATCACCACCCTTCCTGTTGTGGGCAGGTTGCTGGGCAGGTTATGTGCAGCACCCTGGAAAAACCTCCCTTTCATGAGGTCTTCCGTGCGCTCAGTTCTGCCTGTCGGGACCAGACCCTGTTTTTTGTTCTTGTCCTCCATCCTATGAGGGGAAGGGGAAAGGTGCATTGCTGCTCGAGGAGGCGAAGCTTTGAACTCTGGTTTGGGTGAGCGCTCCCATTTCAGTGGGGATTGCTCCCTGTTGTGTTGATCTCTGTTAAACTGTGCTTGAGCCATATTCATTGGCGACTGGTCTCTGTTCATTGGGTGTTGGTGTCTGTTCATTGGGGTTGGGTCTCTGTTCATTGGCATTGGGTCTCTGTTCATTGGTTGTTGGTGTCGGTTCATTGGGGTTGGGTCTCTGTTCATTGGCATTGGGTCTCTGTTCATTGGCTGTTGGTGTCGGTTCATTGGGGTTGGGCCTCTTTTCATTGGGAATGGATCTCTGTTCATTGGGGATGGATCTCTGTGAACAGGTGCTGGAGACAGTTTTCCGACATTGATGTGAGGTGGTGCTGGCTTAAGGTAATCTTTTTTAACAGGGTTATCATCTGAAACGCTGACCCTTTTTATCTCACTCATGACCCCACCCACGGAGGCCCTCAGAGTAGGGTCGGGATCCACCATCCTACACACGACATGGCAGTAAGGCTGATCCTTCAGGATGTCCATGATCTTAGCTGGACAGACGCTGGGCGTGTATAGCCGGACCCGGGCACAGAGCTCCGCTATGATCTTACCCATGGCCCACACGTCTGAGCGCTTGTCTCTCTGACTGCCCCGTTGCAGAACCTCAGGGGCAGAGTATGCCTCATTCCCCATGTCTATGGCCGAGTTGAGGCCATACCGGTAGAACTTAGCCAATCCCAGGTCAATGATGACAGCTCTGTTTGTGTCATGCTCCACCTGAAGGAACACATGAGCTGTATTGAATTTGATATAATCTTACAAAATTGAAAAACAATTCACAGAGATTAAAAAGTGGATAAACGTGCAATAAGGCCATCATCAGTTTCAGCTACCGGCCACTGATTACTGAGAAGTATCAAGGTAGAGTCTACAGCTATACTACCGGTTCCACCAGATTAGCGTGTTAGCTTGGTAACATTATATGGTTAGCATTAAGGGATCACCAAAATGATTACAAGTTATCCTGAGGGCTTTATGAATGTGTGCATTCAATCTCATATCAGTAGTTGGTAAGACATTTTATTAAAATCTGGAAATTTGATCCTAAAGGATTTGTTCTTTAAGCTTGATGGATATCTCTAATGAAATGTAATGTCAGTCCATCTAGTAGTTACATATTCAGTTAGCACTATATGTCCCCTGTAAATCTCTGTTGTCTAGTGCGTGCTGACAGTCTGCACAGGCCTCCACTCACCATGATGTTTTCAGGCTTGAGGTCTTGATGGACAATATCTTTGGAGTGGAGGTGCTGCAGCCCTTCACACATGCCAGTGATGATAGTTCCTTTGATAGACGGAGTCAACTGCAGAGACAAACATTTGAGTTCAACTTTAACCAGACAGGCATCAGGTAGGAGCCACATTAGAGTCAAGTCTACTTTTCTCATTATAGGGAACACCATTTTCCTTCAGGCCTCAATGAAAGTGCTTTTCTGTTGACTTGATAACTTTACCTGTATTTTAGACATTGATGCTTTAAAGATGGTGGTCTCCAAGTCCTCTCCAAAGATAAACTCTAAAGGAATAATCCATTTTCCATCTTTGAGATTTATGTTCCCCAGTAGCTTCACAATATTGGGATGATTTGCCTTCCTGCAGATCAGTGGTGACAAGTCATGGAGAGACAGAGAAAAAGAGAAATTAGATCAAATGAACAACCAACTAAATACTTACTGGGTACCAATATAGAGGGTAATTGTGAGAGACCTACAAGCAAACTATGCCCAACACACACATCAGTGATTTTTACCCTTGCCACATAATATGGTAATTGTTCTTCTATTATCTATATAATAGCGTGACAGTTTTTTAATTTTTTTAACTGTTAATGGTATTTCTACATTTGTTTCTGCCTCTTTTTTGGTATTGGATAAGAGTTGAGTCTTAAGAATTCTAACTTAATTTCATTATAAGTTATACCCTTGGATTATTACATATTTGTGCTCATTTTCTTTTATAATTGTATATCCTGCCTAACCTTTTTTGAGTCTGCAAACATCACTAAACCACTTGTACTTACTTGTACACTTCACTCTCTCTCTCTAGGTCCTGCCTTCTGATGAGGTGTTGCGGGACTTTCTTTACAGCAGCCCAGGTATCGTTGTACTTCTGCTTGTAGACCTTCCCAAAACAGCCTTTTGCAATAGTTCCGGTGGAGTACGCCATCTAGAACATAGGAGATGTATTGTGAGGGAATTTTGACAATAAATATGTTCAACTTCATTAAATGTAATTGTAGGGGACATGACAGCAGAAAAGTCTCCCCCGCACTTCATGTCAGTTTGGTTAAGAACATGTTCCTTCTGGCCAATGAAGGTTTTGTAAATGTTGCTGTGATTTTTGGGACTTTCCCCTTGATCATATTGCGTACTACTTGCTATGTTTTTCTTGTTGTGACTGTGCTGCAAGAACAGATCAAAGGGTTAAGATTATTTTATATCGTCGAGCAGACAGGCGACTCTTAACAAGTTGAATTCCAATCGGCATTGATCATCTGGTATATTTTTAAAGGTTATTTAGAGAGCTACCGAACTAAATCAAAACAGTCTACAGTAGTAAAAAACCACAGAGTTTTTCATATACTCACAGCTGCCTTTGACCCCATCTCCCACCCACTACTCATCAACGCCAGGCTGACATTAGGATCACTATACTGCGTGGTGTCAGTACTGGGTCCACTCCTGTTCATCATCTACCTCCTCCCCCATGGCTCTATCCTCCGTCATCATAATGTATACTTCCATTGCTATGCAGATGATACACAGGTCTTGCCATATGCCTATCTCCGTAGAGGTTGAATCATCATGTTAATCGTTGTCACATAGTGTACACCTGGGCCTTCGTTATCATGTGCACCTCTGTCCTTGAAAGAGTACATTCAGTATTTACCCAAGAGTTGTCGTGAAAGACGCCCTTGAATAAAATGTAATAATGTTATTATTATTGTTATTGTTGTTGTTGTTGTTGTTGTTGTTGTTGTTATTGTTGTTGTTGTTGTTATTATTATTATTATTATTACATACAACTTTATACTTTTGGTTAATATTGCCATTTAACACTTCATATTTATTTTAAAGCTAATTTCTTTAAAGATAAATCTTGAAATACAAATATTTGAGAGTAATATATTCCATTTACCCATGGTTATTAGATTTCTACCCAAGTAAAAGAAGACTCAATAGCAACGAAATTATAACATTGAAAAATGTTTCTACTTGTATTTCTCATCCAGGCATCTCTCAGCATGAAGGGACTTGTGAAAAATCTGGTAAAGAAATAGGTTAAAATATTCAGTAAGGGAGTGTCAATGTTGTTAAGTTACACTGTGTCCTTGTTGTCTCTGTTGAGGATTTTGATCAAAACCACTTTTATCACCACACATTTAAGCAGCTCAGTATACACATTGAAATGTAGCCTCTGCATTCAACCCATCAGTTCAATAGAAGTTTAAATATCTTAACCAATGTTTAAATCGCTAAACTAATCAGAGATAGGTTGTGAAAGTCAAATTAAAAGACTGAAACCAGAATATTCTGAATCCTAAAGAAACATACAACAAAAACTATCATGAATAAATAATCCAATCAAGTCGTTCACCTCAGTGACCACATAAAATATCCACAGCTATGCCTGTTGGTCTGATCTATACATATAAGTTTATCTTTCTAAGACAGAAAAGGGGCCTCCATTTAAAAGACTTAAGAGCGGTTATGTGTAACAGGGAAATGTAAAAAAGCTGACAAACAGGTTAGTCCACAAGAACTTTTATATTTGTTTTAGCCTGGGCACAATGTTGACTTAGACATAAAAACGTATGTCATACTTACGTTTCTAACTTAAAGCTTGAGAAGGAATACTCATACTATAATAACTGACATCTCACAATGTACAGACAGAGGGGGCACTGCGACTGACAAAAAAAGTGTGATAAACAGTCAAAACATGAAATGCTCATATAGTACAATCTGTTCTGTTTCTTTACATCGTCTATCTGGTAGTTGAGGTACTCTGGTCTAACTGGTGTGACACAGGAAGGGTAGCAAAGACTGACGATGTTATTACTAAATGTAATAAAGTTGTTTAGAATCTATGTTTCCATATGTTTCAGAAAGCCGTTAAGGTGCCTACCTTTCTGCTGAAGAGGAAACCCTTCTTGCTGTGGAGGGAAAGCAGCTCTGTCAGGTCTGAACAAGAGTAGAAAAGGTTGCTTCTCTCTATAGCCTACCTGTTTTTCCACACCTACTTGAATCTAATTAAGAGGAATCATGCATTCCTGAGCAATATGTCAGAGATGGCAGATGCTGAAAACTAATGCACAACCAATGAAAATAAAAGACGTGTCATAAACGAAAGTACATGTGACAGCGCGGATGATGCTGCATATACAAAGCCACAATGAAAGGGAATTTCCAAACTGATGACCTGGTGGTTAAATGGAAGCAACACCAATTATATAATTACATATTGGAGACTAACTATACATATAAATGTCAGATTGGACTATAAATCAGACGATTATGTTAAAGAATTGTGAAAGAATGTTAAGGGCTTGTAATAAAAAACAAGCTGTTTTTGTGCTGTCTTGGTCTGCGCAGTGATACTGACATGATCAGCGCTAAATCAGTTACGTTTTTGATGACCATTTCTTGAGATTTTTCTTCAAATTTTCATTGATCTGTTCTTATATGAAGTGCATGGGTGTCATTGTTTTATTTACCAAAAGTTGTATTAGATCCACACCCAGTTGAAGTTAAAAAGCTGCTTGTTCAACCAGCTAAAGTTATACAAACTCTAAATGTATGCTACTGGGACTGGCTGGCAGTATGTGTCAGACTCTTGTTCAAATGGAAATATCTCATGCACAATGCTGCTGCGGCAATACCAGCTTCCTGCTGTAACAGTCCTCAAAAGACCTGGTCAAGGCCCTTTCAGTTCTTTGTCTATAGTGCAAAACAAGAAAACAAACAATGCAATAAAAGTTCTGATGACTTTTTCAAACTATTTTCCAAAGTGATTACCACAGAAACAATGCAGTGTAGGCCTGTTCATGCTCATTTTTATTTACTTGATGCTTCTTCAGTGAAATTGGCACAAGGTTGAGATTAAACTACAATGACTCTTTGTGCAAAGAAAACCCTGAGAAGTAGGTCATGTTCAATGTATATGAACAGAAATAGAATGCATCTTTCTTTGACTTTTGAGTCCGATTGGTTGCATATGTTAATCTGTAGCTACATTTATTTTGATGGTTGTTAAAAAAATATCTTATTTGTAAAAATCCACTGTCCTCTGAGGAATAACAGTCCTACGAAACACCAGTCAATGCTGTCTAACAGGTGGATTAGGACATTTAGGAGAAGGTTGAATAAACATTACAAACAAACTTTCCCTGGGACTTAACAAGTGTATACTTCAATAGAGATAATGACAGGTTGTTTCCACCAGATGGAGATCTTGTATTACATCTTGTATTTAAAGCTATGCGGAAGTCAAACAGAACTGCATTGTCATTGTCAATGTGTGTCACTACCAAGAAACAGCTTAGTCTCTGTGCTGTTGCTCATTTTGAATAACAGAACCATGACCAAACCGACCAATAGCTTTTTCCAACCTTGGCCAGAAAGTAAGTAACTTGAAGAGAAACCTTTTTCTGGAGTTTTAAAGCCTGCCGCATGCTTCATTCATTCGAGCTTGCAAACCGGCCTGTGCTCTCAAACGACGAAGCTAATGTAGATTTTAAACCAATCACAAGTTTTGTTAATGTCAGTGACCACAGAAGTGATTGTGTTCATATTGTAAATAGGAAATGATGCTACCATATAATAACAACATGATATGCAATTCCGACACAGTTATAACATTCCTAAACAGCAAGTAATGGGGGGGGGGTTTTATCAAAAACAATGCTAACATTTGTGTGTGTGTGTTTGTAAACGTGTACTTATTCATTTCAGATTTGTTCTGGTTATTACATCCATTCAGTTTTGTAAGTGATAACTATTATAAGTAGTTTAACTGTTTTATGGTTTACACTCGCAGGTGGCCAGGGCCTACACACCCAGGAGAGCGGGTAAATTCCTAACCTTGTTGTTGATTACCTTTTTGAGTGCAAGTGCTTGTACTTTTGAAGTAATATTGTGCGTTTCTGATTTGTATTGAATTTAAAGTGTACAAAGACTTTGGAAAATGCAAACTTTATTGGTTAATATTTGAAACTAAATATACAGTTTTCAGAATTTCAGGTAATATACAGTGTTGGATTAAGTACACTGAAAAAACTGAAGCTTTACTTTAATTAAATGGATTTTGTCAAAAGAGTCCACATAACTGTATTAGGTTAGTCGAAAGCTAAGCTATACTATTAAGTTTCAATGCAAAATGTTAGGTTCAACCTCATATTATTAACTAATTCATTAATAACTAACCTTTACAGTTACTGTATGTAGAATCTGTTGACATAATACATTTTAAAGTCAACTGTCAGTTTTTTCAGTGTACTCAGATCCTTAACTTAAGTAAAAGTGCAAATGCTATGGTCTTAAAATACCCAACTACAAGAAAAAGGCTTGATTACAAAATGTTAAGTAAGTTAAAGTACAAAAGTATTAGCATTGAAATGTAAATTCTGCACAATGACCCATTTCAGAATAATATAAAGTGCTTTCATGATAAAGTATTATCAGCTCAATGTACTTAAAGTAACACAAGTTAATTTACTCGTGAATGGATCTTTTCACAGTATTATATTATTATCTTATCCCGGTTTTATGCATGTTAGCATTTGAAGCTGTGTAGATTAGTAGTACAGCACTACATTATACCACATCAGTACATCGTGTGTTTTTATGTGAGTGTAGTTGTGGAGTAGAGGGTTAGGGTTAGGGTTAGGAAGTAGAATTATAATGTAGTATTAAATGGAAATACTTAAGAAAGGTACGAATAAGAACAATACTTGAGTAAATGTACTTTCCACCACTGGTAATGTATCATAATTCATTTTTATTTATTTCACTTTAAATACAGCAATGCTGGCCTCTCCTCCAACATGAAGCACGTGTTCATTGATCATTACATTGAAAGTGCTCTACCTGTAGCAGAAAAGGGCAGCTTTGTGAAACCAATTCCTAAGGAAGAAAGAGACACAGTAGATTCCCCGTGCTCACACACACCAGTGTTTGAGTATGCTGCTGGTCCAAAAACACACTCTGTGTTTGCTGAAGAGCACTTCACAAAACCACCCACCTGTATTGTGGCACAAAACATCTACTTTCCACCTCAAGTCAAGTCAGACAACAACCCGGATGATGAAGCTGTGAAGATTTTAACAGGAAAGGCAACCATTACAGAGGAGCAGCCGGAAGTAGAAGGAAATGAAAGCTGCACTAAGATGGATGCTTGGGAAATCCCAGAAAAACCCAAAGGTCCACTCCTGGTCAGCAAAATTAACCATCGCAAGAAAAGAGTTGCTGGAATGTCATGGAAAGGTAATTACATTTAAATTTGTGTTAACTTTATATGATCAAAAATGCATTTCTTGAACTTCTTTTTAAATGAAAATGAAATGAAATAATGTGCATGTATATGCAGTGCTTTGTTATTCCCTCAGTGGCTACTTTATTGTACCTACACAAAGCATTTTTTCTCGAATAGTTTTTATTGAATGAATTTCAAACATTATACATTTATTTCATTATGGATATTTCTCATCATTACTCAAATAAATAGACACTAAACGTAAAATGCGAAACCTACACTGATTCAAATGATTACAGTTAAATAAAACAGCTATGCCATAAAGTCATTACAAAGATGTGTTGACAGATTTGTAACTTCAATGCTATGATTGTTATCGAGGTCATAGTTACATTTTATATGGAGATAGGTTTCAAATGTTTAATGTCAGCTCTATTCACTGAGACTATTAACTCCTCTATGACAGTATAAACCAAATACACGATCATTTTTTTGTCAATTTGCGCTAGTAAAGCACTCTAAAGGGCATCTGATTTGTCTGAAAAGTCAGTTACAAATGAGGTTTAAGTGATTATTAGACAAGAAGACTTTATGGCAATGGATTTTGTTTTGGTTTGCATGTAGTGTTTCTAATTAAGTGGCCACTGAGTGTATAGTTCTCATGTGTCTCAGGTATAATATGCATTCATTTATGAACTGTAATACTACCATTTGATGAGAAAAACCCCTGTTTTTTGACTGTTTGTTTCAGAGTTACTTGCGTGTGGGATTGTATTCGTACTATTTGCTGTCTCTGGAGGATCTCCTGGTATGTCGTGAGAAGTGATTTAAGTGAAGTAACATTATTTGCAGCGCATTCCTGAATGTATTTCTTTATTTAGTTTCCATTGCATTGAATATGAACCAAAAGTTCCTTCTTTTTTTCATGTACTCTGAGAACTGCTCTAATGCACATTGTTTTAAACTCATATTTGTTCTTATAGTACCTGACACAGGGGCGCCCTCTTCAACAGATTGTAAATGTAGAGACATTTACCCCAGCGCAGCCAAATGCTATACCTGCAAGGACAATGACGGATGCAAGACGTTGAATGCCATATATAATTCCAGTTATCCACACTATCCTATTTACACAAGACACGTCAATCAAATATTTCCAATATGCTCTGAAATCTCTCCACCCGGTGATAAATGTACTGTGTGCTTGAACCAATCAACCATCATCATCTTCTGCTCAATGAACATTGAAGAAATAGACCTGGTAGAAAGCACTGGATTCCATATTGGCACCTTCCCCTTAAAATGTACGTATCAATACATGTATTAAACATGATCTCTGCTATTTTCTTAAACATGTAGTTCACACTGAGCTCACTCTATAGGTTTTTTAAACAATGGGGCTGCATAAAATAATGTTCCAACATCATTGAAATAACATTACATTTAGCAAAAACTCGTACATACACATTGAAAAATATACAATTCAAGAATTGTTAAAACAACAGAAAATAAGGTTTCTGCCAGGTAATTGTTTAGCCAACTATGTAAGCCAACTATTGCATCTTGTCTAATCAGTTTTGTATTTTACTTTTGAGCCAAACGATTGCTGTTTGGTCATTAGCAGTTAAATTACTATCTTTTTCTTTAGGTGTAAAGCTGCATCCATCTGGCCCAACCTCACAACCAACTGTCTCGGTGTTTGGTATGTATTTAACAAAAGCACTAAACTTAAATTAAATATTATTATGGATAAACTGGATGACCGTGCCCTTTTCCATATAGTGCAATGTCTTATTTCATTGAGTGTATTTCTATGAAGTTAGCCGAGGCAGTCTATATATTTGTTCATTTGTGTGGCTCACCCCTTGACGGATAATACATACCAGTTTTTAGTTACACCTAGCTAAAACTAATAGTCTAAATATGCAGTCCTGCATTACATCCTACCATAATGTAGATTATAATGTTCAATTTGGGTTAAAACAGGTTTATAGGCAGCATAGGGTTGGGTAGGTTGCTACTAACAAAGATGTACAGTATTTGACTATTTCTCTAAATGATTGCTGTTTGGTTATTAACAGTTGAATTGCTTCTTATTTTCTTTAGGTGAAAAGCAGCAGACCCCTGGCCCAACCTCACAACTTCCCAATGTCCCAAATCCAAATCTCTCAGAGCCAAATGTCTCTCGAAATACAACAGTGAATAGCCGCACACATCCTGGATTGATTTTTAGCTGTGGTATGTATTTAACAAAAGCACTGAAGGTCAATTGAATATAGTTGTTGATAATGATGATCCAACATGACAGCTATGTGTTTCTTTTTTCAGTGCTCTTTGTGATCATGTTGGTAGCGCTTGGGATTTCCTGTGTAAGTCTGACTCATAATGTTCAATGATCACACAACTTTCAATAATCATTGAGACTGAATCACTGAATATATTTTAGGTGTTACATGTAAAGTCTATTCAACACCGTTCAAAGGATAACAATGTATAATGTTTGTAAATGTAATATGTCACAATTCTGTTTTGAAATTTTTCTATTTTCTGTTTTAGTGCTGCAAAAAAAGAGGTAGGTCTATAAAATATCAAACAATCTCTAATCTGAGTACTATAATTCCCAAAATAGAAGAGGTTCAGAGTGGACTAGGAATATTTTTCACTCAACGGATTCACATTTGACACTCAAATCATCTTTTTTCCTTTTCAAATAGGATTTCAAGCAGTCAACAGTGAAGAACTCTGAGGAAGGAGGAGGTCTGAAGTGTGTGGAGGCCTTTCTGCTGCTTTAGACTAAACGATGACTGCAACTCATGATCATTTTTTATTATTCATTCAGCTGTTGATTCTTTTCTTAATAATGGTATTTGTTAGGTCTTAAAATGCTTTAAACCTTGTCATAAAGTAGCTTGTTTTCTTCTTAGAAATAAAAAATGTATTATCGATATAAATGTCGATAACTTTTCTGTATTCTCTACTTCCACCCACTTGTTTATGAACTGGATACAGTTCTACTTACTGATAACAATGTTTGAAATAAGAGAGTTTTCTGCGAAAATGGCCTAATGCATATGTGTAACTGCTCTCTTAATTATTAATTAAAAATTGCGTTGAACAGCAAATGGTTGTCATTATTTAAAATGATCTGAACTAGTGTTTTTGGTGAATAATCAGCTTTGTTTATCCCGAGGGAAATTGAGGTGCAACAGTTCAATACAAAGAGGGAAGGAGAAATATACACTCAATATACATCAAATATTACTAAATATAAACTAAAATAACTAAGTATAAATGTAGCTCTGTTAGTTAAGTAAAGGTGGAAAAAGGTTACCACAAATAGAAACTAAAAACCTTCATTTCAGTCAGTAAAGTACAATTACAATTGTAT
This sequence comes from Eleginops maclovinus, assembly GCF_036324505.1. NCBI lineage: Eukaryota > Metazoa > Chordata > Actinopteri > Perciformes > Eleginopidae > Eleginops > Eleginops maclovinus. Next base: position 7,264,506 of record NC_086351.1, on the reverse strand, counting down.
CAGAATCCGAATCTGAATACCTTTATTCAACCCACAGTGGGGGAATTTACATTTACAAAAAAATATTAAAGATAAAAAGTAGAAATTATTTAAAACACATTTTTTACACAATTTACAAAATACATATTATGTAAAGAGATAGAGCAATGACCTGAATTGCCCATTCCTGTAATGTACACTGGAGTGTAAATTGTTATAAATGTGGGCCTATGTTTTTTCTAACATCCACAGGAAGTAGGCCATACAATCCCAGCCCCCCCCTCTCTCTCCCTCACACACACACACACACACACACACACACACACACACACACACACACACACACACACACACACACACACACACACACACACACACACACACACACACACACACACACACACACACACACACGAAGAAGTTGAACATTAACACACAATGGTGCTTTGACATGTTATCAGTGTCCGGGTCATACCAACTAGCGGGCATGTTATAGGTAGTTTATTAGTTGCATTTTTACTTGGGCGATCAGAAAACACGTTGAAAAGGGTTTGGTTGCATGTTAAACTATATCCTCCTCTTCTTTTTTCAGTTTCTGGGGTCAAATGTATCCACTGTCGATTAAAAAAACTACCAAAATTAATTTGCACACCCCTATGTTTCGCAACCTGTTTTTGAAAGCTCACCTGTTGGCTGTTCTGCTGCCGTGGGGCGTTCAGGTACTCAAACTCGCCTACAACGTTCAAAGAGACAAAATGGAGTTGAAACTACCTGGCTGAGGAAAAGTGAATATTAATATATGCGCTGAATATTATGCACAAGCAGAAATTGTATTTGGGTATCTAAGGATATAATAATCAAATACGTCGACTGAAACCTTGAGGGAAGAGGAATAAAAATGTTCTGGACGGTAATCATCGCCGCTTTAGTGGCAACAGGTAAGTTGGCCTGTTTTTTTTTCTTGCAAAATAGGGTGGGCCCTCTTCCGTAAAAAACTCTGCTGAAACTGCTCGAGCCTTTCTCAGTACTGTTATTTTGTGGCAATATCAGTTTTAGTCATAGTTTGAAAAGGTGTTCCTATGCATTTATGGGTTTATTTATGCCGAATGTTGAATACAATTATCAAAGTACACATGTTAACCATGTAACAACCTGTTACATGGTTAACATGTGTACTTTACTAGAGTATTAGAAATGTTTGCTACTTTATGCTTCTTCTTCACTAGTAAACAATATCAGGAGGACATATGCTACCTCTATCTCCAGATCAATTGACACTTAGGCCCAAAGCCACTTGTTACTTCTTCTTTTTTTAACATAAAATCACACATGATATGCTTGAATAATATGATGCTGTACCATAGTACTAAATATACCCTGTCGCATACATGATGTCTTAAGTGATCTCCTCTTTGAACAACTAAAACATTTATATTACACGTATTTGTTGACTACAAACCAAAAATATAGTATTTTGAGAGGAGATAGTTTGTATCTTAGTAGTTTTACTTTTAACATTTTGAATTCAGGATTATTGTACTAAAGTAAATCATCCAAGAACTTCTTCCATCACTTGTAGTTTGTTCTTGTGGATAGTTGTTTTGTTATAGGCCTACCTACAATCTTCCTTCACATTTAAAACTGGTTCTCATTTGGTAGTATTTTATTTGTTGTTTGGCAGAACAACATATATATTACTCCAAATAGCATGTAAATCATTATTCAGTGAAGATTCAAACAGGGGTTTTGAAAAATCAAATAACTTCATATTCTAGAAGTAATGAGGAATTTCTTTCTTGTTAGTGGTCAAAAAACAACCACACTGCCTATCATTTTATGTATGTCTTGCCACATGGGCTTTAGTGTCGCTGGTTGAGAGAAAAGTCAGAGCACACACAAGTCAGTACAGCTAACAAGGGATCACCTCCTGTAAATATGCCTGGCTGGAATTGATCAGTTTGTTCTTACTGTCAACCATTCCTATGAAAAACAAACAAAAAAATAAATGTCTTGGCTTTGTTACGACATTTAGGTTATTTATGCTCTGTTCTTAGAACATCCTAAGTCTGAATAGCTTTCCTACTAAAGAACAGAGCCCGTCTGAGGTGACTCATCACACCCAGTTTCAGTGATACCAGCAGTGAGGAAATACTGTTTCTCATATAACACACCCAAGGGGGGTTTCTGGAGTAATAATAAACAATATTATTAAATGTGAGTAACATTTTGTTAATAATAATCATAATTTACCATCATCTCATATGTTTAAATCTCCGATATATTTCTTTCTAGAGTCCACCATGGCCATCTCCGTCCAGTGCCCCACCAAGAGGTACATCGTCATCCTCTTTCAGCCCGTCACCCTCACCTGCACTTACCAGACAACCGCCAACCAGCCTCCTGTTGTCACTTGGAAGTACAAATCATATTGCCGGGACCCCATCCAGGCTGCGTTTAATCCCAGCAGTGCGGAGTCCATTTTGTCTCAAAACAACCCCAACTATGACCCCAACATCGAGTGTGCCGATTCCCAGAGGACGGTGCAAATAGTGGCCTCCAAACAAAACACTGCGGTAACCCTCGGTGCAGAATACCAGGGGCGCAAGATCAGCATCCTGAACAGTGAGTTAATTAAAGTTAATTTGTCAATAAGTGCAGATAAATGCGGGGGGGCGGGAATCTCAAGGGGAACTTAAAAAGAGGAACTAGTGGAAAACTGACATCAGCTATCCAGTATATTTTATCCTGCCACCATGCATTTGAAACATTTATTTTTTCTCAGCCATAAGAATATGATGCTTTTGATAAAATCATACTCATCACTTTGGCACTTTTTCAAATGCTTATCTGCAAATGCTTTACAGGAAGTTAAAAATGGCATCAATACTAATAAAAGAAGATCAAATGTGTATAACAGCTGCACAATAATACACCAGAGACATACAAAACATGGTTTCCTGTTCTGTGAGTACAGGTAAGGTTAATAGATTTGACAGTAATCAGTCAACTTGCCAACCTGATCTCTAACAAGAGCTTATTTTAAAGATCTTTGTGAAAAAAGCGTGATCTCTCTTAGATATAAGATCAAATGCAGGTTCACACCATCACTCAGACGATGACCTGGTGCATAGCATGGCATTTACACATTTCAGTAGTACCGGTAATCATACTCTCAGAAAGTGATACATTTTTGCTAAAAAAAAGGACGCAAATATAACCAGTCAAGGGTGAACTAGGGTAGACAGGACACACCTAGGCTGTGAGAGGCTGTTTACAAATAAGCCGTGATCTGATTGGACGGAGCATGTTTGTCTGAGCGGGAGATAGCAGGAGGCCTGCCACTGCTGTATAACTGCACTGTGCTGAAACCACAGATAAACGATGAGCCAGAAAACTGGCAGACTGTTTTGGATACTCTACTTTCCCATAGTTCAAAGTTCACAGCACATTGATGTAGCCGATTTTCTGAGGACAGAATAAAATGAAAATGTACGACAGGCCTTTCTTAGAAACTGTAAGTTGTAACAAATCTGCATTAATGCTTACTACTACAAACTTATTTATGTACTGTATCATCACATGTTGGTAGGGAACTCCCAGTACTGCTTCTTGGTAAAGAATGAGTTCATTTCGGGCTACTTGGAAACTGTGGACAGCCGCTGTGCATTGTATAGTGCATCACTCCCAGTCATGAGGAAACTTACAACTGAAACACTTTTGTCTGTATTTCACACAGCCTGTTTTCAGATGTGGTCAGACACACACACACATGCAACCACAATACAGTGCAATGCTGCAGAATAGTTTGTCTGCATTATGAATGTATATACATACAAACATGTGGATCAGCATAGTTTCACTTGAAATCTGCTTGACCTTTAGTTTTAAGAATGAACCAAAACTTCTCTCGTATATATTGGTGTGGAAAAACAGTTAAACAGTTAGGAAAGTACCTTATTCAAAAGACAAATTATTTGGATGTGTGCATTGGTTATTCTTGTTCAATTTATCAAAACAAAGGCGAGATGAGACAAACCTATGGGCGTGAGTATTTTTTATGTGTATGTTCATCTTCTAAATGACTACAAAAAAGTGCAATTGAACAAGGGTTTTTAGGAACCCACTATTCTATGATTGTACTAATAGCAAAGAATAATACTATAGCCTCTCTAGGACTAAAAATCGAACCTGTGGGTCTATTTTTGTTTTCTCACAGATGCAGACCTGAATATTGCACAGACGGCATGGGGCGACAGCGGTGTCTACGTCTGTTCTGTGGTCTCCTCCCAGGACCTTTCAGGAAACGGGGAAGACTACACAGAGCTAATTGTTCTTGGTAAGTTGCATGCGTAAGCTCATGTGGTCACACATAGACCCACCTTTTTGCTCCCTCTCTATTCTTCCCCTTATCTTTACTTTCCTCCCCCCAAGCACACACATGAGATTATACTAAAAGGTTTTTACATTATTAAGAGTTTAAAATAAAGTTGTATGGGTACCGATGTACCTTCTAAAGAGAGGGATTTTGCCACCAGCAGGAAGAGTCTTAAGAGTCATTCATTCTAGGCAGTAAAAAGCAGACCAAGACCACTTTAAAGTAATTGTGGCTTTATCTTTCTTTCACAGAGAGAAAGTCAAATACTACTGACCTGCTGCCTGGTATTGACTTGCTGGTTATGGAAGGTAGTACAATCCCTTGCTGTAGCTCAGTGTTGTTTTAGTAGTAGTAGAGGTGTATGACAGAGGATTTGCACTAGCTGTAGAGGAAACATTTTGGAAACATTTATAACACAACAACCTGGCTGCATAGCTTGAAGGCACTCGGGTTGAGAGTTTGAATTTGAGCAATTAAGGCCTTAGACATACAGAACGGTTTCTGGCCAAAGGTCATAATCCAATTGCGCAATAACCTACAAAGTATGACTCATCTAACCACAGTCCCTTACATGCACATCATGTTGTGGGTGAATATAGAATAATGTCATAATGTGTTTCGGCAAACTTCACTGTTCTGCTTACGATACTTGGCTTACACACAATCTTTCTCTCCCTTAGACTCCCCCCTTATCCACTTTTGTTTCTCTCTCTCTTTGATGTGGCTAGGCTCCCGTGATTTCCTTATCAGTGGAGACGGCCAAATAATATTTTACCGTCCAACTAAAATGTTTTCCATTTTAGCTGATCCCTTTGAGTTTTTTCTCCCCTACCCATTGCTGTTTGTGTGTCTTTGCTAAGTGGCATGTGCTGCCTGAACTGACATGCAGAGTGAGTGCTGGGTGCGACGAAAAACCGGCTTTACCGGTTTTACAAAACCTTAAAAAAATTACCACAGCAGCCAACACAGCATGCTTTGTTGATCTGAACACTCAATAACATCCATGGAATCTGGAAAAGTGTTTGTACTTACAAACAAGAAGCAACACATCCTATCATTACACCAACACCAACAGCTTTACTTCCTGTTTGACGCTTCAACAAAAATAACTTTTTTTTTCTGTTCAAAGGCAAAAGTTCAACAGTCCTATTGTCATTCTCGTGTGTTTGTTCTTTCCTCACAAATACTGTTGACAAATATTTCTGAAAACATTTTCTTATTTTCTGGCTTTATGTTACATGTTAAAGAGGTCCTATTATGCTTTTTGGGTTTTCCCTTTGCTGTAGTGTGATATGTATGTTTTTATGCATGTGAATGGCCTGCAAGAGCTAAAATGTCAAAGTTCCCTCCCAACCCCCCTGTCTGAAACACCTTGTTTAGGCTCCTTGTCTACTTCCATAACATAGTGACATCACTACGAAACAACGCTTCTATTGGCTAGTGCTCCAGTGATGGGCTAAGAGGTGTCTCAAAGTAGTTGACCAATGCACACGGAGTATGAGAAAAAAAAAAGAGCACGTTTTGAATATTAAAGCATGTAAACATGTCCCAGTAGAGACACAACATACACGTATGAACCTGGAAATGAGCATAATATGTCCTCTTTAAAGGAAAGAAAATCCAGTCTTAAATAAATGTATCTAATGCACCCCTGCTGCCCCACACAGACTGGCTCCTGGTTGTTTTGGTGGTGTTTGGATTCTTATTGCTGCTGCTCCTGATCGGGATCTGCTGGTGTCAGTGCTGTCCGCACACCTGCTGCTGCTACATCAGCTGCCCCTGCTGCCCCGAACGCTGCTGCTGCCCACGAGCGTGTGAGTACCAAATGGAAAGCCAACGAAAGTGAACCTCTTGTCCTTCTTTTACTGCATATAAACTTAAGTACTTTTTGAAATTAAATATGTGCGCACTTCTCAAAAGGTTTTAATTGTCTATGTCTTTCTGTAATATGCAGATACGCATGTGTCCATCAGGTTAAGCTCTAGCTTTCTGATCACGTTTAACAATATCAAACTGTACCAATCTTGATTTTAATTTCAAACAAGGGAATGTTCTGATTACGGGGGTTTATGTGACTCGTTAATCTCTACTTTGGGGCATTTTAAACATGCTAAATTGTACAAAAACTAAAGGACATGCATATAAAACATTATTATTTTCATCAAATGTTTGTGACAATAAACATTTAGTTGTATTTCCCTTTAAGTGGACCCTTAAAATGGCATTTTCTTTCAGCAGTTATAACGTGTATCTGTTGCAACATGCAGTCATGTTTTACTCCACTCTAACCAGCTGTACTCTTAATATTCCACAGTGTACGAGGCTGGAAAAGCAGTGAAGAAAGGGGGAATTCCCATGAGTCAGTATGCTCCCACGCTCTATGCTCCCAGTATGTATGCCCAGCCAGCATATGGTCAGCCTGGTATGCCCATGCTTCCTCTACCCAACGGAGCCGGGCACCCCCCTCCCCATAACGGTTACAGTCGTGAATACGATGGAGCCAGCTCGGGTAACTTTTCCACTTCTCATTTAAGAGCGGTCAATTAGTCATTTCTATTTACTCAACCCTCTGGGAATTGAGTCAGCATGACAACACATGTCAGTTTCATATTGACATGAAATGTGTGTGCAAGCCTTGGACTGCATGTGTTACGTTTTCTTAAATGTGTGTGTTGTGTCTTTGCAGTTGGACAGGGCTCCCAGGTGCCTCTGCTGCATGACCAAGACCAAGGAGACCCCAGTGAGTAACATTTCTAAAACTTTTCTAGCCCTCCACCACAAAACCTGCCTATTGATGTTTCCACACCTCTACTGTTGTGGTAAAAAGATTAGTTTCAATGTTTCACCACTGTGGTTTCACTTGTATAATTGGTGAGATGAGTTGCCCACTGTCAAACACACTGTCATAAAATTGAGTCAGAAATATATATAAAAATATATATATATATATTTATATTTATATTTATATATATATATATTTATATTTATATTTATATTTATCTTTATAGTATTTGCATCAAGTTGCCAATGCTCAGATCTGATTTCCCTGACTTCTTCTCGCCAGCTCGCAGTGGGTACCGTATCCAGGTAGACCCCGATGGTAATGCCACACGTGCCATTTATTATATGGAAAGGGAGCTGGCCAACATGGACCCATCCAGACCCGGAAACTACAACCGCTGTGAGTGACTGATCACTTCTTGCTACTCTGTGCCCTCATAATACTGTGTGAAAAATAAATCAACTTCTGGTAAAAGCTGTCAGGGGTTAAGAGGCAGCCACTTAGCCAGTGTCTAGTTTAGGATATGTTTCAGCAAAAATAATGACCAACAAAATGCAAGTCTTTTTTTACTTTTACCCTTTCCTGTAATATATATTCCATAAACGCCAACATAAAGGACTATTTGTCAATCATTAGGACGTCTATTCGACCATATGCTGTCATTTTACTAATGTTTAAAATGCAGTCTAGTGCAATGACTAATATGACTGAGTTTAGTCCAAATATGTCTCAAGTTGTCTTATCCTTCACCAAAACACCATAGTATTCTGTTCTTAGGCAAGACAAGTTTATTGATGGAGCACCTTTCAACACAAGGCAATTTAAAATACTTAACAATTAAAAAGACATTAGGAGCATTAGGAAATAGCGTGGCGGAATTACATTATGAAATGGCATTTTAAAAGCAAAACTAATAAAAATGTACATACTTCAATTAGAAGCATCATTATACTAATTTTCTATTTGTCCCCTTAAGTGGATAATATGACCGAAGTCAGTTCCCTGCACGACGGCCTGGACTCTCGAAACCGCGGGGGTCGCTCCCAGCCCCCACCTCTGGCCACGGTCTACGACAGGGATGAAGCCATGAGCACTATCAGCAGTGTTTCCCAGCAAGGCCAGCGCCGTGACAACTACTCGCGTCAAGGTGCAGGGTACATGGCGGACCGCGTACGTGCGCGCTCCATGGACAACCTTGACGACATCGGACGGCGCTACGGCCGCGATGACCCCCCGCCCCGGCGCCCAGAGGAGTTCAGAGGCAGGAGAGGGTGAGTTTCCTTGAGCAACATCTCCTTATTAGCATCAGGACCAACATTCAAAAGGGACTGGTGTTTTTGTATTTACCTGGATTGATTCTCAGACACTGGGCTTGTTGTCTTGTTTGGGTCACTGAGCTTTGACTCCAAGAATTGAAGACTGTTCACGTTTACTTAGGAAATGGAGAGGCAAACCCCTATGCTTTTCTCACCAGAATGATCATTTAGAATGTACTTGAATAGTTTTGTGGTCATGTTGTCACCATCTGACTAGTAAAGCTAGTTAAAGCTGATAATACATACAATAATAGGAGGGGAACAGATTGAAGTGTGTCTCTCTTTCTCTAAAGGTAAGATAACTATTGAGAGTCCGGAATAACAAACAGGGACAGCCTCCTTTTGTTAGCTTTTGTTTTTTGTTAAAGGCACTGGCTTGTGAACACTTGTTTAAACTCCCTGTCTTGTTTTGGATCCAGGCTGGATCAGGAAAAATGATTGCTAAGTGTGTTTTCATGTTTTACAATTACAAGATGTCCCTTTTTTAAGTATATTGATACGAATACGAATTTTTGTTCGTAACTTGGTCCCAATTCTTAAATTTCTATACTCTATACTCTTTTCTCCAGGATCTGTTGGGCTATAGCGTCTCCAATGATAGCATGCCAGATGTTGTCATACATGTAAATAAAGCTTGGCGTACAGCTTATCCATTGCTTGTTATTTGGAACTTTGGAAACAGCTCCCAGCAATTATATGATCTTATGAAATGGTTGCTCTTATACCTTGCAATGTTTTATAAATAGAAAAACACACAGTATAATAAAATCAAATAATAGCAAATGAATCTCCGCCATGTTATGTAGTTATTTAGTATTAGTTTTAGGACCGGCTCCTGGGCAGCAAAAAAGGTGGACAATTTACACCAAGCACAGCAATGAGAGAATTAATTTAGAGATTAAAGGTACAATGAGGTTTTAAAGTCAGAATCATCAGTGTATTATTCTGTGTAAAGCAGTGGTGTGAGGTCAAAGACACAGTCTCTTGTTGAGGCCTGCTCCCTGGAGTGTGCGCAGGATGAGTTCAATATCTCAGGAACTCGGTGCGGATGCATCCACTTGATAAAAGTGCCCCTCCGCTGCTCCCAGCCAAGAAACTGCACAAACACTCTCCCAGATAAACAGCACCAAGGCAACAGATCTCTGGGGTCATCACAGTCAGCTATATAGATGGCTGCTTGCAAAGTAAAATATACACAGGTTAAAACATCGTGGTGCTCATTAACATTTAACTGGATATCATTATTAATGTGCAATTATTGAAGTAATGTTCCTCGTTGTTGTTAGCTTGTTTGATCCTGGATAGTTAACGTCCAATCTTACTGGTATTAAAACCACATATATAATGTATTGACTCTAAATGCATTAGGCTATATTTACTGATTTCTGCAGATAACCTTTCTTATGTTCCAGTTTCCATTACAGCTGAACTTTCCAAACTGTATATTCATATATTTTCCTAGATGAGTACAGTCCAATGTACCTGACACACTTGGAGAATGGTGCATAACAACACCACATGTAAATGCTGTTATGAACCATTTACATTTTTCTATGCTCATTTTAAATGCATCTTCCTTAGAGAATTTAATTGTTGAATAAAAACTTGCAAATATTCAAACGATCTTAAAACTCATTCGCCCCTCTTATCAAGTCACATTTAATTACCTTACAGCCACGAAAAAAGTTAAGAGACCACTTCACCATGATCATGTTCTCTTATTTATTATTTATAGGTATGTCTTTGAGTTAAATGAATTTTTATTTTATTTTGTTGTATTCTATAAACTACTGACAATTTTTCACCGTGTTGGAATTCAACACTGGAATGGCTGCCATACATGTAGAGATTAAGATTTAAGAACAAATTGGAGTGGTCACTAGTTTCTAGGTGCAGTACAGGTAGTTGAAGCTACACCTACGCCACAGTTTAAGCTGAAACTGAGAACACAACACTGAGGTTTAACCAATATTTAGCATTAAATCTAATGACAGATGGTGTAGGTTTCTCCTTCCTCTCAATGTCTGCCTTTTCCTGTCTCTTTAGCTCGGACGATGGCTGGAGCAGCAGTGCCCGAAGTGGCAACACCCGCGACTTTGACGACCGCCGGCGCCGTGACTACTCTCCTGAAGACCGTGGGAGAGGAGAGGGAAGGGGTTATGGTGGCCTCCCAGGGAGACGCAGTCGCAGCCGTGACGACCTCATGGCCCTGGAGAGAGATCGCCGCCCTGAGGGAGACGCCAGGGGGAGGCGAGAGGACTATGATGACAACTTCCTGCGAGAAGCCTTGGAGAGGAAGAAGATGGGCGAGCAGCAGAGGGCGCGCAGCCGGGAGCGACTGGACAGCGCGAGCGACCGCTCCGATAGGGGGAGAGCACCACGAGGGCCCCCACCACTTCCTCAGATCCCGCCCTCCGGACCCCACGGTCGCCGTGATGATTACCCACCTCCTCCACTGCCACCATACAGTGACGATGAAAGCATGTCATCCTCAAAGAAAAGCAACCTCCGCAAGGTGAGTCACAGCACAACTCTGAACATCAGTGCTTTTTTTTTGTCCAGTGACTCAGAGGATAGTTTCACAAGTTTATTTCCAGACCAGATATAACATCAAACACACACTGACCATTGAAACCAGTTTTGGTTGCTTATATTATTCTTTTTTGATCATATTTGCGATTATGAGCAGCAGTGGATGGACAGTGACACATTTTTTGTTTAAATTTGTAGTAAAACAACCGTATCTTTTGAAGATATCTACTTGATTTGAATAACTTGGGTAAGCTTAAGCCTCATGTTAACTTTTGGAATAGAGTTGTGCATCTAAGGAAGGTTTTGGACTTTTCCCCGTCACTGACATGAAAGAGCATCAGCAGGAGTAAACATAACAAGCAAAACCTGTTTACATTTATAAATGGGCACTTGACTAGAGTTTAAAGATGGACTTCAAAATGTTTTACGTCTTCCTTTAGGTAGGAGGCATACATCTGTAACAAGGACATTTTCTAACCTACAGGTTTAACGATTTAGTCAGTTCATATTTAATTTTTCCTTATCAAGAAATCCCACAAAAACATTTAACCGCAAGTAATACCTGTCTAGCCAAAGCTCTATAAAGCTCATTCCTATCTAATCTATAAAATCACCAGCCTTATACTTGAAGTCTACTCAAATGTTGATATATATTTGTTTTTCCTTTTTTAAATGAGCCTTTTCTTGTGTTGCAGAATGGAGCTGTGAGTCGGGAGAGCCTTGTGGTGTAAAACCAACATTAAGGAGCAACCTGTCTGATAACACAGCTCTGGACCAGTGGATTTCTAAGACTGTATATATTACTTACACTGCTAATTTACTGTGCTGATTTGTATATCGCATAATTTACACTAAACTAAAATGCTGAATGTATATGTATACTTCTTAGGAAAGAGGTGCACGGATGAAATGTGCCTTTTTATGTATTAAACATTGTGGCTGCCACAAGTGCCTTAGACTGTACAGAATTTAACTTGTAGGTGTGAAAGTCAAGTTGATAAACAATTCTCTGTAAATGTGTTTACATCTTGACAAGTAAACATGTTCGGTTCCAACTTTTAATGTTTTTCCTTTGTTGTGTACTGATTTAGATGTGTGGCTTTTTACTTGTGATACATGAATTGTTTTTATAAGAAAAATAATGTAAATTTAAAGGAATTCATTTTATTTTTGCTTTTAGTTGTGTTTGTGTGCTCAATGTATTTAGACATCTGTTGAACAAAACTGTCTTGGTAAGAATTTGTGTTTGGTTTTATTTTTTCTACACAAGATTTCAGTTTTAACCTGCAGTATGTTGTACAGCCAACCAGTAATCCTCTCTGAAAACCCAAATGTTTATCGTGATGTGATGAAACCTAATTTTACAATAAAGGTCTTTATTGCCAGCCATTATTTCACTTGCAGATTTGTACCACTAGATGACACCATCACGTAAGTGTGTAATTTAATAGCACGGTAGATGTGTGTGTGTGTTTGATATTGGTACGGTTCTATCAGTTGATCATTGCTGCGGCATGTTGAAATACACAGTATTTTAGTAGACATTTAAATTACAGGTACATTCCTTGGACTAAGGGAATTCTGCACATTTTATTTTAAATGATATTACCGTAAGTTTAGTCTGACTTGAGGATTTCTTTGCTCTCTGTTTGAGAAACATGACAAAAATAGTTGACTGCCTATGTAAAAGATGTAGAAGGTCTATCACAATGAGTAATAACTAATTCAATTAAGGAGGTTGATCAACGATTCTCTGACAACATATCTGCATTCATTTGATTTTTAAATGTTACAAAGATGGGATTCATTCCGACGTTATTGACTTTCTATTTGATTAATGTTTTAACCTCTCCCTGTACCATATGTTTATAGTTTGTCCTCTCAGATTGTAGTTGCCTATACATGTGATTTGACATGAATCATTACAGGCATTCTTATATTTTAGATGGTACTTAATACTGCTCTGTGTGTACAACATAAGAAGCAGCAGATCATATGACGATGTGAAAACTCCTGACCTGTATCACTTGGACCCTAAACAAGATTTCCCTACAAGTTACTTAACAGGTAAGAATGCCAATCATTCAAGCCAAGTAGTTTAACTTGAATGATATAAAATGCCACGGTTTTGTTTTCAGGACACCCATGATCCTCTGCTTCAGTCAATTTGGTCTTTCTCCATGTTGGCCATCTTCTCACACCATACGTCGGTCCCGCTGTTGATCAACACCCCAATGTTTCTGACACTAAAGGATGGTTACAGATTCCAAGGAGGGTGCTGATCATCTCCACTTTACCATACACTGTAAGTAAGTTGTGGCATGGATGTGGCACAGGGGAAGTCATTTTGGAACATATTGCGTCAAAGTATCAATTTACATGTTTTTAACAGACAGACGGTTTTCTTAATGGTTTCATATGAACACAAGTGTTCATTGGGGATGACCACATTAGACAGAAGGGTGTGTGCTGCTTCTGCTTTTTGTTTATCCTGTTTCCTCACCAAAGGAAGTTTGCTGCCAATAATAAACTTTCTATGATTACACTAAGGCTGACTATATTACACATAACTACTCAAGCCTACAGAAGAGACAGGCCAGCCTAATAAATGTTGCAGTTTTTAAGAAAGTAAAGCTAGATTTAGTCAATCCCCACAACTCTCATTTTTAAAAGGATACAAATAAAGAAACAAGACTGGGGAAAAGAAGGGTGAAACACTTTCAATGCTAGTGTTAGGAATGCATGAAGAGATCCAACAGGACAGTGTATTTGCCCTTTATGGCACAGAACTACGGCTTATATCACCTCCAATATTTAAAATGATCAGTTGCAAAGACAATATCCTGTTTCATGATCTGTAATGATGCTCCTTAATTAGTTAAAAATTATGTTCTTAAAAAAAGCATTGCTTTTCCTGGATCAGACAGGTTAGAAATGAGATAAATGCAGTGAAAAATTACTGCAATAAAACATCCAGGTCTGACAGTTTGATCACTAGCAGAGACAGGCTTTATTTCAGCTTCGCCCTAAATAGAAACCACAATTCAGAGTACTGTATGTAAACATTTTTACTACCTTCATATAAGCACTAATACCTAAGCCCCCTCATTATTAGAGCATTTAAGTTAAATGTTATACACTTAGTAAGAGGGAGGTAACAGACATGTCAGATATAAGCAGTTTTGTCAGTGTAATAGTATTTGTGTTTTATGGTTTTTCTCTCTGGGGACATTGTAACAGTGTGAGGGACTTGCAATGCTTTATTAACCACAGACTGCTACCCTCAAGTTCACATCTATTGAATCATTGACAAACCGCAAGGCTTCTGATACCATGGACCTTATTACAGTTTATAGTGCTGCTCCAAACCTCTAAGGTACATTTACGTGACGTACTGCTTCTCCACTGTAATCTGAGGAGAGACACCTGCTTCAATTTCATCTTGAGCAGGCACTCCAGAGATTTAGTGTTGCACTTCAGTAAAGTTGAACAAACCAGAATAAACTCAGCCGAGGTTTAGATCATCTCTTTTAGTCACTATTGGTCAAGTTCGAAAAAATGCTGGAACAATTAGGGAGTACTTCATCCAATTTAATCAACCTTTATGTTTGAAATCAGTGGAGTTGCCCTTTAAATACAACATGTTTGTTGGAGCTAAATTGTCAATGTAATTAAAAAAAGAAATTAATAATATATCATCTCCTTACTTAGTTATTCATGTTGATATCATTAGATTCAAGATTCAAGATTCAAGAAGCTTTATTTATCCCGAGGGAAATTGAGGTGCAACAGTTCAATACAAAGAAGAAAGGAGAAATATACACTCAATATAACTAAACTACTAAATACACACTAAATATACATCAAATATTACTAAATATAAACTAAAATAACTAAGTATAAACTAAGTATAAACTAAGTATAAACTAAATGTATCAACAATAAGAGCAGCTTTGCAAATATGAAATAGTGAAATAGTTACAGTAACTACGTAGGTACAGTATACAATATACAACAATATGTATAGTGCAAATTATGTCAAATTATGTCATGAATGTATGAATATTTTTAAACCACATTATACATAAATAGTATTTTTCTTATCCAACATAAAATGAGGCTATTTTTCATATTTTGTCAACTCAGCCCACCAGAGATTTTCCAAAAAGCAAGGAACAGATTTGTTTGTGTGTCGGCTGATATTGCATTAGTTAAAGCTGAACACTGTCAGCAGAATATTCATACCACACCCACATCAGACACACCTGATGAAGCAGTCACCAGTGGTGCTATTGTGAGATTCCTGCAGGAGAGAAAACAGCTCAGGGTGTGAAAGGACGTTTGCAACAATAAACCAAATGGATTTGGTGACACCATTACCTCCGGACATAGCAATATCGGATAATCCTGTGAAACCCCAGACTACGTCCTATAACACTGTTTTTATAATTATCCCTTTCAACTTTAAGTTTGCTTGGTAATTTTCAGAGGTGGGACCAAGTCACTGTTTGGCAAGTCCCAAGTAAGTCCCAAGTCTCAGCAGTCAAGTCCAAGTCAAGTCCCAAGTAAAGACAGAGAAGGGCAAGTCGAGTCCAAGTCCAAGTAACACCAAAGCCAAGTCGAGTCCAAGTCCAAGTCCCAAGCTTCTTCGAGTCCTGAACAAGTCATCATGTACTCTTCACTTAATAATGCCATTATCAGACTAACGATCACACAATTTCAACATATCAACCTAATCTTCAGTATTTTTTTATACATACAGATTAAACTATGCATATATTTTATATATCTGTATATACGCATGCGCCCAAAGACCTTCAAAGTATTGTGTGTGAATGGTGGGTTAGAAATGTATGAGCACGGAAGGCACCACTGTCATCCTAAAGTTGGTAAAGCGCCTTGACTAGTGAGGCATGGACTGTGTGGATGCATGTAACTGGCATTGATGCTTCAGTGGATGCCAGTTACAGTAGGTCAACATTTTGCTTAAATCACAAAGAAACCTAATATTTCAATAAAACAATGTTTAATCTGCATAACAATTAAGCAGCATGACTACACACAATGAAAGGTGCTGGGGGTAGGCGCTTGAGAGACAGACAGACAGAGAGAGAGACAGAGTACACCTCCCTAATCTTAGTTATTTGTGTACATACCTGCAAACTCAGAAGGGCTGAAAAAGGTGACAAACTAAACCGTTGTAGGGGGGTCTGGGGGGTCTGGGGGGTCTGGGGGCATCCCCCCCCCCCCCCCAGCATTTGTACACGTTGCCTAGCAACGTCGCACATGCGCATTATATCCTGCTCCGCTCCGAGTTATAGTAGTAGGCTATTCATGGGAAACGCATGAACAGCACGTTAAGATCTCGGCCAAGTCGTAATTAAAAGCAGTTCTTCATTATTTAAGTTAAGCGGCGGTAACGCCAGTGTTAAACAAGGTGTTAAACACGCAAATGCCGGTTGGTGTGCGTACATTACTGAGTGTTTATCGGTCCATGGCCGTAATGAACGTGTCGCATTGGTCCATATGTAATGCGCACGTTCTGTTGTTCCCATTGGCATAGAGCTATTGAACATTAATTTTAACAAAGGATACGGATAACATATCGCCCACGGCAGTTTTGTCATTGTATGTATAGCCTATATTTGTATTACGCTATCATCATTCAACATGTAGAATGAACGTGTTATCTATAGAGTCGATTTACATAGATAATTCACAACCATGAACCTAATCTGGATCTTAAACCTGCCAATTGCAACTGAGAGAGACGCAGACCAGACGGACAGCTCTCGACTAGGCTTCCCTTCCGTGGCACAATTGCATCTTTTCCGTAGATGAAATCCGGGGAAATCGTGAATATTAATGAGGGGAAACCCGGGGATTATCCAATCACGCTGGTTAGGTCCCTGAGCCAATCCAAAAAGGCCAAAATCCACCACATGATTGCATTGCTCGCACTTGCCTGCCGGCTCTCTCACTTTGCGGTCTTTGGGGCTTCGCAGGTTCGCATTGCAGGGAAGGATGTCCATGATCAGGAAATTTAGCTTTTGACTCGAGGCATGTCAAGTCATTACAAGTAAAAGAGGCAAAGTCCGAGTCAAGTCTCGAGTTAATAGTATTCAAGTCCAAGTCGAGTCGTAAGTCATGCCGAATTTGATCAAGTCAAGTCTGAAGTCATTAAAATCATGACTCGAGTCTGACTCGAGTCCAAGTCATGTGACTCGAGTCCACATGTCTGGTAATTTTTATATTGTGACATTGATGGGAAAGGTCCGTATAGTTAATAAAAACACAACTCCTGGTCTTTACGGGAGGATAATTGACACTGATGGACGCATGACAGTTTAACGTGCTTCACGCTCCCTCCACCACCCCATCCTCCACACCCTTACAACCCTTTACCCTGCCATTTGAGGACTCTCCCCTTTTCACCCTCTCTCTGAAACCAGAGCCAAATCTTCTCTGATTGGTTAGCTGGCTGGATCTGTTGTGATTGGTCAACTGGTTTAAGATGTCACGCCCCTTAGCCTATCAGGTACAATGTGTTGGAGTGATGTCACTATGTAACTGTACTAATCTAATAAACAAAGGGAGGGATTGTGTGGGAGAGAAACTCCCCCTGGAGGGAATTTGGAGATTTCAGCCTTTGCAGACCATTTACATGCACACAAACCTATATAACACACTACAGGAAAGGGGAAACCACCCAAAAGCATAACAGGACCCCTTCAAGAGTAGATAGAGAACATACTGGTTTTTAACTTGCTTTAATAAGAAAAGTTAAAACAATTGAGGTCATCCGAAAGTAATCAGGTTACATTACTTTTATATTTTGATACTCAGATTAGGTTACTGATTACATACAAGGTAAGTAAGAATTGTAACAGATTTCATTTTAATGTTACCCTCCCAACCCCCAACACCAATCCCCTAGTTTTAACTCCAAACGTAATGGTTTAGATAACCTCCACTTGTCTGTCTGATATCGGGTCTGGTCCTGTTGGACTACATTGCATTAATGCTGTCGTATTCCCAGATCTCAGCAAGTACTTGACATCTGAACTTGATGGTCAAAACTTTAAAGTTTAAGTTGTAAAAAAGCTGAATTGTCCTTCATAGAAATAATAAATAATGTGTGAATCTAAATCCTGAAAGTGGCCCCACCCCTTTTTCACAGGTTCTGTATGCCAAAGACCCAATCTGCTGACGGAGAGAAAGGAAGATGAGGGAGGAGGGAGAGCAGCAGAGAAAGCAAATGCTGAAGAAGAGGAGGCGACTCTCTGAGCTCCACAGCTGATAAGGTAAGAGCTCTGCTGCTTTCTCATCTAAAATTATTATTCATTACTTTTAGTTTTCCTTATGAGCAGATCTTCACCATGCTGCTGGGTTCTGCTTCACTTTAATTCTAACTCTTTATTTTGTCATCTTGGTTACATTTTTTATCACGTCAAAATAATTTCTTTGCTAAATAATGTCAATGTGTGGATAAACGTGATTATCTTGTGGCATCTCTAAAGGGGCATATATCTCACAGGAGTGTGATGTTTATGAAGAGATTATTATAGCTGCTCCACCAAATCCTATTATTACTGTATCTACACTTGATGCTGGCATTTGAATGGATTAAAGCAAGAATTGATACACAGAAATACATAATATGCTATCTGTTCTGATGATTATGCATCATTTATTGACTGGAGAGAAGTAAAACTGGCAATTATCATGTTTTATTTTATTCATAACTCTTGCCATGATAAATTATCACGCAATTACTTTGTTCAACTTTTTTTGTTCTCATCCGAGCCATTGAAACTGTCATCTCGTGGAAATACATGGGGCTCATTGCTTTGGATGTCTCGGGTGTCTGGCTCAATTCTCCTTTTTTTGTCACTTGACAAATGCTGATAAAGTAACATTCAAATATATAAGCAACCTTTTAAGACAAATAGTGATAGGTTTAGTCTCATTTCCTCAAAATGTCTTTCTAAAATCTCAATCCCTGTACTAGGAGAAGAAACTGAATAAAAAAACAACCTGCATGCCAAAAACATGCCGCAAGTTTAAGCCGCACAAGGGCAGTTGGAGTGAATTATGGCAATTTAGGCCAAACAGCATATATTTGAGATTAGTTTCACCTTTGGGAATACAAATCCCATGTAACCCAGGAACAGCAGCATGTCCAGGCTCTGGATATTTAATTCAGAATTAGTTGAATAATCCCTCATTGAGATGGTACATTTAAAATGAGCATATGGGTAATAAGAAAACAGATTTTCTAATAACTTTCATTTGTCATTAGTGCCAAATTAAACATGGGAAAATTCCAAAGTCCCCCCAAATTGAATTTGGGAACAGTTTCAATTTCAATGTAACTTATGACCTTGACTTTCAGTGAAATTGTTCGTCTTCTTTCAGCAGAATTTAATAAAAACAAAACACCTGAGCAGCAGTCGCATTGTCGTTCAAACTGCAATAGATTTGAAACCTGCTGTCAATCGTTTTCATCTGTTATCTGAATATCCAATCAAACACCAAAGTGTAAAACGATTAAGCTTAAAACCTACGAGTTGGAGCGAATCAAAAACACAACATGCAATTAGTCAGGCAGTTTTGTAAATGGCAGCCATCCACTGCTTGTGTCCAGTAGAGTGGACAGAGGGACAATGGATCTATTCTCAGTGTGTTCTTCTGTCACCCATCTCTGTCCAGCACAGCCCCCTCACCCGCCCACACACACCCTCTCTCCCTCACACACAACCTACCATGTCTTCACCATCATACTATACACGCATGTAAGAGTGTTTGTATGTTTACAGTATGTAGATTCTGTTGTGTGTGGTTTCTCTTAAATCAGCAAATGATGAGTTTTGATTCTTGATAAAAAATATAACTTCACAAATAAATGATGATATATTGGAGTAAGCTACACAGCATTATAAAAAAACCCACTGAAATCAGTTTAATCTTTACCAGCTTCAAGAATAAAGCGGTGCCAGATCATAGGAGCACATTTAAATCAAAGATATGAAAATGGTGGACATGATACGAAACAACACGAAAAATGTATCTGGAGTTGCCGTTCACGTTCTGGCGATACCCTTAGAGATGTTATGTTTACATTTTGTAAAAGGACTTTGTCGCTATGACTACTTTCAACCAGTAAAATACTTCAATATTTCTTCCACCACTGCCAAAAAGTGGCTAAAGCCTTAGTTGTATACATTTTGCTTTTAACTCAGCTGCTTTGTGTTTGAAACTGGATTGGCTAAGGTTAGAGAAGATAGAATATCATCATTGGCCCCCTTTAAATAACATGTATCTCACACTCATAAACTAAACCTACCTGTGTAAAGCTGCTTGGCATTGCATGTATAAGGTATTTTATGGTGATTTTAAAGGCCCTGTACACAAACATAGGTGCTTTTAATTATTCTGACAGATTGCATGATGTTATTCAGACAGATTCCACGACAGCTCGCGATGAAAGTGGCCGTTTTACGTGATGTACTGGAACTATGTGCTAAAATGAAGGTGTAATTTAGTCATAACATGAACAACAAATCCAAACTGAGGGAAAGAAATGTCAATCGAGTCCAATCCTTACACACCCACACAGCTCAGAGGTTTAATCAGCCAAAACAATTAAAACCACCTTCTGGTTTATCTAAGGGTGTCCAGGGCTTCTTATAATAGTCGGATAATTTTCTCACGTTATTAAAGAACTCACCATTGTGGAAAAGACCAGAGATAATAACCACATTCTCTCATGTTGAAGTTAACACTTTGTGCTACCACTTACGCAGGTTGCACTTCTGAGTTCTTAATAGTTATGTGAAGAATGAAAAAATAAAATCCGGAGGAAGTTCAAACCTTTCGCTGCTAACTGAATAACTGTGAATCAGTCTGTATTGCAATAGTGCAGATATATGGAAACAGCCCCTCTTTAATTACGTTGTTGGAAAGATGTTGGGGTCATTAATACATGTGGATAGTTCACAGGAAAATGTAAACATTAGGTGTCTTCAGCTTTGAACAAACATCTGATGATCATGTTTTTCTGGTTTTTATTATAGAATTTTTGTGTTGACATAAAGTAGAACTGCACAACAACAAAAGTATTCAATCTGAGCAAATATGTATATAATATCCGGTCTTATATTTTGCAACCCCAATAGTGTTTTCTTGTCCGACTGATTATTTATGTTCATAGTCCAACTGTATATACATACAGCCGCGGAAGAAATTAAGAGGCCACTTCAGCATGATCTTTTTCTCTTGTTTTATTATTTATAGACATGTCTTTGCATTACATTTTTTTATTTATTTTTTATTGTATTTTATAAACTACTGACAATTTTTCTTTATGTTGGAATTCAACAGACACTGGAATGGCCGCCACACATGTAGAGATAAAGATTTAAGAACATTTTGGAGTAGTCTCTTAATTTCTTTCTGGAGCTGTATATATAAATACATACATATATATATATATATATATATATATATATATATATATATGAATGTATTTATAATACTGGTTTATTTTTATTTCTATTTCTTCTTTATGTTCATACTTTTCAATTGTTTATTTCTTATTTTATTTTTTACTGGTGCAATGACTTGTATTGTATTGCAACACAAAAATGTCCCAGTCTGGGATCAATGAAGTCATTCTTATCTTATCTTATCTTATATACAGTAATGTATGACTCAGATCTTTTACTTAAATAAATTAAGTGATACCACATTGTAAAAATGCTTTCTTTGATTATATTTTGTACTATAAATCTGAATCTTCTCAATAACTAAAGCTTAAATTCAATGTTGTGCAGTGAAACTCACAATAGTGTTGTTAAGTAGCAGGAAATGAAAATACCCAAGTGCTTCACCATTGCTCTTAACTTTGGTGCTTTAGTCAAACTAGTGTTTATCGCTGATTATCAAAAAACGTATATTCATTTGCAATAGGTTAAGTTATAGACAGTATATCAATGTTTGAGGTGTGTTGAGTTGCACCTTGATGTTTTTGGTAAGTTTTAAAAAATCTTTCATGAGATCCATTGCTCCTCGTTGCAGCTCTAATTCCATAACAGAGTCTCAGCTCAAAAGCTCGATGTGGCTGGTCGAACTTGCTAAAAGCCACCATGAGTTACAACCAAGACAAAAAAGGTCGAACAAGAGACAGAAACAAATGAGCAAGGCCAGAGAAAAGAGGATTGTTGTGATTAAAAGACAATTATCTGTGCACATCGACTTCCCAGTGTTGTGCGGTGTCAGGCTCGAGCTGAGCTGTTCTGTCCCAGAAGGCCTTGGGAAACAATGGCTACTGTGTCAGGAGGAGTGAGGGGGTGCGCTAACAAGTCTTCGGGTCTCACGATATGGTCACAGCACCATGCAACTGTATGAATACTCTCAATGCTGCTTAAGGGTTAACAATATATGTTATGTTTTTATTATTTGTAATCAGGAGGATGATTTAGCAGGTGGAAACAGACGTATAGCCCATTTAGTTTGTGCTATTGTCTTATGACAACGAAAAGACACAATTAAGGACTTTAAGATAGACCTTTAAAGCAATCTTTAGACATACTTCAGCAGTAGAAAAAGTGCAAAAACATAACTTAAATTCTCCTGATTGCTAGTTGGAAATTGAAACTATGACACAGACTGCGAAAGAAAAAAGGAATGTTTAAAATCCGCTTCCGAGTGACCTCAGTTCACCGTGTGGTTCAATCAAAGGACATCAAGGAGGAGTCTGTTGTGTCTTCGATCACTGAAGCAGTTTAGATGCTCCTCATACAACTACGGTGTGCCAGCTCCAGCTTTATAATATGGTGGAGTGAAGCCCAGTAGTCATATCAGCGCCAAACTATCATCTATGATACAACTATATTAGTGTAGTTCAGGTTCCTTTCTATAACAATTCTCCTCATAACATCATCACTATAAATATACGGTCTCACTAATGCTGCATGCACGACACATCAGAGTTACTGTAACTGTGCGTTTCCGTCAAAAAATGGTTGGCTTTAATTATGACCAGTGTGCTTAAATGTTCACACTACCCATGTGCTAAACATACAGTGAGGCCTCATATTAACTAAAGGTCTGTCAATTAGACCTAAATAAACCAATTCAATAGATACATTATCAAATAATTCATGCATACACTTTTTCTGCAGTAGCACAAGACTTTAAAAACAATTAAAGCAAGTAAAGTTTTTAGGCAAATAGTTTTTCTTGCTAGTGAAATGGATCGAAACCGTGGCTGCCTTGAAGGTGGGAAAACACATTTCAACATTTGAACTAGTATCATGCTCTGAAAGGCAGATCAGTGGTCATTGGGGTAAGACATGCAAAGTCACTGTTCTGGTCCTGTAGTTCCTGTGGCCTCTGAAGCGTTTGCTGGGGACTCAAAACTGTGACAGATTTGACTTAAAGGCTTCTTTTCTACTTTACTCATATTGGTCCTCATTGTCCGCATCACCCCCTCCCAAACTCACTTCCTGCCTTTTGTTACAATGAAAAAAATAATAACGTGGATGTGCTCTCAATCAATACAAAATGATAAAATATGCTCAGTCCCATTCAGCATACAGCGACTGTCCATGGGGGATTGAAAAGGAGCTCAAAGCCTCACCCATATTTGTTGGGGCGAGGCGGAACAGTGTGGCCCTTTGTGGCCCCGTGTGTATTTATGAATGGCTGAGCCTCGGAGCGAAGCCTCAGAACAATGCTGCTTCACTGAAGGACTCATTTTCATAAGGGAGGGGTTGATGGTGATGATGATGATGATGGTGGCCACAGTGGTGGGGTGGGCAGTTTATTCCCCACCGTTGGGGCTTGGTACAGAGAGTGGTGAGAGATCTGAGTTGCAACAGGCTGGCGTGACGCTTTGCATGCGAGTGTGAGAGGGAAGGCTGCTCAAACTCATCATACAGGAGCTGCTGAATGCTTGGAGGTCAGCCACGGTCACCTACACAGGTGAGCAGCTGCAGTGTATTCTGATTTGTTATTTATTATGCCCTTGGGAGCTTTGAAATTGAGTTTTTTAGAAAGAAAGAAAGAAAGAAAGAAAGAAGGAAAGGGATAGATAAATGCATGAATGCATAAGCAAACACTTCAAACAATGCTCTGTGGCCTATCTATCTATCTATCTATCTATCTATCTATCTATCTATCTATCTATCTATCTATCTATCTATCTATCTATCTATCTATCTATCTATCTATCTATCTATCTATCTATCTATCTATCCATCTATCTATCTATCTATCCATCTATCCATCTATCCATCTATCCATCTATCCATCTATCCATCTATCCATCTATCCATCTATCCATCTATCCATCTATCCATCTATCCATCTATCCATCTATCCATCTAGGTTGTGTTAGGTAATGAATCAGTGTGTGTGTGTGACTTCATGAATGTGAGCATGAGTGAACATGTTTTGTGATGATGTGTAAGCGGGGACTCGTGTGTGTGTGTGTGTGTGTGTGTGTGTGTGTGTGTGTGTGTGTGTGTGTGTGTGTGTGTGTGTGTGTGTGTGTGTGTGTGTGTGTGTGTGTGTGTGTGTGTTTACACATGTTTGCTTGGTGTTAATAGGGGCTGCAAAAAGCCCAGCCAATCATTACTGGACAGATTTTCGCTATTAGTGACATTAGCAATGAGCCGCTGCTGTAATTACTAGAGTGTATTCCCACATCCAAACAGACATCTGATGCCAGGTAGAAGAGCCTCTGATTAGACAGCAAACCAGTGTTACAAGTCATTTAGCAGCAGTGGTCTGCATTATGAAAACAAGGGAAAGATACATTTTCTTTAATGAGTTTTTTAGAAATCCTTGTGTTTCACTGCATTCACATATGAAAGGTTTACACAGAGGTCGTACAGTTTTTAAACAGCTTGAAACACAAGCGTTTCAGTTGTGCTGTGTAATTGTAATTCTTAATTATGGCCTAATTGGTAAATTCTGAACTAGATCATGTTTCAAAAAGCACAACCGGTCCAGCTGAAGTTAAATCACATAAGCGGTGACACATTTGATTTTCAGATTTTGACCTTTAATCAAAGCTCTTCTTTAGTGTGTTTTTAAAAAAGACATTATGGAGATCTGTGTGGAGCCAGTTCAAGACCAAACTGGATTTTCTGTACAAGATTTAGGGTATTTTTGCCCTATTTTTAACTCTACTGTTGCATATCTTTTTCAAGACTGAACATGCCATCCACCAATACTTTTATTCTTGCAAAGACATGTCATTCTTTCTGAGTTCACAAAAATCAGACAGCAGATTATTCAAGTCAGGTCGATGGTTTTAGCGAGCATTGGGATGGCTGAACAGGTGAGGGCTCTGTTTGTCGCCCCCTTTTGTTCGGAGCGGAAGGGAGAGCTCTCTAATGAGAGGAGGCCTGTGGCTCACCATCTGCCCACTGGGTCGGGGATTGCCAGAGTCACTGGGTTTGCCAGGTAGAAAAGATGGAAATAAGCTTTTTGGTGCTCCTGATCTCATGTTATGTTGATGATCTGCCAAGTGAAGTTAATCTATTGCCACTGAATGTGCTGTTTGTAAAATCATTCTCATATGTAATCTATCTCTGTGGGTCTTATCTGGAAATAAAATGCAAGCTGATTTTAAAACCATGAAAAGGCACAAATGCATGTAGCATCATGAGGATTGAACAGAGTCACACAAAGTCACCTTTTATTGTTTCCGACATATTTTTTAAGACAAAACTAAAACGGAAACAGGGTTTTCTCAAAAGACTAAAATATATAAAAGTGAATTGCAACAGCAGTAGTAGTAACTACGAAAAGGAATGTGTGGTAAAGATAAAAACACCCTAAATGACTTCATACGTTATGGGTGACTTTGCACTTCAGAATATAAACTGTAAGAAGGCAAGCAGTAGTGGTATAATTTTCTGTGATAATATCCAAGTACAGTTTGAATCTGTTATTTATGCCAGCACTCCCTGCAGTACCTTGGACAGACTGGGTGACTGGATATTGGCATATCTCTCTGTTTATGTTTGTGTGTATGAGTGTGTGTCTATGTGTGTGTGCAATGTGCTGTGTGTGGGAGGGGGAGCAGTCATGTTTTAAGACCATCTGCTCCTCTGAGTATTTTAGTGGGGGCCTTAGCTTGTGGTGGACCAACGCGCGTCACAGGCAAACAGCAAAGCGCAAGCTGTGAGCGGGCCTGTTCCGGAAAAATTCCTCCAGTTTCTGCCTTGCACAATGGGTAGTGTTCTGCATACAAGGTTCCCATTCTTTCCCCCCCTATCGAAGAGCAATGGCAAAGCTCCTGCACACGGGCTGCAGACAATATTCACAATGAAAATGTTCTTCTTGGCACAGTCGATTGTTTGTGTGAGCCTCTTAGTTTGTGTGAGCAATTTCAATAATGTAAAATGACTCATAAAAGGTGCCGTGGCCTGATTTAGCCGAGCTGATTGTTCAGATAGCATCTGTATCCCTGAAGCGTGCAGTGGAATAAGTGATTATCTTGAGGTTTGATTACCTTGGAAGACGGGGCTCTGCACGCAGCAACACAAAATCTGATCTTCAGGTCGAAACAGAACCAGGCTTTGTCTGTTAATACTTTTCAACATGCTATCACTAGTACTTACCGCGTATTTCTTGGTGACAGAAAAAAAAAAAACATGATTCTGTTCAACTGGACACTCACTTGTCTGCTCTGGTATTTATTGGATCCATACTGTCCTTACAATGACTATAGTCCCGGCAGGACAATGGAGAAGACTGAGCTTATAAACAGCACATAGGGGATGCAGAGGAAGGTCACATATCTGTCCGCCCCACACTGAGGACTGTGTTGGCTTGCCTTATGCTGCATATGTGTGTGGGGGGTATGGCATGCCATGTATGCGTTTGTACATGGCTCCAGAGCGTCAGTGCAGCATTCTCCTCTTCAGCTCTTCTCCAGACTGTTTACGGAGGGATTCCCTTGAGGTTAACCATGGCTCGGTCTATGCCATCACTTGGCGGGTGGCCCAAAGGCTTTTGGACACAGTGACTCACCCCACATGTAACAATGAGAATGGGGAAAAAGTGTCCCACATGGAAAAACAAGTTGCCTTTGTTTTATTTGTTATATGTTAACTAGGTGGAACTCTGAGTGGATCTATGCTTGTGCTCCCCGCCTACAAACATTCTTCAGCAGGGAAAATATTGTATCTGCATATGGCTGAAAGGATCAGTTTAGATGCCCTTAAGGTTATTATTTCATTTCTGAAATTTAAGTGAATCCAGACTTGGCTTGAGATTTAAACACTTTTAAAATTTTTAATAGTGAGACTTAAGATCTCTTAGGTGATGATTAAACAAATGAACACTCGAATATCAAACTAATGTAAATCTATAATTAACATAACCATATTCATCCGACAAGATCTATCTTCCTCCTACTCTCCGTATGTTGCTCTAAGGCAGCCCTTCTGAAAGTCATATTGAGTCATCAGTACTTCACAGAGCACCATTTGCCCTTAGGTCTTTGGCACCTAGCATGCAACAGCTCAACTAATGTCAACATACTTTGCTTTGACCTCAGACTGAGGTATGATCAAGGCCCAGAGTTCAAGGCATCAAGACACTTGGGACATACGGGCAATGGTCGTTCCAAGTAAAGGAATGCTGAGTGGGCCATAGAGCAGATCCAGAAATGCCTGAACGCATATTCAGAGCTGCCCACGAAACATGTAAACCAGAGCTCACACAGACTCCCTCTTTTCCCCTTCCTCTTGTCTGATTCTGACATCTCTCTTCATTTCTCTTCCCAATTTTTTCCCACAGAATCTGACATCCAGGTTTCAGAGAAAGACGACTACATCAGGCAGAACAAACACAACGGGAAGACGAAGAAGAAGAAGAAGAAGAAGAAGAAGAAGTAAGGACTGAGAGGGAGCAGGAGCCTGGTGCTGAGGCTGGTATGAGGCAAGTGTTTAGCGTGCGTGTCACGTGTGTGTATCTAAGTGTGCACACGTATGCTGTGTACTCTGTGCAAGACGTTTGTCTGCCCCATCAATGAGGCTGTTGTTGGGGTTGGTGGTGGTGTCAGTGGCCCTGCCTGGCTGCTCGGCTCCATTCTCTCCTGCCGTTGCTGATGCCTGAACAGCGGTCTTGGCCTTTTGTTGCAGTGCAGATGGTAGAGCGTGACGCAACATTGGAAAAAAGTTAGGATTGTCATAGCCAACAGATGCGTCATTATAGGTCAAGACGTCTCAGAATGTGACCTTTTTCAATGTGAGATGTTTATTTTAAAAGCGGCTGTAATTGATATTTTTGCACCAGTGTGTTGAATGTGCGAAAGCATTGCTCATAGTGATGAAAATACAAGGAATCTGAATCTGCAGCTTCCCTTAGCTTTCCAGAGCTTTTTAAGGAGTTTATCTATATTGCCTGCAACTTCACAGTTTTGGTTTACCCTCACAGCTCACATAGAGTTGATTTTTGGACAAATCAGAGAGAAACAAGCTCTTTAACCCTCCTTAAGCAGCAAAAAACTGCAAACAGACACAGATGCAGACTAGCTGGAAAAGCATTGGAGCAACTAGCAGCTAAAGAGCAAAGAATATGTTTGGGAATTGGTAGAGACTATTGGATATGTGGCCAGAAACATGATTACAATTGAATGCTAAACGTGATCAATAACTGCTGGATGTTTAATTAAGCAACTTTTTGCTGATAAGTTTCCCATTTTTACTCTAAAGGTCAATACTTTGTCAATGACTCGTTTCCTCTGCTCCCGAGTTGCCCAAAAAAAAGTTAGGGATTTTATTATTTTTTAAACCACAAAGTAGAAGGAAGCATTTTAAATGTAAAGGTTTTTTTTAGTGTTTGAAAAAATGTCTTCCCATCTGTGACTGTATGATGCATGATGAGCAGCAGGACATATCAATGGCCTCTTTCAATGTCAGAACAACAGCATTTTTCCCTTTTCTTAAACAACAAGGCTAATATTGGTCATGGATTCTCTGGGGGATGTTGGGATGTGTTAATCACGAAGCTCTGATACACAATCCACTCTTAGGCCTGCCATCTGCACACACCGGCTGCTGCAACATGAGGGTAAATCCTCTGCTTCTACTTCCTTCACTGATTCTACATCCACTGAACAAGCTACAGTCGCCATGAAAATAGTATAGATTTGATTTACTTCTACAATGTACAAATGTCTGAGTAATGTCAAAAATACATTTAATCTAGCATGTTGAAATAATAATAATAATTGATGAAGCAGTGACATCAGAATACATTGAAGTGTAAAGAGGTTGAATACTGCTTTGTTATCAGCCTGCAGAAGTAAAATACTCATCACAGCAAAAATAAATCTATGTATGAAATCTCATGTAAGAAATCTATAAACAACCAATTTTCTATCTGGTGTAGGCAATCCATTTTAATGAATGTCTTAACGCAAAAAGTAAACTTGTTTATTCAACTATTAATGTGTCACATATGTCACAATAGATATAAATATATTAAGCAATGCATGCAGAACTGATGATGTAAAGATTGATAGTCATTTAATTGTGAATCCATAAGCAGTGCTATGTTTTTGTATTCGTAGTTTTCCTTATGCAACAAAAGTAAGAAGGAAGGAACCGAGAAAATCCTGCCTTTTTTTAACGAAACAGCAGCAAAGAGCCAGCCTTTATTATAGAGTAAAAGTGCATTTATTGTACCATCTGAAGTCATCATAAGCATGTGTAGAATAATTCAATTCAGAAGGCGTTATTTTCTTACTTCACTTGTACAGTTTGAATTTTTATTTTTTAATGAATGTAATCATTCTTTAACCCAAGAAACATCCAATGTTAACTTCCACAGCAGTGACACTTACACACCCTGACATTTATTACATGACAGACAGAGGTATAACAGTGCCTCAACACAAAGTTATATTTACATGGAGATAACAGTGACAAGACATGAACATTCCACTGTTATCGTGATCGAAAGAGCTCACTATAAAGAAATAATCCAGATATACAGAATATTGTGCACAAACAGAAATAATGCAATCATTCAATATTGTCTGTAAGTTTGTTTATTAAGCATTATCGCTCTTTATTGGCAATTTGATTACATAAAACAAAACAACAGCATCAGAGCCGGTGACACCAGCAGACTTAACAAACTAATTAAGAAAGCTGGCTCTGTCATCAGCATCAAACTGGACCCTTTTCAAGCTGTGGTGGAGAGGAGGACTCTGAACAAACCGTTGTCCATCATTGCTGCGGTAATGAAAACATTTCCCAATTGGGGTTAAATAAAGTATTTCTGATTCTGAGCCGAGGGGGGAGACAGGCTGTAGCCAATACTCGACCCAACCGTTACTTTCATGTACTTACACACAGTTCCAAATCCAAATACCAGGAACACGTGTTGACAGAGTAAGTGTATAAATGTATATAAAAAGCAAAAATGCCCAACATACAGTCCTTATGTAAGCCTCTCCAAAATGGAGAGTTGATATTTCAGACTATAAAAGACAAGAGAAAAACAAATGAGCCACAAAACCAACATTACACACACATTTGTAGTTTTCTAATTAATATATCTATTGAGCTTAACCATGGCTTGTTGGATTTGGGAACACAATGTAATGCTGCAGTGATGCTAATTTATTCTGTGCCTTTTCTGGAGCTATTTTTTAAATAAATGCAATGTCATTTCTTTGTTTGTCATCACTGAATATTGTTGTCAGTCCCTCCTACTTTCACCCTGATTTATTTCTGGTACAGCACAGATAGTATTCTGCTGATGACATGATGTGTGCTGGCTTGAGTTTTGTGTTATGTCAGAGCTCCGTCAACAGTGAGTGTCATTCATTGGACGGGCTTACGTATGGAGACCATAATGAGTGATGAGAGGGAGCAAGCAGGTGCTGGCTGACGCTGGGTTTGTGTGTTTATGTCACTTACTAGGCTATGTGGGAGTGAGGGGGCTGTCAGTGATGTCATCGCCTGATGCTGATGTCACTCATTTTTTTATCCTACAGAGCAGGAGGCTGTCGAGCTGTCTGGGTGTGAGCGAACACCCTCTAGTGGAGCTGCTGACCAGCTGACCTGCAGAGCGCCTGTCTGTTTCTTACCATCAGCATTTCAAGGTAAACTTTAGTGATAAGTCACAGCAGGGTTTTTCTATGAAGAGATACAAACGAGCTAGTATGTTTAGTTATTTAAAAAAATAAAAAAGTCTTCACTTGTGGATTTTGCAGTGTTTTTTCTTTATTGCTTTGACACAAAACACATTCAGTGAACAATTTTCCAAATGTGATTGAGAATAAGTCAGTTTTAATTTGAACAAGCATATATTAACACCTGACATACTAACTTTATTTAGTTCAATTATATTTTATAGTTAGAGTTATAGGCATAGTTATAAGTATCTGAATAGTTAAGTTACAGATACTTACAATAAAACAGCACATGGGCTAAAAATACAAGTAGCTTCTTCAAACTACTAAATACTTAATACATTAAGGACCTTCACAAAGTTCAAAAATCTTATTCAAAGTGTTACTATTAACATTCCCATCTCAGAGAAGAGAGTCTGATGTTTCTTAGTATATTTAATGTATAATGTGCCCCATTACGTGCTCTTTTGTAAAGGAAAGTTGGATAACACACAGCCATATATCTAATTAATACTAATGTATAATAACAATGTAAGAAATAATCCTCAAAAACTGACTTTATCTATCTGCTGATTTCTACCTTTTGTTAGGGTTATTGCAGGGAATAAACTAGTGCATTGCATTGTTTTTCTAGATAAATATAACTTTGATTCCCTGCAGCTGTGTTGCCAATTACATAAAATGCAAGTATATAAATATGGATACAGAACCATCTGTGTTGAGTTATGAAAATATGAATTTGGAATTGCATGTTGGAAATTGCTAATTAAACAAAAAACGGTTTTATTTTGCAGAGTATCATAATATGAGGCGAACATCACTTCACTCCAATTTTGGTGATCAGTGATTAAGTAAAAAGACAACATTTCCTCTGAGGGTTGAGCAAATGTGACCACTTTCAGCAGTCCAAAAAACCCCGAATATTGTAAAAGGGATTTTCATGGAGGTTTAGGTATGATATAAAACCCTGAAACTAAAATGTCAAATCTCAGAAACATTTTGAGCATTTGTGCGATTCTTGAAGGTAAATGAATTGTCTGAGTTATGCAGTAGCACCCATGCTGTAAAGGTTTTTTTTGTCTTGATGATGCATTTGCTGTGACTGACAGGACATTATGTGTTTCAGAGGTCTATGTTCCAGCGTTGAGCCGAGACCATGTGGTGTTTCGAGCTACTGTTACCACTGCTGTTGATCATCAACGGTAATACATTACTCTTCCTCTTCCTTGTGTAATGGCAGACCTAGTCTTATTTTGTACTTCACACTTTACCTTTACAATACGTTATGCTACTCATTTTATCCAATAAGCCAAACACTTGTGAGTGCTTCACCGTTAGAGATACTGCATTGCCTTTCTTTCTTTATTTTATTGACCAAGGTGCAGTTGAAATATGCCTTGTTGTCACGCCCAATCTCTGATCTTCTCTCAGATGCCCGGTGCCAGTGGAACGTTTGGGTACCTCGGGACATCTCGGCCATGACAAACTCCTGCGTTGTCATCCCGTGCACCTTCATGTATCCGTCCGCTATCAGGCCGTACCGTGGCACTCACGGTATCTGGTACTTCGGCCAGCCCTACCCTCAACTCTTCCCTCCTGTTGTCTTCAAATCACGCACAGACGTTGTGCACGAGAGCTACAAGGGCCGCACCAAGCTGCTGGGGGACCTGCACCATAGGAACTGCACCCTGCTCATCAACAACATCGGATCAGAGCACTCAGGGAAATACTACTTTCGTGCTGACCTCGGTGGAGCCAACATGTACACCTACCCAGACTTTTCTGAGCTCAAAGTTCTGGGTAAGTCAAGCATCAGAGGGGAGCTGTAAACTAATTAACCAGTAATATAAAATCAGCAATTGCTAAATAAATGATTATTAAAGGTTTGCTTTTAATTACTTACGCAATATAGGCCAACATATTATTTGAAAAGACTTCTGAATTGTTCCAATTATTCTCAAACCATATCAGTTTTAATATTTAATTCTAATTTTTAGATTTTCATTCAAATTTTCTTCATGTTTTTATTTTATTTTTTAGTTTATAGCATCATTTTTTTTTCTACACTTACTATAATGTTTTTTAGTGTGAGTGTCTTTTTCCATTTTTCTGCTAACCTTTGATCTTTTGTATCTCTGCAAGATGATATTTTGTTTTGAATCACTTTTACTTTATAAAGAAAAGTTATTTCTGTCCACCAGATCAACCCAACATCGACGTCCCTGAGGAGATTGTCAGCGATGAAAGCCTGGAGCTGACGTGCTACGCTCCCGACAACTGCCCCGAGATGACTCCAGAGATCCAGTGGATGTACATCGATTACCTACCAGACCCGGAGCTCAGCTCTGACTACCTGGAGGAGGGCAACACAGCCGTGCTCTCCAGCACCCTCACCTTCACACCCAGACCCATGCACAACGGGCAACTCCTGGGCTGCAGGGTCTACTACCCCAACACCACACTGGTCTATGAGAGGCTCATCTCTCTTGACATCAAGTGTAAGTTTAAAGGCTCTTACCCTGATTTAGACAAAAAAGTAATTATGATGCTTTTCAAACTCTGTGTATAGTCTCAAAAGGCTGGTTTATTTAGAAATATGGTCCATGAAAAGAGAAAAAAATGTCAGTTTATCAATGAGAATCACAGTTGAGGGAAGACACATAATAATATTTATATAACCAAAGATACTGTGAATCTCAATGGATCAGAAGAAAAGCAGCGCCCGGTTCACCGAAACATTACACAACGGCATTTCTTCTTACTCTAACCCCTTCTTTCAGACGCTGGGCTGTGCATTTCGTTTTCATCATTCACATTAAAAAACATGCAAACTTTAAACATGCCATGTAAATTACAAGGTGTCATCATACTGTTCTTGAGTAGCTTAAAGGCAAAGACTCAGAGGTTGCTCAAATGTAAACGTGCCCTTGGTGTTTAAATCAAGCATGCATTAATCACTGTTATAATTGTTTATATTGAAAAGGTAAACCCTGTTTTAAAAAAGGCGGTCATACACACATAAGTCCATGGACATGAAACTCTCTACCTTTCCCTCCCAGACTCTCCGCGCTCTGTGTGGGTGAATGTGTCCTCGGAGGTGATGGAGGGCAGCTCTGTGATGCTGCACTGCGAGGTGGACAGTAACCCTCCCTCAAGGATTTCCTGGATGTTTGGAGAACAGGAGCTGCTGTGGGACACGGCATCCAACGTCTCCCTCTCCCTGGACGATGTGACCCCTGCACAGGAGGGAATCTACACGTGCTTCGGGGACAATGGCTACGGCATCATGAACACTTCATTGTACCTGGCTGTCAATTGTAAGTCCCAATGCCACCAAACATACTGTACACTCTTTATAGAGTTTTTCATCAGAAACCATAAATGAGTAATTGGCTTACATCTTTTGAGTATCAAATACTATACTTCTATACAGCTGTTGTTATCCTGAATTCAGCTACAATACATTAGGAACAGAAAAATAAATAAAAAGGTCACTTACAACATTCATAGAAACCTCTCAAATCACCTTTCTACTGTAGCTGCTGCTGATCTGGATGCTCAGTACTTTCCAAACTACCTTGCCTCTCGATAAATAAAGCTTCGGAGCCATGAGGAGGCAATGACAGAACAATAAAACGTGTATTGGGCAATAATGTGGAAACAATTCTAAGCTGTTTCCTAAATCTATATAACGTAATTATAATATTGTGTCATAAATCAAAGTAGTTATTCACAAACAATAGACAGTCAGACTGTGACCTTAGAATACCACTGCCAAATCTACAAAAAAAGAAAAGGTGTAATAAATTACTTCTATTCTTTAGTTCGATCCTCCGAAGCTGGTGCTTTTTGAAGCTGAGTTTCTTCTTTCTCAGTGTTCATCAATGGCACATTAAACAACTGAGTGGATTTAGTATGCATACTGACAGCTTTGAGAATACTTTCTTTTTATACGCCTGTGTACACTGAACTCCAACTCAAAAGCTGCTGATCATTAACATGTTGTATGAAACTGGGACACAGCACGAGTGCTTTGACCTTCCTTTTTAACAGCTAAAAGTGTGTGTAGGTTGGTGTAGTTGCATGTTTTGAGAGCCAGAAATCTCTGCCCAAATGTATCATTAAACATTTCCATTCATTAAAATGCACACATATTTTATTCTGAAACGGAGAACCTGGCTCTGTTTATTAGCTGTTCAAAATGAATTACCTTAAATGACAATATATCAAACTAAATGTAAAAAAGAACAATGTCAAAGGGGTCACTCAACGGAGAAATATCACACAAAATAGCCAATATTTTCTCTCACTCTTCATCTTCTCTCACATGCTTTTCACATTTTCACAATCAACAAGCTGGTAAAAGTAGAGGAGCATTATCAGCTAAAGAGCCAGATGTTTCCCTGAGGATTTAGAGAGGGAGAGAGAGAGAGAATATTGGACTGCCTTTCACCAGGTGGCCGGATACACGACTCACAAAAGGAATGCTGATGTAGCGTTGTAACTGCTGGATATGTATATAAGGCACTGTTGACTCACAGATGTGCTATTGTTTACGCTGACCCTGAATGGCCAAAGAAATCAGTTATTGCAAGATGGAAACTTTGCCTCTTGTTATTAAAGAATGTAGCATGTTGTAACTATGTAAAGATAAAGAGACTATTCAAAAAACATACATAATTTTCGCTTCAAATGTTGCAGACCCTCCCCGCGAGCCTGTGGTAAATGACTCTATGACGGTACTCGAGGGGTCCACTCTGGCCTTGCATTGTAGCACCCAGGGCAGCCCGGCCCCGACCCTCACCTGGCTGAAGGACGGGGAGCTGGTGGGCACCATCACCGCCGATGAGCTGTCAGTACTGGAGATTGTAGAGATCACACCTCAGGGAGACGGACAGTACCGCTGCCTGGCCGAGAACGAGCACGGAAGAGCCAGCAGCTCCTTCAACATCACTGTTGAGTGTAAGTGCTGCATCACCAAACAGGAGTGTATAAATATAGGACAGTAGAATATCACAATTCAGCAGGTCATTAGGATTATATGCTTGGGTGTATAACCAGCGTTTCTCAAGTCTCTAAACCAGTAAAAGTACAATATTCTGCTTCTTTGTATTGCATCATTTCAAAAACATCCTTTTTCAATCAAGCAAATAAAATATTTTAATTGTTACCAATTATTTAGCTGGAAAAATGACCTTAAGCAAAGCATTTTTGTTTAACATGTCCATAAATCCACATTCAATGGTGTTATTGTAGCTCTTTCTGCCTCCTTCTCTAGATGCCCCTGTCCTTCTGGAGGAGTCAAAGTGCACTGTGGTGAGGGAGGGTGTCCAGTGTGTGTGCATTGCCACAGGAAACCCTGAACCCACCATTGAGTTCTACCTGCCCGATGTGAACATCACCATCAACGAAACAGACGGCCGGTACAACTTCTACACACACACAGATGGACACACCTCTACGGGAATGATCAAGCTGCGGGAGAAAGGCGAGAGGGTAGACAACGGAGGCCCAGCCGTCAACGTCCACTGCAGCTTCTACAACACGTACGGAAGAGAGAGCGTACTACTGGAGCTGCAGCAGGAGAGTGAGTCCGGACCAACTTTACACCAAATTTAGATTTTTTACACCAAGGGACCTTTGATTAAAATAGAATCAGAATGTCCTATTTCTGCCTTTTGCTATCTGTTTTCATCTTTCTACCAGCATTTTAAGTCCTGTAAAAATCTATTTTTTCTAGCTAATAGCTTTTATAACAATTGTTGTCAGCCAGACCCTTTTTCTAGGTAGCATGCTACTTTTTTATAATGAACATGGGCCCTGTAGTTTATTTTGAGCTGAACCTGTCCTGAATCTGTAAATTAAATAATTGTTTATTGATCCTCAGCAGAAAATGGTTCTCAACAAGTTCTTTCCCGTTTTCCTCCTGCTTGACTAATGTTTGCTAAAACCATTAGACGCTGTAGTGCGTAGTTTAAAAAATATGTTTGAAGTTTGATTTCACATGCACGTCTCAAGGAGGAATGGTTTTATTTTGGTGTGCGAGTATTTAGAAACAGACAAAAAGGGCTTTTACACCAAATTCACAAATTGGTGCTCTCAAAGAGAATAGTGACAGATGGAAAAGCGGTGTTTACAATGCAGTTTTTTTGCCTGCTTTTGCCCTCATCTACTCTGATCTCTGCATAGTTCCCCAATAACAACTCTGTTCTTTGTTTTTAGAAAAGTACATGATGGCAGTTATAGTTGGCACTATTGGAGGAGTGGCCGTCATAGCCTTCATCATTGCAGCAGTGAGATACGTTGGCCACAACAACAAGAAGTGAGTATAAATGATAACTAATCAAGAAGCCGATGCCAAGCAGATGTTGCCCTTTTCCTCACCAAGCATTCTCTGAAATACAAGGAAACACTTAAGCCTAGTCATCCATTCTAAAACACATTGATGCACATTGAATATGAGTGATTGTGGGATTGATGTGGACGTGAGAACCATTTCTCAAAAGCAATTTAGCTTTTTATTTACCAAAAGAAGTCCCCCGTTGAAATCCTTGGAGATCCGCAATCACCACCTTGTGGAGTCGGTTAGCAAGCTGGACTAATCTTATATTTTGCAGGCTCGAATCCCTACCCTGACACTGCTTCTGTATCCTTGACCTGCTACGCTAAACAAAATCCAGCTAGCTCTGTTAACCAAGAACTTTTTTTAAGCCTCAAGGCACATTTGGACCCAGAAAATTACAAGCTTCCTCTGACAAATCACCCTTCAAGTGGGTGTGAGCTCAGCGACTAAACCCATAAAATAACCACGTCACTCACCCACAGACGGCCTCCAGCTTAACCTTACAGAGCTTGTTGTTTTAAAATGGATGCCCAGGCTTGGCGTGTCGCCCTGCGTTAGTGGCAGTCGAGACCGAGTCTGACTATGTGACTCCGTCCCCCAGAGAGAATGGCACCCCTAGGCAGGACGTGGTCCTGGAGAACCCAGCTTTGTACTACAGCGCAGTCAAGAAGGACAAACAAAATCTGAGGAAGAAAGTGGTGAGACATGCTGATGTCAATGATTATTATGATGGATGATGGGTTGGATGACCATTCTCAAACTGTTTAGGGTTAAAAAAATGTATGTAATGCAGCAAGTTGTTTATTATGAGACCCCATTTTGACTTCTGCAAATGAGGTAAAAAGGAGTCCTACCCACTGGCAGTCCAGTATCTCCAACCATTACCTTTCCAAACACTGTTTTCTCTTGCTTTCATCGCTTCTATGCGTTTTTCTGTCTGTTTTTCTCTCCCCTAACTCTTGCACAGCTTAAGACAGAGCTGTTGGGCTCAAAGTTTAACTCCATTCTAGAGGAAACTACGGTAAGGTTCCTAAACAGATCCCCATTAAAAACACAAGCCTCAGTGACAGATACATCTCCTCGCATATCTGCTTTTGTGTTCTGTACACTGCCGTTTCTGTTTCTGACTTGCCTTCTGCATGGCTGCCTCATTGCTAACACAAATTTGCCAGATTAACAAGAAACATCTCAGTCTCCTTGTCAGTTGTCGACCAGTAACCACTAACATCTTTTGGTAGTTTTGTCCGTCATGCTCTTATGTTATCTGTGGGGTCACCGGCACCCTGCCAGTGATTTGTGTCGCTGATCGGTCCTTCTGTCTGCAGGGAGAAGACGGGGATTATCAATCTGTGGGCTCTTTGGCAGGACTGGAGAGGCAAGAGCTGAATTACGCTGCTCTGGAGTTTATCGGGGCCAGGCCCAGGGAGGCGGCCTCAGGGAGGGGGGATGATGACAGCAACTACATGGAAATCAAAGCCAAATGAATCGCGATCCTTCCCTGATCCCTCGGCTATGCGAGACGCAGTGGCAGCCCCAATAAACTGTTAAATAACCCCCCATCGCCAACTGGAATTCAACCTGCATATGATTGCACCTTGTTACACATTTCTTCAGATTTGTCACCCCTAAAGTACCACTTGATGCCACTACTCCCCCCTCATGCTGTCCCTCCTCCATTGGACGCCCCTTCACATGCCTCATTCGGGAATACTGGTACTTTGGGTTGGAGCATTTCCCAATGGACAATGAAAACAAATTATTTAAATTTCTGGCCTCTGTTGTTGTACATGGTCTCTTAGACATGCAGTGTTTGACAGCAGCTTTTCTTTGGTTGCTTTCCCCATGTCCTTCATTGTGTTTGTTAAATGAAAGACATCTGAGTGCTTGCATCTGTCCCACTATCTGCTCTACATCTGTCTCTTATATCTGTCACTGTGTCGGCTGCCAGTTGAAGCGTCAGGGCAAGGAGTAACGACGCTTTTTGTTCTCTTATATTTATGTGTGTCTATCAGCAGAGAGCAAACCTCTCTTCCCTCTTTCCTTTGGTTAATTACATCCTTAGTAGATAACCGCCTGAGGCGAGAGATGGAAACGCATCTCAACATCTTGTTTCTACATAATTGTATTTAATGTCTGTTGTGACTCAGTAGCCTCTCATAATAATTGAAACAAAAGTCACCATCACTTTTGACAATATTGAAGAGGTTTTGTAAATTTCAATGGTTCACTTTCCAGTTCTGACAAATGTCACAGCTTCTTTCCAGCCTTATTTTTTAGTAGGATTGTTGATGTTTTGGGGGATTTTTCTGCAATGTGGCCAATGCAAGACTTCTTTGTCATCTGCGACTTGTTCTCCTAGAAGCATGGGAATGAGCATTATAATTGATGTGGAAAATACATTTACCTAAAGCACAAAATATTTGAGCGCAAGTGGCCAAAGTGTTATCTCTTTTAGACAATGCGTGTGGGTATGCGTGTGTGTGTTCAAATCGTGCTCAAAGATCATAGGACACTGATCACTGATGACTGGGGTCTTTGGGAAGTTTTTAGCATTGGTTCACTTGAGAAGTTGATGCTTTATTCTCACAAGGTTGTATCAAATGTCTGAATGACACAAAGTGAGGCTGATTTGCCAGCTGTTTATGCTATTCAAAGGCATTTGATGAACCTGTGATATAATATCAAAGCCAACTAATAGTCTAACTTAATAATGATAGTGTCAATAATATATATTAATAAGATGTATAGCTAGAGAATGGAAGCCAGTATGTACAGTAAAAACCCTGCATGACTGTCTTTCTTGCAGGCATTAAGTTATTAAATTATCGATAAAAGCCAGTTTGAGAAGTAAAAATACTCCTATCACAGATCATTCACATACTTTTGACTGAACATTGTCTTAATAAATACTACCAGCCTTTAACTAGTGTGCACTATAGTCAAATCAGAAGCTGCGTTTACATGCAGGGAGTGACCTTCTTATTGAGTGTGATTGAGGATCGTTTCATAGTATAATAGCTGCTGTGTTTAACAATCGTGTCTTTAAACCTTAAAAGGAAACTACAGATCAATCCAATCAAAGCAGCAGAGGTACATAGAAACATCTTTGTATTTCAGCGTATTTGGTCAAATTCCAAACCGACTGGATCTTACATTACCCACGATGCAACCAACATGTTTTATTTAGATCCATCGTGCCCGCTAAATGTCTTTCAAACTACCTTACGCTTAGTTTGTAACTTTTTTTCAGACTTCTCAAAAGTTCATCAGTTTTCCCAGGCTGAGCTGTACTGCCGGATACATTATTTGAGAATCCGATAGTCAGTGTAGTTCCCCTTTCATGTCTAAAGGGACACACAAATGAAGCCACCACAGTCCTTTTCCCCCGTCTACACTTTGTCTGTTTCTCACAAAAGTGCTAAAAAAAAAAACTCAACACAATGTACTCTAACTTGGTCACTGCCCTTTTAAGTCATTTTAGTTGCAATAACTTTAAATTACTTGTATAGTAGGAATGAAATGAATACCTACAGTTTGTTGTATGGTGTATGTTTTAACAATGTGTGTCAAGATACACAATTTGGTCATCTAAATCAGTCATATAAACAATTACGTTGTCAGTTTTATATGCAAGAAAATGTAAAAATACCAAATGTAATGACCATAGTTTTACTTTCCAAAATCACCTGCTACAGTATGCATCCTGTCCACTGATTTGTTTCCTCCTTAAAAGACATTACACTATTTGTACTCATGGTGATTGAAGTGGAGAAAAGTGATCTAGCTAGGGATGTGCAATGATCTCTTCTTGAAGATTGAAAGTACTTTTGATACTTGTGCTCTGCCCTTAAGCCTTTATAAATGTAGGTTATGAAACAACACCGCACTGTGGCAGTCTCATTTGTAATGATGGATTTAGTTCATCAAGGCAGCAGTGTTTCTCTGTGAGCTGTTTCTAATTGGTTTTACAATCAAAATACAGCCAAGGCCTCTCACTGTGGTATCTGCATAAATGGGTAGACTGTTCATAAGCAGCAGTGGCAATATAAAAACCCAATCACACTACCAGTAGTACTTTAAGTTTAAGCTGCTCACAAAAATACACATAAAGCTCCTGCTGCAAAAAGTTTGACAACACCGTGTTGATGAATCCTCAGGTCCTCAACAACACAGGCCAAACACATGTTATTAAGACAGGATGAATAGAATATTTTTTTTCTGATATCATGCCCATAATGCTGTGTGGAGTGAAGGCATATCCACCACTATTTTACTTCTCTCATAATAGTAACTGCTGTAATAATATTTTGAAATGAATTCCTTGGTCTTATCCTCGATCAAGTCGTATCGGTAATGAAATGAAACATGTATGGTGCACACAAATGAGCTTAAGTTGTGTTTGATTTGATTAAAAACTCAAAAATGTAAAAAAATGCAGTTCTCTGTGCATGTAAACAAAGCTTTCGTCTACCAGCCATTCTGACTCACATTAGCCTTTATTAAGACATTGTTCTGTCGACTCAAGGATGGATATGCTGGCTAGTATTCTGATATTGCCTGTAGCTACAAAGACAATAACCGGTGTATCTTTTTGACAGTTTTGCAGAGTTTTTTTATTTTATTTTATTTATCTGAAAAAGTAAAAATATCAAATGTGTCTTACCTAATCTTTTGTCACGGTGTGTTGTATAGCATATTTGTATACCCTATACTTTGTGGTGATCGTAATTATCATGATTGGGATTTTTTTCTTCTACAAATATGATTGACACAATAATTCAGGTCAGAGTTTTGAACTGTTACTTAATAATAGTAGGAGTTCTGCAATTATGTAGTTTTGTGCTCTTTTATTTTAAACATATACTTCACGCCTCAAGCTATTTCATATGTCTTCAGTTCTACCCAAACATAAACAAAATAAAAACAACAACAACTGGAAATAGTTGTCTGTTTCTCATGCTGTCTCTTTTGTTCTATTTTCTGAAAATGTGCACCATGATGACTTTTTAAAAAACGTTTTGTTTCTTTTTTTCGTGTTCGTGATCAAATCTGAAACATGGTCAAACCTAAATACCAACCTTCAAAAGTAGGCTTTGCAAAGTGAACTTGGATTTACGATGTTATAACTAAACCATTTTTTTATATAGGCTCCCTTTGTTTTTAGGTGAGTATTGAGTACACAGTATACAGCCTTGTGCTCTGGCAGTGTTCTGATATACCTTTTCCGTGCATTCATATTTTTATATTTGATAGTTTGATTTAAAACTCAACCACTCTTAAGCACTTTATCAGACAAATCCCCAACTGCCACTGCAAATATAAAACCAATTTTACAAACAATTTACAGTTTACTAACTTTAGAAGTAAAGTACTATTTAGTAAACAACATATAAGATGTGAAACCTTTTTTTTTAAAGCTAAATAAGTTAGGTTTGGCTGCTTTTTCTAAGACGACGAGCAGGGATCAAAGCTGAGATGAGAAGAGAGGACAGAAGGAATAGGTAAGATAAAACTTTAATGTTATATTCTGAATATGTTTTTGACTGCTTAATCCTTACCTGCATAGCACCATTAAAATACAGTCACTAGTGCTGTTAATGGGCTTCTGTCAAGGTCAAAAAAGTAAACTTCAGTTGTATAGCAAGTTGTGTTTTGGAATAAATGTAATGTACATAAAGAGGTGTCTTCGTTTTTAATATCTGCACACCATAAGCAGCTAGTGCAATACAGCAATGCTGACAAAAGGAGCATCCCTTCATTTTTCTAATTTGATTTAAACGTTTTAAGAAAAATATTTCAAAATGAAAACGAAACACCTTTTCACTTGAAAATGTAACTGGAGTTGTAGGATCGATGAAGAACCATCTTATAATGCCAAAATGCCATACTGTTGTGACAACTGCAGTTCAACTACTTAAGAACAATGAACTATAACTGATTACATACTATCGTTGTGCACTATTGTGTTGTTGGGCAAACAGGAGAAGAACACAAATACACATGGGTTCACACTGACAATGAAACTATGGTCAGTTACATATATATTTCCCCTTTTCAAAAAACATTGCAGAGTCATGGAGAAGAGTCTGAAAAAAACAATGAAACTAAAGAAATGTTGCTCATGCTATGTGT
Organism: Eleginops maclovinus; assembly: GCF_036324505.1. NCBI lineage: Eukaryota > Metazoa > Chordata > Actinopteri > Perciformes > Eleginopidae > Eleginops > Eleginops maclovinus. The sequence continues at coordinate 7,220,877 of NC_086351.1, read as the reverse complement.
TGGGAAGCTTCTTGAAACGTTGCTGTTGCTGTGTACAGATCAGATTCAGAATTGAGTTTATTGCCAGTTACATTTACACATACAAGTGAGAGGGAAGAGGTAGAAAAGTGAGGAGAAGAAGAGGCAGTTCATAGCAGAGACACTCAGCAGAGATCACTGTGGAGAGAGACAGCACGACACAACATCTTTCCTTATGTTTAAAGTAGCCTTTTGATAGTTAGTTATTTCCAAGCTCTATCACAAAATTGCTTTTGACGTTATTTGATTTTCAGGTAAGGTGAGGGTGAACTCAGTTTGGAAAGAGTGCTTGGGGAAGGAATACATCATTTTGCTATATACCAGTTTCTTTAGTAAATGATTTATGGGGTTGCAAAGATGAAGTTGTTTATAAAAACGTTTAATTACAGTAAATAAGACATTTTACGAACAACTGCACACGTCAGGAAAGTAACACCCCTGGGTGTTAAATAGTGTGTTAACTTGCAACTACAGAATACTAAATGTGCAACATCCTGTACAAGATCTGTGTGTCAGCTGTGGAGCTTCCCTTTGGTTCACTTCCTCTATGTTTGCTGTAATTTCAGTGTTGAGTTTGTCCTGTGGAGATGATGTTTCTTATCTGTGCAACGCTGCTTTTCTCTGTGAGCTGCATCAAGGCACAAACAGGTACTGTATGCATTTTTATTGTTATGCAAAATTTAAGATTTAATATAATGCTAATATATGTCATGATACTTGTCCTTTGTATCATTATTTTTCTGCCATGCTTCCACATTACATGTATTACGTTTTTCCACCAGCTCATAAGCACCAATTCCTTGCATTATATATTACCTGACTTCAGATAATCATTTAATTGGTCTTTTTGTTATGGCCTATCAAACTAAAATGTTCATAGTAGAAGCCTTTCTTCATAATTTATCAGAATCAATGTATTATCATGATATGTTGTCACAATTATAATAATCTATGTCCCTTTATTTTCACTGTTTTTTATTAACAGGTGCAGTTTTGGGAAGACCACACTGTTACAGAGGTTACTGTATCACTCGTAGTGAAGCAGATATAACAGCAGAGGCTGGACTCTGTGTTGTGATACCGTGCTCTTTCACTACTATGACATTCTTTACACCCCAATATTTAGTTTGGTACAAATGTGAACGGTATAAACCAAGATGCAGCGATTCTGACATTATATTCCACACGAACAAGTACAACAACAAGGTTCAGACTTTGTTCAAAGGACGGGTTTCACTGTTGGAGCATGATGTGAGTCAGGGGAACTGCAGCATCATCATCAACGACCTCACCAGCTCAGACTCTGGAGCATATCAGCTCAGAGTTAATGGGTTTCGTTATGGGGAAGTGGATGGACTTACATACCCTCAAAGATCATTTGTCTCTGTAAAAGGTATGGAGAGCTACAACAAATATTCATAGTCATAATGTTAATTACATCAACATATTTGGTTTATTTTTAGTCTTAATAGGGAATGAGGTTTGGGGATGTTTTTCATTTTTCAACCTCTGTGGGCAGCCAGTGGGAACTGCAGCAGTTCCTGGTTGAACTCTTACACATCGCCTCATACTTTTAAACTAAGTATCTGATTATTTTTCTAACCTGTAGGTGAATGATGACCTTCAAGCTATTGAACTGATTTGACTAATAGACCGCTCTGTCTTTAGGTCTGGCCCAGAAGCCATCAGTGATGATCCCTTCTCTGACGGATGGACAGCAGACCACACTGACCTGCACTGCTCCTGGTCTCTGTTCTGGGTCTAATCCTGAATTCACCTGGACGTGGAGAGGAGCAGGAGTGAATGACTCTCAGATCACAGGAAACATCACTGCTTTCAAGACTGAGAATCTGACTGCTGTCACACAGAGACACAGCTCCACTCTGACCTTTAACACTTCAGCTGAACACCACAACAGCAGTGTTACCTGTGAGGTCAGCTTCACAAACGACAGCACTGCAGAGGAGACTGTGACTCTTAATGTGACCTGTGAGTATTGTACACAGTACCCTTAAAAAGGAAAAAGTTATCAAAGAAACTGCTGATCGTCTGAGAAATGTGTGTAGTTTTTCGGCTTTAATATTTAACATTGCGGAGAACATTTGTGGACAGATCTGGCTAACACCTTGTTCCTGATGTGGATCAGAACATGGTTTAAAGGACATATGACATTTGCAACGCATATTTATTTAATTGTCCTTCCTGTGAAATGTATTATCCAATTCAAATAACTTCCACTATTTAAAGTCACAATCTGGTTTTCCAGTTATCTTATTAGTAATCTTATTAAATTGTAAGAACATGTATGCACCTATGTCTCTGTGAATTGAAGTTAATGAAAGGGTAAGAAGGATATTGTGTCGTTTCTCAAATGGTGGAGCTGACTCAAACTACAACTATGACTCTGTGTGTCAACAGTCTATCCAAAGATCCTGAATAGTTCAAAGTGTGAGGTTCAGTCTGGGGTCCTGACCTGTGTGTGCATCAGTAAGGGGATCCCTTTACCCTACATTCTATGGCCGCTGTTGAATAAGCACTCTGAGTACTCCGTCATCACCACCGTGTCCCGCCACACTGTCCACAGCACCTTAACTGTAAGGGACCACAGTAACACCGTTGTTGAGTGTGTCGGCAGAAGCAAAGTTGGGGAAGTGCAACATATCATCCCCGTTACAACTTCACAGAAGAAAGAAGGTAAACACATTCATAACAAATGACTGACAATCAGCAAAAGCATTGTCTGTGTTGGTCTTATGAGAAACAGTTTCTTGAACGGATTCTATGAAAATAAACATTATGCATAAAAACTTAAGAAATTGTGATCCAATAGAGCACACTATCATCTCTCATGAGAATTTTGTTGATAACTTTTTGGTATTGGTCACCTACAGGTAAAAATCCATGAACAGGGGTGTTAGTAGCTACTGACTTTACAGGATTAATATAACTCTTGTCACTCTCTGTCATTTCTACTAGCAAATCAACATGGACCAAGTGCATGGCTTCCCTGGTTTGTTGCTGCTTTATCTCTTTTGGTAAATGTCATCAGCATAATCGTCATAATGTTCCTCTGGTATGTAACTACCGTACTGTTTATCCACATGTACTGCTTTGAAGGCTCTGTCAATGCAGTTTTAGAAAACACCTCATGTCTCACTGTTCTCTCCAAAGGCACACAAGAAAGAAGGTGAAACCAAACCAAGAAGATAGAACGTACATGTCAATCAAGAAAACAGACGTGTCATCAGATTATGAAGTTATCGCCCAGCCTCTGAACTAACACGCTTCACCTGAGTGAAGTAGAAGATGATGTTTTCATACTCTGACTGATTTTGATCATATTTTCAAATGTGCAAGTTTCTATGAGTTTGAAATGCCTACTTTTGTTTTCATTAGAACAGTATTACCACAGTATATTGTAGCTTGTGCTTTTTCAGATATATTTATGAAGACTTGGAAACATTTTTGAAGTGAAATACATGGATACATATGTTATTATTATTTGTATTAAAATATTCATTATAAAAGCATCTTGTTGACGATGTGCTTTGAATACATTCTCTGTGTTTTACCTTTAAAAAGAAGAAATTATCGTGACAAGAAGAGCCATTTTAATTGATTTCATACAATTTTACATTGACAAGAAAATGTCCAAAGAATATTCAACCTCGTCTGTCAGACTAAATCGGTAATTTTACGTGAAAAACTAAACCACAGGAACCAGAAACCATAGAAACCATAGAAACCATAAAAACCATAGAAACCATAAAAACCATGGACACCATAGAAACCATAGAAACCATAGAAAACAGATTTGGTTGAAGGTATTCACTTACAGTAATGCATAAATAAGAATTATTAAGTTCACACTTCTGTTAAAAGGACTGTAAATATTCTCTCTCTGAGCTTCCACCATATCGAAATGTTGAAGCTCCTAGACCCTTATTGGTTTTGTATAAATGTTAAGGTATCAGCTGGTTAATATAACAAAAAGAGAATAAATAACAAAGGTATTTTGTCATTTAGCCATTTTCAATGACAGAACATAATCAGCATTTTAGACAAATCCATAGGATAATAAAAAGCCAATGAATGCAGTAATGTCTACAACATAGACTACACTAAATTCATAACCTTAAAAAAAATATTGCCTATACATTCATACAAGCATAGGCTGTGTTTTGTTGTGTTTTTTCAATGTGAAAAAAGGCGTTGTAAAATAGTTTTTTATAAAATGGTCTTTAATTTTCACATGAATAAACATGGCACAGAACAGTATCTAAAGAGAGTGCACAATAAAAAACAGGAAGTCACAGACAAATGCAGAAGTGTATCCAAAGAGGGTGCATGAAGTTGAGATAGCGAAATGCCATACTTTCTTTTTGAGCCTTCCGGTACTTCATCCATCACAAGTTAATGTTTTTATGGTGGTGACGTAGTCCATAGGAACTTGGCTTGGGAACCGGACGGTCACTGGTTAAATTCCCCGAAAGACCAAGTGCTACCGTGGTGTCCCTGAGCAAGGCACCGTGCCCTACATGATTTTCGGTTGCTCAGGATTTAACGAGATTAAATATATATATATACAATCCCACATTTGCATATGTTTCCTTTTCAAAAACATGGCAAAGTCAGGAAGATCTGAACACAACAAGCAAACCAAAGAAATGTTGCACATGCTAGGTGTTTGGAAACTTCCTGAAACTTTGATGTTGCACAAGAAGGAATAAAAAGAAAAGTGAGGAGAGGAAGAGGCAGTTCATAGCAGAGACACTCAGCAGAGAACACTGTGGAGAGAAAAGAGCAAGACAGAAACAGGTAAGACACAACATCTTTATTTATGGTTAAAATAGCCTTTTGAGCTATACATTGACATTGTTTAATGAAAACGTTATGTCCTAGCTCTATCACAAAAAACGCTTTTTCATGAACTTTGATTTTCCATTAAAGTGAGGGTGAACTCAGTTTGGGAAAAAAGTGCTTTGGGACAGAATTAGTGATTTTGCCATTTCTCTAACCAATAGTAAGATGTCAGTTCTTTTAGTAAATGATTTTGAGGGGTTGCAAAGTTGCAGTTTTTAAAGCTACTCTACTCTAGAAAGATTAAGCTACATATAAGATATTTTGACAACAAGTGTCACAAAGGACTTTGAACTAACACATATCAGGGAAGTCACACCCTGGATATAGTAATATTACAACTACAGAATACCTGAATATGCATCGTCCTGTATTAAGATCTGTGTGTCAGCTATGGAGCTTTCCTTTGGTTCACTTCCTCTATGTTTGCTGCACTTTCAGTGTCAAGTTTGTCCTGTGGAGACTGACGGCTTCAAGCATAAAATCAGGATGTTTCTTATCTGTGCAACGCTGCTTTTCTCTGTGAGCTGCATCAAGGCACAAACAGGTACTGTATGCATTTTTATTGTTATGCAAAAGTTAAAGATTTAATATAATGCTAATATATGTCATGATACTTGTCCTTTGTATCATTATTTTTCTGCCATGCTTCCACATTACATGTATTACGTTTTTCCACCAGCTCATAAGCAACAATTCCTTGCATTATATATTACCTGACTTCAGATAATCATTTAATTGGTCTTTTTGTTATGGCCTATCAAACTAAAATGTTCATAGTAGAAGCCTTTCTTCATAATTTATCAGAATCAATGTATTATCATGATATGTTGTCACAATTATAATAATCTATGTCCCTTTATTTTCACTGTTTTTTATTAACAGGTGCAGTTTTGGGAAGACCACACTGTTACAGAGGTTACTGTATCACTCGTAGTGAAGCAGATATAACAGCAGAGGCTGGACTCTGTGTTGTGATACCGTGCTCTTTCACTACTATGACATCCTTTACACCCCAACATTTAGTTTGGTACAAATGTGAACGGTCTAAACCAAGATGTAGCGATTCTGACATTATATTCCACACAAACAAGTACAACAACAAGGTTCAGACTTTGTTCAAAGGACGGGTTTCACTGTTGGAGCATGATGTGAGTCAGGGGAACTGCAGCATCATCATCAACGACCTCACCAGCTCAGACTCTGGAGCATATCAGCTCAGAGTTAATGGGTTTCGTTCTGGGGAAGTGGATGGACTTACATACTCTCAAAGATCATTTGTCTCTGTAAAAGGTATGGAGAGCTACAACAAATATTCATAGTCAAAATGTTAATTACATCAACATATTTGGTTTATTTTAAGTCTTAATAGGGAATGAGGTTTGGGGATGTTTTTCATTTTTCAACCTCTGTGGGCAGCCAATGGGAACTGCAGCAGTTCCTGGTTGAACTCTTACACATCGCCTCATACTTTTAAACTAAGTATCTGATTATTTTTCTAACCTGTAGGTGAATGATGACCTTCAAGCTATTGAACTGATTTGACTAATAGACCGCTCTGTCTTTAGGTCTGAGCCAGAAGCCCTCAGTGATGATCCCTTCTCTGACGGATGGACAGCAGACCACACTGACCTGCACTGCTCCTGTTCTCTGTTCTGGATCTAATCCTGAATTCACCTGGACGTGGAGAGGAGCAGGAGTGAATGACTCTCAGATCACAGGAAACATCACTGCTTTCAAAACTGAGAATCTGACTGCTGTCACACAGAGACACAGCTCCACTCTGACCTTTAACACTTCAGCTGAACACCACAACAGCAGTATTACCTGTGAGGTCAGCTTCACAAACGACATCACTGCAGAGGAGACTGTGACTCTTAATGTGACCTGTGAGTAGATCATACTGTGTTTCTTTCTAGTTCTCTGATTTGTGTTGTCTTGCAGGAAAGTTTGGCACCTGAGGTCAACTTTAACACTATAAAAGATATAATGCATATTGTATATTTTTCTGATAGATGTGAAGAAAGCCAAAATCTCGGGGAATGCAAGTGTAATGGAGGGTGAGACTCTACATTTGACCTGCAGTGTTGACAGTTTCCCTCCATCCCTCATCATGTGGACTAACTCCTATGACAGAAACTTTAAAAATGGATCAGAAACAAGTCTTCAAAATGGCACTTTGACTGACCTGCAGAACGGCACTGACACTTTCCTGCAGGATGAAAGAGGAATCAACATTTTTTCCATCTCAAACATGACACCAGAAGATTCTGGACCTTACATCTGCAAAGTGAAATATCTGAACCACACCCTGATAGAACAAGTTAATGTTACAGTCATATGTAAGTATTTTGTTCAACAGGTCGAATATAGAACATTTCTTTCCTCTCGCTAAATTGAGTCTATAAGAGCAAGTCTTTTTTGACGGCTAAAGAAACATTCTGGCTTCACTGGAGCCACATGCTTAGACAATAATAATCATTGGGCTTTCTGTCGAAACTATGCCATGTTTAGAGTTTGGCGCCCTCCAGTGTTATTATGAAAGAAAATGCACAATCCCCAAAAATATGAAAGCAATTACGAAAAAACCTTCAGCCACAGATTTTGTTTCTCCTGTTCCATTTTAAACACAGCATACCACACTGTTGTATTAATTCCCATATTTGTTTTGCATAGTGCAGTTATTATTGTGCCTAAAATGAATTACAGATAAAACTGGAATTAACATACAGTATATGTGACAGATATTCCCACATTCATGCGTTTGGTTAATACTATCAAACTAAATATTTTTCAGCTTTTATTCTATTTTAAATGTTTGTATATGTGCTTCACAGATATGAGGGAAACTCTGATCACTGGAGATACAACTGTTAAGGAGGGAGCTTCTCTGAATTTAACCTGCAGTGTTGAAAGTTTTCCTCCGTCTCATATCACATGGGCTAAACCTGGCTTCAACACAAACCTGTACAATGGACCGGAGTCTAACCTGCAGAGCGACAATGGGCCAGTCACACTTCTCATCCCTAATGTGACCTCAGGATATTCTGGACAGTACATCTGTACTGCGCAACACTTAAACACGACGGTGACTACTTATGCAGATGTAACAGTGACATGTAAGTAGATGGTACTAATCTTGAAAAAGAAGCTTATGGTCATACTTCAGTATTTTCTTGTGACTTTGCTTTTGTGTTTACAGGGTTTTCAAGGATCTTCAAAAGCTCTGAATGTGTGGTTCATTCAGGCGTCCTGAATTGTGTGTGTATCACTGAAGGGTTTCCTCTACCCACCATCGAATGGCCACTGTTGAAGAAACACACAGAGTACTCCGTCTTTACCACTGTGTCAAACTACACAATCAACAGCAGCCTTACTTTGAAACATAACAGCAACACCTCTGTTGAGTGTGTCAGCACCCATGAAAATGGGGAAGCAAAAACAAACCTCACCATCAGAATAAACACGTCAGAACAAGGGGGTACGTGTTGTCAAATAAAACACTCTAGTTGCTGTAGACAGCTGCTTTACTGTTATACAATTAGACAATAATCGTGCAAGATGTGGGATATAAACTATTGCATGTTTAGTAGTTTTAAGACATTTTCTTTTTGTTTCTCCTCATTGCAGATAAATCCCAAAATATATTTAAAATGGTTTCCCAGCTGAAAGTCATCATTGCCTTTTTCATTGGAGTACTTCTGTCAGCATTCCTTTGCTGTTTTGCCACAAAATGCCACAGGTACACTAAATCAATAATTAATACCTAGTTTATTTTGTGGATAATCTTCAAACATAAGTGTAACCTTGATGCTGTTTTAAAGGATTTTGTTACATAGAAATAAACAGAAGATCTCTGAAAATCTGGAAGAGACTATGGGGATGGTGGCCAGTCAAGAGGAAACACAAGTAAATATATTCTTTCCAGTAATATTCTGTATATAAAAACATTTCTGTACATTACATAAAACATTGCTTTTATTATGAATTGGCCAAAATATAACATCTAGTATTTTAATAAGTGTAATAATGACATTCATTGTTTAGCATTCGAGTCGGACTCACTTTTTATTTTTTTATTTGACCTTGTAAAAAACCTGCTGTTTGTAAGATAAGTTTTTGTAATATTTTCTAACACTGTCACAACATCCTCACCAGAGTGCAGTCGACAGATAATATGGTAGAAAAACCATCTTCCTGTGCATCCCTACAGTTCTTCTAATGTGTTTAGCATAAGTCGGCCGCACGAGAATGAGCATCTCTTATTAGAGCCAAGGAGTATTTAACCGCAGTATCACTTGCTCCTCTTAACTCAGATCAAACTTTTATGATAAAAACAGATGCACATGAAGATGGAATATAGTATCTTCAACGAGTGTCAAGGCTTTCCTCAAAATCAACATTTTAATTACGCTATGACTTTTTAAAGCTAGGGTTGTCATTAATGTAAATATACCAGATATCAATTTGACGTGCTTTGTACACTTTTGATGAATATAGCAGCTGCTGAATGAGTCATATTATTTCACGTTGTACCTGACAGATAAATGTTGCTCAAGCAGAGGAAGATTATCATACCTACTTCCAAGAGGCAGCTGAAGAAGAAGGAGCTGTGGAAGCAGAGATAGGAGAAACTGATCTCAATGAAGGACCAACAGATGTGGAGTATGCGAGCATTGATTTCTCCATGTTGAAAATAAACAGTCAGAGGGAGGGAGCAAAGAAGCCAGGAACCACAGAGACGGAGTACGCTGAAATTAACAAAAAAGTAAAAGACGAAAGAGAAGACAATGGCGGAGAGGAAGGTTATGTGTTGGAAGAGGAAGAGGCCGTCGCCACGGAGGAGGAGGAGACAAAATATGGTGAAAAGGAGGAAGAGGAGGATGAGGAGGATGTTGCATTGTACTCCAATGTGAAGGAAATAATGGCTGAGACTTGAAGGCCGTTGCACAGTGGAGCTGCTTAAAGATGAAATGTCTCTTTATCTCATCTGTTGTGATTGACATTATGGACTAATGATGGATTTTCATATGGATGAATTTTAGCACTGATCTCTTCTAACTTCAAATTCAGCTACATTTACTGAAGTTACCAAGACATTTCATATTTTTAAATATTGCAGTCTGTGCAAATCCATTCATTGGACTGGACTGAAAATTACTGGACTGGTATTGTGCTTTAATGTGTTTAGTTTTAAAAGGTTTTCAGATATGTTCCCCCCATATCTATTTGTATGCATTATATGAATCTGCTTGACTCACAGTTCAGTAAGACTGAACAATATCTTGTGAACCTATTTCATCTAAAAGAAAAAACAACCTGTTTTCATGTTAGGGAAGAAATCACTGAGTGGTAAGTAAAAAGAGCACCTTTATTTTTACAGAACCTGTAAACATTACAAATACAGCAAAAGTGCGTTACTGATGAAGACAAAACTGTCGTCTGTCCTTAGCTTTAAAAAAAAGTAATCATGTAGCACCTTGAAGTGCCAACAGGAAGTTATTTAAGAGGATACAGAAATGCCATATAAGGCAATGTTTAAATGAAGAACCCCTTCATTTCCGAGAACTTAACATAAAAACAACCAAATTATCAAAACCATAGTGTTACAAGTGCATGCTCTGTTATAAGGCTGCATCCAGTGGAAACAATAACTAGGAGTTAAACAATACTTTTTAACTTGAGGTATTATTAGCACGTTCAGGGAGTTTTATATTTAAAGAAACAAATCATTTTTTAACTGCAGATATTAACATGAATGCAGATCATTGAGATGCATGGACATTTCACTCTGGTAATTATGTGTTTTAGAACGATGGTTTGTATATTTATTGTTTGTGTTTTTCTGACTCATATTCTGATGCAGACTCATGGTACTAACGCTTGCAATGTTTTTCACACCTTCAGTCATCATGATAAACCTTATAAATAGACTTGTTCACTTCGAGATGTTTTATTCACTGTAAGATCAAATAAAATGTACTTTATTGATCACAAGTTGGGATATGCTTTTGTTGCAGCAGCATAAAAAACAATGCATTGTGCATAATAAAAAATGCAAAGAGTAAAAATAAACATCTTTAAAATACAAACATCTCAAAATAGAAATAAACCGGCTAAAGATGCTCATTATCATCAAATACACATATGATATTTGAATTTTAAGATATTTCATATTATAACTTCAAGTGCAGGAGTCTAGCTGGGCTAATTTGTAGAGAAACTTCCTGAAAACTTTGTGAAGTGCAAAGAAGGAAGAAGTACAAAATGAGGAAGAAGAGAGGAAGAGTTAGTTCAGAGCAGAGAAACTCAGCCGAGAACACTGGAGAGAAGAGAGCCGCAAAGAAATGGCAAAAAGAGGTGAACTCTACATTTAACTTTTTACTATTTAAAATATTCCTTTAAATTGTAGATAATTGTTCCCCTCGTCATGAAATGATTTGAGAATTCAGTGGTTTAATGGCTTTAAATTTGTGCGTCTGCATTTAATTTGCGGCATTTAAGATGAAGCAGCTTCAGATAATTCAAGTTTATTTACATGGCTGCTTTTGGTAGCAGATACAACAAAAGGTTAGGGACTAACATCCCTGAAGCAGATCTTAGCCACATTTGTTAATACTACTTCAGAAGAACAGAAGATGCAATACCCATATCTGAAGCTGTGCTGGCAATGTTGGAGTTGTTCTTGATCCAGTCTTAACCTCTGAAATATTTGAGTTTAGTTTATTTTGTGTATTTATTTATTTATGTAGAGACAGTCCGTCCAAATCATGGACTCAGGATGTTTGTTCTTATCTGGGGGACTCTGCTCTCATCAGGTATGTGTCTTTATTATTATGATAATTATATAATTGATGAAAACTAAAAACTGGGAATAAAATGATCTGTATTCAATATTTAGCATTCCTCACTGCAACTAATAATACACATTGAAACTCTGTGAGGAATACTTATAGTTATGCTAGTGATTTTGATTTGCCAAAGACAATATGGTTTTGAGAAACATGATACATTGAGAAATGCCGGTGTCTGCTCAATGCTTCTTCATTTAACCATTTATTATTGCAAATATCAGAGTGTATCATCATTTGTTCTGTGGGTATATCTCCTTTCCCTTTTTTTATCTCACTGTTTTTATTAACAGGTGCATCAGTTTTGGGAAGACAACATTGTCATAACGAACACACACAATACTGTATCACTCTTAGTGAAGCAGTTCTAAAAGCAGAGGCTGGACTCTGTGTTGTGATACCGTGCTCTTTCACTACTGCGCCTGCCTTTACAACCCAGCATTTAGTTTGGTACAAATGTGCACAGTCTAAATCAAAATGTGAGGATTCTGACGTTATATTGAACACCACCAAGTTAAACAAGGGTCAGTCTTTGTTCAAAGGACGAATTTCGCTGTTGGAGCCTGATGTGAGTCAGGGGAACTGCAGCATCATCATCAATGACCTCACCGAGTCAGACTCTGGAGCATATCAGTTCAGAGTTGGTGGTCTGCTAAACATTAATAAAGCAGATGGATGGACTTACCTTGAAAAAGCTGCTGTCTCTGTTAAAGGTATGGAGAGCTACAGCAAATATTCACACTGAAGATGTCTTATCTGTACCCATAAAATGCACCAACATATTTTATATATTTATAGTCTCTATTCTGGTGATTTGGCATTGAGAGCTTTTGTCGACCTCTGTGGGCAGCCAGTAGGAACTGCAGCAGTTCCTGATTTAACTTTTACTCAATGCCCAGTGGAAATGTTAAACTAAGTATCTAATATGTATGCCCAAATGTAGGTGAATGATGACCTTCAAGCTGTTAAACTGATTTGACTAATAGACTGCTCTGTCTTTAGGTCTGAGCCAGAAGCCCTCAGTGATGATCCCTTCTCTGACGGATGGACAGCAGACCACACTGACCTGCACTGCTCCTGTTCTCTGTTCTGGATCTAATCCTAAATTCACCTGGACATGGAGAGGAGCAGGAGTGAAGGACTCTCAGATCACAGGAAACATCACCGCTTTCAAGACTGAGAATCTGACTGCTGTCACACAGAGACACAGCTCCACTCTGACCTTTAACCCTGCAGCTGAACACCACAACAGCAGTGTTACCTGTGAGGTCAGCTTCACAAACAACATCACTGCAGAGGAGACTGTGACTCTTAATGTGACCTGTAAGTATCACATTTTACATTCTGATTTGTTGAAATCAAATCTGTCTCCCTTTTTTGAGACAAGTGTTTATGTCCCTCTCTGAAACGTCATTTAAAGCAATCAGTTGTACTTAAGGTCTTTGAGGCCTCTTACACTGCGTGACTGACAGGATCGAAAGCTTCAACCTGTTTTAGTACAGCTACTCATATCACAGATCATATTGTATGTTCTCCAAGGACTGATAATCAGTGGAAATATATAAGGTTGAGGTTTGCGGTTGTATTATCATCAATATTATGACAGCAGAATGTTTTGGACAGAACATCTGTACAGTGACATATCTGAACAACAATCTGAAAAAGCAGTTGACGTACATTTACATTTTTTTCCAATGATTTTAGTCATTATTTTATACTTGTATTCTTTTGGAGTATCTTTATTATCTGAGGGAATTTACAAAAGCGTCAGTGTATTTAATTTAAGTTTTTGATGGGAATTTTATTTCTTACATATTCGGTTTTTACCAACATATTTCTTTAATTGAAATGATCCTCCATATTTAAGCGCTTTAAGGCCTCTAGGTGGTTTTCAGCCTCAGCTTGGAGACACATAGGAAATTGTTCGAACAATTGATTCATTTGATATGACGATGCAATTTTACATTTTGTCGAATAAATTCTTATGTTTTTTTAAATGTCTTTCTTTCAAGTTGTGAAGGAACCTTTGATCAGTGGAATTACTATTGTCAAAGATGGTGATGATTTAAATCTGACCTGCAGTGTTGAAAGTTTTCCTCCATGTGTTATTACATGGACTATACATGGTTCCAACAAAAACTTGTCAAAAGAAACCAAAATCATCGTGCATAGCGACACTGGAACAGCCACTCTTATCCTCCGTAATATAAAAGCAGAATATTCTGGACTGTACGTCTGTACAGCAACACACCAGATCCCTACTCTGAGTTCACATGCTGAAGTAAATGTGACATGTGAGTAGGCTGCTCTATTCTCCTTTTAAATATATACATAATATGATGTGTTTGTTTGCTTTGTTGATTAGATCCCTTGAGTGTTTGCAAGTTTTCCAAGGATCTCAAGTGCCTCTTGATGTATGGTCCAGTCAGAGGTTCTGACGTGTGTGTGTTTCAGTGAAATGTTTCCCTTACCCACCATCAAATGGCCGCAGTTGGACTAACACTGAATACTCTGTCACTACAAATCTCTCAAACCATGCAGTTGACATAAAATTATTAGTGCAATTTTTTTTCAACAGGTTTTCACAAGTTATTTTCAGCTATCTTAATTTTCAGAAGTAATTTGCAGATCAATCATTGTTTCAGTTTTTGAGAGATTTTATTTCTTACATATTGGCTATAACCAATAAAATCCTTCAGTTAAAATGTCTCACCCAACCAAAGGCTTCCAGCTGGTTTGAGCCTCAGCTTGAACTAAATTGAATTCACTATTTTATTCAATAGAGACCATGCAATGTAATGTTTTGTCAAACTAATTCTTGTTATCCGTCTAACTTTCTCAAAGACTTGAAGAAACCTGTGATCATTGGAAGGACAACTGTGAAAGAGGGTGATGATTTAAATCTGACCTGCAGTGTTGAAAGTTTTCCTTCATGTGATATTACATGGACTAAACATGGTTCCCAAAAAGCATTGTCAAACGAAACCAAAATCATCGTGCATAACGGCACTGGAACAGCCACTCTTACCATCTCTGATGGGACAGCAGATCATTCTGGACTTTACGTCTGTACAGCAACACACCAGATCCCTCCTCTGAGTATGCATGCTGAAGTAAATGTGACATGTGAGTGGGCTGCTCTATTCTCCTTTTAAATACATAAATGTCATCTTACTGTGAATTTGCTGTGTTGTTAGGATCCATGCTGTGTGTCTGCAGTTTTTACAAGGAACTTAAGAATTCTGGTTTATTTAGAGGTCCTGACGTGTGTGTTTGTGTGTGTCTGTGTGTGTCTTTGAAGGATTTCCTTTACCCATCATCATATGGTCTCTGTTGGACTACACTGAATCCTCTGTCACTTTGTCAAATCACGCAGTTGACATAACATTATTTGTACTTAATTTGTTTTTATTGATCTTGAGAAGTTCTTATCGGGTATCTGTATTATCAGACGGCAATGTGTATTACATTGTAGTTATTGATTGATATATTACTTCTTAAATAATAGACTCTCACCAACATAATCCTTTAGTTAAAATGTCTCACCCATATTTAGGCACTTCACCACATTTAGGTGTTTTTCAGCCTCAGCTTGGAGCCACATTTGTAAGATGATAGGTTGTTAGAATGTATGGCTTTGAACTGGTAGTGACAATGAAGTTTAACATTTTTTCAAACTAATTATTATAGTTTTCCTTGTTTTATTTCTTCAAGTTGTGAAGAAACCTGTGATCACTGGAAATACAACAATCAAAGAAGGTGATGATTTACATCTGACCTGCAGTGTTAGAAGTTTCCCTCCATCTGTTATGGCATGGACTAAACATGGTCTCGTCAAAAACCTGACAAAACAAACCAAACTGGACCTCCATAACGACACTAGAACAGCCACTCTTATCATCCACAATGTGACATTAGAATATTCTGGACTGTACGTCTGCACAGCAACACACCAGATCCCTACTCTGAGTACACATGCTGAAGTAAATGTGACATGTGAGTAGGCTGCTCTACTACTTTCAATTACAATAATATCATCTTACTGTAAGTTTGCTGTATTGTTCAAATCCCTTGTGTATGTGTTTGCAGTTCATCCAAGGATCTTCAGTACCTCTGGATGTGTGGTTCAGTCGGAGGTTCTGACATGTGTGTGTATCACTGACGGTTTTCCTTTACCCACCATCAAATGGCCGCTGTTAGATGCTCACACTGAATACTCTGTCACTACCAACTTCTCAAACCACACAGTCAACGTCAGCTTTACTGTATCTGTAAAAGATCGCAACTACACCACTGTCGAGTGCATCAGCAGAAATTATATTGGGGAAGCAAAAGAAAACCTCAATGTTACGAAAATAAATGTAATAGAATGTAAGTGTTGACAGCTAATACCTCTCTTGACTCAAGACCACCGGTGATCAAAGCTATTATTTATTTTATTAATCTGTTTTTTTCCTTTCCAGATCCCCTCCATATGTTATTCACAACTTTTAATCTGCTGCCACTCATCATTGTGTTTTTGATTGGCCTACTTGCTTCAACATCCATCTACTGTTGTGCCAGAAAATGCCACAGGTACACATTTTATATGTTTTTGTTGGCTGTGCTTTTTTTTTGTTGACATTTCATTTATGCAAGGCTGTTGAGAGCAGTGTGGAGACAATCCTCCAGATAGATCCTCCTTTATAGAGAGTATTTAAGCAATAGATCAAAAAACTGAAGTTGCCTGGTAATTAGTAAAAACTGTCAAAAAATAAGGAAAATGTGTCAGCAGTCATGATGAATAATTAATGTGATAATGATGTTCATCGATTTGGGGCTGAAGCATTCTTAATAAAAAAGTATGGTCCTTTCTTAAGACTTCTTGCTTGTTAATTGTTTTGCTGTTGCTTCTGTTTATTTAATTTTCTCTCCAGAAGTAAACGGAAGAACTCTGAAGAAATCGCTGAAACTCTGGAGATGGTAACTACTCAAGTGGCTCCATTGCCATTTATATAGACACAGCTGGCTTTGATATATGAATACCTAAAATATTTGCTGAATTGTTAATCTTATGGTGCAGAAATGCTCTGCAATGATTTAGTTTTTCATTTAACTTCAAATTGCAGAAACTTAAATAGTCGTATGTATGCAGATTCAAAGAAAATAAGAAGAAGATATATTTTAAATGTATATCAAGGGAAATGACTCTTGTTTTTGTTTTGATAGCTAAACTGTATGTTACTGATGTATGGACTTTATGTTTTATTTTTGTAAATAAACTTGTCTTGCCTTGCCTTTACATAAATTGTCTGGTTTGTATTAGCTGGAAAATCAAATTTTTTTAATTTCTACCTGACAGATCAGTGCTGGTGAAGCTGTGCAAAACGATGGGAACCAAGACAAAGAGGAAGCTGAAGGAGGAGCTGTGGCTCCACCAAACGGTGATGTGGAACCAAAAGAGGTGGTATACTCTGACATTGACTTCAGCTTGTTGGAAAGAAAGGGTCCCAAAAGGCCAGAGGCTACTCAAGAGTCCACAGAGACAGAGTACGCTGAAGTTAAAAAGAAAGGGGAGAGACCAGACAATGGTGCAAAGGATGGGGAAATGGTGGACGGCAACCAAGAGGAAAAGGTGAAGTTAGGTGATGATAAAGAGGGGGAACAGTGCATGTCTGCAGAGGAGGGGGAGGGAGGGCAGGATGTGGCATTGTACTCAAATTTGAATGAAATAATGGGTGAGGTTTGAGCACAGTGTGGCTTGAAATCACAAAATGAAAAAAACAGTTTTTCATTGCAAACACAATGGCTGATTAAACATTGGCATAACATGCATGCAGTTAACAAGAATGACATATAGCATATTTCTACAGAATAGAAACCATGTGCAATCAATTTTAAAAGTAATTGAAAAACACTGTACACAGCTGTCAGTGTGAAATTAGCCGACATTATCAAGGTGTTCTATTTCTTTAAATTTACTACCATTTTTTTTGTTACACCTATTCAATATGCAAAATATTTTTAATCGTTACAGTTTGTGCTTTGCTGATCCCCTATCCATCCCGTATGGACTGCATGTACATTTTATCAGCATGAATTATTGTAGCAGTTAGGCTTTCAATTATAATGCATTGTTTTTTTGGGGGGAGAAATGCACGCAGCTAGCATTGCATGTATCATTACTATGAAGATATTGAAGAAGGTCTTGTATTGTTTTTTATTGGGTTTCTTTGTTCGAATGCAGTTTTTTTCTGCTGTTTAATTCCATTGAGCTGTTCTAAACAATGTATTGCTTTGTTCATTAACATGACTATAGGAGCTCTGTTTGTACCAAAGTCTGCATTTTAACTTTTAGTATGTATAGGAAATAGTGAATATATGTACACTGTATTACATTCCTTTCACAGCTGTTTATAGCTTATACAAGTTATTTACTCTTATTGAACTGTTTGTAGAAGTGTTTTTGTTAAGAATGTGATTAGCTTTAGCTGTATACTATGATCCAAGTTAACAAAATGGTAGCATTTACAGAAGTTCCACATTTTAACCGACTGTTTTATACATAGGAGTTAGAAGCGAATAGCAAATCAATTCACATGTCTGTGATAGCATGAGCTATAGAGCCAGCAGAGTTAGCTTAGCTTAGTATAAAGACTGTATATGCAGAAGTAAGAACTTACCAAAAGACATGTTAAAAGTGCAATTTGTAGTTTTAGGACCATTACTGATGTCCAACCAGCAGCACCAGCTGTTGCAGTTAAAAAGTCAGAACCAGAATGTCAGTTAGGTGAATGTTTTTCTTTTTAATTTTTCTTTGATTCATTGTTATAAAGCATATATTTGAGCATGTAATACAGTACTTAACTTTATCCTACTATAGCTGTATAATAAATTTAAAAAAGCTTTAACTTCTCCTTTGACTGTTATATTAGCATAACAGAGAAACCTTTTAACTTGAATTTTTAATTCAAGTCAAATTACTTTGAACTAACTCATATATATATATATATAAAGGATGCTTAACACTGTATTCTGCTGTCACAAACACAGGAAATAATGAGAGTGAGCAAAAAATAACAACTGAAACATCACCCAGGTGGTTTGCATATTGAGTTGTTAAAAGGGAAGAAAGACGCTTTGCTTATAAGAACACATCGCACACATTTCTCACATTTATAAATATGACTTTGTTCCTCTTTATTGGTAAAGCCTTAACGAGGCTTACCGTATTTGACCTAACTCAACATTCATGTAACGACGGTTTTCATAGTAAAGAAAATGAAACTTGTCATATTAACCATTTTGATTTTTGGTTATCATCAATTTAGGAGGTAAAACTCTTTAAGTTCTGTATATTAAATTTATATCAACTATTTATACCTAAATAACAAAATGAGTGGCTGATCCACATACACAGCAACCTTTCTGATACGTCACACACAAAAATTGACTCTTCAGATGTCTCTTTATTTAAAAAGTGTATGTTTATTTATGTGCTTCTCCTTGAAGGCTTTAAAAAGTACAGTTTAACATGTACTCACAGTGGGCATGTGCAGAGGGTGATTTTGGATTAAGGATAAGCTAACAGGATTACAAATGTCCCACCCACGGGACAGACACCTTTAAATAGATCAACCTGAAGCTGCTTGTGCTTCAGAGCTGCAGAAGAGTCAAGATTTGTCAACCAAGAACAAATATTTCAACCACACGGCTGCTTCTCGAGACCTGTAGGTGAGAATGTGCAGTGTTGTAATAAATTGAAATGTTGCATTGGTAAAAGGTCTATATTTCATTGGTTTATACAATGGGAATTCTCTGAATAGCAGAAATAATCAACAGTTTTAGTGATTACTGATAGCAATGCATGTACAACATTTCCTGATCTAAAGACTTTTGGTTGGGAAACCATGTAAACCTTTAGTTCAGTTTTAAACATTGTGTGCATCGGTGTGAGTTTCCTGTGACACCAGAAATAAATGGTTGCTATCAGGTTTTATCGAACTTTGTTGCCACATCTTTGTTTTTGGTATTTATGTCATCAAATCTATTGTTATACTTACAACTATGGTAAAGCTGATTGACTTTGTATACATTTGCTTTTATATCTATATTAAATGTAATTGTAATGTATACCTTTTCACAGGTATGGCGGATGCTTTCAGAAGTCTGAACCTCATTGAGACCCTAAAAGAGTCCATAGACCACAATAAGTTATCAGATGTCAAAGATGCATTAGAAGACCTCCTGATCAGCAGGATCAACCTGGCTGTGATTGGGGACCGTGGGGATGAAAAAGCCTCCTTCATAAACTCCCTCAATGGCCTCAGCTTTGGGGACGATGGAGCAACTCCCTCTGCGTCGCCTGTTGCACCTGAGGAAGTGGCATGCTACCCTAACCCTAAACATCCTGACTTTCGTCTGTGGGATCTTCCACCTGTCCCATCCGCCTCTCCCTTTGAACCAGAGGGATACATGGACACAGTGAAGTTTCCCCGCTACAATGCCGTATTTATAACCTTCACACAGACGCCCCAACCCAACAGTGTGAAAGTGTTCCTTGAGGCTCAGTCACTGCAGCAACAAACAGTGTATTTTATTCTCTTTGCTTTAGAAAATGGCACAGAAAAAAGCATAGAAAAAATAAGGAAAACCAGTGTGGAAGTGCTGAGATCTCAGGGTGTGACTATGCCTAAAGTCTACGTGGTAAGACCCTCCACCTTGGAGATGGTTGACTTCCCTTGCCTGTTGGAGGACATGGGAAAAGACCTTCCTGAGATTCGGGCACAGGCGGTTCTCTTGGCACTCCCAACACTTAACTCCACCCTGGTCATTAAGAAAAAGGATGCATTTAAAGCACTAGTATGGGCAGCTGCCTCACTATCTGGTGGAGTATCAGCTATTCCTGTTCCCTTTGTGGCCTCCATGGTGGACTCAAGTGTAGCAGTGAGGATTCTAACCAAAGCACAATTATCTCTTTGTCTCGATGATGGATCTGTCGAGCGACTGGCTCGTCAGAGAAGCATGGACTCCACAAGACTCAAAGGGATGCGAACATGTGCACTGTCACTGGAGGTCACTAAGGGTGAAGTGCAACAGCGGCTGGCGGCGGCACAAAAGGACTTGGCCACAGTTTCTTTAAAGCTGGTGGAGATGGCGTTACCCAGACATGCCCGTTCAGCCAGCCGCTCCTTTGCTGCCATGCAGCAAGCCCTCAACTGCGCCATCGATGAAATGGCGGCTGATGCTGAAAAGATAGTGTCTGCGGCTCTTGGGGAGGGGAAGTGAAGTCAACTTTGTTCCACTTTGTCTAAGGTTTCCTGTTTGTGCATGGTTTACCTCTAAAACAGTTATAAATACTTTAAATTATAAAGAGCATTGCAAATACTTTGCTAGCATAAATCTGCAAATAGTTATCAATTACTGTAGGCTAATTAGTGCCTGTTAACAATACTTCATCCACCCAACAGGTTACTGTAGCTTTCAATATTAACAAATGCTTTAAAAAAGAGGAAGTGAAAGCAGGTTGCAGGCCTACTGTAGCAAGCCAGATGGAGGGGAAACATACTATCCCTTTCATCAACTATACAATATGTTGTTCCCTGGCAGGCATGATTGGATATGCAAATTCTGAAAGGAGTTTAGGTCAAGTGTGAAGACCTTTTTTAAATCTTACTCATACTTTTGGAGGGATGGCATGTGCTACATAGTGCTATGAGAGGATCCTCTGAGGTAAAAACAAGATTATTATTTTGTCTTTTCAGTATTTTATATTTCCTCTATTTGACTGCTTATTTTAATTGAAAAGGTGATAACTGTCTGGAAAGGTTTATCTCTTTACTAAATATCAAAGTGGTAAATGGTCTATTTCTAAAATAAAAGATTGGTTTTTTTCATTATTTCTACAATGGGGAACAAAGCTTATTTTGTTTCTAAGTTCAAAATGGCATTGAAAGCTAAGTATTGAGTATGCTGCTAAAAAACCTACAACCTTTGTTTTAAAAAGTGGGGATTCATAGCCATATTCCGGTGTTTGGGTGAAACCTGACTGATTTTCTATTTTCATCATTCATGAATACTGTGTTTTACATTTGATTGCTTCAAGGCCTTATGATATCCTCAACAGTTGGCATTTGAACATATACAATTGGTGATCACCACTTTATTGTATTTTGAGTGATTTACTCAACACTATAGCTAACCCTAGAGTATGTTCATCCATCGCATAGTAAATTGACAAGCATATTAATTTTGGAATACATTTTCATTGTTATATTTGGTATATTCACTGCAGTTATTCATATAAACCAGATGTTGAAAGTAGGGAAATAGTTTACAGCTTAACAGGGTGTAGAATACAATTTTGTGGTGATCAATGTTTTTTGTGTTAATGTGAGAGCAGTCAAATTTGACCGGGAACACCAAAGTAAAAAAAAGAACAAGACAAGAGTTGCTAGATTTAATGTAGAAAACATAATTTTTGTTGCAAGTCTGGAGAATTTCCAGCAATCTTGAAGAAGAAACACTCACAAAACTCAGAACAATCTGAAAAAGAGGAAGTAGTACAATGTTGCATAGCTGATTTGGATTAAATAAATGAAAGCCATATCAAAAATGGGTTCTATTGTATTGAGATGCACATAACAATAATGTAGACGCACTCTTTTTCAGATATCAAGCTTCAGTAACACATTACAATGTTTGCTAAGACAGTCGAGTGGTTGATGTTTCTGGCAATTATAAAAGGTAGGATACTATTTTTAACTCCAATATAATAATATTGTTTGCTTCTCACAACATTTGCATTAAAGTTACTTGAATTTCCTGACTTTCATTTTTGTGCTCTTACCACCACAGAATTGTCTTGTGTAACAAGATACTTCACACTCAAGGACACTCGCCTGACAGCCATAGAGGGGTCCTGCATTAAAATCTCCTGCACAGTCAAAAACGAAGTTGATGATGTTGATGCACACTGGTTTTGGATAAAAAATGCAACTTGGAAAAACAATTCTTACCACGGCACTATCATTTACAGCACTGATAAAACAGTGCGTCCTGTTAGTCCACACTTTGCAGATAGAGTTACATACATCGGCTCTCCATTTTCAGGATGGAACCATCCCCCAGCAGATTGCAGTATTATAATCTGCAACCTGATCAAAACCGACAGTGGAAACTATTATTTCAGATATGTAAAGGAGAAAGAAAATCAAATGAAATGGATAACTGAACCGGCAAACATCATGGTTACTGGTAATTTAAGATTTTGGCTACCATTATATATATATATATACACAAACACACATATATATATACACAAACATACATATAATTATTCTATTAAAACATTCATTCATATTGTTTTGATTGTAACTTCCTAACACTGGATATTATGTTAATCAACACTACTTTTCTTCTGATATTGTCTCTTTCATATTTTCAGAAAATCCATGTCCGATCACTTTTGAGAAACCACCTGCTGTAAAAGAATCTGATTTGATAACACTGACATGCTCTACTCCAAGTCCATGCCAGTCAAACGTACACATTTCTTCTAAACCTCCAAACTCAACTACGCAGTCAAATCACAACACAATCAAAGAGACTTTCAAAGTCACCTGGGAGGATGATGGGAAGGAATTTTCATGCCAAACGCAAAATAACCAAGATAGCTATTTGATCCGCAATGTCAGTGTGACTGTTGAATGTAAGTTAATGAAGATAACATATTTCATGTCTATTGTTGAAGTGGTCATATATACTTATATATGCAAATAAGTGATTTTTTTTTCCTAATGCAATATTTATCGGCTACATCAAACTTATATGGTGATCATTTTTTTTCAAATTGTAAAGATTTACCGCATATTAGAAATACTGAAAATGACGAATTTGACCTAAAGAGATGTCATGTTTTGAAAACCAAAAACAATGTGCTAGAATTAGTTTGTTACTACTTTTAAATGCCTTTTGTTTTAAGATCCGAATTAGCTAGCCAATTAACTTTGTCATTTTCTATTTAGTAGTGACAATAAGATGGTAAAGTGAATTTACCTTTGACCATCAGTTATGTATTTTGAAGAGGTCAAAAAAATCAACAACTTTCCTGCATTTCAACATTTTTAATAGCTTAGTTGTATATGCTTAACACACACTGGCTGTTTTCTTAAACCACTTGAAAACCCCTTACCGGGATTGAAATCAATTGTAATATGATTCTATTGTTCTGGAATTTTGAAAACAATGTAAAAGTCCATCTATGCTTGCTGGCTGTTGTCTGATTTCTCCAGACTTGTGTTGATACAGATGCTCCAAAATACGCATTGGCTGAAATGAGTTCAAAAGACATTGTTGAAGGACAACCAGTGATTCTAAATTGCTCCGCCAAAGGAAATCCTGACCCCACCTTTACCTGGTTTAAAAATAAAGAAGCAGTAGGGTTAAAAGACAGAGTGTGGGACATCCCATCAATTACAGAGTCTGGGAAAGGAGAATACCATTGTAAAGCTACAAACAGACATGGTACACAAACATCGAACCTTGTCATAATTGATGTCAAATGTAAGTATTTCCTTTAAATGTGTTTGTGATTGTTAGGATTTTTAACACATGAGGTTTGCAGCATTCTTAGTGTATTATCCATGCATATCAACCAAAATAAACGTTCAAATCTTATTTTTCAGATAAGCCTGAAGTTGAGGTTATGTCCTCTATGGATTCTGAAGTTACACAAGGAGATACAATGACCTTGACATGCAATGTTATTAGAAGCAACCCACACAGCATAACCTATGTTTGGTCAAAAAATGGGAAAACTATTAATGGGGAGAAGACAAAGCATTATGTTGTTGAAAGAATCAAGCCTGAGGACAAAGGCAGCTACACATGTACAGCCTCTAACACTGCGGGAGATGGAACATCAAAGCCTTTTGAAATTATGGTTAATTGTAAGTTTCACAGCATTGTACTGTATGTATTTCAGAAAAGGAAATAAATCCACTGAATATTTGTAGAAAGTATACTAAATATTGATTTATTTGTTCCAGACGGCCCGAGGAAGACAAACATTACCATCAGTAAAGATGGTATAAAAGGGGATTCATCTGTGGGAGTCGGTAGAGCCATTACGTTCCAATGCAACACTGATGCCAATCCTGCACCACACAGATACTCCTGGTACCGATACAAGAAGAATAAACAGATTGACTCCTTGCAGTGGAAGTCCAATACAACTGATGAAAACAAACTGGTTGTGGGCAAAGTGCAAAGAGCAGATGAAGCATGTTACATGTGCAATGCAACCAACAACATCAGTACAGGGGAGGATAGTAAGCCGCAGTGCATACAAGTACTGTGTAAGTAATGGTGTTTTGCTGAAAATGGACTGTGATAATTAAGTTTCTCTGATGTATTTATTACTTATTTAGATGACCTTATTTTGGATTGTTGATATAGCTAGCAGATACATTGTTAGCATAGCATACCCCTGATCTGTGCAGAAAAGACCTATTAACAATATAACAGACTTTTTACAAAACTGAATCATGAAGGCTTTTTAGTCTTTTTGTCGAACTCTGTGCCAGAACCAGTATAAGTGCATCTTGGAAAATGTCAAACTCTAAAGTGTTAAAGATTTTAGGAGATGCTCCTGTTCAGGGTATACTGCTGTTATATCATGCAACATGTAGAAACATTATTGATCCTTCTGAAAATCATGCTGCTCTCCCTTCTTTACAGATGCTCCCACATCTCTCACGCTGTCTATGGATGCTGAGGTCAGAGAAGGTCAGCTCATCACCATCAACTGCTCTGTTGAAAGCTTTCCTTTGTCAGACCTCACCTTGACCATGACTCCTACATCAACTCCTAACTCTTCAGAAAGGGCTTTCTCTAAACCTGTAACATATTTGCCCCCTAACACTCTCCAACACAAATTTGAAGTTACTTCAGACCACACAGGCCTTTATATCTGCACTGCCAAAAACAGTCAAGGTTCAGCTAAAAGCGACCAAAAGATGCTGGTTGTGAAATGTGAGTGACTTATCTTGGCATTTTTTTTTTTTTTTCAAAATGATCAAAATCATATCGTAACTTAACAAATTTGTTCCGACACCTGTCTTTCTCCTTTACTTCCACTTTATTTTGGTGAGTGCAGATTCTCCAAAAGTTGTGACCCTAACAGCTGAGCCGTCCCTTGTTGTGAATGAAAACAAGTCGTTGACGCTGCATTGCAGTGCCCAGTCCCACCCGCCAGCAACCTCTTTCACCTGGATGAAGATGACTGATGTAAATAGTAAAATCATCTGGAGGAATCGCAACTTCACTCTGAAGAATGTTAGTTATTCAGACAGTGGATGGTACAGATGTACAGCCCGTAACGAAATGGGAACTGGAGACTCACAGCAGGTTGAGGTTAAAGTAAACTGTGAGTACAATGGTGCAATCAAGATTGTCTAAAGACATACTAGGAGTATTGTAAATGCAGATAAGCATCTCTAAGAGTAAAAAAAACCAGTTTGATACAAAGCCCCCTTAACCCGATAAGAATAAAACACAAAAAAGAAAGTTTACACAACATTTATTAATGTTAAGTGTTTGATACGATATACACTTACATATGATAGGCCAAAATTCTTACTAACAAAACATGAAGCATCTTTCTTCTCATTCCCCAAATCTTGTAACAAAAAGTTATGCAACCGAGAAAGTGGAAGCCTAACTGGGAATTTTCAAACACAGATTGTAATGTTCAGACAAAATATGTAATAATTACATTCACATTACCTCTACCAACTGACAATAGAATAAGGAACATGGAGCCTAGCAAGGGTGTGCATTGTGTCTGATCGCATTAGGGGGGTCTGTTGAAAATCTTTTTCAACAGAGTACCTTTAAATGTGATAATAATACATCCATATTTAACAAATTGTACGGTGTCCTTGGGTGTCATAAAAGGCACCTTAAATAAAAGATATTATTATGATTTATTATTATTTTTACAAACAGTGCCTTGATGATCTTTTGTCCTGCTATCTTTTTTTCCTAAATTTCGCTTAGATGCTCCAAAACACACAGAGATCTTGAAAGTAGCAGACGGGCCTGGCTCTGTGGTACTAAACTGCAGCAGTCACAGCCGTCCCCCAATCCTAAAATATTCATGGTATAAGGAGAATACAGGAGAAAAGGACGAAAAAGTGTCTGACCGACAGACCTACACTGTGTATTCAGATCAACCTGGAGTCTACTACTGCGTCGCGAAAAATGAAATAAATCAGATCCAGTCCTCCGAAAAGATCCACCTGTTCAACGGTGAGTGAGTTTTAATGCAATGTCTCTTAATGGCTAATGTATCATACTGGAAATGTGGTGGTTATGTGAAATCAGACTTGCCAGAGTACACTTATTCTTCTAAAAAAATCACAACAGGTGTTCAGCCTGAATCTTGTTCAAATCAGGATACATTTTCTCTCCTATCCAAAGGAAGCTCGATGATGGTCCTGATTATCTTTATTTTCCTTACAACCCTGCTCCTCATTTTGACAATGTTTTTCATCTACAGGTAAAGTATGAAAGCAATTGCATTTTTATGATGTTTTGGCAAGTTCAACTGACATATAAAACAACTGCCATGTCCCTTTGTTTTCAGACAAAAGAGGAAGAAGTCAATTCAACAAGGAACTACAAACACACTTCCCTGTTTTGAGTTTTGGGTGATAAATCATTTGAACAACCCTTTTAACTCCTTTATTGTACAGATCTAGACAACGATTAATGATAACAGACTAGCTACAGTGTTGTTTTGGCAATGAATAGTCCCAGGCTTTTGCAAAAAATGCAACAACTAATATGTGTTAGAAACAAAAATAAAAAAAAGTGTGCAGGAAGGAACAGAAACAGAAACAATTTATGATAAAGAATGGCGATGTGCAAGTTAACACAAAACTAAGTATACTTTGTTCATGAGAAATTGAATAAAATAAATAACAACAGAATCTACTGTACAGTGGAAAAGGATACTGCTTATTGTAAAGATGTATAAATATGAGGCATGTGAACAGATATAATAATATCAAGGTGACTTATCTCTTCGGTGTGTGGGTGGAAACACATTCAGGGTTGGTGGATGGGCCCGAGGGTGAGAAATCGGATACACGAGCCCGGCACGGTGGAGCCTTTCAGGAGCAGAGATGACTTACTGCCAGACCAGCCGCGCCTTCCACAGGCCCAGCGACGCCAGCCTAGTCCAGATGCGTAAGACAGCAGACACACAAACACAGTCCTCACCCAGGACACGGCACACCGTGGGTTCCTGCTGCTCATGCTGGAGCCAAACCATTCATTTAAAATCCTTCAGACTTGAAATGCGCAAAGAGAGTTTCCCCTTTCATTTATTACACTCAGTCACTACATGTTTTCCCCATTGCTGTTCCACAGGTCTGCATCCAACAGTGTTTACAGTTTCCTGAAACTGCCCCCCAAAAAACAAGTAAGTTTCAGATTAAAGATTCAACAAAAACAAAAGCAACAGCAGAAATCTTAAATGGTTCCCTCACTTTAAGAAACCACAATACATTACATTGTGCTATGCTATGCTAAGACTTTTGGGGGAATTTTATTATTTTTTATGCCATTTTTTGGACATTTCTTACACCGTACAGTACCACACTACCTGTAGTTTTTATGCCATGTTTTAAGGACTCATACAATTTGTAGGATTTTAAAAATTCATACCATTTTAGTTTAGCACTTACACATAAAATACCAGTGTTTGCAAAACCACAATGCAAACATCTGCCTTTACGGATGTGTCTTTACACGCTGAGATGGTACTCTGTCCTCACAGTTTTTCAGAAGAGAAATCATTCAGTATTTAGTATAGTGGAGCAAGAATGACCAGAAGACCTACTGTACATTTTACTGCATTAATAAAGGGATTCAGTTACTAATGTTCGTTCCCTGATCTGTCTTCTGTCTGCAAATGCTTAGGGTCCTTCTGCACAAAATCCAGTCAGACAGCAAGGTGGACATACACAAGAGGATTCTCTCAACTACGCGTCTTTGCACTTTGGAAAAAAGCTACAGTGAGAATATATGTTTTTATATATGTGGAGGAAATACTAATTCCCTGAGGAAACTGATAAATGATTAATAGACGAAGTTTGTATTTTGCTTCATTTAATAAAGCAATAAAGGAAGTCAAAGACATTTGAAATCCATCTCAAATGCAGGAACAGAGCAACTTCATCCTCTGAGGATAAAGAACTTCTGCACCCAGAACATAGCTTACAGTCCAACTATATAGTAAAAAGATAACAGCCAACTGGTCCTACCCATGAATTATTTTAGGCATTTCTAAACATCCCCACCATTAAACCAGATAACCATATAACTCCCGGTCCATCAACCAATGCAAATCTCTTTTACCGCTGTTGAATGTCAATCCTAAACATATGTCTCTGTTAAACACATACAGTACAAGACCAAAAATACATTTAGAATAAAAGGCAGTCAGAGTTAAAGACATATTATATGTTTATATGTTTTAAATGCATATTTGATCATTTGACACAACAACATACGGTATACTAAGACCAGAAAAAGAAAGTAATTGGTGCAAATGTGTGATTTTCTATAGAAACAAAGATGTGAAAACAGAAGAGGAAATGTATGCCATTGTATCAAAGCAAAAGCAAGACAAAAAGGTATTGTGGGCAATTTTGTTATTTTTAAATCGTAGAAAATGTTGATCTACTGTATTTTGGTTGTGTTTAGGGTAGAGGATGGTATAAATATATAGATATGAAAGATGTATGGCATGTATAGTGTCTGTGTACCCACTAAACTGTAACAAAATGGTTGTTAACACTTATGAAAATCAAGTAAAAAGTTTTCAATTTCTTCAAGCATGAAATGTATGGAAATATAAATTGTGTTCATAAAATCCTGATACTGTCAGAGGTTTTCACACAAATTATCTGGTGACTATCTGTGTTTCTTCTAGAATAAAAAAGGCTGGAGGACTACGAGAACATCAGCACAGCACACGCAGGCATATCTCCAAATCCATTGAACGATGACACAGACACCAGTGAGGATGCATTAAAGATCAATTGTTCCCAGGTGAACTTTAAGGCAAAGATTCAGAGAGCAGCCAGAGACTTGAGCAGCTCTGACGAAGAGGAGACGCAGTACTCTCACATCAAAATCTGAGTTGAGATTCTCTTATCCTGCCTTACAGGTTAAGCAGATTGTTAAATAGAGTTTGGATTTCAATGTTTCACTGCTTGTCTGCTTTGATAAGTCCAGTTAGTACCATAATTGTGAGCTTAATCCAAACCCATGAAACCAAAAATCCTACATGGGTAGTTTTTATTTAAATTTCTGAGTTGTTCAAGAAAGTATGCATGCAAAGATGTACAAAATAAATCAGAAAGTCTTTATATATTCTATTAAAAAGGCTTTAATGTTGCAATATTGTTACAGGCTTGTTTCTGAAATATACACGTTTGAACAATTTGCCAAAAGAAGAAATTCAAATTCCATTTCATTACACACTTTGAATTCAGCTCCTGTTAAACTGCCTACAAAATGTCTTTGTTTTTGTATTTTGAAAAAAACAATCCATAAAAAAGTACGACAAACTACAGTAAGTCCAGCTGCTTCTTTCATGCTTTGCAAAGGTTTGAATGTAAAATCATAAAGACAGGTTGAGTTCAAAGGATAACTTACTGTTATAATTG
The DNA here is from genome assembly GCF_036324505.1 of Eleginops maclovinus. Taxonomy (NCBI): domain Eukaryota; kingdom Metazoa; phylum Chordata; class Actinopteri; order Perciformes; family Eleginopidae; genus Eleginops; species Eleginops maclovinus. The sequence continues at coordinate 7,190,426 of NC_086351.1, read as the reverse complement.
AGTGTTGGGTAACTACCTGCTATACAGCATGTGTTCATTTGATGGTGATTTTGATATGGTGATTCACTATAGACATAAAACAAGGGGAACATTAACGAAAGTTGAGAACTATTACAAACTTGAAGCAACAAGTGTAATTCAATTTAAATAAGCTGCTGCAGAGCAGTTTCTACCCGCACTGCTGCAGATATTTTAGCTCAGTCGGGATCTGCTTGTATTGTAAAGTCCTGAAGCCTGTTTGAAGCGCACACGTCTGTGTTTCAGCTGCCATTTCCCTTCAAATTCAGCCATGAACTTTTAAACATAAGGCCTATGAGACTAAGGTGTCTCCTTTTGTTCCAATTTAGTGTCAGCAACTGTCTTCTCCTCCTCTGCATCTCCTTCGTTGTTTCCTCTGGACTGCAGACGGAGTTCAGCATACTCAGTCGTCTTTGAGTCCAGGCCTCTAATCTCCCCTTCCCCAGGCTTACCCTTTGAATGGGCCTGCAGTTTAGCAAAGTCCACATTGACGTAATGGAGAGATTCTTCCCCTACTTCTGTCTCTCCCAGAAAAGCTTTATTAGCATAAATCACATCCACTTTTGAAGAGTTGATCTACAGAAAACAAAAGATGTGCTTCAGTGATGTATCAAAGGAGGTAGGAGTGCACAATGAGGCCCATTGTTAAACAGAACACTTTTGGGAAATAAGATTGTTTTCCAGTGAACCAGCCGTTCATCGTTTCCTTTTTTAAAATATCATACTGTTATGTTTTGGACATTTGATGGCACACTTTTTAAAATTGCCATCGCGTATGTCACACCACATTGTGAGATGTCTTCATGGCATAATATGCTATGTTTTTTTCATACATTTAAATGGAAATACTATATTGTGAATTTATTATAATTATGACATTTTACACATTTTTCATGGCATACTGTACTATCAATTAAAACATGTTT